>NC_060120.1:873155675-874501925 GCF_021461395.2 Schistocerca americana | reverse complement strand
CAGTGGAGAAACCAATCATATTGTATACCAGTTATGTTGTCAATTCTGCACAGCCTTTTATGTGGTTGTGGCCATCAGCCAAATGGCTACCCAAATGAACGCCATTGTCAATCTGTGACCAAGAACAGAGTGGACAATTTCGCGATGGAATATGCTGCTGATCACACCCAATATGCTCAATTTAAACTTGGATGCTTCATGATCCACGCCACTTGGATTTGGTCCCCAATACCAGATCCTCTGAATTACACAGATGGGAACTATCCTTACAATACATCTTTTGATTCCTCCTGGCCGCAATCTGCACTAGCTCCTGTCCCCACCCAACTTCATTCATTCTAGACTTATAGTACATTCTCCTATTTGCAGTCTCTCTCTTCTTATGTTCTATCTCTCCCTCCCATTCCACTCATCCATGCCACTGTGTACCATATGCAACTCACCTGTTTACACCAGAACAAGCTCATGGGTGCACATTCTTTACATTCCACCAAGTTCTTTCTGTTAACATATTATATTGCAATTTTGCATATGCTTAAAACTCGATACAATTCATATGATATTAGCATAGCAGGTCACTACCAGCTTATGGTTAACAATCATTGAGAGAAGAACAATACCTTTGAAAAATAGGAATTAGTTTCTGCAAAATTTACAGAAAATCTTGTGGATAGCATAGAAATTACCTAAATATTGTGTAAGAATAACACATTTTTATGTGTTTCCATTCACTTCTTGTCAATAATTTAAATACTCACATGTGAAACTAATCTTGATTTTTATAAATTTCTGCTTAATTACAGCCACCAACTGTGCATCCCATCAATTTGGTTATTGAAGGCAGCAGCATGACTATTTTATGCATTGCAATGGGAACACCAATGCCAACAATATCACTTTATATTTCTGGTCGACTTGTACGACAAGAAGTAACACGGCACATGGTCACTGTGGTGAATAATGTAACAAGAGACATGGACCAAATTTCTTGTTATGCTGATAATGGATATGGAACGCCGATGCAAGCCTCTAGGAAGATAACAATTAGTCGTAAGAGAAAAGATACTACTATAAATGAGCTTTGGTTGTAAGACTTGTTCACATGGTGCACATGAACTGAGACAATATTACAGAATTCATAACACTCAGTGAAAACATACAATTAATTTTTCTGTGTTCCAGATCCCCCACAAATAACAGCATCAGGAATAACTATGGCGGGTCTTGGAGATTCTGTTGTTCTTGAATGTACAATAGACGCTCATCCAGAGCCAAAAACAATGTTCTGGCGTGATCATTCGGGACGTGTACCTGTCATACAAGGTGGAAAGTATAACATTAATGTTCAACCAGTGAAGGATGTAAGTAAAAACAACTTAAACAAACATAAGTATAACAATAAAACAAAATAAAATTGAATGATATCTTTTTCAATTTGATAGAGCAAATTACTGATATTCCTAAGTACTTTTATGTAGTTGTTTTTGTTGCTATTGTTATTGCTACTGTCTTCAGCCCAAAGACTTACTTGATGTGACTCTCCATTCTACTTTATCCTACGCAAGCCTCCTCATCTTTGAATAGCTACTGCAACCTCCATCCATTTGATTCTGCTTACTGTATTCATTGCTAGGTGTCTGTCTACAGTTTTTACATCCTACATTTCCTTCACTATCAAACTGATTCTTTGATGCCTCAGTATTTGTCCTTTCCACTGATCCTTTCTTTTAATCAAGTTGTGCCATAAATTTATTTTTTCTTCAATTTTGTTTGGGACTTCCTTATTAGTTATTCAGTATACTCATCTAATCTTCAGCATTCTTATATAGCATCATATTTCAAAAGCTTCAATTCTCTTGTCTGACCTGCTTATCATCCACATTTCAATTCTGTACAAGGCTACACACCAGAAATATTATTTTCAAAAAGATTGAAATTGATATTAAATGTTAACAAATGCCTTCTTTTTCAGAAATGCTTTACTTGCTGTTGCCAATCTGCATTTTATATCTTCTCTACTTTGGCCGTCATAAATTATTTTTCTGTGCAAATAATTAAGCTCGTCTACTACTTTTAATGTCTCATTTAGTAATTTAATTCCCTAAGCATCACCTGATTTAATTTGATTACATTCCACTATTCCTGTTACAAATATATAGCCAATGTCTGCACAAATGTTCATTAGCAGATTGGGTAGAAATATTATACTATAGGCAGTGATCTTCCTCTTGTCTTGAAGGTAAAGTGTGCAAAATTTCATCAAGATCAGAATAAAACTGTAGATTTTTATGAATTACAAACAAACAGACACTCCTCTTTTTATATATATATATATGTTGCTTTTCCAGACACTACCCATGTTATTCACTGCTCCCCAAAGTCCTTTACTGTCTCTGACAGAATTACAATGTCACTAGAAAACCTCAAATTTTTTATTTCTTTTCCCTGAACTATAATTCCTTCTCCATCTCTTGTCTTTGGTTTCCTTTACTGCTTGCTCAGTCTACAGTTTGCATAATATCGGGATAGACTACAACTCTGTCCCACTCCCTTTTCAACCTCTGCTTCACTTTTGTGCACTTCAGCTCTAGTAATGGCTGCCTGGCTTCTGTACAAAGTGTAGTTAACTTTTCGCTTGATGTATTTTACCCCTGCTACCTACAAAATTTCAGAGAATGTAATCCAGTCTACATTGTCAAAAGCTTTCTAAATTTTCAAATAATAGAATTGTAGTTTTGCCTTTCTTAAGCCTGTCGTCTAAGATAAGACTTAGGTCAATATTGCCTTGTGTGTTCCTACATTTCTCCAGAACTGTAACTGGCCTTCCCAGAGGTCAACTTCTACAAGTGTTTCCATTTGTCTGCAAATAATTTGTGCCAATATTTTGCAACCATGACCATCAAACTATGGCTTGGTAGTATTCAAGTATGTCAGCACCTATCTTCTTTGGAATTATTACATTATTATTACATTTTATTTGAAGTCTAATAGTATTTCCTGTGTTTCATATATCTTGTAGATCTGGGGGAACACTTTGTCATGGTAGGCTCTCCCAAGGTTCTTAATAATTCTATGGGTATGTCATATACTCCAGGGGCCTTTTTATCCCCCCAGGAATTTCAGTGCCCTGTCAGATTCATCTCACAGTAGCTACCATCTCACCTTCAGCTTTCTCTTCTCTTCCTATAACATTCTCTTCAAGTTTGCTTCCTTTATATTGATCCGATATATATTATTTCCACCTTTTAGCATTCCCTTCTTTGCTTACTACTGGCTTGTCACTTGAGCTCTTCATGTTCATAGAAATGTTTCTCTTTGTTCCAAAGTTATTATAAATATTTTTACAGATGGCATATATCTTTCCCCTAGTCATGCATGATTCTATGGCCTTGGATCTACCCTCTATCGTTTTTACTTAGCCATTTTGCATTTTCTGTCAGTTTCATCTTTGAGATGTCTGCATTTTTATATTTTCTCTGTTCATCAATTAAATTCAATATCTTCTATGTTGCCATGGATTTCTGCTATGCCTTGTCTTTTTACCATGGTGGTACTCTGCTGCCTTCACTATTTTATCCCTCAAAGCTACCAGTTCGTCTTATATGGTATTCCTTTACCCTGCTTCTGACCACCATTCTTGCATAGTGCTCCCTCTGAAACTCTCAACAACCACTGGTTCCTTCAATTTATCCAGGTCCTGACTCCTTAATTCCTACTTTTCTGTAGTTTCTCCAGTTTTAATCTGCACTTCGTAATCAACAAATTATCATCAGTGTCCACATCTGCTTCTAGAAATATCTTACAGTTTAAAACCTGATTCTGAAAGCTCTGTCTTACCATTATATAATCAAGCTGAAACCTTCAAGTATCGCCAAGCTGTTCAATAAATACAGCTTTCTTTCACAAACTATTAAACCAAGTATTAGCAGTGATTAAATATTGCTCTGCACAAAATTTTACCTCTTGTCTTCCTCTTTCATTCCTTTTGCCCAGTCCATATTTTTCTACTCTTTTTCCTTCTCTTCCTTTTTCTACTTTTGAATTCGTCACCCATCAAAGTTATTGTTTAGTCTCCCATTAATTATTGGAACAATTTCTTTTACCTCATCAAACATTCTTTCAATCTCTTGTTCATCTGTGGAACTACTTGCATATAAACTTGTACTGCTGTGCTGGGTATTGACTTTGAGTCTTTCCTGGCTACAATAATGCATTTACTATGCTGCTCATAGTAGCTTACCTGTGTTTCTATTTTCTTATTAGGCCTACTTCCCCGTTTCCCCTCTTTGATTTTGAATTGATAACCCTGCACTCACCTTACAGAAGTCCTGTTCTTCTTACTACCTCACTTCAGTGATTCCCACAATATCTAACTACAACATATTCATTCCCACTTTCAAATTCTCTCAAAGAGCCACAGGTTATTCTGGCCTCTCCACATACACTGAGGTGACAAAAGTCACTTACACAGATGGCATTAGTAATGCGTACACAAGGTATAAAAGGTCAGTGCATTGGCAGAGGTGTCATTTGTACTCAGGTTAGTCATGGAGAAAAGATTTCCAATGTATTTATGGCCACATGACAGGAGTTTTTTCCCGAGGGCATGCAGCTTTACTGTATGATCAAATGATGATGGCGTCCTCTTGGGTAAAATATTCCGGAGGTAAAATAGTCCCCCATTCAGATCTCCGGGCAGGGGCTACTCAAGAGGACGTCGTTATCAGGAGAAAGAAAACTGGCGTTCTACGGATCGGAGTGTGGAATGTCAGATCCCTTAATCGGGCAGGTAGCTTAGAAAATTTAAAAATGGAAATGGATAGGTTAAAGTATGATATAGTGTGAATTAGTGAAGTTTGGTGGCAGCAGGAACAAGACTTCCGGTCAGGTGGATACAGGGTTATAAATACAAAATCAAATAGGAGTAATGGAGGAGTCGGTTTAATAATGAATAAAAAAAATAGGAGTGCAGGTAAGCTACTACAAACAGCATAGTGAATGCATTATTGTGGCCAAGATAGACACGAAGCCCACGCCTACTACAGTAGTACAAGTTTATATGCCAACTAGCTCTGCAGATCACAAAGAAATTGAAGAAATGTATGATGAAATAAAAGAAATTATTCAGATAGTGAAGGGAGACAAAAATTTAATAGTCATGGGTGACTGGAATTCGGTAGTAGGAAAAGGGAGAGAAGGAAACGTAGTAGGCGAATATGGATTGGAGAGAAGAAATGAAAGAGGAAGCCGCCTGATACAATTTTGCACAGAGCACAACTTAATCATAGCTAACACTTGGTTCAAGAATCAAAAAAGAAGGTTGAATACATGGAAGAAGCCTGGAGATACTGACAGGTTTCAGATAGATTACATAATGGTAAGACAGAGATTTAGGAACCAGGTTTTAAATTGTAAGACATTTCCAGGGGCAGATGTGGACTCCGATCACAATCTATTGGTTATGAACTGTAGATTAAAACTGAAGAAACTGCAAAAAGGTGAGAATTTAAGGAGATGGGACCTGGATAAACTGAAAGAACCAGAGGTTGTACAGAGTTTCAGGGAGAGCATAAGGGAACAATTGACAGGAATGGGGGAAATAAATACAATAGAAGAAGAATGGGTAGCTTTGAGAGATGAAGTAGCGAAGGCAGCAGAGGATAAAGTATGTAAAAAGATGAGGGCTAGTAGAAATCCTTGGGTAACAGAAGAAATACTGAATTTAATTGATGAAAGGAGAAAACATAAAAATGCAGTAAATGAAGCCGGCAAAAAGGAATACAAATGTCTCAAGAATGAGATCGACAGGAAGTGCAAAATGGCTAAGCAGGGATGGCTAGAGGATAAATATAAGGATGTAGAGGGTTATCTCACTAGGGGTAAGATAGATACTGCCTACAGGAAAATTAAAGAGACCTTTAGAGAAATGAGAACCACTTGTATGAATATCAGGAGCTCAGATGGAAACCCAGTTCTAAAGCAAAGAAGGGAAAGCAGAAAGGTGGAGGGAGTATATAGAGGGCTTATACAAGGGCAATGTACTTGAGGACAATATTATGGAAATGGAAGAGGATGTAGATGAAGATGAAATGGGAGATACCATACTGCGTGAAGAGTTTGACAGAGCACTGAAAGACCTGAGTCGAAACAAGGCCCCCGGAGTAGACAACATTCCATTAGAACTACTGACAGCCTTGGGAGAGCCAGTCCTGACAAAACTCTACCATGTGGTGAGCAAGATGTACGAGACAGGCAAAATACCCTCAGACTACAAGAAGAATATAATAATTCTGATCCCAAAGAAAGAAGGTGTTGACAGATATGAAAATTACCAAACAATCAGTTTAATAAGTCACGGATGCAAAATACTAATGCGTATTCTCTACAGACGAATGGAAAAACTGGTAGAAGCTGACCTTGGGGAAGATCAGTTTGGATTCCATAGAAATGTTGGAACACGTGAGGCAATACTAACCCTATGACTTATCTTAGAAGCTAGATTAAGGAAAGGCAAACCTACCATTTGTAGACTTAGAGAAAGCTTTTGACAATGTTGACTGGAATACTCTCTTTCAAATTCTGAAGGTGGCAGGGGTAAAACACAGGGAGCGAAAGGCTATTTACAGTTTGTACAGAAACCAGATGACAGTTATAAGAGTCGAGAGACATGAAAGGGAGGCAGTGGTTGGGAAGGGAGTGAGACAGGGTTGTAGCCTGTCCCTGATGTTATTCAATCTGTATATTGAGCAAGCAGTGAAGGAAACAAAAGAAAAATTTGGAGTAGGTATTAAAATCCATGGAGAAGAAATAAAAACTTTGAGGTTCGCCAATGACATTGTAATTCTGTCGGAGACAGCAAAGGACTTGGAAGAGCAGTTGAACGGAATGGACAGTGTCATGAAAGGAGGGTATAAGATAAACATCAACAAAAGCAAAACGAGGCTAATGGAATGTAGTTGAATTAAGTCGGGTGATGCTGAGGGAATTAGATTAGGAAATGAGACACCTAAAGTAGTAAATGAGTTTTGCTATTTGGGGAGAAAAATAACTGATGATGGTCCAAGTAGAGAGGATATCAAATGTAGACTGGCAATGGCAAGGAAAGCATTTCTGAAGAAGAGAAATTTGTTAACATCGAGTGTTTATTGAAGTGTCAGGAAGTCATTTCTGAAAGTATTTGTATGGAGTGTAGCCATGTATGGAAGTGAAACATGGACAATAACTAGTCTGGACAAGAAGAGAATAGAAGTTTTCGAAATGTAGTGCTACAGAAGAATGCTGAAGATTAGATGGGTAGATCATATAACTAATGAGGAGGTATTGAATAGGATTGGGGAGAAGAGAAGTTTGTGGCACAACTTGACCAGAAGAAGGGATCGGTTGGTAGGACATGTTCTGAGGCATCAAGGGATCACCAATTTAGTATTGGAGGGCAGCGTGCAGGGTAAAAATCGTAGAGGGAGACCGAGAGATGAATACACTAAACAGATTCAGAAGGATGTAGGTTGCAGTAGGTACTGGGAGATGAAGAAGCTTGCACAGGATAAAGTAGCATGGAGAGCTGCATCAAACCAGTCTCAGGACTGAAGACCACAACAACAACAACAACAGGAATTAACAGACTCTGAATACGGAATGGTAGTCGGAGCTAGATGCAAGGGTCATACTGTTTTGGAAATCATTCAGGAATTCAGTATTCTGAGACCCACAGAGTCAAGAACATGCTGAGAATACCAAATTTCAGACATTACTTCACACCACAGACAATGCTGTAGCCGATGGCTTTCACTTAACAACTGAGAGCAATGGCGTTTGCATTGAGTTGTCATTGCTAACAGACAAGCAACACTACATAAAATAACCACAGAAATCAATGTGGGACATATGATGAATGTATACATTAGGACTTGCAGTGAAGTTTGGCCATAATGGGCTTCTGCAGCAGATGACCGATGTGAGTGGCATTGCCAACAGCACGACCTCGCCTGTAGCACCTTGCCTGGACGCAAGACTGGAAAACTGCAGCCTGGTCAGATGAGTCCCAGTTTCAGTTGGTAAGAGCTGATGGCAAGGTTCGAGTGTGGTACAGTCTCCATGAAGCCACGGACGCAATTTTGTCAACAAGAAACTGCACAAGCTGGGGGGCTGTATTCACATGGAGTGGACTGGGCCCTTTGGTCCAAGTGAACCAATCATATGACTGTAAATGGTTATTTTTGGATACTTTGAGCCTATTTGTAGCCATTCCTGGACTTTATTTTTATGGATGACTATGCACCATGTCACTGGGCCACAACTGTCTGCAATTGATTTGAAGAACATTCTGGACAGTTCGAGTGAATAATTTGGCCACCCAAAATGCCCACTATGAATCTCATTGAGCATGTATTTGGCATAGTTGAGAGGTCAGTTCATGCACAAAATCCTACATCAACAATGCTTTTGCAGTTGAGGACACTATAGAGGTAGCATGGCTCAGTGTTTCTGCAGTGGCTTCCAACAACTTGTTGAGTCCATATCACATCCAGCTGCTGCACTATGCTGGGAAAAAGGAGGTCTGACATGATATTAGCAGGTATCTCATGACTTTGTCACCTCAGTGTATTTACCCCTGTTGTGGTTACACATGGCTATAAGTATCATTGAGCCATATAAGCCAGCAAACCTCAGTAAATTCCAATGTTCATGGAGGGCGATACTTTTATATGGGATGATAATTGTCTCCTACCTTTTATTTTATTACAAATTTAGTTTTTGACATCATAGTTCACCTTCTTTTAACAGTAATAATAATCATTTCATGATTGTTCTGTTATATAATTATGAATAATAATTTTTTATTTACCACTTAAGTATGTAGTAATCCATTGCTATTTTTGCATTACTGTTTGGTTTAATCTGAAGTACAAGACATTATTGTTGACGAAGCAGTGACTGATGTACTTTAATTTATTCTGAAGTTTTGATTTCAGTGGGTAATGTTCGAGGTGAGTACAGGCTATAACGTGACAGCAACATAAATTCTTTAAACCAGAAGCGAAATCAGCAGTGCAGGAGTTTGTAGTACAGAACTTAGACCTTTCCTGTTCTGTTATCAATTTGCATGAATGATGCATATTTTAATGTAGAAAGACAGTGATATATCAGCCAGAGACAACACATTTGCCATTTACATTATCTCTCAGCACAAATAAAGTAAACCAGACTTACTGCGATATCACATCTGTCATGGAAGTTTAATTAATCAGTGCTGTATGGAAAACTATTTTTTGCATATCCCATCATATTCCAGCATACTAATGCTCTTGTATGCTGCATTTTCTTTCATGCAAGCACCATTCTTCCTGTTGCTACATTTCTTATACAATATCTCGAACCAGATAAGTAGAACATAACAGTGGAAGGTGAATTTAAATTAAAACAAGCAAAAGGACTGTAAAATTGAACTGTGAGATTTGTTCAGAAATGCATTTAACAAGGAAGAACATGCTACAGTTCTGCTGACACTGTCATATATCTTGTGCTGTTACTATGAGAATAAGATAAGAGAAAGAGATACATAAGCTTGTGTTAGGAGCTATCAAGAAGCTTTTGTTTGAAGGCATTGCTTTGGCATATATGCAACACAACATGACGACAATGAGGGAATAAAAGCACCAACATGTAGGAAAGGGATTAGTTTGGCATGGCTTTTATGTCTTTCAGATGTGCTTGTGGTAAACAGGTCCAAAGTGCTGTTGTTATTTTCTTGGGTGCCAAGGGACAAACATTGGTAGACATCCATCAGAGAATGAAGAACTGTATGGGACAGCATGTCTGTCAAAAATCTATATTGTGGAATGGTGCGCCAAGTTCACGGTAATACAAGTCCACATTATGCCTTAATTCAGAAGTTACAAAACCTCAAAAGTGGAATACACTAGAGCACCCAACCAATAATCCTGATCTCTCCTCACATGATTATCTGGCTTCAGGCCCTTAAAAAATGCCTTGAAGGGTCAACAATTCCTATTGTACAAGGATGAGCAGTAGGCATTTACAGACTCCTTCACAGAGCAGGACACATTGTTTTGCCAAGCAGGTATCTTCGACCTGGTGCATCACTGGGATAACTGCTCATGGTGATTTTGTCTGATTGGCATGCTGATTGTGGACTACATGGCCTTTGAATGGAAACTTTTTGGTCACCCCTTACAAATTGCTATTTTTCCTTACTCAGTATGCAAATGGAATAGGACACAAAATTGCTAATAAGTAGTACTAAGTACTCTCTGTCATGCATTGAACAATGGCATGAAGAGTACTTGTGCAACAGTAGATGTAACAAGCAGACAGCAAAGAACAGCAGCAATCATGCCATTCATAGTTAATATTGGATTTTCTCACAACTCTGCACCAAGAAACCATACATTAAGTTACATAGCAGGATTTTCCAGGGCATAGAATATGCAGTATAGATGATTAATATTGACTGTCCAATTTCAACTCCACCTGTTGGGAGTTTGAAACGATCACAGCATTTGCGTAGCTTATGACAGTTTCAAAACTTCTTAACAAGCGTATCATGTAAACAAACAATTGTTTGTACATTTTCAGCTTTTCATGCCATAATGAATAATCAGATCGACTAAATCAAGGAACATTCACAATAAACTGACCCGAACTATTCTTCGTCCAATGCTCAGAAATTTGTGGAGCAAACCACAGATTCATACCATATTACATTTGCACAAGCAGCCATGCCAATTCCAACTCTACCACTGATATCTTGGCTACATATCATCATCTTGGCTGCATATCTTCTGGCCATCCTCAGAGTGAGATAGAAGCTGAGGTGGCAAGAGTTGCCTTATATGCTGCACCATGGTGGTATGGCACATGCAAGTTCAAGCCACGAGTGCTGGTCAGCAGCAAAGAAGTGTACCTTATAATGTCTGCCCCTGTAACAGGTGGAGAAAGTGCTCAAATGGTCAGAACCTTTCGAATATATCTTTGGTTGTGGCAACACCATGGAAACTTCTCTGCAGCTTAATTATTGGAAGGGCTGGTTTGCATAACTTGTCCAAATTATTTGCAATTTATTAAATTATCTGCTAATCAAATCTCCATGGCTTCCAAGAGATGGAAGCTAAAATCTTCATATCACTGTAGTCCACAGAGTGGCCATATCAATGTAATGTTCTTCCACAAAAAAACACTCACACACACACACACATATACTTCTTTCCTCAGGAGTCTCACCCCTGTGGAAGACACTGATACAAGGCCCACTGAGCACATCCTGCTTCATTTCTGCTGCAGGAATATGATATCCCACCAGAGACAGTGCCAGCTATGAAGGCCATCATGCCATACATCACCTGTGCTACAACTATTATATAGCATTTTAAGTGGATATGGCTAGCTGAATTAGTGGTCATCCAGTGGCTAAGCACAACCTGCTTGACTGTAATGGGCACTTCACAACCTTTGCCATCTGAACATCCCCTGTCCCTCCAACATCAGCTTCTTCAAATTTCACAGATGTGAATTGTCCTTATAACATATCCCTTGGTCCAGCAATCCTGCCCTTAGTCGCCACTATTTGCTATCCCAAACCCACCTCCATCCACATCACCATGCTTTCCTACTTCTCCACATCCCCCTCCCAATATTTTACTCCATTATTCTACAAGCACACTTCTTTCTCCTGTCCCACTTTTCTTCTGCTCTACCTTGTGTCCATCTCCTCCCCACACCACACCCGCTTCATTCTTCTGTTCCACTGTGTGCCATACACTACTTCTCCTGCCAGAACCACAACAAGCTCACTAATGCTGCATTACTGTCTTGTTTCCTTGGTGTGTGTGTGTGTGTGTGTGTGTGTGTGTGTGTGTGTGTGTGTGTGTGCACGCGCGCACGCGTGTGCATGCGTGCATTTTGCACTAATAAAAAGAAGTGTGGACCAGTGACATTAAGACAGTGTTCAGTCTTGTCTTTCATTTTTTTCTTCTCTCTACTTACATGGTCTTTCTGTCCTGTTTGTTCCAGGAGGAAGATAAATATATAATGCAACTTACTATTCACAAAATTGGCAGTGAAGATGAAGGGGATTACTTCTGCCATGCAGAGAATGCCTTTGGAAGCAAAACACGCCCTGTTTCTGTTAGAATACGAAATGTGGTAAATACCTTCTTTTTTTTTTCTTTTTGCACTTATGTTGCATTTTTTTCTATGATTCAGGCTTCTCAGTTCAAGGTTAATAATTGATTACACTACAGAACACACAATAAAAAACATACATGTATAATGGTAACTAATTCAATGAGGGGTTACAAGTTTTTCCTTCATGAAATAATTTAGTGCATATTCAAATTGACATCTTTTTCCAATTACTTCCATCTGCATAGTATGAAATTGGATCCACTATGTCAGTATACTTGCAGATTATGTATTTGTGTAACAGCTACCCATCACAACACTGAAGATATATTTAAACACTGTTAAGTTCACTGAAGTTACCAGTTTAGAATCAAGACTGTGCAGAACATTTAAGAGAAGACATCACTGGCCATTTCTTGCATATTTTTTTAATGCCGTGATGGAATCCTTGAAGATGTGCTGGAATTCATCCTTTCACAATAGATATCAGAAAGATTACTGCTACAGAATTTTCTGAGGCCTTATAATCACTTCAAATTCACCCCCCCCCCCCCGTCCCCCTTGGTGTTCTCTCTCTCTCTCTCTCTCTGTCTCTCTCTCTCTCTCTCTCTGTCTGTCTGTCTGTCTGTCTGTCAGTCTGTCTATCTATCTATCTATCTATCTATCTATCTATCGCTGTCTCTCTATCGCTCTACTAACTTAATCTCATTGCAGAATTTCAAAGAGGATACAGTCTAAATGTAATTACAGAAAGTAGTCATTCCACATATGGCTGTTAAAAATATTTATTGTGATTGCAATTTCAACATTTTATCATTGTTAACAATGTGGGAATTAAAGCCCACTCTAGAACATTAAGCTGTAACATGCTGGAACGTAGTGCCAGCAGTCTGAATCCACATAACATGTGGTATCTTCAACACACTAGGTGACCTTGAGCCATGATAACAGCAGTCAGCTTGCACAAAAATAAAAACTACATCCACAAAATACACCAAAATTAATCTCTTGTGCAGTTAACATGGTGGTTGGATTACAACTGCATTATCAGCTGCATAATTTGTCTGAGTCATCTCACATTAATTAATTTCCGTAGACAATAGGGATCCCACCTTTCTTGTGGTTTTGTTTTGCCACTCCTGTAAATTTTCATATACATTGCCTCCACTTATTATTTTATGTTCACATAGATATGGTAAAATAGTGTAGTCACTCTGTGTAAACTTAAAAATTATGTGTTTTAAACATTTTACAGGCTGCCAGCAACAATGTGACACAATGCTGCATTGAACAAAATGTGACATCAAGCTGTATGGTAGCATGCTCATTTTACTTAGACATTGACGCTGTAATTGATAAACCAGAGTGCATTAATGATTTTGACAAGTTGATGAAGTGTGCAGCTGGTAAGGTTTTTATCAGTACAATGTAATATTAGAAATTTAGCTGCAGTAATTAAAATAGTTAACAACCTGAGTATTCTGATGGAAAAACATATGATTTTGAGTCATGCAACACAGTTTTGCCTTTTTCTCTAACAATTATTTAACAGTCTTACATGTCAGTCATAACAATGTCCCAACACCATCATTTGTTGGATAAGTAAATCTTAATTTTAGTAGAAGGTGTACAACTTTGGTTCCACTGTTTGCCAATAGGTAGCGACAACGATAAGCAGTGGTCGAAAGAAACAGGCCGCAGATGTCAGGCAGTTAGCTTGGACCTCAGTCAACATAACCTCATTCAAACATTAGTCAACTTGTGTCTGCATCATAAAATTGTTCTTGATTGCAAATGTCAGTTTACGAGCCTAATTCTCGTCATTTGTGGGACGTGTTACTGTTTTGTTTCAGTTTGAAGAAAACAATGGCCGAGTCTCATCAAATGCTCTCAGTTACATATGGTAAGGACGCTTTTAGTGAAAGAACATGTCGTGAGTGGTTTCAATGCTTCAAGAACGGTGATTTTAACGTCGTAGATCGGCATAGTGGTGGCAGAGAGAATGTTTTCGAAGATGCAAAATTGGAGACATTGTTGAGTGAAGACTCGCGTCAAACTCAAGAAGAATTGGCACATTTAGTGGGAGTGACACAGCAAGCCATTTCAAAATGTCTCAAAGCTATGGGCATGATTCAGAAAGAAGGAACTTGGGTCCCGTGTGGGCTGAAACCAAGAGACATTGAATGGTGTTTGGGTGTTTGTGAACATTTGCTTCAGGGGCAAAAATGGAAGGGATTGATGCATTGCATTGCGACTGGGAACAAAAAATGGGTTCATTAAGATAACCCTAAATGCAAAAAATCATGAGGATATCCTGGCCATGCTTCCACGTCAACGGCCAAGCTTTCTCCAAGGTCAAGCTCTGCATTTGGTGGGACCAGCTCGTCGTTGTGTACTATGAGGTGTTAAAACCAAGTGAAATACTCACCAAGTTGATTATTGAATGCAATTAATGTGTTTGAGCAGGGCATTAAAAGACAAACGGCTGCAATACAGCAAGAAGCACGATAAAGTGATTTTGCAGCATGACAACGTTTGACCCCATGTTGCAAAAGTGGTCAAAAAGTACTTGGAAATGTTAAAATAGGAAGTCCCACCCCAACCACATTACTCCCTCTGACTATCACCTGTTTAGAACAATGGCGCATGGCCTGGCTGACCAACACTTCTGATCTCATGAAGAAGTCACAAACTGGATCCATTCGTCGATCACTTCAAAAGATGAACAATTTTTTTGATGTGGATGCCCAAAAGATGGGAGAAAGTAGTGGCCAGTGATGGAAAATACTTTGAATGATATATGTGTAACCAATTTGTTTCATTAAAACCTCAAATGTTGGGGAAAAAAACGGCAGAAGCAAAGTTGTACACCTTGTACATATTTCAGACCAGAAATAAAATATGTTCTGTTAACATATAGATCTTTGTTAGAAGAATGTACAGTGATCATATGTATTGAACTGCAGAATCTGGGATAACAAATTATGTCAGGAGCGCAATCATGTTCGTCATACTGTAAAACCTCAATTATTTGCTTCCATTAAGCTGTCTCACTTTCTATACACATATATCCTGTCATATTTTATGAACAATTTGATAGACAAGGGAACTTAGCTGGAATAGTTCATTAGCTTATGCTACAAATGTAATATTATGCTATCTCTGGATGTGTTAACATTAGTTGAAGGTTGTGTTGGTGGTGGTCTCTCTTGAATAACTCAAGCTTTATTATTGCTTAAATTTCCTTCATTTCAATTATAATCTGTGCTTCATCGCTGAGTGAAGAAACTTTCTTATATATTGAATGTCAGGATAACATTATACCACAAAATAACACTTTGTTCAAATATTCAAGTTCCTTCCTTTGGTTGCACTTGCAGTCATTACCCATAATTTTTGTATCAACTCCCAGAAATGTCCCTAAGTAGTTGCTCTTTTAGACTGCATGAAAACTGAGCAACATTTTGTACAGCTTCATGAGACATGTCCAAATATTTTGGTCCTGCTACTCTTTTATTCATAAGGCAGTTATAAGATTTATATTTGAATTCAGTATATACTTTCTATATGTTTCAGTTCATTGACTCATCCAACTAATATCCATACACACAACTTCATATCACAATTCAGACTGTGTGCACAAATCAGCATTGTTAAAAGCAGGCCATGATATATTATTTAAAACTGGGAAGGACTTGCCCTGCTATGAGATTTTTTTAACACCAACAGTGAAAAATGTCCTTTAATCAATCCTTAAAGTATTTACATTTATAGAAAAGCTTTTTACTATGCAGCCTTCCAAAATCTGTTAAGAGGCCATTACACTCTAATATTTTGAAAAGGGTAATTGCTACTCACTTTATAGCAGAGATGTTGAGTTGCTGATAGGTACAACAAAAAGTCTGTCACAAAATGAGCTATTGGCCAACAATGCCTTTGTTGGGGGAATCCCCACACACACGCACGTCAACAGTCATATGATGAATAGCAACTTTCTTTTTCGTAATATTCTGACATTCCATCCTGGATTTTCCACTGTTTAAACTCGTAACATTTGTTCTTCCTGTGGAGTGACTGTCCTTGTTTTTACTTCAGAATGTGTAACAGTAAGGACTCATCATGTAATTGTTCTTGGGAGCTTTTGAACTGTCTTTGATATTTTTCTGCTACACTGTAAATATATTTTCATGGAGTAATTGTGATTTTTGTCTTATGTTAATATACTATGTAGCTGTAATGTCAGTGCTATGAACATGTTTTATCGCTATTAGAGTATGCAGTGGTATAATGTCTCCTTTTGACATTTGTGCCTATTTTTGGAGCGTATTTCCCAGAACAAATACACGAAAATAATGCTAGGACTGTCCTCTTGAAACTGTTACACACTTCTTCATTCTCATAACTAGATCTGGTGATGATCATATTTAAGCAATACAGTTAATATCACTGTTGCCCTTGAAAACCTACAGAATAAGTAAAATTATATCCACAAAATTCCATCCTACTGAACAATGAATTATCTGCCATGAAACAGTTTTGATTCATCTATACTTAATACTATTATTACACAAATAGAAAAGCTTGCTAGTCACTTGAATTTAATTAGTTTCAAAGTAGACTCACCGATTCCAGAAATAAGAGGTAAATACTTTCTGTTAATCATATTTAAATATCTTTTAAAACATGTCCACTCTATTTTGTCACTAATGATGTTTATTTGGTTTTACTTCAGATGGTTCTGATCACAGAAGTTGCTGTGCACAGTGGGGAGTGCCAAGGCGATGCCTCGATTGGTGTCGAGGGGAACCACTTTTCAACAACAAGTTTTGTGTCTTGTCTTATACAAAGCAAATTATGGCATGTTTCCATGAGGACAGAGGTAAAAAGTGCCCCTGAGGAGAACAACACAATTATGTGAATTCTAATATTTTAATAAGTTTATTTTTTATTGTGTATACGTAAAGCATAGGCATCAGCTATCTTAACTGAACCTTTTTGGACTTAATGTCTTAGCAACACGCATGACTCCATTACTGTGCCTCATACAAGGAAATCTAAAGTTGTGTACACACCATAGAGAAAGGAATGGTTTATATGCACACTAATTTATAACAACAAATGAAGAAAGGTTCAAATTAATGATATGTCAGTGTCCTTAGAGATACGAGTACTATTTCAATTGGGAGATTAGCTGAGACATTGTTGGAGGGACCTCCCAAGCATTCATCTCAATTGATTTAATAAGTTACAGAAACCTAAATAAACATAAATTCAAACCCAGTATCTTGACAACTGTGGTAACCTCTCTTGATTCATATAAGCACTCACATCATTGTACTAAACAGTGAAGAAATGCACTCCTACACTTTTACAAAATATCTGAGGTCACTTTATGTTCCTCTTGTCACCTCTAGCATATGTGGTATATTTATAGATATAACCTTTATGACTAATTTGACTAATTCAGCAGATGATAAGTTTGTGAGCATCTGGACCAGAGTCCTCATGAAATGATACTCATTGAAAAATTCTGCAGCATCATGGATCTTAAGTAGTAATCACAAGGATAAAATAACAGTAGTCTGGATGTATACAGATACTAGCAAACCTGGCAGTGTTTCACAATTGTTAAATATGTATGGAGTTGAATGTATGCCCTAATATCTCCCCCCCCCCCTTCCCCCTCTGTCTATGTCCTCTTCCTTCCTCTCTCTGACCTTGAGCTTTGTTTATTGTTATTGCCAATGAAACATTGTCTGGGAACTGAATCTCTCTCTCTCTCTCTCTCTCTCTCTCTCTCTCTCTCTCCAACCCAACACATGGCCATTGCTGGAACCGAGGCAGAACCAGCTTTCATCAACAAATGCAACAGACCTCCACCCTGCCCTCCAATAAGCTCTCGCTTGACACCACTGAAGTCACAGATGGCAGTGGTCTGAGGTCAGTGTAGTGCACACTACAGAGCATCTGGCTTGGAGCTGTCCTTGAAGTAACTAATTTGTAACAGTCTGTTGTGTGACTGTGGTGCCAGCTGCTGCTCAAATTCCTGGTGCAGATGCAGTATGTTGTTCCAGAGCCATGTGCCAAACATGACTGTCTTCCCTCTCGGTAGTGCCACGTCACGATCCAGAGCTTGGTCATCTTGCGATAACAGATTCTCATGACCGCATCTCTCAGCAATCATGTACAGTGGCTATATCCTGCCAAGTCTTTCTGCAATATTGCAGATGGAGCATCTGTCTTTTTGCAGCCCTATTACATGACCTCTTTCAAACTCGGTGAGATGTTGATAATGGCGGCCTTGTCTTTTGACTAACATCAACTCACCATATCCAGTATGAAAGGTAACTGATCATTACAGTGTGTGTTAAAAGCAAACCTGATATGCATCCTCATAGTGGCACTGCTAACACCACTCTTGTGAATGGCATGAAATTTGAGTAGACACCATCTTTCAGATGTAGCAACATGCCTACCAACTCTTGCTTATGTCGCAAAACTCCTCCTAAGTATTGCAATTTTTTTCCGGCAGTGTATATCCACTAAATCCTGTCTACAACCCATAGAAGCCTGTAATAGAAATTGTGAAACATTCTGTAGAATTATGTAACTCATAGTTGAGCTTTCACTTACTTCTATCTTCTCGTGAATTACTGTAAATGTGTAAACTCCAAATCACAGCCCACAGCCTTCAAAACTTAGACATGGTCCATTATATTACTGAATAATGAGATATCAGTTCTTAGAACTACAGAAATCTATTAAAAACAAACAATACCTGACATACAAATTTCAAAATTTTGCAGTTCATTTTTTCACTCACAAAAAAACCATTACTCGTGGTAGCACATACCTACATGTCTCAGTGCGTAAAACAACACAGAAACTGGACAGTAGATGCCTGGAGCTATGTGGTGTGGTCCAATGAGTCACTAATTTGTCTCTTATCAAATTATGCAAAGCAGCAAGTGCAATGACTGCTCATGAAGCATTAACCTGCAATGTGTTGAGGGTGCAGTTCAGTTTGAAGGTGGTTCTGCCATGTTTCATGAGTGTTTTTCATACCACACCTTGGGCACACTCATGCAGGTTACTGTGGATATGAACAAAAACATTTTAGGAGACAATTGTTGCCCTTCCTCCTACATCTTCATGAGGAGTATGCTGTGGAGACACACATCTTCAAAGATGACAATAGCTGGGTTCACAAGGCAGCACACATGTCTTTCCGGTCTGATGAACACCCAGGCTCCCTATGAATCCCGACTATCTCAAAAAACTACATATCTTCATCACACAGAAAATGTCTGCAACTGTTTGGAACAATGGGTGAAACATAGCAATCAATGTCCCCACAATCTTGTGGAGGTCTATGAGCTATAATCATCAATGAGTGGCTTCAGCTGAATATGGCATATCTGAAGAACCTTGGGGACTCTCTTCTTCACTGAATTTAGGCCGTTATCAAGGCTAGAGGTGGTATTGCATGGTGTTTGTGTGATTTCTCTTCTAGGTGATAAATGTTTTGTCCAGTATGCTTATCTACAAGAAGAATGGTCATTAAAATGAAATTATCATTTGACAAATAGAAAACAGACAGGAATAGACAACTCATCTCATAAAAAATCATTTTAGAGAAGAGGCCAAATTTCCAGGATAATGATCTGGTTGATTGAAAGAGATAACAATTTTTTAATAACTGAGATTTTAACTTTATGATGTCTCTGCTATTCAAGACTGATATTCCTTAAATTTTATTTCATCTAATAAGTAAGTATCATGAATAAATAAAATTATTATTCATAATGACATTTTTGCTTTTGAAGGACGCCTTCCTGGCCCTCCACAGAACATTCAAATTGAATTGGTTGATGCACACTCTGTTCTTGTGAAGTGGGATCCTCCAGTCAAGAACCCAAATACTGTAGAAATGTACAGGTAAATTGACAAAATTAATTTAGTCAGGAGATATATAATTCACTGCCAAAATTTATCTAGACTACTATAAATTAGGGTGATACAGAAAGAAGAGCTGCAAAATAAAGAAGTTAATTAGCATTAAGTTTCATTGCTGTTTACTTGAAGAATTTTACTGTGTTCTAATTGCATCAAATTATAGCATTCCTTGTTATTTTCTTTTTCTATCAAAGCCAGTTTTATGATATTCATGAGTTATAACTTGACACAAATTTTTTATCTTTCACCTCAAGTTCTGCTTTCTGATTTTATGTCATTACCTGTTCCAGTGTGTCAGGTGTGCATTTAATGCTTATGCTGTTTTGTGTTTTAGGGTTTTCTGGAAGCAAGTTGGTTCTCGGACTATAATGAAGAATGATACCAAGTCTACCAGCCTCTTGATCACAGGACTGAAATATGGAGAGCCATATGAGTGTGTCATTAAAGCTGGCAATCACCTAGGTACAAGCACATTGACAGAAGCCAAGCAGTTCACAACGAGGGATAAGTACATCTCATCTGGAAGTATAGGTATGCCACTAAATTGTCTTTTTAAACATACATGGCTTGTATGTAGCTTCAACAAAGTAGGAAAAGGACAGATTGCTACTTACTATAAAGAATATACATTACGTTGCAGACAGGCACAATTAAAAGACACTTACACAAAACTTTTGGCCACAGCCTTCATCAGAAAAAGAGAAACGGACACACATCATTCATACACACAAGCAAGCACACCTCACCCACACATAACTGCCAACTGTGGCAGCTCAGGCCAGCCCTGGCATGAGCTGCTGGAGTTGTCGGTCATGTGTTGGTGAGCTGTGCTTGCTTGTGTGTATGGATGGAGTGTGTTTCTCTATTTCTCTTTCGCTGGTCAAGGTTGTGGTTGAAAACTTTGTATAAGTGTCTTTCAATTGTGCTTGTCTGTAGCTTAACATGCCTTCTTTATGGTAAGTAGCAATATATCTTTTCCTACATTTTTAGTATTCCTACATGGAGTTTCCTTTATATGTGGTTTACTAGAAACTTCATTCGCATACAGTGTGTCAATTTACACTAATGAGCAGTTAAATTAGAAATATCTACTGTTTTCAAGATGGAACATGTCTGTTGGTACAACAAAAGGAATAGTTGGGTGTCTCGCATAACTAGTCACCGTCACAGGCACAGAATGGGAAAAGTACACATCATCAGTGCATTTTATCATAACCACACAGATGGAAACAAAACGTAAGACTAAAGTTAAAGTTAGATTTTGATTACAAACTGTAGCTTTACTGATTCCGTAAAAGGCAGACTAAATACGGACTCAAATTTCTCATTAGAAAAGAAGGGTCAATAGCATTTTTTTATCTGGCTTCCACCAACCTCATAGTCAGCCAACTTATTCCTATTTAGTGTTTTCATTGTAATCAACATATAAAATTATTACAAAACTACATATAATAATAAATTTGCACTTCATCATAATAACACTCACATGCTCCGATTCAGCACAAATATAACAAAGATCACATAAAACTTTAAAGTGCAGCTATACAGTACTGATTTCAGAATAATACACACAAAATGTTTACAACTTTTAATTTGAAATGTAATGTAGAAAATCATCTAGCTTTCTTTACAAAATTTTTTCATTAGTCTCATTTTGTGTTTGCTTCTTTGGAATAACAGTGTTTTTGGATATAAACTGCTTTTGTAACACTTCCCAACATTATTTGGGCCACACTAATTCCCACCAGGCCCTTTTTATTTATTACTTCTTTTAAGCACATGTTTGCACCACCCAATAATCTACCGAGAATCTTTTTTTCCTTTGCTTCCTCTTTCATTTTCTTCAGTGCCTGTTCAATATTTACTTTTGTTTTTCAAACTTACTCTTCATATTTGCTTGCAACAAGTTTTCTTTTTCCTGTTGTTCTTGTTTCCTGTTTCCCACAGCCACTCTCTTCTCATATTCAAAGTATTGCTTGTATCTGACATCAGCTTTGAATGCCAACTGAAGAAGCTTCTGACTGATAATTAAAAAGTGAACCTCCCCCTCAAACACATTTACTATAGCATTTCTAACAGTCAAATGAGCATTCAATGTACTTTCACACATATCTGCAGTGTCCTAATTCATGATCTTCCCAAATAGTGAAAATCAGTTTCTACATATGCACTGACATTTCAGAGTGCAATTGCAGTCTTCAAAATTTTCATAACAGTAGGGTACTTGTTTTCTCTTAAAAAAAGAAGACTCCAGTAGATGTCAGCTGGGTTCTTGTTACTACCTCATTTTTCTTTCTATAATGTCAATAGTTTCCATTCATCAACAAGTCCATATTCAATGTGCTCAGTTGGAAGAAGTGCACCTAATTTCTATGTTTTTGTATGATCCTTCATTCACCCTCTTCAGAGAATGCAAACATCGAAGACGCCGCAATGCAGGTTAATCCGAAGACTTTTCCAAAATATGTGTACAAGCAGACACACAGTGCTTTCTAGCTCACATGTAAATATAGCTTCTTTCTTGTGCACCTAGCTTCTTGAGTTATTCA
Source organism: Schistocerca americana (assembly GCF_021461395.2). Taxonomy (NCBI): domain Eukaryota; kingdom Metazoa; phylum Arthropoda; class Insecta; order Orthoptera; family Acrididae; genus Schistocerca; species Schistocerca americana. The sequence continues at coordinate 874,479,279 of NC_060120.1, read as the reverse complement.
TTTTTTCTATTATTGAACACTATGTTTTTGAATGGCAAGTAATATTATCACCAAATGCTTCCAGACTCAGTGGAGCAGCAAAAACACAAAACCGATTTGTGAGTGTTCTGACAAGGTTTGTGAGGCCATTATCGATTAGATGCATTAAAGGATCTCTCTTCAGAAAAAAACAGTGAATCTTGAGCATGTATAAGCACTTGCACAAGCAAACATAATTTCTGCTTTGGTAGTTTTGTCTTTTGATAGTTTAACAGTATTTTTGTATTTCACAGAACTCATCAGTTTCCTTTTTTCTGGGGTATGAACTGAAGAAAGAATTTTTCAACAGCTGATCATTGGTATAAATGTCTCTCTCCAGTTGGTTCTAATATCAGCCATCTAGAGGAAACATGTCCCAAAAACCAATGCCTTGGAAGTTTCATATCTGATTTTATGTTTTCAGAATCTGCTACTGAGATGTTTGGCCATCAAACAAATTACAGGGAAACAAGGTGATATCTGAAGCTTTTTCACCAAAGTGTGGAATCTTTTCTGGAATGCATTATGAATGATGTGTATGTTACATGCACCAATACCAATCAGCTGTTTTCTTCATAACAGGATTAGAGAATCATTCAAGAGATGATTCACAGTTTTGTTAGTACTGGATACATCACAACCTACCATCAATAGCTTTGACCAAGAAAGCTGGGCATTATCCAAGGCTTCATTTCAACTTGGAGTAAATATTACAAGTAGTCACTTTAGCAATGAAGAAAGTTGGTGGATGTCATTTCATAATCATTTGTTAGGAATCAGACCAGTATTCAGCTACAGTTTGAAGCTATTTCTCTGGAGCTGCAATCACAGTTTTGTCCAAACATAAAGAGAAATGTGCTCCTCCAATGCTGCAGCTAAATCATCACATACAAAGTATCTTGTGTTTGTTTTTGAATGGATGAAGTAAGAAGGAACACTTCTTGGAAATATTGTACCAAAGATTTCTTTGCCATCTTCACAAGCTTGCTGAACAGCAAAGTTCAATCATTTTCAAAAGACCAGATTAATTCTGCTCTTGAAGCATTTTGCCTATCAGAATAAATCTGAATCATTGGTGGCTCTGGGAGATCAAATTACACCATCATTGCTACATGCAGATCCAGGAAGGGCTGAAGACAAATGTAGTTGTGAAGAACTCGGTTTCATATTACGTTATTCTCTGTGCTTCTCAGTAGAATCCTGCTCCTCTGTAGTGCTAAGGTCCCAAGAAAATGAAAAGTGTTTGTACGCACAACACAAAAACTTCACTTGCAAACTTTTTCTGTCCCTGTTCATAAACCATGAAACCATTGCTGAATCTTTATGGAACCATTCTGATTTTACAGTACGTTTTCCAATAATTCTGTCAAAGTAATCCATTTAATCAAAAAACAACAGATAAAAAGAATTAGGACTACTGTTCATGAGAGAGAGAGAGAGAGAGAGAGAGAGAGAGAGAGAGAGAGAGAGAGAGAGAGAGAGAGAAATTTTTAAGCAGGATGTCATTTAATTTCTGAGTATTCCCAGGTTAAGATTTTCATACAAGTATCATGCTCCACCCTGCCTTACACAGTAGTGAACTGCTGGGACACTACAGCATCCAAATTTCACCTGTGTCTTATTGTTTTCAGAGAAATTAAAAAAAGAATATTTACTGATTAGTTAAAAGAAACTTTACAATTAACCAGGTAATATCTTACACAAACTACAGATGCACTAATGGACAGACAGACAGACAGACACAGATACCACTTCAAAACCAGTGAAACCATATCTAGTGGACCACAAAATATGTATTTCTGTTGAAATCACAAATTCAAATTATTGCACTGTTACAATACTTCCTCATATTAATGTATGAGAAAGTAACAAGAAAAATTATAGGGAATACGGTACAAGGATTCAAAATATAGGATAGGTAAAAGTATTGTTTGTGCATACACACACTCACAACTCTTCCCCAAGCAAAAATTATACTTTTGACAAGGAAGCACTGGTCAGAGTACTCCAATTTGGTAGGTTTTCTTTCTTACAGTGTGTAGCAACTATTTCATTAATAATGTGAATTAGAACTTTATTTTGGTCAACTAGACCATTGGTCCTAGCAGTGTGACTGCTTCATATACAGAGTTACCAGTAATGTTCTCAAGTGGCAATGTTTCTTCCCCATGACATAACCACATGAGCAATTCACATTCCTGTAACTGGTTTTGACCAGCCAGGGGACTTCTTCAAGCAATAAGTAGGTAAGAAGAGGTTACAAAGAATCATTGTACACACTATAAAATCTGCCACACAGCTATCTATATAAGGATAAAAAGGGAATAAAATCATTACTAAAACCACATGCCATTATCAGCTTCTGTTGCATTGTCGGTGACACTGAAGGCAACAGTGGGTAGAGCATGAGATTCTGTAGACAAAATCAAAAGAACAGTTGAGACAAAGACTGAAACACTACTGGGACATGCAGTTATATCTGTGATTACATTTATAAGCTTTCAACAGTTAACACATTTCTTATTTTTTTTGAAATTATATTTACAATACATTTAATCTTACTTGGACAATTTTATAACTGACTACTTGTGACAAATTATTTAATATTTTCACTTAATTTTGCTAACAATAGGTTATTTTACAATTTTGACTGCTCTGATAATTTTGACTGCTCTGATACAAATATGTGATCTTTTTCATATGATTTATGTATCATTTTTCTTTTCTGAAATTTCTGACTCATTTGAAATTCATCAAGTGTCTTTATTTTTTCAGTGACATCACATTATTTAGATAACATTCCCAATGTAGAGTTAAAGACTCACCAAACAAAGTTGGAATTTAAAGAGCATTTTTTGAGTACCTCAGTTTGGGGAAAAGAATGACCCACACAGTGTTCTGTAGGTAATGAGATGATGATAGAGGCCACTGTTAACCATCATCCATTGTAACAACAGATATATGGGCCACCTCATAACAAATCACTTGCTGAACAACATGAACTAGTAAACAGCTGCACCATCCACAAAAAACTTCTTGCCATGTGGTACTTAAATCTCTGCATTACACTTAGACCTCTGCTAACAAAACAACACATCACTGCTGGACACTTTAAACAAGGAAAAGCTTGCCTGGACTGATGGGTCATGGTGTACATTGGTACACTGCAATGTTCAGGAATGAGGATGTCAGAAAACAGATGGGATGAAACATTCTGTTCACCACCTGCAAGATGTTTGTGTCTTCAAGTTAGTTCAACTAGTCTCCATGAGTTGTGGGTGATGGTTGAGTGTCATGTATCATAAATACTTTCAAAGCTTTTGATAACTTGTGGAATGTATGTCATGAGATACCATTGCATATCCTGGAAATGCTATACTAGGTATTATTCTCTGAGAGTTCTTTCCAATGTTTGGTTGATCATCAAAAATTTTATCATTGTTCAGCAGACTTCAAAATAAATGTTGCACATTTTATGAATTTCTCCTTTACTGATTTGTAGTTTCTACTTTCCTTTCCTTATATTGTATAGTAAGTTCTTGTAATCCTCAGTTGCAGTTATTGATTCCAGAATAATTATATGACAAAATAACTTGTGCCTTGTAAATACAGCTTTAAATTACTGTTCATCTATGCTACTGTGAAACACATCTTTTCTACTCACCAAGTGCTCATAGCTCTTATTGCATGGCTTTTAGACTACATATTTACTAGGATTTGCTTTTACTTCAAATGACTGCTCCTGTCATATTCCTGAATATTGATCATTTCTCCTGGGAAAGTACATATAAGACCAGGGCATTATGCTGCATCCATTTTTTGCTTCCACTTGTTTCCTTCTGAAACATGAAGCACAAAATTTAAATCAGAATTCCTCTCAAAAGATATGCAGAGTTCTCTATGAATATGGGCATTTGGTAGCTCAATACAATGTGTAATTTTAATTAGCAGACACCACAAGTGTCACATTTGTAAGGTTTTTAATTCATAACCGTTTCATGTAATGTTGTCACAACTTTAATTTTTTCATTTACCTATGATATTTTGAAAGTGAGGTGACTCTGAACATTTTAAATTCATTTTTGTAAATCAAACAGAAACTTCTCAAGATATTGACATGAAACTTTTGGGGAAGTTGTAAGAGGTGTTGCTGAACATGATAAAGCACATTATACATTTTTATCCCCCACACTTAGTTGTTTTTTATTTTTTACTGTTCGAGATACCATCTCTATGATCTCTATACTTCCAGTCTATCACCAAATTGCCAATGCCCACGTTTAGCAATGTGTCACTTTTGCCATCATCAAATAATCTCATTTTCACTACTATACTATATGACTACCTTTTCAGGGGGACTTTTGGTGTTTATCATGGAATGATTTGTTTACAAATAAACAGCACATTGTTGATAATTGCTAGCATCAGAAGCAGCCAATGTGCCCACGTCATCTGTGTCCATTTAAGCACTGCAACTTTTAAGTTAATTTTATTTTCTCTTTGTCCTCTTCTCCTTCAGGATATGTTCTTCATCAATTTTCATACAAATGGGGAGAACTCTTACACTACACATTCACATACAGATGTTCCTGTCTACATGCATTACACTTAATACTACACCAGAGACTTGTGGTTTTTCACGCTCACCTTCAGCTCGTTCAACTCTCATTTCCTGCTTACTGCCGTTAGCCAGCAATCATTACCAAAGAAACAGACTGTTTTCAAAAGATCTGTTTTGTAAATAGCTCAGCACCCATTTCTATTATTAGGAAAATTCCACCCATGATTCAATCATATGAACAGTTTCAACAATTCTGAAGTAAAATACCATTGCCTCATATGATCAATTCTCTATCTTACTCTAGCTGCCATAGCTTTTTGTCTGTGATCTAGTTATCAATGAACTTTTAAACTCTAACCTCTGCACGCTCTCAATCTGTCACTGCTCCTTAGAACATCATCACAGTCTGGATTTTTTATATGTAATATACATTTTCAGGATCATGTCGAATGAAGTTGCTATGTTTAATAACATCACTACAGCCATTTTGCCTTAGTTTCTTAATTTTGCCAGAGTCAGAGTTGCAAACTTTCTGTACGATATCACTTCAGTCTCAATATAAAAGAAACGGAAGTCATAGAAATTTCATCTGTGGGCTGCACTGACAATAACTTACCACTAGTACTATCACTTAGTACTGTTGGTGATTATGCCAGCTAAACTGGAGAAAAAGACACTGCTATGAAAACAGCTGCCTTTTCCTTAGCTGCACTAAATAAAACATTTATCAGTGGCCTGCATGCAAAGTGTTGCCACTTGTTTATGGAGAGCAGCTTCTCATTTGGTCTCTCAAGGATGAATGAATCTCGTCTTAAACCTTGTTAAGTTGCAGTTTGGAAGTTGAACCTAGGACATACACACCAGTAACCTGTGATGCCGATCACCATACCATGGAGGCTTCTTAATTATGCTAACATGACTGCATTGAATTTTTTTACCACAGAGTATAATAATTTGATAAATTTTTAGAAAAGACCTTCAAATATTTTTTCATGTACTGGTAATCACAATTCTATACTCCTTATGAGCCTAGATAGGGACCCTTTTATTTTAATGTCATAAAAGTGTTGTGTGTCGCCTTAACCAACTATCACTTCCTCAACTTTGTAGTTGGTAGAAATCTTTCATCGAGCTATTTCTTCAAACCTGTAAGTATGAAAAAGTAAGGCTTGTACACCTGGTATAAGATCAGCATCTTATGATGGATGTAGCAAAATGGCTGCCATGCCTCCTCTGTGTGAAGTAGGAGCACAGAATTTTTACTTTGATTCTGACTGTTTGACACATGATTCCACTAATTATTAATTATTCTGAGGTATGTCATGAAACATTCAAGCTTCATAATCCATCGTAAAGTAGTTTATAGGTGATAATGTATCACTAAGATATAAATACCAGTGCTATAACATGAAGACACCATAATATCAGTACCAAACATCATAGATTGAGCACTTATGCACAAAACAACAAGAATATATCAGTGCTCACTCAAAAACTTCCACTGAACTTAGCTGCACAAAAGTTATTGTAAACACTATTGCACTTAAAATATAACTCTCAATAACACACTGATGTTGTATGAGAACTATAATGACACCCACAAAAGTGTATAAAATAATGAATACTGAAGCTTCAGAGTTCAGAAAAAACATTTTTCCTGTTTCAATAAATAAGGAGGAAAAGGATTAAAAACTTTAGATAGATACAAGGCCATGCAGGTGAAACTGATTAATTTTCAGTGATAAACGTTTGTTGTGAATTTCTTGTGGCATTAATTTATTTATTTCATAATATATGTTTACATATGTTTCCTTTTCTTCATTCCTTGATGATGAGTACATTTATTATGATATCAGATACTGTAGCATGTATGGTTTATTTGCTCTAAACTCCTGTAGGTATAGGTTTATTAATTTTTCTTATTGCCTTTTGGTACAGTAAATTTTTTGTCACATTTTCAAGTACAAGATTACTATAATTTTGTTATCAACAACATGTATAACATACCTTCAAATGAAAACTCTTCCAATGTTTTCACCATTTCATGTACGAGTGTCTACAAATTCCAATAGAAAATTTTGTTCACTGACTGATTCGTCATATTTTCTATGGTACCCAGGTGGCGATGGCTCCCATGTTGGAATTGCTGTTGGAGTGGTGCTTGCCTTAATCATTGCAGCTGGAATTGTTGCTGGAGCTGTCTGGTTCATACGAACTAGAAGAATGCTTGGAAATAAATCAACTGGAGGAGTTGCCTTTGAAAATCCAAGCTATCTTCGTGAAGTAAACATGGATCACATACAGGTTTGTTACCATTGACAGAGGTTATAATAATTCATTGAATTATCTCATTTTATATAACGCTGCACAAAGCAGTCCAGTTTCCTTTTGTTCATGTAAAAGAGATTTTACATTTGGTCCAGCTGGACCCATACAGCTGCCTCCTGGGTAGATTATTATCTGAGGACTTGGTTGAGAAATGCTGAGAATACCTTTTATCTGAAATGTGCAGGAATAGCATTTGATTATTAATTATAGGCTTTATGGTATAAACAACTGCAAGAGCACTGGTTGGTATAATACAGTTCCTGTATGTTACGACAGTTTCCATCTCCTTTGGAATCAATGCCTAATGCAACACACACACACACACACACACACACACACACACACACAAGCGAGCTCACCTTATGCACACATGACCACCAACTCCAGCATCTCAGGCGGAATGAAACATCACATAGGACATGAGCAGCAGTCTGGAGGGGGTAGGGACAGGGAAGGGGAAGGGAAAGGGATTGTAGTGTACAGGTGGGAAGAGAGACAAACGCTATCTGGTGGAGTGTGTAGAGATTAGACTGCTAATAGGCACGGCATCAAGAGGCTGTGAGCCAGAGAGATGGGGAAAAAAGGAGAGGAGCCGAGAAAGGCAGGTCGGTGCATTGGCAAAGGGCTTCAAATAAACAGGATGGGAGATGAGAATGGGGGGGAAATGATAGGATATAGGGGGTGGAAATTGTTGAGTGAAGGGCTTGGGGACAGTATGTTGCAGTAGGTTGAGGCTGGCATAATTACAGCAGGGAGTACGTGTTCTAAGGATAATTGCCATTACCGCAATTCAGAAAAGCTGGTGGTGGAGGGAAGAATCCAAATGCTTCAGGTAGGGAAGCAGCCATTGAAATCTAGAGTATACTTTCAGCTGCCACAGGGTGGTCTATTTTGCTGTTGGCCACAGTTTGGCGGTGGCCATTCATCTTGGAGCACGACTGGTTGGTAGTTTTACCAATATGAAAAGTTGTGCAACAATTGCAGCAGAGTTGGTAAATGACATGGCTGCTTTCAAAGGTGGCCCAGCCCCTGATTGGTCAGGATAAATATGTGGTAGGACTGGAAAAGGAAGTGTTGGGTTGGGGGATTGGGGATATGATCCTTTTGGCAAGGGGTTGGGACTGGGAGTGGTGTAGAGATAGACTAGGATGTTGTGGAGTTTGGTTGGGCAACAGAACACCACTTCAGGAGGAGTGGGAAGTATCTCAGGTAGGCTGTCCCTCATTTCAGGGCATCAGGGCATGATGATAGGTAATTAAAGTCCCAGCAAAGGATGTGGTTCAGTTGTTCCAATTCGGGATGGTATTGGGTGACGAAGGGGACACTCCTTTGTGGCTGATTTTTGGGGGTGTTGGGAAGTTTCGGGTGTGGTGGGAGGATTGAGGTTGTGGGGGAAGTGGTGTGGGAGATCTGTTTGTGACTAGGACTGGGGGTAGTGCCTGTCAGTGAAGGCCTTGGTGAGACCCTCAGCATACTGAGCAAGGGAGTTTTTGTCACTAGAGATACGCCATCCCCGGGTAGCCAAGCTATATGGGAGAGATTTTTTGATGTGGGAGGGATGACAGCTGTCAAAGTGCAGGTACTGTTGGTGGTTGGTGGGTTTAATGTAGACAGAGGTGCAGATGGAGCCATCAGACAGGAGCAGGTTAATATCTAAGAAGGTGGCACACTGGGTTGAGGAGGACCACATGAAGCAGATGGGAGAGAAAATGTTGAGGTTCTGAAGGAACAAAGATAGGATGTCTTGGCTCTGGATTCACATTATGAAGCTATCATCAATGAACCTGAACCACACTAGGGGTTTGGTGTTTCGGGGGGCTAGGAAGTTCTCCTCTACATAGCCCATAAAAATGTTGGCATAGGAGGGCGCCATGTGGGTGTCCAAGGCTATGCTGCAGATATGTTTACAAACCTCTCCTTCAAATGAGAAGGAGTTGTGAGTTACGATTAAGTTAGTAAGGTGTATGAGGAATGAGGTAGTGAGTTTGGAGTCTGAAGAGTTGGAAAAGGTAGTGCTCAAAACTAAGGGCATGAATGACGTTAGTGTTTGGGGAAGTGGTGTCAACAGTGACGAGGAGGAAACCAGGAGGTAAAGGGGTGGGGATGGTGGAGAGTCAGTGAAGGAAGTGGTTGGTGTCTTTGATGTGGGAGGCTAGATTACAGGCAACTAGTTGGAGGTGTTGGTCAATGAGTGCCAAGGTTCTTTCAGGAGGTGCACAATAACCAGCCATGATGAGACGTCCAGCACTGTTGGGTTCGTGAATTTTGGGGAGCATGTAGAAGGTAGGTGTGCGGGGGTGTCATAGGGATGAGGAGGAAAATGGATTTAGGGGAGATGTTCTGGGAAAGGCATAAGCCTTTAAGCAGGGATTGGAGTTGACTTATGGGATGGTATCACTCTGGCAAGGGTTATAGGTGGAGGACTGTGACAACTGGTAGAGGTCTTCTGCCAGATAGTCACTGCAATTCATAACAACAGTGGTGGAACCTTTGTCTGCATGTAGGATGATTAGGTCAGGATTTGTTTTGAGGTTGTATATGGCCATTCTTTCTTTTGCTGAAAGATTATTGCTCTGAGGTAGGGACCTGGGGAAGGATGGCGAGGCTAAGCTGGGGGTAAGGAATTTATGGAAAGTGACCAGTAGGTGGTTAGGTGGGAGAGGTTGGTGGAGGATCATGGTTGGATGGTGGTAAGAACTGGAAGAGGCAGGGTTCAGTGTTGGAATTAGGGTGGTTTTGGTTGGGGGACTGATAGCAAAGAAGTGTTTCCATTGCAGGGATTGGGAGAAGAAGAGTAGGTCTTTGCCAAGTCCATCATGGTTAAATTTGAGTGTAGGGCTAAAAGTGAGACCTTTGGGTAAAACTGAAACTTCTGTGGAGCTGAGAGTTTTGATGGAAAGATAAGAAACAGTGTTACAGGAATGTTTTGGCATTGGATTTGGTAGAGGGCTGATAGGGAATTCTGGGGGATGTGGAAATTTGAAAAGGTCATCTAGTCAGGGTTTAGCTGCCATGAGGGGTGGACAACGAGGAACACTGTGGGTAATATAGGGGTTGGATAGTGGTGCCACTAGGCAGCAGTAGGATGTCAGCAGGTTGAATAATTTATGGAGGTTGTGCCTGGAATGCTCCTCCAGGTGCTCCTCCAGATTGCTGCTTGCTTTCCACATGGTGTTGCATTCCAGCCCGAGATGCTGGAGTTGGTGGTCATGTGTGCATGGGGTGTGCTTGCTTCTCTCTCTCTCTCTCTCTCTCTCTCTCTCCACTGATGAAATGATGAAAGCTATATGTGAGTGTCTTTTAATCATATCTGTCTGCAACTTGACATGTCTTCTTTATGGTAAGTAGCACTCTACCTTTTCCTACATTGTTGATATTTGTAACTGGAGTTTCCATTGTTCATTTGACATTAGTATTTCAGGGTCACACAATATGTAATCCTTGTCCAATCAATGACACGTCAAGTCATAATGTTCTTGGGACTATATTATGTTTTAAGTTCCCAATGTAATCTTAATACTGATATGATGCTAAGATTCATTCTCCTATTTCCAGTTAAGAATGTTCTGCAACTTTATTTCTCCAATAGAAATTATTCAGCTAATGGACATATCCTATAACATACTGATAGTTGTGGATTATCATGAATTTCTGAAAAGCCTCCATACATACAACTCAGTATTTCTTATACAAATCAATAAGCTATAAAAATAATCTATTCAAACATGAAACACGTGAAGGAGGCCTAACTACTCTAACTCTTTAAGCCTAGAGATAGATCACAATCTTAAATAGAAAACTCATATCTTAGAATTAAAGAGGCACCAATGTTCATGTAAATTTTTAATATATATGGTTACTGCTACAGATGATTTAAAAATGAAAAAAAATATTGTTCTTTATTCTTCACATTTCCACATACTGTGAGTTACAATATTATTTTTGGGAGAGACCCAAATTAAAAGGGATAGCATTTTCAGAACACAGAATCATTTTATATGAATTATAGCTCATGTTAGTTCTAGTACATTGTGCAGGAACCTCTTCAAAAAAAGCTTTGTTTTTTGACAGCTTGTTTGCAGTACATTTATTTGCTAATGTCTTTTGTCATTACCAATATTTCATTTTCCTAAAAACATAATGCAAAGCATGAACACAATTTTAGGACCAAAACAACAAAAACAAGTCTACAAGCACTTAACATTAGTACAGTAAACATATTTTATATGAGATGACAGTTATAAATCACTTTTGAAATGCAGCTGATTGAAGGATCATAATACAATGAGTAAAAATAGGTAGCCTACATAGCTATAAAGAAATAAAATCATCAGTAAGGAAGACATAATAGAATATAAGAACTATTTTTGAAACTTCAAAGTGCAACAAATTTAAATTAAGAAACAAGTGCACAACCTTAAAACATGAAGACTGTGTTGATAGAGACAAAAAGTATAATTATTTGACAAAGGTACTTACAAAACAGCAAATGATATTGCTGGTACAATGTAACCAAGGATGAGAAATTCTTGAATGCAAGAAGGCAAGTATTGAAGAGAAGGCAAGAGTTCTAGCAAAGAATAATACCATCATTACAGGACATGCCAAATTAAAGAAAACTATTCAGATATTAAACAATGGAAAAAACAGGATGAAATGTAACAGCATTATGAGAAGGGAAGTTAGCACTCAGCATATAGCAGAGATGCTGTGTCGCAGATAGGCACAACAAAAAGACTCTCACAATTAAAGGTTTTGGCCATTAAGGCCTTCATCAACAATAGTCACACACACACACACACACACACACACACACACACACGACTGCAGTCTCAGGTAACTGAAACCCCACTTCAAGCAGCAGTGCCAGTGCATGATGGGAGTGGTGACTAGGGAAGGGGAGGGGCAGATAAGGAGGAGGCTGGGGTGGGGAGGGAGAGGGATAGTATGGTGGGGGTGGCAGACAGTGAAGTCTTGCAGGTTGGATGGAGGGCTGGGGAAAGGTGGGGAGGGGGTGTGCGGGGGTGGAATTAGCAAAACAGGAAATAAATAAAAAGACTGGGTGTGGTGGTAGAATGACAGCTGTATAGTGCTGGAATGGGAACAGGGAAGGCACTGGATGGGTGAGGACAGTGACTAAAGAAGGTTGAGGCCAGGAGGGTTATGGGAATGTAGGATGTATTGCACAGGGAAAGTTCACTTGCACAATTCAGAAAAGCTGGTAATAGTGAGAAGGATCCGTATGCCATAGGCAGTGAAGCAGTCATTGAAATGAAGGATATCATGTTTGGCAGCGTGTTCAGGAACAGGGTGGTCCACTTGTTTCTCGGCCACAGTTTGTCAGTGGCCATTCATGTGGACAGACAGCTTGTTAGTTGTCATGCCTACATAGAATGCAGCACAGTGGTTGCAGCTTAGCTTGTAGATCATGTGACTGGTTTCACAGGTAGCCCTGCCTTTGATGGGATAGGTGATGGTAATGACCAGACTGGAGTAGGTGGTGGTGGGAAGACATATGGGATAGGTCTTGCATCTAGATCTATTACAGAGGTATGAGCCATGAGGTAAGGGATTAGGAGCAGGGCTTGTGTAAGCATGGATGAATATATTGTGTAGATTTGGTGGATGGCGAATATCATTGTGGGAGGGGGGACGGGATAGTGGGCAGGACATTTCTCATTTCAGGGCACGATGAGAGGCAATCGAAACCCAGGCGGAGAATGCAATTCAGTGTAATTCAGGGACTGCTCATCACTGCAGATGCAATGACCACGGATGGCTAGGCTGTACGGAAGGGACTTCTTGGTATGAAATGACTGGCAGCTGTCAAAGTGGAGGTATTGCTGATGGTTAGTAGGTTTGATAAGGACGGACGTAGTGATGTAGCCATCTTTGAGGTGGAGGCCAACATCTAGGAAGATGGCTTGTTGGGTTGAGTAGGACCAGGTGAAGCAAATTGGGGAGAAGTTGTTGAGGTTCTGGAGGAATGTGGATAGGGTGTCCTCACCTTCGATCCCGACAGCAAAGATGTCACCAATGAATGTGAACCAGGTGATGGGTTTATGATTCTCGGTTTTTAGGAAGGAATCCTCTAGATGGCCCTCAACTTCAATCCAGACAACAAAGATGTCACCAATGAATGTGAACCAGGTGAAGGGTTTAGGATTCTGGGTTTTTAGGAAGGAATCCTCTAGATGGCCCATGAATAGGTTGGCATAGTATGGCGTCATGTGGGTGCCCATAGCCATAACGTGGATTTGTTTGTAGATAATGCCTTCACAGGAGAAGTAATTGTAGATGAGGATATAGTTGTTCATGGAAACTAGGCTGGAGGTTGTCAGTTTGGAATCTGTCAGGCATTGGAAAAGGTAGTGTTGAACAGCGGTAAGGCCATGGCCGATAGGAATGTTAGTGTACAGGGAGGTGGCATCAACAGTGATTTCTCCTTCAAAGGGATTACCTATAAACAAATTTGGGGTACGGCTGTGCAAAAAAAATTTCATGTAGACTTTGTCTTGTTGTCCAGGGTTCAGAATGGAGTTATATACTCTGTTGGTACAATATTCAACAAGCTCCCATCTAACAAAAAGCAACAAATTGTTAATCCTTACTAGTTCAAAATAAAATTAAAAACATACCTCATTAAGCATTCTTTCTACAAATTATCAGAATATCTAGATTCAGGCATTTAAAAATTTCATTAGTTACATTCCAAGTAATAGTGTTTCTCAGATAGTTGTCTGACAAGTACTATAAATAGGACTCAATATTTGTACATGTTAAAATGTTGTCATTGAAAAATATCATTGTAATCAGTAAATATTAAGCCACTAACAGCAGAAAAATAGAAGCTATACAGTAAAACCAAAGAGGCAGCAGCCTTTTTGAAAGTAGCAGCTTTCTTGCTAATTTACTTGGCATAAGCATGAATAGCATTAAGCAGTATAGTGGTATTTTATTGATAATACATTATAAGTTTCCATGGTGTCTCTATCTTATGTTATTGTATGCCTTGACTTATTCCACATCCTTGAAGGTACTCCTTTTTGATGCAGAACACAATGAAAGAAAGAAAGAAAGAAAGCAGTTTGACAACAGTTAATCACTGCCATTTCTAATGCACATGTCACTTTTTTTAATATATGCCTTGGCTCACATCCATTAATGGTCTCGTTCACTAAGAGTCTTTGAAAAACAAATGAATGAATAGATTATAAAAGAATGTTAATGATATCAATATAATGGAAGGAAACATTCCACGTGGGAAACAACCTGAAAACAGCTTTCGCATCCCGCAACTACCCTCCCGACCTGGTACAGAAGCAAATAACCAGAGCCACTTCCTCGTCCCCTCAAACCCAGAATCCCCCACAGAAGAACCACAAAAGTGCCCCACTTGTGACAGGATACTTTCCGGGACTGGACCAGACTCTGAATGTGGCTCTCCAGCAGGGATACGACTTCCTCAAATCCTGCCCTGAAATGAGATCCATCCTTCATGAAATCCTCCCCACTCCGCCAAGAGTGTCTTTCCGCCGTCCACCTAACCTTCGTAACCTGTTAGTTCATCCCTATGAAATCCCCAAACCACCTTCCCTACCCTCTGGCTCCTATCCTTGTAACCGCCCCAATGCAAAACCTGTCCCATGCACCCTCCCACCACCACCTACTCCAGTCCTGTAACCCGGAAGGTGTACACGATCAAAGGCAGAGCCACGTGTGAAAGCACCCACGTGATTTACCAACTGACCTGCCTACACTGTGATGCATTCTATGTGGGAATGACCAGCAACAAACTGTCCATTCGCATGAATGGACACAGGCAGACAGTGTTTGTTGGTAATGAGGATCACCCTGTGGCTAAACATGCCTTGGTGCACAGCCAGCACATTTTGGCACAGTGTTACACCGTCCGTGTTATCTGGATACTTCCCACCAACACCAACCTATCCGAATTCCGGAGATGGGAACTTGCCCTTCAGTATATCCTCTCTTCTCGTCATCCGCCAGGCCTCAATCTCCGCTAATTTCAAGTTGCCGCCACTCATACCTCACCTGTCTTTCAACAACTTCTTTGCCTCTACACTTCTGCCTCGACTGACATCTCTGCCCAAACTCTTTGTCTTTAAATATGTCTGCTTGTGTCTGTATGTGTGGATGGATATGTGCGTGTGTGCGAGTGATACCTGTCCTTTTTCCCCCCTAAGGTAAGTCTTTCCGCTCCCGGGATTGGAATGACTCCTTACCCTCTCCCTTAAAACCCACTTCCTTTCGCCTTCCCCTCTCCTTCCCTCTTTCCTGATGAGGCAACAGTTTGTTGCGAAAGCTTGAATTTAGTGTGTATGTTTGTGTTTGTTTGTGTGTCTATCGACCTGCCAGCGCTTTTGTTCGGTAAGTCACCTCATCTTTGTTTTTATAATAATAAAAGAAAGTTAAATATTCTTGCAGATTCTGATAATACTTCAATGAAAATATAGCTTGCTATTAAGGGTAATCCCTAAACCATCTTCTGACCATATACTGAGATACGATATGATACAATATTGCAGTGCCTGCATTATTCCAGATTATGATGCAATATTCCTTTGGACATGCATGCATACATTTCCAAAGGAACACTGCATCATAATTCAGAATAAAATAGGCACCGCAATATCGTATTTACCCACCAACACTGGCAAACAATCTTCAAGCAGAATGTCTCCCACGTACAGGAATATACAGAGAGAGAGAGAGAGAGAGAGAGAGAGAGAGAGAGAGAGAGAGAGAGAGAGAGAGAGATAATAAATGCAGTGATAATAGTGGTGGCTATTTTGAAAAGTAGCCAACTAATCTCTGTAAATAATGAAGCAAATACTTCTTTCTTACTGATGTTTTTGTTTTCCTTGTGGGCCCTTGTAATTTATTTTCTGCATAACTCTTATATTTTGCAACCACTTGAACTGTTGTTTCAACCAGTTAAGAAAAAAAGTCAAGAATTTCACTAGACCAATGCAGCCATCACATGGAAGTCCAGATGAATTCTACATGTTAGCTAAATTAGAACTCATATGCCAAACAAACTATTGTATTTATCTTTTAGAGTATTAACTTCTGGAATATAAATAAAACAAATTTTCCAATGTCTGCAGTAAGATATCACAAGTAAAAATAACAATGAAAATTTATACGCAGTTAGAGTTCATCTCAAAATTATTATTAATTCATTTCGTTTACGCCTGACATTGCCTTATACCCTAGTGTTAGATCATTTTATCGCGGGGGGGGGGGGGGGGGGGGGGGGGGAGGGGGGGGGGGAGGGGAGAGAAACACCCTCAGACTGTGAAAAGTACAGCTATTGAAGCTGCAATGATAGCAGTAATAGCAAATGTTGCTTGACTTAAAGTTTCCATTTGAAGTGCACACAGTTAATTTTGCTATTTCAGATCCCACAGCCCCAAGCAGACACATCCATGGCCAATGGAAACAGCATTTCCAATGGTATTAATCCTGCCAGTGGAGCAGGTTGGAAACAGGAGACACTGCATGTACCTGCACAACAGACAGAAGTGGCGCCGTCTCTGTATGAGGAACTAAAGCTCGGCCAGGATGGGGCAGGGTTCAAGAGGCTCAAATAGTATCAACAGTTCCGCCATGAATCAAAGTTCTAGAACCCAGTAGAACATGTGAATTGTGCTGTGTACAGTTTACTGATAATATTGACATCACCAGAGGAAATTGTGGTTGCTTGACACATATATTTTATTGAAAGTGTTACAAATTGAACACAGGATGTGAAAGGTATCTTCACAAGGAGGGACATCTCTCCTGACTGATGGCAATATACATATTTTGAACACTGTTGTGAGTGAGCTTAGAAATTTCTAAGGGTTCTATCAAAGGATTGAAGACAGGACTGAAGCTTAAGTGGAAAAGTTAGACCATAGTGAAGTATACATTATTACACAATGTAATAGTGACATAATCTGTGCCTGTTTTTTATTAACCCGTGCAGCTGTCCAGAGTTTTAGATGAGGGATACATTCCAAAGAAATGTGAAGATGTGTACTTATGTATTTTGTCAGACATTAAAAGTCAACTGTTGAATCAGATGGATTGAGTTAGTCAAGATCTGACAAAGTAGTTACAGACAACATTCTATCTCAGGATCTTCGGTGTTGCTAAACACTGATGAAATTTATTTCAAGTGTTCTCTTTAATATGGTAGTTCTCAACTTGAAAGATCAGGTAGATAATATGAGCAAGTGAAAGCTATGGGTAGTTTTTTCCGAACTTCTTGAGCAGACAAAATAATTTATCAAACTGATATTACTACACTAGTCAGTCAAGTTGCTCTAATGGCATGATCTTAAGAGGATCATTATACCATCAACATGTTCATGCTACTCAATAGGTGTGATAGATATATATAAATATGTATATTTAAAAAATCTAAATTTTCATCTGCTGTCCCAGTATGACTGAGCAAGAGCAAAGACAAGGGACACATTCAGTTATTAACAGGTAATTAATCTGCACTTTCAGCTGCAGCAAGTGACTTCAGAATTGTGATGATGAATCAAGTGGCCTAGAACATGTGACAAAGAGTAGCACATGCATTTATTTCAGTTCTGTGAAAAATGTGGCAACAAACAACTTAATATGGTTAGAAATTCATTATCAGATTTAATAAATATTAATTATGTTTTCACTATAATAACAGACATGATGGTGTATTAATGTACATTTTAAGTGAATTCTGAATGAGTCATCAGGAGAATAAGCACATATAAAGAAATCTGGAAAGCATTTTTGTATTACATAGAACCTGATGTGTATCCAAAACACATTGAGACAACTCTCTCTCAATAATTCTGTATGCTGACTTTTCTGGAGTGTATTGAGTTGCTGTATTCATAATTTTTACACATTTACAAACTACCAGAATTCTCAGGAGTTTAGAATATTGACTATTTTCATTGGGCATGACATTAAAATTCATTTCATATTTTATAATTAAATTATGTAAGATTGTCATGCTTAAATTGAAAGATTTCTTTCTTATAAAGTCAGTTGAAAAGTAACTATGAATAAGAACCCGTGGCACAACAGTTCCATAAATGAACACTATTTTTTCCTCAAAAAATAATGTAAGTCATTCATTTATACAGGATTCCTGCAGGAATAAAATGACAGATTTCAATGAGAAGAAAAACAGCATATCTCTGTGCTTTCAGACATTTTGGACATCAAATGTTAATTATTTGAGATATATATAGTTTGACACACATATAATAAGAATACTGTGAAAAGTAAGATTACGTTTGTTCGTTATATGATTTGTATTTGTTAGTTATTTGTCCTAAACAAAAATAACTGCATTCTGGGTGCACAGTGAATATAATGACCAACTCCAGAAATGAGGCAGAATGTCACTTTTTGTTAAAGTCTAGCCATTTCTCCGTTAATGATTTCATACATTATGTACCACTTATGATCTGTTAATAAGTACACACAGAGATTTGGGAAGCACATGAGGCTTCTAGCAAGTACTATGTGCACACAATTTATTTCTACTTAGATCTGTGCTCAGAGAAATTTAAGTAAATATCTTAAAAAATGATAAACCTTTAACACACTGCAGCTACAGCTGCTAGCAACACATTTGGGGATTTCATGGATAACTGCTCACGACAGTGATGAAATTTACACTAAAAGTTATAGTTGCAAAAAAGTGACATTTTACCAGTCTGCATGTAAAGAATTAAAATCCATGTAGAAATACTGAAAAGACTTCAAAATCTATTATATATTTTCAGCTCAAAAGATTTATTACTGTGGTCATGGAGTATGTCCACACTGACATATCGTTTTCATGCAGCATGTGTGCCTTTCAGAACATTACTATAGGAAGAAGTCAAGAACTTTACCATTTTTATGTTGATAATGATTGATTTCCCCATGATAGGTATAATGCTTTAACAGAGACCACAACTGTAAATGAAGTAAGATTACTTCTATTAGAAAGAAGAGTTGGGAAATCTATATTGCAATGTACAATTGTGGCTGTTTTTGTTGTTGAAAAGATATCTTTTGTACAATGTAGACTGTGAATCATGTATAGAATTATTGTAAAAACAGAATTTAATAAAAAATAGTAATTTTCCCATAGATAAATCATTTTATATTCTCATAGTTTACATGTTACAAAATTATTAACATTTGCAGAACCAATATTTTAACCAAGCATTACATTTGATAATACCTGTCATTATTGCATGATAATCTGTCTCTCTTAAAATGATTCAGAATCAGAACAACTGTAAGGTATTTAGTTTAGACCCCACTGGAAGAGGATCAAGGCTACAAATCAACAAAAAATTCACTGAAGAGTGTGCTCGTTTGTAGGCCTTTAAAGTATGTCTTCTATCTGGATTAGTAGAAGGATATAGAAAAGAAAAAATATTTCAGGTGATAAAGAGGTGCAAAAGAAAGAAGTGGTTGAGGGTCCTTGGTTCAGAAAGACATTAAATGTATGAGATGAGGTGTTAAATTTTGTAGTTTATTTCTTCCTTTCTCCCTTTTGTTTTTCTTCCTTTTCAAGCAAGTGTCTTAGGTTCTCATTTAAGATACTGTGAATATTCATTTTGTGTAATGCCATTTGCCCTGTTTGTTATATCTTGGATAAAACTCTGTTGTCTGTAAAATGATAAACTGAGCACAAATCATTTTTAGCTCACAACATGGTAGCTAGGGTTCACGTATCAGTGATTTAATGTTTGTGTATTAACTTCATTTTCATTACCTGACAAATATTTCCCTTACATCTGACAAAAGCAATATGTGGTATACATTTTAGTCGATTAAACTATTTATTCTGCCCCATGAACCACATGCTTTAGTGAGGTAAAGTGGCCTGTGTGCCTTAATGACACAGATAGCTATATCATAGGTGCAACCACAATGGAGGTGTATCTGTGGAGAGGGCAGACAAACATCTTGTTCCTGAAGATGGGCAACAGCCTTTTCAGTAATTGTAGGGACAACAGTCTAGATGATGGACTGACCTGGTCTTGCAACATCACCCGATATGGCCCTATAGTGCTGGTACTGCTAACAGATCACGGCAAGGGGAAACTACGGCCAGTACTTTTTCCAGGCACACACAGTCCTACTGCATGGTTAAGTGGTGATGGCATCGCCTCAGGTAAAATATTCCTGAGATAAAATAGTCCCCATTCAGATCTCCAGGCTGGGACTACTCAGCAGGATGTTGCGATCAGGAAAACCATAAGTGGCATTCTATAGATCAGAGGGTGGAACACCATATCTCTTAATCAGGTAGGCAGGTTAAGCAATTAAAAAAATGGAAATGAATAGGTTAAAGTTACATACAGTGGGGATTAGTAAAGTTTGGTGGCAGGATGACCAAGACTTCTGGTCGCATAAGTACAGGAGTATAAATACAACATCAACTGACTAAATATCGAATATAGCAAACAAAGTTCTGAAATATGTGTGGAAGCATAAGGCAAAATTTATCTCCAAAGAAAATAAGAAAAGCTGCCACATCCAAAAAATGGGTGATAATAAGATAGTAACAGAAGTGAAAAGATGATTTTGCAACAAGATTTGCATATATCTAAGCCAATCTGAATGAAATCGTGAGTTACCAGGATCAGGGAAATGACATTGTTGGACTGGGCCTCTTTAACTAATGTCATTTATCCTTGAATAACATTTATTTTTATACATTTCTTGGGTAAAAACAGGTCCCCTTTGAAAAACAGTTGAGAAAGTTAAAGTCGTTAGACATTACAAACATCCAGGCGTTCAAAATGAAAGTAATGCAGGAGATGGTATAGTAATGAATAACATACTAATGTAGCTAAGCTACCATGACCAGCCTACTGAATGCATTGTTCTGGTCATACCAGAAGTGTTCCCAATCACAAACCCCATTGAGTCTGATACCAGTCTAGTGTCATTCCATGAATTCTGCTACTAAACAGGCTACATCAGACCAATATGCCGAAGAGGTGAGCTAGCCAAGCCAAAAGTCATCTTTTTTAGAGCCCACCCTGACAATTATTACATTCAACACTTAAGGAATTTCAGTCACCAAACAAGATTTAATTGTAGAAATCTGCAAAACTAACAGTTATAACATCCTTTGTCTACAGGAGGCCCACAGGGGTCCCTCTGAAAGAAAATCCCATATTGTAGGTATGCAGCTGGTAAACAGATAGTACATGAAAAGTACGGGAGTGCCATTTTTATAAGAGAAGGTCTGAAAGTATCAGAAAGTCATGCCATTCATCACAATAATATTTAACTCATAGATGTGTAATTGAATAATACCAAAATAATCTATATTTGCAGACCCATAGAATAATCTTTTAGCGTTACTATTCCTATCCTGCCACACAAGAGAGGTAAGCACAGTTGTTTTAGGAGACTATAACTGCCACAGTACACAGTGGGGCTGTAGTGATACTAATGAAGATGGTGACTTACTTGTGTAACAGGCAGAGGATAACTGATGTGTTCGATCCATGACCCCATGTAACCACTATTCTTTAATAGTGGATGATGGAGAAAGGGTTACAACCCTGGTCTGTTTTTTGTAAACAAAGACCTCGGCACCTTAAGTCACAAACCAGTTGTGAATCCTACTCCAAGATTGCAACATACACCAATTACACAGAAAGTAAGACTTGCTGTCCAGCACATAGAAATACTATTCAATAGAAGATTTAACTTCAGAAAAGTAAATTCGGTGGATTGCAGAAATACACTTGACAAATTGCTAAAATTGATTGAACCAAAGCCAGAGCACTCTGACAGCTTTGCGCAAACTACTAAGGACGCCTCTGTTAAGACAGTCTCAGAAGAATGCAGGAAAGAGTATATACCTTGTTTTGCAAGAAAAAAAACAAGGTTGCAAACAAAAAGTAATGCGTTCTCTACAACAAGAATCCCTTTGCCAAAGAAGTCTGGGGAGGAATTATTAGCAGCTTTAAATGACCAAAGGTGTCAGACCTGAATGAAGACTGCTGGGGGTACAGACATGATGCACAGTAGTAGGAAAACATGGCGACTCTTTAAAAAAAGTCAAATGATCCCACCACAAGAACGCCACATGTAAATGTAACACCTAACCTAATAGCCAGCCCACTTTTATTAAATGGCAAACCTAACCGAAAAAATAAGCAACTAGATCTAGCCTGAAAGTAAACTAACCGAAGAAAAGTAATGTATCAGATATAGATTTTTCAATGGAAGAACTAAAAGAGGCCATAAGTAATTTGTAAACAGGAAAAGCTGCTGAACTTGATGACACCTGGAATGAAATAATTAAACGTCTGTCCAAAGATGCTAAATAGTTCCCATTGAGCTTTTCCAATTACTGTTGGAGGACTGCAAAAATTCCCAGAATATGGATGCACTCAAAGGTCATCGCAGTTCTTACACCTGGGAAGGACCAATATAACCCAAAGAATTATCAACCAATATTGTTGCAATGTTTGCTTTTGAAATTTTTAGAAAGATTAATAATGAATAGAATATGTGGATATATTGATAGCTGTCAAACTGAAAAACAGGCAGGTTTCTACCCTGGTAAATCATGCATAGGGTGAGGTTCTGAACCTGACTAAATTTATTGAAGACAGTTTTGAGCGGGGGTTTCCAACAGAAATAGTGATCATTGACCTAACCGCATCCCTAACTCTCATCCCTAAAGTACAGTAGATGACACACAATTACAGACTGGTAGAAATTCTTGGGACACTGCTGTTTAATACAAGATTGTTCATCGAAATCCAACTAAAGAGAAGCAGATGGAGAAATAAGAATAGGTTGCCACAAGGTAGTGCACTATCGCCACTGCTGTTTAACATATAGACTAATGACCTACATGTTAGTGACAAGACCAAATTGTTTATTTACACACATTATTGTGTACCAAGCAAAAGTCTTTAATGAAATTGAAAATGTCTTGGGCAAAGACCTTACAATGCTTATAAACTACTACAGATGAAATCATTTAAAACCAATCTTCTGCAAAATGCTAATGTGTCTTTTTCACCTTAACAACTGGGATACAGGAAAGGAGTTTACTATAATCTGGGATGGTATGTGCTTTAACAACTGTCCCCATCCATCCTACTAGGCATCTCTCTTGACAGAAACTTAACACCATGGAAACATATCAAGAAGACAAAAGCTGTAATAAATGTGTGTAATGGCACACTGAACAGACAGAAATCTGCAAAGTGAGGTGCCAATGTGAACATTCCACAGCACTTGCCAACTGATTTTCAGTTTCTGAGCATGGATGACGGGTTTGGGAAAGATCTCATCAGACTAGAAAAATAGATGCATCCTAAATGATACATGCAAGAAGGTAACTGGCAGCCTGAAACCTACTAGAGGGAGCCATTTAAATTCATTATTGTTTATTTCACAACCAAATATCAGATGATCATACCTGAGCTTGGACGAAAGGAACAAACAGGTAAATGACCAGCATCACTGGCTACACAACCATCAACCCATGCCAAAAATGAAAAGATCTAGACTAAGTTTCACATATACAGCAAAACCAATTGAAATGTCCATAAAATCATTATGGAAAGAAGAATGCCCAGAAGCCCTGATCAACAAGGAAGCTCTACCCAGGGCATCCACCTACACTGATGACTTCATATGGGAATAGGGTGATCAAAGCAGTTTATAAAAAGGTGGGGCTACTCAGACACTGACAACTGAGTGTGTGGTGGAACACCTTCTAAAGTGCCAATTAATGGATATATCCACAGAGTATACTCAAGAGGACCTTCTGATTTATTTGACTAGTATTTTTTTTATATATAAATATAATTATTTTGAATTTTAAATTATGCACTTGACTTTTTTCAGTTGCTATATATGTTATGAGTAGTTTGTACACAAATAAATAAATTGCAGCCAAGACACACACACACACACACACCACAATCGTACAAGTTTATATGCCAATTAGCTCCATTGATGAAAAAGAGATTGCAAGAATGTGTCAAGAGAGGCAAGAAATTATTCAGATAGTTAAGGGAGAGGAAAATTAAACTATGATGGGTGATTGGAATTTGGTTGTACAGAGAGGAAGTGATGGAAAAATAGTAGGAGGATATGGAATAGCAGAAAAGAATGAAAAAGGATGCTGCCTGGTAGAAGTTTGCGCATAGCTAATTCAGTCATCGCTAACACTTGGTTTGAGAATAGTGAAAGAAGGTTGCATGCATGGAAGAGGTCTGGAAAGTTTCAAATTGATTAAATCAGAGATGTTGGAACTAGATTTTAAACTGTAAGGCATTTCCAGGGGCAGATGTGGACTCTGACCACAATTTATTGCTTATGAACTGTAGATTAAAACTGTAGAATTTGCAAAAAAAACAGTATGAAATTGAGGATAAATTGAAAGAATGAGAGGTTGTTGGAAGTTACAGAGGTAGCATTAGGCAATGACTAACTGAAAGAAGTGAAAGGAATACAGTAGAAGATGAATGGATAGCTTTCAGAGATGAGTTAATGAAGGCAGTAGAGGATAAAATAGGTAAAAAGACAAGGCCTAGTGAAAAATCCTTGGACATCACTGGAGATATTGAATTTAAGTGATGAAAGGAGAAATCATAAAAGTGCAGCAAATGAAACAGATGGAAGAGAATAAAAACATCTAATAAATGAGACTGACAGAACGTGTAAAATGACTAAGTGGAAATGGCTAGAGAACAAATGTAAGTCTATAGAAGCATGTGTCACCACGACAAAGACAGATACTGCCTACAGGAAAGTTAAAGAAGTCTGTGGAAAAAAGATAAGCAGCTGCGTGTTATCAAGGGCACATATGGAAAATCAGTACTAAACAAAGAAGGGAAAAATTGAAAGGTGGAAGGAATATATAGAGGGGCTATACAAGGGAAATGAACAATGAGGCAACATTATAAAAAGGGAGGGAGATTAGTTGAAGATGAGATGGATATGTGATACTGTGAGAACAATTTGACAGAGCACTGAACGACCTACGACAAAACAAGGCCCATGGAATAGAAGAAATTCCAACAGAGCTGCTGATATCCTGAGGAGAACCAGCCACAACAAAACTATTCCACCTACCCTACAAGATAAGAGAGACAGTAAATACCCTTAGACATCAAGAAGAATGTAATAATTCTAATTCCAAAGGAAGCAGGTGCTGGCAGGTGTGAATATTAGGGAACTATCAGTTCAGTAAGTCACAGCTGCAAAATATTGACCTGAAATATTTACAGAAGAATGGGGGAGGTCAGTTTGGGTTCCTGAGAAATGTTGGAACATGCGAGGCAATACTGACCCCATAACTTATCTTAGCAGATAGGTTAAAGAAAGGTGAACCCAACAAGAAATTGCACCGGTGGCAGAGGTTCTCCATAATCTTCAGGAAAGACAGGCCTCAGTTTGTTGCAGCTTCAGTACTGACTAAAGTGGTATAGAGTTGTTTTACAATTAGTCTTGATCATCCCAAGACTTTCTGCAAGCATTATTTGACAGTGCCCACCATGACGCCTGTTGTGCAATGAAGCTTCAAGTGATTCCCTTTTTGGCTAGAAGGTGATGGGTCTCTGAGGTGTTCAGCCAATTCCATAAGTCCAACAAATCAGTGTTTGTGGCATGAAATGTCTGTGTTGTCAGTTTAGATTAAGTGTGGTAATCCAAATCTACTCGGAAATCTCTGTAAACCCATCAAAGATGTGTTGGTATTTATATTAGTCCAGAGCTCTAAATGTACTGTGAGTTGTGCAAGTGAAGAGTGTTACAAAGGCCTTTCCCTTTGTTATGCCAATGTCGATGTATAGAGTATCTACAAAGTCTGTGACAGTGACAACAAAAGCTTTTGATGGCCTCATTTGACCTGCAGTTTAGAGGACTTCAATTCGTTGTTCTCTTGTAATCTTCACTATCTTGCATGTAAAACTATATGAAAGACCTTATTAATGGTTTGAGGATCTTTAAGTGACCAAGATTCTTTCCAAAGTTTGGATAACACAATTCAGATTGCAAGATGATGAAAATCAATACATGTTTGAAAGATGAGGAGTCTCACAAAGCAATGTGACCCATCAAGGAGTATTGGAAGTCATTGCTCACCAGTGAGGTCTCCAAACTGAAATCTACATCTACATAGATACTTCGCAAGCCACCATAAGGTGCATGGCGGAGGGTATTCTACACCACTACTTCTTGTTTCCCCTCCTGTTCTCCCTGCAAATAGAGCGAGAGAAAAACAACTAACTGCACGCCTTCGTATGAGCCCTAATTTCTCTTATCTTCATAGTCCTTGCAATGTATGTTGGCAGGAGCAGAATAGCTCGGCAGTCAGCTTCAAATGCCAGTTCTCTAACTTTTCTTAATAGTTTTTCCCAAAAAGAACACCACCTTCCCTCAAGGGATTCCCATTTGAGTTCTCAAAGCATCTCTGTAATACTTACATTTTGTTTGAACCTCCCTCTCTCTATTCGTTTAGTCGGTTCTGACTCTTCGTGACCCCATGAACCAAATCACGCCACTTTTTCCTGTCTTGCACTTTCTCCCGTAGACCTTCCAGGTTGGAACACATTGCTTCTGTGATGCCATCGATCCATCTCATCCTCTGACGTCCTCTTCTTCTAGTTCCTTCAATCTTCCCCAGCATTAATGTTTTTTCCAGTGAGGCATGCCTTCGCATTGTGTGTCCAAAGTAGGTCAGCTTTTGTTTTAAGATTAGACCTTCCAGGGAGAAATCTGGTTTAATTTGCTCCAATATTGATCTGTTGGTTCTCTTTGCAGTCCATGGAACTCTAAGAAGTTTCCTCCAACACCACAATTTGAAGGAGTCAATTCTTCGCCATTCAGCCTTTCTAATGGTCCAGGTCTCACATCCATACATCACAACTGGAAAGACCATAGCCCTCACAATACGGATCTTTGTTGCTAGTGTTATATCTCTGGACCTTATAACCTTGTCAAGGTTTGACATCGCCTGTCTACCGAGCAACAGGCGTCTCCGGATTTCATGGCTGCAGTCGCCATCAGCAGAGATCTGGGAACCGGCAACAAATCTAGCAGCCTCCCTTTGAACTACTATGTCCTCCTTCAACCCGACCTGGTACAGATCCCAAACAATAGAGCAGTACTCAAGAACAGGTCATACCAGCACCCTATATGCAGTCCTCTATGCAGGTGAACCACTCTTCCCTAAAAGTCTCCCAATAAACCAAAGTTTACCATTTGTCTTCCTTATCACAGTTTTCACATGCTTGTTACACCTCATATTGGTTTGCAACATTACACCCAGATATTTAAACGACTTGACTTTGTCAAGCTAGACACTAGTAACACCATATCCAAACATTACAGGTTTGTTCTTCCTACTCATCCACATTAACTTACATTTTTCCACATTTAGAGCTAGCTGCCATTCATCACACCAACTGGAAATTTTTCCAAAGTCATCCTGTATCTTTCTACAGTCACTCAACTTTGACACCTTACCATACACCATGGCATCATCAACAAACAACCGCAGACTGCTGCCCACCTCACTGCCAAATCAGTTATGTATATATAGAACAACAGCAGTCTTATCACACTTACCTAGGGCACTCCTGACTATACTCTTGTCTCTGAGGAACACTCGCTGTTGAAGACAACATACTGGGTTCTATTACTTAAGAACCTCCCAGATGAAGGTGTCAGTCTTCAGTGAATGGATGATCAGTTTTTGAGTCTTGTGGGATCATGCATGTGTGAATTTTTGCCCCTCCGTTATAGAGTAAATACTTACTCTGATTAGCATCACTGCATACCCAATCTAAGGTTACTGTACCATCCATCCACAACACTGTATTAGTAATGTTGCACCCCACAGTTGCACAGAAGTATCTTAATAATTGTGCTCCCACGTGTGCATGTAGAAGTTTGAGGCATGGCAGTGTGACCCATTTAACAGGTAAAAGCCTGTTCTTTCTGCAGACTAAGTGAATCCATATAAGACCATTCTGGCACCTACAGACAATTCATGATACAACAGAGTTGTCTTTTTAAACACTGTGGATGTACAGACCTGTCTCATATGCTCATTTTCAAAGTGTCATAAAATATGCGAATTTGAACATCATTATTTTTAGCAGTTGATATCTGTTGCAAGATATAAATGCAAGACAGTGAAAGAAAAGTGGACATCCTGTCATTCCACTGTGCTTCCAGCTCATTGGATAGCAATCATTCCAGTCAATTCCACTACCCCACATTTGGTGGAATAATAGTTTTGTCATGGTTGACACAGGAGAGAATAGTCCTAGTGACTCAAAAATTTTAGCTACTACCTGTAAGATTCCTTTTGGTAGAAGGTCCATTGGGTAATTTTTCTGTGAATGTGTTAATGTAGAAGCTGTCCACTGCTGTATTCCAATATATGCTCAAAACTTGAGAATCAGTATTAATTTCTTGGCCTTTGGTTCTCCATATGTTTTGCAACTGATATGAAGTAATGGTCCATTTCATTAATTGAAAGTCTGATAATTTCAAGAGGACCATTGATTAATAATACATACTGATAGCTTCATTGTCATCATCCGTGTCAATTGTGAAGTCATCTATGAAAACATTGTTGGCTAGTATCCATATAAAGACAGGAAATGTGGTCTCACGTCTAAAAGTGTGCTCTTGCAACACTGCTGAAAACAAGAATGGACAGCATGTCGGGCCGAATTGAAGTTTAGGGAAACATTAAGTTGTTACTTCACTTGCAGTATGGTAGTTTTTGCGGCTATCCCAAAAGACATTGTCCCATACAAATCTTGTCATATCCTTGTAGTCTTTATGCAAGATGAGCTGCTTGTGTAGTATCACTAATAACAGCCATGGGATGAAATTGGAAAAATCCCAAAACAGCAAGTATTTGTGGGAAACAATTTGGTCGTGCCTCCAGTATTGGTAAGTGTCCTTTACACTATCACTTCTAAGAACTCTTTTATGTAAACTGCAAAATTTAATTTCTGTGTTCAATTAGTTAGTAAAATATAGAATTATATTTTGTTTCTTAGAAAGACAAATAAGTCTTTGATGATGATGATGCACAACATAACATGCCTGAAACTCTTGAAGGAGGACAGAATCTCTATAGGTCTCTACTGTATCATGATATGCAGTTACACCAATTGTCTGTAGATCCCAGAATGGTCTTGATTGCCCATTTTTGGGTATTTGTATCTAAAGTACAAAGTTGATGACAGCTAATTTTGACAGACAGCAGATCTACTCCCACTGAGGATCCAGTCGAATCTGGTGAGAAACAGAACAATAGATTCAAAAATGTTGAATGTTCTAGTAATTATCACTACTGATTTTGCTGGACAGGCATATCTTCCTGGGAATCTGTCAGTGGATACGCTAACTGCAGTGTTCTGACATATGCCATATTTTTAAAATCTAGCGGAACTCTGGGTTGAGGTATAAAGCAGTAGTCACTTTCATTTGCTCTGATGTAAGTTTTAGAATCAGTCAACACTCCTCTAATTTCAAAACCAACAAGGCTACACAATCATGAACATCACATGAGATTCGAACAACACTAAGTTCTCAGTGGTCGAAGGTAGGCAGTTACAAATCTTTTATTAATGACTTTATTATGAAGGATGCTTTATTTCCATTGTCTTGCACATATTGAGTAAGTTTACGTAGTCCTGTGGCTAACTGTTTCCAAGAATGTGAAGCTTGGCACAATTGCTTCTATTTTACTAACGGAAGTGATAGTGCTCCGTTCTGCTAGATCTTACATGTCGTACCTTTGATGCATATAGATCTGGGATGTGGTTTCTTACAGTTAGCACAAAATGCCCTATCCTTCTTCCCACAATTTGACACTTTATGTTCTCTGTTTAGGCATAGAAATTGTTGGTTAGTACAAGGCTACTATAAATGATTCATTCATTTCCAAAGTGTTATATTTTCCAGAGTATTACAGGTACAAATATGGCTGATGCATATACAGAAATGTAAACTGAGAGTGCACTGTGCACAGCAAATAGAGTTACAGGTGCAGGGCCTTGACAAAATGGTGACAAAGCAAGATTGAAGAAGGTATTAGCGACAATAATGTCATTGTGGCTTTTATGTCAGTAGAAATTGGAAAAAAAGTAGAGTTTTCTTGTTTTAAAAAATAAAAGTGTCGTTAATGAATATCTTCTTAGTCAGCTCCAAGCATTTGCTGCGGGACACAAAGATACTGAGCATCTTTGGTCGCAATTTAAAGCTATTGTCCACCACGTGCTAGAGGAAGTATGTGCCTAGCAAAAATATAGTGGAGGGAAAGGATCCACCTTGATACAACATACATATTAGTAAGTTGCTAAGAAAGCAGAGAATTCTGCACAATCATTTTAAACATAGTCACTGCCCTGTTGACAAACAGAAATTATGCGAAATGAAAGCAGCTGTCAGAAGGACAATGAGAGATTCTTTTAATGAATTTGAAAGCAATATTTTATCTGCAGATTCTAAAAATAACCCCAAAAATTTTTTATTGTACATAAAATCTATGAACACTACAAATAATTCAATACCTTCTCTTGCTGACAGTAATGGGTAACGGATGATGATAAACAAAAAGCCAAAATTTTAAACCTAGCTTTCAAAAACTCGTTTATGGTAGAGGACTGCAACACCATTCCCCCCTTTCACTTATCAAACAACGCAAGGATAGCTGACATAGTGTTTAGTGTAGCTGGGATTGTAAAACAGTTAAGATCCTTAGATACCAGGAAAGCGTCTGGCCCAGACGGTATCCCAGTAAGATTATATGTTGACTATGCTACAAATATAGCACCATTCTTCTCCATCATACATCAGAGATCATTGGAACAGCAGAAAGTTCGATGGGTCTGGAAGAAGGCCCAGGTCATAGCAATCTATAAAAAAGGGAGAAAATCGGATGCACATAATTACTAGTCAATTTCACTGACATCGATTTCTTGTAGAATCATGGAACATATTTTGTGTTCAGACATAATGACCTTTCTAGACTCTGAGAAGCTCATCTGCAAAAACCAGCATGGTTTTAGGAAACAGCGGTCATGCAAGACACAGCTGGCCCTCTTTGTGTATGATATACAACAGGCTCTAGATACCGGTTCCCAGCTTGATGCCATATTTCTCGACTTTTGAAAGGCGTTTGACTCAGTTCTGCACTGTCACTTGCTCCAAAAAGTGCGTGCTTACAGTCTATCTGATGAAGTATGTGGCTAGATAGAAAGTTTTCTAACAGACATAGAGCAGTATCTCATCCTGTATGGGGTGACTTCAACAGAAATAAGCGTAACTTCAGGTGTGCCCCAGGGTGTGCCCCGCTGCTCTTTAAGATTTAAATAAACGATATGGTAAAATAAAATGTCGTATGACTATGGCCTCCCGCCATGTAGACCATTCGCCTGGTGCAAGTCTTTTGATTTGACGCCACTTTGGCGACTTGCATGTCGATGGGGATAAGATAATGATGATTAGGACAACACAACACCCAGTCCCTGAGCGGAGAAAATCTCCGACTCAGCCAGGAACAGAAGCCAGGCCCTTAAGACTGACATTCTGCTATGCTGACCACTCAGCTACCAGGGATGGACAATAATATGGTTGATGGTATTGACAGCTGCATAAGACTGTTTGCCGATGATGCTGTAGTCTACAGGAAAGTAGTATCACACGAAAGTTATGAACAAATCAGAGAGGATTTGCAGAAAATAAATGCGTGGTATAATGACTGGCAGTTATCTCTCAATATCAGTAAGTGTAACCTACTGCATATAACAAGGCAAAAATCCCCATTAATGTACGAGTAAAAAATAAATGCCCAGTCTCTGGAAGCGGTAACATCTGTCAAGTATCTGAGTGTGACTATTCGAAATGAACTTAAATGGAATGATCAGATTACACAAGTAACAGGCAAGGTGAACTCTAGATTGCGGTTTATTGGTAGAATCCTGAAGCAATGCAGTCTTTCAACAAAGGAAACTGCTTACAATACATTAGTTCATCCAGTCATAGAGTATTGTTCGTCTGTATGGGACCCTTACCAGTTGGGTCTGATTCAAGAGATTGAGAGTGTCTAAAGAAGAGTGGCAAGATTCATGACTGGTACATTTAGCCATTGCAAGAGCATTACAAATCTCATAGAAAGTTTGAAGTGGAACACACTTGCAGATAGACGATGTGCTAAACGGAAGGGGCTGCTCACTAAATTCCGAAATCCAATCTTCACTGAGGATGTAGAGCATATATTATTACCACCAACTTTCAAATCACGCAATGATCACCATTCAAAGATAAGGGAAATTAGAGCTCGTACTGAGGTGTTCAGACAGTCATTTTTCCCCTGCGCAACCCGTGAGTGGAACAGAGTGGTGGGGGGGGGGGGGGGGGGGGATATGACTTTGGCACGAATTGTGCCCTCTGCCACACACTGCTTGGTGGCTAGTGAAGTATTTATGTACATGTAGATAAGTTTTTGTGTGTTGGATTAAATGAGATGTTTATCTGTTACAACAGTGAAGTGTGCATTCAGAAGAAATTATGAAAAAGAATTGCCTTGTAAACAGAGCATTTTGTGTTGGTATCAACAATTTAGGGACACTCACTGCTTCTGTAAACGGAGAAGAACCAGCTGACCAACTGTGCCTGATGCAACTATGGAGAGGGTGAGGAAAAGTTCTGTACACAGTCCAAAGGGAGGCATCTCCAATTTTTCCAATGCAATACAGGAGGACCTCAAGGGTGAATATTTCACCTCCAAGCTGATATTCAGTGATGAACCAAACTTCCATTTACCTGGAAAGTTAATTCACATAATATGAAAGCTCAGGGCACTGAAAAATTCTCATGGAATTGTATTGCATGAAAGAGATTTGCCAAAAGTTAATGTTTTCTGTGCATATCACAGCTTAACCTGTAGTGACCATTTTTCTACTGTGAGAAAACTGACAACTGTGATATGTTACAGATGTGGTTGTTTCCACAACTGACTGCTGATTCTGAGAGTTTCACCTTCCAACATGGCAGGACACCCCCATCAATGAAGCATTGATGTTCCTTGATGCCTTCCACATAGCTGGATTGACCTTAGTGGTGAGGATGATGTGGATCTGTTTCCTTGCCTCTGCTCCGCAGTGCGCCTTACCTAATACCTTGTGACTTTCTTTTGGGGCTATACTGAGAACCATGTTTACTTACCCCTCTTCCAAGAACTCTGGAACAACTCAGAGATTGCATCAATGCCATTTTAATGACCACTGACGGTATGTTGCTACATAGGATATGGAAAGAACTTTATTATTGTTTGCATGAGTGTTGTGTGACAAGGAGGCCACTTGTGGAACATTTTTAGGGGGCAAAATGCAAACTTGGTGGGTTTATGGCTCTATCGATCCATCAATGGCATGTAATACTTTGGCAGATACAGAGTTTCAGAAATGAATGAAACATTTATTGTAGCCCTGTACTTCTCGATTTCTGTTTTTGTACAACAATAACAAATTGATTATAGTCTTGGAACCAATGGCCACATTCTTCGCAAAATGGTATGCATCTTCTATTACCTTTGGTTAATATCTGTTTCTGATTAGCACAGACATGAAGGGCTGCTGCTGCTCTTGGTGTGTAAGTCAATGGCAAATCTTCTGTGAAGTAAGTGTTGAATAGAATAGAATAGAATAGAATAGAATAGAATAGAATAGAATAGAATAGAATAGAATAGAATAGAATATTTTTATTAGCCTTTCAGTATTTTTCATATAATTGGCTTCGTCAAAGTTTACAGACTTTTAGTTTCAGTACGATATTCAAATAGTTATGGAAAGGGGAGAAAAGGAACTAAAGACCTTTTCTCCAGCATTATGTAAAACAATGTTTTATACAGTAATTAAATACACACATAAGAAGAGAATCACAGTAAATAACTAGCTTATATAATATCAAAACATTTTCTTCATAACTTAGGCAAAACATATATTTTGATGATTAGTTTCTAAGAATTATTCAGTTGTATAGAATTCGTTGTTTTTTAGCCAGGTTTGCAATGTATTCTTATATTTACTTAGTGGTACTGTACGAGCTGAGCATGGTAACTTATTGAAAAATTTTATGCTTAAGTACTTATAGTTATTAAGGACTACAGCAAGTCTTGTGGAAGGCAAGTCCAGCAGGTGACTGTTTCTTGTACTGTGTGTATGCACATCACATCTCATGTTCAATTTTTTCATTTTCTCTGGCATATATTAAACAGTTATATATGTACATGCTTGGCACGGTCATTACGCCAAGAGATTTAAAATAATTTCTGCAGGACTTTCTGGGTGCTAACCCTTCCATGCACCTGATTGCTTTCTTCTGCCATCTGAAAATACATTCAGCTCCTGGGGAGTTACCCCAAAGCAATATTCCATATTGCAGTTGGGAATGAGAAAAAGCATAGTATGAGTGGAGTAGCAATTGCTTGCTCACACTGTTTATTAATTTATACAATAAGAAAAGTACTCGCGCTAGTTTACTACATAGATAATTGGTGTGTCCTTCCCATGAGAGCTTTTGGTCTATGATTAGTCCAAGTAATTTCACTGTTTTGTTTTCATTTTTAGTTACTTTGAGATTAAATATTATTTCTTCTGTTTTTGTTTGATTTATGCACAGCTGGTTAGTCTGACACCAGTAATTAGCCATTTGCATCATTTCTCTATTTTTGTCCAGTACACTCTGTAAGTTCTCTCCTGTACTTATTAACATCATATCATCAGCATATAGTATGTTCTTACATGGTATGTAATTCGAGAAGTCATTAACATAGGCAATCAACAGAAAAGGTCCAAGAACAGAGCCTTGGGGTATTCCTCTTTCTATAGGGAGTGTTTCTGACCTCTGCTTATTTGCATATACAAGTTGTAACCCATTGCTTGGATAAGATTTGAATAGATGGAGTGTGTCATCTTCAATGCCATAGTATTTTAACTTTTTGACGAATTTGTCATGTGACACCGAGTCAAATGCTTTACTTAGGTCAATAAGTGTTCCAGACATTGATACCCTTTTTTCATACCCTTCATAAACATTGCTCACCAAAGCTTCTACTGCTTTTACAGTTGATAGGTGTGACCTGAAACCAAACTGTTGTTCATTTAAAATTTTGTTGGTTTCAAAATACCTGTATATCTGCTTATGCACACAATTTTCTACTAACTTGGATATGATTGGTACTATTGAAATGGGTCTGTAGTTATTTGAGAGGTTTCTTTCACCTTTTTTATACATAGGCAATGTAACAGTGAGCTTAAGACAGTCGGGGAATATTCCTTCATCAATTAGAACTGATGAATTCCATGGCATTCTCTATCATTAATGATATAAAAATACTTGCTATGACTGTCATTTCAGTTGTTCTGCCAGCTAATTCAGGCTGATCTTTATGAAACTTGACCTTTTTGGAGATGTTGAGATCTGGGCTTGTTTTTGGAATTCATCAGTTCTAATTGTATTCCACATGATATGCTAAAACAGTGTGGTTAGCTGTGTCTTACATATTCATCACATTTGTATGCATCAAGCAGTGTAATAGAGAAGATGTGTATTTTGTTATTGAGATCTAACATTACACACTAATTACTGTAATCAATCTTTAGAATAAAATGCATGTAATATTAGCTCTTGCTCTTGCCCATACTCTTTTCAGGTGCTATAACTGGTGGTTGCCATCAGTGTTTTGTGTGTCAGATATCTTGAGGTTACAGCAATTGCCTGAATGTGCTACAGTAGTATGTAGTTTAATAAACAACTAACAGAGGGCAGTGCCAGTAATAAATAAGCTACAGTCATAGCGTAAGGTCTGACAATCCATTAAAATGGCATCCAAGCAACTACCGCATCAGTATAGAGGACAATAGTGGAATTAACAACATTTACAAATGGCACTTTAAAATGTGTGGCATGAAAATTCAATTAAACTTAGCAGTCTACGCAGGCAGTCATCACTTCAGTCTAACATAACTCTTTATTTACAAGCCACAGAATATACATAATGAAATCATTTATACGTCATACCTTAGAAATCAGCATTAAGTGTGGCAACAGCATTTGGTTCCATGGTGTAATGGGTAGCACTCTGGCTTTTGAATCCAGCAATCTGAGTTTGTCTCTCAGAGGGACCTTGCAATGAGTTTCACGAGGCTGTCTGTCTCATAACTATGTAAAACTCACAGCGTCTGAGAAGCTGTAGTAAAACTGCTAAAAAAAGTTTTGCAGTATCTGTATATCTGCAAATGCATGTGAGGTTCAATTCAAGGGGAACAGGGAATGGAGGAATATGCCTTGGACTCTAAAAATGTTGCTGTAAAATAAAAACAAAACAATAACCAAAACTACAACAGTCCGTACAGCTGTAAATTCACAACCTTTGACAGGGTAATATCCAATACAACAGTGTTCCTCCAAGTCATGCATTGTAACACATTTGTTTCCTCCTTGGCACACTGACAACAAGTTAGTTAAGATGTTGCTATTCAAGCATGCCCCACTCTCCGAGAGTGGTCCTTCTGAGGAAGATTCCTGCAATGTTGCAATTCATGTTGCAACTTGTCCCAAGCATGCTTACTTAGATCCATGTCAGCAGATACCACAGGCTGTTTGATATGAGTGATTCCTTCTTCCTGGAAGAAGATGTTCATGAAGAGGGCACAGTGTGTTTATCCATGTCCCAGTACTTAATAGCCATTAAATTACCCTCAGAAACAATGATACCAGCCCTAAATATCACTGGACTGACCCCTCTCCCAGCTGCAACTATGTAACTAAATGCCAGAGACATTCATTGGTACCTGTCCACCTGCATACTCTTCTACAATGATCGCAAGGTATCAGACAGATCTTGCACTTGTTGGTGAAGAGATCCTGATGTTCTGATCCAATTTGCATTCCAGGTCAGCCAAACTGGAGACAGTTGCAATATTGGCTGAATGAACACAGCTCTCCATTTTGCTTCAAAAAGAAGGCAGTGCCAAGTTTGGTTTTGAAGTATCCTGGACTTCAAACACTTCCACAAGAAACACTTGAGCATGTAGTTCATCTTCTATATTTGAGAAAACAATGAATTTGACACAAATGGTCTCCGCTGACTGTCACAAACAAGTACAAATTCTGTAACTAGTTTCTAACAAGAAAAAAGTATCAACAACTAAATACAAGTTCTTGGAACAACAGTCTTGGTTGAGGAAACAACACAAAGAAAGCTTCTATGGTCAAAGTTCATTCTCCGCTAGTTTGACTACCAAATGTTTAAACCCTCAACTTTTTGAACAGAGCTTGTTGGAACAGACTGACACGTAGTTATGATCTGTACAAGTTCACAGTTTCTACAGTCTTGCCAAATCAGTCTGACTGAATACCAACAGGCCCACAAGTACATTGCTGAGGTCCCTTGGCAGCAAACACAGCATGCAGTCGAAGCAGTGCTGGATTTGAGGAGACTACTTCTCTTGGCTGGCTGCATCATGACTGCCATGATCAGTGTGGGTACGGTTGTAAATACCTGACTGGCTGCAACATGACATTGGTGGATGAAGCAAAAGGCATGCAGCAGGAGTGACCTCTCCCCCTGATTTACACTACCTGTGTGCTTCGGTCCAATGTAGGCAAAGGCCCTCTGCTAGTCACATTGCAAATGGCGGAGATGGAACATCTTGTAGTCACAGGGGCTGAGCTGGCAACCAACTTGACAACAGTGTGGTGTTGGCACCTGATGGCTTTTGTGACACGCCAGGTTTCATTTTCCTTGGGGTGCCTATAAGCCATAATCTGTAGAGAGCGTTTGTCAGCTGGAGAAGATACTGAATGTAGGTATACTGAATGTTATGTTCCTCACCACAGCAGATGAATGAAGTCACTGTGGTATATGCCAATTCATGGGCAACTTCCCATGATGCAACCATTCTTGCCATGAAGTGACAATTTGCACACCATCTAAGTTTGAAAAAAAAAACCTTCAAAACATATTGGCAGGCTACACCACATAACTGTCCCATTCATGATTGGAGAAACTGTGCTCTACTGAACTGCACTGAGAATACAGGTTTAATTTTACCCCCATTAAATAGGTATCTGTACATAGAAATTTCTTGTGGTAAAAAAGAGGACTAGAGGTTTTCAATAAAAGCATGAACTCTCAAAGTAATGAGGGTGATGGGTGTAGTAGCCACCGGAAAGATCACGGGAGGCGCACATCGGCATGGCGCATCACGGACGGTAGTTGCCGCAAGTAGAGTCCTGTCCACCAGAGGGCACGCGAGAATTCGGACGCGACCTCTGCCGGCGTAACAACAACAACAACTCAGGCAGCACGGGCCGTGCCCAGTCAGTTAACATCGGGCATGCACACGACACAGTCCCGGTCTACGCTAAGTGAAGTGTGACGTAAATTTGAACAGTGTTACTACAATGGGCATCTTCTTGAGCATTTTACATAGGGTGAACTCTTTAATATTATATGATTTTATTTTCCTTAAGTGGGTTACAGATTATAAGATGATAAAACGTAACCAATGAAAACGAAAGCCTAGCAATTACGTAACTTTACAATATTACGGAAAGGAGAGATTGCTAATCACTGAGCTGCAGACAGGCATAATAAAAAGGCTGTTGGACATCATAGATT
This sequence comes from Schistocerca americana, assembly GCF_021461395.2. Taxonomy (NCBI): domain Eukaryota; kingdom Metazoa; phylum Arthropoda; class Insecta; order Orthoptera; family Acrididae; genus Schistocerca; species Schistocerca americana. Next base: position 874,440,655 of record NC_060120.1, on the reverse strand, counting down.
TTGACCAAAGTCATCTTCAGCAAAGAAAACATACACATGCGCGCGCGCACACACACACACACACACACACACACACACACACACACACACACACACACACACATTCACACAAGCAAACATGCCTCACGCATACTTGATTGCTACTACTGGGGGCTCTGCCCACAAGGTTTTGGCTGAAAGCTATGATCTATGATGTGTAACAGTATTTTCATTGAAGCTGTCTGCAACTCATTGAGTCATCTTTATGGTGAGTAGCAGCCAATCTTTTTCCTAATATTGTTGATTTTCAAACCAGAAGTTTCCATTGTTTAATTATGAAAGTTAGTTAGTTAGTTGGTTTTGTGTCCCATGGGTATTAGTTGCTAAATCTTACTATTATGTGGAATAAGTCAGTTTCCAATTTTAATATACTTTCTGAGTGAAAAATTTGGCAACACACTGACTACTTAAAAGATTGTCTTAAGCTAAATTTAAATATTTTTTGTTTTTCAAATACTTTTTATAGCTGAATACCTCATGCTTTTATGTGACACTTGTTTTGAGTGATGGATAATGTAAGTCATTTATTCTTATAGTATTACATTTATGTATGTTACTGCTGTTTTTCCAATTTCAACTAAAAGGGAGGCTAAGTTCACTTGCATGGGTGATGGATCTGTCAGCACTAGTGTTTCCTCTGTTGAATACTACAGTTGGTCAAGGTTGTCTGGAACTCACCTCATCTGGGGACAGGATGCTGAAAAGGTCCCATGGCTGGAACAAAAGTGGGCTCCAGGAGCAGACCTCACCAAGGTTGTAATTGTTTATGGCAGACAGTAGCACCTAGAATTTTACTTGCAATACGGAGTGGCCCAGCAGTCAGTAAATAGAGGGTGGAAACTGATGTTTATGGCCTTTGGAAAAAAATAATTGGCCAAACAGGATGAAGGACAGAAATCCTATGGTGAGCCAAATGCTGAGAGGACAACAGGTCTGAAGTAGGATGAAGAATGGAAAGCTGCAGCACATACAAGTGGCTGTGCAATTTTTCAGGCAAAATTGTCCCATCCTGAAGGGTGGAGCGGTATGATGTGAGAAACAACGTAAGAGCTTTCTCAAAGGGGTACTGACTGCTGTGTTTGGAGAGTTGAGTTTTAAAAGCACAGACAAAACATTTGGCCAACCCATTAGAGGCTGAGTGGAAAGGGGCTGTGTGAATGATTTTGATACCACTAGATTCAGAGATGGTGGTATACTCTGAAGATGCACAGTGGGGGGTCACTGCTGGTGACGACCATCTCTGGGAGCCACTCAATAGCAAAAAGGTGGGATAAGGTAACAATGGTTTGTCTGTTGAGTGTACTGGACCTTCAGGAAACACATATAAAACTGCTGCCTGCCTTGATGGAGGTCAGCTGAAAGTAGCCCAGGAAAGGCCCTTAAAGTCTACATGTAACTGAGAGCAAGGTGTGGACATATTTGGCCCATGAGAAGAAGCGACTTGGTGGAACATCTTGTTTACTTTGCCAGGTTGGATAAGTCTCTACCATCATGATGATGGCACCATCCATTCTCCTCCAAGATACATGCTGGTGGGCAATTCACTTCATGAGAAGCATGCCCCAGTGCTCAATGTGAAGTAATGGCAAAGTATGCTGCTGGAGACTGGCTGGGATGATGACCTTGGTGTGACTGTCATCTATTTGGATTAAGAGGACCCTGTTGAGTGTGGACAGCTCATAACAGTGATGCCAACACACCTGGACCTTGGGCTATTGAAGTTGTTGACAGTCATGAGGCCCACTGCAATGTCCTAGATGGAGAATCTCGCTGAGTACTGGGTCCTTGGCAGTGTGACACATGATGAATATGGGATCAAACAGCAGACTGGACACTGCTTCCTTGGTCATGGCTACTAGATGGTCACATGGCCACAACCGTGTGACTGGTGTAGGTGGACCCAGAGTGGCTGGTAATTTCTTCAGCTGCTGATGAGCGGGCTGTTTGGTGCGAGTCTAAAGAGACCACACCACTTATGTGACAGACAGGGAACTGAGGGCAGAAAAATATGGACAAAAAATGTACCAAAGCACTAGAGATGAAAAGGCACTGGGTGATAGCACTGAGGATAAAAATATGTACCAAAGCACTAGAGATGAAACGGCACTGGGTGATAGCACTGAGGATGAAAATATATTGTGCAGAAGCACTGGGGATGGAAAAGTATCAAGCACAAGTGCTTGAGAAAGAAGTGCGTTGTGCAAAAGCACTGGGGATATATTACAATGCTGAGTGCACTGAAAGGGAAATTGGAAGACATGTGCCAGGATGAGGCACCTAAAGGCGCAAAAAGTGTGTGTGTATGATGTAGGAAGGGTCAGGGCCTGGTGGTGGTGAGGAGGTGCTGCACTGCATGCGGTATGGGAACTAGGAGAGGAATAATCACAATCTGGGTCAAAGTAAACGAAGATGTCAGTGCTGCTCCAGAGAAGGTACCCATGGTGGTGTAGGCTGGCGGCAGCAGATCTTGGAGTGACAGGAAGGGCAGCAGGAAGAGTCTGGTATCATGATGCTGTCGACGGGGTCTGGTGTTGCACCAGCAGCAGGAAGTGACTCCACTGATGGCTCTGGCAGTACACTAGGGGTGGTGATGAGGTACTTATGGAGTCACCAAGATACTGGCCTTCTGTTCAGGTGGTGTGCCAAGGACAGGAATCTGGAGGAGAGCAACCTCCCAGGGTAGCTGACACCATGGGGACCATCACCAACAGTTCCAGATTCTGGAGGTTGCCCAATAAAGAGAAGATAGATGGTTACTCTAGACATACTGGAGCAAGCACAAGGTGCAATGTATCCGAAACAAATGCCTAAGACTGGTGACAAAAGCCAGTGTTCAATAAACAGGATGAAGATTGCACAACAAGAAGCAGCACAAAATAAAATGTCCACTGTGGGCTAAGAAAGTGCACAAAAGGTGAACTTTCACAAAGACCACATTGCCAACAGCTTTGAGAAGAAAAAGAAAAGAAGCACAAGAGCCACAAAAACATGCAAAAGCATTTCAACCTGGGATGGAAGCACACACATAAGCACTGATTCATAAAAACAATAAACACCTTATCAGCTGAAATATCCACCTCAGGTGGTCCAAAAGTAAAGGTCAAAATGTTTTCAAGTTTATTTGAATTAAGGGAACACAAATTTCCTCCTTGAAAATGTGTTTTGAAACAGTGAACAAATTAAAGTGTTTTGGTTTGAACACAAAATGCTACTTCCGGCAGAAGGCCTGGTAACAGGAAATGAAGTTCTGAGTAAAAAGTTCTTGGCACATGCAGTCAGAAAAAAAACTGGAAGGGACCAAATTAGACAATTAGAAAAGTTTCTTAGTCCAGCAAAGCAGAATTCAAGACAATACTGAAATATTACAAGTCTGCTGATTGGTAACTATGTCAGGGTTGAGTCATCTGGATGGCCACATGGCACGAGAAGCCTGGTTTGGATGGCAGTGGCAGCATAGCAACAACTCCAGAGTGAGCTCTTGACTGAAAAAATGCTTAAGTATTCAGTCCCACCTGGTCCAGGTAGCCCACTCAGAGTGAACTGCCTACTTAGGACCTGTGTGCAGGCCTAAGTAGGACCCTTGATACCAGGATACATACAGGCTTGCTTCCTGTAATATAGCCAACATAGGAAAGAGGTCCATGGGTTGAGCAACCTCTGTTGGACTTTGGTCACTGCCTGGTGGCCATGTGTCATGTGGCAGCCCTTAAGGATGATTGTAAGAAAGATAGCTGCCTGCGTAACTTGGATGTGATATGGATTGCAGACACTAAATGCTTAAGCCCATAATATTTCAACTGAACTGCACAACCAATTCAAATGCATTTGACAAGACCCAGAAAATATATATTGTCAGTATTTTATCACTTAATTTTTTTTTAATAATCTGAATTGTTTGAGAAATGGCGTGTTCTGTGAATATACCCTTTTTAAATATCTGGATCAGATGTGTCACTCTTCTTGCTTACTCCATTTTTCAATACCTTCGAAGAGGTATGCAATAATTTTGGTTTCTGTTGGTTGGGGTCTGACAATAAAGCATTTCAGCCTGTCTGGAAATACACCCTTCAATAGAGATGTGTTGTATATTTGACTGAAAACATAGGAAGAACAGAATATTAGCAACTTACTTGAGATACTACCAGCTTCAAGAGTGTTTTTGCTATAGAGGTAGTTAATGGAAGTGGGCCTAAGGCATTCACCAGTTAAGCTGTAGTTGATAAAATTTATGCTACCTCTACCCATTCATTTCAAATCCAAGGCAGGAGCTCCTTCATATTGGACAAGTTTAGGATAGAAAATCAGAAAGTGCTTTGGTTTAAAAATAATGTTGTAACAAAATTAATTCTCAATATTTTGTAGGAGATGGAGAATGAAATATGTTTGAGCTATCTGTTAACTTACTTTTTCGCTATCATAGCACAGCTTCTTGTTCATTGACTACAGTGTTTAACAGGTACTGCTGCCACCTGTCAGCATCTAAGTGGGCATTCAGATTCTGCAGGCCTGGATACCAGATTTCTATTACACAAAAATAAGATTCAAAGTGCTGTAGGAATATGTTTAAGAAAGAGTTAAGTTTTCCATATAAGCTGTCTGATGTATAAATTTTCCTCCAGCGTTTTTCTTGCAATTTTTATCTAGAGACTGTGTTCAAGCCATTGTTTATGCTTCTGTGAATGAATACTATTCGTCTATGACACATACCAGAGAGGCTAGTAAATTTGATTGTTAACATTTGACCATCATGCTCAGATAAGTCGTGAGCTACTTTTATTACAGATTAATCACTTCAGGTTGTTGGATCTGAAAACCAATTGGCAATGTCCTTCACTTGAAACAGGGGATTTTGCTCTAGCAAATAATCCATTGTTGGACAACAACTCCTCCTATCTAACACAAAATCAACAAATATTCTCCAGTTAAACCTGCATAACCTTATCAAAACTCCTCTAGCTGTTTTATGAAACTTAAGACACTTCCTGCTGGTAATCTGTAAATTCTAACTACTGCAAGCTTTGTGTTTTCCAATGTACTATTGTGGAGCAGCATTCAAAGAGCTGTTCAAGGTGTTCATTAAATGGCAGGGCCTGAGACTGAACTCCACTTTTGGCATATACAGCCCCATTTCTTGTTCCATGTGCTACAGTGGTATGACATTAGCTTGTATCAATTAAGATGAATCCATACAATTCAGTGGTTTTCATATAATATTCTGATTTGCATATCAAATTTGATTTTACATCTATCCTTCCATTTTTTGAACACTGGGAAGAAAGATAAAAAAATCTATTCACCAAGCAGCAGTAGCAGAAGAATACACATATAAAAATATTTAAATTTGAAAGCTTTCAGAGCATGTGGCTCCTTCTGGTATAAGAGTTTTAGAAAGAAACAGTTGTGAAGGAAAAGGACTGGTGAGGTTTGGAAAACAAGGAGAGTTCAGAAAAGTCATCCAAAGCCCCAGGTCAGGGGAGACTTACTGGATCGCATGAGATGGAAGTCTGGTAAGTCTCCTCTGACCTGGCATTCTCGGTGACTTTTCCAAACTCTCCCCAGCCCTTTTCCTTCACTCTCTTTCTTCCCCTTCAGTCTCCTGCCAGAAGAATGAGCCTCTGGCTCTGACAGCTTGCAGATTTAAATACCTTTATATGTATATTCTTCTGCCAGATTTTTATCTTCCAATTACATTATAGTCTCAAAAACTGATTCTTTTTGTTGAAATATTATGAAAGGATGGATTACTAGCTACTTGTCACACACAGGAGGTGCTGAGTTGCTGAAAGGCTTGATAAAAAGATTGCTAAGCATTTAAGCTTTCAGACAAAAAGTTATTCTTCCAAAATATACTGAGTCAGGCCCCAGAACCCAGAGACAGTATACAAGGTGTAAAAAAGATGTACAGTGCAAATTGCAGGAGACATTCCTCACACATGGACAAAGAAATTAAGTTATACAAACATGGGTCTGTAAACGATTTGTTTCTGTGGTGAAGGTACTCATGACTCCAAAGTGTACCACACCACAATTGATAAGCCACATTTGAAACATCTTTAATGCAGCAGCTGTATGGGTTGGCAGTAGAAGCTATACTGAAGTCCGCCAGGAGCTGCAGCTGTCAACCCATGGGCATCACGCTCGTTAAAATACTGGAGCACTGAGCTATGGCGGACAGTTCTCTTCAGTGCATCGAGTAATATACAGTCTCCAGTTATCGCTGAGTCTACAAGCTACTGTGCTCTGTAGGCATCGTAGGCCAGCTCTGGCCTCTACGTAGGCATCACTCAGAGGTACAGAGACAGGACTTTAATATTTTGGGGGATTTGCAATAATTTCAAACATCTAACTGTGCTGGACATTTTGCAAGAAGCAGTATCATAAGTTGCATATTTCTTCATATTCAATAAATATCATTTTATTACTAATTGTTGGGAATATTTTGGACTGAAGTTAACCTACATCATCATCCTGCATTCCCAACAGCTCCCATGTTAAAACTCATTTTCTCCAACTCATTAATCATGAGAAACACAAACAAAGAGAGCACACCAGCGTACCACATGCAACTCTTTCTCACAGGAAATGTTCAATATGCCCTCCGCGGGCATTGATATAAGCATCAACCTGTCATCGTACTGAATACCGGATGCGCTGATGTATCCATGGAGTACTGCCTATGGTTTCACAGCCTACCATAATAATGGCACAGAGACTAACATCTTGTACTGGGGTTCCATACATAAGAGCTTTCAAATACCCCCACAAATAAAAGGTCAGTGGGTTTAGGTCCTCGGAGCATGGAGGGCAGGCAACTGGTCCATCTCTATCTAGCCACCTGTTACCTAATTGTTATTTGTAGAAGCCAATGGATATGAACACTAAAATGAGGAGGTGTTCCATAATGCATTAGTACATTTTGTCGAACAGCTAAAGGCACATCTGCAAATTGGTAGAGCATTATACATGAAATTATGATTACTTTGTCCATTGAGCCTGGGTGGAATTCTGGCACAAACATTGACTGCTAATCTTTGTTGTTGACTTGCTTCAACAGTTGCTTGTGGATTGACAGCTGCCCATACATCCCGTTTTTCGTTGAAATGATGCCTCATCTGTGGACAGCACTGTTGCACTAAAATTAGGCTTGACACTTTGTTGAATAAACCATTCACAGAAGAGTACCTGTGTGGGAAAATCAGTTGCTGATAGTGTCTGCTGATGCTTTAAATCGTACAGATACAGCTGGTCCTTGTGTAACACTTGCCAGACAGTTATGTCATCAACATTCAGTGTTGCAGCTACATGTTTTGTACTGAAACTAGGCTCAATGTCAACTGCATGAAGAATTGCCACTTCCCCTTGACAGTGTCCTTGTCCTTCTAGACCTTCCATTGTTGTGAGTATCAGGCTTCAATGCCCCATGTTCCCGAAGGCTACGATCAGTGGCTTCAGATGTTTTACTGCCAGGGACCTTCATCCTGGAAATCTCTCCTGGTGAAAATGTTGAGCATGAGTGCTACTGACGTCACCTAATACCTACATCAGATGGCCACCTGCCATCTCTGTATTTGGGTACACTGCCACTGCACAAGCCATGTCTGTGATTGACTGTATGTAGTGACCCGTGTGCTTGCAACAGTCATACTAATGACTGTAGCAGTTGATGTTACCTGTAAATGTTCAATGATGTATATTGCATGGCAACAGGGACATGAAAAACAAACACAAAACACAAAACACACACACACACACACACACACACACACACACACACACACACACACACACACTAAAAACAGGGCCAAGGGAACAAACAGGGGATAACTAGGATAGAATCGCTACTATGATGGTCAGACTGGACTCTTTGGCAATTAGTTGTGCAAATAGCTACTTGTCAGAAGCATCCAGATGTTAACCCTTCTATATGCTGTGAAAAGAATGGTGATGCACAGGTCAAATCAATGTGTGAACATCTCTGTCCTCTCGCTGATTTTTCAAGCTCTGTAGCATTAACACAATCCATAGAACACTTTGTCCAGGACCTGTCATACAGCTCAAAGCATGACACAATTTATACATTAGTGTGAAGTGCATTCTCAGCAAGTGCCTGATGTCCTCCTCAATTTTGTAATTCAGGTAGGTCACCTTACTTGCCCTTCCTTCCCCCACTACTATTATTATATAATTTTCTTTTTGAAGATCCTTCACCATAGAGTTTAAATCACATGTGATTTGCTGAGACATGCACTAGACCTAAAAATAATAGTTACCTAGTAAGCACTTCTTAAAGAGCTCTATTCTAGGTGTCTGTCATTGTCCTCCTGTCTCTCCTGTGCAGCAATAGGATCTTTCTGGTCTTTTTAAAACTTTTCTTAGCAGACTTAACTTATGCCTTGTCCCTTGTGTTGTCACACTGCTTCTGAACTTCTTGAAGGATCTACAGTCTCCAAATAACTGAAGCTATAGGAGACAGCCAGACAGAAGCTGTAAGACTTGTATTATCTCCTGAATCTTTTCACTGTTCTGGAATGCATGACTGCAATCTAATCATCTGGTCTAGCCCTAGCATTTTAACTGCAAACTGCAGCTCTCAAAGCTGTCAATTCTTTTTGCATTACATCCAAATTAGATCAAAGTTTAAACATTAGCTGGCAGTACTGCATGTGGCATAGTCAACCACTGCATCTCCAGGCAACATATCACTGAACTTAGTACCTTAGAGTGTGTGTGAGAGAGAGAGAGAGAGAGAGAGAGAGAGAGAGAGAGAAAGAGTGTGTGTGTGTGTGTGTGTGTGTGTGTGTGTTGATTTCACCTTATATAATTCTGATCGAGGACACCTAGAGTTCCTGATGTCTAGCTTTGGTTTGATCCCAGTAGTGATATTCCTAACTAGAATAGGATTACATGACGCAAAAGTGATTAATAATTTGTTTCTCAATCCATCTGTCTTTCATGAAATGATGTGGACCCCATAATAAATGACTTACCTGCCACTGATGGGGAATCGACAGCATTAAAGCATCTCCACCATTAAGGATCAGCTAAGAAGAGAATAGAATAATATAACAGAATTACAAATTCCAATTCAGTAACACAATAAGGATAGAATTTACTAGATTAACAACTGGAAGAAGTTTACCAACAGCACACAGTAGATGACAAATTTATTTTCTTCCTTAAACCAGGTCACTAAAAAAAAAGTAGCTCTTCAGGTTATGATAGTATTTCAATCAAGAACTAAAATCTTTTGATGACTTGTTAGCACATCCCTTGATTTATCTTAGCAATGAGTTCATGAGTCAAGATATATTTTCTGATAAGCTGAAGATTGCATTAGTAACACCTTTGTATAAAAGCAGAATCAAGAAAGTGACCTCTAATTATAGAGTAATTTTCCTATTTTCTAAGTTAAAAAAATTTTTCAAGTCAGTATTGTAGTTCACAAAAGAATACTGAACCACCTTTTTGAGAATTACCTTTTAACAACAGTTCTGTAAAGGCTTCCCTACTGAGAAACCAATTTACGATCTCATGATCACAGAGCTGGTAGAATTAAACAAGAAAAGTTACTGTATCTTGCCAAGCTTTTCAGCTGTAGATCAAAAAATTACACTAAGGAAACCAAAATGGTATGGCATTAAAGGTATCTTTCCATACAAATTGAGTCTTTTTCCTAGGAACAGTGAACTAAGGGTCACTTTAACAAATGACCTCATAGGAATATGACTATATTTTGAAAAAGAAAAAATTAAATATGATGTACTGCATGGCTCAGTGTTTAGCCAATATCTATTTTTGACATACATAAATGACTTACCCAGGTCACTGGAGGCATCTACAAAAAGGGTGACATCTGTTGATGATGCAAGTTTACTGATGTTGTTGTTGTTGTTGTTGTTGTTGTTGTGGTCTTCAGTCCTGAGACTGTTTTGATGCAGCTCTCCATGCTACTCTATCCTGTGCAAGCTTCTTCATCTCCCAGTACCTACTGCAACCTACATCCTTCTGAATCTGTGTAGTGTATTCATCTCTTGGTCTCCCTCTATGATTTTTACCCTCCACGCTGCCCTCCAATATTAAATTGGTGATCCCTTGATGCCTTAGAACATGTCCTACCAACCAATTCCTTCTTCCAGTCAAGTTGTGCTACAAGTTGCTCCTCTTCTCAATTCTATTCGGTACCTCCTCATTAGTTACACGATATACCCATATAATATTTAACATTCTTCTGTAGCACCACATTTCAAAAGCTTCCATTCTCTTCTTGTCTAAACTGTTTATCATGCGTGTTTCACTTCCATACATGGCTACACTCCATACAAATGCTTTCAGAAAAGACTTCCTGACACTTAAATCAATACTCGATGTTAACAAATTTCTCTTCTTCAGAAACGCTTTCCTTGCCATTGACAGTCTACATTTTATATCCTCTCTACTTTGACCATCATCAGTTATTTTGCTCCCCAAATAGCAAATCTCCTTTTTACTACTTTAAGTGTCTCATTTCCTAATCTAATTCCCTCAGCATCACCCGACTCAATTTGACTACATTCCATTATCCTCATTTTGCTTCTGTTGATGTTCATCTTGTATCCTCCTTTCAAGAGACTGTCCATTCCATTCAGCTGCTCTTCCAGGTCCTTTGCTGCCTCTGACAGAATTACAATGTCATAGGCGAACCTCAAAGTTTTTATTTCTTCTCCATGAATTGTAATTCCTAATTCGAATTTTTCTTTTGTTTCCTTTACTGCTTGTTCAATACTGTTTACTGATAAGAGGCCCAAATAGATAATAATACGTCATCATCACCATCATCATCATCGTCATTGTTGTTGTTGTTGTTTGTCCATAATAAGTTTACAATCTTGGACATTGACAGTGTTTGTACATTTACAAAGATATTATGCCATAGATATAATTAGTATATACAAGTAGCACATTATATACTGCTTTATAAATATTTACCACCATCAATGGTGTTGCAGAAGGTGTAATGAATATGGCCTAGACAAAGCACTACAGAAGAGCGACTGCTAAGTCAAAATTATTACTATGCTGTTAGAAGAGGTACACGCCTTGAAATACAAATATATCAATAACAATCAATGTGAGCATAAAACAAACAGTGCTCTTGTAATTGATCATGATACTAGAACCAGCAGTAACAAATATGTTACCAACTGTAAAAAATGCAGGAAAACCGCTAAAAGTGGTATAGCATGTGTAAAATGTGAAACAAAATTTCACTTTCGATGCGCAAAGGTGGACTGCTCATTGAAAGGAATTGAGAAATTTACAAAAACTTGGAAGGCCTAACAATATACTAAGAAGGGTCACAAATAGCCCTCTAACATATAGATTTGAAGTTCTCGATTTAGATAGTAACGATGATGCTCTTGAAGATCATACAGAACATTCTCAATCATCAAATGCTACAATAACTCTTCCTGAAAGCACTACCGCTTCTAAACTTCACCAAGGAGATCCAATTCCATGTGATACTGCTGTTCCTGTTCCGAAAACCATTAAATAAATTTCCCAAGAAGGGGTTAGCGACCTGTACACAGAACCAAGCAATCAATGTAGGCCAGTAGACCACCTACAAAGACAATGGCAGGCTGTTCCTGTCACAAAATGCGGTAGAGACACTGTAAACTTTCCAGCCTTGGAAAACAGATTTAGTGTCCTTGAGCATGCTGATGCTACAGGAAAAAACATTAAAGTAGACTCAAAAGTCAAGATGCTTAACACAAGTAAGGTTAATAAAAGTGAAGTGAGTAATAGGTGTAGCAACAATATTACATCAACTGTCAATAGAAGTGAAGTGAATAATGGCTGCAGTAAAAATATTATGTCAACTGTCAAAAGAAGTAATAAAACCAAAAACCCCAAGCAGCAAGCCACAATTGCAGACCTAGGCCTGTGAAAATACATTTATATGCAGACAGTCAAGGAAGGAAATTAAGATATATAGTTGAGAACAAGTCAAGCCACCATATCTCAGCCACAATAAAACCTAGAGCAAAAATTTAAAGATGTTGTAGCAGGTTCTTCATCAGCAGAAGCTATGGAACTGGCAGTTTTTCTGGCTGGATCAAATGATGTAGTGAGAAATGAAGGAAAAGACTTCTTGTTATCATTAAAGAAGAAACTGCAGGAACTACAAAATACGAAAATCCTCATCTTTTCAATACCATGTCAGCATGATCTTCCATCCTGGTCTTGTGTGACTGTTGAAGTGAGAAGAGTAAATGAAGAAATGAAGAAAATTTGTAAATACTTTAAAAATGTCTGTTTTGTAAACATAACTAATTTAGGTACAAGATTCCACACTGCTCATGGTCTCCATCTGAATCAACTCAGAAAGAAGTATGTGAGTAGTGAAATCATAAAAGTAGCCAATGAGTTATGCATAACAAAAATCGATAGTTCTGATTCAATACCACTTAGATTAAGGGAAAACTCTTTTGTAGAGGTAGCAAAGAAGGGCTGAGACTAACAGGTTTGCCCAGATTCACACTGAATGGCCAGATTAAAGATAAGAATAATATAATAAATGTTGGCAACATTAGAGAGAAATATAGAAGTAATGACGATTGCCCCATAAAAAAAAAAAAAAATTACTCACCAACTTTGTCTCTCAAGATAGGTTATCTCAATATTGAAACAGTAAGTGGAAAACACATACTTTTAAACGAATTTGCAAATGAGAACTTATTTGATGCATTATGCTTAAGTGAGCACTGGTGTAAAGGAAATGAAAAATCTTTTCATGTACTAGAGGATTTCCACTTAGCAAACAGCTTTTGCAGAGAGCAGCATATTCATGGTTCAAAATGGCTCTGAGCACTATGGGACTCAACTGCTGAGGTCATTAGTCCCCTAGAACTTAGAACTAGTTAAACCTAACTAACCTAAGGACATCACAAACATCCATGCCCGAGGCAGGATTCGAACCTGTGACCGTAGCGGTCTTGTGGTTCCAGACTGCAGAGCCTTTAACCGCACGGCCGATTCAGCCGGCCAGCATATTCATGGGGTGTATCAATTTACATTAAGAAAGAATTAATAAATTGTAGTAATGAACTAGATCTAGGATTTCTGTGCAGTGAGATATATTTTGAAGCCACAGGTGTATATCTGTATCATTTAAAAATTGCTGTTGTATCTCTTTATAGATCACCAGACGGAAGTCCACTAATATTTTTAGAAAAACTTGAGACTTTACTATATTTCTTTCTTAGTCCTCAGTGGAAGAAATACAGTATAGTGATTGGTGGTGACATCAATGCCACATTTGATGTAAACAAAGATGTGCACACCGTAAATGAATTTAAAAACCTGTTACGACAATTCAACTTCATTTTTACGAACTGCAAACCCACAAGACAGTCTGCTTGTCTCGACAACATACTTACAAATGTCAATAGAGTGTTACTGCCCTCAGATGTAGCTGTCTTCAATTTCTCAGACCATGACTCAATTTGGGTAAAGATAGGTACAGATAGGCCTAATATGGACTATAAGGAGTTTAAAGAACCTAAAATAGTCATCACAAGACCAATAACGCAAGAAAAATTGTGTAATTTCATGGTCTCACTCAGCAATTATGACTGGTCACAAATGTTTAACAATAATGCCCAGGGCTCTACCAATACTTTGTCCGATAGATTTTTTTCATTCTTTCTTAAATATATTTGAGACCAACTGCCCTCAATACAAATGTATAGTTAACCCTAAAAGTAACAGTAATAGACATAGGGATAAGAATCCATGGTATACCACTCAACTAGCCAATATGAAAAGGAGGTGGTTGTTGTATAGAGATTCTTACAGACTTCAGAAAACTGATGTGGCTAAACAAAGGTACTCAAGAGCACAAACCCGTGCAGGATTAGCCTAGCGGTCTAAGGCGCTACACTCACGGACTGTGCGGCTGGTCCTGGCGAAGGTTTGAGTCCTCCCTCAGGCATGGGTGTGTGTGTTAGTCCTTAGGATAATTTAGGTTAAGTAGTGTGTAAGCTTAGGGACTGATGACCTTATCAGTTAAGTCCCATAAGATTTCACACACACACAAGAGCACAAAAGGAATATAAGTATGCTTTAAATGAGGCCAAAAAACAACATAACCTAATAAGCATTGAGTCATCAAAAAATGAATGCAAAAAAGCACGGACTATAATAAATTCAGTGGCCAAAAGCAAGCAGAAAGCTGAGGTAGAAATTTCAGCAGATGAATTGAATAATTACGGTATAAAATCTGTTAACCAAATTAGGGAAAGCATAGGGAGGCAGCAAGAAACTGTAGCTGATCTCATTAAATATCATAATGTAGACTATTCCTTGAAAGATAAATTCCTTTTAACAGAGGTCACACCAGATGCTGTTTTAACTATTGTAAATAATTTTAGGCCCTCTGATAGTGAAGATATATATGGTATTTCTTGTAATATGTTAAAAAAGATAATTGGGCACCTAGTATATCCTTTTACTAAATGTATAAAGAGATATCTAATTGAAGGAGTATTCCCAGATGTATTAAAATTATCCAGGGTAGTGTCCATTTACAAGAAAGGAGAGAAAAATTGCCCATCTAGCTATCGCCCAATATCTCTGACACCTATTTTATCTAAAAATTTGAAATCCATCATCAACTTCCAGTTGTGTGATTATCTGACGTGTAATAACATTATTCCTGCTGTAAAATTTGGCTTTAGAAAGGGCAAATCCATAGCCCATGCCATTGACTCCCTGATTAAAAAAGTGCTTAATGCTTATGAAGGAAAAAATTTTGCTCAGGCTACCTTTTGTGATCTTACAAGGGAACTCCCCATCACACCCCCCTCAGATTTAGTTATAAGTTGGCACAGTGGATAAGCCTTGAAAAACTGAACACAGATCAATCGAGAAAACAGGAAGAAGTTGGTTGGAACTATGAAAAAAATAAGCAAAATATACAAACTGAGTAGTCCATGGGAAAGATAGGCAACATCAAGGACATCTTGAGCTCAGAAGCGCCGTGGTCCCGTAGTTAGCGTGAGCAGCTGCGAAACGAAAGGTCCTTGGTTCAAGTAGTCCCTCGAATGAAAAATTTACTTTCTGTATTTTCACAAAGTAATGATCTGTTCACTTTAATAAGTTCTGTGTCTGTGTTTTGCCACCACACCGCAAAACTGTGCGATTAGTAGATGAAAGGACATGCCTCTCCAATGGGAACCAAAAACATTTGATCACAAGGTCATAGGTCAACCGATTCCTCCACAGGAAAACACGTCTGATATATTATATACCACACTGGTGACGGCATGTGCGTCACATGACAAGAATATGTTGTCGACCCACCTAACTTATACACTTGGCGAATGGGTTAAAAGATTCTTCTACCTTGCCCGATGCAGGTTTTCTTGCGGATGTGACAATCACTCCCAAAAAAGTGATGAAAACATAAAAGTTTGCCACATAAACTGAAAATAAAAAAATAAACTTTTCACTAGAGGGAAGACTTGAACTAAGGACCTCTCGTTCCGCAGCCGCTCACGCTAACCACAGGACCACAGCTCTCCTGGGCTCTCATAGTCGCATATGTTGCGCATGGACTACTCAGTTTGTATATTTTGCTTATTTTTTCATAGTTTCACACAACTTGATCTGTGTTCAGTTTTTCAAGGCCTATCCACTGTGCCAACTTATAACTAAATCTGAGGGGGGTGTGATGGGGAGGTTCCCCTGTTAGCAAAGCCTTCGATTGTGTGGAGCATATTTCACTCCTCAAAAAACTAGTTTATTATGGAATCACAAACAGTGAAGTTGACAACATTTTCGAATCTTTCCTCAGCAAAGTAAACAAATTGTTTGTATTGGTAAACAGAGATCACAGCTAGCTGAAGTTAAGTGCAGTGTACCATAAGGCTCAGTATTAGGACCTCTGCTATCTATCCTAATGACAAACGATCTACCATCTTAGATAAATACTCGCTCCATTCTCTATGCAGATGATACCACTTTTTTCAGTGTCAGCTCAGACATGGATATGCTCCAACCTGTGGCAGATGACACAATATCACAAGCATCAGTCTGGTTTCGAGCTAATGGGTTCCTGCTTAATGAGAGTAAAACTCAAAAGATTGTATTTAGTTGAAGAGATCTGCCAGTAGCAGACTTCATGTATAGTGTTAAGTTCTTAGGTATTGTTATACATAGTAAATTGACTTGGGAGCCACATATTAAATACATTAGTGCAAGGCTGTCTAGAGAGGTGTATTTGTTAAGGAATTTAAAAAACCATGTACCTGTGGCCTATGTAAGATTGGCCTACTTTCCTTTTTTTCAGATCATTATATCTTATGGCCTTTTAATATGGGGCAATAGCTCACACCTTCAGGACATTTTGGTACTTCAGAAGAAAGTAATTCGAATTATCACAAACAGTGATAAACTGGCCCACTGCAAACCACTGTTTATCAACTTAAAAATATTAACTGTTATAAACATGTATATTTACACTGTATTACTGCATATAAAGAGAAACTTATCAGAATGCCAGCATAGAAGAGATGTACACTCTCATGGAACCAGAAATAGTAGCCACCTTGACATACCTTACTACAGATTATCCAAGTCACTGAACAGCCACAAAGTGGTGGGTATGAAGATGTTTATCAAACTGCCACTAGAATGGGTAGAAGCTCCATTTGATTTATTTAAAGACAAATTATTCAGTTGGTTAGCTGCAAATCCTTGCTACCCACTTCAGGAATTTTATGACTGTAAAATATCATAGTGGTATCGGTTTGGAGAGTACAGCATAATTTCTTTAACTGAGTAATTTATGATGCAATGTTTTCATATTATTTAATTTTAAATATTGTATTTTATGTAAAACCAATAGTAATATATTGATCTTCAACCCATGTATATATGCTGTATAACTTGTATATATGTAACTTGACTTTGTCAATTGCTGTAATAGCTAAATGATAATAAAATTTCATTCAATTATACTTGTTGATAATAGAGCTCAGAAATCTTTGAAGAGAATAAACATTTTTCAGTCATCAAATGGTTCAGTTTCCTTTAATAAGTTTTCCATGAAACTGCTTCTTATTATTTGGCAACTTATTACAGAACTGACTTCAGGCTTCAAGTGGATTGCAATCTATTAGTCAGTACCCTGTGATAATCACATCTGGATAGAAAAGATATCTGTATTGGCAATTGATCCTAAATAATGAAAAGTATGACGTCATCCACATGAGTGCTAAAAGCAATCTGTAAACTTCGGTTACACGATAAACCATAAATGCAACTAAATACATAGGAATTACAGTTATGAACAATTTAAACTGGAAAGAACATACACAAAATGTTGTGGGGAAGGTGAACAAAAGACCGAGTTTTACTGGCAGAATGCTTTGAAGATGCAACAGATCTACTAAAGAGACTGGCTACACTATGTTTGTCTGTCCTCTTTTGGAATACTGTGATGCGGTATGGGATGGTTACCAGATAGGATTAACAGAGTACATCAAGAAAGTGCAAAGAACAGCAGCACATTTTGTACTATCAAGAAATAGGGAAGAGATTGTCACTGCCACGATACAGGATTTGGAGTGCACATAATTAAAACAGGCATTTTTCACTGTGGCAGATTGTTCTCACCAAATTTCAATCACCAGCTTTCCCCTTCGAATCTGAAAACATTTTGTTGACACTAACCTACATAGGGAGAAATGATCATCATCATAAAATAAGGGAAATCAGAGCTCTGAAAGACATAGGTGTTAGTTTTTTCCGCACACTGTTCGAGATTGGAATAATAGACAATTATTGTGAAGGTGGTTCGATGAACCCTCTGCCAGGCACTTGGGTGTGATTTGCAGACTATCCATGTAGATGTATTGTAATTATGACTGCCTCATCATTATACTTAGTTCATCATTCTCTTTTACAAACATGAAAGTCTTTAAGGGCATACAGTGTACAGAGAGTTAGTAAATTATAATTTTTGAAGTAGTTCCTACAGGACTGGCATTTATTTATGTTGACAATTATCCTAACTGCTCTCTTCTGAAGCCTGAATATCCCATCCATGTAGACTATAGGGGGCTCATGCCAAACTTCAATCCCATTTTGCAAATGCATCTGAATTAACCCATAATAGACTTGTTTAAGAACACGAGAATTTATTAAACTTGAGTGACTTTTCGTTAAGTAAAGACTGCATCTAATCTTTTTACAGGTTTAGCTGATATGCTCTTTTCATGTAAGATGTTTGCCAATAACAATGCCTAAAAATTTATGTTTATCGGAGGTTTCAACTGCAGTCAGTCAGTCAGTCAGTCAGTATGAGACTGGTTAAAATTCGACAATAACTTCATTACAACAGCCTTGTCCTTATTCAGTGTAAGTTTATTCACTGTTAGATAATCTGTGATCAGTTCAGAGTTCTCTGTGTTGCTTTGTAATGTTAATTGGTCAGCATAGCGACAACTAATAAATGATGTATCATCATCATAGTTCAGTAGCTTTAAGTTTTGTGGCTGTGTTGTGTCATTAATATATTCAATAAATAAAAATGAACAAAGAACTCTAGGGTTGAGAGTTTTTTGCTGATCTTACTATAAACATTTTACTTTCATTCTTATAAAACACTTTAATACTCTGAACTCTATCTCAAATATAAGAACTCAAGATGTTAGTGCTTCTCCTCCAATTTTTCTAACAGTACTGCACAATTCACATAATCAGAGGCATAATAAGTTCCAGTACTTTGTTTCCTTTATCCATTTCACTTATCAGTTCATGTATAGGAGTTATTACTGCTACAACTGTTGATCTCCCTTCTTGGAACATATGCTGTGCGTTGTTCAATAGGTTGTATTTACAGAGAAAGATTCCAGTTGGTCTAGGACTATTCTTTCAAGCAACTTACCAAGTGTTGAAGTCAATCATATTAGCCCATAATTATTTACATCAGTGGTTACTCCCTTTTTATACAAAGATCGTACATCAGTGATTTGTAAGAGTACAGGAGAGGTTGACTTAACAGGTACCACATGTAGAGATCAAAGGGCTTATACTGGATGATACTCCTTAAATTCATGGTATCCAGATAGACAAAACATTGAAGTTATGTACAAACATAAGAGAAATGTACATTAGGAATAATCAAATGAAGTTAAGACACTGACCACAGATTCAGGAGGATGGAGGTGCATGCTCTGTCTAGCCCTGGCAATTTAGAAGAAGTAAAAGTAACTTCAACACTAATTACATACTCCTGTGTAGGTGTCAGAATGGAGTTTTATATTCTACTGCAAAAGCCTTTATCAGTTTACTGATAGCAATCGGACAGCAAATTAAAGATCTTCAGATATTGAAAAGCAAAGTACAAGAGTATCTTACTAGCTAATGTTACAATTTATCAGAATATTTGGACTTGAGGAATGTAAATTAAGTGAATTTAAATTAAGTGACACATTAATGGTCATACATTGAAGAGCCAAAGAAACACTTACACCTGCCTAATATTGTGTAGGGCCCCCACGAGCATGCAGAAGTTCTGCAACACAATGTGGGATATACTTGACTAATGTCTGAAGTAGTGCTGGAGCGAATTGACACCATGAATCCTGCAGGGCTGTTCATAAATCAGTAAGAGTATAAGGGGGTGGACATCCCTTCTGAATGGCACATTGCACGGCATCCCTGATATGATCAATAATGTTCATGGCTGGGGAGTTTGGTGGCCAGCAGAAGCATTTAAACTCAGAAGAGTGTTCCTGGAGCCACCCTGAAGCAATTCTGGACATGTGGGGTGTCATATTGTCTTGCTGAAATTGCCCAAGTCTGTCGGAATGCACAATGGACATGAATGAACGCAGGTGATCAGACATGATGCTTACTTACGTCACCTGTCAGAGTCTTATCTAGACGTCTCTGAGGTCCTGTATCAGTTCAACTGCACACACCCCACACCATTACAGAGCCTCCACCAGCTTGAACAGCCCCCTGCTGGCATGCAGGGTCTATGGATTCATGAGGTTGTCTCCATACCCTTTACACGTCCATCTGCTTGATACATTTCCGGTCATCAACAGTCCAATGTCAGTGTTGACAGGCTTGGGCGAGGTGTTATGCTTTGTGTTGTGTAGTACACAAGTGTGTCTTCAGCTCCAAAAGCACATATTGATGATGTTTCATTGAATGATTCACACACTGACACTTGTTGATGGCCTAGCATTGAAATCTGCAGCAATTTCCGGAAGGGTTGCACTTATGTCTCTTGAACGATTCTCTCCAGTCATCATCAGTCTCATTCTTGCAGGATCTTTTTCCACCCACAGTGATGTTGGAGATTTGATGTTTTACTGGACTGCTGATATTCACAGTACACTCATGAAATGGTCATACAGGAAAATCCCCACTTCATCACTATCTCGGAAGGGCTGTGTCCATTGCTCATGCACCAACTATAATAACACATTCAAATTCATTTAAATCTTGATAACCTGCCATTGTAGCAGCAGTAATTGATCTAACAACTCTGCCAGACATTTGCCTTATGTAAACGTTGCCAACCTCAGTGCCATATACTACTTGTTTACATATCACTGTACTTGAATGTGTGTGCCTGTACCACTTTCTTTGGCACTTCAGTGTTTGCAAATGTTTTTAACTTTTGACCACATATACAGCTGATTGAATACTCTGAAATCAGCTAAGTTATGTAAATGCTAAGTATGAAGTACTATATATAAATAGCAGACGAGTTGTCCAAGAGGAAGAGGTAGGTGCAGAGGACAATGGATGGTTGCAGTCCCCGTACTCAGCTGGTTAATGTTAATGTAATTTTAGTTCAGTGTGTACTTTCTGTTGGACAGGTTATAAGTGAGGTTTCTGTGTTACTTGCCATCTGAGAATTAGTCAAAGACATTTTAATGTCATGAGCATTTATTACAAATATCACAGTTGCAGTACATATATTCTAGCAACTAATTTCAAACTGACTGACTCCATTCTCAAGCCTGACCTACTGAGGCTACACTGAAGTGCCTGATCTTAATGACAATCATATAAAATTTGGAATATATGCACCACAAAGTGTGGGTAGATAAATGTAACAATATACATGTGCTCACTACATAAGTCAGAAACAAACTGATAGGGGTGGATGTTGGAAAGGGGGGAGAAGGTGAGTAGGCTGGGTAGGTGGTCACTTCCAACTGGATACAACACTTCTGCACTGACACATCCCAAGAGGTTAGGAGATGCTAGGATGATGTATGGGGCTGTATTACTTACATAATGAGAGTGTTATTGGTTCAGGTCTATATCACTTTGGGGGGGATTCCATCATAAGATCTACTGTGGACGTTTAGGTCAGCAAGAATCATGTAGATAGAAAAGGCACTGTTTATGTGGATGAGGAAGTCATAGGGAATGGTGTGGGATATATATGGTGGCTCGGCTAACAGTTAAGGGGCTCCGGAAAGGCTCAAAATCATGAAAAGTTCAATTTTTACTTTTTTGCGTTTTCTGAACCTGCAGACTATTACCTTTTAATAGATATATAATTTATTCAATTCTGAAGACTACAACTATTTTTAAATTTTTTTTGAAATGTGTTCTACATGGGCGTGACCCACTGTGGCGCTGTTAAACTGCTGTCAAATGGTGTTATTATTAACGTCCATGTTCATCAGGTACATTTTAGTGATGTGAGATAAAGTATGTGTTGTGGCTAACCTGTGATGGTTCAATATATATCGCTGGTGTGATTGTCGATTGTTTCATGTTTATTTACTCTGTCGTTATCTCGAAAATATTCGTAATTAATTCTGTTTCTTGAGTCTCTGTTTTGTTGAAGTATAATAATGAGTAAAAGTAAAGTTATTAGAAATCCTCTGAAGGCTTTTAAGAAAAGGAGAAATGTTGGAAAGCCAAAGGTATGTGTTATTACTGTAAACAATAAAGACGATAACCAAGTGAGTGAACCTAACCTCTCAAGTACACCTGCCTATAGCAGTCAAAGTGGGAAAGAAAATACTTCACAGAAGAAGCTTGGTTCAATGAGTGAAAACTATGAATGTTTTATGGGTGAATTGGATGTGAATGAAATATTTGATATGTCGGTTCTCAAAGGAATTTTTTCAAACTGTGTAAGATGTATTCATTGTAGTGAAGTTGGTCTGGAACTCTCCATAATAAAGCATGTAGGACTTGATAGTGAAATACAACTGAAATGTGATAAGTGTTCATACATGACCACCTTTTGGAACAGTGTTGCAGTAACTGCAACTGAAGAAAATGGTAGCAAAATCTACGAACACAACAACGAGCGATGCTTGCTTTAGACAAGGAATGCCTTCGGGCTGCAGACAGGGCTGTGAAGAGTCTAGAAATACAAGCAAGAGTAAACAGGAGGAGGAACAAGAGGAAGCTGGAGGAGGAGTTTGCAGAAGATGAAGATAATCCATCCTATGGACCTGGAATGCACTAAAAAGTTAATCCAATCTTTGTCACTCGATTCCCAAAACTTTTATTTTCTCATACTAATTACATGTTTTCTAAGGATCTTCCAAACATATTTGTTTCAAACTTTCAGTAAATGTTACACAGTACCTTCTGCATAATTTAACACAGCTTTTTTCCATAAAACTGTACATTTTTGAATATATAAATAAAAAATTGCAAAAAATGTTGTGAATTTTCATTACAATTGAAAAAAAATCATCTTTAATAACTGAACTAAAATTTTGTAAAATCCCTGTGTTAAGTTGTAGCCCATATTCCAATAAATAATCTGTAAAAAGTTCAACTTCCTACCTGAAATACTTTGTGAGGAAAGATGTAATTTATAAGCGTTATTTTAACATTGCAAGTATAGGGCGTTCCGGAGCCACTTAAAGTACTGAAGAAGAGGCAAGGCTAAGGTGTACAATGGAAGTATTGTACAAGGGCTGTACCTGAATGAGGATGTTCTTTTGGTGGCTGATTGTAACTCTGCGTTTTGCCAGGTAAAGGGGAGTATCTTTACAGGGAGATTTGGTGGTGTGATAGGGTTGGAGGAAGACTTCACTTCAAATGATGGTATGGACTTTGTTTTGGGCCTGATTATGCATAAATAGAGGTTTATTTGTTTGGACAGAAAGTATGTCACGGAACAGGACGCTGTATTACTGTCATACCATGGTAAGATTTTGGGAGTGGTCTGTGAGGGCAAGGACAAGAGAGGGTTTAAAGTAGTATGTCGAGGCAGTTAATGACAAAGTTGACTGGGTTGTGGGAATAGATGCGTTGGGTGCTTAAGTAGAGCATGGAATGAACAGTGATGGGGATTTGTTTGCGGTAGCGTGGTCATTGGACCAGATGGGTGTTTTGGAGTACAAGTGTCATGAACCTTATAATATCTTGAACAATGGGAGGTGGGTGGAGAGAGTTCTTGGGATGAATAGGATTATCGATGGGTCAGATTGGCGCAATTACTTTTGATCTGGTAGGAGGGAGTTTGCCTTATCATTTGGGGACCTGCAGTGTTATCCACTGACTATACAGAAATGAGAAAGACAGTGTGGCCACCACTGAGGAAAACAAGCTTCCTGAGCACCACTCTCATGTTACGGCATAAATGATAAAAATAAAACTACATAGTTAAAAGTTGTTTGCGTATGTACGCATACATTTTTATTTTCATGTCAGTTTTTAATGTAAGTGCCTGTTTTCTTTTCTTTTTTTTTAAAAAAAAAAAACAAGAAAAGCATTGCTTGTTTTAAATGTGCATTATTCAATATAACAGCCATCAGGGAACACACCATTTATTTGTCGACTGATGACTTCAGGTGCTAAGTCCCATAGTGCTCAGAGCCATTTGAACCATTTATTTGTCTATATACAAATACATACATACTTACATACAAACATTAATCCTTGTTCCATAGATCATGAATACGACATATCATAATGATTTGGAATGTGTCACTTTAACATAGGTTTCCTTTACACAAAAGAATATTTTTTTTTTTTCAGTTACTACTTTATATCTAAGAATTCATCCATTGAGTAGAATGAGTTGTTATTTAGAGATTCTTTTAATTTGCTTTTAAATGTTGGTTGGCTGTCAGTCAGACTTTTCATACTATTTGGCAAATGACCAAAGATTTTTGTGGCAGCATAATTCACCCCTATTTGTGCCAAACTGAGATTTAATCCAGAATAGTGAATATCATCCTTTCTTCTAGTGTTGTAGCTATGCACTTTGCTGTTATTTTTGAATTGGAATGGGTTATTAATGACAAATTTCATAAGTGAATATATGTATTGCGGTGGTACTGTGAATATCCCGAGTTCCTTAAATAAATGTCTGCAAGGTGATCTTAGGTGGGCTCCAGCTATTATTCTGATTACACACTTTTTTGCAATGAATACTTTCTCTCTTAATGGCGAATTGCCCCAAAATATGGTGCCATATGAAAGCAGTGAATGAAAATAGGCATAGTAGGCTAATTTACTGATATGTTAATCACCAAAATTTGCAATAACCCTAATAGCATAAGTAGCTGAACCTAACCATTTCAGCAGATCATCGATGTGTTTCTTCCATTTCAGTTTCTCATCAATGCACACACCCAGAAATTTTGAGTATTCTACCTTAGCAACAGACTTCCATTCACAGTCTATATTTATCGACAGTGTTGTGCCATTTACTGTACAGAATTGTATAAACTGTGTTTTCTCAAAATTTAGTGAGAGTCCATTTTCAGACAACCACTCAACAATTTTCTGAAAGACATTATTTGCAATTTCCTCAGCTGATGCTTGCTTCTTGGGTATGATTACTATACTTGTATCATCAGCAAAATGAACTAACTTTTCATCTTCATGAATACAGAGTGGCAAGTCATTAATATATATATTAAGAACAATAAGGTACCCAAGACTGAACCCTGTGAGACACCATTCTTGATGCCTCCCCAGTTAGAGGATTCTGCTGGCTTTTATAGACTATCTGTACTGTTAATTTCAACCTTTTGCATTCTTCCAGTTAAGTATGAATTAAACCATTTGTGCACTGTCCCACTCATACCACAATACTTAAGCTTATCTAGAAGAATTTCATGATTCACACAATCCAAAGCCTTTGAGAGATCACAAAATATCCCAGTGGGTGATTTTTTGTTATTCATTGTATTTAATATTTGATCAGTGAAAGCATATATAGCATTTTCTGTTGAAAAGCCTTTCTGAAAACCAAAATGACATTTTGTTAGTACTTCATTTTTACAAATGTGATGCTACTCTTGAATATATAAGAATTTTGGATAATGCTGTCACAAGTGAGGTTGGGCGGTAGTTGTTACCGTCAGATCTACCCCCTTTTTTATGCAATGGTTTAACAGTAACATATTTCAGTCTATCTGGAAAAATTCCCTGTTTCAGTGAGCTACTACATATGTGGCTGAGAATCCTACTTATTTGTTGGGGACAAGTTTTTAGTACTCTGTTGGAAATGCCATCAATTCCATGTGAGCTTTTACTTTTGAGTGAATTTATTGTTTTCCTAATTTCAGTAGGAGAGATGGGTTGAAATTCAGTTTTATCAAATTGCATAGGTACTGCCTCTTCCATATACTGCCCTACATTTTCTAATGAATAGCTGGAACCTATTTTCTCTACAACACTTAAAAATGATTATTAAAAATGTTTTATACTTCTGACTTCTTGTTAACAAACTTTTCATTGTGTTTGATAGAAATACGGTCTTCCTGTGATCTTGGTTGCCCTGTTTCCCTTTTCACAATATTCCAAATTGTTTTAATTTTATTATCAGATGTGCTAATCTCAGACATAATGCACTTCCTTCTGGACTTTTTAATAACTTTTCTTAACACAGTGGAGTAGTTTTTATAATGTTTCATTGTTTAGGGATCATTACTCCTCCTAGCTATAAGATACATTTCCCTTTTCTGTTTACAAGATATTTTTATCCCTTTAGTAAGCCATGGCTTTTTACATGGTTTCTTAGAATTATGTTTCACTGTCTTCTTAGGGAAACTGTTTTCAAATATACTCACAAAGGTATCATGAAATAGGTTAAATTTTAAAATAGCATCATATTCCCTGTGCACCTCATCCCAGTCTAACTGTTGCAAGCTTTCCCTAAAATTTTGAAGTGTTAAATCATTAATGGAATGCACTATTTTGGAGGACTGTTTTGCATTACTGTATGGAGCTATATCATATACTGTAACTTGCTGTGCATCGTGATCAGACAGACCATTCTTAACAGGAAAAGTTTTTACTTGATTGAATTTATCTTGGTCTATGAAAATGTTATCTAGCAGTGTGCTGCTTTCCTGTACCGCCCGAGTAGGAAAATCAATAACTGATGTCAATATAATAGAGGGAAACATTCCACACAGGAAAAATATATCTAAAAACAAAGATGATGTGACTTACCATACGAAAGCGCTGGCAGGTCGATAGACACACAAACAAACACAATCATACACACAAAATTCAAGCTTTCGCAACCAACGGTTGCTTCGTCAGGAAAGAGGGAAAGACGAAAGGATGTGGGTTTTAAGGGAGAGGGTAAGGAGCGGAAGGGGGAAGGGGAGGGGGTGGGAGTCATTCCAGTCCTGGGAGCGGGGGGGCTCGCCTGGGGGGGGGAGGGGGGGGGAGGGATGGGTATACGCTCGCACACACGCACACATGTCTGTCCGCACATGTACGGACACAAGAAGACATATTCTGTCTGCTTGTGTCTGTATATCTGTGTGTGTGTGTGCGTGTGTGTGTGTGTGTGTGTGTGTGTGTGTGTGTGTGTGTGTGTGTGTGTGTGTGGGGGGGGGGGGGGGGGGGGGGGGCGCGCGCGCGCGCGCGCGCGCGAGTGTATACCCATCCTTTTTTTCCCCCTAAGGTGAGTCTTTCCGCTCCCGGGATTGGAATGACTCCTTACCCTCTCCCTTAAAACCCACATCCTTTCGTCTTTCCCTCTTTCCTCACAAAGCAACCGTTGGTTGCGAAAGCTTGAATTTTGTGTGTATGATTGTGTTTGTTTGTGTGTCTATCGACCTGCCAGTGCTTTCGTATGGTAAGTCACATCATCTTTGTTTTTAGATATAATAACTGATGTCAAATTGAAAGAACCAAGTAATACTTCAAGGTCAAGCTTTCTATCTGACTGTTTCAGAAAATCTAAGTTGAAATCCCCACAAACAATAATTTGCTTTCATTTGTTAATTTGCTTTCCTTTGTCTGACAGGTAGCACAACAATGAATCCAAGTTTTTCAAAAATAGTTGAAAATATCCCAATGGGGACCTGTACACAGCTACTATTATAAAAGTGCCTTTATTTAGTTTAAGCTCACATGCACATGCTTCTATGTGTTGCTCTACGCAAAATTTTTTAGTTTCCAAATTTTTCACACTATGACTGATTTTAACATATATGGCAACTCCTCCTCTCTCCATAGAGTCTCTGCTTACATGTGCTGAAAGCTTATATCCACCTACATTTACCATTTCCACACATCTGCAGCACTTATAATTTGTGACATGGACATGTACAGAAAAACTTACAGCAAGATACATTTAGTATCAAGTAATGTGAAGAATTAGCATGTTTACACATATTTCCTATGTTATATGTGGAGGCTACAGAAATGCAAATTATTGTGTTTATTCAAGAGTGGCTGCTAACTGTAGTTTTTCTTTTGTATGTGCTGCAGCAGATCTGAAGATAGCTAACTCTGAAACTTCATAGTGATACAGTGCATATCTAATCAATTACTGCAAATAATTGTAGTGGAAGTGCCACCATGACAGCAGCCTCTCAATGTGACTTTATCTCTGAAACAGTTTTTGTTTATGACAAAACACATTTCGCAAGGAGTGTTAACACCACATACCACATATATATAGGATGGCCATTTTAGCCCAAGGAAAATTCTGCTGGTACCATCAGAGTTGCCCCACACTGTAACACTGTAGCTCACACTTGTGGGAGTAGATATTGTGCCCTACATAAGAAGTAGCAGTTTCCTACTAATGGTGGTCTTTAATTTTGTGTTAAGTACAACAAACGGGATAGTTCATTGCATACGTTATTTGTGCAAGTACTGTAGTTCAGATTGGTGACAAGGTGGAAATCAAATAATGTGTGACAGAATCTTTGCTCTGATAGTAATTATCTACTGCTTTTACGGTATTATACTTTCAGTAACATACCACTATTGCTGTTGTTTAATATTAACTCATTTCTCTGAAAAAGAGAAGATTCTTTCTCCATCGATTTCATTCTTTTGCTGCATAACCTCTGTCTCATTAAGGGAAGTAATAAATAATATACCAGTATGGTACTTTCAGAGTTACAAAAACGTTCAAAATATTATGTTTTCAAAGTGCAGAACAATACATAATTAATTGGGGGCCTATTTGAATCATCCACCACCACTACAATAAATACCAAACGCAATTTTAAACAGGCCATACATTAAAAGGGAAGGGGGAAATAATCTTAAATTTATATTAGTAGATTTTCTGAACTTGAACGGAGCTCAAATGCTGTTAATTTCCTTGGAATCTCAATTGATTCAAAATTATCCTCCTAGGGTAGCCATATAGAAAAAGTGGGAAGCAGCATTAGCAAATGAATATTTGCTCTAAGGAAGCTGCGTCTTTGTCTAAGCGTGCCGTACTTAAAGTGGTTTATTTTGCTTTAATACACAGTCACATTTCCTATGGTACAATACTGTGAGGACATCAAAGTAAGGCAGCTAATGTCTTCAAACTACAAAAGAAGGCAATAAGACTGGTATGTAGCTTGGCACCCAGAGCTCACTGTAGGCCAAGCTTTAAAAAATTACAGATTATGACCCTGCCGTCAATATTTATACTACAGTGTGTAATGCATATTAAGGAAAACTATCTGCGTTATCAACAGTATGGCATGTGACATAATTATAACACAAGAAATAAGCAGGACCTAGTTTCTTTCATATGTAACTATAAAAAAACACAAAAGTGCTTCTCATACAAGTCCATAAATTTTTTAATGCCATACCCCAACATATCAGGGATCTTCCAATTCAACAATCAAAAAAAAAAGTAAAAGAATTTCTTCTTGAGCTCAGCATTTATTAAACTGATGAATTTTTAAGGGAGGCAAAGAATATGGTATGACTACACTTTGTGATCAGTTTTTATATGCTTCTATATATGAGTAAGTCTGTAAATGGCTAAATTTACTATGCAATATCAATTTGTACCAGAAGTTTCCCTGTTTTGTTTTTGTGTGAAGGTACCATAATTATTTGTGTAATATTTATATTGTGTAATATTTATATTGTGTAATATTTATATTGTGTAATATTTATATTGTGTAATATTTATATTGTGTAATATTTATATTGTGTAATATTTATATTGTGTAATATTTATATTGTGTAATATTTTTCTTCAGCTGAAAGCAAGGGGAAACTACAGCCATAATTTTTCCCGAGGGCATGCAGCTTTACTGTATGGTTAAGTAATGATGGCGTCCTCTTGGGTAAAATATTCCGGAGGTAAAATAGTCCCCCATTCGGATCTCCGGGTGGGGACTACTCAAGAGGGTGTCATTATCAGGAGAAAGAAAACTGGCGTTCTACGGATCGGAGTGTGGAATGTCAGATCCCTTAATCGGGCAGGTAGGTTAGAAAATTTAAAAAGGGAAATGGATAGATTAAAGTTAGATATAGTGGGAATTAGTGAAGTTTGGTGGCAGGAGGAACAAGACTTTTGGTCAGGTGAATACAGGGTTATAAATACAAAATCAAATAGGGGTAATGCAGGAGTAGGTTTAATAATGAATAAATAAATAGGAGTGCGGGCAAGCTACTACAAACACCATAGTGAACGCATTATCGTGGCCAAGCCTACTACGGTAGTTCAAGTTTATATGCCAACTGGCTCTGCAGATGATGAAGAAATTGATTAAATGTATGATGAGATAAAAGAAATTATTCAGGTAATGAAGGGAGACGAAAATTTAATAGTCATGGGTGACTGGAATTTGAGAGTAGGAAAAGGGAGAGAAGGAAACGTAGTAGGTGAATATGGATTGGGGGAAAGAAATGAAAAAGGAAGAGCTGCCTGGTAGAATTTTGCACAGAGCACAACTTAATCATAGCTAACACTTGGTTCAAGAATCATAAAAGAAGGTTGTATACATGGAAGAAGCCTGGAGATACTGACAGGTTTCAGATAGATTACATAATGGTAAGACAGAGATTTAGGAACCAGGTTTTAAATTGTAAGACATTTCCAGGGGCAGATGTGAACTCCGACCATAATTTATTGGTTATGAACTGTAGATTTAAATTGAAGCAACTGCAAAAAGGTGGAAATTTAAGGGGATGGGACCTGGATAAACTGAAAGAACCAGAGATTGTACAGAGTTTCAAGGAGAGCATAAGGGAACAATTGACAGGAATGGGGGAAAGAAATACAGTAGAAGAAGAATGGGTAGCTTTGAGGGATGAAGTAGTGAAGGCAGCAGAGGATAAAGTAGGTAAAAACACGAGGGCTAGTAGAAATCCTTGGGGAACAGAAGAAATATTGAATTTAATTGATGAAAGGAGAAAATATAAAAACGCAGTAAATGAAGCAGGCAAAAAGAAATACAAACATCTCAAAAATGAGATCAATAGGAAGTGTAAAATGGCTAAGCAGGGATGGCTAGATGACAAATGTAAGGATGTCGAGGATTGTCTCACCAGGGGTAAGACAGATACTGCCTACAGGAAAATTAAAGAGACCTTTGGAGAAAAGAGAACCACTTGTATGAATATCAAGAGCCCAAATGTGGAAATCCAGTTCTAAGCAAAGAAGGGAAAGCAGAAAGGTGGAAGGAGTATATAGAGGGTCTATACAAGGGCAGTGTACTTGAGGACAATATTATGGAAATGGAAGAGGATGTAGATGAAGATGAAATGGGTGATCTGATACTGTGTGAAGAGTTCGACAGAGCACTGAAAGACCTGAGCCAAAACAAGGCCTCAGGAGTAGACAACATTCCATTAGAACTACTGACAGCCTTGGGAGAGCCAGTCCTGACAAAACTCTACCATCTGGTGAGCAAGATGTATGAGACAGGCGAAATACCCTCAGACTTCAAGAAGAATATAATAATTCCAATCCCAAAAAAAGCAGGTGTTGACAGTAACAGATGCAAAATACTAACGCGAATTCTTTACAGACGAATGGAAAAACTGGTAGAAGCCGACCTCGGGGAAGATCAGTTTGGATTCCGCAGAGATGTTGGAACACGTGAGGCAATACTGACCCTATGACTTATCTTCGAAAATAGATTAAGGTAAGGCAAACCTACGTTTCCAGCATTTGTAGACTTAGAGAAAGCTTTCGACAATGTTGACTGGAATACTCTCTTTCAAATTCTAAAGATGGCACGGGTAAAATACAGGGAGCGAAAGGCTATTTACAATTTGTACAGAAACCAGATGGCAGTTGTAAGAGTTGAGGGGCATGAAGGGGAAGCAGCGGTTGGGAAGGGAGTGAGACAGGATTGTAGCCTATCCCCGATGTTATTCAATCTGTATATTGAGCAAGCAGTAAAGGAAACAAAACAAAAGTTTGGAATAGGTATTAAAATCCATGGAGAAGAAATAAAAACATTGAGGTTCACCGATGACATTGTAATTCTGTCAGAGACAGCAAAGTACTTGGAAGGGCAGTTGAACAGAATGGACAGTGTCTTGAAAGGAGGATATAAGATGAACATCAACAAAAGCAAAACGAGGATAATGGAATGTAGTCGAATTAAGTCAGGTGATGCTGAGGGAATTAGATTAGGAAATGAGACCCATAAAGTAGTAAAGAAGTTTTGCTATTTGGGGAGCAAAATAACTGATGATGGTCGAAGTAGAGAGGATATAAAATGTAGACTAGCAATGGCAAGGAAAGTGTTTCTGAAGAAGAGAAATTTGTTAACATCGAGTATAGATTTAAGTGTCTGGAAGTCTTTCTGAAAGTATTTGTATGGAAGTGAAACATGGACGATAAATAGTTTGGACAAGAAGAGAATAAAAGCTTTCGAAATGTGGTGCTACAGAAGAATGCTGAAGATTAGATGGGTAGATCACATAACTAATGAGGAGGTATTGAACAGAATTGGGGAGAAGAGGAGTTTGTGGCACAACTTGACAAGAAGAAGGGACCGGTTGGTACGACATGTTCTGAGGCATCAAGGGATCACATATTAAGCATTGGAGGGCAGCGTGGAGGGTAAAAATCGTAGAAGGAGACCAAGAGATGAATACACTAAGCAGATTCAGAAGGATGTAGGTTGCAGTAAGTCCTGGGAGATGAAGAAGCTTGCACATGATGGAGAGAATGGAGAGCTGCATCAAACCAGTCTCAGGACTGAAAACAACAACAACAACAACATTTTTCTTGTCTTTGTAATTATTTGTGTAACATTTATACTATGTAATATTGACTTTTGTAATGCTGACTTTTGTAATGCCTCAGATGGTCTATGAGGTCTCTACAACAATAAAAATCAATCAATCAATCAATCAATCTTTCACTTAAAGTACCGCAGCATCTGTCTTGTCTTCATAATTTTCTGTGCGTATTTAACCACCTCAAGGATGTACGTCACAGCAATGACAGAATGGCAACAGTATTTTAAATACAGGTTTGTAAATGTTTTGTGCTATGAAGAAGCCAAGCTGCCCTAAAAATTTATCCAATAACGCAGAAGTGATTCTACTTGTGGACATAGCTTAATGCACATTTAAAATACCGATAATTCGTCCTGTGATTGGCGCAGTGACATCTTCCTAGGATGGGATATTTTAATTCAAATTTATTGCTTTACTTTTTTACTCGCATGTATCTGCTTTACTACGAATTACGAACATCGTTAGTTACCGTACAAGGCCCTATAAACAATACTGTACAACATACTTTATATCCCGATACCTCAGCCCACGTTTTTCTTCGCCATACGTCGAAAATAAATTGTACTAGCCTAATCACTTATTTGCTGGAAAATGTCACAAATGACGTTAAGCGCAAAGCACCTGCAGTTTATACAGCACATCTGCCGGTGCAGAAATGTAGGTGACCTCGTGTTACATTGTCATCCTCTAAAACTAATGCTACGTTACCGACAACTCCCCCCTTCTCTCCTCAGCCTTTGTTCCTTTTGCAATGCCACAGCCAGCAATTGTTTCAGTTTATGCATCAGTTTCCATGACGTCTATTGAGGGCAGTGTTTAACATTATTACTGTGCGTGATTACATCTCTAAAGGTACGCTAGGCCGTATACGATTCTTAATGTACATCCTTTTCACACGAAATGCCGTTTCAAGGAAGTGCATAAGCAAACACGCTGGATGTTTTCCGTGACAGCAAGTGTGGAGATGCCACATGTGACTGCAATACCTGAATTAAATGGATGATTACAACTGTATTGATTGCCGACTGTTCGCTGTGCAGTACCTGTTCTCGATATATCCTTATCGTTAATTCATGTCATCCTACGAGTGTGGTGTATTAAATGCTTCCCACCTATAACACAACCACATTTACACCTTCCACGATTCTTGTTCTCGTCTTTTACGTGGGCTGCTTCGCTGTCAACATGTTCAGCTGGCTGGTAAGTGGGCATTGCTCCGTGGTATTACGTCACGTGACTGTCAAGGACGTGCTCCTTAAGCACAAAGCAAGCACTGACGCACCGGTGTCGAGAGATCCGTCTGAGGGTACGAGAGGAAACAGCGAGTTTAGTTCTGGGCTCGCTGTCATTTGAGACGGCACTGAGGACGAAGAGGTAAGGCGCGCAGCTTCTTAGTCATTACAAATAGGAAAAGAATTTTTCAGTTACTTGGTTTAGTGTTTTTCACCCAAGACGTGTAGAGTTTTGAATCCTTTTAAAGCGTACCTTGCGTGCTGTATCTTTGTTTAAATTTATTTGCAGCAAATTCTTCGGTTGTAGAATGCAGTTATTTACCAAAGGGACAAAATGCTTAGTGCAGTCTTCAGATGTGTGATTACTTCGAACTGAAGCCGTGTGAGAAATAATGCTTTTGAAATGCTAACACCCATGTTATTCTCTTACGAAAAATAGAAATTAAGCAACGGGAAATACGTGAGCAACAAGCCTTTCCCAAATTATGTCCTGTCTTAAAACTTTGCAGATGTTTTAGACTGTATGAATAGAATGAAAGACTGTTAGACTCTTAACTTCTCGACAGGGTCGTTAAAGACGAAGTACAGTACTGGTCCATGAAAAGGATTACGACAAGGGATTAGTGTGACGTTTTCAAAGATTTATTCTGGCATTTACCAGAAGTAATTTAAATTTGCACTGTATTTGACAGGATGTGTAGGGATATGACATCCCCTCCTCCCGAATATGAGTATGGTGTCCTGCTGACTTCAGAGGTGGAAATCTAAGCGGTGTCTTATTTTTCGTGTCTTTTTTTTTTTTTTCCTCTTCCAACTGTTCTCTATACATAGCTTCAGTCTGCGGTCCAACGCCCTTCATGAGACAGCGAACGATGTTAGATCAAATCGCCATACGTTCGTGTCTATATCGTTTCTTGTGATTTGCCAAAATCGTATAAGGGATGCGTTTCATGTTGCAATCTGACTCGTGAGAGGCCGGAAGAGGTAAGATCTTCCCACGGTGAAAAATATCGCGTCATTCTTCGAATGCCTGCCAGCTCAGACTTTCGGCGTTTCAGTTAAGTTCTTCCGAACAGTCAAACAAGCATGTGACCATTCGCATTGCCCTTCTTCGTCTACGTTCGACGTTTACTGCTAACCCAGTCTGTTTCACACACCAGAGACGCATTGCACTATTGGCCGTAAAGGTCTTGAGGAAGCTATCCCCTTCGTAACGAAACTCCCGATTTCCATTTTCTACCATCTTCTTCTGTACTCCAGAAGCCACCTTAGGTGTACGGTGCTTCAGGCACCATTGTCACTGTCCCGTCCCAGACGTGAATGGTGCACGGGTATGACAACCATTGGTAAGCCTCCATAAGATCTCAGCTGTGTCTGATTTGACCTTCATGGTCATTACGCAAGATGAATTTTGAAAGAAGCAATATTGTTTGATTCTTTAAGGAGTATTAGCTCTCGTAATTTTAACAGTAAATCACAACCTGATGAATAATGCGTCTGTATAAAATTTCTCTATATTAAAGGCTATTTACCTGTCTTTTAACCACACTGAAGTATATGAAAGTCCTCCAGAATGGGATTTTCACTCTGCGGCGGAGTGTGCGCTAATATGAAACTTCCTGGCAGATTGTGTGCCGGACCGAGACTCGAACTCGAGACCTTTGCCTTTCGCGGGCAAGTGCTCTAGGAGGCGAGATACTGGCAGAAGTATTGCTGCGAGGATGGGGCGTGAGTCGTGCTTGGGTATCTCAGATGGTGCCAGCACGGTAGCTCAGCGTGTTCGGTCAGAGAGCTCTGGTTGGTCTCTGTAATAAAAAAACTGACTGAAAGGCTCAACAACGAACTTCAACGGATGTCATGTGATGTCCGCTACGACAAAATACAACGAACAAAACACAAAAAAAAGATGGTAGAGCGCGCGCAAGGCAAAGGTCCCGAGTTCGAGTCTCGGTCCGGCACACAGTTTTAATCTGCCAGGAAGTTTCGTGAAAGTACTGTCATCAAAGTTATGTTAATAAGATTAATAGTAAATGGTAGTATCACAATCCCTTGGTACACAGCAGCTATTAGTTGTGTGCCTGTAGGTAGCTCTACGTATCATAACGTGCTCTGCACTCTTACTCTCAACAAATTTTCAGTTGGATAATAACCGCATTTCCTAGGCTTGATCGCGAAATAGAATAAGAAGGCAAGAAAAAGATCAAAGTGAACTGCAGTAGACATACTGACAATCTGGAAACGGGTTAGCTTCATATAAATGGAGGTAACTCTGACACACATACAGAAATTCCCTACAAACGGCTTCGAGGAAGAATAGCAGATCCTGAAAGAAACAAAATCTAGAACTAGGCATACCGGTATTTCATTGTTCGTGAAAGAACTTAAGGGATTCGATCAATTCTGTGGATTGTGGCAGATGGCAAATAGACTAAAAACCGCTGCCCAAGTGGAACAAGCAGTTAGTACTGAAACATGAGTGGGAAACCAAGTCAAATGGTCACACACAAGATTATCGCTACGAGGTGCTGGGCAGACCGTGTCTGTTATTTTACGCTTCGGAAATCAGTAACCTATGTAAGTTTTAATTCACAAGTTTTACTATTGTTGTAATGACTGCGATAGTGTCGGTCAGTGAAATGAACATTCGCCGCCAGCTACTCGCTTTTGGGCCACACTATGCTTTTAGCTTTAGTACAATTCTGTTATTAATCGTTCTTTTAACTGAAATCATCTGTAAATTGCCAGCGTGCAAACATATTTAAACACACCTTATCAGTTATTAAATTGTCTTGTTGTTAATGACACATGGAACACGTGACTTAATAAACAAAACTAAAATATTCGTGACTTTCAGGCAATCGCGTGCATGATCTTGGCCTCGAACATAGAACAGGGTGTAGTGTTACCACAAGGTGAGTAGCTAAATGCTGGCGGCGAATGTGTACTTACTGACGGAAACTACTGCAGTCATTACACCGGCAACAATAATACGCCTAATGGACTGAAACTATACAGAGCTTCTCCCGAGGCCAAAATCATGCACACGCAAGTCTACAGGTCAGGAATATTTTCTTACCTTTTAATAAGCTACAGGCCCTTATTGCACGATACATCACAGTGATGGAGAAGGAGTCAGTTTACTTACTGGTTATTTCCGTATAAATGTGGTTGCGTGCTGACCATTTGTAGAAGAGTCACGTAACAGAAAAGAAAGTTTAGCTTAATAACAGAATTGTCAAACAAGCTAGAAGTTCAGGCAAATATTCTACTGTGAAATAGGAGTTGCACAGAAGGAATTATTCTAACTTATTTTCAGTTTAGCTCTGCTATTTGTCAGGCATTTAATATCCTAGGATAAGTCATCAAAGATGTTGGTAGCACTATGATTCGCCCGTTTCTGAGCCGAAGTTAGTTTTCATAAAGCGTAATATAAATTTTTGTATTGTAGTTAAGCACTTCCTTTTTCCTTCTGAACTCTACTATCTCATTTACAATAAATCTCACGGGAGAAAATATTTACTTTGACGTTGTAACTGAAACACCTAAATCCTTAAACATTTCTCTACTAGACGATCTATAGTAAACACCACATACTATTCTTGTAGCACGCTTTTTGCATTGAAATTCTTATTTCTAAAGCAAAGTTTGTACCAAAACACGATATCACATGGCATTACGGAATGACAATGAGCAAAGAATGTTAAACTGGTATATTTTTCTCCAACATTTGCAATGAGAGCAAGCGTAAAATTTGCTGAACTGGCTGCTTACGACGTTGTAGCATTGTATGATTTACCTTCTCCCAGTGTATTTGTTGACCGGACAGTCTACACATGAACTCTTAAGTGTTCAACAGGCACAATATTTCGGCTAGCAACCCTGTCGCCACCATCAGTCAGCGCTTCTTTTCTCCAATTTTCTCATAACTGTGCTGTACTGTTGCGATCGTCACTTGGACCTGCTTATCACAACACACACAACTTTACTCCATATGTAACCTATGGACTATTCCTTCTTTTAGTCAAGTTGTGCAACAAAAATACTTTTCTTTCTGCCCATTTAATCTTCAGCATTCTTCTGCAGTACGATATTTCAAAAGCTTATTTTCTTGTCGATGCCACTGAGCATCCACATTTCATTTACATGATAGTATAAACTCAAGACACTTTCTGAAAAGACTTCCGAACACTTCCGTTTTATTTCGATGGTATTTCTCCCCCCCCCCCCCCCCCCACCCTTTTTTCAGAAACACGTTTCTTTAAGGACTCGCTTCGAGTTGGGAAAAAATGGTAGTCATCTCATTTGTGTAGCATCTAACTTACTCAAAGTATGTTGTTATAAAATACAATTGGTTTTCGCTTTTGGGTCCAAAGAGGAATAGTATTGAGGTTGACCCACACGCGAACATAGGCCGCCTACTACATATAGTTTCTTGTACGAGGAACATGAATCTTTTAAATTCACTCTGCAGCATTGAAATGGTTTGCATTTTGATATATTGCTAATTACAGTGTACCTTAATCTTACTGGAAATTGCAGCCTTTTAAAGCTGAAGAGTAAGTTACTTGAACTGAGTAGAATTCGTGCCATGAACGCTCGCTTGCCTTTTAATTTTACGGTTAATATTTCCGCTTTTATTATATTTAGAAGCTCTCTTTCAAGATGACATACCGGGAACACTGTGCAAATTTAAGATCTGTTGGCAAGTTTATGCCTCCGTCTTGGTTCATAATAATGATAATGGATGTAAATATTTTTTTCTTGCTGTGGTATCGTATTCCGTATTAGCTAATATGCTTGTTGAACTGTCATGTCTTCTCTTAAGTTGTTGGCAACGAAACGTCAGGAGGAAGAATTTCTACTGTTCGATCACGGCCTCATAGACCCGAAGTTTTAATTAACGTCATGTTTTGTTGCTAAAATTTTTCGCACACGTAACAACTCTATTTATGCAGTCTCTCTCTATATCTACGTCTGTGGCCGGAATGTTCACTGAAAACTGCTCCCTTTCATGATCTAGTGGGGAATGACCTGTGGGAGGAACGATTATTAGTAAGCAGCCCTGTGAGCTTGAATTTCTCTAATTTTACCTTCAGTGTGTTTTCTTGAGATTTAGCCTGCCTAAGAGGAAGCAATATATTTGTTGACTATTCTAAGAACTTACCCCCTCGGAATGTTAACAGTGAACCACACAGTGACACAGAACGACTCTCTTGTAGCGTATGCTACTGGAATTGGCTGATTTTCAGGGATGCTTTCGTTCTTAGTAAACGCACCTGCAACGAAACGCGCTACTCTTCTTTGGATTTTCTCTTCTTTCTCTATCAGTTCTCTCTGATACGGATCTCAGAACGACGAGCAAATTTTAAGTATCTATCGAACGGGGTTTTTGTAAGTTATCTCCGTCGTTGGTAGAGTACACTTAACGAGAATTCTTCTAATGAATCTGTCTAGCGTCTGCCTTACCTACGATTAGTTTCATGTGGTTGCACGCATATTCATAGGCATTTTATGGATGTGGCTGCTTCCAGTGATTGTTCTGCAGTCTTGTAATCGTACAGTAATGGATCTTTCTTCCAATTTAAGCGCAATAAGTTATATTTGTTCATGCTGAAGCTCAGCTGCCGATCCCTGCGCTAGGCGCAGATTCTCTCCAGGTTTCCCTGCATTTCGCTACAGTTTGATAGCGCTATGATTTCTCTGGTCACACCACCACCAGGCATTATCACCGCCACGATCCCCACCATCTGCAGAAACATCGTGGTATATCTTAAGCTAACTACTAGGTTATTTATATGATTTGTGAAAGCTAATTCTCCTATAACATTTCCTTGAGGTAAACCCGAAGTTACTTTTACGTCTGAAGATACCTCTCCGTTAAAAGTGACTTGCTGTTCTGTTCGTTAGGAATTCTTCAACCCAATCACACAGTTCGGTTTGGTTTCCCGTATGCTCGTATATTAATAGGCGGCAGTGCGGAACTTTTATCGAACGCCGCGAGGAAGCTTCTACGTCTACATCATACTTCGCAAGACACTTAATGGTACATGGTGGAGGTACACTGATACCCCTTACCCTGTTCCACTCGCGGATGGCACTTAAGAATGATGATTGTCGGTAAGCCTCTGTATTGGCTATAATTTCTCGTCGTGGCCAATGCGCGAGATGTATCTGGGAGGACGTAATGTATGGTCAGATTTGTTGGATTCCCGTGACGAAACGCGCTGCTCTTCATTGGATCTTTTGTCAGTCCTACTAGACAAGGATCACGTACTGACGAACTATACTCAACGATTGGTCGACCAAACGCCCTGTAAGCCACAAAAATTTCCTTAAGATTTTTCGTCTGAATCTGTCTGGGATCTGCTTTCGCTACTACTTTCAACTTAAGGTTGCTCTGGATCTATTACGGTAGATACAGTTTACAGCAGTTTCTCATCAATAGTGTAGAGGAAGCCGCCTGGTAGAATTTTGCGCAGAGCATAACTTAATCATAGCTAATATTGACTGGAATACTCTCTTCGAAATTCTGAAGGTGGCAGGGGTAAAACACAGGGAGCGAAAGGCTATTCACAATTTGTACAGAAACCACATGGTAGTTATGAGTCGAGGGGCATGAAAGGGAAGCAATGGTTGGCAAGGGAGTTAGGCAGGGTTGTAGCCCCTCCCCGATGTTATTCAGTCTGTATATTGAGCAAGCAGTAAAGGAAACAAAAGAAAAATTCGGAGTAGGAATTAAAATCCATGGAGAAGAAATAAAAACTTTGAGGTTCGCCGATGATATTGTAATTCTGTCAGAGACAGCAAAGGACCTGGAAGAGCGGTTGAACGGAATGGACAGTGTCTTGAAAGGATGATATAAGATGAACATCAACAAAAGCAAAACGAGGGTAATGGAATGTAGTCGAATTCAATCGGGTGATGCTGAGGGAATTAAATTAGGAAATGAGACGCTTAAATTGGTAAAGGAGTTTTGCTATTTGGGGAGCAAAATAACTGATGATGGTCGAAGTAGAGGGGATATAAAATGTAGACTAGCAGTGGCAAGGAAAGCGTTTCTGAAGAAGAGAAATTTGTTAACATCGAGTATAGATTTAAGTGTCAGGAAGTTGTTTCTGAAAGCATTTGTATGGACTGTAGCCATGTGTGGAAGTGAAACATGGACGATAAATAGTTTGGACAAGAAGAGAACAGAAGATTTCGAAATGTGGTGCTACAGAAGAATGCTGAAGATTAGATGAGTATATCACGTAACTAATGAGGAGGTATTGAATAGAATTAGGGACAAGAGAAATCTGTGCCACACCTTGACTAGAAGAAGGGATGGGTTTGTACGACATGTTCTGAGGCATCAAGGGATCACCGATTTAGTATTGGAGGGTAGCGTGGAGGGTAAAAATCGTAGAGGGAGACCAAGAGATGATAAATACACCAAGCAGATTCAGAAGGATGTAGGTTGCAGTAGGAACTGGGAGATGAAGCAGGTTGCACAGGATAGAGTAGCATGGAGAGCTGCATCAAACCAGTCTCAGACTGAAGACAAAAACAACAACAGTGTAGTTGTACAGTGGTGACTTTCTTTTCCTGTGTGTGTGTGTGTGTGTGTGTGTGTGTGTGTGTGTGTGTGCAGTCTTACATACATTTACTTTCTGTTTCAATTGCCAGAGTCTGCACCATTCACCAATCCTCTGCAGGTCATTCTGCAAATCGGTATTGTCTTCTAGCATTGCTACTGTGTTATAGACAACCGTATTATCTGTGAACAGTCTTTAAGAGCTTCCGACGCTCTCTACTAGATTACTTATATACACTTTAAACAGTAGCGATCATATCACATTTCTTTGGGGTATTCCGCAAATTACCTTTACAACTGTTGATTTTGTTCCGTTAACGGCGACGTATTGAGTTCCATCAGCAACCAAGTCTTGAATCCACTCGCAAATCTGGTCCGATAATCGATAAGCACATTTGCTTCACTAAACGGCAGTGCGGGACAGTGTCAAATGCCTTCCTGAAGTCAAGGTGCACGGATGCTTGAGCGCCGTTTTCTGCAGCGCTATGGGTCTCATGGGGGAACAGAGCGAGCTGAGTTTCTCAAGATATCTGTTTGCGGAACCCATGTTCATTTTTATAGAGACGACTTTCTTCCTCTAAAAACGTAATAATTTTAGAGCATAAAACGTGTTCCATAATTCAACAGATCAACATCAACAATATCGGTCTAATCGTGTCCTGCGTTCCTTCTTGAAAAGGGGAATGACCTGCACATTTTTCCAGTCGCTAGGTACCCTTCGTTGCTCCAGCTGTCTACGATAAACTGCTGCTAGAAGGGGAGTAAGCTCTTTCGCTTAATCTTTGTAGAATCTGGTCTTGATACCTTTCCGCTACTAAGCGGTTATAGTTACTTTTCTGTTCTGCAATCGATTACCCCAGTATCTGCCATTTCCAAGTTCGTAGAACTTAGGCCTCGGTATGATTCCCAGAGAGATTAGTGAAGTGTCATTATACGCGAGCATAAAACGTGTTCCAAAATTCTAAAACATACTAATGTCAAGGTCTACAGTTTTGTGCGCCTGTTCGAAGATATTTCTCGACAACGTGACTATCCTGCACTTTTTTCCACTCTCTTGGACCGCTTCGCTCCTCTATCGATTTACGGTACACTACTGCTAGAAGAGTGGAAAGTTCTTTCGCGTACTCAATGTAGAATCGTATGGGTGTCTCACTAGATCCAGTAGCCTTTCCTCTGTGAAGTGATTCCAGTTGAATTTATGTCCTTTGGACACTTGTTTAGTTATGTCATTTTGACGTTCGTGCGACGATTTAAGAGAGGAACAGCTGTAATATCTTCCTTAGTGAAACAAGTTTTAGGAACAGAACTTTCGTACTTCTGCCTTCTGTCGTCCTCCGTTTTGGTGCCATCATGAACAGAGACGGACAGATGGCTTTGATCCGTTAACTGATACAACAAAGAGTAAAACTTCTTAGGGTTTTTGTCAGATCGCATACAGAATTTTACTTTCTAATTAGTTGAACGCATCATGCGTGGTCTCCTTACGCGTAATTTGGCTTAGTTTGGTTTTTGTCTAGGAAGCTTTTAGCTACACTGATATCTGTAGTGAAAATAATTTTGCCTTCGGGACAGATTTCCAACCCAGCTCTCGAACGACGTCGCGCCTTCCCAACCCCTCACAAAACTTGGCACGTACCTGTCTAAGGCGTATTGTACAATATTCATAAACTTGCGCATTTCCGCTCATCGTTTTTCCCTGGAGACGAACGTTTCATGTTGACCGCACAGGTAATTTGTAATATATTTGTTCCAGTTACTAACAAGAAATATCTACCTACATTTCTTTACATGCCTATTTAAGCCGTATTCAACCATGCTGTAAAGGCCTTATGATCAATGATTGGGTGCTATACGGTAACAGAGTCGAAAAGTTCGTGTCTGTCCGTGTGTAAGAGATCCAAGATGTTAGCTTTACGAAGTGGGTGTGTGATTAAGTGCT
The DNA here is from genome assembly GCF_021461395.2 of Schistocerca americana. Taxonomy (NCBI): domain Eukaryota; kingdom Metazoa; phylum Arthropoda; class Insecta; order Orthoptera; family Acrididae; genus Schistocerca; species Schistocerca americana. The sequence continues at coordinate 874,397,403 of NC_060120.1, read as the reverse complement.
CGGGTAATTTTCAGAAAAGGCAATTGGAACACACACAGTTCCTTGTCCCTACTGCACGACCTATTCACTTGAGTTTCCCGACTGCGTTAGCAGGTTCAAATTCTGCACTATAACATGACTGCAAAATTCACGCGCGACCTTCTCCAAGTTTTTCCTCTGAAATGGTGTGCTCCTTCTCGTCCTGAGGCGGGGGTTTCATAAAAAACATCAGATAAACCTGTTTGATATTTATCCTCGCCCAAATTATTTCACATTCAGAATCCAGACAAACCTCACTTGATAACATCGTATTATTTACGACTATGAGTAAACTGTAAGTCGTTTTACAGGGTGACCGTTATTGAACTATATGAAATAAAATGGTCATACCTTCTGAACGGTTTGCGTTCGGACGTTCAGACTGCACGGTTGGCCGCGGGGCGTGATGGAAATTAGTAAGCACATGCGCCTTGTTGTCGGCCATTCGCATGTGAAAAGTTAACGGTACACTGTGCCTGAGCGTATAGCGTTTGTGATGTCCTACTATGCGAGCAATAACAGCCCAGCTGCGGCTCAAAGGAAGTTTGCGACTAAGTTCAAGCTGAAGACACCAGTCCAAGTGTGCTAACAATCAAGAATTTTATTCGTAAGTAGAATGGGTAGTGTTCGTGATGACATTGTTGGTAATGTCGGTCGTCCAAAAACGTCTGAAAACATCGAGAAGATACGTGGTGTGTTTAAAACTAGCAGACGGGCTGCACAAGCAGTGGGAATCAACGGGGAGACACTGTGACCAATTGTTGTTGAAGACTTGCACCTCTTCTCACAAAACCCATTAACTATTAAGCCCCAGTGCCATGGAACAGCGGTTGTTTCGCTAACACTGTTGTCTCTAGAACTGACGAACAGGGCTTTGTTATGAATCGGTTTGGTTGCGCATTTGGGGGACTGAGAATCAGCTTTTCGCGATCGAGGAATCCCATCGACCTCAACAGGCGACTGTGTACTGTGCAGTGTCCAGTCACGGAATAATCAGTGCGATATTCCTTGACGGCAAGGTGACTACTGAATGGTACATGAAGGTTTTGGAAGATTAATTCATCCCAGTTATCCAAAGTAACCCTGATTTCGACAGAATGTTGTTCATGCAAGACTGAGCTCGACCTCATCGAAACACGAGAGTATTTGTACTGGAGGAGCACTTTGGGGACGGCATTCTGGCTCTGGGGTACCCAGAGGCCAATAGCATGGGCCTCGATTGGCCCCCATATTCTCTGTATCCGAACATAAGCGACTCCTTTTAGTGCACTATATTAAAGACGATGTGTACAGCAAAACCATTGCTCAGCTATTCAGGAGGTGATAGACAGCATCGATGTTTCGACACTTCAGCGGGTCATGCAGAATTTCGCTAATCGTCTGCGCCACATCATCGCCAATGATGGCAGGCATACCGAACATGTCACAACCTAAATCCGAATATCTGTAGTGACGTTTACATGTTGAATAAGTGTGTGGACGCCGTAGAATGTAACTATTTTAGGTTTCTCTCGTATAGTTCAATAATTTGAGAGGCACCCACGTGCCTTGCTCGTACTGTGGCATCAAGCAGTCAGGCCTGCAAGATGAGTGGTCTGCCAAGCGAGTGGATTCATTCTTATTTATCGAGTAACATGAACTCTCCTACTCACAATTAAGTCACTAATCAACCTCCTGTATGAATAATACGCAACGGAAACGCACATCTATCAGTAATTTACAGAACTCTGACTGTTCACTACGCACTGGCAATACCACATTTTCTTTTTTCTTTTATTTAACGGCTTTTATCAACACGTGGCCACCGCACTGAATATGAATGGCGCACACATTATAAATTCGGGACATCATGACAACATACAATTCGAAGGAAAAGTCCACCAATCTTTTTCTTTTCACTATCTTATTTATTCAGATAAATTCTATAACCTAAACACACAAATTCTATAACCTACAACAATAACACATGAGAAATTCCGCCCAGTGGGCATGGCTTCACATTGGTGATTCTCTACCTTATGGTCTCGTAATTATTTAACGCTACAGTGCACTTTCTGGATAGGATGGTGGATCTTTTATTATACCTCACACTTCGACTCTCACAATCATCATCACGAAACTTTCCTCCAGACCGAGCGGTACCGAAGGAACAAGCATAACCCACTAATCTTTTGAAACTACCTTGCTACTCTCCCATGCAAACCACACATATCCAAATTACATGACATACACCACACTACAACATGGAATACAATACAATAAGTAGTCACAACACTATCACTTTCAGCTTTCCCACTTCAATTAGTATTTATCCCAGTTTCACACGACACTGCCCCACTTTGTAATTCTACTTTCCTACTATGAACTCTGGAGATATATGCACGTCTTCCTGTGCAATGCAAGCCAAGTGGCGTTGCTGGATAGACGGCCGACTCATCTTGCTTCTCTCTCAGAGTTTGAATCTAGCGTCACACGGAATCATATAACGCAAAGTAATATTAAGAACATATTCATCACACACGCGAGGCCTCAACTGATACCATGGACGAGTACTTCTCTTTATCCTTTGTCTCATACACAGATTGAGACTCACACAGTACTCACCACGTGGAAGTACTCGCCTCTAATTTCAAATTCTGCACACGCTATTTCTTAAATATTTCAACTTATAGTACACACGCTAGTAATTCAGCTTAACTTAAGCACACGGAAATATTTCAACTTATTGCTACACGTGGTTTCATTATGACCGTTGGTCACTTCCGAAGATTACTATGATCCGATTAATATTACCTGCCTGACATTTAATTTTCCCCACAAAAGTTCCTGAAATAGAGAAATTATTATTTCAAACTACTCTTAAATATTCCACATGCATACCATGTCTCCACTCTTTTGTCTTTACGGAGCACAACTAAGACAGGTCTTAACAGCACAATATCCAGCGGCAGAGTGCTGAAACATGGCCGTTCTTCAGGTCATCTCGCACCTCTGTCGAGGTGGGGGAAGACCGTGCTACGTATTGGTCAGCCACATTTCAGGCGCTCAAAGCTCCGGTAAGTTTCATCTCTTTGGTTCCACCAAAGGTGGCCAAAGGATCGTCTCAAAGATGATCATATATTCACATTCACTATCTGCAGTTAGCAGACGACCATACACTCATTCATTTCACAGATCTCACCAAACTGGATGTAGGGATTTATTTTGTGGGAGTGCACATGTGATCAATTAAATAAATAAATTGTCATTCTTTCCCACACTGGTATCCGGCTTCGCTGTATTAATTGAAATTGAGTTATTTTACAAAAAAATGTGTTGTTCTGACAAAAATAATGAAGTATGTCGTACCTATTTTCAATGTTAGGCGGTACTGTACCCTTTCAAATTGTCACGCTGTATATATGGCTTACTTTAATTCTGATTACTTTACGAATGAGATAATGGGCTAAATATTTGATGTTAAACATGTAAGCGAGAAAAGACTTAGAAAAGATCACACACTGGATCAGTATAGTCTGGGAATTTGCGCTCCGTTTTGTATTATCGCGAAATATGGGAGAAAGTGTGTCACAGAAATGACACAGGATTTGGGCTGGAAATCATTAAAAGAAAGGCGTTTTTCGTTGCGACGAAATCTTCTCACGAAATTCCAGTTACCAACTTCCTCCTCCGTAAAATATTTTGTTGACACCGACCTACATAGGGAGGAACGATCACCACGATAAAGTAAGGGAAATCAGAGCTCGTACGGAAAGACATAGGTTTTCATTCCGCGCGCCATACGAGATTGGAATAATAGAGAATTGTGAAGGTGGTTCGATGAACCCCCTACCGGGCACTTGAATGTGATTTGCAGAGTAACCATGAAGGTGTAGAAGAAAAGCTAGTTTCCCATGCATGTCAAAGTTTACAAAGTCATGTATCCTGAACTACATGCCGTACAATGATATAATGTTGCAGGTACATTCAATGGTGTAGAAGGATGCTATCTGCAAAATATGTTGCGAACAGGGTTTGTAGTAAAGACCTAACAAATTAAAATATAATGCTCGTTGTGGCAGTTTTACTGCATGAAATGCGAAAGAGTAGTATGCGATTTTTCTTCTTTTCGTGTGTGTGTGTGTGTGTGTGTGTGTGTGTGTGTGTGTGTGTGTGTGTGTGTGTTGGATGAATATAGTCCTTGTATTCCTGGGCGGTGAATTACGCTGGCTCAAGACACCCACAGCTTGTGTCATGCTTATCCTGTTGTTTTAAACCTTTGACGTAGGATTATCTCTCTTCATGGGCAGGTTATGAGAGCATTTTAAATTTCAGTTGCGCCAGTAATTATTTGAAATACTGAATAAAAATTCTCTTTGTCCTTTAAGCCGTTAGGCAGTTTGTAAATAGGATTGTGCATAGTGAATCTCGTTAACCGGTTAGAAATACAAATAAGCACATCTTCGGCGCCCGCATTAAATGTATCTTTGCAATATACATTCCAGTCGGAATGTATAATTTCATTGCTGTCAATATTTGATTGCAGCCAGCTTTCTGGCCCTACTACGTGGGCATTATTACCTCTCAAGAGCGAGTCAAGCTCTGGGACCCTTCCATGGGTGTTCCTGCAGGTGTGTAATATATGAAAATATTCCATCTCCGCTCTGCCATGACGAATGCAGACTTTTTACGTATTTTGACGATCCTAGACTTGTCTAAATATTTTACAAAACATATTCGCTGAGCTATGAATTTCTTCAGCATCAGATGTATTGGGTACAGCTGTACTACCTATCACTGACATATGAAAATTTGTGCCAGACCGGGACTCGAAATCGAATTTCCCGCTTATCGTGAGCAAATTAGACTGTGACATAAAGATGTAGACAGTGTGACATATAGTCGGCCCAGGGAGCGTGCTCGGATAGTCCAATGGCAAGGCGACCGCTCGCGATAACCGGGAAATCTGCGTTCGAGTCCTGGTCCGGCACAAATTTTCGTATCATTGATAGGTAGTACAGCTGTACCCAATACAGCTGATGCAATTTAGCGAATATATTTCGAAAAAGCAAATGTTTTAATTAATGGCTCTGGCACTCATACCTATCTGAAATCTGAACGTATTTTATTGGTCCTAATTTCTCTATCCTATACAGCACACGTACTCAGCTCCGCTAGTAGCCGATTCCTATGTCCAGTGCGCATGACCTTTTAAGAGAGTTCCTATAATTCTGTATCCGATATTGGAGGTCCAGAAATCCGTCACAAAATCGTCAGGATGTCTGGTTTAAGCCTTCCCCTCGTCTCCGAAGTAGAGGACTGCGATGGGTTCTGGGAACAATGCTGTACAACGCTAGCTCTGCTTCCACTCCCTGTGCGAGACTAGCTGTCTTCATCACAGTAAACAGCAACCTGCAGGAAACAAAGGTGGCCTTCGAACCCAAGGCGGCAGGCGTCACGCATGCCGAGATGAACCACGATTTGAAGCTGGGTGTACCTAGTGCTCTCATTTACTATCTGTGTAGCCTCCTTCACGTCTATAATGTGATAGCCCTCCAAGTGGAGTGGACACGGGCCGTTTTTAGCGAACTGCCTGCTATTTCCCTAAGGAGCTCCATTACCTGCCCTGCACTGGAGCTCCAGATGACCAGTAATCTCACCCTCTGCGCGAATTTGGAACTTTAGGGGTGATGTGCCGCAGCTGCTACGTTGCTTCTGGTTATTACTGACAAGGGAAACTCCCTAACACTCCCCCGCCCCCCCCCCCCTAGATTTAGTGGTAAATTGGCCCAGTGGACAGCCTGTCAACAACTGAACACAGATCAAGAATGAAAACAGGAAGGTGTACTGAAATGCGAAAAAAGAAGTGACTGCGAGAATCACGGCGTAGTGGTTGTGTCGTCTCGGTGTTGGACTGGAAAGTGGGAGATCGGTGTTCAAATCTGCCTCGTGACCCAATTTTTTTTTTTTTTTCCAAAAAGTTATGAACTTTCCGTCCGGTCATTGAGGTGCCCGTTCTCCTTCCGTTGTCTCGGAAATTGTCACACTATACATTGGTTACAGAATATGAATCATGTGGCAAGAATATATTAATGTCAGGGGTAAAGCTGACTGTCGTGGACCGTTTCTTTTTCTTTATTGTTATTTTAACAGCTGAACAATCAGGTAGGCTGGCAGCGGCATGCTACGCCGCTCTTCAGCCATAGTGTTGACAATAACAGCACAATAATGCCGCATAGACCTCTCACAGAAATGTAAAAAACAAAGAAACGGTGTGAACTATGCATAAACAATTCTCAGTTTTCGTGCCACGTCAAATTTGGATAAAATCCCAAGCTTTCGATGACTACCTCCGTCATCTTCGTCAGGGGTAAAACTGACTGTCGTGGACCGTTTTTTTTCTTTCTTTATTGTTATTTTAACAGCTGAACAATCAGGTAGGCTGGCAGCGGCATGCTACACCGCTCTTCAGCCATAGTGTTGACAATAACAGTACAATAATGGAGAATTAAAATGAGCATAGTGACGGGCAAAAAAATAGTGGTCACAGATACACAAAAAACACGGAGCCGTTCACACTCGACGATAACGACACTGAAAACACGTTGACACGGCGCACATAACACTGATGAATCCGGCGGCACAAGTGAACATAGAAGCGTGACGGCAGACAGTAAAACACAAAATGACGTCACACACACGAGACACTGACGGCGATGATATCCGGCGCGCGAAAGTCCACATGGCATGTGCGAGTCCGGGGACCTGCCAAGAGGGGAAGAAGGGTGAGGGGGGCTGGAGAGGGGAGAACAAAGATGCCAATGGCTGAGGAGATGGGAGGAGGAGTAGAGGGACAGGGGAGGGGAGGCCCGGGGGAGGAGTGGGGAGAAGGGGAGGAGGGACGGAGGGTGCCCAAAGGAACAGACACAGGAAGAGGGAGGGAGGATCAAAGTTGGTAGGAGGGGTAGATGGAGGGGAGGAGGACATCATCAGGGAGGGGGAGCTGGCGGAAGCCACCTTGGGAGAGGGTAAGGAGGGTGGAGAGATGGAGACCGGGTGGGACGTGGGAATACAGGCGCGGCAACGGGCGGGGGTGGGAGAGGACGGGTGAGACAAGCGGATGAGGAGGATCGAGTTTGGGGGAGGTGTACAGGATCTGTATCCTTTCAAGGAAAAGGAGGAGGTGGGGGAAGGGGATGAGATCAGACAGGATCCGCGTGGGGGAGGGGAGACGGATGCGATAGGCGAGGCGGAGAGCATGGCGCTTAAGGATTTGTAGGGATTTATAAAAGGTAGGGGGGGCGGAGATCCAGGCCGGATGGGCGTAACAAAGGATAGGGCGGATGAGGGATTTATAGGTGTGGAGGATGGTGGAGGGGTCCAGACTCCACGCACGGCCGGGAAGGAGCTTGAGGAGATGGAGTCGGGAGCGTGCCTTGGCTTGGATTGTCCGGAGATGGGGAGTCCAGGAGGGGCGACGGTCGAGGGTGACGCCAAGGTACTTAAGGGTGGGAGTGAGGGCGATAGGACGGCCATAGATGGTGAGATAGAAATCAAGGAGGCGGAAGGAAGGGGCGGTTTTGCCTACAATGATTGCCTGGGTTTTGGAGGGATTGACCTTGAGCAACCACTGGTTGCACCAAGTGGTGAACCGGTCAAGATGGGATTGGAGAAGGTGTTGGGAGCGCTGCAGGGTGGGGGCAAGAGCAAGGACCGGTGAGGCTTCCGCTTTTATAAGCAGTGGACGGCTTTTCATTGGCTGGATGACGTCACGGTGAAACAGGCGCGTACTGAGGTGGCGGCCTCTATATCCATAGATTTTGTTTGCGCGCTTTATCCAGCGTCGCTTGCAGCGCCATCCATCGCAACAGGCGGAGAACTGCGAGGAATGTAAGAAGTCTCCCTCTGCGCTCTTTCTTTATCAATTGCGCGCGTCCGTGCATTGCTGAGTGCATAACCGGAGTCTCTGTTGAAATTATTTTCACAGAGTCTAATTTCAACTGCTTCCCTGATGACAGTCCCAGTAGTTTGAAGCGTGAAAAGTAGTCCTGTTTCATCGAATGAAATCTTATGTTTATTTAACAAACTGTGCTCAGCCACCGCTGATTCTTCTAGATACCTGTTTTTCAGGTGACGCTGATGTTCCACACAGCGATCGGCAACAGTTCTTATAGACTGGCCCACATAATTTTTCCCACACTCGCAAGGAATGCTGTAAATTCCCGGTACTCTCAAGCCGAGACTATCTTTCACGGGTCGCAGCATTTCCTTAATCTTACTGGGTGGCCGGAAGACTGGTCTGATTCCCTGCCGGGTCAGGACTTTGCCGATCTTGCTGGTCGTTGCACCGCAGAATGGTAGCCGCGCGATGTGTTGGTCGTTTTGATCTGTTCGAACAGCGTCCTTCCTTGGTTTCTTCGCCAGAGTAGATTTGGTATCACGGTCGGAATATCCATTTTTTGTGAATACCGTCGTCAGATGGTTAATCTCGGAGCCGAGATTATCCTTGTCCAAAATAGTCCTTGCTCTGTGTACCAAGGTATTCAGCATAGCTCTCTTCTGAGCTGGGTGGTGAAAACTACGCGCGTTTAGATATAAATCTGTATGTGTCGGTTTTCTGTACACAATGTCAGATACGTCCATCTGATTTCCGCTCCACCAGCACATCTAAGAAGGGTAACTTTCCATCCTTCTCCACCTCCACTGTAAATCTTATGTTCTGATGTATACCATTCAAATGATTAACAAACTGCTGCAGTGCCTCATTGCCAAGTGGGCATATTAAAAATGCATCGTCAACATACTATGTTACAACAAATGAATTCAAGAGTCAAAACTTCCTTAACGGGACGAAAGTCATAACATGTGATACTTGCGTAGAAAGAATAGGAAGTCTGTACGTCTGGAAGTCACTTCCTTCAACATCGCTGTTGCAAACGAACACACGACACAGACATAAATTTCAATGTAGCGCACAGACACGTCAATGACCGGACGGATAGTTCATAATTTTGTGAAAAAAATACGGGCACGAGGCAGGTATGAACATGGATCTCCCACTTTGCAGTCAAACACCGTGACCATATAACTACGACACCATGGCTATTTAAATTAGCTCGATGTTGCACATTTGAGCTTGGACTGCTTACGGTTTCGATTTTGCTTCTTTTTTCACAGTTTAGTATACCTTCTTCTGTTTCCATTGTTGAACTGTGTTCAGTTTTTGATCCAATTAAGCTAACAAGTAACTTCTAATACAGTGTACCTCAGGTCGTTGTACAGCATTATGTAGTGTTCTTCTACCAGTAATTCGCTGTTTAAGCCTTCGACGGTGCAGAATTTTTCTTGCGATTTTTTTCGCTCATCTATGATAATCGCTAACAATTAACGCAGCTATTTTACGCATGCCCATGTTTGTAAAGAAACTGATTTGAGAGCCAAATAAAGCCGACCACGGCCGTTGGAGAGCGCTGGGAGCGCAAATCACATTACCCAGCTTGTCGCGCGTGCCATCGGTGCTTTCGTGAGTTCGGATGTCCCGTACGCGTCCATGTCAACGTTAGTTGCATCGTCCCGTTGAGGACGGCTTTACCACTGAGCACTTGCACGTTCACGAACCCGCAACACCAGCCGAGAAAACAGGTAGAATACGCAAATGCACAAGTCCGCGAATCCTTTAGTACCACCGGAAACAACTCTGATTGTTGAAGATCACTCACTAGCGACTTCATATACTCAACACCTAAAACATCACTCCGCCCCACCGAGCGTACTACTCACTTCTTACCCTTGCAAAGACTACCTTTGTTAGTAGGCTGTTCATGTTTTCTTATTGGCAACGTTACGTAGTGCTCTGTATGAAAATCACTGGCTGTGCTGTGTGCAGTCTGTGGCTGGTTGGCATTGTTGTAATACTCGCCATTGTAGCGTTGGGCAGCTGCATGTAAACAGCGCATAGCGTTGCGCAGTTGGAGGTGAGCCGCCAGCAGTGGTGGATGTGGGGAGAGAAATGGCGGAGTTTTGAAATTTGTAAGACTGGATGTCATGAACTGCTATATATATTATGACTATTAAGGTAAATACATTGTTCGTTCTCTATCAAAATCTTTCATTTGCTAACTATGCCTATTAGTAGTTAGTGCCTTCAGTAGTTTGAATCTTTTATTTAGCTGGCAGTAGTGGCGCTCGCTGTATTGCAGTAGTTAGAGTAACGAAGATTTTTGGTGAGGTAAGTGATTTGTGAAAGTTATAGGTTAATGTTAGTAAGGGCCATTCTTTTGTAGCGATTTTTGAAAGTCAGATTGCGTTGCGCTAAAAATACTGTGTGTCAGTTTAGGCACAGTCATGTATAATTGTTCAAAGGGGACGTTTCACCTTCCGACGCCTAGTTTCCTAAATTCCAAGCAGCTTCACAAAATTACGGTAATTTACATTGAGTATTTTCTGCGAGTTAATTTCAGGAGCCGAATGCAGGTGTTTACGCTGAAAGTTTCTTGCTCCCTATAATAGCACTAAACGTCGGAATCTTCTTTCCAGCGGGTGCTAAACATCACTGCTGTCACGGGGAAAGTCACAAGCACTTAGGACATCCTTGTAGGCCTCGGTCACAGTCCATTTAGAAGGATTACGGAAAGATCGGCCCGTATCTCCAGGCCGAACAAAAGCTCCCGTCCCATGGGACCGAAACCCGGCTATGGCATCCACACTGGCGAACAAGAAGAGTACAAGGACAGGGCTACAAATAATATGTTACAAGCGCATTTACTTAATCTTGCTTTAGTTTCAATCGGCACCTATACATACGCTGAATAAACTGGGGAAATAATGACTGGATGTTTGCTTTTGCAGCTCTGCAGCCGGCTACCTGAACGGTGGAGTTAAGTCATGCCGCAGCTGAGCCTGTACCACGCCGAGGCGAGCCCGCCGTGTCGGACCGTCCGTATGCTGGCACACACTATCGGTCTTGATCTGCAATTGGTTGATGTGGACATGCTGCAGGAAGAGCACCGTAAGCCAGAATTCGTCAAGGTACAGTTACCCTGCCGTAACATTCGCTTGCTGGTGTTTATAGAGGGCCTCTAATTTTAAATGTAGTCATCATTCCTTGAGTTAGTTTGTAGCTCTGCAACACTGTCTTCATATTTACATACCCAGAAAATCTAACTTCTTCAGTAATCTCTACTCTTAACAGTGCTCATTTGACTGATGTGGATGTCTTGAAAGATAATTAGGAATCATCCCGTAGCTGGGAGTTGATCACTACTAATTTGTTACAGGGTTCAAGATTAGGTACGTTACATTAACAACAGATAGAGATGAAATACCGAAGTTAACAAAGCTAAAACACAGGCAGCAAAAAGTTATCTACTACTTTTACATAAGCGAGACTGTAGTTAAAAGTCGAAGTACGTGAAAGGGAAGTAGCAGTAGAGGAAGGAGTCGACTGGGTGGCTGCCTATGCTCCAAATTTTTCAGTTTCTACAATGAGCGAGCAATAAACAAAAGAAAAAGGAAACGATTTCAAGTCCAAGGCGGGATGATACAACAACCAGTGACTAATGTTTTGAAGGGATAGTCTTTTCCGCAAAACAGGCTATTATTTCATATTTTGGCAATAACGTATTTCGCCTTTAAGTCCTCTTCAAATTGAATGGCACAACTGGTGTTGAGAACACAGGCTGCCGACCATGCAAATGTCTTAGCAAGTAAACACCGTTGTCAATATTTTAAGAACATTGCGTGGTGTCTTAATACAAAACAGTGTTGAGTACACGACAAGTCATGTTTAAAATACACTGCTGACCACCGTAAATGCAACACCAAGAAAGACAGGAGGTAGCACAACAAAATTTATTTTGTAGATAACACGTTGACCAAGTATCAAATGATTACGTTTACAGACGTCTGTGACATGTGGTTCCTGCCAGAATCAGTAGCCAGAGTAGCCGCCATTGTTGGAGATCTCCGCTGCCACACGTCTCGGCATTGAGTCAAAGAGACGTTGGATGTGTTCCTGGGGTACAGCAGCCCAAGCAGCTTCCACACGTTGCCAAAGATCATCTGGTGTGGCAGCTGGGGATGTAATCTGGGTCACTCGTTGAGCAACCATGGACCACATGTTTTCTATCGGCGAAAGATCCGGAGAGCGAGCCGGCCAGGGAAGCACTTCAATCTGGTTATTGACGAAGAACCTTTGGACAATGCGTGCCACGTGTGGTCGCGCATTATCCTGTTGAAATATGGCTGTGGCCGAGCCCTGAAGGTAAGGAAGGACAACTGGCTCCAGCACCTCGGATATGTAGCACCGGCTATTTAAAGTACCGGCAATGCGTACTAGAGGCGTGCGAGAGTAATATCCAATACCGCCCCATACCATAATACCCGGTGCAAGACCAGTGTGGCGGTGCATAATGCAGCTGTCCAGCATCCTCTCTCCACGGTGTCTCCACACTCGAATCCGACCATCGTGGTGCTGCAGACAGAAGCGTGCCTCGTCAGTAAAGACAACGTCATTCCATTCTGCCGTCCACATCCGTCTGTCATCACATCATTGGTGACGGAGACGTCTGTGGTTCTGCGTCAATGGTAGACGAAGCAATGGACGTCTTGCGGACAGGCCACTCTGCTGTAAACGGCGTCGAATGGTACGCGCAGACACTGGATGATGCGTTACAGACGCAATGTGCTGTGCTATGGTTCGGGATGTCACTGAGCGATCCGTCACTGCCATGCGCACAATTTGCCTATCAGCACGTGCAGTTGTGCACCGAGGTGAATGCGATCGACCACATCGGTCCGTCGTACCCTCCTGCATCCAACGGTCACATATCCGCATTACAGTTGTTTGGTTTCGTCCAACACGACTAGCGATTTCCCTGTATGATGATCCACAATCTCGGTAAGCCACTATCCATCCTCTGTCGAACTCGGATACTTGATCAAACGATGTTCGCTGTTGTCTACGAGGCATAACTGATCGTCTTGGGAAACAACCACAAGGTAAACACATGTGCTGAACGTACACTCGTCGAAATCGCCAAGCCTTAAATGGCGCTATGAGGTGGCGCCACAGGCGCGCGTGATGTGCGTCTGCGCTGAAATTCTAATCAGTTGGATATCTCATCGCTGCAAACCCATGGTGTGAATTTTACTTGATTCGGAAACATCAAGAAATGTAAGAGAAGAATGAAGGAATGGAAACGAATTAAATTGGTTGATGCTAAAGAAATTAGATTAGCAAATGAGATAGTGGCAATGTTAGAGTTTTGATACTTGGTCAAATAAATGATACGTTATGGCAAAAGTAAGGATAAATATGAAAACGAAACGTGAACGATAATCAGTACAAACAAAAGGAGAAAAGAAACTTTTGAAATGCGAAGTTATGAAAGAATATTGAAGATTAGATGAGCAAAAAGAGTATCTAACGAAGAGGTACTAAATCTAATTGGGGAGGAAAGATCAAAATGGTATTATTCGACTAGAAGAAATGGCAGACTGATAGGACACAACCTGAAACATCAAGAAATATTTAAATTGGTAATGGACGGAACTGTTTGGAGTAAAAACTGTAGAGGCAGACCAAAGCTTGACTCCAGTAGGTAGATTCAAATATGTAGGTTGTAGATTCCTATAGGACGCTCAGTGGAGAACTTTATCAAATGTCTTTGGACTGAAGACGGCTATAATAAGACGACGACTTACTACTACTACTACTACTACTACTACTACTACTACTACTACCATTACCACCACTACTACTACTTCTACTAGTACCACCACCACCGCTACCATCTTACACAGATGAAAACGACGTAAATCCGCCAGAGAGAGACCAATATAGATTAAATTAAGCTACTTTTTCATTAAGGAACTTATTTTTTCTCACTATCTGCATCTGGCGACGTTTTGCTGTGGCTCAATCCGCTTCAATGGAAAAGGAAGATAGAAAGCTCAAGTTTCTAATATGTACGGCAACTGGATATACCTCCTATCTCCTTCTCTCCCCTGTCTGTCCATCTACCGCTTCCCCTTTCTTTGTCGATCTCCTTTTCCGTCCCCCTCTCTCTGTCCATCAACTCCTTTCTGTCCATCTTCTACTCCCTCCCTCCCTCCCTCCCTCCCTCCCTCCCTCCCTCCCTCCCTCCCTCCCTCCCTCCCTCCCTCCCTGCCCCTCTCTGTTCATCTCCTCTCCCCCCCCCCCCCCGTCTGACCTTGAGAATTGTTTATTGTTACTAGAAATTGAGAATCTGTAGTAGTGGTATTCTAATCAAAAACCAATAAACCATAAATTTAACTTCCCTGTTGGCTAACAAAGTTTCACTATTACATAATTTATAACGTTCTGCTATTATTAAATTTATATATTACATATATATTTTAAAAAGTAGGTAAATAAAAACTTGCATGCGTTCATAGGGAACGTTGTCAAATTTCAAAGCAATCGATGAGGAACTTAGAGAGATCGAGTGATTTTGAAGAAACGAGCATCCATATCTGTACTTATATAGAAAATGTCGATTTGCTAATCGCAAATCTCCGAAAGTTTTTGACCAAAAGCTTTGAAATTTTCACACAAAGTTGCACTGGAATACGCATGTGTTTTGTGTCGTATGTACCTGTCTTTTAATTTTTGTAATATATAATTTTTACAAACTTAATAATAGGGAAACGTTTCCTATCGTTATTTACAAGTGGGTTAAAACTTCGGCAATAACAGTCGAATTCCTGACAAAGGTAATAAATATAAAATATAACATCTTCGTGAATAAGAAATTGAATTGGTAATTACTTTTTACAGATTATCTTATCCGATAAAATTCGGCAACATGTGTTCTATGTTTGATGGTTGATTTTGGAGGTACTTCATTTGCTTTCACATATTTCCGCTAATAGTCCGCCTGCGCAGCTGAGTGATTTGCGCGTCTGACTCCCATGTGGAAATCTTGGGTTCAATTCTGGGTAGTTCCAGGAAATTTTCCCAGCAGGGAGGATTGGAACGGGGCAAATGAACATTGTGACGCAACTTCAGGAGTTGCTCAACGAGACGTAGCGGCTCCAAGTTCTGGAAAGCTGACGGTGGCTGACGTAGCAGTGTGCTGACTCATTGCTTCCTCCGCACATTCTCAAGTGACGCTGTAAGGTGGAGGAGGATGACAGGCGGTCTGTAGGTATCGCATCGTTCTCAGGGCATGATCGCCGAGTTACTTTACTATCACATTTCCACTCATTAATACTGTTTAGCGTAATATTATGAGCGACGCAAAAAACATGAAGAAAGCTACGTACACTGGCAAGCCTTTCAGCATTTTTTCGAAAACTACGTATATTAACAACAGATTGACAATATTCTCTCTCTTCTGTGAATCATTTCATTAGTAATTCTTCTGAACTGGAAAACAAAAGTAGTTTTTACAAATGTAACAAGCAATGAAAGTGACCTCAACTGTTCAGGTCTTAACCTGACTTACATAGAAAAGGCCAAATTTTTATATACTCTGAGAAAAAAAGACTCACCACGAAGGAATCATCCACATGGGACGGAAATCGGTAGATGCGATGTACATGCAGACAAATGATTACAGTTTCAGAAAAACTGGAAGACTTATTCAAGAGAAAGAGCTTCACAGACTGAGCAAGTCAATAACGCGTTGGTCCACTCTAGCCCTTACGCAAGCAGTTATTCGGCTTGGCACTGATAGTTGTTGGACGTCCTGAGAGATATTGTGCCAATTTATTTCCAATTGGAGTGTCAGATTGTCGAAATAAAAGGCTAGTTGGAGGGCCTTGCCCACAAAGCTCCAAACTTTCTCAATGGAGACCTTGCTGGCCAAGATAGTTTGGCAAGCACGAAGACAAGCGTTACACACTCTCGCTGTCTGCAGGCGAGTATTGTCTTACTGAAATGTAACCCAGGACGGCTTGCCATAAAGACGAACGAATTGGATCGTAGAATATCGTCAGTGTGCACTATAGCGTAAGGGTGTCGCGGATGACAGCTAAAGGGAACCTGCTATGAAAAGAAAGGTCACACCACACCGTCACTCCTGGTTGTCAAATCATATGGTGGACGACAGCCAAGTTGGTATTCCATTGCTGTTAGGGACATCTCCAGAACGTCATTCCTAGTCATTGGAACTCAGAAGCGGGGCTCATGGCCGAAAATCCTACTCCAGTCAACGAGATTCCAGGCCGAAGACACGTCTGGAGAAGCCCTGAACAGTGCTGGGATTTTAACCTGCCTGTCGCCCGCCATACGACCCGACAACCAGAACTGGTGGTCGAGGGTGCTATTTCTTTGCATCTTCGGTGGTCATCCGCGGCAACCTTCCAGCACATCAGTACGTAGACA
Organism: Schistocerca americana; assembly: GCF_021461395.2. Classification (NCBI taxonomy): domain Eukaryota; kingdom Metazoa; phylum Arthropoda; class Insecta; order Orthoptera; family Acrididae; genus Schistocerca; species Schistocerca americana. The sequence goes on along the minus strand of NC_060120.1, from coordinate 874,381,055 downwards.
AAACTCTACGGCCCCTTCTGTTGCCCTTCAATTTCAGCAAGATAATTCCCGCCCTCACACGAAGAGTGTTTCTCCTGCTTGTCCTCGTGCTTGTCTGACCCTGCCTTGGCCAACAATGTCGCCGGATCTCTCCCCAGTTGAGAACGTGTGGAGCATTATGTGTAGGACCCGTCATTATCTCGAGATTTTGACGGTCTACCGCCATATCCCCCAGGAAGACATACAACAACTGTCAGTACCAAGCCTAATAACTACTTGTGTAAGGGCCAGAGGTGGACCAATGCATTATTGACTTGCTCAGTGTGTAAAGCTTTTTCTCTAGAATAAATCGTCCAGTTTTTCTGAAACGGTAATCATTTGTCTGTACATGTAAATCACGTCTATAGATTTCCGTCCCATTTGGATAATTCCTTCGTGGTGCGACTTTTATTGTGTTAAAGTGTGTATTACCAGTTCACTAGCGAATTAAGTTTCCATTAAGACCTTCTCCCTCATTCTAGTTAAATATTTGATTCTAGCAAATATGTTTGCATACATTGCAAAGCTCTTTAACTAAATACACCATAACTTGTAGGAACCATTTACTATGAAGTTTTACCTTATCACTTACTAGTTTATCTTACAGCAGTATATTTGTGTTATATCAAAATACAATATAAACGATTTGTGTTCAGTAAACTGTATGACGCTCTTGTTCTGTGATGTAATAGTTGCATCACATATAGAAACGTCTCACTACACTTCGCTTGCTTTCTTTTATAATCGCATGGCGCTTTTCAGCCTTAGCAATACGCACAGCTATTTCAAGGCTCGCAATGTATGGATAAACTGAAGGAGACAGATGGTGGTGAAAGTTTGAGGGAACGTTAAACTGAAACTGGGGAAATGAACATCAAGATGACGTACACATAGCTGTAAGAGACTAAATAGTGAAGGCAGCAGAGGATCACAAATGTAAAACTACACGGCCTAGTATAAATCCTTCGATGAAACAGGAGGAAATAACCGAACAGACGAAAGGAGAAAATATAAAAACGAGGAAAATAAAGCCGACGGGAGGGATTGTAGATGTCCAAAAAATGACAGAAAATTCAAAATGGCTAAGTGGGAATGCTGTAGAAGTAGGCATCGCTAGGGGAAAAATGTGGCGCACAGGAGGAGTTGAAGCTACCTTTGGAGAAAGGACTCAGCTACACAGACGGCAAGTTAGTAAGACCAGTGGGCACGGAGGGAAAGCTGAAAGATGAAAGGAACATACTGTACAACAGAACTATACAACTGAAATGAGCTTGGAGGCAATGCTATAAAAAGAGGAAAGGAAGTAGGTGAAGATGAGATGGAGAATATGAGAGTGCGAGAATAATTCGAAAAAGCACTGAAAGACGTGAGTCTAAACAAAGCGCCCGGAGTAGACGACATTCCCCCAGAATTATTAAGATCATTGGGATAGCCTGCCATGACAAAACTGTTGCACCTGGTGTGAAAGACATGAGACAGACGAAATACCCTCAGACTTAAATAATATTGTTACATCAATTCCAAAAAATGGGTACTGACAGGATGTGTACAACGGATCTATCAGTTTAACAAGTCGCGGTTGAAAAATACTGACACGAATTATTTACAGAAGAATGGAAAACTGGTAGAAGTCGACCTCGGGGAAGATCAGTTGGGGTTCCAGAAAAATGTAAGAACAAGCGAGGCAATATAAACCATGAGACTTAGCAGAAGATAGGTTGAAGTAAGGCAAGTTTACATTCATAGTATTTGTAAATTTATGAGAGAGCTTTTTACAGTGTTGACGGGACTACACTCTTTGAGAACGGGAAAGTAGCAGGGATAAAGTACAACCTGTACTGAAACCAGATAGCACTTATGAATCACGTACATGAAAGGTAACCATTGGTTGAGGAGGGAGTGAGACAGGGTATCTCTACAGTTATTCAGTCTGTACACTGAGCAAGCCGTAAAGGAAATGATGGGAAAATCCGGAAAGGGAACTAAAGTTGACAGAGAAGAATAAAAAACTGAGGTCTGCTGACATTGTCAGTCTATCAGGGGTAGTAGAGAGTTCGGAGCAGCAATTGAAGGGAATGAATCGTGTGTTGAAAAGAGGTGGTAGATTACTTAGTGAGACACTAAGAGTAGTAGATGTATTTTGCCATGTGCGCAGTTTATGGCCCGTGTAAAGTGGGTGTAAAATGAAGAATGGCAATAGCAAGAAACCCATTTCTGGTACACAGGAATTTATTAGCATCTAATATAAGAGTTAGGAAGTCTTTTCTGCAGGTATTTGTCCGTGCGCGAAGTGAAACGTGGTTGATAAGTAGTTCACATCAGAAATGAGCAACAGCTTTTGAAACGTAGTGTTGCAGACGGATGCTGTATATTATATGGGCGGGTGTCCGCCCCCGGTAGCTGAGTGGTCAGCGCGACAGACTGTCAATCCTAAGGGCCCGGGTTCGAATCCCAGCTGGGTCGGAGATTTTCTCTGCTCAGGGACTGGGTGTTGTGTTGTCCTAATCGTCATCATTTCATCCCCATCGACGCGCAAGTCGCCGAAGTGGCGTCAAATCGAAAGACTTGCACCAGGTGACGGGAGGCCCTCGTCACACGCCATTATTATTATTATTATTATTATTATTATTATTATAATTATTATATGGGCGGGTAGAATAACTGGAGGTACTGAATCGAATTGAGGGGAAAAAATTTATGGCACTCCTCGACTAAAGGGAGGACACTTCCTATGACATCAAGGAATAATAAATTTGGCAGTGGAGGGAAGAATAAAGAATAAAGGAGATGCAGGCATGAGTAAGCAGGTTCAAATGGGTGTAGGTTGCAGCAGTTACGTAAATACCAAAGGCCTGCACAGAACAGACTACAGTCGAGATTACGTAAGAAAATCCCTGACAGCTCGCAGCACTACTGCCAGCTTTCAACTGCGAAGCGCTAACGGCTTAGACGGAAACAATAGTCATCTATAGAGCTGTGACAACATTGAGGCGTTGCCACGGAGACTTTCACAAACACTGTCTTTACATGGCGTCTCCAAAACAGAGTTTCATAAACAGATTTCCCAATACGTTTTCTGGTTGGTCCTAGAAGTATTCTAAAATAGATTATGGAAATATTTTTCTAGTTGCCGATCTTCCACTTCCGCAGTCGGCTTTCGCTGTCGTGTAAACCCATAACCGCTTTTGAATTGTGCATGGGCTGTCAAGTTAGGTCTTGTTTTTTAAAAAAAGTCAGCTAATAAGGACGGAGTGACATTTTGCACAGTGGAGAAGTGGAAATATTAGACTGAGCATGAAGCTGTCTACTTCTAATATTTAAATGAAGAGAGATACCGATTGTGCTGACTAAATCATATACCGGAACAGCTGTTTTCCTGACGCCATTCTTGACTGGGCTCGCAAATCCACTTCAAGCCTTAAAATGTAAACATGACAGCGAAAAACGGGTTCCGAAATCCAGTTTTCGTCTTCCGAAAGATGTGTCGCATGTAAACGTAGAAAAGTCTCGTTACGTTGTTGGTTGAGTTAGACACGCGAAGGAGTCGCGCCCATCCCATTGCAACTGTCGGGGATCAATTTCAGACGAGTCAACTATAGCGTGGAGAGCTGCATCAAACCATTCTTCGGCCTGGAAACCACAACAAGATCAACAACAATCATTGAAACTGTGGCACAATTTTTTTCTTTGTTGAGGTAAATTGTGATTTGAGGGGTATTAAAGCTTTCACCATGGTGTAACCACTCTTAATATTTCCAGTCTTTCATTACAGATTCGGTATTCATATTCTGTTTGCACCTTTGTTTTCCCTGCCCCCTTTTTGGTTATAATATATGCAAGCAAACTAAACTGTACGCTCAAGCGTAATACGACAAGTTAAAAAAACACTGTAAATCCAGTTACGGAGTACCCCTGGTAATTATTGTCCATTAATGGTTGGTGGTGGAAATTTCGACGAGAACTGTGACTTCCTGGTTAATGAAACACAGTTGTACACTCTCTCATGATCGACAAAATTTTATAGTCACTACCACTGTCAAAGTAATGATGTAACAACGAAGTAATACAGTTTCTACAACCCACTGATATATTCGGTAGCCATCAGTACATTATCACGTATGGTGGTGCTGGCAGAAAGTTCCAGCTCACCACAAAAGCAGGCGAATCGCCAGCTATTGTTACTTTTCTGTTCTGCGACATAAAACCAACTGCTGAATTTTCGTAGTGTATGTACAACTTCCGCAGTTACGTACTGCCATAACTAAACTAATTCCACAGAACTAGTAATTATTACACACTACCAATAATCATTACTTTTAAGTTTCCGCTAGGCTTTGTCACTCCTTCGTATTTATTGCACTGTTTTGTTGTTCAGAATTTTTTATGCTCTTCATGACGTTATGTTTTAGATTTTTTCCCACTCGGACAGATAAGGGATTGTCTTTGCAGTCTCTGCAAGAACAAAAAGAAATAATATAAAAGAATAAATCTCAAACTGATATTCCATTCAACTCTTCAGCTGTACGTAATTCAGCCAGTGAATAGCTTAGTAGGGTTGACGAAAAAAATATAAGCTGAGATGCATAGTGAACATTGCGACTCTAAGATATGTATGGTTATTTTAAGAGGCTGGGGCAGCTTGCAACATTGTAGGGTTACAATAAGTGGTACAAAGGAGACAACACCGGCTACAAGCAAGATAGTGAAGTAGTTAATATTTGAGTTCATAAGTAAATGTTGAAGTAACAGTCCGTACATTTTTGATGACATCTCTGCGACAACTGCACTGAAGAGCCAAAGAAACTAGTACACCTGCCTAACATCGTGTAGGGCCGCCGCGAGCACACGTAAGTTCCGCAACACGACGGGGCATGGACTCGATTAATGTCTGAAGTAGTGCTGGAGGGAACGCACACAATGAGTCCGGCAGGGCTGTCCATAAATCCGCAAGAGTACGAGGGGATGGAGATCTCTTCTAAATAGCACGTTGCTCAATAATGTTAATGTTTGGGGAGTTTGGTGGCCAGCGGAAGTGCTTAAACTGAAGAAAGTGTTCCTGGAGCCACCCTGTAGCAATTCTGGACGTGTGAAGTGTCGCTTTGTCCTGCAGGAATTGCTAAAGTCCGTCGGAGTGCACAATGGACATCAATGTATACGGGTAATCAGGTAGGATGCTTGCGTACTTGTCACCTGTCAGACGTGCCTAGACGTATCACGGTTCCCATATTACTCCAACTGCACACGCCCCACACCATTAGAGCCTCCACCAGCTCGAACAGCTTCCTGCTGACATGCAGGGCCCATGGATTCATGAGATTGTCTCCATAGCCGTACACGTCCCTGCGCTCGATACAATTTGAAACGAGACTCGTCCGACCAGGCAACATGTTTCCAGTCATCAACAGTCCAATATCGGTGTTGACGGGCCAGGGCGAGGCGAAAAGCTTTGTGCCACGCTGTCATCAACGGTACACGAGTGGGCTTCGGCTCCGAAAGCCCATATAGATGTTTCGTTGAATGGTTCGCTCGCTGACAGTTGATGGCCCAGCACTGAAATCTGCAGGAATTTGCGGAAGGGTTGCACTTCTGTCACGTTGAACGATTGTCTTCAGTCATCGTTGGCCCCGTTCTTTCAGGATTTTTTTTTCTGGCCGCAGCGATGTCTGAGATTTGATGTTTTACGGCATTCCTAATATTCACGTTACTTTCGCGAAATGGTCGTACGGGAAAATCATCACTCCATCGCTACCTTGGAGACGCTGTGTCCCATCGCTCGCGCGCCGACTACAATACCACGTTCAAACTCACTTAAATCTTAATAACCCGCCATTGTAGCAGCAGTAACCGATCTAACAACTGCGCCAGACACTTGTCTTATATAAGCGTTGCCGACCGCAGCGCCGTATTCTGCGTCTTTACATCTCTCTGTATTTGAATATGCATGCTGATACCAGTTTCTTTGGCGCTTCCGCGTAAAGTGTGCGTACGAGCAGATATTTTGTTTCACCACATGCCAGGATTTTTTGTAGCTAGTTCCACATTGGAGCGTAGGAATGAATGATTTTCTCTGAGTGATCTGTATTTCGTCACTCCTATCTTCTCAAATGCTTCGCGAACTGTATACAGGCCATTCGACTTTCATAGCTATAAACCGTTTAGTGAAAATTTTTTTGGTGGTTTCCATTGGCTCTCTGCCTGGCTAGTTTTCCAGTGCGGTAATTCCTGTAAGTCAGGCGACTGCATATGCTAACGCATACGATGTAACTTGGCTCGTTTCTAGGAGCGAAGAAAACGATTATAGATGACTCCGAATCGGTAGGGAATGTTTCCACCCGTTGCCAGTCGTGGCTACAAAACAATACGAAACGCCATAGTGATGTAGTAGGGAGTATGACTGCAATGTCGAGTTCAGTACGCTGCCTGCTATCTGAGAAAAGAAGCGAGATTGTTTCTCGTACACCTCTCCCCTCCCCCCTCCACAGCATCACCAAGCTATTTATTGTGCATATAGTAATGTGGTACCGCATTATTGTTAATATCAGTAACGTTTAATGCCAATGGGCAATCACGAATATACAATCTCGATTTAGGAAGAATTATAAAAGAATGTAGACTATCACTAAAATAAGAAAATTTGCACCAGATAACGCAAGGAAGGTTGGAACCAGAGAGTAAGATGCCTTGCTGGAGTGGAATATGGCAACTCTGCCTTCTACACCCTCGGGACTGAAATCTACACCCTCGGGACTGAAAGCGTTGGCTAACAGTCTCATGGCGTTTCTCAAGGCTGAATAACGAGATTTTAATGGTATTTTAGAATCTTCCTGGATTGTATCTGATGGTGAAAAACATCAAGAAATTAAAGGACGTTAAAAATCAGATTCCTAAAAAGATCTGTCAGTCTCAAAATTGACAAGAAATAGCTACACCCATATAACAGCGAAGGAATCTTTCTCCGTAGAAGATACTAGACAATACTTCGACCTTCCACAGACGCAAACACACACAACCGTCATCGAGGAGTGACAGAAGAAAGCCAGGGACGTACCGAAAGGAATCATAGAAATGGAAGCGATGAATAAAGATGCTGCGAAGGACCGAACTTCAAAGTCCGCCACCTGTTCACAGGTTTTGCCACCCTTGCTTTCCCTGGGAAACGTGCCAGAAGGGGTCACATCACGAGCCTAAGGAGGACTGCATCTGTGAACTACGGAACAAACCATGCTCCAAATATCATTTAGTGAGGTGTGTAAACAGAATTCAACCACTAAGCACATTAACAAAAGACTGGTGAAAGCGTTTCCCAAATGTAACCATGTGTACATATTGTTTAATAACGTTAGTATTATAGTATAGTGAACGAGAAAATATTGCTTTTCTGCATTTGTGTCCGTTAGTCCCATCGAGAAAGAAAATAAAGGAAAAATTCGTGTAGACGCAAACTTTTGTAGCATGGTAGTGGGGGTAGGGGAGGTGGGGGTTGTAATGAATAACATACTAAAAATACTGATCAATTGGGCGTTACCTTGGGGTTGGTGGGGGCATTTAAAGGTCACATTTTAATGTTTACTTTGACTATCTCGAAAACTTCGGCTTCCAGCGAAAATGTTCTCCAGTACAAAATTAATCAGCATTAAATTTTGTACAAAAATAGGTCTTGCTCATTTTTTCCTTTAGGACTAATTGTTTCCGTGTTGCATTGGATGGAAAACCGAGAGATTATTAAAAGTAGTGTTTAATGGAATAAAACTGATGTTCTTTGTTAAATTTTGTTAAGACCAAAAATATATGTACCACAAATAGGTGCAGTCGAGCCATATTAAGAGAGAAATTATGTTCTGGCTGTGTAACAGGGTGGAAAGGTTAGTCGCTGAACTGAGGTCATAAACTTCCCTCCTCCATGATAAGTGAGCAGGCAATTTTCCATTCTCTTCACCGGAATAAGACACATAGCAACTACAGACTGTTTCAGAAAGTTTTACCGACGCTCGTGCAGCTCGCCTTGTGAAAAATTGAAGACACTTCCTGGGATCCGTAGGGTGTTTATTTTCCATGAAGTGTGTGACCTGAGTTTCTCCAGCGTAGAGGCCTATACAGTGTTCAAATAACTTACAGGAATGCAAATGGGTGACGTAGACAGCCGCCGATAATTCGGAGGTGCACACCCCGTCATGTAAAAGGCAAAACTGCAGCACGTAAGCGCAGTGTAAAGGAATTTAAAACCCCGATTTGCAGAGCACGCGCACGCTGTGAACACTAGTGCTGCCACACAACCAAAGATGATCGAAATGATAATTAAATCAAGACCCTAAGCTGTCGACAGGCGTTGATGTACATCAACGGGGACAGTTGAAAATGTGTGCCCAGACCGGGACTCGAACCCGGGACCTCTTGCTTATCTCGCTGACGCTCTATCCATCTGAGCCACCGAGGGCACAGAGGATAGTGCGACTGCAGGGATTTATCCCCTGCACGCTCCCTGTTAGGCCCACATTCCCAACTTAATGTCCACATACTACATTACCCGCGGCAGACAAGTAAGATTGTTCCGTAAGAGTTCGGGCTATACGTGTGCATGTCCGAAAGAACAGATACCATCTTCATACAAAGACGACTGACGTTTGAAGTTATCGATTGTGAAAATTAGTATGCTACCGTTGAGGCAGCATTACACCGTCGCTTTGGTTTTTGACCATGGAGAGAATTTAAGCACCCCCCCCCCCCCCCCTTCCACCTCCATCTCTATTGATAAGGTTACTTGCTAATTTAATTTCAACTGCTTCCTTAATAACACCACTCAACTGCTGGAAGTGCATGCCAAAACGCCTTCGTTTTGTTGTATTCCATGGGACGAGCGGTGCCCAAGAATGTTCTGCAATAGCAGATTTGCTCGGTTGTTGTAAGCGTGTGTGCCGCGTATGCTCAACACACCGGTCCTCTACAGTCCTGATAGTCTGACAACTAAGAGTATATGACGCACCATTACTGCAAGGAATACGATAGACAAACGCCTTACACAAACAAAAATCATCCTTTACGGGATCCAAAAGAACCCTTATCTTAGATGGTGGTCGAAAAAAGCGTTTCACATCATATTTCCGCAAAATACGACCAATCATGTTGGAAATGCTTCCACTGTAAAACAAGAAGGCCGTATATTTTCGTGCCACCTCGGTATTAATATTACTCAAAGCACATTTGGTCGGTAGTGCAACCCACATCTGATCTACGTTTCACTATAACCATTCGGCCGAAAGCTGACCTCAGGAAGGGCTAACACAGCTGACAAACTCTCAGGGTCTGAGAATATGTGGACCCTGTGAACCAGGGTATAAAGTCCGCTCCTAACACTGAGCCGGATGACAATTACCAGCCAGTAGGTAAGTCAGCGTAGCGTGAGAAGGCTTTCCATTTACGGCGTGTCCCAACATACCATCAAACTTCCTCCTGACCAACATAAGAAGCGAAGGCAGCCATCCTTTTGCACCTCCGTCGTTAAACGGATATTCGAGTGGACTGAATCCAGGCGTCTAAATAATCTTTCAAATTCTCACTGCCACGAGGCTAAACAACAAAAGCATCTACATAGCTGAAAAACACACAGGTTTCAAAGGCGCCGCCTCTAAGGTTCGTTACTTGATGTCTTCCACAGACAAATTTTCGAGAACAAGTGACAATGCGCTTCCCATCACAACTGCATATGTCTGCTCACAAGATTGATGACTGAATAAAAAGTGAGTGGAAGTCAACACATGTCGAAAAAGGTTCGTAAACTCGACACCAAACCTAACCTCAATTGCCTTAGCATTACACTGAACTCAGATAAGAGTATTTGATAACGCAAAGGCAAGAAAAGCATATGGGCAGATGCTACGCAAACCTCTACACTCAGTTCTACGCTACTGCAGGTGAAATTGATTATTAGCCATTCTGTACGGCCGTTGTAGCGTTCTTCCGGGAAAGGAGACTTCTTCCATTATGGGCGCGGCACGCTCATACACATTATTTTTTCCTGTCCAGTTCTCTCGTGTGAATAGACAAAATAACTTTAACGATATCGTATTTACATAATGGAGTTTCTTCTAGTTTGAGTATTTATTTGCAGTTGTTAAATGAGTTACTACGTAAAAAAGCTAAGTAGCTGGAGCTGTCAACTGTCTGTGACGCTCAACAGCCTGCCTCCAAGTATAACAGACATGTATTCGACAATGTCGATTCCATTGTCTCAACTATCAATGGCTGGAATATCTTCTCCAACTTGAGAGTATCAAATGCATTACCTCAGCATCAGCTATCCCAGTATCTGAAGAGACCCAGGGGCTTAAAATTGCCCCCCTCTAACACAAGTAGATGACTTAGTGTTGTAGAACTTCACATATTTCAACACTAGTCGGCAGTTCGCGAATGGAAGAGATTCGCGAATGGAAGAGATTTATGCAGTCTACCGGCAACACAGTTAATGCCGGGAATGTCAACGACAGACAGAAGCAAGATACCACATTTACCAGTCCAATCCTTTCTCCATGAACATTCCATAGGTCACTAGCAACGTCACCACACACAAGTTGAGCCCTCCTCAGCTATGTATATAGGGACATATTTTATATGAAAGCTCACTTAAAAACTGCAAATAAGTATTCAGGACACGGAAAATAGCTCCACTATGTGGACGACCTCAGTTAAGTAATTTTGTCTACTTCCGTAAGAGAACTGGACAAGAAATGCTGGGGAGACATTGTCTGTAAACTGAAAAGCAAGCAGCGCTCATGGTGGGAAGTCACCTTTCCCAGATGAACGCAGCAACTGTCGCACATGATGACTAAGAATCAATTTCTCCTCTAGTTGTGTAGAAAAGTGTGCAGAGATTTGCATAGTATCTGTTCATATGCTTTCCTTCCGTTTGTATTATTAGCAACTCGTACCTGGATTCAACAAAGCGTTCACACTTCGTGGAAAATACACTCCCTCGGGCTGCCGGGAGCACTTGTACACTTGTCGCCAGTGATCGATAAGGCGAGTTGTGTAAGAGTCGTTACGGCTTTGTGAAATACCATGTAGCTGCTTTTTGTGACGTAGTATGTTAGAGAGTACGGGGAAGTATCTGCTCGTTCTTCATTTTGCAGATTTACGAAAAAGGGGAAGTGCATGACAATAAACGACATATGTTCCATCACGCTTCTAACCTGCACCACCGCTTTTCCAACCTGTTACACCCCAAGAACGCAATTAATTTTGTAATGCGGTTATTTTGCGCTTAGATATGGTGCACACATTTAGGACTTGTTGTTAAACCATTTAATAATGAACATCTATTTGATACCTCTAAAAACAATATAATTTGCAATTTTCTACGTCCCCTGTAACGTGGAAACTATTAGTCATATAGAAAAAGAATGAATTGGAACTTCTTGTAAGAAATCTAATATTGTTTAATTTTCAGCGAGAAACATTTTCGCTAGATGCCGCGGGCTTGAGACATTAAAGAAAAAACTAAAAAAGTGACATTTAAACGCCACCCCAACACCCCCGCTCACACCCTCACGGTCAGGATTTTTGGTATGTTGTTCACGACACTCCCGACACTCCTCCCTCCCTCCCTCCCTCCCTCCCTACCTGGTCCAACACTGTACAAAAAATTGCAACTACATGAATTTTTCCCCCAGTCGACATTTTTTGGCCTTCGCTGACTGTGCTACGTGACAGAGACCGACCTTGCTGTTTTCATATGATAAGTGGAGTGACATTGCTTAGCACCTGAAGCTACTGAACAGTTGTAGGTAGATACGTATAAATTATGCAGATTTTTGACTGAAATCTGCATATTTGCTGTTCGTATAGAATGCTGCTTGTTGTGCCTCAGTGGGCTTGGTTTCAGCTTCCACCGTTTGTAATACTTATCCAACACATGCAGGCTCTCTGTCAGAATTTCTTCTATCTTAGCAGGCGCCATTCGCAGAAGTGACTGGGAAAGGGCGAAATGGTGGTGGTACGAGAAGTGTCCTACGCAACATACTGTTAGGTGACACGCGTTATGTAGATGTAGAGTTTGGAATGTTGAGCCTCTACAAAGACCTCATCGATATATACAAATCTGCGAGACAACGTCTCGTAGATCGTGAGCCAAATGGTTGAACACAGGAGAAAGAACAGATGCAGGCCACCATACTGTCCGTAAAACTATGTATGTGGTCGGAGTGAACATTGAGCAGGCAGTTATTAGAAACATTGTCCAACAAGGTAATGATCTTCATCCAGGTAACACCCGTGATAAAGTTCATTAAGTCCCTGTTACCAGATTTGGTTGTATGATGTTCACAGATCTAGGAACACAGCAGTACTTTTTTCTTTTCAAACGCAGTTTCCAAAAGGATGGTTAAGGTGCGTTTTTAATCCACCTCGTTTCGCCAGGAATAGGGCTTCAATGGCCGGCGCTATTTTATTTAGGATTATTCATTCAAGGAATGCAACAGGGAGAAGTGCAGCTGGTCTGAAGATTCGTTGAAGGCATGGTTGTTTTCCCAGTTCCTCGAGTGCAGTTATACTAGTCTTCTTAAAGACTGTTGTTAGTCCAGCTGACTCCAATATGAAACTGAAAAAGGAAGTAACTCAACATTTAATGGCAGATCCGCAGTATCTGAGTAGTTACTGGTACAATTCGTCGAAGACGGCAGCCTTTACGTTTCGGACATTGTTTAAGCCGTTTCGTACTTTTAAAGATAATTGGTTCGGATGAAGTCTTCAGTTCTATCTGTTACTCATATAACAATGGTTATTTGTGCTTTAATAACAAAACAATGGTGGTATAGTGAGGCTTCACTTCCTTTAACATCTGGTCATTGTTAGGGCTATTGCAGTTTATTTTGTTTATCAAATAGTGTTAACTAACATTCAGGTGGACAATACCTACTATGTCACTTTGAGGCCTTTCCAAGATCATCGGAAATTTCAAATTTAGTGGGTGCACTATGTTTCTTAAAAAGAATTATGTCTTCATTTTCCTTTACATTTTTAGTGTCATTTTTTTTTTAGAGCTGTTCATACATGTGTTCTTATTCTCAAAATGGCTATTCATATACTGGTGTACATACAACCCCTCTTGGTTTTTTCTATGAATATCATCTTTCATTTTTACATTGATCACCTTTAAATATACCTAATTTATTTGATAGGCAAATGTTTCTTCAGTTTTACTTAAGCATTTTGATAAAAATGTTGTTTTGTGGGATTATTTTAATTAGAAATTTTTAATGTTAAAACATTTATTTCCTATTTTTGATCAATTTTTCTTTACTTTTCTCAAGAACTTTAATCTTCATTTAGATATTTACTATTTCCTGGTGGTTATAGTCCTTTTGCTGTGTAAGAACTATCGAATTTAAAAGGTTTCATAGTGGTAGTAACTTTGAGGTTGAATATCTTTTATTATACATCTTTTGTTATTTGTTATTTGTTCTTTAGTTATTTATTATAGAGATGATTATGTATCTGGTGAAAAGTATAAAATATCTTAGTTTATTGTTTCAAGGGTTTTTTTACAAGGCCAAACTGAATTAGATTTTTATTAGGTGGAAATGGTTTAGTATTAGTTTCTTATTGTTTAGTTATTTATGTAAAGACTTAATGGGCAAATGTATTAACTGCTTTATGAGATTACATTGGTAATGTTTCCCATTTTAATTTCTGTTACTTCGGTATTAAATTTTTGTGGGTTAAATTATATTACTAAGATTGTGCTTCTAATTCTTCTGAAAAACAAGCATATTAGTGTATTCATTGTTTGGGAGGTGTAACTAAGAGTGCACAGGTTCCATTTTCTCTTCACTTCCTGCAGCCATGACTGTTCTACTCCTGCATCTCCTTCAGTTCATTCACTCTTCTTGTTACTGTTTGTGTTTATTTGTTCTCATCTAGTACTTGATACGTACAATTGTGGTTGGTTTTTATTATTAATTAGTTGTTTATATTCATAAGTGCTCTTGGGGCAGTTACGAATGTGACTTGAAGATTGTTGCTGTTTCTACTTTGTCAGCTTCAGTTAATAAGTATTTAGGCAATAGGTTATCCAAAATATGCCTCTTCTCATTTAATGGCTCACTCATTATTTATGGCACTATTATTTACATGTGCAGTTTAAATAACTAATAATTGAAACGATTCTCAAGATATATGTTTCGTGATTTCCATTATGAATTTTTTACTGTTAACACCTGTTTTGATGTCTCTAGATTGTCTTTACGTGGGATGCATTTGTTTGGTTGTATTTATGCAGGGGTTTAATTAATTAGATTGTTTAGAGTGAATTAATTGTTTAAACTGTTTTCCATATTTCTTATCTAGTGGTTTAATGGCTTCTTATTCTTTTAGTTTATTTTATTACTTAACATTGAGTGGTGATAATTTCTATTCAAGTTTCCTTTGGATGATAAGGGTTATTACATTTTGTATGGTGTAAATACTTTATTCTTTGTGGCTCTTTCTGGTGGTAGACTCCCATCTTTATTAATTTTTAGTATTCCACATATAATTGCTGCATATCATTATTTAAAACTTTTAACGACTGCTGTGATTATTTTACGTTTTAACTTGGATTATCTAAATTTTTCTCATAATTTTTTGGTTTTAATAATACTGTTTGTTTGGTTTACTGGTTCTTTATTTTTTATACCTTTTCTTTCAACTAAGTTCATTAGATACTAGGTTAGCATCCACTGCTTTGCTTGTGTAGACTGTACAGTTTGCACTGATTTTTTTTCTTTAATGGGATTTTTATGTTGTTCACGAATTGCAACACCTTCTAAACTTTTCCAACTAATTAAGACCAAGGTCTTTTCCAAATGTGGTACTGATGTAAAGGTGATTATTGTAATGAGAGTCAATGGTTTTGCATTGTTGTGGAGATACTTCGTCAGAAACATGCATCCTCTAACAAATATTTCTTTATCTGAGAGTTAAAATAGAAATTTTCATAGATGGAGCTTCAAAAATTTGTAGTACGACGAAATATTTTCTTAGAAATTTTCACCCCTTATTTCACTGTCTTAGGAGGTTCAATTTCCAAAAACACTGAGGTACATTCTTTTATTGCTAACCAAAAGTCAAATACCAATTTTCTTATACGTTTAGTAGTTCTTTAATAATGATTTTTCAAAAAATTTAATGCACTATTTTTCTCCTTAATGGATGAATTTTACAACTGCTGAAACACATTTATTTCTGACTGAGAAACCAAATATCAGGCTGTTTAGGTCTCCTTAATAGTGACATATTTTGACAAAGCTTTCAGACTGCTGTCTCACACCCTTAGGGATGGAAGATAGGAAAATCCCTTCTTAAGTGTTGCCTAAGCAGATCAACACCCTCTGCAAATTTCAAGTTTGTCCTTAGTTGCTAGGGCTGGGTGAGGGTGGTTGGGTGGGTGGGTGGTTGGGTAGTGGAGGTGTCAGTGATGAGCCAGTCAGGCAGGGTTATTATACATCAGAGTCTTCTGATCATGGCTGAGGTGAAGTATTAAGTAGTCGATATATATAACTTCTTTATTTATATGATCTGTTATGGTCAAGAATGACACAACTCAAATTTTAAGGTTTTGTTGTTTATTTTTTAATACCTTTTTGTTAAACTATTTTTCTTGTAATACTTTAACAACTTGAAAATATTAAGGAGGTATTTTTATTTTCAGATATGTTTAGAAACATACACAATATTTTTACAGTTAAAATGTAAAATCTTATTCTAACTATGTAGATGTTACAAATGTTAATGGAATTAATTGCTATTATAAAAGGTTAACACTTTTCCTTAATTTGGCTTCAATTAATACAGAATAAAGCGATATTTACTGAACCTCTAGGTTGAAACTAACTGCAATAAATCATATATTTCACCCACGAACAGCTCCTTGAATTCATTCATGATATTTCCTCTTAAGAGAACTAGAATAAAAAGTACTACTGATACAGACAGTAGCATTTGTTTGTATAATAATTGCAAATTGTGAAATTAATGACATCTGTACACCAAAACTGAATAGTTAAAAAGAACTGAAGGGGTCTGGTATTTGGACTGAACATTTTGAATCAAATCAGCATTAGAAAAGTGAATTTTTTCCTCAGTCAGTCTTCTTGACAGAATTTTTACAAGTAGTACAACAATAAATGGTAGACTAATATAATAAAAATTCTTGTAGACATAATTAGAACTGTTTTGATTGACAAGTAATTCACATTTTTTAATTGAAGTCAAATGTACTACTTACACTAAAAGTGATTACACATATTATCAGTAAATTAAACACATAGGCATAATCACGCAATATCTACTAAAATGTCAATATAATGCAGCAGCTTCAAATCCAAAGAGATGTCTTGGGGAGAGTTAATAACCAAGTGTTGAAATAAACATGTTGATAGACAGTGTTCTGATAATACTGCGGCAACAAAAAATGTTAATCCACACACTGTGTCAGCGGTTATAAAAGGTGATACTCAGTATTCATTTACTTACAATGTAGGGAAATGTAAACCTATTAACACTGTGAAAAATGGGCCTTGTAAGGCCTGTGAATTAGTCTGTGGTGTACTTATAAGAAACTTCCTGGCAGACGAAAACTGTGTGCTGGACCGAGACTCGAATTCGGGACCTTTGCCTTTCGTGGGCAAGTGCCCTACCATCTGAGCTACCCAAGCACGACTCACGCCCCATCCTCACAGCTTTACTTCTGCCAGTATCTCGTCTCCTACCTTCCAAACCTTACAGAAGCTCTCCTGTGGACCAGTAGAGCATCTGTAAAAAATAATACTCTATTATTTTTCTTGTGTTTCTAATTTGAAAATTTCTATAGCTGTCAGAGTGATTTTTCTTTATTTAACATACATATGTTTTTTCTTATGGTCTTTCATTTTTGAAGTTTTACTAGATTCAGCATTTACATTGTAATAATTGTTGGTTGTTTATCAAATTCAAATTGTACTTCGTTAGATTATTTACATTCTGATGGTCAAATTGTTTCATATGAAGTTAGATTGGCTTTGATTTTATTACCCCCAACTGTTTTAACTGGTATTTTTAATAATTTGCTTTTATAAAATGAACAACTTCAGTGCTGATTTATTGTTATTTCTTTCCCTTCTGCTTTTGTTAGCTTCTCTTCATGTATAGCTGAGACAAATCAAAGTCCTTTTGATTTTACAGGAGCGGATTTTGAATTTTTTCAGTAATTTATATTGAACATGTTTCAGGGGGTTTTACTTTAAATTTCTTTATAAGAATATACTAGAATTTTGTTGAGTGTGATTTTGACTTTATATTATTAAGAGGTTGTTTTGTGTTACTTTCTAGTAAATCTGCTATTACATCTTTTAATTTTATTTCAGCTCGAGGAACCTTGCCTCTAATCTGTTAATGAATCTAGCTTGAAAGAGTTTTGGAGAAGTAGCACTATGCCGAGTTAGTGTATCTGATGTAGCAGTAATAAATTATACACAAAAACCTTCCTCATGGATCAGTCTGTTAGTGAAAACAGTATCAAAATAATTGCAGTAGCTCTTGAGATTCGCTTTCACATAGAGGCAGAAAAAAATGCAGTGTTGGGCTTTAATGGGTAGATGAGATCACTGATATAGTTTCCAAGCTAGATTTTGCCCTTAAATATTTATGGACAGCCTAAAATCACAAGACGTACTATTGCTTTATTCTTTCGAACTTTTTCTTTGCATTAAAGGTTAAAAGATGTTTTTAATAAATTGCAAAATAATGTGAAACTAATGACAAAAATTTCAAATTTGCTTGAAAAATAGCTGATCTTCCATGAATTTAACATATTACAGAAGTGCAAAGGGAATTAAATGCACTGAAGTAACACAATGAATTCCATGAAGATGCAATCACGTTGTCGGTTAAGCATACATTAACTGCTTGTATTGATATCATTTTATGTCATTGCATCTGCATTTATTTCATCCCCAATGATCCAGTCATTTATTTCATGTCAGTGTACATTTCATCTACATCCCTCGTGGTGAGATGAACTACAGTTATCCACTGTCTTGTTTTCCAACGGACGCTAATACCCGCCGGCCGGAGTGGCTGTGCGATTCTAGGCGCTACAGTCTGGAACCGCACGACCGCTACAGTTGCAGGTTCGAATCCTGCCTCGGGCATGGATGTGTGTGATGTCCTTAGGTTAGTTAGGTTTAAGTAGTTCCAAGTTCTAGGGGACTGATGACCACAGCAGTTTAAGTCCCATAGTGCTCAGAGCCGTTTTTTTCTAATACCCACATATATATAATCACACACACACACACACACACACACACACACACACACACACACACAGGGAGAGAGAGAATCTCTTGGTTGTTTTCAGAAGTAATAGTTTGAAACTAGAAACAAGACAACGTCTGAGTCACGGCAGGAGTGTGCTCAGATTGTCTAATAGTTTACCCAGTTGCTCACAGCAAGTGGGGACTTTGGTTTTGATTCCTAGTCTGGCAAAAATTCTCGACTCTCTCTACATACATACTACAGAGCTGTGACATACGAAAGCCTCCTGTTTGTGTACCATAAAAGTTTACTGCAATTGTGTTTCTGATTGGTAATAAGAGAAATAAAGCTCACATGCATTGTTGCAGATGAATCCACAGCATCAGGTGCCAGTTCTCGGTGACAATGGATTTTACTTATCAGAGAGGTTAGTACTTAAGTATTGCCTGTGCTTCTTCCTGTGTGTGTGTGTGTGTGTGGGGGGGGGGGGGAGGGGGGGGGGGTTATGTGTGTCTGTTCAGAAGCTGAAAATGGTATTATGAGGATAGATATATAAATGGAGAGGTAGAGTTTATTTTTTTTTTTATTTACATGTTAAGTTCCGTAGGACCAAATTGAGGATCATATCTTCACTGTCATGGAACGTGTCAGTACATGAACTTATAACATAAAATTAATAACAGATAAAAATAAATGTTCGTGAACCTGAAAGAAAATCAGTCCATAAGTTTAAGCAAACGCTATCAGCAATACAATGAGAATCAGCTTAATTTTTCAAGGAACTCCTCACAGGATAGGAGGAGTGTCCCATGAGGAGATTCTTCAGTTTCGATTTGAAAGCGTGTGGATTACTGCTAAGATTTTTGAAAATGTATGCAGCAGTATACTGCACACCTTTTTGCACAAGAGTTAAGGAAGTCCGATCCAAATGGAGGTTTGATTTTTGTCTAGTATTAACCGAGTCAAAGCTGCTTATTGTTGGAAATAAAGTAATATTGGTCACAAGAAACAACAGTAAGGAATATACATATTGAGAGGCCAATGTCAAAATACCCAGACTCGTGAACAGAGGTCGACAAGAGGTTCGTGAACTCACACCACTTATTGCCAGAACCGCCCGTTTCTGAGCCAAAAATATTTTTTAGAATGGGAAGAGTTACCCCAAAACATAATACCATACGACATAAGTGAATGAAAATAAGCAAAGTAGACTAATTCACTGGTCGAAGTATCACTCACTTTCGATACCGTTCGAATAGTGAAAATGGCAGTACTAAGTCTTTGAACAAGATCCTGAACGTGGACTTTCCACGACAGCTTACTATCTATCTGAAAACCTTGGAATTTGAACTGTTCAGTTTCACTAATCATATGCCCGTTTTGTGAGATTAAAACGTCAGGTTTTGTTGAATTGTGTGTTAGAAACTGTAAAAACTGAGTCTTACTGTGATTTAACGTTAGTTCATTTTCTACAAGCCATGAACTGAGGTGTAAGGAGTAAGGTGGACTACTGATGTCAGATTGGCATCAAATTTCACCATAATTCTGCCCAACGCCACCTTGGACGTGTCATACAATGGGAAGATAGTCGCAGCCCCTCTTACCAGCAAACAACCCTTCTCTTGACGCCTCCGCGATGGAGGTTAGAATTGCGATGCCCTGCGTTGAAATTGTGAGATTTTCTTATGTGTGGCCGAGGAAAACATTTAAGAAAAACGCCACTTACAACCAACACTAGAAGGCCACAGGGTGTGAATGAAACCATCCCTTGACTTGATGATGTGTTGACTGCCACATGTAATGCAGTCGGAAATGAAAGTTCAAAGTGCGATGAGCAAAAGGACAACGTTCTTGACAAACTTCGATACTGCTAACATCCCACAGACGCTTCAAACGATCTCTACAGACATCGTGGACCTATCACAACCCTTTGGAGTGCAGTGTGACAGCGAGTTTTTCTCTGGTGTACCATACAGAACTACAAGGGTCCGTTCAAAGTCGTTCGACGAAATGTTAACACTATTTGAAGCAGCAAAGGGTGTTTTTTTTTTTAACCGTCCTGCTTTGCACCCTTCTGTGGCGTGGTTATGGGGTATGTAACATCGACACATATTTGAATAAAACGGCAGAGGGGTCTCTCTATGACCCCTCAGTTCGGCAACATCCTCAATGCCACCCTCGCGTTTGTTGAGCACTAAAAATGTACCATTACAGAGAGAACGCGTGACGAGGGTCATAGGTGCCTGCAGGTAGGCAACCACTTGACACTTCTATGTTCCGCGATGCCCAGTAGCAGGCTTCCTCTTCTCCTGATGGCAAGGCGATGGTTTACAAGGCTGTTTTCTTGATACTATTTGATCCCACACATGTTACGTTGATCAAATTGTCTTAGAAGCATCTTTCATCTGACACAAAAAAGTAGATAGATTAGAAAAAGAGTCGGTGTCGTAAATCGGCGACAATAAACGATAAAAATTCCTTGCGAACGTCAGGAAATATACTTCATTATTCACTATAACTTGGCAAAAACCGCCCCTTGATATATTTATCCATTCTGGGTACGTGTATCTGGGGTTATCTGTTTTATCTGCTTTAGCTGCTTCACCCTGGACAGCCGGCCAGAGTATCCCAGCGGTTCTAATAGCTACAGTATGGAACCGCGCGACCGCTACGCTCGCAGGTTCGAATCCTGCCTCGGGCATTGATGTGTGTGATGTCCTTAGGATGGTTGGGTTTAAGTAGTTCTAAGTTCTAGGGGACTGATGACCTCAGAAGTTAAGTCCCATAGTGCTCAAAGCCATTTCACCCTGGACATATAAGGATGAGACATTGTATAGCTTTTAGTTTCTTTGTGGCCTACCGAAAGTAGGAAGCTGGAATTGAGGGTTTGCAGCAAATTCTGTTGTTGGGATGATTTGTCTTGGCCAAAAATAGGTAACCCCAGCGTGTGAACATTTATTGTATGTGTGTGAAGATTTCCAAGAGGAACGAGCTGACATCTACATAGCGAACCTAACTGGAGATTTGTCTATCTGTAACGAGTCAATATATCGTGTGCAATAATGAATTAATGTAGTCCGAGATCAACGAAATTTTACTGTATTAAATTTTGATGTCACATTTGCAATCTACAATATTTAATTGCAATAGCAGCATGCATGGCGTAAATCATCTCCTCTGTAAATACTTTAATTTCATGTTGAACACCTGTTAATTATGCTAAAAATTGCGTGTAATAAAGATTTTTATCATTCTATTTGCAGTCGAGCGATTATAGGGTATCTCGTGGACAATTATGCAGAGGATGATTCATTATACCCACGGGATCCTAAGCGAAGGGCAACTGTCAACAGGATGTTGTTTTTCGATGCTGGAACACTCTGGATGAGCTACAGTGATTATCAGGTAAAGTGTAGCTTAGACTCTGCTAGGTGAACTGTGGGCCGTTAAATGTGGTTTTATTGTTAGTTACTAATTTTTTTCAAAATGCTTGTTTGCGGTTAGAGTATGTCTGATACTTGATAACAGAAGCAATTGCAGTAAGTACTGAACTAAGCCACTGCGAAAGTTATGTGTGACAAAAAGGTAGGTCCAACTCCTGATGTTGCTTTTGGATGTAAGTAACATCTCGTGGATTCCGTCCTGCAAATGTAATTCCAGTGATGTCAACCATTACATAAGTGCCAAACTAAAGATATCAACACTCCCATCGTCCAGATGAATGAAGACTTTATTCTTTTTATGGGTGTAAAATGTGTGCCTAAAACGAAATGTGGAGAAATCCCAATTTATTATAACATCAGAAGTTTCTTAGTCCTCCATTCCATGAAAACATGCTCTCCATTCTGCTTGAAATTGAAGTATGTGGGTGTAACTCTAGATGAGCACTGTAAATGAGTAGGTATGTCATTTCAAATAGGTAGATACACTGTCACTAACTGCAGGAAGTCTTGTGCTTGAATCTGTTCTCTCCAATAGCTGCTGAACATGGACGGGGTAGACAAAAATTTCGAAATACCGCGTGAAATGAATGCTTGAACATAAATGTAGAAGCGAGCCAAACGTGCAGGTTACGCTGTTGTATTTGACAACAAACGGCACATACGCAATGTCCTCAATACGTTGCTAGTGTCAGTCATGGTCAGAACAAATTTCTGTGTTGTAAGTGCATTACGTCGGATCTCAGTGCATTCGAACATGGCAAATTGTTGGTGTTGGTATGGTGGGTTCTTCCTTGGTCAAGTTTGCCAAAGCGTTTAATGTTTCAAAAGGCACTGTATAGAAGATTTATACCACATACAAGGAAAGCGGAAAAATATCATCCGCTGTCACAATGTGGACGAAAGTTTGAGTGATCATAACGGACGGTCGTGGAAGAGGATTGTGATCAAAAGTAAGATGGCGACGACGACAGTTGCAAAAGTGGCGAAAGAACTGAACGTTGCACTCCCGAGCAATACGAAGCACCATAGCAATACGAAGGGAACTTCATAAGCAGCGGATTGCAAGGCGACCTGGAATTCCAAAACATCTCCTGTGATGTAAATGCCCATAACAGGAAAACGTTGTGCCACAGTCATAAAACCTGGGCTGTGGGGAAATGGTAGAAAGTCGCTTGGTCGGATGAGTCTTGGTGCACACTTACCAAATTCTGGCAGAGCTTATGCCCCAAGAGCTAGACATGGTAGAGGTTGGGTGATTATTTTGGGCAGCTCTATAGTGGTATGCCATGGGCACCATGGTTTCTCTGTAAGGTCACATTACTGCCAAGGATTTGTGACCATTTTGGCTGATCAGGTGCATCCCATTGTGCGATGCTATTTTCGAAGACTGTAGGGCTCTGTTCACGCAGCTCACATCGTCCAGGACTGGTTTTGTGGGGGAGAGAGTGAATTGTAGCATCTCCTCGGCCACCAAAGCCACAACATCTCAAACATGACTGATTCTTTGTGATCAGCTTCGAAGAGAAGGGTGCCTGATCGCTATCCACATTCCAACATTGTTACCTGACCTCACCACTGTTTTGCAGGAAGAATGTTAGTAGGTTCCCTCGAAGACGAGATAAGATTTGTATTTATGCATTCCAAGACGACTGGAAGCTATTCAGAACGCCAACTGTTTTCCTACATCATATTCGGGGTGGTAAAGTGTTGGGTTTTTGGTGTTTCCATATTTTTGAGCGCACCCGGTCTTTCGATAGGATGTGACAAGTAAAACTGTGGAGTCACTCGTTCGTTTTGCGGAACCTCCACGATTTAACGCGCCATGAGTAGTGGAAACTTTAAGTGATTAGAACTGAATACAAATTTTTGTGCACATTACGTCTGCAACATCTTCCTGTTCAGACATGTTAGTGTTTCATTTACCTGTTTAGGCTGGTTGCAGAAATACAAAATACGTGAGTACAAACACTCTTCCTACTTCATTGGCTTCTTGGTGTGTATGGCGCCGAGTAATGCGAATCACAGATAAAGTATCTCTCATTTAGTCACAACCCCAGCACAAGGTGTTATGTATCAAGTATTCTCTCTCTCTCTCTCTCTCTCTCTCTCTCTCTCTCTCTCTCTGTCGTGCGCGCGCGCACGATGCATATAGTGTCAATGCACGTGCAGTCCGTGAGTAGAATGGGCAAGGCGCGTGGTCTATCTGAATTTGACTGAGGTTAGATGGAGATGGCCCACAGGCTTGGCACGAGCATTTTGAAAACTGCGCGACTTGTCGGGTCTTCAACATGTGACAAAACCACGCCCAGACATCACGGGATTGGGCAGCCACACATCATGACAGATGTCTGACGTCGTAGGCTGGGCAGACTGGTAAACCAGCACAGGCGGAAAACTCTGGTGGAACTGACATCGTACTTCAATGCTGGGCAGAGTAGAAGTGTGTGTGAACACGCAGTGCAACCGGTGGCGGATTTAAAAATTTTGCGCCCCTAGGCACACCATATTATACCCCCCCTCCCCCTTCCCCCCACAAAGCATGTTTTAAGTAATAACTACTACCCGATAACTTCACAATTGCCGTTTTGGGTGGGAGCGCTGTGAACTGTTACCGTACTCTGCCATACGTTGTTCTGAAGGACGCATCAGTGGTCTAGTCGCGGTCAATCAAAATGCAATGTGGTTCCTGAACTGTACTTGTACGGCAGCAGATAAAACAAACTTAAAACTCCATTGTGTTAACACATTCTTCTGTCGAAAGACAACAGAAACGAACACAAGGAAAATAACTTTTCTTCTATGGCCTACAAATTCAGCAGAGCGTGTAGGAGACAACGGATTTTTTATACATTCACTTTTAATATGTTCTTTTACACGAAACCGTTGATAATGAAAATAAAAAAAATTTTATACGATCTAAAAATTGAAGCGAATGTGCCATACATTAGAAAGTAACATGAACTTTTACAGAGATGCGTTCAAAATTAAAATTAAACTGTCGCTTTACGATCTAATAACTTGAATATGTAGCAGATAAAAAAAAACACGTTCGGTATTAATACGTGAGTCTACAGGAAAGTGTAAGAAATGAAAATGAAATAGAGATTTCGATGCACGAACTAATAACTAAATACAGACGAACAAACACAGAACTGGACTTGCTATTACATAATTTTACAGACTAGTGTGGAAAATTCAAATTTGTTTTATAATCTAATAGTTAACGTGTAAAGCATTAGGGTCTGTGTAGCTAGATGCTGCATAATAAGTGTACACAATACGTTTAACCATGTAAGGGCTGACCAGTTTTGTACTGCAGCTACTGCTCTCACTATGCTCTTTCTAACGGTATTAGCAAAACTTTTACGTAATTATCGACAGAACTGGACTACGTTATTAACACTTTTTCATCTGAGCGGCGTACTCTCCGATAACGTATATTTCCGCGAAACTATACATTTCAGCAGACGCCAAGAATACGCATGAGTTGTAATATACTACAGTATCAATCAACATGACTTGACTGTACAGCGCCGAGCGGCCTGGGTCATTCCGGTATTGTTTAGCATTGTCGGGCGGCTTCGGTCACGTACATGAGGTTTAGTTCCGTGTTCTGCCATCGGCAATTGTAAAATAAGCAGGGAATACGTAGTTTGTAAATCAAATGAATGTGCTCTAAGTTATAGTAAAAATCACATTGTAATCTTAAATATTTTAAACTAATATGAATAAATAAACAAACTCACCAGTCAGGAAAGTTTGCGTCTGGCGTTTTCGGCAGAAAACTCGTTGATTATATCTTCATAGTTCAGACGGTTGTCAATTAGGAGGTCGGCTTCGATTTGAAGAAAAGAGAAGGCATTCAATCTCTCCTCAGACAACGTAGAACGTAGGTGCGACTCAGTCTCTTAAGAGGCGAAAACGAGCGTACTGCGGAACAATTTTAAGTGCCATACATAGAAATATTCTAAAGTGCGACGTCAACATTCGGAAACACGGGCTGTAACCTCTTTTCTAAAAAATTTGCTATTGCGACTGGTATATCCCTAATCTCAGAAGATTTCGAAAGTTCTGGAAATGTACACATTCACTAGGGAAGGAAGGCTCTAAATCGGTATCACATGACACTTGGAGTTTTGCTGCACGTTCAGCAATATTGTCAGGTGAACAAACTGTTCTTAAAGTTCCTGAAAACCGAAGGAGTCCAACAGTGTTCTATAGCTTTCCTTCCTCCTCACTAATTCGGGGTACAAGTTGTCCTACTGGGAGAAATATTTCGACTTTAAATTTTTCCCTTCCAGTCAGAAAAACTTAAGAGTCCGCTTCTTCGTCGTCATTAAGTTAGCGTTTTCGTGATCTTTTGTAGGTGCATTCACAGTCTATATCAGTCACAATCTACATGGATTTATTTTCATAATAGTCGAACATGCCACGAATAGCTGTAATAAGTCCTGCAAGTGATTCCTATAATTCATGCACTATTTTGGTATCAATATTTACACATTGCAATTTCAGATTTACACTATAAAGTCTCCGGAGTATGTACTTCCAAACTGTCATCATGTATACTGTTTCTAGTCTGCTGAGTTGCTTCAATAAAGCTGAAGCTTCATTTCGAACAAGTGTTTTTTCAAACGTATTGTTGGCAATATGTGTGAAGAGCATTGATAACGCCCTCCCAGTTTCCATATAGACTTACACACCCTTCCTCTCATGCTGACCAACGTGTTTTTGGTAAACGTTTTACCGTTTTGCTTCCTGGTTTCGCGAAAGATAGTAATTTTTCCCAGCGCTGTGTAGAAGCAGGGAAAAAATTATAAAGGTTTTGCACTACACTGAAAAATGAACTTGCTTCCTGACAACAGCTTGCTGCACTAGTTCCGACTACATTCAAAGAAAGTGCTGCACAAGGCACATAGTGCACTTTCGGATTTCATTCTCTAATGCGTGCCTGCAAACCAGTGTAGGTTCCTGACATTTGCTTGCGTTGTCATATGACTGGCCTCTACAGTCACTAACATCAATAGAATTTGTAGACGGAACTTTTAGTACGGCCTCAGCAAAGTTTTCGGGCTTGGGTCCCAGGTTTGTTAAAAACAGAAGGAAACGTTCAACAGGTTCACCATTCTCGTTCACATATCTTAATATGAAAGATAATTGATCAGTAAGTGAAATGTCCATACTAGAATCTACTATTATAGAGAAATATTTGGCCTGTTTTATTTAACTTACGGTAATTCTTTCTATTCATTCATAAAGAAGCTCTCTTATTTCGTCACAGATGGTTGAAGAAAGATAACTTCTATGTCCCTGCCCTGGATTTCCATATCGTTCAATATGCTCTTGTTAGCTTCTTCACTACTGCAAACACCCTTTTCAGCACACTGCACCAGAGACAGAAAATGTCTCAACATATGACTCTAAATGGTTATCTGTTGTTCCAAGTGACTTTTTCTTGTTAATAGTGATAACTCAGAATTTTGGTGTTAAAGTGAAGTCTCATGATGAGATTAATATTAGAAACATTTTCCCAATTTGTAATACCATTAGTAGCAATCACGGCCTTACCTCCGAGCAATTTACATGGTGCACAAAAAACGGCACAGGTGCCACAAGAGTATACTAGAAAATAACACAGTTGATTCCCCACGATTTATAAGTTTACGGTAAAATACATTTTTGTTCAAATATCTGGTTTTATCATCTATTGATCTTCTTGAATTATAAAAATCACCGTTACAATTTTGATTAATGCCACGTTGTAAGAGAATGTCGATTGTTGATTCATTGACACAGCATTCTGCAGAATCATCACTTTCTTTTTGTAATGTGTTACTCGACACTTAGTTTTTCGTGAAACTCGAAATCAGGAACAATCTGCTTTTCCTCATTGTTAACTTTTGTTTCGTCTGTATTTACTTCTTTTGCAACAGCTGCAGTGCCAGAAATATCATCCGTACTACTTGAACTCGAGGTAGAACCAGCAACATCCTTTGGGAAAAATTTATCTACTCTGCAAGGCGTTTTTAGAACATTGGCTGCGCGTTGTCGCCTTTCCATCGATAATTTCCGAAATGCCACCCCACTTAATTTTACACGTTTGCTTTTTTCACTGTTATTCATGTTAAAGTCACAAAATTGTCAACCAACAGTCGAAACAAAAAAAAATTGTAAAAGGAAAGGAAGTATCCAGTTCCAATCGTACTACACCACACGTGAGCACAAATCTTTTTACTTTAAAGACGGCACACGAGCTCAAAGATTTTTCATTTAGACACGGAGCGATGAACTGACCAAATCGAATTACTCGACGTAACTGTGCTATGAAAGAACGACAATGCAGAATAATTTCATTGTCGCCTGTTTCTCTGTCAGTGAACAGTAGAAGCACACCTGCCGGCTGGAATTCGTCTCGTAAAGAAAACGTGACATTCCCTTATTTGGCTTCTGTTTCCCGAGTCGCCGGAATTTTAGCTGGGACGCAAATATGTTCTGAATATTCTTCACACTGTCTATCTAATTTAAGAAGCAAATAATTTTTGCAATTTCTTGGAGTGAGGTGTGCTGGATCGACTCTTACCCCACTTATTCTTCCAACATTTTAGCGGTTTCTGTGGGCAGAGAAGGCAGACTACAAAGTTAAAGTAGTCTTGTTGGCAGTTGATGTGGTGTGTTGTCATTTGTCTGAACACTGCTGTTATGTCTACAAGGAAATGCACCTTTTGTACCAACATAAAACAATTATTACCTTTCCTCGAAGAAAAAAAAGCTTAGTTAAGAAATTTAATATAAAATTTGCAATGCCACGTACCATTTGATTGCACTGAGTGGGAACTTTGATATCGTGCAGGCTGAAGCACAATAAATGAGGCAAACGAAAATTGGTTTTTCTTCTGTTTTCGGCAAAAAGTAACTAAGTAAATAAATAAATAAATATTTTTTTAAGCTGTTGCGAAGTGTATTTCACACATTGTTAGATATTCTGCTTATTTTCTTTTCGTACAAACATGTGTTTAAAAATGTAAAACATTCCCAGTATCAAAATGTTTTGTTAAATGGGTGTCATTAAATCAAAGCTCAGATATTGAAGACCAAGCAGCTTACACATTAATTGCACTAATGGAGGGTTGACTTGATACTTCCCCTTAATTTCTACAAGAAGTTTAAGTAGAGTCGTGTTTTACATACTGAGGCCCACACATGTTACAGCATTTAAGAAACTGTTGATTAGTTTGACAGCTTTTCAGGGTCCCGGTATTTTCACAGGGAAAATATGGTAGGGTTAAGTAGAAGCCGACAACATTCTCGGAATAATAGCATTCAAATATTGTATTGTAGACTGCCTCCTGACAGCTTACTTCAAAATATTTTGAACAATCATGATGATAATACCAGACAGAAACCCAATGTTAAATTTCGATTCAGTCACCAAGTAAACTATGTATAGTTTCAAGCTTGTATTATCAAATTTCGTTCTTAAAGCATATTTAAACTAGCAAGTTGTTTAACAATATTAAAATTTTTTGTCGTTTGTAAGAGCAGTTATTTTAAAATGTAAAAGATTAAAATGAGTACAGAGCAAAACAAGTCGCCCCCCCGTAAGGGGCCGCCCCAGGCCAGTGCCAAGTCGGCCCATATGTAAATCCGCCACTGAGTGCAACAAACACTCGTAACAATGGGTCTCCGCAGCCAGCAATCCATGCATATGCCAATGTTAAAACAATGCCATGGGCACGTGACTATAGGCACTTGACACTGGGGCAGTGGCAGTGTTGCAGTGTATTATGAATCCTGATACCTTATTCATCATGCCGATGGGTGGGCATGAATCCGTTGTCTTCCAGCAAAACAGTTCCCTCACACCTCTACTACGGGATGGAGACAAACTGGCTTTGGGGAACACTCATATGGGCATCCATGGATCCAGTGGAACTCGTGCATGGTACCGTGACAGTAAACGGGTATTGTGCACTGGTTGCAGACCATGTACACTCCTTCATGACGATCATGTTTCCTGACGGCAGTGGCATTTTTTCAAGATGATGCGCCATGTCATAAGGACAGGAGTGAGATGTTGTTCGAGGAACACAGTGGTGAGTTCCAATTGTTGTGCTGTCTTGCTAACTCGCTATATCTGAATCCAATCAAAAACAACTGGCATGTAATTGAACATGGTATAAGAGCTCATCCCCCCCCCCCTCCCCAGAACTTACGTGAATTACTTGACTTGCGTCTTCAGATATGGTACCACTCCCTCCAGCGACCTACCAGGGCCTCACTGCTCCTATGCCATGACGTGTCGCCGCTGTTATCCGCGCCGGAGATGGACATACCAGACATTAGGTAGGTGGTCATAATATTCTGGATCATCAGTGTAAACCATCTCGCTACTGCTCTTACCTCCAGTGGCTGTTACTGTAAGTACATGGTGACATTATTGTAAACAAGAACCACATCTGCTACACTTGCTAGATGGTAGCCTTTAAATCGGCCGCGGTCCGTTAGTATACGTCGGACCCGCGTGTCGCCACTATCAGTGATTGCAGACCGAGCGCCGCCACACGGAAGGTCTAGTCTAGAGACTCCCTAGCACTCGCCCCAGTTGGAGAGCCGACTTTGTTAGCGATGGTTAACCGTCTACATACGCTCTCATTTGCAGAGACGACAGTTTAGCATAGCCTTCAGCTACGTAATTTGCTACGACCTAGCAAGGCGCCATGTTCAGTTACCATGTCTTCTGAACCGATAATATTGTGAATCATGTACCGTCAAAAGCGACGTTCATCATTAATGGATTAAAGTTAAGTATCAAACTAATTACGTCCGCATCCTGAATTCTAATTCCTTGTCATGTTCCAGACCTCACGTCAGTATAGTTCATCCCTCCTCACGCCAGCCTGCATGAGCTAAAACGCGTGCATTTCTGCCTCCTCTAGTAACACGGTGTTGGCTCTTCTGCCAACACTACCACATCAGTTACCTAGATGGTCACATACACTGTGAAAGTGAAAATAGCGTCAAGGACACGTTGTCTGGCTGTTAAAGCAGCAGAGCACATTCTGGTCAGCTTCAAGCACGCAGGTAAACACACAAGTCAACCGAAGCGTCCTCACTCCTAAGTGCGATAATATTGTGGTCGACTAATATTCTACATACACTGAGGCGATAAGTCATGGGATACCTCCTAATATCGTGCCGGACCTCCATTTGCCCGGCATAGTGCAGCAGCTTGACGTGGCATGGACTCAAGTTGTTCCAAGTCCACTCGATGAATATTGAGCCCCGCTTTCTCAATAGCCACCATAATTGTGAAAGTGTGGCTGGTGGAGGATTGTGTGAACGAACTGACTTCTCGATTATGCCCCGCGAATGTTGGATAGAAGTCATGTTAGGCGATCTGGATGGCCAAATCATTTGCTCGAATCATACAGAATGTTCTTCAAACCAATCGTGAATGATTGTAGCCTGGGGACATGGCGCATCATCATCCATAAAAATTCCGTCATTGTTCAGGAACATGAAGTCCATGAATGGCTGCAAATGATATCCAAGTAGCCGAACATTTCCATTTTCAGTCAATGATTCATGTGAACGCAACCCACACCATGATGGAGTCACCACCAGCTCGCACAGTGCCTTGTTCACAACTTTATTCTATATCTTCGTGGGGTCTGCGCCACACTCGATCCCTGTTGCCAGCTCTTACCAACTGAAATCGGAACTCATCTGACCACAGTTTTCCAGTCGCCTACGATCCATCCAACACTGTCATGAGCCCAGTTGAGGGGCTGCAGGCGATATCGTGCCTGCTAGCAAAGGCACTCGCGTCGGTTGTCTGCTGTCATAGCATATTAACACCACATTTCGCCGCACTGAATAGAATGATGCTCAGGGAATTAGATTAGGAAATGAGATACTTAAAGTAGTAAAAGAGTTTTGCTATTTGGGGAGCAAAATAACTGATGCTGGTCGTTAGTAGAGAGGATATAAAATGTAGACTGGCAATGGCAAGGAAAGCGTTTCTGAAGAAGAGAAATTTATTAACATCGAGTATTGATTTAAGTGTCAGGAAGTCGTTTCTGCAAGTATTTGTATGGAGTGTAGCCATGTATGGAAGTGACATATGGACGATAAGAGAGAGAATAGAAGCTTTCGAAATGTGGTGCTACAGAATGATGCTGAAGGTATTGAATAGGATTGGGGAGAAGAGAAGTTTGTGGCACAACTTGACTAGAAGAAGGGATCGGTTGGTAGGCCACGTTCTGAGGCATCAAGGGATCACCAATTTAGTATTGGAGGACAGCGTGGAGGGTAAAAATCGCAGAGGGAGACCAAGAGATGAATACACTAAGCATATTCAGAAGGATGTAGGCTGTAGTACGTACTGGGAGATGAAGCAGCTTGCACAGGATAGAGTAGCATGGAGAGCTGCATCAAACCAGTCTCAAGACTGAAAACAACAACAACAACAACAACAACAACAACAACAACTGCTTGTCTGTTAACACTGCACTGCACTCTGTGCAAATACCGTTGCTCCCATTCGTTAGTGAAGGCCTTCGGCCACTGCGTTGTCCCTGGTGAGAGATGATGATTGAAAGTTGGTATACTCGCACACTTTTGACACTGTGGATCTCGGAGTATCGAATTCCCTAACGATTTCCGAAATGGAATGTTCCGGGCGTCTAGGTCAAACAACATTCTGCACATACCGAGCGTTGTTTTTTGTGCCCTCCAGAAATACCAAAGGCGAAAGAGTTATAGCTTATTGTACCCCCAGACAATAAGGCATGTGTTGCGGTCAGTGTGCCTTGGACGAAAGCATTCTAAGACAACATTCACCAGCTGTATGTCGTATGTGCAGACGACCTTCACCTGCGAGCAGGCATAATCTGCTTCATTACTGAGGGCCACGGCGCGCTATCCCACGTTCCCAGTGATCCTCTGACGACAATAGTTGAGCTGTGCTTGTCGATATTGTGGTGTGAGTGGAAGCCATGCTAGAGGTGTGCGTGCCCGTAGTCCCTCTGCTAATAACCGGTCCGCAACATTTCGTGTTTACGCCTCCTGCCTGTACTGTGGTTATGGCCGATGTGGCCGAGCGGTTCTAGGCGCTTCAGTCTGGAACCGCGCGACCGCTACGGTCGCAGGTTCGATTCCTGCCTCGGGCATGGATGTGTGTGATGTCCTTAGGTTAGTTAGGTTTAAGTAGTTCTAAGTTGTAGGGGACTGACCACCTCAGATGTTAAGTCCCACAGTGCTCAGAGCCATTTGAACTATTTGTGCTGTGGTAGCTGTAAGATTTGCCACTGCTGCCCTTACAATACGACGATCCAGGAGGGCGTCAGTGCTGCGTGGACGTCCAGAACCTCGGCTATGGGTGTGAGAATGTTAGTGACCACTGGCAGCAGCATTGTTCCACAACTGACGCAGCACGTCCAACTTTGGTGGCAATTCTCTGAAAGGACCATCCCGCCATTGGGAAGGCCACAGTACGACTCCTTTCAAACTCGCTCAGTTCACTACTGGAATCATGAGTGCATCTCCATGGCATAGGTGCCTGCTTGCTTCACATGTTGGCGCCACACCGAGCCTTCTGGCTGTGAGCATTACCTATTGAAGGGAAGACACAGATGACGCTCTGGTAATTTCCCACTACGCTGTTACCGGACGACGTTGACACTATCATCAGTAGTCTACTAGCCCCGCACGTGACATATGCCGCAATCGGATAAAAATCGACGTCGTCTTTCCAGGTGTACTATATTTTTTTTCTGGCACTGTATTTGCGTGGATCTGTGAGCCACACAGGATTTATTATTTATATATGAAGATGATGATGATGAACAATGTTAGTATACATGCAGGATGGATCGCAATGAATAGCAAAAATTTTGACACTTAAAATTCTACGATGATAGAAACAGAATCAGTCCAAAAAATATGGCCTTGAAACGAGTCGTTAGAGGGTAACTGCGAATTGATGGTTACAAGCTGCTTCAGATTTCAGTATGAAATGGTGTCCTAGTAAGTACTTTTATATTTGAAATGTAAACGCGCCAGTTTGGTCCATTACGGATAAATCGAGCACGACCAGTACCTCGGTCTCCGTGGATACGTAACCTCTATATTCTGGGTTTTTCTGTAATGGGCAATTCAAAAGCGAAGGGTACTGCACTGCAGTTGATACGGTTCAAGAACTGGAGCAGTGAATTGTATAGTTTTGTCAAGTTTTGCGAGATGATCCCTGAGCGTTGCAAAGAATTCGTAAGTCAGCGCAGAGACGAGTATAGTATTGCATCAAAATCGGAAGACATGTGGAAAATTTCTTTCTAACAGTACGTGTACAGTACTTTGTAACGTGTAACGTGCTGTAGTAGTACTTAACGAGTATTTCTTGTTAAGGTAGGCCTCAGGTGAAAATTGAGCGCATTAGATGGAGACTTAATTGAAAAATTTACGTGCTGAATACAACAACAATACACTAAGGTGACAAGTCGTCAGTTAGCGTTATGCACGTAAAAGATTGTCGGCAGTATCGCGTGCGTAAGGTGTAAAAGAGCAGTGCATTGGCGGAACTGCCATTGGTAATTAGCACGACATGTGAAACGATTGCCAATGTGATTATGGTTGCACGACGGGAATTAACAGACGAGGAACGTTGAATGGTAATTGGGGTTACATGCATGGGATATTCCATTTCTGGAATCTTTAGGGAATTCCATGTTCTACGGCGTCAAGAGTGTCCCGAGAACACGAAATTTCAGGCGTTACCTCTCACCACGGACAACGCGGTGGCCAACGGCCTTTACTTCATGACCGAGGGCAAATGGACTATGGCAGCAGGCGGCCAGCGTGAGTGCCTTTGCTTACAGCACGACATCGCCTGCGGCGCTTCACCTGGGCTTGTGAAAATATCGGTTGACCCTGGACGACTGGAGAACTGTGTCCCGGTCAGATGAGTCCAGATAAGAGTTGATGATGGTGGGTTTAAAGTGTGGCGCAGACACCACGAAGTCATGGAATCAAGCTGTCAACAAGGCACTGTGCAAGCTGGTGATGGTTCCGTAATGGTGTGAGTTGTGTTTACATGGAATGGACTGCATCCTCTGGTTACGTTCGGCTACTTGGATACCATTCGCAGCCATTCATGGACTTCATGTTCCAAGCTACAATGGAATTTTTATGGAGGGCAATGCGCCATGTGACTGGACCACAGTTGTCTGCGACTGGTTTGAAGAACATTCTGGACAATTTGAGTCAATGATTTGGCCACCCAGATCGCCGGCCATGAATCCCAGCGAACATTTATGGGACGTGATCGAGAGGTCAGTTCGTGCACAAAATCCTGTGCCGGCAACACTTTCGTAGTTACGGTAGGCTGCAGAGGCACCAAGGCTCAGTATTTCTACAGGGACTTCTAACGACTTGCTGAATCCATGCCACGTTGAGTTGC
Source organism: Schistocerca americana (assembly GCF_021461395.2). Lineage (NCBI taxonomy): Eukaryota > Metazoa > Arthropoda > Insecta > Orthoptera > Acrididae > Schistocerca > Schistocerca americana. Next base: position 874,345,877 of record NC_060120.1, on the reverse strand, counting down.
TGCACTATGACGGGCAAAAGGATGTCCGACACGATATTAAGAGGTATCCTATGGCTAGTCACCCCAATGTACACTCCTGGAAATTGAAATAAGAACACCGTGAATTCATTGTCCCAGGAAGGGGAAACTTTATTGACACATTCCTGGGGTCAGATACATCACATGATCACACTGGCAGAACCACAGGCACATAGACACAGGCAACAGAGCATGCACAATGTAGGCACTAGTACAGTGTATATCCACCTTTCGCAGCAATGCAGGCTGCTATTCTCCCATGGAGACGATCGTAGAGATGCTGGATGTAGTCCTGTGGAACGGCTTGCCATACCATTTCCACCTGGCGCCTCAGTTGGACCAGCGTTCGTGCTGGACGTGCAGACCGCGTGAGACGACGCTTCATCCAGTCCCAAACATGCTCAATGGGGGACAGATCCGGAGATCTTGCTGGCCATGGTAGTTGACTCACACCTTCTAGAGGACGTTGGGTGGCACGGGATACATGCGGACGTGCATTGTCCTGTTGGAACAGCAAGTTCCCTTGCCGGTCTAGGAATGGTAGAACGATGAGTTCGATGACGGTTTGGATGTACCGTGCACTATTCAGTGTCCCCTCGACGATCACCAGTGGTGTACGGCCAGTGTAGGAGATCGCTCCCCACACCATGATGCCGGGTGTTGGCCCTGTGTGCCTCGGTCGTATGCAGTCCTGATTGTGGCGCTCACCTGCACGGCGCCAAACACGCATACGACCATCATTGGCACCAAGGCAGAAGCGACTCTCATCGCTGAAGACGACAGATCTCCATTCGTCCCTCCATTCACGCCTGTCGCGACACCACTGGAGGCGGGCTGCACGATGTTGGGGCGTGAGCGGAAGACGGCCTAACGGTGTGCGGGACCGTAGCCCAGCTTCATGGAGACGGTTGCGAATGGTCCTCGCCGATACCCCAGGAGCAACAGTTTCCATAATTTGCTGGGAAGTGGCGGTGCAGTCCCCTACGGCACTGCGTAGGATCCTACGGTCTTGGCGTGCATCCGTGCGTCGCTGCGGTCCGGTCCCAGGTCGACGGGCACGTGCACCTTCCGCCGACCACTGGCGACAACATCGATGTACTGTGGAGACCTCACGCCCCACGTGTTGAGCAATTCGGCGGTACGTCCACCCGGCCTCCCGCATGCCCACTATACGCCCTCGCTCAAAGTCCGTCAACTGCACATACCGTTCACGTCCACACTGTCGCGGCATGCTACCAGTGTTAAAGACTGCGATGGAGCTCCGTATGCCACGGCAAACTGGCTGACACTGACGGCGGCGGTGCACAAATGCTGCGCAGCTAGCGCCATTCGACGGCCAACACCGCGGTTCCTGATGTGTCCGCTGTGCCGTGCGTGTGATCATTGCTTGTACAGCCCTCTCGCAGTGTCCGGAGCAAGTATGGTGGGTCTGACACACCGGTGTCAATGTGTTCTTTTTTCCATTTGCAGGAGTGTATTTGATACTAAAGGCACTGAAGTCAGTGACTGCTCACAACCATACATTCTCAAATGGCTCCTTTGGGAGCCGATGTGTACTTGAACATTTTCGTTTCTGTTATTGTATTCTTTCACTCCAGTCATTTTTCGCTCTAATTACGAGACACTCCATACAAAAATTGTTTTTGGGTCAGTCAGCTTTATCAGTCGAATTACACAAAAGAATAAAATTAATCTTTGCGGCCACATCAGCTACACTTTGTGATAAAAAGTATCCGGACACCTGGATGAAAATGACTTAAAAGTTCGTGGCGCCCTTAATCGGCAATGCTGGAATTCAGTATGGTTTTGGCTTACACTTAGCCTTGATGACTGCTTCCACTCACGCAGGCATACGTTCTGTCAGGTGCTGGAAAGTTTCTTGGGGAATGGCAGCCCATTCTTCACTAAGTGCTGCACTGAGGAGAGGTATCGATGTCAGTCGGTGAGGCCTGGCACGAAGTCGGCGTTCCAAAACATCCCAAAGGTGTTCTATAGAATTCAGGACAGGACTCTGTGCAGGCCAGTCCATTACAGGGATGTTATTGTGGGGTAACCACTCCGCCACAGGCCGTGCATTATGAACAGGTGCTCGATCGTGTTAAAAGATGCAGTCGCCATCCCCGATTTGCTCTTCAACAGTAGGAAGCAAGAAGGTGCTTAAAACATCAATGAAGGCCTGTGCTGCGATAGTGCCACGCAAAACAGCAAGGGGTGCCCTCTCCATGAAAAACACAACCACACCATAACACCACCGCCTCCGAATTGTACTGTTGGCACCACGCACGCTGGCAGATGACGTTCAGCGGGCATTCGCCATACCCACACGCTGCCATCGGATCCCCACATTGTGTACCGTGATTCGTCACTCAAGACAATGTTTTTCCACTGTTAAAGCGTTCAATGTTTACACTCTTTACGCCAAGCGAGGCGTCGTTTGGCATTTACCGGCGTGATGTGTGGCTTATGTGCAGCCGCTCGACCGTGAAATCCATGTTTTCTCACCTACCGCCTAACTGTCATAGTACTTGCAGTGGATCCTGATGCAATTTGGAATTCCTGTGTGATGGTCTGGATAAATGTCTGCCTATTACACATTACGACCCTCTTCAACTGTTGGCGGTCTCTGTAAGTCAATAGACGAGGTCGGCCTGTACGCTTTTGTGCTGTACGTGTCTCTTCACGTTTCCACTTCACTATCACATCGGAAGCAGTGGACCTAGGGATGTTTAGGAGTGTGGAAATCCCACGTACAGACATGTGACACAAGTGGCACCCAATCACCTGACCACGTTCGAAGTCCGTGAGTTCCGCGGAGCGCCCCATTCTGCTCTCTCACGACGTCTAACGACTACTGAGGTCGCTGATATGGAGTACCTGGCAGTAAGTGGCAGCACAATGCACCTATATGGAAAACGTATGTTTTTTGGGGTGTTCGGATACTTCTGATCACATAGTGTACATGAATGTTTTGCACCCAGTGAGTGGCTGCGCTTAATGTAAACCAAACTGTCTGATAAGTCTTTAACGGCTATGTCAGTTACATGAATATTTTTAGTCTGCGGGTTTGAGTGATTTCACTTAAGAACTTTTTCAGTCTGTTCGTCTATACAACGACCATGTCTAGGGTCACTAACTTCTTTGGAGAGAAATAACGAATTATTTTCAAAGAGAGGTGAATAAAAAGTATAGACACTCGCTAATCCCGGCGTTCCTGGCGCACATGGGTGCCGGATTAGTGGAAGTGCCGGATTACTGAGTGTCTGAAATTTCTTATATTCACTTATTTTGTTTTTTATTTATTTTGAAAACATAAGGGATATAGTGTACTGTACTTATTAAACCGAAGGATATAATTTTAAAAAATTGAGGATATACTTTATTAAATCCAAAATACATTAATTTTCAAAGAAAACTTAGTCCTTGAGTGTATAATCTGCATAATTATACAGTCGTATCACTCACTACGAAACATGGCACCTATTTTTAACTGTCGCAATGATACGCGACGGTGGCATGCTTTATTGCGCAACCGCTTTACAAGCATTAATCGGTACTGCATGTATCTGGTTGTTGCATAATGTACTCCAGGAAGCTTCAGCGCCAGCATTGTAAGAAATCTTCATACTCTCCTCCTCCTGTGTCCTCTTCACTTTCATCATTACTTTCCTGCACGCTTTTGATTATTTCTTCATCTGTTAAACTTTGGTCCGTATCACCGTTTTCCTCATTCAGCCACTTAGTAACATCTTCATCGATTTCTCCTCCTAGAGGGTTGTGGAAAAAAGTCAGTGTACAAAGTAATTAATAATTACGAATTGACTGGCTCATCGCTGTCACTCACTACTGGACCAAACTCGGCATCAATGGATGGCCACAATTTTCTCCAGCTCTTCATTATGGTAGCGCTCTCCACTTTAACCCATGCTTCGGCTGCTTGGAAAACATCATCACGTATGTTAATTGCTTTCCACGCCTTCAGCATAGTCTCGATAGAGTCGTTTTCACTTTCGTTCAGCAAGGAGACGAGAAGTGAATGTCGATAATGACGTTTAGTTGATTCCAAAATTCCCTGGTCCATAGGCTGAATTAGGGCCGTCACATTGGGTGGAAGAAAGAGTGCTTGTATACCATCGGACTTCAGAGAAACGTCTGAAGCATTGTCAGCTATAAGGATAGCTTTCAGTGGAAGGATTTTTTTTTCTTTAGCTCTTTTCTCACTGCTGGTACAAACGTTTAATGGAACCACCGAGAGAATACTTGTCTGTCCATCCACGATTTCTTCTGAGCGCAATACTGCATTGGTAGAGTATTCGTCAGTGTGCTGAAAACAGCGTGGATGTTGGGATTTTCCAGTCACCAAAAGCGGTAGTTTATGACTCCCCATTTGCATAACAACACGCCATTGTTACGAGCTGTTTCTGTTGCTTGTAACCACGAGCTTCTTTCTCGTTCTTGGCAGCTAATGTTTTTGAAGTAAGCATCTTGTAAAAGAGTCCTGTTTCATCAGCATTAAACAAGACATCAGTTGTTAAATCTTCTTCCTCTATTATCTTCCATTTATTGTTTACAAACTCATCAGCATCCTTATCGTTAGATGAGCGACTTTCCATGGTGACTATCAGCTGCCGAATACCATGTCGTTTTTTTCCAGTTTCACAGCCAACCTCCGCTTGCTGCAAACAAGTTACTACCGCCAAGTTGTTTGTTGAATGCAGCTGTTTTTTCCTTTATAATCGGGTCACTGACTGGAATTCCTTTACTGCGTTGTTGTATCGATAAACAACTACGTCCAGTTCTTCATTCTCATTCATTCGCAAAACCTTCCGTTTTCTCAGCTCACTGTCCATTTGTCTTGAGTATTGTCGAATAAAATCTTCTTTCTTTCTGATGTTATAAAGAGTTGCTCGTCCAGCATTGAACTCAGCAACAATGGCTTTCTGCGAAGAACTTCGATTTAACTTATCTAACATTTCGAGTTTGTGCTTGAGGTCCAGCGTGAAGTGCTTTCTTTCAGAAGACATGATGCCAAAATGTAAAGAGAGCTACAATTTCAAATAAGCATTGTTACGCACGATAATTTGTGCCCGTGTTTTTGGATGTGGGCTGGATTACTGAGAGGCCAGACTACTGAGGGCTGGATTAGCTAGAGTCTAGCGTATTTCTAAAATTGAAGTACAAAGCAAAATAAAGGATGGAATCTACATCGAAGTGTGATTACTCTACAATTCACAGTTAAGTGCCTGGATGTGTGCTTATCGAACCACATTCAAGCTATTTCTTCACCGTTCCATTCTCGAAAACCACGCGTGAAAAACGAACACTTAAATCTTTCTGTGCGAGCTCTGATTTCTCATTATTCTATTATGACAATTCCTCCCTATGGAGGTGGACACAAAAAAAATATTTTCTCACTCTGCGTAAAAAGAAGTTAGTGATGGAAATTTCATGAAGATCCTGCTGTAAAGGAAAACGCTTTTGTTTTATGTCTGCCACCCCAATTCACGTACCATTTCCGTGGCACTCTTTTCCCTATTTTGCGGTAGTACGAAACGAGCTATCCTTCTTTGAACTTTTTGAACAATAACAATATTATGGAAATGTCAGATTGCTACTCACCATACAGAGACGATGAGTCGCATACAGGCTTGTATTGGCTTTAGGCAAATAGTGTCACTTGTGGGAACTATTTTCTTTCCCACAATAAATATTTGTCATTATTTGTTAATTTTCCTTTAATTTCTTTAATTAACATAGTTGCAGAATACGAATCACCATTGAAGATACTGTATATCATTGAATTTATCTTGATCATTTTTTAATTCAGTCGTAAGATTTCTCCCATTTCTGCGCCACTGAGCGCTGTGATCCAGACTTAAAGTTCCAATATTAAGTAAACACTATTCATAAACATGGACGAAAAACGGAACTGAAAGCTATTTATTGGCATTCGATAAAAAGCAGATGTGGTAACGACCATAACAATGACGACGGACAATAACAGGGTGCAGTCAACAACATCGTTTTAACAATGCCAGAACGATCGAATGTTTCCGCTCAGAACTGAATGTGCTGGGAATCAGGGGCCCTATTCTGTATCTTTTCGCCATTTTGCGGATCGGTTCGTTACGTGAGCGCAACGAACGGTCTTGCTTTCGAAGGAGAGCCCCAACATTATTCTGTAAGCATTTCGGAAACGATGCCGAACAGTCCTGGCGAACCGAAACGCTGTTGTCAGTTCTTGCGCCAACCAATCAAAAGCAGTATGCCTCGGATCCGCGCATGCACACTGCAGCGCCACAGCGGCACGAACCCATAGCGGCTAGCTGGCGACACAGGCACATTATTCTCCATAGTACCGTAAAGTGTGGTTAGAGTACGTAATACTGTTCAAATTTCGCTGACCACCTGCTTCCATGAATGCATGATAACGATAGAATATTGACTGTGTTTGGGAAACTCATAAATGTCACATTGTCATTTTATTCTCATTAACATCGACGCCTTGTTTCGGATTTCACTTTTCGGAATATGAGTTAGGAGTGGAGTGTAGTACCACATTGTACAAATACATGTATAGAATAACCTGAAACATTCGTCATTTTTTTCTGTTTTCCGTCGTTCCTTAGTCACTTCAAAATTCATGGAGGTACGTTCCGTCCATGAAACTAATTGGAGGCAGTTTGTTTATTGCCATACACGTTTCACTTCTTTTATTCATGAAGATGATTCACAAATAAAAGAAACGAAACGCGTATGGCAATAAACAAACTGCCTTCAATTAGGTGGATAGACAGAACACATCACCATGAACTCGAAAAATTGTTTGAGTCTGTCAAGGAATAGGACGATGCATAGAATATGATTGTAACTCACTCCTGTAGATACAAAAGATGAAGTAGCCTACTTCCCTATATGATACGTCAATGATTTGATTCATAAAAACAAAATTAAACAAAAAACTTTTCGAGAGCTTGTGGCGAGTGCACCTATAGAAGTTCGTTGTAGTTTATAAGATGGATCTGATGAATCAAAATGTTTCATATATGGTGGTGTAGTCTAAAAATATTGTGGCAGGAATCTTTCATCTCTGTCTACTGTTAAGGATTCGATCGCAGATAAATACTTGCGACAAACTAGAGTATACAGATCACTGTTGCTAGTTTCATTCGCAGCAATTTGTACTCCGATTCCTGACTGACCACACACTCGGAAATCGCTATGTATTCAGAAAAAAATGGTGAATTATTTGTGACAAGAGAAACTATAAATGTCACTGTCAGTTGTTTCACGCACAACAATTGCCTCTTTCATTTCTTAAACAAATGGAAGTCACGAAATCGAAGATACTCATTAGTGAGAAAGCTCACGCTTACATGGAGACATGTTACTGAACGACACTGAGAATGGACTTTCATCAGGAGGTCAAAGGTGGCTGTACTTAGTCTTACCACTGGCTAAGGAAGCATTGAGAAAATAATTTTCGATCACAAAACACAAATTACGCAAGCCGTGAGGGTAACGCAACATTTTATTTTCAGCAACATATTTAATGTTGTTCTGTCAATGCTCAGTACTATTAATATTAGATCATCAATTTTTTAGATTAGGTCCGTCTGTATGCAACAAAGGCTATATTTTTTGTTTGAACGGACGGACTTCACCTAAGTTTATCAAGGCATTCTCTCTCTCTCTCTCTCTCTCTCTCTCTCTCTCTCTCTCTCTCTCTCTCTCTCTCTCGTGTGTATGTGTTTTTGCTGCACATGTGGTCTTGCTGTAATGTTAGTAAAGCTGTTCGTCTGGCTGTGGTACTAAAAACAATTTTCGTCTCACAAACTACGTGCACACTATGCTACTAAAAACGGGTATCATAGTGGAAAATAGTGCGTGCAGTTTGTGCCCTGTGCTGAAAACTGTTTTTAGGTCTGTTGATAGAACAACGGCTTCACTGGCAGTACATCGCCTCGATGACTCGTGCCGCTTTTTCTTTCAATGCTTCAACGGACTGATATCTTGTTCCAATTGGTACAGTTTTGGCATTGGAGAAAAGGTAAGACACATGGCGCTAGTTCATGCGAATAAGGCGCGTTGTCTAACACTGGGGTGCTATACTTCGCTATAAATCTCTTCACAGACATACTGTATGAGCCGGTGCGTTGTCTTGATGCAGAACCTACGACTTGTTGCTTCACAATTCGGGTCTCTCTTTCTTTTTCTTTTTTTTTTTTTTTTCTTATCGAATTCAGCTAGGGCCTCAAGATAGTAACGCTGATTAATAAATTGACCTTCGTGAACACAGTGAAGATATAAAATCCCATAAACATAAAAAAATCATCGCTTTGCATTTTGATCTGCTCGTTCGAGCTTTTTTCGCTCTCGGTGAAGTTGGGCCCTTCCGGTGCATTGATGGGCGCTTGGGTTCTGGATCGTATCTGAAAATAAAGATTCGTCCACATCACTCTTTCAAGGAAATAGAGATAATTTTCAGCTGTATTCAAAGTGCCAGTACGAACATTTACAAGCGCTTCTTATTCTTCGATGGTGAGAATTTCGGCACAAGTTTCGCACATTTTTCTCATGTTAAACCGGTTATTGTAAAATTTGCCGTAGGCATTCTTAGTCAATTCGTAGTTTCGGCCATCGATCGAATACTCATCCGACGGTCAGAACGAATCAGATTGCCTACTTTTTCGATATTTTCATCAGTTTTTGATTTTGGTGGGCGTTCCGGGCATGACTCATCTTTAACGTGCTCTCGGCCTTCCGGAAACGCAGGAAAGAGAAAGGGGAACTCCTCTGAGTGGAGCATTGGTTCAGGAGAAGGCTGTTTACCTGAACAACTTAATGAATGGTGAAGAGTATTTTAGTGCGAGTACGGGTTGTTTGGACATATTCAAAAAAGGCAAGGAATCCGTCAGTTAACTACTGGAGAGAAGCTTTCTTCCGAACGTGATGCAGCAAAAGAATACTTTGGTGAGTTTGAAAAAATTATAAGAGAGGGGAAGTGTTTTCCCCAACAAATTCATAATGCTGACGAGACTGGGCTTAATTTCAAGGCATTGCCATCAAAAGGCCTGGCATCAAAAGCAGACCACCATGCTCCTGGTTTTAAAATGTGCAAAGATCGTGTGACTTTATTAGTGTGCAGCAACGCTGCTGGTAATCACAAGCGGCTTTAATGCTGTTCAGCAGATCTGCTAGACCCAGAGCTTTTAAAAACTACAGCATGAAGTCCCTGCCCACATATTATTGCAACCAGAAAAAGCATGGATGGATGGTTAAGCTGTTCAAAAAATGGTTTCACGGCCAGTTTGTACCCTCTGTTGGACGGTTATCTCAGGAAAATCGTTTGTCTCCCCGTGCAAACCTTTTGATTGATAACGCGCCATCTCACCCCAGCACTGGCGAATTATGTGATGGAGAAATTGTGGCGAAGTTTTTGCCGCCGAACGTTACACCACTTCTACAGCCGATGGACCAGGGCGTACTGCAAACATTAAAACTGATTTACAGAAAATAATTAAGAATGCTGATCCGAGATGATAGCATTCCTTTAAAATAAAAAGGACCAATGTGAAGGATGTTGTTTACTGGGCCGCTGAGGCATGGCAGAATATTTCAGAAAATACTCTGAGAAAATCGTGGAGAAAACTGTGGACATCTCTTGGATTTCGGGACAACCTAGTTGAAAGTGAAGAGGAAAACCTACATATGGTACAATCCCTGGATGTGAAGAAGCTAGTGAAGGAGACGTAGATGAGTGGATGGCAGCGGATGGGGAAGGTGTGGAGATCATTACTGACGCTGATTTAGTTGCTGCTGTGACTCAAGACCAGAAAGAAGTGGACTGCTGTGACGGAAGTGAAAATGAGCCTGAAAGCGACAAACGAGAGCTGGTGCCACGCAGTGACGCAGCACAAGCTCGTAACCTCGCGCTACGTTATTTGGAGCAACAGCCCGCTGCTACACCTGCTGAATTGATGTTTGAGACAATGGCGCTACTATGCGTCATGTAACAGACTATCTTCATTACGCCAAAAAACGACTGAGTTTTTGTCATCTAAAAAGTAGGGATATAATGTCCGCTGTATTTTAACAATTTTACAGCTTTTCTTTCATTGTTATGCATTGAATGAATGAATGATCGTATGGCATTGTTGGCCGGGAGGCCCCATGCGGGGAAGTTCGGCCGCCGTATTGCAAGTCCTTTTTACTTGACGCCACTTCGGCGACTGGCGAGTCAATGATGATGAAATGAAGATGAAAGACACACAACACCCAGTCATCACGAGGTAGAGAAAATCCCTGACCCCGCCGGGAATCGAACCCGGGACCCCGTGCGCGGGAAGCGAGAACGCTATCGAAAGACCACGGACTGCAGACATTGTTATGTATTGTTTAAACCTAATGTTTTCTTGCCAATTTTTCTAATACATGTTTACTGAATTGTGTAAATTAAAAAAGTGTGTATGTACGGCAGTTTACCGCACAGTTTTCCGTACTTACACTAACATTTTCCATGTACGGATTAACCGAACGTTCGGATTACCGGGGCTCTGCTGTACCGTCTACAAGGAGGATTCTGTAGAAATACAATCAAGGGTGATTCATGGTTACGGACGTAACATCTGTAGAATTCGCACTGAAGTTTTAATATGCAGTCTTCAATACGATCGCTGGCTTTGGCGAATGACGTAAAAAACATGCGACAAACGTCATAAAATGACCAATGTGACGTCATATCAATGTGGATTTCTTTATTGTGACAGAAACACCGAGTAAAAAAAATTAACAAGGTCGCAAAACAACGGATTACGAATATAGTAATGAAAGATATAGTTTTTAGAACGAAAAAGGCATCTAGTAGCAGTGGCGATGAGTCCTTTAGGACTGAACCTACACAAAAAACTCCAAATAATTCGTCAAAACGGAAATTAATTGGATCTGATCACGTATCCTCGTAAATGTTTTCAAATATTTTACGTTTGAACTTCGTACATGCACCCGCCACTATTATAATGCATAACTCCTCTTTCTTTTCAACCAATAGCAGCTAGGAATTCCGTGCTTCTTACGAACATGCGCAGTAAGTCTGTTTTTTCACGTGGCGGACTGGGGCTTCTGCAGCGTGGATAAGGTATTTCAAAACTGGCGTTCGATTTGTTTCCACTTCTCGCCAGCAGGCGGATACACGCCTTGGAATAAAGTCATTCAGCAGTTCCCTAACAGAGAGCCCTACTTAGCATCTTCTAGCACGCTAGTGGCAAGACGGGCAGAATGAGAAAGCATTAACTTTCGATTTAAATCTGTACTTCAAAAATAAAGACCAAGAAGGCATTCATAATTCATAGAAAATAAATGTGAATGCATCATTGAGTGTTGTTACAAGATTATATGAAAGAGCCTATGTATTTTCATTGTTCCTCAGAGTAAAATATAGTAGCCTTACTTATTTCAAATGTTGGTAGTTCCGTAACGTATCTGTAGGTTTTCTTATCAATACTGGACGTGCTTATGATGAAACCTGGAACATGAATTCTGTAGTTAAAAAGTAGTGGTAGTGATTAACTGATTGTGAACTGTATTTCGGTGTGCCCTGTCACGTGTTAGCTGTCATAGACAATTTGTCTTGCCATTGTGTTATCAAGACGAAAACTGTTAAGTCCTGTAATATTTAAATAATCATCTTGTCAAGCATGGTATTGCTGACTACCTCAAACTGCCATGGACGTGTTTATTTCATCACAAGATCCACTGAATTTTTTATATAGAAAATCCTGCATTCTTGTCTCGTCTTTCGTTGGAAAATAAACTCCTGGTGAAAGAACTAAAACCGACGCAAAGTCTGTTGAAAAAATCACGTTTCCATACACAGTGGTACAATTCAAAGCCGTGGTTAAGTGGCAACGTTGTAGGGAACAAACTTTTTCCTCATTACTGTGCTATTTGGAATGGGTAATGACTGTTTTGAATGGCCGTAAGCGGGAAGTAAGCGAAGAGTGTCTTCACTTTTTCTTTCGAAGGCTAAAAAGGATGACTGTACCAATTCACATATCACAGCAGCTGTTAAATACAATTAGCTTGGTGCAGAAAGACTTGACCATGCTCTTTGGAAAGCAACACTCCTGGAGGCTTTGAAATAAACTCAGAAGGTTAATCGAAACGGAAATACTATGAAGAGACTTATTTCGACTATCTGCTTTTCATCACGGCAAGAGTTAGCTCTGAAGTCTTGAGGAATCTGAGGTGTCAATAAATAAAGGAAATTATTTAGAACTTTTTCGATTTCTTAGCAGAAGAAGAACCGCACATGAAAGATCATTTAACATCTGATGGAGTGTTTAAAGACTCTTCCTCTGACACACAGACTGAGTTAATAGCTTGTATTACGGATGTTGTTAAAGAACAAATTTCAAGTGAAATTAAAAATAGTCGTTTTAAATCAGCACAAGCCGACGAAACAATGGTTGTCTGAACTAGAAGTCAAGTGAGTGTAATTTTTCGTTTCGCAAATAACGAATCAGGAGAAATAAGAGATTCATAGGATTTTATGACGTATCCAAAGACTAGAGTGCACAAGGCATAGTCACTGTTTGGTTGCAAGTGCTAAGCAATTAGAACACTGATAAAAACAAATTAGTATCGGAAACATACGACGGCTACAGTGCAATGCCAGGGAAAAATCATGGTGTCCATCCTGTTCTGAAACAAGCATATCCTCATGCTCTCTATATTCACTGCTACGCACATGAGTTGAACATGGTCCCCCTCTATGCTTGTAAAAGAAATTCCGCACATAAATATTTTTGTGCCAAATCAGGATTTCACGGATTTTTAGCCGTTATAAAAAAGTGAACGTCTTAGGGAAAGAGCGTTTAAACTATCAAGTCCTTGTGAAACAAAGTGGAATTTTCATTCACGCGCTGTACAAGCAATTATTCTTCAATATATAGACCTGAGAGCAGCATTTAATTATCTGATAAACAATGAAGGGTGAGATAATAATTCTTTACATCAAGCAATTGGGCTAAATAGTATACTGGATAATCAAACTTTTCTTTTTCTACTGCAGCTGTACAATTCGATTTTCCAGCATACAAGTACCTAATTTGACATCCTGAAAATTAAAATTGTGGACATACGACGCTGTAAGCTCGAAACGGAAAACTGCATTAAAGCTGTTGAAAGACGAAGATATGAGGAAATTATTCCGAAATGCATAGTGGGAGATAAAATCCTCATAAATTCAGCAGGAGTATCTGAAATTAATCTTAACGCAACAGAAGCAAGTATTCAGAAACTGGAAAGCTAGCATTCGAAATAATTGACACAGTATTAGTAAACGTAGAAAACATTCCAGGGCTTTAGTGAAACAGGTTTTAGAGAACTTGTATATAAGATAAAGTTCTCTGGTTATAGCAAATCGTACAATTTTTCGATACGTAAAGTTGAGAAACTACTTAAAATATATCCTTTCTTTGACAGTGAAAAACGGAAAGGAGAGCTTAAGTTTATTTACAGCAAACGTCTACAGCCTCAGGACCTTCTTAAATCCATTATAAACAATGGATCAAAAAATCATCTCTGAATGTATGAAATTACTGTCGTCGGTACTTGCAGTGTAAGCAACCACGGCGTCTTGCTAAAGAAGTATGAGTAAATTAAAACGGGAGAAAACCTACCTTCGCAACACAATGACAAATGATGGTCCAACTTGGCGATTTGGGCTATGGAGAAGAGAACTGTGAAATCTTCAACCAAACGACAGGTCTTCAATATCTAATGTTATCGTTGTTTACGCCTAGAAAAAGGGCAAGACGATAGAACTAATTTATAAAAATGTGTAGCGGTGAGTTACTTGGTGTTATATTTTTATTAATATGCAACTGTTTAATGTTTTATATTTTTATTTATAACAATTTCTGTAATAGTTTCAGTCCTAGTAAAAATATGGAAGTTCCTTTAGCAGTGTTTCTATTTTACAAGTTTAGATTTTTTTCTCTTTTCGAAAGTCATAGTTCTCAGCGTACCCTACAAAAAATGCCACGCTTCGCCACTGTCGGGAAGGCCCTATCGTAAAGACGCACTCTACAGTTATAATGGACGCCAGAACGTAAAATATTTGAAAACACAAATACACATACATTACACGTGAGTCTCTTAACACATGTAGTTTTCTTGACATTAACGGGAAAACTGTGAAATCATAACCTAGCCTAGACCGCAGGCTACGCTACTCATCAGTCCGTCACCACAGAAAGATTTTTCCATTGTCGGATTCATTGCTAACTCACAACCAAACTGTCGTATTCCAACCTAACCTAGACCTCGGGCTACGCTAGAAATCAATGTGTCAACACAGAACCTTTCCCACTGTAAGACTGGTTGGCTTTGCCAACTCACATCCAAATCGTGACGTGACGTTCCATAATAACCTAGACCTCCAGCTAAACCAATCTATTATCGTGACATTAAGCCGTTGTGCTGGCTCACGAGATAACCGCTCTTTAGGAAACCTGGAACTCCAATAATTCCAAGAAGTACATCTCTCTCTTCACACCACCTCCGCCTCCTCGACATGTACTCAATTGCTATCTACAAGTTCGCTAACACCAACTTCAATCAACTGCCAACATCAGCACACAATGCAAGAACAAGTCACTGTTAGACAAAACTTGTACAGAAATGGAAAATTACGGTAATAGGGTACGCACCAGTACTTATCAACAGCAGATCATTATCCCCAATAGCTTAACATCAAGAAATCAAGGCTACCTAGGAAATATTTAAAAAAATCCCAATAGTTCAAAAGCAAACATGAAAAAATTAACGAAGTAAAAGTAATTGTTGTAATTAAAATAAAAACGGAAGATGAACCTCCATTCCAAAATAGAAACTTAACTCTTTCTTTGATACATACACCTTCCAAAAATATATTTTGTGGAACATTCTTCCTCCAGACGTGATCATCTAAATGACTCTGTAGTACTGAAATTTTCTTTTTCTCTCGCTCAATAATACTTTTTATTGTTCCCTAATACCATTGCGTTACTTGTACATGCCCCTACTTTCTTGTCCCTAAATCCGACGGAATGATTCACAGCCACATGCATGCACCGAATTTCATCTAATCACTTATAACTAGCCCACCCATCCGACATTGATTGCCCCAGGTGATTCACCGATCCGCTGTATAACTTTTTACTAACTGAAACATCGTACAAGCTGTGCTATGTTTAATTACCTTAAAATCATATCTGAAGAAGACTGATTCCCTGAATCAACTGCCCATCACACCCATGGTCCAACAACATCATGTCTCACTTTTTAGTTTTTTTATCAAACTACGATTCGTCAATTTCTACAATAACCACCAGCCCACTAGTTTTGCCCTTTCTCATAACAAAATTGGAACAAACTTCCTGGTAAAACAAATACCAGTCTACAACAGTTTTACGGTCTCTCTCTCACATAAACAGCAAGTCAAATAGGAGATCTTAAAAAAAAAGTAACAAAATACTTGTCGTAGGAAGCCTTGATTCCTCAACCCAAGTTCCTCCACGAGTAGACTGCCACACTCGATCTTTCGCACAGTGGCTCATAGACAAATCACTCGTGCGTTTCTTTGAAACCTTGCACAATGTCATCTCGTTGCCACAAACACAACACTTAAAATAGCAAGCAATTAAATTGTACTGTCTGGCAAAACTGATGACATTCATTGATTCCCTCAATTCATGAGAAAATTTCATAATTGTAAAACGAACGTGAGGAATATGTTGTTGCTCGCCATTCCCACTACTTTCCACATCTTCAAAATCAGGAGCAGAACTTGGGCCCGCCCTTCCCTACATATTTCGTGGCGCTAATAATACTTGAAAAAGAACAGGAAGTGTTACAGATGCAACAAAATCTCCACTTTTTATGGAATGACCTTCAACTGTTGCTTTTACGGTAGCTCAAAACATCCACAAATTTAAGGTGAAAACGTGGTTGACTCACACAGTAGATCGAAATATATTATTATTATTATTATTATTATTTATCTGCACCTAATACTTACAAAATGGAATTTTCCCTTTCTCGACATTTACAATCGCACCAAAAAGTATTGGCACACGTGCGTATTTATCGTTGCTGGTTACAAACGCCGCACTTTCCGGTACACAGTACATGTACGTGCTACCTCACATACCAGACATTACAATTCTGCCCATAGTGCCTACCATTAACAAAGAAATGCAGTGTTATGGGCAAACACGTATCTCCTCTGCACACAAAAAGTATTGGCACAGAGCATGGCATCTCGGTATATTGCTGGGTTTTCAGGTACCGGAACGCCATCTGCTGACACATTAGACACTGCGTGTTGTTGACGGCCCGGTCGCCAGTATGTTGCTGTAGTGCGCGATAGTGGTCAGCATGGGGCCGAAGAAGAAGGAACATTCAGTGGCGTTGCGTGAGAGAGTGGTATTGCTCCATTCACAAGGGAGAAGCTATCGACAAATCGGAGCAGAGGTGTCTGTGAGCTACACCACGGTAAGAGCCATCATTCAGAAATATAAAGAGACTGGAACAACAGTGAATAAGTGTCGTCCTGGACGTCCAAAAGTGCTTACAACCCGAGAGCGTCGCCATATCATCGCACTTGCTCGGAAGGAACCTGCTACAAGTGCAGCAACTATTGCTGAGATTGTTCAGACAACGTCCGACAAGACGGTTAGTGTTCAGACTATACGAAATGTGTTGAATGAGGCTGACATGCATGGACGTTCTCCCAGGAAGAAGCCATACATTTCGGAAATTAACCGGCAGAAACGCCTGCAGTTTGCCAAGGACTACATCAGCAAGCCGATGGAGTTTTGGAACACTGTGATATTTAGCGACGAATCGAAGTTCAATGTGTTCGGATTTGATGCAAGAAAGAAAATTTGGCGCAAGCCGAATACGCACCTCGACATCAAACACATGCATCCCACAGTCAAACACGGTGGGGGCGGTATCATGGTCTGGGGCTGTATGGCGGCTTCCGGCGTTGGAAATCTAGCTGTAATTCACGGCACAATGGATCATATGAGATACATTGACGTGTTGCGAGGTAATTTACACGCTAGTGCACAGAAATTGGGCCTTACTGGGGTGTTTCAGTTCCAGCAAGACAACGACCCAAAACATACCGCCATGAAAACCCGGGAGTGGTTACTGTACAATGCCCCCAGAAGGGTTCTAACACCACCTCAGAGCCCTGATTTGAACCCCATTGAGAACCTGTGGGCTCATCTTGACACACAAGTCAGAAAAAGGCGTCCGTCCGGTAAAAACGACTTGGAGAAAGTGCTCCTGGAGGAATGGTCGAAAATTACCCCTGATATCACCCGGAATTTAATACAAAGCATTCCTAGGCGTTTACGTGCTGTTATAGATGCTAAAGGGATGCACACTAGCTATTAGATGGTGAACATCAATGAAGAAAACGAACACACTGTCCGATTCATATGCGTGTGCCAATACTTTTTTGGGTGCAGAAGAGCGATGTTTTTTTTCATGACACTGTATGTTACTTTAAGGACAGGTGATTTTGACATATTTGTAAACTATGTAATGTAAGGTGTCACATGTATGGGTTCTGTTCTGAAATATATGTTTCGTTTAACCTACAACCACTAAAATGTAACTGTGCCAATACTTTTTGGTGCGATTGTACAAAGTAAGCAGGTTTACTTGTGAATCTTCGAAGTCAGAAATCAGGCACCGCTATTTTTGTATTCGCAGGGCGCTGTGTAATCTTGTTTTGAATTAATTTCACAATGTTTCCGAACTGATCTTTACCCGTATTTGCAACATCGAATACCCTGATCTTATTTTCGCTTCCATATCACTAGCGTCAAATAAAATTTCATATAAAAAATGAGAGATTGGTACGCACAACGGCAAACAATATTCTAAATCCTCTTCACTTGTTTCCACAGTGTCTGTTAACAGTCTTTGGCACAGCTCCTGAGTCATTATCATGGAGATCATATTGCTAGATCAAATAAACTTTTAAGACAGGGAAAACTTTTGAAAATGTCTTCATGCCAATGTTATTAGCGAAAGATTTGTAATATTTACTATTTAAAACAACTGTTGCGTGCACACTACAAAAATTACAATGACAACCGTAAACAACCTCCACGTAAACAGTTGGTTTGGGACATTTAACACGTCGGCGTTTGCTGCAAAACCATATTCAAAACAACGTATAGCGCAAAGTCTGTAGCGCTGTCTCCCCTGAGTCTTACCTCCAGGCTCATTATACGCAGCTGTAATTATTCAGAGACAATTTCATGGTGCATTTTAACAAAACTGCTTAGCACGTAATCAACATTTACACAGCGATATGACAATGAAAATCTACTAACTAAACACAAATTTGAAATTCTACGTACGCTGTGAAATTCCGTTATAGCTCTACCAATATTTGTGACAGGTGTGTGTAGCGAAGAGCTCCTTCATGTATTTCTAAGGTACTTACTCAAACTTCTATAAGGTATCCTGGAGTATGTAATAGAAACGGAGCAGTCAGAGGACCACAAATGCAGCTTCGTTGATATATTAATCCGACAAAGCAAACATGGTACCGTACCGCCAGTCCTAGGATGTAACCTCTGTCAGGCCGCATTGTATAGCTGCGTTCAAAACAGTGCGTTGATTCAGCACTTAAAGACTTAACAGAAAAAAACCTTGCGGACAGAACAAACGACTTGTTAACATCATGAAGATCATTGAATACTAGGTGAAAACAACAAAATTCCAAGAAAAAGTGACCGAAACAGTTTTAAAAATGGGATGTTTCATATGACGACTGATAGTCAACGTAGGGAAGGAAGCAGAGTGGGAAAATGAAAGCGGGTGTATGTTCTAGACTCAAGAACAAAGGAAGAAAAGTCTTAATAGTTCTACTGAAAATCTTCGTAGATGTATTATGAGGCAATATTCTCTGTTACTGTGAAGAATGGAACGAAAAATGTCAGTAATCACTTGGTACATTAGCGAGCCTTGAGGGTAGCAAAGAGTATGTCACAGCTTAATTGCTGTGTATTCGTATGATGGCAATGATATCATTACCAGTTTATTTCTGATACAGGGCTCTGAAAGGAAAAAATGTCGGATTAGACTTAGAAATGGAAAACAAACGCTTTAGATAATAGGTGAGGATCAGTTTATCCCAGGATTGCTATATGAAAGCATTTTCGTCTCCTATAAATCGAGTTACAAGAAGGAATTAAAGTTATCTTTTCGTGTATATTACGTGAGCCTTCTTACAAGACCCACATTATACAATTACCAGAAATGGAACTTACAGAAGTTAACGATCAATGCTCTTGCTGTTGTTAAGTTAGATGTGAGGAAACTGGAAGATCATGTTACAAATGTGTAGAATTATTACTCAACAGCGAACGCTTTAATGGACAATGGTATTAAAACTGTCAGACTATGCAGGTACACTCATTACTGTCATTCGCCGCTGTATCGGCGTGAGAGAGATACTGCGATCAAAACGCTCATGTCCTGCTTGCACCCCTGCCGCAAATTAGATGGCGTTTCAAAGCTGGTTATCGAATATAATGCATGACAATGTTTCACTGTAAAACCACAGCGTTTTCTCTCTCTCTCTCTCTCTCTCTCTCTCTCTCTCTCTCTCTCTCTCTCTCTCTCCCCCCCCCTCTCCCCCTCACAATCAAATAATTTGCTATTCTGCTGCATAGTTTTCAAATGCCATTTGATATTCAGATTTTCAGAATAAAATATTCATTTTGCAGCGAAATGTGAGCTGACACGAAACTTCTCGCCAGATTAAAACTGCGTGCCAGACCGGGACTCGAACCCAGTGCTCTACCGACTTATCCTAGAACAAAGGAACCAGGGTACGTGACCCAGTGTGGCACATAGTGTCAACTCGACATAAAAGTTTTGTGAGTATGGTGCCACGTCGTATTGTATAAAACTACTGCTGGAGAAAACCAACGTTTCGGCCACGCTTGCAGCGGCCTCCTCCTGGGTCTACTGTTGCGTTCTAGCTATGCAATGTCCCTGATATTCTGTTATTGCTGTTCACAGCGCATGCCATTACGTCATAATTTTGGAAGACAGCTCATTTCATTGGTCACTTACGGAAGAAGTAGAGGGAACCTTCATTTTAATAAGTTACTGCCGTGGAGGGCGAGCGCAACCTCTGTTGTCCTATTGGCTCTTGTATTGTGTGCCATGATTGGTGGTCACCGGAGAATGAGGAGTTGGCTCCTGTTTACCAAATGCTGGATGTCGGCCGCGCAGTGGCAGTTACTCACCGGTAGTGCTCGCGCCTCGTAGTGGCAGTGCGGTCTGTTGGGCTCTGATTGCTGGCAGGCAAGACGGGGCAAGCCTGATTCCGTCCTCTGTTTACCACAGAGGCCAGCGAAATACTTAAAAACCATAAGAACACGAATAGAGAGAATGGACTCAGGCTTTCCCTGACTTGGCTGCCAGCAATCAGACCCCAACCGACCGAATTGTCACCTCGAGGCGCGAGCACTACCGGCGAGTAACTGCCGCCGCGCGGCTGACGTCCAGCATTTGGTAAACAGGAGCCAACTTCTCATTTACCGGTGACCACTAATCATGGCACATAATACAAGAGCCAATAGACAAGAGGATACGCTCAGCCTCCACCGCAGTAACCTATTAAAATGAAGGTACTCTCTCCTTCTTCTTCAAGTGACCAAAGTAATGAGCTATCTTTCAAAATCATGACGTAATGGCATGCGCTGTGAACAGTAATAAAATATAAGGGACACTGCATAACAAGAACGCAACAGTAGACGCAGAAGGAAGCCGCTGCAACCGTGGTCGAAACGTTGGTTTTCTCCAGCAGCAGTTTTATACAATATGACGCGGCACCATACCCACAAAACTTTTATGTCGAGCTGACTCTGGCCGCGTAAACCTACGCAATTATAATAGTTCCAATTCTTCCGATATACGTCAATTCAGCTCAGAAGGAGACAAAAACTTGTCGCAAGATGCATGGGAGACATTCACCGCTTCGCACACGGTAAGTCTCACAACAGGGTCCGTCCACGGGACCAAACGAAAGAATAAAGGGCCCACCGCGGACAAGTTTCGTCGTTTCTGGGCAGCCGCTTAGTTGATAGCTCCTCCGGCTCTTCACCATCAACAAGTAAAACCAACAAACAAGAAAACCAGAACGACAGAACTAATATCGATATACCAGGAATTGGATAGCGTTGTGACTTACCGGATGATGGTTTCCCGCATTCACTGGATATGGTAGAAAACTCCGAAATGGTGTCTCTTGTAACAGCAAACACTTCGGCTCCCTTGGTTACGGAAGCACGCAGTATACGAGCATTGACAGTTTGCCCACGTTCGGATTCACGTAGTTCCGACATAACGCACTCACAACTGCGCAGGACACTGTTACGACACTTGCAAGGTAGTGAGAACATGCCACAGGTGCCATTGGTGGTCAACTACAACGGCGCAATCTGCAGGCTTGACTAGAACCTACATTTATGTTCTTGCATACATTTCTCGCAGAGTTTACATATTTTTGTCGAATCCCTGTTTACGTAATGCCTCAGAAAGCTCGAATGTTATAATGAATTTTTTGACCAGAGGGTGTGTAGACCGAAAATACTAGAAACTTGAATTTTTGGCAGCAGTTAATACGGCTTTCATGAAAGAAGTAATATTTTATTGCATTTTCCAGCCTCGGAATGCACAAATCGTGTCACACCTGGTTTCTACTTCCAGAAACGTCGTCGTTTAGAATTTAGATCTGGTTAAAAATGAAAGGCGGGGATAGCAAAACACTATGCAGCTAAATTACATGTAGGTAGTTTAAGTTTGATTGTAATTTAGTTTCTTAGCATTTTACTACTTCTTACTTTGTTTTTAAACTTCAGTTGATGACTTTCTAAGAAGTTTAAACTGGTTATGTTACAATTTGTGTGGTCCGAGGTTGTAAAAAGATACCATGAAATTATGTTATTTACAGGACATTCACAGACTTACCGATCCCCTTAGGCATTACGCCTAGCCTTTGTAAGCCGTAATCTTCGGAAGTTTCGACAAAGAGTTGCTAGGATGTGCGCGCATAATGTTCCCTTGTTCTATTATTCTTTCCCTCTCGGTACCGTATTTGGACATTCTACGGAGGTTACTGGTCTGCGCTCGTGACCGAACTGTGTATGTACTCCTGGATTCGCTCTACGGACCCCATTTGTTAGTGTGGGATTGTACATGTGTAATGGCATACTGCCGACGCGATTGGTCCCAGTAGTTGTTTTGCGAATAGGAATCAAAGTTTCGTCGTCAGTGTTTACGTACTACCTGAGTCTCTATCCTTAGCATAGCATTGTTGTTGTTGTGGTCTTCAGTCCTGAGACTGGTTTGATGCAGCTCTCCATGCTACTCTATCCTGTGCAAGCTTCATCATCTCCCAGTACCTACTGCAACCTACATCCTTCTGAATCTGCTTAGTGTATTCATCTCTTGGTCTCCCTCTACGATTTTTACCCTCCACGCAGCCCTCCAATGCTAAATTTGTGATCCCTTGATGCCTCAAAACATGTCCTACCTATGCTATGCATAGCATAGCATTGCTGAAATGTCTTTCTGCGCCCATAAATCTCTTTACCATTCGCATGCAAATCTACGAAGAAGCCGCTTCGCGTGATTTGACTGTACTTTAGATGAGCTGTAGCAATTCCTTCAATAACTATACGAGGTGCGGCTAGAAAAAAACCGGACTGATACTGGAAAAAACATTTATTTACAATTATTTACAATTTCATGTTATCTCCTTCAATGTACTCTCCTCCTCGGTCTCTACACCGCTCCATACGAATTTTCCACTGTTCATAGCAATGCTGCAGATCATTTTGGGTAAGTCCATACATTACTTCCGTCGCTTTTTCTTTTACTGCTTCAACAGTCTCAAATCTAGTTCCTTTCAAAGCTGACTTGACTTTAGGGAAAAGAAAAAAGTCACAGGGGGCCAAATCAGGTGAGTAGGGTGGATGATCTAAGATGGGAATGTTGTGTTTTGCCAAAAACGTCTTCACTGACAACGCACTGTGAGCTGGGGCATTGTCTTGGTGAAGGAACCATGACTTTTTTTCTCCACAAATCGTTCCGTTTTCTCCGTACTCGCTCACGTAGGGTAGCCAGGACACTAATGTAGTAATGCTGATTCACTGTTGGTCCCTCTGGTACCCAATCAATGTGCACAATCCCTTTGATGTAAAAAAAAACAATCATCATTGCCTTGAATTTCGATTTTGACATTTGTGCTTTTTTTTGTCGTGGAGAACCAGGAGTTTTCCAATGCATCGATTGGCGTTTAGTTTCGGGATCGTAAGTAAAAAACCACGATTCATCGCAAGTAATAACATTTTGTAAGAAGGTGGGATCACTTTCAATGTTTTCCAGGATGTCAGAACAAATCATTCTTCGGCGTTCCTTCTGTTTAATTGTGACGCACTTCGGAATCATTTTTGAACACACTTTGTTCATGTTGAAACTTTCATGAAGAATCTGCCTAACACTTTCCTTGTCAACTCCTGTTAACTCAGACACTGCTCTGATTGTTAAACGGCGATCTTTTCGAACAAGTTTACCGATTTTTTTCAATGTTTGCATCAGTTTTTGCTGACAATGGTCTGCCAGTGCGAGTGTCATCACTGGTGTCTTCGCGGCCATCTTTAAATCGTTTAAACCACTCAAACACTTGCGTTCGCGATAAACAATCATCGCCGTACACTTGTTGTAACATTACAAACGTTTCACTTGCAGATTTCCCTAGTTTGAAACAAAATTTGATGTTAACACGCTGTTCTTTCTGTACACTCAACATTTTCCGACGCACAGACAAAATGTCAACTACTTAAAACAGACGCCACGGGCAGACTGAGTGCAGGAGGCAGATGAAACTCGAGCAGTAGGCGGAGCGAAAGTCACGTGACAAGCCACGCGACTTTCAGCCTTATTGCATTCGTTTTATTGTTTCACCAGTACTAGTCCGGTTTTTTTCTAGCCACACCTCGTATGCGAAAAAAATATGCAGTTTTTTCACTGACGTCAGTAACAGTCATAAATAGATTATTTGTAACGACAAAGGGTCTTCATGTTCTTCCTTCATGCTTTCTACCTCCACAATCTCAAATTTTCCCGCCATCCCGAACTGAGGACTCACGAATAACACCTTCGCAGATGCTTTTAATACATTCTATTTTGTCATATGTAATTGACATACAGCTCACATTTTAAGTGGCAGTGCTTTCAGTTATCTTCAACACTTTCATTTCCCATTGAACTTAATCAGCCTCTGAAAGCGGAACATAACCTAGCATTGTGATAACTTATGGAGGTCGAGCTGACTCCCAACAGCAGCTAACCAAGCAACCATACTCCTTATGCGGCACGACTATCTACTAGTCCCTAGAAAGGCTACATAGCTTGGAACATTAAATGCTCTATACTTTGTGAATCAAGTAGAAACGGCGTCTTTGGCAGGAATATCATTCACAGTTTGTGCTGTGCTGTACTGTGCGTAGCAATAAGCACATTGGACAAAAAAAAATAACTCTGTTCCAGGAGATACCACGCTAATATGCTGTGAACACCTTCTGCATCCTTGGTATGAGGGGCATTCAATAAATAACGCAACCCATTTTTTGGCCAATTTCGGTTGGAAAAAATGCTGAATTTGTTGAGGGACATGTGGAATATTCTCGCTTTAGTTCCTATAGTTTCATAAGTTTAGATAGGTGGTGGCACTATACGTAGCCTTCAAAATTCCGTGTGTAACGGGCGAGCGTTCCAAAGAGAGCTGTCATTGAGTCTCTTTTGGCTGAAAACCAGAGCATCGCAGATATTCGTAGGCGTTCGCAGAACCTTTAGGTAGCCCGCGTGCCGGCAGGCCGCGCACAGCCGTGAGTTCTGCATTGTTGGAAGGTTCGGACACACTCATTCGAGGTGATCGACAGATCACAATCAGACACCTCGCTAAAAAAAAAAAAAGACGTCATTTTTTTTGTAGTGCTGGCACATTCATCCATCCAGTTGGGGTACCCAGATGTGAGTTGAGACATGGGACGCACGCTCAAGAATACTTCAACTCAATAAACACAAGGCAATAATTACCAACTAAACACAAACTCAGGCTTGTAATTTCCAACAGATTTTATTTACCAATACGCCAGAATAATATATATAATTCCTCTAGAATCTGAAACATTACTAAACAGACAAAATGTCTACGGGCGTCAAAACCCACCCCAAGCAACGATGTTAAAAGCCTCTTTACATAAATCTTAAGAACCCTACAAACAATAAATTCTTTACCGAGAGAACTCCCATTGAAGCAGAACACCTTTTGAGACATAACAGCAGAAACAACTCACGATTTCTCTCTCAAAATCAAATATTAAAAGCCCAATACAATGAAAGGCCTCTTTCAGGTGTTACAAAATTGCAGTGATAAGTTATCGCACATCAGAGATGCGCGGGAACAACTCGGAGCGAGTCTGAATGAAAGCTGAAAGGGAGTCGCTGAAGAAGGAAAGACGAACGCCTCGACGTCACCAGGAACAAATAATAAAATACTCAAATTCGCCGGAGAACTGGAGTCCACTGGTGATGAATACAGCGACCGCGCTATCGGTTACAATTCAAACTGGCAGCCGCCAAGACGTCGTCCCCCAGTTAAAACGACCAGCTACAACGGTTGACGCGCACCGCTGATTACACCACTGAAACAAAAAAAAACTACAGAGCAACTGTGTAGTATCCAGAGTAATAATCCTTAAAACATTTGAAAAATTTCAAAAACAGGAATACAGACACAAGGGACCCACAAGCTTTCTTATTTTTCTACTTAACCCACACTGAAAGAATATATCAGACGCAAAATATTATCACACAATGAGCCTTTTGAAGGAGTAGACAATCTGTTTCTCACAAACAGCTTATATTAATCCTGCTCCTCTCTCATCACCTCCGTACCATCACCTACTCATCCTGCATCTTTCTGATGCTGGCTATGTTCTCAACATACTCAATGGAAAGAACTTCACATGCTCCAAATTTGATGTCGGCGTGGCACAAGTAGCCAATAGTGATGGGGAGCTCGTGAATGAGTCGTTCAAATGAACGCTTCACTTCCGTGAAGTGTGAAATAACCACTCAATTTCAATTAACTGGTACTTCAAACTCTTCACAGATAGCACACTCCACACTTTTTCTAGTTCACTCACTCTCTTCCCCTCTCCCACTACATCGGCGCTACGTGACTCATCCTCCCTTCAGTCCTCCCTCTGCTGCCTGTCTACGAATCGCGCGGGGTTTGTGGGGAACGATAGGTTTACGAGTGGTTGGTGAGGTGAGGGGCGAGGGGAAGGCAGCGTCAGCTGCTACGTGCAGTGCTGACATTACTTGTGACTATTTGTGCAGTTATACTTCGCGTCTACGGGTAGCCTACCGTTGGCAGCGCTTGCAGACAAATGAATATTAAAGATATAAACGAAGGGGCTGGCTGTGTGAGCACGCATAGCCAACATGAAAATAAAAGGTTTGTTAATAACACTGAAGGAGGGATTTTACCTGAAATCGTACCAATGACTACAGGTGACAGTTTACGTTTGGAATGTGGAGGGTTATTATTCTCAACAAAAATAAAATCTACAGGAAAACTTCTGAATAATTACTTAACGTAGGTATATAGACTGTGACAGTGGTAAACATACTCATCCTATTTTGGATTAAATTTTACAAGGAACATAAAATTGGACTGCATTTCGTTGTTAGCCCTATTTTTCAGTTCATGAATACAACAAATAATATTTCATTTGGCAGATAAAGACTTTTTTGGACGCTTCATGAGAAAATTTCGAGCAAGATTAAATGTAATACCTTCTTTATATGTGACAGGCTTCTCTGTTTATCTTTCCTTTGTCCCTCCGACCATGCTCTATTTAAGTTAACTCAGACGCTGTAAGAGCGTAAAACGTTGCGTGCACGTTACTACATAGTTCGGCCATCTGTTGGTAAAATTATGAAGTATTAAGAAGCTTCATTGTACGAGCGAGGCGAAGCGAGCGTAGCAGCGGCTGAGCGGCGAACTGGGCAACTTCGACAGGCTTCAGTACTTCACGAATGAACTACTTCATTTGAACGCTTCACGGCAAAGAGTGAAATGAATGAAGTAGTTCACTGGAATGAACGAGTTCGACCCATCTCTAGTAGCCAACTGCACGCGCGTCTTCGCCCGCTGCCCCGCTGCCCACGTGACAGAAAGAGGCAGAGCATGCGCAAAAGCGCGACCGCCGACAACCAGCTATCTCCCCACAGCAAAGTGCGCTTAAATAGCCGAAAAGCGACCAAAGAGGAAAACAGCGGCCACGCGATGCAGAGTCGATCGCTGGGATCTTACAATCTTACATCATTACAGAAAAGCGTTTGGCGCCAACGGAGCCCCACGTATCACTATCAGTTTGGCTTTAGGAAAGGTGAAGGTGCGAGAGGCAATTCTGACGTTGCGGTCGATAATGGAGGAAAGACTAAAAAAAAATAGACACGTTCATAGTATTTGTCCACCTGGAAAAAGCGTTCGACAATGTAAAATGGTGCAAGATGTTCGAAATTTGAGAGAAGTAGGGGTAATCTATAGGGAGAGACGGGTCATATGCAATATGTACAACAGCCAAAAGGGAATAATGAGAGTGGACTCCCAAGAACAAAGTGCTCGGATTAAAAAGGGTGTAAGGCAGGGATGTAGTCTTTCGACCCTACTGTTCAATCTGTACATCGAAGATGCAATAATGGAAGTAAAAGAAAGATTCGGGAGTGGAATTAAAATTGAAGGTGAAAGGCTATCAATGACACGATTCGCTGATGCCATTGCTACTCTGAGTGAAAGTGAAGAACAATTACAGACGAACTAAACGGAATGAACCGTCTAATGCCGTGTGGCTAGGGCCTCCCGTCGGGTAGACCGTTCGCCTGGTGCAAGTCTTTCGAGTTGACGCCACTTCGGCGACTTGCGTGTCGATGGGGATGAAATGATGATGATGATGATGATGATGATGATGATGATGATGATGATGATGATGATGATAACACGATACCCAGTCCCTGAGCGGAGAAAACCCTCGACCCAGCCGGGAATCGAACCCGGGCCGTTAGGTACGACATTCCGTCGCGCTGACCACTCAGCTACCAGGGGCGGTACAGAATATAGATTGAGAGTAAATCGAAGAAAGACGAAAGTAACAAGAAGTAGCAGAAATGAAAACAGCGAGAAACTTAACATAAGGGTTGATGGTCACGAAGTTAACGAGCTCTGCTTCCTAGACAGCAAAACAACCAATGACGTACAGAGCAAGGACGACATGAAAAGCAGACTAGCACTGGCAAAAAGTGCATCTCTGGCCAAGAGAAGTCTACTAGTATCAAAGATAGGCCTTAATTTGAGGAAGGAATGAGGAGGATGTGTGCAGAATCGGAGAGGAAAGGAATATGTGGAAAACTGAGAAGGTGAAGGGATAGGATGATAGGACATCTATTAAGACTTCGGGGAACGATTGCCATGGTACCAGAGGGAGCTGTAGAGGGCAAAAACTACAGAGAAAGACAGATATTGGAATAGATAAAGCAAATAGAGTACGCAGGGTGAAAGTGCTACTCTGAGATGAAGTGACTGGCACAGGAGAGGAATTCGTGGCGGGCCGGATCAAACCCATCAGAAGACTGATTACTCGAAAAAAGGTATATCATGGGACGATAACTCCAGCGTCATTCACAAACAGCGTTAACCATTCGTACATTGCCTGACCAAGTGCAACAGGCACGGAATTCCATCCCCGAAACTGACATCTGGCTCCTATACGACAAAGTGCATGCACGTCTACATGATTGAATTGAATGTTGTGTCGGTTAGACTAGTTATTGATGTACCAGCATTTCATATTTGCAGTGGCTTTTCTCGCGCTTTGTGCCCCCCCCCCCCCCCCCCCCCGGCCCCACTGATTCTGCAGATATCAAGTCATTAAGAGTTGTTCCCACGTTCGGCCCAGTATGTCCCTAAGCATTGTTATATCAGCTCGCAGTTCTGGTAACTTTCTTGATAGAAGGGGCGCAAACACTTAATGTTTCACATAACACACGAGAACCTCGCATGGGGTTAGGTCGAGAGAATGAGGAGGCCATGATACGAATTCCTGATAATTCCCACTAGGACCCATCCAACGGTTTCTCAATTTTCTGTGCAAGAATTCACGATCGATTAAAGCGAGATGGAGCACCATTCTTTTTGTAGATGAAGGCCACACTATAGGTCTCCAGTTGTGGGACGAGCCAGTTTTCTAGCATGTCTAGGTAGACGTGGCCTCTAATGGTCTTTTCACAGAAGAAAAACGGACTGTAAACTTTAAACCGTGAGACTGCACGGAATACATTAACTTTCGGCGAATATCGAATGTGCAGAACGATAGCGCGGTGATTATCTGTCCCCAAGATCCACGCATTGTGTCTGTTCACTGTGCCAGTCATTAAAAAAAGTTGCTTAAATGTTGAAGATGAGTTTCTCACAAAACCCTTTCTCCTTCATAAGCAGTTGCAACTGTACCGAAAATTCGAAGCTCCTGACTTTTTTCATCGGGAGTCAGGGCTTGTAGCAACTGCAAGCGGTAAGGCTTCAGCATCAGTTGTTTTCTTAAGGTCTTCCAAATGGTTGGTTATAGTATGTCCAGCGCTCTGCTCGCTCTGTGCGTCGATTTCTGCGGGCTACTCCCGAACCCCGCCCGCACGCTGTCTGTGGTTTCTTCACTCACTGCAGGCCGATCTGTTGATTTCCCCTTGCAGAGGCATCCTGAAGCTGTAAAATGTCCGTATCTTGGCTAAATGGAGTTGGTGGATCTTTGCTGAACTGCAGAACGAAATGCCGTTGCCATGTTACGGTAAACTGGTGTGAATGCATTTCACGCACAATATACACTTTCTCGGCGCCTGACGCCATGTGCCAAACTGCTCACCGCTGTGCTCTCGTGGGAGAACTTTTTGAGTTTTCAATGTGAATGTTGAGTTTTATGACAATATATCAACTAATGTTACTACACCGAATTCATTAAAATCTCATCAGTCATTTATAACAACATTGTATTTGTCTGGTGGTCTTATTTTCTACGTGCACAACTACACATGATTCGGTGTTTGTCTGCAGCGTTCTTTTTCCAGATGCCCATCTTTTACGGTCAGCCTGGTGATCCAGAGAAAGAGAAGAAACTGATGGCAGCTTTTGAGACGTTCGACAAGCTCCTGGACGGTAAAGAGTGGGCTACGGGCAGCCACGTCACCATAGCTGATTACGCCCTCGCTGTCACCACCAGCAGTGCTGAGGTAATTGCGTGCGTGTTCTCCAGAAAATCAGACTAAGCAGAGCAATTTCCAGATAAAGGAATTTTAAAAACTGCCTTGTTGAATTTTAAAAATTGCCTTGCTAGCCTCTGCGATTAGTGACGAGAATCTGTTTAATCACACTGAATACAGCTTAGGTGTTTGCGGCTTAAAAGACTCCATTCAGAACAAGAAAGTAGCACAAATATACAGACGAGATGGACGAATCTGACGTATTCGTAATGACAGTCATGTAGAAAATACAGTAACGTATTCGTTTCATTTTAATCGTTTTACTAACGCATGGATGGGTTCTGGACATTGGAGGACACGTAGCGTTCTCACAAACCTGTACACTGATCAGTCAGTGCAACAGGGAAAATATTTGGTCCATCAGTGTGACTTTATGTACCAAGATCGCAGCATGTTTGTTTCAAAGTTTTGGTCACGCAGTAAGTATGCACTGCGCAGGCTTGAGAGCTTGTCTACAGATTTTCATTTGTTCCTCAACCTGAAATAGTATGCAGGACTTAAGCACTTCAGTGATAATACTGAGCAGGATAAAACTGTCAAAAAATTATTTACAAAGGAAGTGCAGTTAAATACAATTAAGTTAACTGTTTCGAATTTTTTGTGTAACAGAAAATTTAGTCTCTGGAAGTCATCGTACAAAAGAGGAAGGGTGGACTTTCTAAGCTTCGCCCTATCCTATTGACTTGGCCCATCATTAATGAGTATTAAGTATCTAATTTTCTTTTATCAACAACTGAGGAATCTTTTGTTTTGAAGCGTGTATCAGAATACCTTTCAGAATTGCCTGCATACCGGAATCATCAATAGCTAATTAATCAGTAATAATTTTGTGTTGCAGTGGTCAGGAGTGGATCTCAAGGCGTACAGCAACGTTTGCAGATGGCTAGATCGTGTGAAGAAAGCTATTCCCTGCTTCGACGAGATAAACAATTCATCGTTCGCTGCTTTAAAGGAACTGTTACAGAAGCTGACAGAGAAACTCGCACAGATGTCGCTCAACAAACAATAAATGGATTATATATTAAATATTTAGGTTGCTCTAAGAGCAGTAATTACATCGTCAGTAGCTGATAAGAATGCTTCAATAAAAAAAGATATTTTTGTATGACGAGATCTCGTACAATGTGTACTAGTTACGGATGACAACAAAAAGTAATATTGATCGGGCACTATATCGTGACAGTTTTAGGTGGCGGTGTTTTGATATTTGGTTGCTGAAGTTAACGGTAGGCCTATCCCACAGCTTTTACAACTCTGGCAACCATTACAGAATACCTCGTGTGTTCTCAGATTTGTTTTGCTTTGTGTTGTGCGTAGTTTGTCACTCGTTTCGTATTGTGAAATGAGTGAAGACACTGCCACAGGTTTATCACGGGGTCCGAGTACGACTCCCGCGACCCCTAAAAGGAAAGGGAGATTCGTAATACGAAGTGGTGCTCGCAAAATGATGCATGATGTACTGGAGTGCTGCGGGATGGAAAAGGAAAGCATAAAGCTGCTACACCGTATCACTCAAGCCTCTAAAAGAGCTGACACTTACCCAAACTGACAAAGGTATACCAAACGTAGATAGGATTAGAAAGTTTGCAAGCTCTCATCCACTCGAATCGCCTGGTACTCCAGAAAAGAATGGTCAGTTTTAGTCTTAATTTGTACTGCACACGTGTAAAGCTTCCAACTAGGCAGCTGCTAGGTTCAAATTACTTTATTTTTATTTTATTTCACTTACAAAGAGACCCTGTGAGATCCAGTCGAAGACTTCAGTAAATTAGTTATAAGGAATACGAACGCGGAGTTCTATACACAACAGACAGGACTTGCAAGCGTGGCAAAACTACTTCTAGTGCTGCATGAGAAGGTAAAATTGGAGATGGGGCAGCACCTCATTAAAAGCTTTGCTTAAGACGATGTTATTCGAAACTTTCTGGCAGATTAAAACTGTGTGCCGGACCGAGACTCGAACTCGGTACCTTTGCCTTTCGCGGGCAAGTTCTCTACCATCTGAGCTACACAAGCACGACTCACGCCCCGTCCTCACAGCTTTACTTCAGCTAGTACCTCATCTCCTATGAGGACGAGGCGTGAGTCGTGCTTGGGTAGCTCAGATGGTAGAGCACTTGCCCCCGAAAGGCAAAGGTCCCGAGCTCGAGTCTCGGTCCGGCACACAGTTTTAATCTGCCAGGAAGTTTCACATCAGCGCACACTCCGCTGCGGAGTGAAAATCTCATTCTGGTAACATTCTCGATGTGATTCCTTTGGAAATCCGTACGAAACAAACGAAATCCCCTGCTAGAGCTTGGTGGCATTGTTATTTGGCGGTCTCGTTTCCTTGTACACATGAGGAACATTAGGGAAGCTCAGCAAAATATTTTTTATCTTGATGAGTCGCGGACTGACAGCAATATGACATGTGACAAAAGCTGGCAGAGGTTGCAAGAGGCAGTGGGTGTTAGCGTGTGGGGAAGTTCCTCCAAAAGGACGAGAGTGGCAAGTGTTGGCTCGAAAAGACTGGTTTGTGAAGCAAGCTGAGCTAAAGTATGGGCGAAAACGACGCAAGGAGATTATCATGGCCAAACGAAATCTGAGAATTTCGAGAAGTGGTTTCCGAAGACGGTGCTCCCAAATCTTCCGCCAAATTCTGTCATTGCTATCACTTTAGGCAGGTGGACAAAACAGCATCAATATACTCTCCAAGGGTGGCGATGATAAAATGGCTGCGAAAATGAAAGTTAAGTGCAATGACAGCATCTTAAAGCTGAGCTGTATTCTATTGTGCAGGCGAATAAACAAAGTGAAAAGATGTAAGTTAGTAGACAAACTGTCAAAGAGTGCAGACCACACTGTGGTTCGCCTACCGCCGTGCAATTGCGACCTGAACTCGGATGTGCGAAATTAAGCGGTATATGAGGGAGCACAAAGGCTCTGGCGACATGTCTGTAGCCAAACTCAAGAAACTGACAGACGATGCCTTCAATTCTGTCAATTCAAGCTTTTTGGAAGGGTACTGCAGAAAAGTGCAAGAGGCAGAGCATCATGACAAGAGGCGCGATGTCGTAATGGACATTGGAATTGACGATATTATAACACGTGCTAATGACTCCAACGAGGACTCATCTAACAGATACACAGTGGAACATGAGAGCTCGTCCCGCACGGACAAAGCATACGGACACGGCCGAAAGTGGCCGTGAGTGTGACTAAGATAAATCGTCGAAGTGTTTCATGCAGTATGTAAATGTTATATGTTTAATTATAGTGGTTTTCTATCAGAAATGTTTATCTCTAATTTTATATCATTTCTGATAACTGTTAGGCACTCTGTAACAATAGGTGTCTTCACTGGTTTTTGCATTCACTATCAGCCTGCTTCAGATCTGCTTTTGCTGAAGCGCGAAACATGGGTGCGAGAGGGGGGGGGGCTGCCCCCCCCCCCTTTTCTTGTGGCCCCTACCTGCCGTAGTCCTGTCTTGTTTACGCTCACGTCCGACTGCCACGATATAGTGTCAGAGTACTAATACCCATACCGCTACTGGTACATTTTAATACATGTAAAGTGTACGCACTGTATTTTTCGTCTTGTGCACGTGGCATGCAATTTGTCCTAACTTAGGATATCATCGAAAGCATGCTTCACGAGTGAGAGCAATGCTCGTTGCACATCAGATAACAACTAATCACAATATCTGCGCATAATCTCGAGTGATCAAAAGGCTTGGCCACTGTCTGCAACGAAACATTGTCACAATGATACAAACGAATTAGATATGCGTGTAAACTGGTTATATTCATATTTAGAAGCTCAAGAATGTCCCACTAACGATGTGGGGAGGTAACTCACTTATGTGGAAGCCTGCCTGCGAAACACTAAAAGCTTTCCTAATTTGTGCACATCGTAAGTCCAAAGAAGACGAGTCCAAGACCCACGAAACTATACAATTAATCAAGTAACACAAGACGCATAGCGAATCGCACAATCGCGAGCTGCTCAGAAAGTGGGTAACGCTGATGCGAAATGCGAAACAACTCCAAACTCGGCAAAAGCCAGCCAGACCTCGCCGAATGCTACCGGATGAAGATAGCTTCAGTCGGCCTACTGCCCACTCGGTGTCAGGGCCAGAACCCTGTCTCCCTCCGCGGCAGGATCGCCAGTGACCGAAATTATCTTCCTTTAAACCTGACTCCCCACCTTACAGAAAACATCGGGTGGAAGGGGTAAGTCAATGGTACTACCAAAGTGACCACCAAAATAATTGCCGTCTTTACTTGAATACAGAGGGTAACGATGCAAAAATTTCCCATTCTTGACTTACAGAAGACATCTTAACGTGCCAGAGGTAGGTATCGGCTGCTAGCCGTGTTCCACTCATTGGTCGATCCGTTCGCGCTGAGGCACGGTGGCGGGTAGGAGACATTTGGTTGAATAAAAATGGAGGGAAAGGTAAATAATTTTCTACTGTCCAAGCAGAGTTGCGGCGGCCTGTTCTTAGATGTGCATGTAGGAAGGTGAATTCGTGACGCTCAGTAATACACTCGGGGCTTGCAGTGGCTTAGCGGGATACTGCCTTCCAAGGAGAAAACCGCATTTGCCAACAAAGCGTGGAGCAGGGGTTTAGCGCAGCCAACCTTCGCAGACTCCAGTGCCCTGGGAAACCATGCACCTTCTTTAAGGCCTCTGTGACTAACCAGTGGTCTCAACACACCGTAGAACAACCAGTGGACCCTCTCGTTTATAACAAAATTATTCGAGCCCTCTTCCTAAGTTAGCAAGTCCTGTATTCCTCTCAAAAAGCCAAGAAATGAGCAGAAAAATAATCAAATGTCGCACAGCGATATGTGACTGTCATGTCCGTTATATTAATTTCCAAAATTAAGGAGTATTATTGTAAAATAGACAAATATGGTTGACATTGGGATTTCACATACGTCAGGAACAAATTGCTGTGACGTTGATAACTCTCCTTCAAGACGGAAAGATCTCAAAGGGTGGGATTTATTATTAGTATTCGTAACCTACATAAAATTATACACGTGGTATGTGTTCTTTCAGACACGTCGGAAAGAACGGACACCACATATATAATTAAGGCGAGGACAGCTAATGACCACTTCAATGCGGGTGTACACCACGTTCGAACTCTTACGGAATCGGCGAATTGCTGTGAGCAATGAGGATAAAGGGCAAAGGGCCTAGATGGCGCAGTGGTCAGTGCATCTGCCTAGTTAGCAGGAGAGACAGGTTTGAATCACTGTCTGGCACAAATTTTCAGCTTTCCTCATTGATTTAAATCATTGTCAACTGGCAGCTTATGTCATTCATTCCTTTGCGTCTTGATACCTAAAATAGACTAGCGATAGTAAGGATGCAATAAGTTGCCGCAGGATCCTAAATGCCGATAATTAAAAGTTGGTCGCAGGGAACGCTTCACGTGAACTATTCTGTTTCAGAGACCTCAAAGTTGTGACGCTGTAATTGCCTGACGAAGTGGTGTTGTTGTTGTTGTCTGTGTGGGTGAATGATAAATTGGGTAACACAGTAGCACTATATTTAAATGCATGATGTAATAGGAGACATGATCACAAATGTTTACTAAACCTTTCAGATGTCGTTTTTTGTATTGCGTTGTGTTACAGCAGCCTTAACTTAATTTCATATTCATTGCTACAAATATGCACAGGAAAATGATTTTCTTTGTAATGAAAATTCACGAATCCATCTTATTTCCATGTCAAAATTTATACCGTAGGAGCTGATCGCTATGAGGCGTTCACGTCCATGAGTTGACAGTACTGGAAGACAAACAGTAAAACATTCCCTCTCTCACATATCCTCTCACCTCAATGGCTGCACTACTCACACCTCTGCCCCTGAGGTACGCGGCCAACTTTACTTACCTCCTGGACTGTCTCTGTAATTTTGTTTGTAACTGAACAGGAAAACTACACTCTTAAGAAACTCTCAATGTAAGTTGACGTTTTTGGATTCGCTTTTTGGTTGCAAGTTGCGTATTATTGTGAAATACGGCTGAGAACCACGAGTCATAAGAATACTTGGTTCAGTTCGACGACCACTGCACTAGAGCCATAGAAATAATACCAGATTTTGATATGATACTGTAGGCTAGCAAATAAGATGTTACGCTGGTACGCTGAATTGTGGGTTGGATTCCTGGTGGCTTCCGTCCATTTTTATCTTTATCAAACTAATTAACTAATTAATTAATTTAAATGTAATTCATTTCTGTCTTTTTACCGCACCACTTTAACAGTTGTATTAACTTTTCTTTTTTTAGTTTTTCATCCTTTTTTAACTATTACATCAGTATTTTTTAAGATTTAAATATTACGATGGATAAATGAAAAATACTTGAAAGTACATGGAGAATGATTCCAAATGGAAAAAAGAAGAAAAAGAAGTAAACAAATAAGAACAAACAAAAAAGTAAATATGGTAAATATAACACTGAGAAAACTTATATATTGAAACTAATTAACAACTATTTTTGTGAAGATGAAACCATCATGATTCGAACCTACAACTTTCAGCACATATACCAGACTAATATCTTACGCTCTAGACTGCATTGCTATTTCAACAGCTGATTTTACATTCTAACTGTAAGAAACAACAACAACAAAAAAACGTACCACGAAGGAATTATACGAATGGGGCGGAAATCGGTAGATGAGATGTTCATTTACAAACAAGTGATTACAATTTCGGAGAAATTGGATGATCCATTAAAGAGAAAGAGCTTCACAAATTGAACAAGTCATCAGCGCGTTCATACACCTCTGGCCCTTAAGTAAGCAGTTTCCCGCGAGGCATTGATTGATAGAGTAGCGGTATATCACCGGAGGGTATCGTGCCAAATTTGATCCAATTCGTTATATCTTCAAAATCCCAAGCTGGTTAAGAGTTGTTACCCATAATACTCTAGGTTTCGGCGACTGATGGCTAAGATAGTGTTCGGCAAGCACACAGAAAGGCAGTAGAAACTCTCGATGTGGTGCGAGCGGGCATTATTGTAAGCCCGGGATGGGTTGTCATGAAAGGCAGCAAAACGGCCCGTAGAATGTCGTCGGCGAAGCGCTGTGCTGTAAGGTAGCGGCAGATGACAACCAAAGGGGTCCTGCTATGAAATGGAATCAGGGCCCAGACTGTCACTGCTGCGGGCAACAAGCAGATTGGTATCCCACTACTGTCTGCAGCGTTTTCACTGGTCATCGGGGCTCATTTCGAAGCCAGACTCAAGACTGTCGCCCGCTATACGGCCCGACAACCCGGAGCGATGGTGTGGGGTGCCATTTCTTTCCACTGCAGGACCTCCTTTAGTTGTCACCCACGGCATCCTTGTAGCGCAGCGGTACTTCGACTGTATTCTACTCCCACTTTTGTTGTTCTTCACGGGAAGCCATCCAGGGTTTACATTTCAGCAAGAGAATGCCTGCCCTTAAGCGGCGAAAGTTTCTATTGTTAGTCTTCGTGCTTGCCGTACCTTCCCCAATTGAAAACGTTTGGAGCTGTATGGGCAGAGCTTGCATGGGGGCTTAATTATAAAGAATGCAAATAATTTTAATTTTTTGATTTAGTAGCTGTCTGTTCGGTTACGCAGTCTCGTAAACGGTTGGCCCTGACTAGTTTTAGTACGCAATCTGACTGCATAGAATAGCAACAAGAATGAAAGAAAATTTCCGTTAACACAATTAATTAATTAAGTCCCCAGCAACTATAAAACGTACGAAACCAAAGCACAAGTGTAACTGTTCTGTGTGTGGAAGTGTGATTCAACGTACACATCTGGCACGGTTCTTCTTCAATAAGACAAGAAATTTTAAATACCATTTATACTGAAGTAATTAAAAAAAATAGAAATACTACAATCGCGCAAGAAAACCAGAATTACACTCTAATACAAGAACACAAGCCAGATGCTTTGTTGACTGAACCTGTAATGACGCATTATTTAAGACACTGAAATAATAAAAAAAAAGGAATTTTTTTTACCTTCATATATATTGACGAAAAGCACTCTGATCATTACAATATCTCCATTCGAACATCATCTGCTGTCTAGCCCATCAAACAACTGCATAAAACATGGAACAAGCACTCCCTACTACAACATCTCAACACCGACTCACTACTACTACTCCACAAGCACTGACTACTGCCACATCTCGACAAGCACTGCCAGTGGAGGCAGCGGAATAAAACTCTGGCGCAATCTCTGGTGCTGTGGCTCAGTGTAGCCACCTTTCATATGCCCTTCCTCCATGGGCCAGAATTTGATAGTATTTTTGCCAGCATTGGTGGTGAAAATACCACCAAATTCGTCCACAAAAATACAGACAAAAATAAAAGATAATATTAATACGTAAAGATCACATAATTAGATAAAATTTTGGCTTTGCACTGACCTTTCAATAACCTAATATATAAAATACAGTAAGCAATACAAATTCTTTCATACATGTGACTTTACATAATTGTTTACGCAATACACAAAAAATCAGTTTATACAAATGTTCACATAAAATGCTTTCAATGATTCAAAAACAAGTAGTTGATAGTTCCAGCAGTAGCACCCAGCAATGGTCAACAGGTGCATACACCAACAAGTGACCTTATGTCAGTAGAAGCAGTCCATCATTGGCACCCAGCAATGTTGAGCAAGTGCAGACACCAACAGGTGACATGTCAGTAGAAACAGTTTCATCAGTGGCACCCAGCAATGTTGAGCAGGTGCAGCCAGCAGTCCATAATATTCACTATCACTAATCACACTGTTCATCAGCAGAAATTAAACATTTCTAAGTGTCATACATCAATGTTGAACAGGTGCAGGTGTGAACAACAGTTTGAATGCACACACAATTGCTTTTACAAAATTATTATCAATGCTCTTACACTAAACATACAAATTATAATAAACACACAGATGATATCAGATAATTGTCATATTAACTATTACAAATACACAAATATAAGTAAATCTATAATATTTATGGGTGTCAGTGTAAGTCACAACAAACAAGTAAAATAATATTTAGGAGATAGGTCGGTACCAATTATTTGGGATTAGGAAAGGAAAACACACAAAACGCGCTCACTCATCCTTCATCTACATTAAGTACTACTGTGTAATTGAATAGTGTTAACTGTGTAAATGCAATTCTGTCCAAAATTTTATGTTCAACTTGTGTATCAAGTAGTAGTGGCAGCAATGTATAGCAGTCAATAATAGTTAGTCAACGTCATAGTCATCATGTCAAGACCAATGTTTGCCAAGCCAAATCAAATGTACGGTTGCTGAACAACTGTCAGTGAGCCAAGATATGCAAATACTTCCTCTCTCCAAAAAAAAAAGTATATACTGCTTAGTGATTTAACAAAGTGTGTGTGTGTGTAGACAATCTTCCTTCTACTAGAGTGTTCTAGTCTGCCATCTTTATCCTCCTTGTTCCATATAAACCAACAAAAAAAAAAAAAATGCTCCTCACTTACTTCACCTCTTATCCACCAAAACTCCAATAATGATCAGCATCACATAATCTCAATACTTCAATAATACCTCTTACGTCGATACATATAAACCTTATCATCAATATCATATACCTTACCTCTTGTTCACTAAAACTCCAATAATCATCAACTTCACACAATCTCAATACCTCAATAATACCTCTTCAATACGTCGATACATATAAACCTTATCACCAATATCATTTCACTTCCATAACAACTCTTTCTTCTAGTCAGTCTCCTCAAACAAGTACAGATAAAATCCTAATGCAAACTTCACATCCCATACAATCCGTAGACACAATGTCCACACACAACCTCTGTGTAATCCATCTGACCGATATCTTCTACTCATTATGAATTATAAAATACATTTTGGTTACCTTGTCCATCATTAAATAAGAGAAATGCATACATGACCTATAATAGCCTTTAGTTCGAAGAACTTTCAGTAAGTAAGTACGATTACGAAGTGTGAATAATCGTGATATTTCAGTGTGTACACCACTTCAAGAACTATGGCGAACAGAAGCAAACATGTGGAGTATTTCTTGTGTCAAGTGTCACTTGCTATTTCAATTGCTCATGAAGAATGCAGTGTAATAACTGTCAATGGTCTAAACCTAGTGTTGGTATGTCATGTCGTTAGCTTCCTTCCTATTACATTTATACAGCTTCCATAAAACCTCCAGCTCGTGTGACTTCTATGACGTTTCTTGTACTAATGTCGTTCGTCGAATTATAGCAATTCATTTTCTTATCTTAAAAAAATAAGGCATTGAGCGTAAACCAAACATGCAATAGCGAGTAAATATACCAGTGGAGAACAGAATGTCAACAAGTGGATGCAGCACAATTCTTACCACGAGGGTCTGCCAAGCAAACAATCTATAATGAATACCATAGTGTGACCTAAACTCTATGTTCGTACACAGTATATAAGCAATTCTATATACCAAATTAGAGTAGTTATGACAACAAAACAGAAATGTGTAAATATGCAATCCATACGCAAAGCTGCAAATATATTTCTTACATAATAAACAGGTCATTAGCATCATATCAGCATTAGCAAATAAATGTTCATATGTAATCTTAATAAGTAAACATGAAGGCGCAAGCAGATACATCACAAAGTATAACCTAAATACATAACCATAGTCAGCACAATTAATCAGGTGACAATTATAATTTAAATAAATAAACACAGCAGACACATAATAAAAAAAATGACATTAGTGAAAAAGCAGTGCAGCCAAGCGATGCATAATATACACAAGTAACAACCCTGTTCATTAATCAATCATTGTCAAAAGCAGTTAATGTACGCAAGCATGTCGCTTCACAAATTCAAAGAACATGAAATTTAGCATAAAGTATGACTCACGTAATCGCGAGCAGCAAATTACGTCTAAAGTACGTACCTAAGTGGAAGTATGTTACCTGAAAAATAAACTCAATTAATAGTTAACCTTTTTAGTTTATTACTTTTTTCTTCGAAATTACATTCTTCCTGAAATTTTCTCCATAGCAAGTTCTCTTAACGTCGGAGACACACAGAATTTACCTGAAGTTCTTAAATATTTTATACAACCGTATCCTGAAAAATACTGAACGTTAATAACATAATTTGTCAAATCACTATAGCTTTATACTGAATTTAATCGGAGAAATTAGACTGTGTTTTTGTTTACGGCTGTCAGTGCATTCCCACTGAACGCTCGATCAGCTGTAGGTACGCGTTACGTAGGAAGTAATTGTTTGCGGTCAACGACTGCCTTGTGCGCCGCGCAGACTTGACTGTTGCTTTGAGTATGTGCCGCCGCCGGAACACGGCGCGGTATCCTTGTATTCTCTGCGTGTTTACATGTAACTGTTAGTCTCTCAAAAGTATGTCATTCCACAAAAATTTTAACTTTTGATATACACGGTGATTCAAAAAGAATACCACAACTTTAAAAATGTGTATTTAATGAAAGAAACATAATACAACCTTCTGTTATACATCATTACAAAGAGTATTTAAAAAGGTTTTTTTTTCACTCAAAAACAAGTTCAGAGATGTTCAATATGGCCCCCTCCAGAGACACGAGCAATAACAACTCGATACTCCAACTCGTTCCACACTCTCTGTAGCATATCAGGCGTAACAGTTTGGATAGCTGCTGTTATTTCTAGTTTCAAATCATCAATGGTGGTTGGGAGAGGTGGCCGAAACACCATATCCTTAATATACCCCCATAAAAAAAATCGCAGGGGGTAAGATCAGGGCTTCTTGGAGGCCAGTGATGAAGTGCTCTGTCACGGGCCGCCTGGCGGCCGATCCATCGCCTCGGGTAGTTGACGTTCAGGTAGTTACGGACAGATAAGTGCCAATGTGGTGGCGCTCCATCCTGCTGAAATATGAATTGTTGTGCTTCTTGTTCGAACTGAGGGAACAGCCAATTCTCTAACATCTCCAGATACTGTAGTCCAGTTACAGTAGCACCTTCCAAGAAAAAGGGACCAAAAACTTTATTGGCTGAAATGGCACAGAAAACGTTCACCTTAGGCGAGTCACGTTCATACTGAGTTGTTTCCCGCGGATTCTCAGTGCCCCATATACAGACATTGTGACGGTTGACTTTCCCGTTAGTGTGGCAAGTTGCTTCATCACTAAACACAATCTTTGAAATGAAAGATTCATCTGTTTCCATTTGAGCAAGGATAAAATCACAGAAATCGATTCTTTTAATCTTATCAGCTGCAGACAGTGCTTGAACCAATTTCAGACGATAAGGTTTCATAACTAACCTTTTTCGTAGGACTCTCCATACAGTTGATTGTGGAATTTGCAGCCCTCTGCTAGCTCTGCAAGTCGATTTTCCTGGGCTGCGAACAAATGCTTGCTGGATGCGTGCTACATTTTCAGCACTCGTTCTCGGCCGTCCAGAACTTTTCCCTTTGCACAAACACCCATTCTCTGTAAACTGTTTATACCAACGTTTAATACATCACCTATCAGGAGGTTTAACACCATACTTCGTTCGAAATGCACGCTGAACAACTGTCGTCGATTCACTTCTGCCGTACTCAATAACACAAAAAGCTTTCTGTTGAGCGGTCGCCATCTTAGCATCAACTGACGCTGACACCTAGTCAACAGCGCCTCAAGCGAACAAATGTACAACTAAATGAAACTTTATAGCTCCCTTAATTCGCCGACAGATAGTGCTTAGCTCTGCCTTTTGTCGTTGCAGAGTTTTAAATTCCTAAAGTTGTGGTATTCTTTTTGAATCACCCTGTATGATGTATTCCCTTAGAGCGTCGAGATTTAAGAGTTTCTACTTCGACAGTGTTATCATGAATAATTTTGCGAATTCTATATGGACCGTTATAAAGCAGAAAAAATTTGCGACACAAGCCCTTTCCTTTGTGAGACAAACGGTGAGACTTAATTAATACCTTTTGACCAACTGACAAGGTTTTTAAACGACCAGGACGTTTAGCTGATTTCTCTCTTCTAGCAGCCGCAGATGCAATATTCTGTAGAGCCAGGTTGACAACTTCAGAATGCCGCAGTTTTCGTGAAGGCGGAAAAGGAACGATTTCCGAAATGCGATTTGTCGGTGCTTTATTTTTTAATATCAATATAGGCGGTAAAGAAGTTGAATCATTAGGGAGTTCATTCAGAATATTTTGAAAAATATGAAGATACTGATCCCATGTTCTATGATTCTGATGACAATAAAGTCGACACAATTTATTGATTTCCTTCATCCATCTCTCTGAAGCGTTAGATTGAGGGTGAAAAAGTGAAATGAAAATTGGTTTAATCTTATGACGCCGTAGAGTACGAAGCCAAATTTTAGAGCTAAACTGTGATCCATTATCTGATATAACCTTATCAACATGAGCCACTTCTTTAAGAAAATGTTTGATGAAAGCATTAGATACTGAACGAGCTGTTGCTTTGCGTAACAGTGTAAAACACACATATTTTGATGTCAATTCCACTGCTACGAAAATGTACGCAAAACCATTAGTAGAACGAACCACTGGACCGAACAAATCGACTGCAGCCATGTCCTTTAATTTCACTGGAATGATAGGAAACAATGGTGCTCTGTAAGAAATAGTTGGCGGTTTAGCCTTTTGACATAATTTGCATTTGGCAAGAACAAATCGAATACGTTTTTCCATATTACTGAAGTAGCAATTTTCTCGTAATTTATGGAAGCATTTTCTGGGACCAAAGTGTGCATAACTGAAATGTGTGTACCAAATCAATTTATTGACCCACTCATCAGGAATACAAACTAACCAAACAGAGTTGTCGACCGATTTTCGTTTAAAAAGAATATCATTGCGAACTGAATAATGCTGTCTAACAAAAATCTTTAGATAAATCCGGATGTGAAAGAAGTGGAGCAGCAACTAAAGCATCACGAAGTTGTTCAAATTCTGACTGAGCTTCCTCATCCCAACACCAATTAGAATTCTTTCCAGATAGTTCACATAAACGAGGTGTGGCCAAATCGTCCAATCTAACAAAGCGTCTAAGAAAACTACAGACACCAAGGAAACTACGAACATTACGTTTTGTGTTAGGTACAGCATAATTCCGAATAGCGTCTAGTTTCTCTGGATCAGGAAGAATAACTTCTGTAGAAATAATATGACCAAGAAATTTCGCCTGAGAACGACCAAATTCGGATTTTTCC
Source organism: Schistocerca americana (assembly GCF_021461395.2). NCBI lineage: Eukaryota > Metazoa > Arthropoda > Insecta > Orthoptera > Acrididae > Schistocerca > Schistocerca americana. The sequence goes on along the minus strand of NC_060120.1, from coordinate 874,301,168 downwards.
AAGTTCACTGTAATGCCAACTCTTGCAAAGATACGTAATAATGAATCCAAAATTTTGTTATGTTCACTCCAAGAATGTTTAGCAATAAGAATATCGTCAACATATGAAGTGATATTGTCACGAAGATAAACAGGTAAAATTTCGTTTAAACTACAAATGAATGCTGCTGAAGGTACAGTAAGTCCAAACGGTAATTTCCGAAATCTCTTTTGGGTAAAATCGTCATATCCGGTTAATCTTTACCGACTCTCTAGATATATTGATAGTCGAAGAGTTGTTTTGACAGATGCAAAGAATAGTAAAAGAGTAGGCAGCGGTGCAGAAAACTAAAAGGGAAATAGCACCACTACAGCTCGGGGCCCTATGCACTCTACGGCACATATTCACTTAGTGTAGTGAATCCCCTGAGGACTTTAATAGCCGCACATATATTCCAGTTTGTGACTTAGTGGCCAATTTGGTGGTAGTGCATACATAAATTGATTTAACCATGAACATGAATGTATGTCGTTCTTAGAATTGCGAAAGATCTTAAATTTACGAACAGTTAAGAAGTGTTTATAGTCAAAGTTTTCTCCTCGTGGCGACAAAGACCTACCGCGACTGTTCCAGTCCGAATGTCGATTATTGTCAAGTTCACGCGCCTGGCGCTCTCTTGTTGCATCCCGTAAATGAAACAAATTATTTTCTTCAACGCCCTCTGCTATCTGTGATCCTAAATTTCGTCTGCTGTCTTTTCCTACGATTTCGCCTTCAATTTGTTTGACTTGCTTTTGTAATGCCTCAAATTCCCTTTTAACGCGTTCATTAAATTTTCCCTGATTTTCAACATGCTTATTTATGTTCTGGTACTCTTCGGTTTCTGCAAATGGTAATGGAGCTGTATCATCCGAATCTCTGTCCCCATTTAAACTAAGACTTGTCAATTTATCTGAAATCTCCTCAACTCTTTCCGATAAGTCACCTATTTTTTCTTTCTGTTTATTTACGTTTTCCGTAAGTGTCGCGACTCGGGTTTCGGTATTGTCACATTTAGTAGTTAACTGTTCATACTGTTGCGTTAAGTTATTTGTCCTCTCATTTGGTACTGATTCCTCGATTCTTTCAAATATTTCTTCCTTATCGTGTGCACGTAAATTTAACTCTGAAAATTTTTGTACTATCACGCGATCTCTTTCTTCCTGTTCTGTATCTTGTTCCCTTTGTCTAATCTCTACTGCAATTAATCTATTATTGTGAGAATTCAAAATCGGTTGTACTTCTTCTCTAATTTCTTTCTTTAATTCATCTTTCATGTTTTTGAAACATGTCCCTATTCGCGAGTCTAACCGTGTTTCCATCTCTGTTTTAATTGTTCCTATTTGTGATCCCAGTAGGTCTAACCGTGTTTCCATTGTTCCCATATCAGTTTTAATTTCAGATCGTAACTGTGATCCCACTGTTTTTAATTCAGATCTTAACTGTGTTTCCATTGTTCCCATATCAGTTTTTAATTCAGATCCCAACGTCCCCATCTCTGTTTTAATTGTTCCTATTTGTGAGTCTAACCGCGTTTTTAATTCAGATCCCAAATTTAATATTACGCCCATCAACTGCTCCATATTAACTGGTTCAAAATTCTTTTCGCCCCTAACATTTCCCGCAAAACCAACTTCCTTCGGCATAGCCATAAAGCTATCTGTGTTCGATACTATTCCAGAGTCTTCTGTCGTTAATCTCGTATACTGAAAATGTTTTGATTGTGAAAAATTTTGAATTGATTCCGGCCTATTTTCCCGACTTATTAAATTGTTTTCAACTTCATTATTCATCATACTGTTATCCTGTGCTGGCGAGTTCGCCATGTCAACAATTTCGTCATTCTGACTATCCATCATTTTTGCCTTTTCCATCGATTGCGTAATCATTTACAAAATATACAAAACTCGTCACTATATGAAAATTACACACAATGACACTTTATCATCAACAATATCATTTACACGAAATGCTTCCCTCAAACACGATTAACGAACAACTGAAATCTTCATAATTGCACAAAATTGTCAAACCTGTATAAAAGACAACAAAAATTAAATTCTGCAAAAAATACCATTAGAAGAATGACAATTACCAAATCTACACATGCAATATAGACTACAAATACTAAACTACAAGCCCGCATCTCGTGGTCGTGCGGTAGCGTTCTTGCTTCCCACGCCCGGGTTCCCGGGTTCGATTCCCGGCGGGGTCAGGGATTTTCTCTGCCTCGTGATGGCTGGGTGTTGTGTGCTGTCCTTAGGTTAGTTAGGTTTAAGTAGTTCTAAGTTCTAGGGGACTTATGACCACAGTAGTTGAGTCCCATAGTGCTCAGAGCCATTTGAACCACTAAACTACAAATTACTACAACAATACTACTGTCTGCTGTTTTTACAATCAGAAGAATTCCAAGGGACGATCCGAAGCAGCGGTCGCCACGTGCATGGGGGCTTAATTATAAAGAACGCAAATAATCTTAATTTTTTGATTTAGTAGCTGTCTGTTCGGTTACGCAGTCTCGTAAACGGTTGGCCCTGACTGGTTATAGTACGCAATCTGACTGCATAGAATAGCAATAAGAATGAAAGAAAATTTCCGTTAACACAATTAATTAATGAAGTCCCCAGCAACTATAAAACGTACGAAACCAAAGCACAAGTGTAACTGTTCTGTGTGTGGAAGTGTGATTCAACGTACACATCTGGCACGGTTCTTCTTCAATAAGACAAGAAATTTTAAATACCATTTATACTGAAGTAATTAAAAAAAATAGAAATACTACAATCGCGCAAGAAAACCAGAATTACACTCTAATACAAGAACACAAGCCAGATGCTTTGTTGACTGAACCTGTAATGACGCATTATTTAAGACATTGAAATGATAAAAAAAAGGAATTTTTTTACCTTCATATATATTGACGAAAAGCACTCTGATCATTACAATATCTCCATTCGAACAACATCTGCTGTCTAGCCCATCAAACAACTGCATAAAACATGGAACAAGCACTCCCTACTACAACATCTCAACACCGACTCACTACTACTACTCCACAAGCACCGACTACTGCCACATCTCGACAAGCACTGCCAGTGGAGTCGGCGGAATAAATCTCTTTGGCGCAATCTCTGGCGCTGTGGCTCAGTGTAGCCACCTTTCAAGCTTTCCAACCATTTCGAGATTTTAACAATGTGACGAACGAACCAACTGAAAATAATTTAGCACGACATCCCTCAGGAGGTCATCCATCAACTTTCTCAATCAGTGTCAAGCCGAATAACGATTTGCCAGGGCCAGAGGTGGAACAACGCTTTTATTGACTCGCTGAATATGTGGAGCTGTTTCTGTTGAATAATTCATCCAATTTTTCTGAAATTGTATCGTTTGACTGTCTGTACGTCTAAATCACATCTACCGATCTCCACGAGCGAGGTGGTGCAAGGGTTAGCACACTGGACTGGCATTAGAGAGGACGACGGTTCACTCCCGCGTCCGGCCATCCTGATTTAGGTTTTCCGTGATTTCCCTGAATTGCTCCAGGCAAATGCCGGGTTGGTTCCTTTGAAATGCCACGGTCGACTTCCCTTCCTAATCTGATGAGACCGATAACCTCGCTGTCTGTTCTCCTCCCTCAAAACAACTCAAGCCAACCGATTTCCGTCCCATTCGAATACTTCCTTGGTGGTGCGTTGTTTCTTCTGTCTCAGACTTTATTTTCAGTGGTCTAGAGGATCTCCAGGAATGCGGTGAATGGCAGCGTATAAACCCTGACACCCTAACCTAAACGACTGTACAGGTGGTTTCGAAAAGCTAATTCCATTCCTGGGGACCTATCCTTATAATATTCAAATACTATGTGAAATAGATCAGGCTACTGGATCTTCTATAACCTCTTTAGAAAACAGATGTGGTGTGTTGTAAAATAGGTCTGCTTTTCTCTTCCCTAACATTTATCCTGTCTAGTAAGGTCCACTTTTCAAGATTTGATGAAATTTATTCACAGAAAGGATACCCTTTCTGTTGGCACAGTCGTCTGTTTTATCGTATTTTAACTGCTTAAGTATCGTATTCTTTGAGGCAGAATTAGGGGAGCCGCCCAACATTTACCTAAACGAGGTTGGGAAAATGCCTGAACACCACAAACGGGCCTGCAGACAAACCAGCCGCGTGGATTCACCCCCCAGGTCTGACTCGCCTTCATATCTCGCAAGGTACCATATTGCGCCGTATGCTATGGGAGCAGGTCATGCACTAGGTCTTTCTACTCTTACTAAATTTTGATTGCAGTTAAGCTGTCTCTGCACAGTATATTTCAGTGATAGTAATGAGTGGAAGACTAATATTGTTTCTCATTTTATTTTCGAGTTTTCCATTTTCTTCTTCCTAATGAATCCAGTTAATCCCATTTTATGTTTCTAAAGTTCATGACGCACATGACAATCACACAAGCTACTTCGAATGTGATACTGAACTTCCGACTGACTTTGGGTTAGCATTGGGAAGCAGTATAATGTCGAAAATCTCGATGGAAACAGGAGCCATTGTGAGATAAGGTATGGGCCACAAGTTGCGGAAATGCTGGAAAAAAGAAAGAAGCAAGTTTAAAGTGTCTCATTGAGTAGTTTGGAATTTAAAACAGATTAATTTGACAAAGATGGCGAGGGAAACGTCTACAGTGGTTTATTTAAAGACTATTGCATTAACTTGAAGTGATTTAGGTAAAAAGTGGAATATTAGTTCGATATCTGGACATTTGCACTGCCTGATCTCGCGTCCGTCGGCCGTCGTAATTTAATTACAGTAATTGATTGGTAATGTTGATTGTTGCCGACTTACGTGGTGGGTCTTAATCAAAATGATATTTCATTCAATTTTGATTTACGATTACATGATTTTGTGAAGTTCTCTTTTTTAAACAATATTAAACATGAGTGGAAATTATTTTTTACGTTAATGAACGTTAGACTCCCTGAATCTTAAAGCATGAACATATAAGTTGAACAATGGAATAAACTTTTCATATTAATTTCCTTGGCTAGTCAGTTCACTTTAAAGCAAAAAAATCTTTAGTTATTAATTACAATTGCGGCCCACTCACGCGCGAGAGTATTTCTTCTTACCTCCGTTAACCATTGCATTGTAGTCGGCTCTCGGCTCTCGGCTATGGTACTGAAAATAAGAATCTTAACGCTACGTATTTTCTTCAACGTCGGGCGGCTGTGGAGAAAAATGTATATTATGTTAATAGCGGGCGAGTTTTTCGCTTCCTCTAATTTTTATAAGTTAATATCTACACGTAATGGCGTCGTTGGCTGCATCGGCCGCTGCGATTGTTGCACTGTAAATCACTCGTATGCAGGTTAATTCAAGGAAGGCAGACATGAAATCGGGATCACCTCTTACAAATTAAAAGCGCACAATAATATTAAATCAATATATTATTTACTTAATTAGTACAAATATGCTTACATTTGCCAGCACTCGCAAGATGTTCGTCTACACGCAACCAAGACAAGCGAAGAAGTGAAGACGACCAAAAAATTAACAAAAGAGCGTATCTTGCCCTCTTTAGATAATTTTGTTATATTTCTTTGCCCTCGAAACTTACACAGAGAAATTATTATAATGATAAATGAGAAAAATGTATATTATTAAATTTTTAAATGTCTCTGCTCTATAAATACTGTTTTTTTTAAGTCTCTTCTTATTATTTCACTGGAGACGCTATACTGGCTCAGTGAAACTTTAAGAATTGCGCCCAATCAGGAGGTGAGATGTCAGTAGAGACCGAATCGCCTGACGTTAGTCTGACAGTCTCGAAGAAGTTCCACTAGTACGGTATGTGACAGACACTACAGAACTTGTAGTGATGATCCCACAACTACCTTGCTCTCAAGAACCTCAAGATTACGAGTGAGATAAGCGTTTCACAAGAGTAGCAATTAATACTAGCGGTGGTGGCAAGCAGTGGCGTCTCTACTGGGCAGACCATTTGTCCAAAGTGATGAGCAGAAACAGTCGCGGGACTGCAGCAGGCCTATTACACCGCCGCCTGTGGCTCTTGTCATAGTTAATAAGGAAGAGCCGAAGAAGTAGTGAAGGTGAGATGTCAGGTCAATGATTAAGGACATGAGGCTATGAGAGTAGATTCCAAGCTCTCTGCTGACAAGCATGCCGTCCAGGTGACGTCTCCTTTAGGCAGAAGCCCACGACAGAGGTAAGTCTGGGCCTTTACTGAGTTTGAGTGCTACTATTTAAAAAGGAAGTCTTTCCCAGACTTTGTCCCTAAAATTACGCTTGTTACTAAAAGTCAGGTTATGGCTTGACAATCTATGTCAGTGCCAAAACTACCAGCAGTGGCATAAGGATTTCAAGAGGAGCCTCGTCTGCTTGGATGCGAAGATTGGCATGCCAAAGAAATGTGCATTGATGGTCAAGGGCGGCAATAAAGTATTTCAGTGTAATAGCTCAACATGAAAGGAAGTTGGTACAGTTATCTGATCGTATCACAATTCAACAGCACGGAAGCCCCTTCGGGCAGACTAGAGTTTAGATTAAATCCACCCCACCGCAGCTCAGGTACCACCATCAAAGCAAAAATGAGCCTACCTACGAATGTAGCTAAGGATCAAAGAAGCACAGAAAGTAGCTCAGCTTCTCAGTGGAAACAGGAGAGAAATATGCGTATCTGCGTTTGCACTGATGACACAGGGCTAGCTGACGTAAAAGCTAGTTGTGATTTCAGCAGCAGAGTGCTAAATGTAATTTGGCTGGTTGGATCACTCGTCCTGAATCGGTAGAAGGCGGTATAAGTCGGAAGTCTTCGGCTCAGAATTATTAGGGAGTCGCTGCAGATAATCATACAAACCACTACAAAAATATCTCTCTTTCTTTCTTTCTTTCTTTCTTTCGCTTACGCCATAGTCCCGCAGCGATCGCAGGGTCGGCGTGGTTACAACGGATTTCACAGTGTTAGTGTTAGGGATGGCCGGATGCCCTTCCTGCCGCCACTCCGTACCCCCAGGACGGAATCAGTGTACCGCAACTGTCTGTGTCTAGTGTAAATCGTGAAAAAGTGCGGACGTGTTGCAAATGTCTGCGACCCGTGTAACTGAGGCGGAACGTGGGGACCAGGCCAGTATTCACCTAGCGAGATGAGGAAAACCGCCTAAAAACCACATCCACTGGGCGGATTCGATCCGGGGCCGGCGCGCTTGCCCGAGTCCAGGAAGCATCTCGTTAGCGCGCTCGGCTACCTTGGCGGGTTTCTACAAAAATATCATACTACCACTGAAAATATAATACATTTTTATTTTTAAATCTCGATCCACGTACTACCATCTTGGTCTACGCTAAAAATATTAATTGACCTGTGTTCCATAGTTACATATAAACATTAAAACTGTTTAACAAAATAAGATCATTGTTCTGAGAAGACTCAATAGCATTTATTTTACTAGCTTGCTTTTGTTCCTTTTCATAACATTTTGTGCTATTTAGAATCAGGAAACGCTCTTTTCTAACACAGGTATCAAATAGTAAGATATATTATAAAGAATATCATGAGCTGCTAGGAACGGTGAAAGTTTAAGCACGGCTTCCGTAATTCGTTCACCGAGCGTTGTCGTGCCTTTAGACAAAACCTCTGCAAAAGTTGCGCATGATTTTTCAGTAATATCACTCATTCTATTAATATGCTTTTTTGAGTGCTACTGTTTCTTTACTACAGTTACAGTAGCTATTATAGAATCATTACAGTATTTGCATTTTGCATTATAGCTGTAACAGTTCTGACACTATATGTAACTGGCTTTTCTCTTTTGATGCTAGTCAGTTGTCAGGATGAGCATTACTGCAAAGGGCGTTTGATTCTAAAGCATTATGTCAGGGTGTAAAACACTAAATAAATTACTTTTTCTCTCTTAACAACATGTGGGAAGGGTGTGTTCTTCCTTGGCTCGGGTATGAGGTAGAATGAAACAGCATTTTACATAAGATAACTTTTATTGAAAGTTTTGTACAACTGTTCCCTTACTGGATGTTCTGGCTCGGAGAGCGGCAGCTGTGTCGTTTTCGAATTCTTCTGCGGCGGCGTCTGGTTACGCCTGGCGGTGTGTATCTAGTGTCGCCGTCTCGCCGACTGGAGACGCGCATCGTGCTGTGGCCCGTTGAATTATTGAGAGCGAAGTCGTGCATCGGACGGTGATACCTTGGGTGTGGCGTCCCAGTGTTTCTCTTCTCTAAACGGCCGCGTGTGTTGTGCGTCGGCCAGCGGAGCGGCGCGGCGGGTAAAGGCCAGTGTCCCGGACTCGAACAACGGACTCCCGCTTGCCAGTCTTCGGCTGTCAGATCTTCATCCCAGCTCACAGGTGACTGCTGATGTGAGGCCGTGTCCTTCCCGTCCTCACGAGTCACTCGGGTACGTAAAAATCAGACTTTAAATACCTTTTAACTTCTGTCTTCTGGCGCCGAGGCTGCTGCTTGCTATTCCATTACAGCGGCGGACTTGGTGCGTCTGTGTAGGATGTAGTTCTCTTCTTGCATGACGGTCTTCAGCACCGAAACTGAACTGAAAACTATTACTACTCTTCTCGTTGGGTCCACTGCATCTCGCGTATTGATTCACTTCAGTTCACTGGAGGTGAACGACTTCACGGTCATTGCCACTTCTGTCACGTTGAAAAGCTTCTCGAAGAATCTTCTTAACGTCGGTCATTGGCTCTTGGAATGTAGGCGAGGGCCTTTGATCACATGTGACAACTGAGAAACACGTGAGCCGGTCGGGCGATGCCCTGACGGCTGAATCGACAGCGTCCGCTTATGTGGGGAGGACGATGTCTTCTCCTGAACTTGCTGACTTCACGGTCATTGTCTCTTCTGCTCTGCCCGCTGTTTGCCAGTATGTAACTCTCTAAACTAAACCAAGTTTTTAATTTATTTTCTAATTTCTACTTCACTTTGATTTCACTAATTTATTTACTTATCTTAAGTACCACTCAACATAGCAATTATTAGGGCCCTTTGCTATCCATGAACGAAATGTTGGATCCTCCTCCCATGCAGTACGAGATTGCTGAAGTCTGTGATGAGTTTTTGTCATCTCACCTATTTGCATCTTCTTTTTGACTGGCATACATACACCAGACACATCTTCATCACTAGTTGACATTACATCATTTTAATAAATTACACAAATTAACACAAAATGTTAATGGTATAATATGTTGCTTGACAAGATGTGTTATGTACACAACTAGAGCACGAAGAGCTGAGAATGACAGTTAAACAATTCACAGCCCAGCTGCAGGAATAACCACACGTAATATCATTCACTATAGGAAGCACGTAGTCGAAATCCATTGCTAGTTAAATATTGAAATATTAAGCCGAACTATAATGGACACAGGGCGCTAAAATGAACCTTACTACACATCAGGTCCCTGCGAGGCGCGTATGTTGAAAGACGTTCTTGCACTAAATTAAATAATCTTAACGTAAGCGTAGTCCATTGTTACACAAGTGGTTGGTAATCGCTTGATAATTACCTGATAATATATAGAGAGTTGATTTTTTTTTTCGCAACGGTTTCTCGTTAAAAAAAAAAGGAAAAATTTCAAAATTATCACTGAGAGAGGTGGCGCAGTGGTTAGCGCACTGGACTCGTATTCGGCAGGACGACGTTCCAAACCCGCATCCAGCCATCCAGATTTATGTTTTCCGTGATTTCTCTAAATCTCTCCAGGCAAATGCCGGGACGGTTCCTTAGAAATGTCACGGCCGATCCCGTTCCTCATCCTTGACGCAATCCGTGCTTATGCTCCATCTCTAATGACCTCTCCCTTCCTCCCTTCTCAAAATTATAATATTTTCGTTTATAATTCTTCTCTTAGGATCATACATCACACAGGACTTGAAATTATGATATGCTTGTGATCTTTATTATACACGTAAGAACCCTGTTTTCGGCTGGCAGTCATTTCTTTTTGGTTGCAACCAATGGTACGCAGCTGACAATTTGGTAGCACTGTGTGAGGCGTCCATTGTTCTCTCTTCTGTTATCTTTAGTACTTCCTTCAGTTTCACACTGCTTCCTTTCCTTGTGATAAGTGTATGTAATTGTTGCAGTTAGCATTTTTATTAAACACGTCAGTACATAAGACGATTTCGCCGATTTTTTCCTCCGTGCGTGACTTCTGCTTTTGCAGAAACATGAAGTGCAGGTAACGGTGCCTGTACTGCAGGAGAGAAGCGGGGCTTGTTAACCTTCGCGTGGCTGCTCACCCCGTGGCGGCCAATGTGGGTCCTGGGTTTGCTTCCTCCGCTCATTGCAACCCCCTCAGGAAATCGGCCAACTTACAGTTAAGATTCTGTACACATAAACAGGTCATTTCAGCAGATTGCAAGTGTGACTGGCAGCAGTCTGGAAGAAGAACCAGCTACCCACCCACCATAAGCTTTGCCAAAAAAGTGAGAGCAAAAGTGACAGAGGACGAATAACAGACAGGGCAGTAGCGACTTGCTAAATACCAAGTTGTGGAAGATGTAACAGCAGAAGAAAGAAGTCAGTTTATGCAAGATAGCTGGCCAAATCAAGTGTTAGAAGAAGACTGACTCAAATGAAGAACACGAATGCTACTGGTGTCAAATTTGGGAAGGACTTATATGAAGCAGTAGTAGACACTCGAGCTGTCTCTTACGTAGGTGTGAAACTTGGCGAGAGAGAATGTGTGAAATCTTATGGGACTTAACTGCTAAGGTCATCAGTCCGAAAGCTTACACACTACTTAAGCTAAATCATCCTAAGGAGACACACACACACACACACACACACACACACATATATATATATATATATATATATATATATATATATATATATATATGTATATATATATATATATATATGGAGGACTCGAACCTGTGCCAGGACCAGCCGCACAGAAACTTGGCGACTGATGAAGTCTAGAAAAGAGTAAGACCTTTCCAAAAATCACGCAACGCTAGTTTGGAACGCAGATTACACCATCAGATGGGAAGCGGAATCGACAAAACGATGAACATGAATCTAGAGAAAAGAAAATACATAGATTGTAATTCACGTTTGAAAGGACTAGAGACTACCGCAGTACAATATTTCTGTCTCTTGTCCGGTTACACCAATAACACAAAATGAATAAAAAAAACAGTTATTCTGACTGCGCATCATGGGAGCCAAAAGGAAGTCGTATCCTGAGCAATTTACGTGAAACCATCTGCTTGCAAACGCAGAAAACTACTTGTGAAACAGACATGCTTTTAAGATCTAAGCTACAAATGTTAATATGTGAAGGCCCTTGTTGAAGTCCTAAAGTGAAAATTTACACTCAGAATATTTTAATATGAATGGAAGGGGTCTGACTGCAACAATCTTTCGGTTAACACTTTATTCAATAAACATGTTCATGTCGAAGAGAGTATGGAAGACTGTGGAATAGTATGCAGACTACATTGGCGGAAAAGAATATCAACACCAAGGGCGACTTGTGCGAGATAAACGAAAATTGGTAGGTGTGTTCGTATTTCTGAAAGATGACGTCTATTAAAATTTCGTGCCAGACACTTAGGAGAAGCGCCACTATGAGGATGCTAATCAGGTTTGCTTTAAGTACACACTGTAACGATCGTGAGCATTGCTTGCCTTTGGGATTATGCGTGGTGAGTTGATGTTAGTCAAGAACGCTTTTTAGGCGACGAAGACACCAATGGTAACACCTCGCTGAGTTTGAACGAGGTCGTGTAATAGAGCTACTATAAGCTGGATGTTCAAGAATGGTTCAAATGGCTCTGAGCACTATGGGACTTAACAGCTATGGTCATCAGTCCCCTAGAACTTAGAACTACTTAAAGCTAACTAACCTAAGGACATCACACAACACCCAGCCATCACGAGGCAGAGAAAATCCCTGACCCCGCCGGGAATCGAACCCGAGAACCCGGGCGTGGGAAGCGAGAACGCTACCGCACGACCACGAGATACGGGCGCTGGATGTTCCTTCAGCGATAGTGCAGAAAGAATTGGCAAGAATGTAGCCACTGTACTTGATTTTTGGCAGCGGTGGTCATGGGGATCTACATTCCCAAGAAGACCAGACTCGGGACGGCCACGTGTCAGCACCTGGAGGGAAGACCACTGTGTTCGGCGTATAATTCTGGCGCATCCTACTGCATCTGAAGCATCATTTTGAGCAGCAGTTGTCACCACAGCGACGCTAAGAACTGTTACAAATAGGTTACTTCACGGACAGCTCCGAACCAGATGACGTGTAGCGTGCGTTCCATTGACCAGAAACCACCGCCATTTGCGGCTTCAGTGGTGTCGAGCACGAGGTCATTGGAGAGCGAGGTGGAGATCTGTTGTGTTTTTAGATGAAAGCTTTTTCTATCTCGGTTGGGAGGGAGCTAGTCGAGGCCTTGCAACTAACCTGACAGCGTGCTAAACGCACTGGGCCTACACCTGGAGTTATGACCTGCGGTGCGATTTCGTATGACAGCAAGAGTACTCTTATGGCTGTCACACGACCCTGGCTGCAAATTTGTATGTCGATCTGGTGATTCGACCTGTTGTGTTGCCATTCACGAACAGCATTCCAACAGCATAACATACTGCTGTTGTAACCCAACATGCTCTTCAGCTTGTCGATCTGTTGCCTTGGCCTGCTCGATCACCGATGGGTGTGCAATCGAGCACATGTGATACTTCATCAGACGACAACTCCAGCGTCATCCGTTTTCGTAAGTTCGCTTTTTTCTACAGTACTACTTTTATTTTATGAATCTTGTAAGCAGGAAACCTGTTAACACACTAAAAATAATACTATAGAACGAAAGAAAACCAGCGCTTGTCATTTATTATGTTTTTCTTCCACGAAACGACGGAAGAGTCATTTAAAATCCGTAAACAGCATTAACCGTCCCTCAATTGACCACCAAATGCAACAGGCATGGAACTCTACCCCACAAATTGACATCCGATAACTGTAGAACACAATGCAGGCACGATTGCATACTTGCATTCAACAATCTGGCGGTTACACCGGTTATCAAGGTACAAGAATTTACATTTGCAGGGGCTTAACCCCGTGCTTACATTAACCGGTGATCTAGCACTGTTAATCATTTAAATATGTATTCTCTAGACTGAGCCTTTGCATTTCCCTTTACAGATCTTTTAGTTTCCCTACGACGTTCAAGCGTCTGACATTCCACGCCCCGACGCGTAGAGCGTTATCCTTTCGTTAACTATTCAATCTTTTTCTCATGGTCACCTCCCCCTTGCCAGTCTCCTCCCAGAAATCCGAAACAGGCCACATGTCCTGTGGATGCACGTTACGTGTCTTTAATGAAGTGGTTCCCATTGCCTTTTGAATCCTCATGCCGTTGATCATTGCTGATTCTTCCGCCTTCAGAGGCAGTTTCCAATTCCTAGGAAGAGAGAGTGCCCTGAACCTCTGTCCGCTCCTCCGCCCTCTTTGACAAGGCCGTTTGCAGAATGAGAGTGACTTCTTATGCCGGAAATCTTCGGGCGATTATTAATCAAAATGTAAACAGTGGCGGGTTTCGAACCCGGGACCGAGGACGGTTTGATTACTAATCAAAGACGCTACGCCTTTTTTTTTTTTTTTTTAAAAAAAATCTCGTTATGTTCGTTATTGGTCCTGGTATTTGTTCGGGGTAGACGTCCCACGATGCTTGTGAAAGTTCGTTGTTGATCCATTAACTTAGTTTTTTTTTATTACAGAGGGCTGATAACCCTCTGCTGAACACGCTGAGCTACCGCGCCGGCTTGCCGAGGCCAGGGGTACACGGATTGGATTCTAGATGACTGGAAAACCGTGACCTGGTGAGGTGAGTCTCAGTTTCAGTTGGTAAGAGCTGATGGTACGGTCCGAGTGTGGCGTAGACCCCACGAAGCCGTGGACCCAAGTTGTCAACAGAGCACTGTGCAATCCGGTTGTGGCTCCGTGATGATGCGACCTGTGTTTACGTGGAATGTACTGTATCCTATGGTCCAACTGGTCCGATCATTGACTGGAAGTGGTTGTGTTCGGTTACTTAGAGACTAATATCAGCCGTTCATGCACTCCATATTCCCAAACAACGATGCCATGTCACTGGAACACAATTGTTCACGATTAGTTTGAAGAACATTCTGGGCAATTCGAGCGAATGATTTCGTCATGTTTCCCGACATAAATCCTGTCGAACATTTATGGAACGTAACAGAGAGGTCAGTTTATGCAAGACATTCTGCACCGGCAACACTTTAGCAATTATGGACGGCTGTAGAGGCAGCATGGCTCAATAGTTCTGCAGGGGACTTCCAACGACCCACTGAGTCCATGCCACGTCGAGTTGCAGCGCTACGCCCGGAAAAAGATCCGACACGATAATAGCACGTAAACTGTGACTTTTGTCGCCTTAGTGCGTTTGGTTACAGTGACCTAGATGTAATTTGTGAAGTAAAGAGCTTCCACGAATTATTCTAAAGCTATCATCAGCGATGTTACTCTAGTACCCAACGACTTCTTTACTTCTGTGAAACCTGTCTTTACTTAAGGGCAAGAAACATAAAGCAGGACGCAGTTATGTTTCACCTTTCTCATAGCAGACGAAAATATCTTGAAGAAAAATCCCTTGGCAAATTATGTGTTGTAGAACCACAGGACAGTGAAAAAATAGCTAAAATGAATAATCAATTGGAATAACATCAAGCCCATTACAATTATTTGTACAGAACTTCGCTGGTAATCTAACCAAAGTGATGAATTGTGTACGCCCTTGTATTACACTGAGAACTTGGAGCCTACTCAGAAGAGTTGTGACAGTCTAAACGGCCACCAGAGTGCGTTAATAATGCTCACGTTTAATGCTGTTAACATTCCTGGTAGAGTATACGGACGTGAACAGCGTCAGAACAGTCTGAAGGACACGGAAGTTGCAAGAACACCCCACTCCTACTAAACCTACAGAAATGTCTCAGTTTACCCGGTGATATTCACTTTTTGGGTTTGCTGTTCTTGTCATCATCATCATCATCATCATCATCAGCATCATTTATGACTGATTATGCCTTTCAGCGTTCAGTCTGGAGCATAGTCCCCCTTATAAAATTCCTCCATGATCCCCTATTCAGTGCTAACATTGCTGCATCTTCTGATGTTAAGCCTGTTACTTGAAAATCATTCTTAACCGAATCGAGGTACCTTCTCCTTGGTCTACCCCGACTCCTCCTACCCTCTAATGCTGAACCCATGAGTCTCTTGGGTAACCTTGCTTCTCCCATGCGTGTAACCTGACCCCACCACCTAAGCCTGTTCGTCCTGACTGCTACATCTATAGAGTTCATTCCCAGTTTTTCTTTGATTTCCTCATTGTGAACACTCTCCTGCCATTGTTCCCATCTAATAGTACCTGCAATCATCCTAGCTACTTTCATATCCGTAACCTCAACCTTATTGATAAGGTAACCTGAATCCACCCAGCTTTCGCTCCCATACAACAAAGTTGGTCGAAATATTAAACGGTGCACAGATAACTTAGTCTTGGTACTGACTTCCTTCTTGCAGAAGAGTAGATCGTAGCTGAGCGCTCACTGCATTAGCTTTGCTACACCCCGCTTCCAGTTCTTTCACTATGTTGCCATCCTGTGAGAATATGCATCCTAAGTACTTGAAACCGTCCACCTGTTCTAACTTTGTTCCTCCTATTTGGCACTCAATCCGTTTATATCTCTTTCCCACTGACATTACTTTCGTTTTGGAGATGCTAATCTTCATACCATAGTCCTTACATTTCTGATCTAGCTCTGAAATATTACTTTCCAAACTTTCAATCGAATCTGCCATCACAACTAAGTCATTCGCATATGCGAGACTGCTTATTTTGTGTTCACATATCTTAATCTCACCCAGACAGTCTATTGTTTTCAACATATGATCCATAAATAATATGAACAACAGTGGAGACAGGTTGCAGCCTTGTCTTACCCCTGAAACTACTTGAACCATGAACTCAGTTTACCGTCAACTCTAGCTGCTGCCTGACTATCTATGTAAAGACCTTTAATTGCTTGCAGTGCAGAAGTTTGCCTCCTATTCCATAATCTCGTAGAACAGACAATAACTTCCTCCTAGGAACCCGGTCATATGCCTTTTCTAGATCTATAAAGCATAGATACAATTCCCTGTTCCATTCACAACACTTCTCCATTATTTGTCGTAAGCTAAAGATCTGGTCTTGACAACCTCTAAGAGGCCTAAACCCACACTGATTTTCATCCAATTTGTCCTCAATTAATACTCGCACTTTCCTTTCAACAATACCTGAGAAGATTTTACCCACAACGCTGATTAAAGAGATACCTCTATAGTTGTTACAATCTTTTCTGTTTCCATGTTTAAAGATTGGTGTGATTACTGCTTTCGTCCAGTCTGATGGGACCTGTCCTGACTCCCACGCCATTTCAATTACCCTGTGTAGCCATTTAAGACCTGACATTCCACTGTATTTGATGAGTTCCGACTTAATTTCATCCACCCCAGCCGCTTTATTGCTCTGCAATCTATTAACCATTTTCTCCACTTCCTTAAATGTGATCCTATTTCCATCATCATTCCTATCCCATTGTACATCGAAATCTGAAACATTACTGATCGTATTTTCACCTACATTGAGCAACTCTTCAAAATATTCCCTCCATCTGTCCAAGGCATCAACAGGATTCACCAGCAGTTTTCCTGACCTGTCCAAAATACTTGTCATTTCCTTCTTACCTCCCTTTCGAAGACTGCTAATTACACTCCAGAATGGTTTTCCAGCAGCTTGACCCAAAGTCTCCAACCTGTTTCCAAAGTCTCCCCAAGATTTCTTCTTGGATGCTGAAATTATCTGTTTGGCTTTGTTTCTTTCTCTGTCTACCTGAGTTCTAGTATATAGCCATTTTTGATACGCCTTCTTTTTCCTTTTACAGGCTGCTCTGACTGTGTCATTCCACCAAGTTGTTTGCTTCATCCTACCTTTACACATACTGTTCCAAGACATTCTTTAGCCACTTCTAGTACTGTATGCCTGTACCTTGTCCATTCCTTTTCCAATGACTGTCTTCAAACCTTTTAATAATCTCGTACTTGTCCCTCATAGAAAGGACAACACGTTTACGTTTAAGCATTTTGTGTCGTCAAGTTCACTTCTTCACGCAGCAACACACAAGTGGTCGTAACAGAGAACAGAAGGTGACTGTTTGCACCGTGAGAAGCTCTTCTTGGGGGCGCGCAATCCAAACTGCTCGGAGCGACACGCCTTATCTCTAAGCTGGCGCAGCTGTTGCTGTGAACAGCTTTTGATACTGCCACTACTGCTACTGCCAGTGCCAAGCCGACAGAAGTGTGCTGGTTGTTGAAACACAGCGACTGGCGGCTTGGCCGGTCAGCAGCGCCTTGTGAAGGCCCCATTAGAAGCAATGCTCCGCCAGCGGTGGCCCAGTGCGGCGACTACTGTGGGAAACTTGGTTTGGGAGTGAGGGGGATGATGGACGGTAGGGTTGGAGAGTAACAGGTGCGAGCGAGTACACAGTTCGGTTAAGCGGTCGTTCGGTTGACCGACGTTCGGATAATCTACGCTCTGCTGTAGTGTGTTTAACTGCGGAACCAGGTAGCCTTAAGAGTACATGTGTTTATGTTGTACGATAATTTCTCTCTTGCCAATACCTTCTTGGTACTGACCCCAGACACTAGAACAGTACTTCACAATTGATATTGATGTCCTGTGAATGCGAGAATACCCTGTGACTCCAATCACCCTGGGGCAAGATAGCCAATCATAATCGTATATTCTGCACTGCAATTGAACTACTAGAAATATGTAGATAAACTAACTGTATCGTTATAGGTCGCTGTCTGGTGTACTTTGGCACATATGCCCGCGAATAACCACGAATGGACATACTGCAGAGTCATCTATCTACATAAGCAGTAGTAGTGCAGGGGATGGTTCAGCTACAATACAAAAACTGGGAATATGCTGCTGTGTCATTGATAGGAATTGAACTTACGAAAAAACTGTTAAAATTGCGCCGGCCGGGGTGGCCGAGCGGTTCTAGGCGCTACAGTCTGGAACCGCGCGACCGCTACGGTCGCAGGTTCGAATCCTGCCTCGGGCATGGATGTGTGTGATGTCCTTCGGTTAGTTAGGTTGAAGTAGTTCTAAGTTCTAGGGTACTGAGACCTCAGCAGTTACGTCCCATAGTGCTCAGAGCCATTTTTTTGTTAAAATTGCTAAAACTGATCGCACTATCAACTGTGGTGCTAATTACAGTACATAGTCCCATATCGAAGGTGTCTTTTTCAGCCCATTTTTCCACTGGTATGCTGTTGATTACCACATAATGACTGACTGATACCACTTGTTACAGATAGAGTTTTGTTGGGTACAACACCTTCAGGGGATGGCCAGCACCAAAACAGTGATCTTGTACATGGGTGCAATATGAGGAATCAGTGCTGCTGGAACCTTGGAAATGGAATACAAAGACGTCTACTGCCCTGTCACTGTGGAAGATGAGATTAAATGTAAAGATCATCACCTTTGGACAGCTGTTTTGAAATGCTCCGCAACGCTGCAAACTCTTCCACTTTCCATATGATGTGATGTCTTCCACATCTTTGTCAGTAAGGAACACCGCCTCAGTCGTTTATTTCAATCACACTGTATGTTATGGGAGAAGCATGGTTTACACCATATGGTGTCCAGCTTTCAATGAGAGCCAATGGATCGAGAAGTGTTAATGTCGGTTTAGCACCTGACACAGACCTCGAAGTCATGGCAGAAAAACAATGTATGGCTGTGTGCACAGCTGTAGTCATACACTGCTTCGATGTGAGACAGCAAGAAACCGTTTATCTAACTGCTTATGAAACAACAACAACAACATAAGAACCCTTATGACCGTCGATAAGGTCTTCCTCCAGAACAGGCGACAAAACTTTACAAACGTCTGTGGAAGTGACTTTGTTTAGTGGTCGCCTGCACCAGTGGACCAATACATGTATACCTATTGGGATCACCATATGTTGTCGATATCAAGATATGGGCGGTATTTGTTTCCCAGTATGTCGAAAGAGAGGGGTGGGGTAAAATCTTATTGAGTTCTCTAGCAGGTGATGTTAGCGAAGTTTTTATAGCTTGTAGTTTCACTCCACTGGATGTTACAAAAATAATGAGGACAGATAGATAGATAGAGAAATGTCGTGCTGTCAGTGAAGACTCAGACACCATTACACTGTCGTATTTGTAGTGTGGTAATCATAGGAACACAACAAAGGAGATTAGGACCTGTACAGATTGATGTTTATAGAGTGTTATTCGATATCGATGAACTGTAGGTGTTATGATTCTGAATTTCTTTGTGCAGTCCTCATATACTCTGCTTGGTTGTGAATTTCCTCCTGTACGTAAGTGTACTATTTTTCTTGTTGTGATAGCTCTCTACCTGTCAGCCTTCTAAATAATGGAACAGTGCTGTCAGAACATGATGGGATTCTGAGAGTATTAGCATGGGTCTGTGACTTGGTGGGAGATATCTCTCACTCATGGAAATTGTGGATTCAAATGCAATATATCGAAGACTGGTAGATTCGTGAGAATATGGTAGGTAAGCGATACTCTGATGAAAGGGGAGTCGAGAGATGCGCTCTATATCTCTTCTTCTAAGAGTTGTGGCAAACACACTACAACTTCTCACATTCGTCTCGCGAAAATTGCGAGCTAATATCAAGACTTTTACAGAGAGACAATCAGTAACAGAGGTTCCATCTTTTGTTTTCTCGATGAGTAAGAGATAACACACTTCCACAAGTTTCGTGTGTCTATAGTTGGATGGACTGACATCTTAATAGGTAGAGTAAATTTTCATTTACATCGATATGCTTACTTCACAAGCCTTTTCACAGAGCATGGTGGAGGGTACCCTGTACCACCATTAGTCATTCCCTTTCGCATTGCACTTGCAAATAGAGCGAGGGAAAAAGACTGCCTATATGGCTCCTTATGAGCGCTAATTTCTGTTGTCTTGTCTTCACGGTCCTTCAGCAAAATTTATGTTGGCGCCAGTAGAACCTTTCTGTGGTCAGCTTCAAATTTTGGTCCTCAATAGTGTACTTCGAAAAGAATATCACCTTCCCTCGAGGGAGTCCCGTTTGAGCTACCTGCCCAGTGTAATCTGACTGCTGCTTAAAAACTTTACTCGCCATGCAAATTGACTCTCATTATCAGTTTAATTATTTAGCCTGTCAATGACGTGCCGCCTGGCGAGTGGAAGCGATGTCTGGGGTGCCACGAATATGATGCGGGAGTTGGAGTGGTAACCAGGTTTATTTTTCCATTTTGGCGATATCTTTTAACGAAATTTCAATCTTCCACCTACACAGGGAGAGATGGCCATTGTAATTAAATTAGATGTATTACAAAGTGATACGAAGTGTAAACCACCTGATGTTTACAACTTCTCTGTGCTGTTGCCTTAAGGGGCTACGTATGTGGCGAAGCATTTGTTTACTTAATTCAAAAGTGAGGAGGCATCCTGTGTCAGAGGTATCTCTTAGCACTCTGTCATAAGCCAAAAATGTTCTAGTCCTGCAGTGCAGGATGTAACAGATATTAAGCTGATTAGACCAGATTTTTTATCTAATGAGAGAATACTTAGAGAAAATACAGCCTTTGCAATACTGATACAGGATTTTCACAACAGGCAAAGATACTTTAGCGATGTGAAAATACGTGTATGCCAAGAATTCTTCCAGCTTCGAAAATACCTCTTATGAAAGGGAGAAATTTACGTTTCGCTGTGTATGATCAGTAACATTCCTGTCTCGGATTCTATGAAGTGGATTTTTTTTCAACTGAGGGGCCTCTGTCAGTGTGGGATTGGTTAGGACTACTGTATACATGGAAACCATGGCTGCGTGAGTCGCGGGTTGTCGCAGGAGTGGTCACGAAGAGTCGGTGACTGGAATTCAGGGACTAGCTCAGCCTGTGACTGACGCTTAGCTTCAAACAATCAGCTGACCTGTCTGCTCTCTCCCGCAGTAGCGGGGCCTAGTGAAGTGACCAGTGTGCTGCGTGAGTGGCGACAGCGGCGGATGTCTGTATTGCATGAGAACATTCAAAATGATGGGTGTTTGCAATGGATAATTATTCGCTTCATGTAAGTTGATTGGTTGAGTACTTGATGATAGTCTGTCCAATCTCTGTGCGTTATGTGGGATATGGGTGCCGGGGGATGGGCGTACGGCTGCCGGCACAGCTGATATGTATGTAGGTCTCTCCTAACTAGCGCCAGCGAGACGAAGTGATGTCCTTGTCAGCGGTGAACGACGCGACTCCTCGGCTCCCGGCAGTCGGCGGACGGCGCGCCCTTTGCAATTGCGAATGCGTGTGAGCGGTTGGTTTTTTTCACCAGATATCTTTAGTGGAAACGTTGCGGTGGAGAAGGGTGCTTGTGTTTTCAAACGTCGCTGCATACAATACCTCGGATATATTTCGCGCCTCGATCTATTTCTGGCGGAAATTTAATTACTTGATTTGCATAGTGTTTGCGTGTGATACTCAGACGTTGAAAATATGTTTTTATTAAGAAGAAGGATGATCATAAGGTGGTGGTTAGTGTTTTAAGTGATCTATTTCTTTCTTTCTTTTGCTTGTACAGTCTGCGACTACTGTAATCCATGAAGTAGTGCGAAAGTGATGTCTGCGAACCGTGTAACTTAGGCGGGACGTGGGGACCAGCCCGGTATTCACCTAGGGGGATGTGGAAAACCGCCTAAAAACCACATACAGGCCCTCGTCGTTAATCCGCCGGGCGGATTCGATCCGGGGCCGGCGCGCCTACCCGAGCCCAGGAAGCAGCGCGTTAGCGCTCTCGGCTAACCTGGCGGGTCTGTTTTAAGTTATCTGTTTGACTCCTGTAAATTGCTAAACAATTAATTTGGTAGGGTAGTGCGATTGGACTATTCCCACTATTTTTGATAATGGAATTGCGTCATCTCTCCCTTTGTCCCCACGTTAGCCAATAGGAACACAGTATTCTGAGATGAGATGAAAACCTCCATCTGCGTGTTTGGAGACGTTGGTTTCACACACACTGACAGGGAGTAGCCTCTTGAGAGAGATGGAGTCAGGAAACATGTCTGGAATTTCCTGATCAACAGAATGCCACGACTTGGTGCTTTGTTTGGGGCCATATCAAAGGAGCCCAATATCCGGTCCGTGGTCGGTGGTATCTTGTGTCGTGATTTGTAATTAGGACATCAGGTGGTTTTTGACCTTTGCGGCAGCACCCAGACGATAGAGAGACACGCGGGAGACCCCAAATGGAGTCTGCTACACTACACTTCATTCCATTCCTCGATGCGTACAGTTATTACGTCATGGGAAGCGGGGGTGGTAGGGGGAGTGCAGACTTGTGCTCTACTCAAGTAGGGCAGCCCTATCTCCCGCAAACAGATTAAATAAGGAATATGCTCAATGTATTATTGTACCTGATTTGCGTTTCCTGTTGTGAGATCCTTCTTCTCCAGCACAGGTTGCGTCCTTTCCCGATAATTTACATCTAGGCATCTAATGACCAAAAGGCATTAAATGATCTTCAAGCACATGGGTTAAAGCAGCGGTATGAAGAAAATGATAGTAATAATGACGGTAATAATCGAATTATCCGGTAACTTCACACTTCACAGTGGATTTCCTCGAACTAAGAAATTGGCTGAATTAGTCAAAATTTCCAAATGGCTTCACATCGAGGCTATGATGCCTAGAAGAGTCTTTACATCCTGCTGACATGAGAATGGCGTAATCTCCACGTCAGAATCTTGCTTCTACTTAACCATTTAATAGACTCGCATTTTTTCCACTGTGACTAACTTTGTAAGCTAAGCACATCATCCGTTTCAGCACACGCCTGGGGTTGGGAAATGTGGCCATAATGGCCTGGTGGAACGAACTATCACAAGAACAATGCGTGGGTTCAGGCATTTACTTTTAAGAGGCACAAACAGATTTACTTTACCTCTGGTAACCTCAAGAGAAAGATGTTATAATCCAGAATACGCATTACACATAACGTTCCTTCATTACCAAATGGGCAGAGCCGGTTTACGTTGGGAAATGACACAGGTGGAGGTCATGGTCAACTGAAATACTGTCGCCAGTAAACTTACTTACATTTGAAAATTTTATTGTATTTGATGAACCGATAGCCATTTAAAGGAACAGGGCTCTTATTTTACTTGTACTTGATTGTACTAGAGGCGTTGAAAGATTTGGTGCGGGACTGTGATTGGAGTTCGTATCTCCTCTTCCGAGGATCTGAATCTCTCGGAACAGTATAGTTCAATCATTTCGTTCCTTTTCCCAAGACTGCAATATTCTCTGGCTAGTGAATTTACCAGAGGGTGAGGGTTTAGTTAATTTATCGATTTAATTAATTGGTCAATTAATTTGATGTCAAAAACGTGCTTGTATTGGTGAGAGGTTTCCCAAAGGAGCGGCAGAGGAGGAGGCAGAGGGGAAAGCGTGGGGGTTTCTCGTAACGACGGATTGTCCCCAGGGGGTCATAAATCAACCCCCAGGTGATCATAAATCAATTAACAGAACGATAGGTTAAGGGGAGAGGGTCGTAACTCAATGAAATTTGCCCCTGAATGTATGCAACTACAATGTGATGTAGGGGATAGTTTGCCCCATTAGTGTCATTAATGCTCACAGTTGAGAGACTTTTTAAGCTTAGGATTCCATTAAAATAATGTTTTGACGCCGAAGACAGGCCACCTAAAAAATTTCAGGTATTTTCAGTAATGCGATCAGTGAAGCCGAAATCTGATTTCGAAATTTTGGGGAAGAGACAATGGGTTTCTATATCACAGTATTTGTTTACCTAGAGAAATTGGCTATTTCTTTCAATAAATATCTAGTATTTGACTGGATGATGCTATTTGAAACTTCAGATCTTATGATGATTGAAAACACTATTATAAACCTGACTGGAAATGGTATGAAGATTTCAGATGACAATTGTGTTCGGGAATACAATTATCTGAAGAGTTTTTTTAGAAACCAAGCTTGACTCTGAAGAATGGAAGGTGGATGAAAGTTGGATTTACTTCCTTAAGGAACTGAAAATCCTGACACAAATGGCAGCTACTAAAATTGAGTGAGTATTTGTTTTCTATTTCCGCATACAGCGCCACTGAAATCGACTGCTGCTAGGGACTGTGAAATCAATGGTACAGTGCCATTAAATACAACCTGACTTCCAGGAGTCTTACTAATACTTGCTGAAAAAGGTGAAATATTCAGAAAAATATGGAGTACCAGCTACTTCTGCCGCAACAATTTCCTTGTAATTGTGTCCTAAATAAAATGTAATTATTTTAAATAAATTTTTTGCTTCATTTCTGGACCCCCATCTCAGAGCGTCCTGACGAGGTCCCAGCCAGATGTGACAAACATATTTTTGTGTAAACGTGCGCTTGTGTTTTTGGTTGTACGTTGAATGTTGGATGTCTGCAGGCGTGGTTCTAAAACGCGCTTCAGATTTCCTTCATGTGAACATAGCCTAATTCAGAATGTCAGATTTGATATTTACCTGTTGGTCTTCAAATGTGGAACACACGTCTACCTGCTGTTAAAGTATTTGAAGTAGTGTGAAATAATATTCACACTTCACAAGATTTTATAAGTCTTGCTACTTCTGAGTAAACATGACGTGGTTTTCTTTTCTCTAAGCTCTGCGTCTAAGTAAGCTGTAGGAAATTTTGTGTAATGGGTTGTGCGTTTGGGAAAGAAGTCAATATGATCGTGAATCTTAATGAATACACAATGTGGCAGAAAGTTCCCCACTGTTCTTACTTTTTCCATACATGTCATTTGGGAACTTCCCATTAAGTATAATATATGTAACACTGATGACTGCCTTACGTTATATCTGTATGGAGGCAAATGTATGCTTCAGAGCGGGAATGGTTGCGTGTACCATTCTTCAGGCAAAGTACTTAAATAAAGAAGCATTTGGTTTCGGATAATTATACATAACGATTAATTCTAGACAACATCAAGCCTTTCGATTATTCCAATTAAATGCATAAATTGGTAGGTTTTGAGTTTTCCATCACTGAGGTTTCTTGTAATACTTTCCTTTTCTTCTTCTAGAAACGTCGCGATATGTTTCTTTCTATGTCCACAGCCTGGACCTCTTGTTTTAAAGCGACAAGTAGATTTTCTGAGGTAACAGATTTGTGGCTTCTACGACCTGCATTTGGGTCCAGTTTCCTTTATATGTTGATATTACTTAACGTGAACCTCTTCGTTTTCCTTAATGTGTGGTGTCCGATTCTGATATGGTATGAAACCAGTAGCTCGCAATCTTGTAACGTACAGGAACTAAGATGACACACAACCCAACAATGGACCGACTGTAGTTGGTGAGCAAACGTTAGCCCTATACTTCATATATAGGTTTTCATAAGTGAGTTTGCGAATATCAAAATATGTAACATAAATGATCGTATCTTTTGACTGCATTGACTTACAATCTTAAGTTTTTTCACCGCCGAAATACTCAGAAAGTATTCCGGAACAACTTCTGAAAGTTTGTCAGTGGAGTTGTGGTACACCCTGTATATGTTCATCGGTAGTACTACACATTTAGTCTCCCGAAAGCCAAGTAAGTTCATGGCATTACTTTCAGGACCACATGATCAGTCATTGAGGATAAAACTGGAATTACTCTTTTCGTCACCCTCTCATACAATATAATTTACGATTTGATCTTACAACAATAAATTTAACTGCAATAATTATATTTAATCAACATTTTATTTGACAACAACAATCATCATTTTATTTTATCTGAGACATTAACTCAGGGACGGCCACGGCGTGCCAAACTGCACGCGTGTACAGATGTGCTGCACGCGTGCCGTCCAGGGCTCGGTCCGCCTCGCCACTACTCGGCTTTCCTCGGTCTTTCGCGGCACTGTTCGGCACGGCGAGACATTAGACTAGCTGTGCGATGCGACATATTTTCATCCGGCATAGGGTGCATTAGTTGATTCGTAGTGTCAGCCATGTTTATTCCTCGCTATTTATTAGCATTTCGTAGGAAGTTTACAAGTACTGTACAGTGGTTGTTGCAATGGAACACACGCTCACAAAGAGGCGGGGTAGTGACACAACGTCACGAGCCTTCAGAGCTGAATGGGAATTACAATATGTTTTCGAAGAGAAGGATGAAAATTCTCAATGTCTATTATGCAGTCGCATACTCGCCGGGCTCCGCAAATTTGCAATAGAACGGCATTATAACATCACACACAAAGGACTTAGTTGGGTTGATAGATCAAACAAGTTGGCGGAATTAAGAAGACGTAGTATTATGCAGAGAGACGGACCGAACGCGAGTACCACTTATAAATCTTTGTGTTTCTGATGTTTGTATTTGTACATATTTGTCGTTAGAATTCTAATTTAGAGTTCACTCAATTTTTGTTTCCTTTTTTTAGCCTGCAACCGAACGTAGCGACCTGTCTTTAAGAGCAAGCTACAAAATAGCGCTCAAATTTGCAACAGCGAATAAGCCTTTCAGTGACGGTGATTTCATCAAGGAGTGTATTGTTGAGGCGGCGGAATCTTGACAGCACTGGAAGTAAAGAAGTCTAGTGAAATTAGTCTTTCCAGGCAGACAATAGCTCGCCGCATAGCTGGTATGGCAGGAGGTCTCTACAGGCAGTTAATTGATAGTGCCTGTAAGTTTATTGCATTCTCGATTACTTTGGACGAGTCGACCGACATTTCGGACACAGCACAACTAGTGATTTATGTTGGTGGAGTCGACACAAATTTGCACGTGACGGAACTGTTAGATTTAGTACCAATGAAACACACAACGAGGGGTACCGACTTGCTAAAAGCTGTTGAAGAGGCAGTTGAAGCCGTTGGCCTGAATTGGAAAATGTTATTTTCGGTCACCACGGATGGAGCGCCAGCAATTCGAGGTGCTCAAAATGGGCTTGTAGCATTGTTACGTAAAAAACTAGGACGATCGACAGAAGATTTGTACGGAATTCATTGTTTTGTACACCTAGAAGCTCTTTGTGCTAAGTATGCAAATTCGGAACACGTGGAGAAGTTGGTAGTCACCATAGTACATTTTTTGAAGTCGCATGGCTTAGTACACCGTCAGTTTCAACAGTTTCTCATGGAACTGAACGAAGAGTACGGAGACGTTATTTACCACTGGGAAATACGTTGGTTAAGTCGAGGATCATGCCTCGAAAGATTTTTCAATTTAAGACTCACTATTGTTGAGTTCTTGAAGGAAAAAGGAAAGGCAGAGCCAAAATTAGAAGATCCAAAATGGATTGCAGACCTCGCCTTTTTAGTTGATCTGACTGCACACTTGAACGCTCTCAATAAGACTTTGCAAGGTGAGTAGCAGCTTGTTTCTGATCTGATGAAAAAAGTGGATGCATTTAATAAGAAACTCGCATTGTGGAAGGAACGACTCATGAAAATGAATACCGCCCATTGCCCTACGCTCTCTAAAGTCAGAGAGAACGCAACTTCTGACGAATTCGTTTCTGTGTTGAAGGAACTACAGGCACAATTTTCTAAACGTTCAGGACACTGACAGTCTGACATCTGTTTTTGAACTATTTTCTAGACCCTTTGCCGTTTCAGTTGAAAGTACTCCAGTGCATTTGCAAATAGAATTGATCGATCTGCAGTGTAATTCCCGTTTAAAAGACTAATTTTTTTTACGAAAAACTGTCCAAAAATTTTACGAAGGTTTTCCTCAGGAAGAGTTTCACCGTCTCCACAATGAGGCTGCAATAGTTATATCAGTGTTTCGATCGACATACGTGTGCGAAAGGTTTATTTCGATTATGAAACTAAGTAAGTCAGGATTAGTGGCAATCTGAGTGACGAAAATACGAGAAACTGTCTGGGTTTGTCCGTGTACCGTCAGTTTGTTCAGGATATGTACTTAATTATGTCTACAGTGAATCAAAAATAATTAAATTAATGGTGATAATTTTGTTGTAATTGTCATATGTTTTGTTGAGAATAGTAGTTATTGCAAATTTTGTACAGTAGTTCGAGAATATAAAATTTGCTTGTTTTACATGTAGTTAGAATCACTTATTCCACATCATACTGCATGCTGTAGACTACTTACAAGTCTGTTTCTATATCTCAGCTTTAATGTTGTAAGAATTTTACGAGTGACGACGTGAGAAGCACGATATTGTTGGTATAATGCAGTTTCAAACCCAGCGTTATTGTTATTTTTCTGTAGGTGTACGAACAGCCAACAAAGATTCAGTATTGCTCAACATGATGTGTTGTACAGAGCTTAATATTATCAAATGTAATGTGAAACTAAGCCACATGCTAGTAGGGCGGTGTTCCTTACACGAATGCACTGTCGCGTGCGGCGTGTCCGTAGTTCCGCGCATTCGCGCGCAGTCAGCTGGTGTGGTAGTGGGGGACGTGTGACGTCAAAGAAAAGCGATCCGCAGGCGTGTGAAAGCTCGGCACGTGTGCATGCACACGTGCCGCGTTCTTGGCCGTCCCTGCATTAACTGAAGCCTACATTAACATCCATCTTAAGCAAGATAAAGTTTGGCTGTATTTAAATCAAAATGTCTAAATCAACATCGCATGAGTTGCAAACAGCGGATTTGCTTTCTTTTTCATAGTTAATAATAGTTAAATAATCTGAGCATGTACTTCCTGATGATGTAATAAAATTTAAATTTTATTAAATTCATCATTGAGTACACACTCACGTTATCTGTTTAAATATTGTAAATTGGATGCTTTTAAAATATGTTGAGGGAACTGACTTTAGCTACCCTGTCCAAACAATCAAGCTTTTATCAGTGTTATCAACACTGACACTTGCATTAACATGTTTAGGAATGTGGTTCTGAAACAACCACTAGTGTGAGCTTCGTTGATTTTATCAGTCACTATATATTTCATTTTGTACACACTTGGGTGATAATTTTATGAGTTAGGTTATCATCCATAAGGCATTAGTGGCTAGCAAGGCTCTTTCGTTACTGCTTTTTCTGAGGGCCTGATGTATTCCTTCCAATACTTGTTCCCTATAGGGAAATGAAAAGGACTAGCTTGTTTTCTTTGTATCATTCTTTCTAAAGCGATCTCGACAGAAATTTGAAAATTGAATATAAAGAACGCACAAGAAGCTGGTAATTTGAAAAAAGGTATTCCACATTTGCTGAACGGCTGATAAAGCATAGACATGAAGCATCTAACACGGAACAGGATACGAAAATTGATAGAATGAACAACCACAACAAGAACATTACAGGGAAACTGTCACGTATAAAGAGCACTCGCCATGAACTTGAAAGTAATAAATGACCAAGTCGTTACAAGTAACGACTCATTAAGCATTTATCTTCCGAAACAAGAACCAACAGTGATGTAGAACATAACAAGACTAAATAGGTCCTAATAACGCATGCACACACATTAACAAAAAAATGTTACACTGCATACAGACACCACAGCACACACAAAAGACGAACGAAAAATACAGAGCGACAGTTGACAATACCACATACAGTAAACACATCAAACCAAAATGCAGTGAGCACTGAAAGCAAGATGTGTAGTCGAAATGTGTTCGAAAAACGCCAAAAATCGGACATCCTGGTGTACATAGCCCAAATAAATAAAACTCTACGGAGACACACACAGACAAATAAAATCACAAATCGTATATAGAACCAAATAGGAATTTAATCTCACGAAACTTATGCTGCGAAAAGTTGTTTCTCGTCTAACAAGAGAATGGAAAGGAACTGTATCTCTCTTTATTATACATAACAAAATTATTTAGATAAAAGAAACATATATATTACAGGCCACAGAAGACGCTTCACAAATAAAAAAGAAGCGAAACACGTGTAAGACAATACTAATAGCTTTTGATTTAGTTTCATTAGATGAACCGTATTTCCAGGAATACAGAAGCAACTAAGGACTGACGAAAAGCCGAAATTATTAATGCTCCGATTACTCAACTGACAACTGCATCCGGTTTGTATCGATTGCTAGTAATGATACTATGGTCAATTTAAAGTAAGTTTTTATTTTGTTTAGAGAGAATCTAATAACACAGTCTATAACTGCTCTAAAATAGCCCATTTTATGATTGCGTGGGTGGTACAAACCCCGAATAATCATGTCTGTAGCAGTGGCTTGACAAAAGATACTGAAAACTTGTGCACCTCCAAATATTCGAAAGACGGAGTTAAAAATAATTAATGCTCTCATTAGGACCCTTTTGCCATCCAAATTGATAAAATATTTAAAAAACAAATCTGTTATCCAATCAATCAAGATCAACATATCATCAGCTATCATCGACAATATAAAACAAAGGTTCACACTAGAATAGAAGATTAACTTCATTAAGATATCTATTCCCTCACAAAGTCTAACTATTGTATGGGTGTTGGACGTTCACTAGAACTGCGGTAACCATCAAAAGTCGCTTAGAAGGAATCAGCCTACTATTTTCCATGGTATATGTAGCTATTCCTTTGAAAACATAAATATCATTACCAGTAATTGTATGAGATAGCTTTGTTGTATCTTATCTGCTTGATGATTTTTCTCATTATTTTTCACGAGTGTTACGTAACGTTTCAAATGGCTGCTCAGTGTCAGAGTTACGGTATGTGGCAATGAATGAAATTGGGGACGTTCGTCAGACCATCGCGATCTTTTGTATTATTCAAAAGGGGCAATGAGGAATGTACATTGCGCTACAGCTTGCTCCCTGCAGCAATTTCTTGAAATGTTTACTCAGTACATTGTGTTTGCCAGCGCCGACAAATCAATATTCCGTCGTTTCCTATTTGCAGCGTCATACTGTCTTAATGTACTGAACCGATAAATTCGTAATTTTGTGAGAGGCAACAAAGGACTTAGATGATCAGTTGATTCGAATGAATAGTGTCTGAAAAAGTCGTTATAAGTTTGCTTTTAAGTAGAAGTCTTTTATTGTGCTGAACTAAAACACTGTACAAATGCTAATCCAAAGCCTTAACGTTGTCAACACAACCTTCACATTATTTTACATTAAGAGTTATTAATAAAATAGGTAATGATAACGGTGCAGGTTTTGTATCCACAAGAATATATTTTTTTTAACAACATGAAGTGAATTTTACTTCTTCTAGCAGAACATTGCATCCGAGCTATATTAATGTATTGTTTGAATTGCTTTTAGACGTAAATTGTCGCATAATAGCCCTATATGTTATCCTAAACGTTCTCCGTTTGTTCCAAGAGAAGGAACAATTGGTATTTATTTTAAGACAAGAAGGCTTTCTTCAGATCTATTGTAGATGGCAGTGACTTGTCCAAATTTTCGCTAATTAAGCTGTATGCATAAGCAAAAGTTAGACGTACTCACACGTACTGTTTTCTTCAACTTCTTTAAAAAAATTCAATATTACTCCGAACAGTACTTTTATGTCTGTTGGTTTTTCTATGTAGACTCAAGCCCATTTTCTTTCTAATTTTACAATATATACCGAACTGTGTTGTTCCATCAAGTAATAGTCTTATGGTTTGAACGCGAAGTCATCAACATGATTTTCAGTTCTTAAACTGTGTCGAGAGACACATGCACATGATGTGCATCGATGGGCAAACGCTGGCAGCTAGATGAGGCTTGAGAATTCGTTGTTTCAATGACAAAAAGTCAATAATAATTCTCGTACCTCTATGTCCATGACATTGTCAAAAAATGACCGACAAACCAGGCAAAGGCACTACGTTGAGTGTCTGGGAAGAAGTTACACCCTGCCAAAAAACTTGGTCGACATTTATGATGTTTATGGAGATCCTCGAGAAGATACAGAGTTCTTTTCCTTACCCAGTTCCAAATGATAATCATATTCTTGCACAGATATAGGCCTATGTGTGCCACATTTGCTTCAACATTACACTTCACTTAAGGCTGATGGGTCAGTTTAATTTTATGTTTCTTAGCAATAGTTGCTTATGTTACGGTAATGACATCTAGAGAAATAGCTCTAATATTTATGGGTAAAATCTTCGCTTCGATATTTCTCTAAACTTGTGAACAATTTGCTTGAGGGTGTTCGAAGAGATTTCGGAGGATATTTCGTGATGTCATTTGATCAATATAGAATGCTTAGGAGTGCGTTGGATCTGTTGATAGATTACTGCTGGGGAATGTCTAGATGTTTCTTCTCCTGTGTAGCTGGTTTCTGTGTAGTAGATGCTTACGTGTTAGTAAATATTGTTTTATGGATACTTATAAATCGGTGGCCCTAAATATTAGAGTTGGTGCATACCTAAGATCTTTTCTGCTATATTTCTTGCGTCTTCCCTGAGTAACTTGCTAAGATGGTTTAGGGATATTGTCATACATTGTAGGTACGGATTTTTCAACCCCAAATCCCCGCTGATACGTGGGGTGCTTGTGTTAATAAAAAATAATTTGGAGAAGCTGAATCTCTAGACGCAGTGATGGCGGTTTTCCCTGAAACAACCAGTTTTCGGTTATGTAGTTTTCTTATTTTTTTCACACCAGTTTAACCTGACTGCCAAAACCGCTCAAAATAACCGATTTCTGAAATAACTGATTTTCTGTTTTTTATTGCCGTTATTTCCTGTAGTAGACGTAGAAATCGAACAAAGATTT
The DNA here is from genome assembly GCF_021461395.2 of Schistocerca americana. Classification (NCBI taxonomy): domain Eukaryota; kingdom Metazoa; phylum Arthropoda; class Insecta; order Orthoptera; family Acrididae; genus Schistocerca; species Schistocerca americana. The sequence continues at coordinate 874,268,341 of NC_060120.1, read as the reverse complement.
AAAAATTTTATCTCTCGCTGTTACAAGATACATAAAATCAAAATATTAAATTAAATAGGCAAATGAACGGAAATTAGTCCGTCCACCGATCGCTGCTTTTCTCGAAAGGTGTTAAGTTGTTAAATACTACAAAAAATCGCTTCTCTGGTAAAAAATCATGTTGTAATTGGGGATCATAGCACTATTTGGGTATACGAATAGTCAGTGTTCAAGGGTGAAAACTGAGGTTGAAGAACTCTGTTTTTTGTGTTAATTTGTCCGTTTTCAAGGACCATAAGTTTTAAAGGCATATTATGTAGGCGCAAGCAACACATCAGCTACTTACTATTTTTATTGCATACTATGAGTGAGTTGTTCTTAAGTTTTTAGTTTATTAGTGTTATCCTACTTTCCTTCCTCTTTTTTCTATTTCATAGAAATGGCAGACAAATCTTTAATCTTTTAAAGCAAATGAAGCTTTTTACTTCATTGCTAGATAACCCCTTAAAAATATTTTCGGACTAGGATTGGTCCCATTCCGCAATACAACGGATGTCTGGCGATGACAGAGAAAAAACTACCTTACAGACAAGGTGGGGACAAGTCTTCCACATTACACGCACACCCGTACCTTAAGCCAGAAGACACGGTAACAGGTACGTTATTGTCCCAGCAAAGCTTTAGCAATTGTTATGCCTCGTGTCTGTTGCTCGTTTCTGTAGTTATTGTCATTTAAAAAACACTCATCGCGTTTGCCGTTTCCTATAATAACGCAAAGTTTCAAACCAATGCAGATTTTACGAATAAAAGTTACTCCTTTTTTTAAAGAAAATGTTTATTTAAAAAGGAAAAAAATAGCACTGCTGCAATGAATAATTGAATATTTTTACTTTTTTTCACTCGGTTACCAGTAAAAAATAAAAGGCACCTCTTACAATAAAGACTAAACAAATACCGAAAGATACCGATTATTTGGAACTAAAATACCAGTATCGGCTTTAATCGGTTGATTATTCCCGTCCCTTCTCTAGAGATGCCACGCAACCAAGAGAATTATCTGCCTTGCATAATTTTCAGGTAGCAGAACTGCAGCTACCAGATAGCGCTTGGACAGTACATACGGGTTATTAGTGAATGTACCGAGTAAAATGGGGAGGCAGAAAGACCTAGGCCACGGTCGACTGAACTGAATTTAAGGAGGTTTATTCACCATGGAATGATTTTCACCTCAGCCACCGCCACCAATAAATTATGGAATGCTACGCAGGTGCCTTTTAGAACTCGGATATGTATTAATCATTGTGTTTGAGTTTTCACCGGGACCTTGCCTAAGAGCTAGGGCTGATTGATCAGTCATTAAACTTCTGTTTTAAGAAAAAAACAGAAGAAACAGAGTTAAAAAGTTTAACGTCTATCCGATGTAGATATCATTAGCGACGGTTAACTAATAGCCAACTACGTTGGTGGCATAACAGCCCAATCAATAGAAACCTAAAAAGGTCGAATATCGGAAGTAGTTGGTATCATCGGATATTGTTCACACTGTTGGAGAAAAGGGGGGGGGGGGGGATGGTGGTGCTACGAAAGACGTGCTACAAATTCTTACAGGTGAAGGATGAATGTGAGGGTGGAGGTACGTTTGAATAACTCGAGAACCCTAGGTATCCAGCGGAAACGTACCCCAGTAGAAAATTTAACGACATTAAATTTGCTACAGAAAAGTAATGTTTTTCTGTTGAGCTACGAGGGTGAGTCAAATTAAAACCTTATATATATTTTAAGTATTATTTATTGTGCAGAAGTGGTACAAAGCTGTATCACTTTTCAACATAATCTCCCCCACGCTCAAGGCAAGTCCTCCAGCGCTTACAAAGTGCGTAAATTCCTTTAGAAAAAAATTCTTTTGGTAGCCCGCGCAACCACTCATGCACCGCGTGGCGTACCTCTTCATAAGAACGGAACTTCTTTCCTCCCATTGCGTCCTTGAGTGGTCCAAACATATGGAAATCACTTGGGACAAGGTCTGGTGAGTATATGTCGATGAGGAAGGCACTCAAAATGCAGGTCTATGATTATATAATATCGGATGATGAAAACCTCCACGCAGAATTAGAACACTTGGAGAAGGTTTTCAAAGAGAATGGCTACACTTCTCGCCAAATAAGGAAGGCCATGCGCAACTATCATAACAAGAAGCAACGCATTGAGGACGCAGATGATGACTTTAAATCAACTGCGTTCCTTCCATACGCCGGGAATGTGTCGTCGAAAATAGGCCGATTACTGAAGAAAAATAAAATCAAGGTTATCTTCCGTCCACCAGCAAAGAACCGGGCCCTGGTTGGATCCGTTAAAGACGATTTACAACTGAAGAAGGCAGGCGTCTACAAAATTCCCTGTGAATGTGGCTCTGCATATATTGGCCAGACGACAAGAACTGTCCATGAACGATGTATAGAACATGAAAGATACACCCGTCTGCGGCAACCGTCAAAATCGGCAGTAGCATAGCACTGTATTTCTTTGGGACATTCAATGGAATACAGTGGAACAAAAATTTTAGCTATGGTTTCCGGTTTTTGGGATTCCGTAATCAAGGAATCAGTGGAAATACGTCTTGCCAATAATCTTATAAATCGTGACAACGGCTTTCAGCTAGATAAAAATTGGAATCCTGTTATTAAAATTATACAATCACAGCGGAATCGACAGTGTCATTCGATACTCAATGACTAGATGAACCTTTATTTCTACCACCGAGGGCAGCACGTACAACTCGGCTATGCTGCGCATGTCAACACCTGACACATGCGCTGTAGGATGCCAGTACATTTCACATGCGCGAGATTCGGCATAAATACCGCGACTGCACCTGGGCTCTTCAGTAGTTGTGTACTCACCTGATGATGGCCGGACGTCTCTGGGCCGAAATATCGTGGCAGAATGTCGACGGGATCCGGCTGCATACCCGGAAATTATTAGAAGAAGAAATACGCCGGGAAAATTTCAGAAGTCACAGGTCTATGATTGTTGCAACTGTTGTACGGGCAGTGTAGGGTCTCACATTGTCACGTTGCAAAAGCGCACTTGCTGACAGCAATCAACGTCGCTTTGATTTGATTGCAGGCCGCATATGATTTTTTAGGAGATCTGTGAATGATGCACTGGTGACAGTGGTCCCTCTAGGCATGTAATGCTCTAAAATGACGCCTTTTCCGTCCCAAAAGAGAGTCAGCATAACCTTCCCTGCTGATGGTTCCGTTCGAAACTCCTTTGGTTTTGGTGGTGAGGAATCGCGCCACTCCTTGCTCGCTCTATTCGTTTCCGGTTGGTGGAAGTGAACCCAGGTTTCGTCACCAGTAACGATTCTTGCAAGGTAGCCATCACCTTCTTGTTCAGAGCGCCGAAGAAGTTCTTCACAAGCATCAACACGTCGTTGTCTCATTTCAGGAGTCAGCTGCCGTGGCACCTATGTTGCAGACACTTTGTGAAACTGGAGCACATCATGCACAATGTGGTGTGCTCAAAATGACTAATCTATAAACATGCTGCAATGTCATACAGTGTCACTCGGCGGTTTTCCTTCACTACGGCTTCACCTGCTGCAATGTTCTGTGGAGTCACAACTCGTTGTGCCTGACCTGGACGAGGAGCATCTTCCACTGAAGTCATACCATTTGCAAACTTCCTACTCCATTCGTAGACTTGCTGCTGTGACAAACATGAATCACCGTACTGAACCTTCATACGTCGATGAATTTCAATAGGTTTCACACCTTCACTACGCAAAAACCGAATAACAGAACGCTGTTCTTCCCTGGTGCAAGTCGCAAATGGGGCGGCCATCTTTATACTGATGCTGCGTTGGTATGTGTGCATCTGCAATATGCTGCCACCTACAGGCCATTCTGCACGCTGTTTGTAGCACGCTTAACAACTTACAGGATAACGGCGCGAAATTCAAATTTGTTATTACAGTTTTAAGGTTTTCATTTGACTCACCCTCGTACAATTTGTTTTATGTAGTCATTACACTTTAGGTCGCGTCGAATGGTTCCTCGTAGGTAATTTCCAGTGAGTTAGATACTGTTGTCAGTGACTTGTCCCACATAGTATAATCCTGCAGTAGTGGTTTCCTTCGCCTATTTATGGGCAATTACGTTACAGTAGCTTGCGTTCATGATCAGCTGCCAGTCCTTGCACCAGTTGTCAGTCCTCTGTAGGTCTTCCTGCTTTTCGCTGCTGCCTGATTGACGTCAGCGATGTAGGCCTATAATTGTGTGCATCTGTTCCACGACCGTCTTGAAATGACCTGCTCTTTTCTCTAGTCTCTAAGTTCCCTTCGTTGCTCCATCGACCTACGATAAACTTCTCCAGATGCTTGTCCACTGTTAAGCGATTGTAATTACTTTTCTGTTCCGCGATCACTTATCTCAGTGTTATCCATTTCGAAGTTAGTGCATAGTTGAAAGGAAGAACCGACTTACTAGCTTTCTCTCCTCGTCTTCAGTCTTCCTGTCAATGAGCGAATGAATAAATGATATTGATCAGTTTACAGGCTTTACATATGACTAAAACGTCTTACGATTCTTCTGGTCAGGTCACTGGCCAAATTTTACTATCTCAATAAAAGCCCGCCCGGTTGGCCTCGCGGTCTAACGCACGGCTTTCCGGGCGGGAAGGAGCGCCTGGTCCCCGGCACGAATCCGCCCGGCGGACTTGTGTGGAGGTCCGGTGAGCCAGCCAGCCAGTCTGTGGATGGTTTTTAGGCGGTTTTCCATCTGCCTCAGCAAATGTGGGCTGGTTCCCATTATTCCGCTTCAGCTACACTATGTCGGCAATTGCTGCCCAAACAAGTTCTCCACGTACGCGTACACCACCATTACTCTACCACGCAAACATAGGGGTTACACTCGTCCGGTGTGAGACTTTTCCTGGGGGTCCACCGGGGGCCGAACCGCACAATAACCATGGATTCGGTGCGGGGCGGCGGAGGGGTGAAGTGGACTGCGGTAGTCGTCGTGGGGTTGCGGACCACTGCAGCTGCGGCGGGGACGGAGCCTCTCCGACGTTTCTAGGTCCCCGGTTAACATAACATAACTTAACATAACATCTCAATAATAACACCTCTCATTGTTTTCCTTAGACTCATTTCCGCTTTGTTTAGCTTTTGCTTGCCAGTAAGGCTTTGACTTCGCTTAAATCCATGATGAAGCTCTCTTTGCGTCTGTAGAAACTTTTTAACACAGCCATTAATCCACGGATGGTTTTTCCCATCCCTTATAACCTTGCTCTGTACATAATTCGGCCTCTGTGGCCGAGCGGTTCTAGGCTCTTCAGTTCGGAACCGCGCTCTTGCTTCGGTCGCAGGTTCGAATCCCGTCTCGGGCGTGGATGTGTGTGATGTCCTTAGGTTAGTAAAGTTTAAGTAGTTCTAAGTCTAGCGGACTGATGACCTCAGATGTTAAGTCCCATAGTGCTTAGAGCCATTTGAACGATTTGTACATAATTCTCTAAGGCAGGGCTTCCCAACGTGTAGTCCGCGGACCCCTTAGGGGTCCGCCGGCTCTTTCTAGGGGGTCCGCGGCCACCCTTCACCAAATCGTGTAAAATAATGAGTAAAATTATTGAATAAAAATGTGAAAATCAAATTCATCCTTTTCTTTCATGTGAAAAATACACTCCTGGAAATGGAAAAAAGAACACATTGACACCGGTGTGTCAGATCCACCATACTTGCTCCGGACACTGCGAGAGGGCTGTACAAGCAATGATCACACGCACGGCACAGCGGACACACCAGGAACCGCGGTGTTGGCCGTCGAATGGCGCTAGCTGCGCAGCATTTGTGCACCGCCGCCGTCAGTGTCAGCCAGTTTGCCGTGGCATACGGAGCTCCATCGCAGTCTTTAACACTGGTAGCATGCCGCGACAGCGTGGACGTGAACCGTATGTGCAGTTGACGGACTTTGAGCGAGGGCGTATAGTGGGCATGCGGGAGGCCGGGTGGACGTACCGCCGAATTGCTCAACACGTGGGGCGTGAGGTCTCCACAGTACATCGATGTTGTCGCCAGTGGCCGGCGGAAGGTGCACGTGCCCGTCGACCTGGGACCGGACCGCAGCGACGCACGGATGCACGCCAAGACCGTAGGATCCTACGCAGTGCCGTAGGGGACCGCACCGCCACTTCCCAGCAAATTAGGGACACTGTTGCTCCTGGGGTATCGGCGAGGACCATTCGCAACCGTCTCCATGAAGCTGGGCTACGGTCCCGCACACCGTTAGCCCGTCTTCCGCTCACGCCCCAACATCGTGCAGCCCGCCTCCAGTGGTGTCGCGACAGGCGTGAATGGAGGGACGAATGGAGACGTGTCGTCTTCAGCGATGAGAGTCGCTACTGCCTTGGTGCCAATGATGGTCGTATGCGTGTTTGGCGCCGTGCAGGCGAGCGCCACAATCAGGACTGCATACGACCGAGGCACACAGGGCCAACACCCGGCATCATGGTGTGGGGAGCGATCTCCTACACTGGCCGTACACCACTGGTGATCGTCGAGGGGACACTGAATAGTGCACGGTACATCCAAACCGTCATCGAACCCATCGTTCTACCATTCCTAGACCGGCAAGGGAACTTGCTGTTCCAACAGGACAATGCACGTCCGCATGTATCCCGTGCCACCCAACGTGCTCTAGAAGGTGTAAGTCAACTACCCTGGCCAGCAAGATCTCCGGATCTGTCCCCCATTGAGCATGTTTGGGACTGGATGAAGCGTCATCTCACGCGGTCTGCACGTCCAGCACGAACGCTGGTCCAACTGAGGCGCCAGGTGGAAATGGCATGGCAAGCCGTTCCACAGGATTACATCCAGCATCTCTACGATCGTCTCCATGGGAGAATAGCACCCTGCATTGCTGCGAAAGGTGGATATACACTGTACTAGTGCCGACATTGTGCATGCCCTGTTGCCTGTGTCTATGTGCCTGTGGTTCTGTCAGTGTGATCATGTGATGTATCTGACCCCAGGAATGTGTCAATAAGGTTTCCCCTTCCTGGGACAATGAATTCACGGTGTTCTTATTTCAATTTCCAGGAGTGTATGTGTACTCTTACTTCAGGTCGTATTTCCAAGCAGCCTTTGCGGTTTGTAAGTGAGAACGCATACACAGTTTAGTGCCAGAGAATGCGGCTTCTCTGGTCGACTGTTTCGCAACAATACGGGGGTCGTTTGTGCGCCGGCTCACGGCGCTAGATGCGCTGAAACCTTTTACGCATGCGCGGAGCGAGCTTTGTCGACCAATCACAGCACTCGCTGACACGTATGCGGCCCCAGGCATCATTAAATGTTAAACTTGCTTTGTCAGTGCACTACCTATTTCATAAGTCGATTTTTGAACTTCAAGGGGGGGGGGGGGGGGAGGATCATTGGGATCAGACTAGGGGTCCGCCATGGATTTTCGACTGAAGAAGGGGTCCACCAGCTAAAAAGTTGGGAAGCCCTGCTCTAAGGCATGTTGGAGAGTACTTTTGACTTTTATCCATTTCTGCTTGACATCTTCATCCTCAGAAGTGAATATTTATTGTTGACTGCTCACAAATTCTGTAATTTGTATCCTGTCACTCTTGCTAAGAAAAACTGATTTTCTACCTTTCTTAACTTTCCTTGCAGCACCCGTAGTCACTGATGCTATTAAGGCCTTATGATTGCTGCTGCCATCCTCTGAGTTGTGCGACAGGAGAAGTTTGGGTCTGTCTGCTGCTGGGGGACCTAAGACGTGAGCTGGTTTAAATGGCTCTGAGCACTATGGGACTTAACATCTGTGGTCATCAGTCCCCTAGAACTTAGAACTACTTAAACCTAACTAACCTAAGGACATCACACACATCCATGCCCGAGGCAGGATTAGAACCTGCGACTGTAGCGGTCACGCGGTTCCAGACTGAAGGGCCTAGAATCGCACGGCCACACCGCCCGGCAAGACGTTAGCCACTCAAGTTTGTTTTCGAAATGTATGGGCCACTCTGTAGTGGCACCCCTGTAATGGGTGGTGCATGTGGAGTGATACCATAGGTGATGGGGAACCAGTGGAAACGCTGTGGGAAATTTAACAATATAACTTATATTACATCTTCAGTTTTACATGAGGCAGGCACGTGTCTCCTCGTGAGCTCTGGATGGTGCAGCTTGCGTCGGCTGCTAGGACGGCGCCCGGCGATCTGCGTTTATGACTCCGGCCCGTGGGCGAAGGTACGGCCACGGCCAGATGCGACTGCGGCTTTCCCTTGCGGAGCGTCATGCCAGGTGGTGGCCCCGCTGCTCTTCGCTCTGTGGTTGTGGAGGCAGCTGTGCGCTGGTTCGACCCGCGTCCCACGGTGGATGGCAGACGGCGGCTGTCGTTGTGACACAGAGTCCCTCCCTGGGCCTCAGTGTCGGCAGCAGCAGGCATGGACAGCAGGTCGGCGGGGCTGTGGCACCAGGTCCCGTGAAGGATCCAGTGCAGTGACAGACGCAGCCTGGTCTCGAACCAGGGGCTGCTGCTCGTGATGTCCAGCACCTCAAGCGTCGTGGTGCGATTACTCAGCGATGACCAAGACTCTCGAACCAGGGGCTGCTGCTCGTGATGTCCAGCACCCCTAGCATCGTGGTGCGATTACTCAGCGATGACCAAGACCCCGAATCGAATGACATCCTGTCCTCAAATTCAGCCTGATGTATACTCCGGGGAAGGAGTAGAAGGCAGGATAATGGGAGAATATGAGCTTGGTACTAGGAACGAGAGAGGGCAGTCTGATTCTTGCTCGACGCATATGAGCAACCCACAGTGGCTTGCCTTTTATGTATTCTGTTTTACAATTTTTGTGACTAAAGCTTTATCGCTTGATTTTTAGTTTAATACGTGACATGCCAATTTGAGAGTTGTACTTCTGATGAAGGCACTCATAGCAGTGCCGAAACCTGGGCCAAGAGACTCCTTCTCTACGGCCGAGGGCTGCTATTGTTGTTAATTTTACTTTGTAAACGGTCGCTGTCCACGCAGCCATGTTTAAATCTTTAAGAGAGGAGAAAGATTGAGTTCTGGAATAAATTTCAGTTAGAAATAGCTGATACTCTCTTCAAGAATCACAAAAGGAGGAGGTGTATTTGGAAAAGGCTGGGAGTTGTGGGAAGATTTCAGTTAGATTACATCATGGTCAGACAGAGATTCCGAAATCAGATACTGGATTGTAAGACATATCCAGCAGCAGATATAGACTCAGATTACAATTTAGTGCTGATGAAGACAAGGCTGAAGTTTAAGAGAGTATTTGGGTTGAGTCAATATTTTGGGATATAGAAATACTGAGTAACGGAGAGATACACTTGCAGTTTTCAAAGGCTATAGATACTGCGATAAGGAATAACACAGTAGGCGGTTCAGTTGAAGAGGAATAGAAATCTCTAAAAAAGACAATCACAAAAATTGGAAAGAAAAAAAATAGGTACAAATAATGTAATGTGAAGAAACTGTTGGCAATAGCAGATGAAAGAAGGAAGTACAGAAATGTTCAGGGAAATTCAAGAATACAGAAATACAAGTTGCTGAGGAATAAAGTAAATAGGAAGCGCTGGGAACTTAACACGAAACGGCTGCATAAAAATGTGAAGAAATCCAAAAAGAAATGATTGCCAGAAGGATTGACTCAGCATATAGAAGAATCCAAACAACCTTCTGTGAAATTAAAAGCAAGGGTGGTAACATCAATTGCACACATTGGGTATTCCACTGTTAAATGTGCAGGTGAGAGCGTATAGGTCGAAAGAGTTCATTGAAGGGCTCTAAGAGGAGAAAGACGTGTGTGATGACGTGATAAAATAAGAAACTGGAGGTGGATTAGAAGAGATAGGGAATCTAGTATTAGTAACAAAATTTAAAAGAGCTTTGGAAGACTTACGACCAAATAAGGCTGAAGGGAAAGATAACATTCCATCGGAAATACTGAAATCATTGGGGGAAGCGACAATAAAACGACTATTAACGTTAGTATGTAGAGTGTGTGAGTCTGGAGATATACCATCTGACATCTGGTGATATACCGTCTGACTTTCGGAAAAATATCATCCACACAATTCCGAAGACAGAAAGAAACGACGAGTGCGAGCGTTATCGCACAATCAGCTTAACAGCTCAGGCATCCAAGTTGCTGACAAGAATGACATACAGAAGAATAGTAAGAAAATTGAGGATGTGTTAGATGAAGATCAGTTTGGTGTTAGGAAATGTAAAGGTACCAGAGAGGCAGTTCTATCGTTGCGGTTGATAATGGAAGAAGGCTAAAGATAAGACACGTTCATAGGATTGGTCGACCTTAAAAAAGTGTTTCATAATGTGAAATAGTGCAAGATTTTCGAAATTCTGAGGAAAATAAGGGTAAGCTATAGAGAGAGACGGGTAATATAGAACATGTTCAACACTCAAGAGGGAATAACAAGAGTTTAAGACGAAGAACGCAGTGCTCGGATTAAAACGCGTGGAAGACAGGGCTATGCTCTCTCACCCCTACTGTTCAATCTATACATCGAAACAGCAGTGAAGGAAACAAAAGAAACGATCAAGATTGGAATTAAAATTTAAGACGAGATAATGAGTGACTGAAAATTAGCATGGAGGCCTCCGCAGAGTAACAAGATTCGTTGATGACATTGCTATCCTCAGTGACATTCAAGAAGAATTTCAGGATATGCTGAATGGAATGAACAATCTAAATGAGTACACAAAACGGATTGAGAGCAAATCGGAGGAAGACGAAAGTAATGAGAAGTAGCGGAAATGAAAACAGCGAGAAACTTAACATCAGAACTGATGGACAAGAAGCAAATGACATTAAGGAATTCTTCTACCTAGACAGCAAAATAACCAATGACACACGGAGCAAAAGTAGACTAGCACTGGCAAAGAGGACGGAGAAGTCTACTAGAGTCAAAAATAGCCCTTAATTTGAGGAAAAAATTTCAGAGAATGTTGGAGCATGGCATTGTATGGTAGTGAAACATGGACTGTGGGAAAACCAGAACTGAAGAGAATAGAATCATTTTAGATGTAGTGATCAATGAATGTTGAAAATTAGATGAACTGATAAAATAGGGAATAATGAAGTTCTGCGCAGATTCGGAGAGGAAAAGAATATGTGGGAAGCACTGTCAAGAAGAAGGCTCAAATGGCTCTGAGCACTATGGGACTTAACATCTATGGTCATCAGTCCACTAGAACTTAGAACTACTTAAACCTAACTAACCTAAGGACAGCACACAACACCCACCCATCACGAGGCAGAGAAAATCCCTGACCCCGCCGGGAATCGAACCCGGGAACCCGGGCGTGGGAAGCGAGAACGCTACCGCACGACCACGAGATGCGGGCAAGAAGAAGGGACAGGATGATAGGACGTTTATTAAGACATCAGGGAATAACTTCCTTGGTACTAGAGGGAGTTGTAGAGGGAAAAAGCTGTAGGGGAAGTCAGAGATTGGAATATATTCGTAAATAATTGAGGACATAGTTTGCAAATGCTACTCTGAGATGAAGTGGTAGCACAGGAATTCGTGGCTGGCAGCATCAAACTAGCCACAGGACTAATGACTTAAGAAAAACTGTTTGTTTCTCTAAAACCTGGTGTCTAGTCACGTCGACCATAACGAAGAGACTCGCTGGAGTTTGGTGGCAATGACCTGCTGACTATTCGTACTTTGCTGTGCAGGGTTTACTACTGCACTCAGCTACCCTCTCTTCGCAACTCACTTGCGCCTATGTTATTATGCTCCACATGTCGACAGCCAGCTCTGCAACCGAATTACTCCGCGGAGGCCTCCATGCTGCCGGCCGGTGTGGCTGAGCGGTTCTAGGCGCTTCAGTCCAGAACCGCGCGACTGCTACGGTCGCAGGTTCGAATCCTGCCTCGGGTATGGATGTGTGTGATGTCCTTAGGTTAGTTAGGTTTAAGTAGTTCTAAGTTCAAGGGGACTGATGACCTCAGATGTTAAGTCCCATAGCGCTCAGAGCCATTTGAACCATTTGAACCTCCATGCTAATTTCAGTCACTTACACTAAATGTTTAACACTTTTACCTAAAATATTGGGTAGTGCCATTACACTGCCTCCCTCCACAGAGAAGGCCCTGTCTCTCAGGTCATACTCCGAGCCATTACTCTACTTTCATTACAACTGTATTCTTTATTTGTTCGTTTATCCCAACTTTTCTTTTCCTAACTGTTACGTAATTACTATGTTAAATAAGTCGATCTATCTGTCGTCTCTTGCCATGGGAATCCAGTGTCCACCCCGATAGCTGAGTGGTCAGCGTGACGGATTGCCGTCCTACGGGCCCGGGTTCGATTCCTGGCTGGGTCGGGGATTTTCTCCGCTCAGGGTCTGGGTGTTGTGCTGTCTTTATCATCATTTCATCCCCATCCGGCGCGCAGGTTGCCCGATGTGGCGTTGAATGTAATAAGACCTGCACCAAGGCGGCCGGACCTGCCCCGCAAGGGGCCTTCCGGCCAATGACGCCAAACGCTCATTTCCATTTCGTTGGGAATCCAGTCTACCGGAACTAGTATTACTCCTGGAGCGGATTTCCTCCCGGTAAGTCGCCTCAAATATATATGTATATAAAGTCACTGTCACTTGACGTCTCCTATTCCGATACTGGTCACATGTTGTAACATTTGTTCCGCCGTTATTCGTCCTTATTGGGCTGCTATCAATTGGCTTAATGAGTGGTCTAGACCTGGCCCCCAAGTATCGTTAGAAAGCTGTTTGGATAAGATTTCTTGTAGCTGGTCTGGCCAGCACAGCTGTGGCTGTGTTACATTAAACAGAGTAACTCTAGTCATAAGCGCTGGTAAATGAAATATAAGTCCAGCTATATCACATCTAGTCCCATTAATCAGCAGTCTGCTGCCTCGCAAGTCCAAACATTTTGCCCCGGTGAGTTTGCCTTGCTCATAACAGCTAACGACCACCACCGTGTCATTGTACTCTGAATAATGTTTCAGTTCAATCAGCCGGTTTGGGCATAGGTATTCTACCATTTTTTTTTCCAAATAGTTGCAGGGTGCATGCATGCATAACCTCGTGAGTTGGGCATGCCGTGACCACCCCATTCTGACCTTCCTGCAGCTCGCCCACGTTCATTTCCACTTGTCGATCCCCGTCTTCAGGCTCTTTCTTACATGCATAAATTTCCCAACTGCCACTAGCTTCACCGGATAAACGTGCACTGTGTAACACCTAAATACTGCGTGTTTCCTAGATACTGGTACTCTTACTGATACGTACAATCGCGCGCTGTCTGTTACTACACCCAATGCTGCACTATGTTAGTAAAATAGTATTTTCTGATTACTCGGTTCCACTACTACTTGTAACTCCAGTGGCAGCCCTCCTTGCGCCACCCTCAACCCCTTCAGAAATTGCTCGGGGGACAGCAAGACAGGACTTAACTGACCATGATAGACTGCCTTCTGCATTTCCGTGTTTCCTTCCTGGCTTGTGGATTACTTCATACTCAAACTCACTGAGTTTCAATGCCTATCTCGTTAAGCTACTAGAAAGGTCGTTCAAGCCTAGTAACCACTTTAAAGCTGTGTGGCTCGGTATCACCTTAATCTACCTCCTGTACAAACAACATCAAAAGTACGGTATTCTATATATCAGACTAAGCATCTGGCTTTCTGTTGCAGAGTAGTTTCTTTCTGCGATATTCAGTTGCCTTGATGCAAAGGCAACAGGATGTTCTTGACCATCGACCTCTTGGCTAAAAGCACAGCCAAGGCTGTAGTTTGACATACCACATAACAATATAAATTCTTTCAGAAGTCTGGAAACACCAAAACTGGACTAGATGTCAACACCTTCTTTAACTCGTCAAATTCCTTCGACCACACAAACTTAAGCCCTTTCTTCAACAATCGTGTAAGCGGTCTTGCAATATTCGAAAACCTCTTCACGAATCTCCTATAATAATTCACGAGACCGAGGAAAAATTTTGACTCCGTAGTGGTTTGTAGTACTGGAAAATCTTGCACTGCTTGCACCAACCTCAGATGAGTTGTTACATATCCTTACCTATGACACGGCCCAAATAGTTAACTTCCCCCACTGCAACGTGAAATTTTTCAGCGTTGAGCGTGAGACGTGCTGTCCGTAATGTGCTGAATACATTTTTAGACGTTACCCATGTTTCTGCATATGGTTTGAATAGACGATTGTGTCATCAAGATATATTAAGCACTGGCGTGGTTTCAGTTCTGTCAGTATTCCGTCTGGCAACCGCTGGAATGTCGTCAGTGCATTTTTCAACCCAAAATCATCCTCCTATATTGGTAGTGTACCGTATTTGCTGAAAAATCTTTTTTGATTATTTTCAGAAGCCACTGATGGTATCCGCTCTTAAAGTCCAAAGTAGAGAAATATTTGCTTTTGCCCAGGTTATCTATGGTCTCCGTAATATTCGGAATGGGATATTCATCTGAAGAAGTCTTGCTATTCAGATAGCGATAATCGCAACAAAACCGATACTTCTGCGAACAGTCGATAGAGTTCTTAGGTATGAATACAGTTCCCCCCCCGGCCCCCCACCCCCACGCACTGTTACTTTCGTCTATTATTCCGTTAGCTAATTGTTGATCAATGAACTCTTCTAAAACCGGTTGCAACGGCCGTGGTATTCTATATGGTCTCCGGTATACCGGTGCTTCATCTCCTGTTGGAATCCTGTGTTGAGTTACTGGCGTGGCAGGCAACGGCCCTTTCGGAAAAAGAAACCAGATCATGGGATTATACCAAGAGGTTCTCCGTGCTCCTTCTGTTCCTTTCAGACGCCTCAACTTCTCACGAAATGTAGTCCTAGAAGCTTATACATTCTGTGTGGCAATTTTCCTCATCCAGAATCTCTAGTATAACTAGTAACGTTCCCTTCAACAACTTTACATCTTCAGCGCCAAAATTATACACATTGACGGGTCCCACTTTTCCTCTGTCCCTTTCCTGTACTTGTACCACCGAACAACACGCTGGGTCTAGTACTTCACTACCCTCCAATCCTATAGTTACACATATCACACCTACTGATAAGTTCGGTCCCGCATTCACCCATAGTGATTCTCCGGTGCCTTTCAACAGACAGTCATCTGAATCAAGCCTTAATGCTATTGTTCACGGTTTAACTGCACAAACTTTTTTACTGGGCACTCCTCCCCACAGATTAAAATTGACAGCAGGTTCCCCTAGTTGGAATGTTTTCGCACTGAGTTCTACCATGCATCGTCGAAGGTGAGTTACGGCACGACACTGAAGCAGAAAATCTAACCCTAGGATCATCCTGTGCACTCGCTTAAATGACACACCACTTCTAAACACTGCCTAAACTTGGTTGTCCCAAATGAAAAAGTCACCACTACTGACCCCAATGGTCATATATCAGTATCTCCTACGCCACGTAAGTCATACCGTAGTGGTTCCACTGTCTCTTATTCACTAATTCTCTCGAGGCTGCTGAGACATATGCTCCTGTGTCCAACAATACTTTATACTCTCTTCTACCCACAACGCCAATTATGGGACATTTCGCCTCTGCATTCGTTCTGACTGAACTTATTCCTACCGGGAAGTTCTGTCGGCGGCCCTGCGGCTCCCTTCTAAGTTTAACAGACCCTTCCTGTTCCCTGGACTACCTCTTCCATTATCCCTATAAACTCGTCGTTGTTCAAAACATCCTCTGCTTTACTCCAAATTGTCGGCGGCCCCTGTTACTCCAGTTGTGCTGTGGGTTCTGTAATTTGTAACTTTACCTTTTTACATTTCCTGTTCGACAGGAATCAAAATACTTAATATTCGATGTAAATGCATTTGTCGGCTGACGTACCCCTGTCGACCTATCGACTTCATCGTATTCCAAAGCTAACGTAACCTCCTTACACGCCACCGTGTGCACTATCCTAGATATTTCCGGTGTCAAAGTCCTTGAAAAAGCATCGAGCGCTCATTGCGCGGCCTCTTTCAGCACAAGTTTATTTACCTCATCGTTTAACAGGAGTTCTTACGTGGTAACGGTGATTTTCCTAATTCTATTCGCGAAGTCTACTACTGCCTCATTATGTCTCGTGGATACCATCCTTAATTGGTCGCGAAAAAACCGTGCACTATTTGTTTCCTGTATCGTTTTTCCAACCCCTGTCTCAACTGGTCAAAAGTTTGTGCAGTTCGCATTGCTTCTGGGGACCTTAGCAATAATTTTGCTTCTCCTCACAAACATAACCTTGAGATCGGCGACAACTGTTTATCCGACTAACCTGTAAGTCAGCTGACGACTTAAGATCCTCTGTATGTGCCAACACATGCATACCAAGAACCAGATTCGCCACAGTCGAATTCACTCCTACAGTTTGCGACTTCATTTCTGTCTCGCGATACTTTCCTGCTAGTTCACTAAACACAAGCACATTATCCGCTCACAGTTGATCCACCTGATCCACTAATGACTGCACCGTTTCTTGACTGGTGACAACTAGTCTCTCTTATTTTGCCTGTGCGTCCATTATCAATGATAAAAATTACACTGCAGCAAAACAATACGCACAGAATAGTTAGTCCCGAAGTGTACTACTAAGTTACTTCTTCTCTCTAATCATGAACCACCTGGACTTTCTACATTACCTAGCCGTGTGCCCGAAATGGTTAAAGTAAAGCAGTTCCGCTACTGATTCAGCACAAGGCACAGAATGCCTGAATAAATCCCACTGTGTGCAGCATACAGGTATTAACCATTCATCTTTACCATAACTCCTCCCCGACAGAGCCACAGGTTCCTCCGGTTTCGTAAATGTTCTTTTATTGAAATCACGCCCTCTGAACTTTGACCCCATGATTACCACCACAAAAGGACAAAATAGTCTCACTCACCTCAAGGACAACAATGCAGGCTGTGGCTCGAATGACGTGCTGCGATGGTGGCACCCCCTCCGCTGTTGATTGCTGCGATGTCAGCCCTCCTGATACCATTATGTATGGACCTCTCTGTACTGACATCTCTGTAGAGGGTGGGGCGTGTGTGATGTTGGCCTTAGACGGTGGGGAACCGGAGGAAACGCTGTGGACAACTGACATTATAACTTTACTGTATCTTCAACTCTACATGAGGCAGGCACGCCTCTACTTGTGAGCTCTGGACGGTGCAGCTGGCGTCGGCTGCAAGGACGGTGCTCGGCGATGCTGCGCCAGGACTCAGCCCCGGCGAAGAAGGCAACGGCCAGTTAAGACTGTGGCGCATCCTGGCGGAGACACGCCAGGCAGCGGCCCCAGTGCTCTTCCTCCCTTCGTGACTGAGGCGGCTGTGAGCGGGTCTCGAATCGCAAGGAGAAGCATCTATGAAGCGTTATGCCACAACAGCTCCTGAAGTTGGTTGTCTTTGAAAGCAGATTATCCAGTTTGACCCGTCTTACGCAGGTCACATACAGCAGGAGTAAAAGGAGTCTTTTTGTTGTTGAGAAACAATGTTGTTTAAGACTGATGTCAACCATTCATTTACTCATAGCATTTGTATCAATAACGTACCGCAATGACACGACACGTAACATTTTCAACCTCATCTTGCCAGCTGAATGTTCTGAGCGTGAATACGTATTTTTTGGCATATATTTTTACTGCAGTTCCCGACAGACTGTTAACTCACCTTGTTCCACTATTAGTAAGTCATGACAACAGATGTGAAAAGTATTTCATTTAAATTACTCTTCTCGTAACCGTTCTTGTAATAAGTCAGTGCGATGCATACTAACACTGATAAGGACCTCGCAAATAACGCAAAATTCGGTTACCCATTATATCAGGCTGGCTCACCTTAATTCGAGTTTGCTTTAACTCCTCTTTATAGAGCATAGCAGACTATGGTTATCGTAAACTAATGCCGCATTAAAAAGATTGAATTTTAGTTACTTAACTGCAGTTGTAGTTGGTTATTATTTTGGATAATTTACGGCTGCTGATAGCTTAACTTAGTCTACAGAGAGCAAATTTACTTTTGCCAGAAGCTAAGAAATCCAATAAGGCATTTTGTACTTCTGATTTGGCATTGTACTGTGCGAATGTTGACTGTTGGCTGAACTTCAATGGATAAATGTTACATAAATCTCCATGAACATTCCCAATGATTAACATTATTTACTTTCCATTTTTCACTGTATTTATGTTAAGCGGAGAATCTAACATTCCAGAAGGTTATAAGAAAACCATACGACGTAGAAAAGGATTGTTACTCACTCCCTGCTTCACAAGAAATTTTAGTTTACTGAAGCGAAAAACATAGCATCCGAACAAATCACTGTCCTTATATAGTATCTATAGACAAAAAGTTAACAAGATCCAAGCAAGTATCTTCCAGATAAACTGCAACCACTTCCATGAAACTTCTTAAACATCTGTAAATACTGTTTCTGATCCTTTCTGACTCTCTACAGCAGTCACGTTACCAGACTCAGGTAACAAAGAATACCACCGTATGCGAGATTCCATTCTCTTCAATTTCGTGCCCTACAATAAATGGGAGCAATTTCCTCATACAAGTAGCCTCCTCTCAAAGTCCACTGATGCAATACGGTCATACCAACAGTCGGAATCATTGAACCCTAACCTGTGATTCAAGAGCTAAATTATTACAGCATTATTGTATTGCAAAATTAGTTTAAGAAACGTTTTATGATATTTATCATTACCAAAATTATCCTAAAATTGTTTCAGAGAGCAAATTTATTGACTTGATAGCTTTATTCATTTTTCGTTTTATGTTACAGGAAAGAGATTGCCATTGTAGTTAGTGATCAACATTAAATGCGAACATTTAAGGTTAGGCTTTACCATGCTTATTATCGATAACAACTGTAACACAGGTTTACGGTTAGCAGTCAAAATTAATTTTATTTCATAATTCACAAGTTTACACATTCATCACAATGAGTATTTATGTGGATTAGTACGATGTGTGTGTATTGTGAGTACGACTTACAGGGTGTTTCAAAAATGACCGGTATATTTGAAACGGCAATAAAAACTAAACGAGCAGCGATAGAAATACACCGTTTGTTGCAATATGCTTGGGACAACAGTACATTTTCAGGCGGACAAACTTTCGAAATTACAGTAGTTACAATTTTCAACAACAGATGGCGCTGCAAGTGATGTGAAAGATGTAGAAGACAACGCAGTCTGTGGGTGCGCCATTCTGTACGTCGTCTTTCTGCTGTAAGCGTGTGCTGTTCACAACGTGCAAGTGTGCTGTAGACAACATGGTTTATTCCTTAGAACAGAGTATTTTTCTGGTGTTGGAATTCCACCGCCTAGAACACAGTGTTGTTGCAACAAGACGAAGTTTTCAACGGAGGTTTAATGTAACCAAAGGACCGAAAAGCGATACAATAAAGGATCTGTTTGAAAAATTTCAACGGACTGGGAATGTGACGGATGAACGTGCTGGAAAGGTAGGGCGACCGCGTACGGCAACCACAGAGGGCAACGCGCAGCTAGTGCAGCAGGTGATCCAACAGCGGCCTCGGGTTTCCATTCGTCGTGTTGCAGCTGCAGTCCAAATGACGCCAACGTCCACGTATCGTCTCATGCGCCAGAGTTTACACCTCTATCCATACAAAATTCAAACGCGGCAACCCCTCAGCGCCGCTACCATTGCTGCACGAGAGACATTCGCTAACGATATAGTGCACAGGATTGATGACGGCGATATGCATGTGGGCAGCATTTGGTTTACTGACGAAGCTTATTTTTACCTGGACGGCTTCGTCAATAAACAGAACTGGCGCATATGGGGAACCGAAAAGCCCCATGTTGCAGTCCCATCGTCCCTGCATCGTCAAAAAGTACTGGTCTGGGCCGCCATTTCTTCCAAAGGAATCATTGGCCCATTTTTCAGATCCGAAACGATTACTGCATCACGCTATCTGGACATTCTTCGTGAATTTGTGGCGGTACAAACTGCCTTAGACGACACTGCGAACACCTCGTGGTTTATGCAAGATGGTGCCCGGCCACATCGCACGGCCGACGTCTTTAATTTCCTAAATGAATATTTCGATGATCGTGTGATTGCTTTGGGCTATCCGAAACATACAGGAGGCGGCGTGGATTGGCCTCCCTATTCGCCAGACATGAACCCCTGTGACTTCTTTCTGTGGGGACACTTGAAAGACCAGGTGTACCGCCAGAATCCAGAAACAATTGAACAGCTGAAGCAGTACATCTCATCTGCATGTGAAGCCATTTCGCCAGACACGTTGTCAAAGGTTTCGGGTAATTTCATTCAGAGACTACGCCATATTATTGCTACGCATGGTGGATATGTGGAAAATATCGTACTATAGAGTTTCCCAGACCGCAGCGCCATCTGTTGTTGAAAATTGTAACTACTGTAATTTCGAAAGTTTGTCTGCCTGAAAATGTACTGTTGTCCCAAGCATATTGCAACAAACGGTGTATTTCTATCGCTGCTCGTTTAGTTTTTATTGCCGTGTCAAATATACCGGTCATTTTTGAAACACCCTGTAGGTGTAACTTGCGGCACTGAGTAGTAACAAAACACGAAAACAAAACGCTGTTTTAGTACATGGCTGAAAGTTCGTGGACATCTTTGATGGAAAGTATGAACATAAACATAAAAGTAAAAATACCTCCAGTGGCCCCAGGCTCGTTTTTCTGTCGCGATTACATCACATTCAATATCAAGTAGACTTTGTAAACACTTAACTAAGTAAAACTAGCGTTTAGAAACTAGTAATTACGAAGAAAAAGTGAAATACTAATGGCGCCAGCACGCACAGTAACGAAACATTAATTTAGCACTAGTCTCAAAGTATAGTTTAGGGTTTTGATTTGCAAAGACGATTAGAAATACAAATATCTCCAGCAGTCACCGATTCTTTTTCTATTGTATTTACACAACAAATACTTTGTATTCATTTAAGTAAGCAAAGATGGCATATTAGAAACAAGTTTTACGTAAAAGAACATATAAAATAATTGTTACCAACAGTGAAAAGTTTTTATATCACTTTAACTTGTTTTTGATATGTTGCACACATACATTAGGAATCTAAAAATGCACATACAAATGAACACGCATAAGAAATGCTATTTATGATAGTGACAATGACTTAGACTCAACCATGAAAATGCGAAGTGATTTTTAAACTGTGTCAAAGAAACGGGTATGCAAAGTTGTTGGGTACAATGCGGCAGTCGTACAGCTTAGCTTGAGAGATAGGTAGGTGGCCCAGACACGGCTTAAGTCGATCTGATACATGTCATTAAATAACTTTTCTGTTTCTTCTCTCTGAGCATGAATTCACTTTCCAGATTTCTCCTTGATTACGTTCACAGTTCATTCATTGGACAGATTGAATAACATCGAGGAGAGGCTACAATGCTCTCTCTCTCCCTTCTCAAATGCTGCCTGCCTTTAATGCCCTTCCATTCTTCTAATTGTGTCCATAACCTGTACTCGTACATCCATTATGTATATTCATGCACAGGGAAGACGTTTTACTTGAAAGTCGCTTGCCCGGTATCGACTGACAAATACGATATTGCAGTACATGTATGCCCGAAGGAACATTCCGCCGTAATTCGCAATAACTCGGGCACTGAAATGTTGTATTTATCCGCCGACATCGGGCAAGCTGTTTTCAAGTAAATTGTCTCCTCTGTACGGGGATATGCGTAATGGATCTTCCAGTACAGTTTATAGACAGATGGTCGACGACATATGGAAGTGTGGGCATGGTCCTGGGACGTGCTCGGATAGCCTAATGGTAAGGCGATCGCTAGCGATAAGCGGTAAATTCGTCATTCCATCATGCAACTAATAGTTTGTTTATGTTCGCAACTGCGAATGCTCGCAAGTCCGAAGGGACGTTACGTCGTAATTCGGAATAACACAGCAATCCAATATCGTATCGCCTTGACAAAATGCTCTCAAATTGATAATCCAGTATTCCCACGCGTGTCGGATGCGTTGATTATATCTTACAATAACGCCAACTTATTTTTTAAAATACCGTACCCCAGATGAAGAAAGGTAGAATGAAAGATAGTTATCGCGAGCGCCTGATGTTACTATAGCTTTTCAGGTGGGGATCGCATCGCACCATGTCTTAAGGAAGTGCACGTGTAGCTTATTACAATCTTTCGGAGTTTCAGAAAGGTCGCATCACTGGAATAAGGGACATGCGACCATCACAACAGACATCAGACAGCTACAGTGTAGTGACTGTAGACACACTGTACACTGTGACAGGCAGATCGCGCAGGTACAGTGTTAGTGACTGTAGAATGAGTGGTGACGAAGTGGGCTCAAGACAGCAGTGTGCCAAAAAGAGTAGACACGGGACCTTCCAGATGGAACACAGGAAGAAAGCATCGTGGGATTTTTCGGCTGGCTCTGACGAAAAGACTAACGAATCAATTGATATCTGGGCAAAGATTGCAGACAGAACGTCACCTTTTGCTGGAAGCTGGATTGAGATCAATAGTTGCCACGCATCGTTTACCGCTGACACCAAACCACAGTCGACAGAGACTTGTTTGATCTAGAGATAGAGTCAACACTGAGTGGCATTTTACTATGTTCATCATTGAAACCCTTGTTTGTGGCAACCAACACCACACAGACATGTCCGAAGACGACCTGGTGAAAGGTCAAGGGAAGCAGCGATTCTAGGGGTGTTGTGCTGTCCAAGTAGTGTGGGGAGTTACTGGCTACGACAACAGGATTGATTTCGTAATTGTTGTGGGGCGGCTGAATGCTCGCCTGTACGCAGTAAGGACCATAAACCCTGTTCTCATAGCCTTCATGACTGTCGCACAAAAGCAACATATTCCAGCAAGATAATGGAAAACCCTATACTACATTTTACACCATAGACATCTTGAGAAGTGTGCGGTTCCTTAAGTGACGTGCCTGGTCCCCTGGTTTATCACCCAGAGAGGGCGGATGCAACAAGAAGACATAAACTTTCACACCAGCTTCCTGCCAGTAATCTTCGTATGATCACACAGCATGTGTTACACAGATAGCAACAAATTTCTCGTGACGAAAATACGGCAAGTACCAAACCCAATTTCCCAGAAACTTCTCTCTGTAGAAGAGCGGTCAAAATAAGCGGACATGTCTCTTGGCCTATCCGCAGATACTCGTCCGTTTCTTAAAAAAAAGACGGTCAAAGTTTTCGAAGTATTTTCGAGGTACTGTATGTGTCTTTTGTCGCTCGATATCAATCGACGAAATGGTGAATGAGTGGTTAGGCATCGGAACCCTTTTAATTTTGTGCCCCGTGTTCGAAACCGTATTATTACTATTATTTTTGTTTTTCATTTATATACTCATGTCTGTAGAAGATTACTAAACTAATGATTTCTAGTGAATATTGATATAACGTTGTCCTTACTCGTCTACTACTTGTATGTCAGATAAATGAATTAAACGACAAAAAAAAGGAGAAAATTATTTGAAGTTGTTTGCAGAGATATTTCTGTTGTGTATCTTGATTCATAATCAACTACAAGCGCCAGTTTTTGTTAAAGTGGTCCGTTATGCGTGGTTTGCCGTGCTATTATTGCCAACGCTTGAAATCTCCAACAATGTTAACGACGTTTCTTTTCCGAGTGAGATTCGTACGAAGAAATGTCACTATGCCAAATCTGCCTTAGTGTGAAGCTCGTGGTGTCCTGAGTTTCTGTTTCGAATGTTTCTACAATCGGTATCATCCAAGGAAATGCATCAAATCTCCATGAAGAGTAAACAAATGAATAAAATATAAGAATTAACATAAGAATGACTATGATGATGAAATATCAGAATATGACAATTTAAAAATGATTTTAACCTCTCAACATACAATACACACATATATTATATACTAAATGTGTCACGCTTACTGTGAAATCCAGTTGCAGTTTTCCAATGAACATAACGATCTTGTATCCCCTAATGTGATAAGAGACCTTAGTGTAGTAACTTTCTATGGACAGGAGTAAATAAATGAAGACAATAAAAATAAAGTAAATGAAAACAATATTCCGGTTTCGAACACAGAGCGCAAAATTAGAAAACCCTGACACCAGGCACTCAGCCATCACATTGCGCCGTAAAATCGTCGAAAGTTCATCGAAAACTTTGACCGCCGTTTCTTTTTTTAGAAACAATCGAGTATTTGTGGATAATGTGAGACACGTATTTCCTTATTTTGAATCCTCTTCGACTAAGCGAATTTCCTAAGAACCTGGTGATGCTGTATTCTACTCGTCAGTATGACTTTCAGAGGCTATTTGTTCCAGCGGAAGGAGTGTTGACAGAGATGGTGGACATCAGTTTCAATTGGACTGAAGGTTCAATATTTCGATATCTGTTGTGTTATGATCATCTCAACAAAGTTTGATAAATATCGGAATGGTGCCTTATGGTGTAACACATTCCTCTCGCTCCAGTATAAACTGAACGGTTTCCTATACACTGTAAAGAAGCATAACTAATTGCTGGGCTGCAATACCCGTTGCTACACAAATAACTAAATGCTAACGCGTAGGAGGGGCTACCCAAAAGAAACTGCGCTTATTTATTCACATTTTAGCACAAGCTTTCAGTCCCCTTCAAAGTAGTCGCTTCTTGCACTAATACACTTCTCTAATCTTTTATTCCATTTTTCAAAACATTGTTGAAATTCTTCTTTTGTGAAGCTTCATAGCGTCTCCATCCTTTTTTTCTTCACCTCAGCACCATCAGCAAAATGCTTTCCTTTCATGGCTGTTTTCGTTTTAGGTTCAAATGGTTCAAATGGCTCTGAACACTTTGGAACTTAACATCTGAGGTCATCAGTCCCCTAGAACTTAGAACTACTTAAACCTAAGTAACTTAAGGACATCACAAACATCCATGCCCGAAGTAGGATTCGAAACTGCGACCGTAGCGGTCACGCGGTTCCAGACTGAAGTGCCTAGAACCGCTCGGCCACACCGGCCGGCTTCGTTTTAGGAAATAAAAAATAGTGCACAGGGCAAGATCGGGTGAGTATGAGAGACTTTTGGTCAAGAAGTCTCGGACAGGTAGGGCTATGCGAGGAGAGCCATTGTCATAACGGAAAAACCAGCCATCTGACTGCAACAAATTAGGCCAATCCCTGTTTTTTTAAAAAAGTTTGGATTATTTCGGGAGCCATCTTTCAAAGCGCAACGTGCTTCCGCGCGACCTTGTTTTTGTTCAGCTGTAAGTTGTCGTAGCATGAATTTGGGAGCCACACTTTACATTCTGAAATCTTCCAATTCATTACACTGATCTCCAAGTCACTCTCGACAGCTCAACAGTTTATTCGATGGTCTGTTGTCGATCTTCGCTGATGATCACACGAATGTTTTCCACATTTTCCTGTGTTTAGGCCATGGAAGGACCAGCAGAATGAGGTTTGTCATCAACTGACATTTCACCATTTTTGAAACGGGAAATCCATTCAAACACTTGAGATTTCTGCATATGTCGATTTAAATATTTCAAGAGCTTCTGTTCCACTTTTCCTGGGCAAAAAGAAGAATTTCGATACAGCATGCTGTTCACGAAAATTAGCCATTGCAAATATGAGAATCACACGAAACAATTTTCACTGTAAACTCTGCCGAAACTAGCCTTCTCCAGCGACGGCATTCGACTTCTTGCCTCTGGAATTTTCTGTCTCCCAACGAAAAAACTCGGTACTACAAGAGCTCTGCCCATCAGGAAATTAGTTCGGTTTCTTTTGGATATTGCCCCAGAAATGAAAGCTTGCCTTTAAGTAGTTAATTGAGAGAAATCTGAGCAAGTATGACTAAATATGTGATGGTGACACAGAGAGCGGTCACCAGCAGACGGCGGTCGATGGTGAGGAAACCGGCAGCCTTGAACGACAGCGGGCGAGAGGTCAGCACTTGCATCAGCAGCGGCTCCATCCCCGCGCTGAGAAACGGGCGCCACCGCAGCGTGGCGACCCTCACCACCAGGTCGCGCGTGCGCTCTGCCTCGTCCACCGTCGCCGAGCAGGAGAGCGCCACGGCCACCAGGTGCAGCAGGTGTGACGTCAGCCACGTTGCCGCCGACGCCTTGGAATTGTTGACCACGGTGGCGTTGCTCTTCTCTGGCGCCACCCACATCACCAGGAACTGGTATGCGCCGTATATGAGAGCGGAGAATGTTGTCGTCACGTGAAGGACCAAGGTGACGCCGAAGTGGCGCTGGAGAAGTTCTGCTGCCCGCTGGAGAACTGCGCGTGCGTGGTGCAGCCGGTCCACCCCGAGCTGGGATACCAGATCCGGTTGTCGAACGTAGCCCAGGAGGATGCGCGAAAAGTGCTTGTTGCAGTGATGAGTGGCAGTCGTGAGGATACTGTCGTTGAGTACAAGAAACCTCGTGTGCAGTTCCAGTACAAGTGTGGTGATCTGCAGCAGCACGAGGTATTCCAGGCTTCTGAATACTACAGACAGTATCAACTGTAATACGCGTGTATTCTCAGGATACCGGCGCAAATAGACAGGAGCCAAAGCGAATTCTGCCGCTATTAGAACAATGGAAACAGAGCACAAAAATAAACAGACGAGTTTTCCTCTTTTCTGATTTTTGTACTGTACACGTCCATCAAAGTATTCGAGAGCTTCAAGATATAATCTCAAGTCTTTCAACATAAACACTGTACTACATGCAAATGGCCAGAGTACTTTTGAATAGTTGACTAGTCTCATTGCCACATCTGCGAAAATGGTGATTTGTGGCAGTTCCTGGTAAAATCTCAGCATTGCATACATGTCCACGACTACTGTGGTAATTGCTAACAGAAAACAAATATTGGACTTTGCTTTCAGTATTTTAAATATCACTGATAACTCTTCTCTAGACAGTCGTTGGGAGGGCAGCAGCCCTACCATCTGTAAGACTGTACATAGCGGTTTTATTACAATATAGAAATCGTTAGTATGCATTTTATGAAAAGTTGCACCTTGCAAATCAGCTAAATGCGGAATTCATTTTCTATCTGTTTGATTAATTGTTGTACGGAAAATAGACATCCCTTTAGACACTGTAAAGGAAAGCTAAGCGTGCATTCTGCGCTTCTGAGCAAAACCTGACCACGAATGTCAGATTGTTATTTGCTCTTGCACTAGTATGAAGGAGCGACAAGCGTTAGGCACTCACCTTAACTGTCTTCTTCCTGAAGCCACTTTGTTGACTCTTTCGCATTAGGAATATTGTGTCTGCCAGTACTGGCTGTTACGTACTATCTTGTTTCTATATCACAGTGGTATTAAAACGAAGATAGCTTGTTATTTAATTTCCGCTAAGAATTCAAAAGCAGCCTATGATATGGTATACTCATTTGAAAGTACACCAGATTTTACTGTCGGAATAGCCAATTAGCGATTGATTCAGAGTTAGCAAATGTGAATACTTGTAGCCATTGTGGTGGAAACATATATCGTGAACAGTAGCTCAATAAAATTGCGCTCCTACATAGTCATATTTCGTCGAAAAGTAACTAAAGATGCCTCCTCCCGATAATTAACGATGTTATCGAACACTGGACACATAATCTCAGACCTGTTTGCCGCAAGGTGACAACAAACCAGTTGCATAAAATCAGCTTTTAAAAAAGGAATTCAAATTTTGAGTCTGACTATTATCTTTTCTTTAATGGAGAAAAGCACATATTGATGGTCAGTAAAGAAATAAGATGGAAGGTGAAAGAAAATTCAGAAATAGTACTGTGGGCCGTTTTCAAAAGTTAAAAAGAAGTCCAGCTGCAGTCACAAAATGAATATGAATCAGAAAAACCAACAGGAAATTTCATGATCGTGGTGAGTATAGCAAAAAGAAACCAAAGCAGACCAGAAAGATGTCGATAGAAATTTTGAAGAATTTTTATACCCACTGGATAGTGAAAAGACTAGGACAACAATTACATTATTTTCATAAATTACGCGGGGCGTGCAATTAAGTTACACTCTTTATGCTTGACCATCATATTTGTTCTTAAACACAAACTGGTATCTTTGAGCTATTTTCCTGTCTAAATTCAAGTTTTTCTTCCATAATTAACCTGCGTTTCAGTTTATTATTTATAACCGCAAACTGCAGCCGATGTCTGAATGACTTATCCCTCTAGATTTCTACTCGTTCGTACAAGCTCTACTTAAGAAGACTGTTCGTTTTGAATCTCTTTTAATCTTTAAGGCCTTAATGGCACGTGTTTAAAGGGTACAACCATAGATAATAGTTACTGTGCAAATTTGTGTTATTATATTAGGCAACACTATATTCAGACATCTTTGCCGTAATGCACTTACACAGAAAAAAAAAAGATATCAGAAATGTTTTCGTAAACCATTTTTCTTTGATATTATAGCCGTTAAGCCAAGTTCTGCTTGTCCTGTAACGATGCAATAGCAGTGTTAAGTATGAATCGACGGTAATCCATTCAGACAGACTTGAAGAGTTTTGCGTTTCGTGCTTCCTCTTGGAGAGAAAGTTGTAATTTCTGTGCGGAAGAGTGGAAATCAAAAAATCTATCTTAAAAACAGCAATCAAACGCAGCTGCAGGAAATCGGGAAAAATTAAGTTGATATAGAGATTCACTAGTTGCAGGGCGACCTACACCGCCTGACAGCAAAAGTGAAGTACCCAGAAGACATGGTCAGATGTCACTGTCACTTAATTCTCACACATACTACCGGCTGGTATACAGGGTGCATCACCTAAAACTTGCACCTCAGTTATAGCGGAAATGGAAAGTGCTATTGGTGTGTGGTTTTCATAGAGTGGACTGGTATTGTTAGCCAATCACCAGATTGTAGTAATACTTACTGTATTTTTTGTGTAAACATACAGTTTTTAAATGGGACAATGCCTACTGATATCGACAAACTAAAAGTAGTGTACGTTGCCTGATTCTAGTGTGAGTTGTTTACGTGTTTTTAAAAGTTCCCACACTGTCGCTTGTACAATACCTGTTGCAGCTCACACTAAAGGACAACAACAGTGCATACCCTAGTTATGTGGATTCTGTCCAACTGGTGTTCAAAGTGGGCACCGGCAGGGCACTGCACGGTTCAATTCTGGTATGCAACGATTGAGGCACATGTGCTAGCATTTCAGCGAAGATGTCCGATCAGGCTGCAGTAATACGTCGTTGCATATCCTCGGATGCAGTTGGTATGTTCTTGTAGATAGTATCTTTCAACTTTCCCCACATCAAAAAGTTTAAATACTGGGAACAGGAACAGGTCAGGCGAGGTACAGGTCCTTTGCGTCCAGTCCAAAGATTTGCAAACAATTCTTGAAGACATGCTAAATTACTTCGTGCACTATGGGCTGGACAGCCACCATATTGGCACCACAGGTGCCTCCTAGTGTGCAGAGAAACTTCTTCTAGCATCCACGGTAGATATAGGCTGTGCTACTTGTGCGCGTTCAGTGTTCTGCCTATGAAAAAACGGTCCTTTGAGCTGATGGTTCACTACTCCACAGCACACGTTTTCACTCCATAGACGCTGACGTTTCACTTCGTGAAGCCAATGGGGATTGTCAACAGATCAATATTGCACGTTTCGGCGGTTCACCCGGCAAGGATTGGTACATGTGGCGTTATCACTAAACAAGATACGTGATAAATGTCGAGTGTCCTTTGTTAATGTCCAAATACAGAAGTTAACAGGATTCTCATAATCGTTTCCATGCAGCTCTTGATGAAGAGAGATGTGGTAGGGATGGCACCTGTATCGGTGGAGAATGTGTGGGACACTTACTTGACACATGCCAGTTGATGTGCGATTCTAAAGTACGGATTGACTGTAACACCAGCAAAAACATTAATTTCCCCCTCTTCTGTCGCCACTTGTTTCCCTCTGCTACATTGTCTAAGTGTTACACTACCACTTTTACGTAACTGGTTGAAGAGGTTGATAAATCATTGCTGAGAGGGTTAACGTCCATTGGGATAGCTTTCCGCATACAGCGTACAAGAACGAACTGCAATCTTTCTACACGCTCCAAACACCAGGAGCATGTCGGCCTTTACTGCGTTGGTAAATCCTGTCGTCCAATCACGACCTACTGCTTGGACTGCCACACACTGACTAGAAGGTAGCAATGCACTCAAGAGGCACACAACATTTGAAGCAAACACAATAAAACAGTACCTGAGAACTACGCGGGTTGAATGGCACAAACAAGTGTCGGTCAGGAAACCTTTCAAAATATGATATACCGTAAACAACTAGCACTACAATCCTACAAAACACCATTGATATTCTAATTTACCCTACTTTTAGTCTGTTAAAATCAATAGGCATCGTTCCATTAAAAAAAAGGTATGTTTGAACAAAGTTACACTTTATTAGTATTGTTAAAGACCGTTTATTGGCTAACTATAAGAAACCATCATTACCAAAATATTTCGTGAAAACTGCACATCAGCAGCACTCCCTATTTCCGCGATATTTCCGGAGCAAGTTTTAGTCAATTCACCGTGTATAAATGAGTAGTTGCCATTCTCTGTGACACACAAAACGGTGAACAGAGAGCGTCATTGTTAGATATTAAAAGATTGCACGACTCCCTTTATTGGCTCAAAAATGACGCGTTTCACCCGGGTAGGGCATCATCAGGTTACTTCGTGTGATATGGGTCATCAGTAGAGCAGGACGACGCTCATAAACTGTAAACATGGCCCTGGAACAAAGTGCCGGTGGCCGATCCTCCGCCTTCACCTTAGCAGTGGCAAACGCGCTTTTTTGAGCCAATAAAGAGCATTGTGCAACCTAGGACGGTCTTTAATATGAATCACAATATAAGTTTGGTGTACCACCGCTCAATAATGGATTGGAATAAATTTCACATATTGTTGTTGTTCATGTTTAACATTGTTAGGAGGCCTCATACGGTATATAAGGGGCACAAAGAGCGTCAGATGTTGATTGATCACTTTGAAGGACACCGATATGTCACGCAGTCGTATGAGACAGCGTTATCAGCACCTGGCAGGTTTTGAAAGTGGCCTGATTGTGGATCCGCTGGACAAATTGTGCAGTTTCCAGATTTGTGGTGCATTCCAATGTGACGGGGCCCCAATGCTGGACTGCACCGGAACGTGACTGTATCTGACCACCACAAAAGAGGCTCTCCGTATTCTGCGCCAAGTACACGGTAACACCTTCTCATCTGCGTCTGCCGTTTGAGTAACATTCTGTTTAGTCTCACACCATGGATAGGAGAATGACAGCAGTGAGACTAGTGAATTACCGTGTCAGGCGTATGCTGCTGATAACACCACAACACAAACGGCTGCTTTTCGAGTGGTGCCTTGACCGGGAAGCATGGGCTGCTGGTGAATTGCATCGGGTTGCCTTCAGCGTTGAAAGGCAGTACTGCGCTACCCCAGACGCGGATAACCGCTGTCGATGAGTATTGCGACGACCTGGGAGGCGTCTCATTCTTTCAATGTTTTGGATATGTACTTATCACGCAGAAGAGCTCGAAAATCACCGCTGTGTGTAGCTTAAACAATACAATTTGCAAGCACTACCGCGCTGTATATTGTTACGCAACCTTTCGTGTCGCAAATTTCCAGTATCTGCAGATCTCCGTGTCCGCATATCTCCGGACATCGTAAAAGGAGACTATGAGTGTTGTTCTGAAGTTTAATTATTTTTGTTGCATTGTTTTAGTGACCATAGATAATGAAAAAGCTTGACACACAAGTGTATACAAGTATGACACATGCAGCGCGCGTAAATCTACTGAAGGGAAATTGTGAAGATGCCTGATATGATGAGTCAGAGAAGTGGACAGTCAAAGAATATGGCTGACACGCAATAAATTATAGAGACTTGACAAAGAAATACACAAATAGATAAACAACATTACGTGCACGCAGGGTCAAAAGAACAGTGTAAATGGACAAAAACAATGATTTTTAGCTCCCCTTTTTCCTATACACCATTCAGTCTCTGTCATTAAGAAGCAGTACCGTAAACTATTAGGTTGATGCATAAGTTCGTAGCGTTTTTGTTTTGCGTGTTGGTATTCCGGTTGTCAGTTTTTATTTGTAGTTTACTGTTGCTATTTGAGTTTATATTTTGTCATTTTGTCGTATTGAAATAGTGACTGGAGTTGTAGACACTAGAAAAATGGAGTGCCAAGTGGAGAAATCGAAACATCTACGACGTATCCTTTTGTTTGAGTTCAGTGGAGAGGTGACAGCAGCGGAAGCAGCCAGAAACATTTGCGCCGTGCATAGGGATAATCCCATTGGAGAGAGCACAGCAAGAAACTGGTTTTCTGGTTTTAAGAAGGATCGTTTCCATCACTGCTGACATTTATTGTCAACAACTGAGACGTCTTACAGACGCATCTAAGAACAACAACTAGGAAAACTGCGTGAATCGATGCTACTCTGTGATAAGGCATACCCGCATTCTGCTAGACTGGCAAAAACACTTCAGATGTGTCGGTTTGGGAAGTCGTTTCGCGGCTACCTTCTTCACCTGATCTTGCGTCCTGAGATTATCACCTGTTCCGCTCTCTATCGAACAACCTTCAAGGAATTTCCTTTCCGGATGAAAATGTGGTCCGAACATGGCTGACGAGTTCTTCGCCTCAAAACTATGTGATTTCTACAGCCGCGGAATCGAAACGTTAACCCAGCGTTATGAGACTGTTGTAAATAGTGAAGGAGAATGTATTATTGACGACTAAAGCCTCTGTTATGTAAATGTGTTGTGTCTGTTAAACTGATAGAAAAACTCTACGAACTTATGCACAAACCTAGCAGTTACATTGGGCTGAGGACTGATTAGTTTCCTAATATTCAGTATATATAATTAGATCGCTTATGGAGAACGCACTAAAACACTGCATGTATAAAAGCAATATTTTGATGTATAATTACGTTAATTTTTTGTACTATATAGCATGATGGTGGGAGATATTTTATATTTTCTTAAGTGAAATGAACACCGGAGAAGAAATTTGGCTGCATGAATCCGCAAGCAGTTTGTGCGCGTTGCATCGAAGTGTAACCAAC
The DNA here is from genome assembly GCF_021461395.2 of Schistocerca americana. Classification (NCBI taxonomy): domain Eukaryota; kingdom Metazoa; phylum Arthropoda; class Insecta; order Orthoptera; family Acrididae; genus Schistocerca; species Schistocerca americana. Next base: position 874,235,229 of record NC_060120.1, on the reverse strand, counting down.
TGTTAATTGTTTTGCGTTGTTTTGGTGACACTAGAAAATGATAACGTATGAATATAGATATGTGTAAGTATGAGCCTTTATCCAACGATATACTTACTGGATGTAGCACCCTTAATACAAAGTTTATGCTTCGAATTTAGTTGAATTTACTCGTTTTGAGAAGACACAAGGAACGATCTGTTTAACTTGCTAAGAACGTTGAAAAGCCAAGGTTGCACAAACTTGTTCCGACAGACTTCACCTCCTCCTCAGGTCGTAAAAAATCTTTTTCTTGTGAAACGTGTGGCCCATCTTAAAATGAACACGTTTCATAAAAAAAGATATTTTAAGACCTGAAGATGACAGCAAAGTCCGTCGAAACCGGCTTTTTTGAACAACGGAATATTTATGCGATCTTGGCTTTCGAATTATTTTAGCAGGTTTCGAATTTAAATGATTATTACTTTGTGTGTATGTGTGTGTGTGTGTGTGTGTGTTTGTGTGTGTGTGTGTGTGTGTATGTGTGTGTGTCTGTGTCTGTGTGTGGGTGGGATTGGGTGTGTGTGTATGTGGGTGTGTTTATGTGTCGTGTGTGTAGTTTAGAGGCTCTCAACGACTCGGTTATCAGTAGAAACGAATCAGTTTCAGTAGAAACGAATGTGGTTAAAATGCATCAAATACGGTGAAAGAAGTAAGAAGCAGTCTGAGATAATGTTTCCCCACTCTCTCTCAATGTCACCTATGGTCACTCGCACAGTCACACAGAATCACATCCTGCAAGAGAGTGTTAAAGTGGTGAGACGCTCTAAAACCGTCAATTAAAAGACAAGTAAGACAAGAGGGATACTAAAGTAATTTCAGAGGAATATATGGCTAGCTGTTCTTTTACAAAAAAAGAAACATAGATGAGCCAAACACCCTGATGACATAATAAGAACTTTGCTCTAAAATTTTTGGAAGCAGGTCGGACAGCTCACAGAGCCTTACAGGGCGTACCACATTCGTATCAGTTTCAGTTAAAATAGAGAGCAACTCGGTCTCTTGTCGGATTTCACGTCGGAATAGAAAGTACAGCCTACTAGAATTTGGCTCATCGTGGTCTGTATGCCACAGGCACACACATTGGAGTTCCTCTCGCCGGAACAAGCAGACAAGTGTCCGAAGGCTGTGTAGTATACGAAGACGAGTGTATAGGACGTCTTTCCGTCTGCTTGGCTGGAAGCAGGGTCTCCCTGCCCGAGCTGCGGACTTTACCATACGCAGATTGTTGTCTGCCACTTCCAGCAACTCTTCTTCCCATTAAACTAGGACTCTCTATCCTAACAGCAAGGGAGAGCATGCAGGGGGATCTTTTCCTCTGCTGCTACATCCGCTGTTTAGTTTCCCTTAATATCCTTGTGTCCTGGCACCCAATAGAAAGACTCCTCCTTCAGCTGCCTTTGTAAGTGGAGAATGGCATCCTGGATACCATGAACTGCTTTATCTGCTTGAGACAAGTGTTGTAGTGAGTTACTTTCACTTAAGGAGTTGGAACAAACGAGGACTTCAGCACTCACAACACATCCCATCTGCTCCAGTGCCTTCAAGATCGCGTATAACTCAGCATGGAAGACAGTGAAGTCTTGAGGCAGTCGGATCTTGAGACACGATCAGAGAAAACAACAGAACAACCAAGATACTTTAGACCTATCTGTAAATACGGCTACATCAGTTCAAATTTCATAAAATAATGTATTAAAAACAGATGCAGGTGCGCAACTCTCCTTTACTGCATTAAATATAAAATTTCTCTTGGGCCTTTCCTGTTACCAAGGTGGCAGTCTGTTAATGCCCTGGATCTGGGGTTGTACTTGCCCCACACCAAGTGACTCCAGCACAAGTTTGACGCACATGTCGAATGGCCTTGTTGGTCGTGGACTACTGGAGAAAGACATTTAATAGCTGGACGAGCAACAGTATGATATGCTGGCGAACTGGGAGGAGCGAGGACCTCACATGCCTCAAGCACAATGAGGAGTTGCCGCAGGATGATGAGGGAGAGTTTCCCAGATTCATCACATAGGCTGGGTATGTGGCTGCTCCTATGAGCAGCTGTGGCCAGCATAATCCCCTCACAGGCGCTTCAGTGATCTTCAGGTAAGAAAACCCAGCTGATCCGTACAGTTTGCACCCATAGTCTAGCCACGATCACAAGAAAGCCTTATAAAACTGGAGCAGACGGTCCCTGCACGCTTTTCAGGACTTGGAGCTAAGGCACACTAAGATATTCACTTGTTTACTTGTCCCGGCCTTCAGGTCTTTCAGGTGTGGTAACCAAGATACTTTGGAGTAAAAAATGAGGCCCAGAAATCTCACCTAGTCTTTAAAACGAAGAGCGGTATCTCTCATTTGCAAGTCAGGTAAACTAAAAATACACGATAGCGACAGAAATGAACACATAGACAAACATGCACATCCTTGTCTGTAGGAAACTGAAACCCCATCTTCGCATCCAACTCCTCTAGCCTCTGCACTATAGGTTGCAACTGACGAGTCGCTGTTACAGTGTTGGAGGAGGAACAGAAAACTGAAATATCGTCTACAAACAAGGAGCACAGTACAGAACTCCTTACTGTACAGATTTATGGTTATAGTAAAGAGTGTAACACTTGAAACACTTGCCTGAGGAACATTATTCTACTGCTCAAAACTATTCGACAGCACGTCATCAACAAAGTACCTAAAAAGCGCTGAAATGAGAAAATGAAGATGGGGAGGTGGCCATGAAGACCCCATCTATGGAGCTGCTCCAGAATGCTGTATCTTCAAGTAGTGTCTTACGACTTGCTGATGTCAAAGAATATAATGAGACTGTGATGTTTACATAGGAAAGTCTTCCGGATAGCCACTTCCATCAGGATTAGGCTATTGACAATGGATCGACACTGACAACGGCTAACGAATAGCTCGGTCTCTAATATTCAGACCAGACGACAGTTGATCATTCGCTCCAGGGTCTTTCTTACACAGCTGGTTAAGATGACACTCCAGTAACTATTGGGACACGTTCGATCCTTTCCTCGTTCACGTCGAGGTAACATAATTACCTCTCTTCACAAGCTGGAAAGTGTTCTGTCCATCATGTTGAATTAAAACATTCGAGGAGGATTTCCTTTGACGCTGCTTGCAAGTGTCGCAGCATGCTGTACTGCATCTGGTCGTGGCTGGACACAGCTTCGCGAGTCTCAGACAGTACTGAATCCAGCTCCCACAAGAGGACTCAGATTTCTTGGAAACGAACTGAACCCTCTCTTTGGTCGCACGAAAGTGGTGGAACGACGGATCCTGCTTGGCAGTAGCACAGTCGTTGCAAAATGCTCTGTCATTGTCTGGGTGATGCCACTGGGATTTTTTTTGAGGGACCCCTGTTTCAGCACTGTTGCTACAGGTAAACAACTGCTTTTATCGGAAATCCTCCCGATGGCTTCCCATATTTTGTAGAACGAGTGGAGTGGTTGTTAGTGTCCAAGTTCATCAACCTATGTTAAATCAAACGGCTCTGAGCACTATGGGACTTAACATCTGTGGTCATCAGTCCCCTAGAACTTAGAACTACTTAAACCTAACTATCCTAAGGACATCACACACATCCATGCCCGAGGCAGGATTCGAACCTGCGACCGTAGCAGTCGCGCGGTTCCGCACTGCGCGCCTAGAACCGCTAGACCACCCTATGTTAAATATAGAGAAAATATTTTCACCTGTACAACAACGCACTTGTGTTAGAACATTATAAGAAGCAACACTGCAATGCATTTACTGACAAGAGAAGTATGCGATGATTATAGATTGTAGCAAAGTAGATACTCGTATTAGAGGATTCACAAGTGAAAATGTCCTGGCAGACGGTCCCCAGACGAAAGCCTGCTGTCCCTTTTCTACAACTAACTGATTACATTAAATATGTGGCCTCTCTAAAATCTCCAGATAATGTGCTCCCTTTTATGCAAAATTTTGATGCACGAGCATTTACAGAAGCTATCTGGCAATGGTTTTATGTGAAATATCCTAGAGTTGGAGATGGTTTCACTGGTGAAGTGAAAGAAAAGGGATTCTGAACACTACTTGAATAAATCCAAAATCAGAATACACCTGATCGGTACCTATTGTGATTCATAAGTGTAAATGTGACTTCCCTTATAGGCAGACGACATGGTATAAAGATTTACAATCTCACACTGAAAGTGTAGCTACAAAAAAAAGAAAAATGGAATATATTAGTTATGCCACACGCAATCTGCAGCAGCACAGTCTCTGAGTGTAGCCAATAGTGACTTACATTACGAGCTATAAAAACATGCGAAGATTCAAAATATTTCTCCCGATAGACGTTCCTTTCGACTAACAATTCTGCTGAACATGTAATTCATTCAATACTTTGTTCTCAAATCAAGCAATATTTAAGCTTGAATATAAGAGCACCTACGTGAAGTTCAAAAACCGTACAGCCTTCATAAAGGACTCGGTACGGAGATGAAAATGTTTCAGTGAAATACCTCATTATTAATAATCAACTCAGGAATGAGTAACAAAGAACAAATGTATATTTGTCCTATGATAGACCACGTTGAGTCCAAGTCCATGATAAATGTGAAAGAAAAGTAACCTTCGCATACACTAAAATACTCTGAGCAATGTTAAATCAGTGGATCTATACCAAAGCCTGTATGCTAACCTCACACATGCTTAACTGAAGTGCCAATAATACGCCATGAGCATGGAGCGATGTGTCTTTCTTTGGACAACGCAGTTTCCGTCTTTACACGGCCGAAGGAACATCTATAGACCGGAAAGCGTTCCAAACAAAATATTGTGCCAAGTTGCAAGATAATACTGTGACTTCACGCTAATACTCGTAGACCACAGCATGAGAATGGTCATCATAACATAACCTCAAATCACTACATTGATTCAGAAGCTGGCACCGACAAACACCAAGAAGCAGGTAACAGCAAATCGAAAATAGAAAGCAAGAAACTGAAATGTCTTGGTCTTTTGTTGAACAGGATACTCAACCCTTATCTCTATCGTGTGGGTCGCCCTTGGTCAAGCAATTATACTTCCATAGCATCGCCTACGGACGTATTTTAATTTTGCTAACCAAACTCTGCAGTATACTTAGCAATCGATAACTGGGACACAGAATATCTTGGCGGAAGTTTAGAAGCTCAGAACTCGTGCAACTATTTCACTTGAAAGGCTTTCAGCTGAATACTAGCAATAAATAATAAATTGTACGCGTCCGTGTTCTGTGCTTTGGCAGGAGTGGCACATGCAATTTGCTTAATGTGACCTCACCAGCAACGTACTGCAGGAAGAAATTAGACTAACAGTGCGCTGTCCATCAAAAGTTTCTCCTGATTAATGATCACAAGTCTCTTTCTGAAACGCATACTTTACAGCACATAACATGCGCGGCAGTGTATGAATGAAAAGATGTTATATAACATGTGCGAAAATTAGGTTTAAAAAAATAGTTAGTGTAAAGATATCAAGACCGCTCTTGCACGATGCCAGCCATTACTTTTTATCTTGTGAGTGAGCCACTGTGTGCACTCTGGAAAATAATGGGGTTAATGCCTTCCAACCGACAAGCTCAATGTCTCCAAAAACCATCGGTGGCACGTAATGCCATGAAATCAAATTCCAATGTCTGGATTATCTTCACTGTTATCTCACTGGTGGCGAACACGCGTTTCACGATCAGCCAATTTTATAAACTGCCGACAGTTACAATTTTCTTAGATATCTGTAACTTGGTACTTATGTCTTTCAGAGTAGTATGGGCCCTAGCAGGCAAAACAGTATTTATGTTGAAAGATTTGCGTTTGTTTCTAGACGCCCTCGAATACTTTGATGGTTATGTACACAGCAACAATCGGAAAAATAATAAAATTCTGGGGATAATACTAATCCCCACTTTTGCTGTTCTAATTACAGCAGAATGTGCTTTAGCTGTTTTTTATGATCAAATGCATGTTGATGAAGAAGTAGTAATACGCCTGATGCTTTACGCAGTGGTCAGAATGCTGGAAAACCTTATAACTCTGCAATGCATTCTGCTTGTTCTCGAAGTGCGGACAAGATTCCAAATTATCAACGACAGCGTCCTCACATCAGCCGCAAACGGTGTTGACAGTCGCATATCTCGCATCCTGCTTTTGCTGTTCTAATTACAGCAGAATGTGCTTTAGCTGTTTTTGATGATCAAATGCATGTTGATGAAGAAGTAGTAATACGCCTGATGCTTTACGCAGTGGTCAGAATGCTGGAAAACCTTATAACTCTGCAATGCATTCTGCCTGTTCTCGAAGTGCGGACAAAATTCCAAATTATCAACGACAGCGTCCTCACATCAGCCGCAAACGGTGTTGACAGTCGCATATCTCGCATCCTGCTGGGAGACATTCTCCCACCAGCAGAGGACTGCCATTCGAGAGCGAACCAGATAGACAAGGCCTACGCCGTACTGTACCGTGCAGTGGAAATGCTGCAACGTCAGTTTGGACTCACTCTGGCCCTAGAAGTAATTCAGGCACTACACGTTCTCATATACGGCTCATACGAGATTCTGATGCTTTGGATTGACCACGAAAATAGTCGTACCACCGTGCTCAGCAAGTCCATCTTATATTCTGCAGAGTGGATAGCTACGTACCTCGTGGGCGCGATTGCTCTGGTCGTGTCCTGCTCTGCGATGGCGGACGAGGCACAGCGCACTCGCGTTCTGGTGGTCAGGGCCGCCACGCTGGGGTGGCGTCGAGGCCTGCAGCCGGAGGTGGAGGCGATGCTGCTGCAGGTGGTGGCTCTGCCGCCGCTCTCTGTCAGGGCTGCTGGCTTCCTCACGATCGACCGAAGGCTGCTGGTGTCTGCCCTCTGCGCCACCATCACGTACTTAGTCATACTGGGCCAGATCTCATTTATTCAGCTGCCAAATACTTAACTGAACACTTTACTATTTCACAAGTCCAAACGTACTGTTTATTATTGGGCTATTATTAAATCTGTGTGCTGAGAGTGCATTACAAATGCACATTCGTGACATTCACATAACGAAGGTTGAGCATATGTCTGGAGTGCAGTTAATTTCTGTGGATTAATAACTGGACGAAAATGTATAGTATTAATAATCTCACAGGAGAAAAAGGACATTAAAATCGGAAACATAATCTCTGCACAATGTATTACTTCTTTGTACAAGTAGATCCATGCTGACAACACCAGTTACAAATATGACAGAATAGAATAACATTAAGTGTAACTATATGAACCAAGCTATAAAAATAACACTGCTTGTATTGGTTTGCTTCCAACTACGGCACTTTTTCTTTATTATCTAAATGTTGTTATTATCTGAATGTTGTTATAAACCTGTAATTCTTTTCGGCCTTGTGCCTTCCCTTAACGCTAATGATAACATAATTTAAGTTACAGCTAACACCTCTGTTTTTACTTTGTCTAATAGTTCTCTGTCTCTTTGTAGTAGTGCTTCTGTGATAGCTGCCCTTTCATTGCTTACATTACTCACACCCATTCTTTGTCATCCCTGGTCTCTCTCGAAAAATCACAACTAGTGCTCATTTTAATTTCTAACTGAATTGTAGCTTTCTCTGGTTATCTTACAGTCATTAAGTTTACTGTTCTCTATTATCAGAATGCGCGCTGTACACAATTCTTTTTCTTTCCGTGCTGAACTGTACAATATTAATTACATTTAATCCCTAGAGCAATAATATTCCAAACTTGCCACCATCTCGGCCATATCTTCTCTGTTTCAAATACCTCTGTAAACTCAGCAAACCTTAAGTCTGTGATTTCCCCTCCTTCAGCGTCTGTGAAAGCCACCACACACAGACGAACCAGTCGCCGATACCCTCTGCAGAGCGAGACTCCCCAAACTCATTCGCCTGTGAGTGGACGACTTTGTAGTGGCCGGGTTCGTGATCCAGGTGCGTCAGTGTGATGACAAACAGCTAGCTGCTGGCCCCAACTGCTACATGCCAGCCCACACTCTGTCACTGCAAGCAGGCAGGGTCTGCCAAGCAGTCACTGTTGACTGCACTCAGTCAGATGGGTCGGTGAGCGAGTCGGTGAACCAGTTGGGCTGTGAGTGAGCAGCTTAAAGGTAGCCGTATACAGCCAGCCCGCCTGCTGACTCGCTCATTGACCTGTCTGACTGCGTATGGTCAACAGAGACTCCTTGGCAGACACCACCTGCCTGCAGTCATGGAGTGTGGGCTGGTAGGTAGTGTTCTAGGCAAGCAGGTACAGGTCCACCAGTCAAACTGACGGACTTGGACCACTGACCCGACTGCGCCCACCCACAGGCAAGAGGGTGGACTGGTGTGAATCTGTGTGGCACCCTTAAGTTATAGCGATAGCGTGTGTGCGAAATTGTGGTCGTCCCTGAGCTAAGCGGCTTTTCCTGCAATGTGTATCATTGTTCCTCACGGCAGGCAGGAGAAGACTTGTCAAACGTACCCTGCAGGCAACCCAGAAGCATGTTTCAGAGCTATAAGTAGCGAATATCCAACACTTGTCTGCACATCATGAACTGTTGCCTTCTCGTCCACCAACTGAGCTTTCTTGTTATTCTCCTGTCTGAAATGTGGATAAAAGCACACTATCATCTCCCAGGAGATATGGGATGACTCAGCTCCCCTAGAGATACCATTTTATGCAACTTGTAACGTTACTTCTGGCCTTCAGAGACCACGTGCGAGATTTTCATGTCCTCTCGCTCGCTACGCGCAGCTTATTAGTTCAACAGAAAAAACATTACCTTTTTGTAGAAAAATTAATGTCGTTAAATTTTGTTCTGGGGTACGTTTCCGCTGGAAACCTAGGGTTTTCGAGTTATTAAAACGTACCTCCACCCTCACATTTATCCTTCACCTGTCACGATTTCTAGTAAGTCTTTCATAGCACCACCATCCCCCCTCACCCCTACCCACGTTTCTCCGACACTGTGAACAGTATCCGACGATACCAACTACTTCCGATATTCGACCTTTTTAGGTTCCTACTGATTGGGCTATTATGCCACCAACATAGTTGGCTATTAGTTCACCTTACTAATTTAAACATGCCTTGGAAGGTAATGAGAGAAAAACGACTTTTGTAAACGTTATTCTGAAACTCATTACGTTGACAATTTGAACCAAACTTAACTCTTACGAGCACAGTAGTTTCGTAGTTATAAGACCTGACGAATGAAACTATGTAATTGTATATTTTCGTCTGTTAAAATTCACAAAACTGTTATGTAAAATTTACACAAACGTCAATTTCACAGCCTATAAAGGCTCGACTAAGATCCAAAAAAGTCGAATGTGGGAAATAATTCCTGCAGCAGCAAATTCTTTTAGTGTGGTAGGAATGAGTACCATGAACAACATACTAGAAATCCTGACGGTGGAGGTTGTGTGTGAGAGGGGAGTCTTTGAAGATCACTTCTGTTCGTTTTTCTTGAATAACTCGGAAACTACGGTTTGTAGCTAAAAAGTGTCGCAATAGAAAATTTAGTTTCATTAATTTTCGTACAAAACAGTCATGTGAACTTTTTCTGTAAAACAAATTGCATGTAGCGAGCGAGAGAACATGAAAATCTCGTGCGTAATTTTTGAAGGCGAGATGTAACGTTAAGGGTTGTATAAAACGATATGCGTAAGGGCAGATGAGTCACTCTGTGTATTTCTTAAGGCTGAAAGTCCAAGCAAATGCGATGGGGGTATCGTCTCATATTTATGATCTGACCTCAAGTACGAGTCATAAGCATGTTGAAACCAAACGGAGAATGAAAGACTGAAGTCATGGTCATTGAACTAGGTGTACAGAGCCATCAGTGTTTAAGTGGTGTCGTCCCTATGCAGTCAGGAATAAGTACACTGACTTCCTTTCGGTTGGCATTACGTTCACTTCATTAATGGGAGACATAAATATAAGAGTTTTTGACAGTCTCTCCCTTCACAATGACCTATGGAAACTTGTGGTAACAACATGAGCATTCTTCCAGTACAGTCAAAACGGTGCATAGTAACACATTTACAGACGTAATCGCAAAGAAAAAGCCTGACACAGTAAAAGATATAGGGTAAATCGGCTCCAGGCCTCTCAGCACATGATACATTCCCACTCAATTCCTCACAGCCCTCGAAGCTCAAATCGCGTCACATAACCTGTAAAATCGTTAAACATATAACTTGTGACACTCTAACAACTGTATTCTCAGAAACCAGGTGGCATCGAATTATCAGAACGCTCACAATTGATGACATTTTTGGAGAAGTTACGAACAGCACGCAGTTCTCTATCACAAACAAGTTCTTTCACTTACAGCGCCTGTAAGAAAAACTCCTGATTCTTGGCTGACAACTGATTTACGGCAAGTGATGAACAGGGATTCTGCTCAAAGACGTTTCAAGGCAAATTCGAAATCACACTGCAGCGAAGGGTACAGAAATCTGCATATCAATGTAATGCAACGCGTTCTCAAAGCCAAGATCATGCTCTTTCGTTGCTTTGCATGCAGTGGCACAACACCCGCGATTCTGTAAACGAATCTCCGTAGGTCGTGTATTGAAAACACAATATCGTATACTGCTTTTCAAGTCTCAGCTGACGAACTGAATAAATTTTTTCTCAACAACAGCCAAACCCCATGCTGTAACGGACTATCGTCCACAAGAATTCCCAAACTGCATTCATATACATTCATAACCCCATCTTCGTCTTCCTGAAACATGTTACAATAAATGCAACAAGGAAAGCAATTACGATAATCCCTTCTGAAACGATAGGCAACAATGGTGTTAGCATAACCATGATCAAGAATGTTGTGTATAACTTAGTATATATTTCAACTGCCCTATTCAATTTCTCTCTTGTTAGTGGGCCACATACTACTCCACAGAGGAAAAAAAATGGCTCTGAGCACTATGGGACTTAACATCTGAGGTCATCGGTCCCCTAGAACTTAGAACTACTTAAACCTAACTAACCTAAGGACATCACACACATCCATGCCCGAGGCAGGATTCGAACCTGCGACCGTAGCGGTCGCGCAGTTCCAGACTGAAGCACCTAGAACCGTTCGGCCACCACGACCGGCACTCCACAGAGAATAAACATAGTCTGACCTAACCATAAGCACGAGAAACCACGTCACTTTCTGATTACTGACCAATCAGTATACTATCAAATGTATTCCGGAATATACTGTTCGCAACCAAACTACTGGATACTGACGTAAATTCAACTTATATGAGAAATATTGGTCCAGCTCTCACATACATCGAAGCTAGAACTACTCCAACAAGACATCTGACGACCTGAAATATGCGATGAAGGGGAGGTCACATGTTGACTTTGCTCAGTAAAATGCGACATCCAGAATTTTCAGATCAGTCTAGTTTGAAACCTTCTTAAAGAACCAGACAGGAACGACTGTGGAAATGAATAGTCGTTTAAAGCATATCCTCCAAGCTCATTCAGTTCTGGGCCCTTTATTGCTTTCCTTCTATGGCAGTGATATCTCATCGATCCCATCCTCATGTAAACGTCATTTCCTTGCCGATGACGTCACATGAGATATTTAATATGTGTCATCCCATCATGATCGAAATATGATGTCTCACATATCTAGTACCCTAGCTGGGCCGATCCAAGAGAGGAAAGCAATCGCAAACTCGTTTGTGGCTGCAGTGTGCGTCTGGAACAAGCTGCCCTACACCCTTCAACAGTTCAATGCCCTTTTGGGTGTGAAAAGAACTTGATGTACTTTCTTCTGCCAGCTCATAGTGTTTCCGCAAAGATTAACGCATTTGGCCAATTTTCCCTTACTGCATAACCTTCCATTTTTCCCCACTTACGCTTCTTTCTCTTTTGATTCCTCAGTCAGTAATATCACTTTCTTTTGTTCTAACTTCATTAATTGTGTTTTTTTCAGATTCCTCTGTCTCTCCTCTCTTCTGCCATTCGCTCATCTCCACTGCTGTTAGCGTTGATATTTTAAATTTATCTACCTGTAATTTGTATTTATTGTTGTACTTCCCATGAGCGACTGTAAACTGTACGTTTTTCTGCGCTACAGTAATTGTTAAATGTTGTATTCTATATTACACGTAGTGTATAAATGCTTATCGTGAAATATGTTATGTAAAATATGTAGAATGCTTGGTTAGATCTAACAGAGAACCAAATATGGATAAGCATGCCATGTTAATGAAGTCAAAAAAATAAAATAAATAATATGCACTCCCACTTAATTATGCATCGTAATAAACCATCCTCGATAGTTTCAAAACTAATGCGGGAGATATAGATCTAAGAACGCTGCATTTTGGCTCTACAGGGTGTCCAAGATGTACTGGAATCCCTCGGTCAAGAGCATATACTGCATGTTGGTGAACTTACATACAATAAACTATGGATCTAGCCGATATGTATGTGCAGATTTATATGTCCCCCTATGCCCTCTTTCACATTTTATGGAACATTTGAAGAGTTATGCTTCAAAAGGATTCCTCAACACTGGTGTGGAATTCTTCATTAGAGTTTACCGACATTGAGCTACATGGGACTTGACTGTCACTCATAACGGGTTCTGGGCTTCGCTGAGGACATTTCAGTTGGCTGAAGGTTTTGCGGGTCCACGTTCAACCCAATTAACCCGGTTTGTTTTAAGAGGTAATATCTTGTCAAAGAGATCTCTACACTCACTCATTACCTCTCTCATTGCCTGCCCTGTCTGTAGATGTTCGGGCATACACACACACACACACACACACACACGCACACACACACACACACATCACTAATCGCACCCAATATTCTAACAGTGTTCGCTCACATCAGCCCCAGCTTCACAACTGAAACAATGCAATACTGACACATACACTTTTCGTCAGCTTCAGTGCAGGGACATCAATTGCACAAAGTCAACAGGCGTTTGTGGATTTCTCGTGCACCCTGTAAATTATGGGTCATGAACAAATAGTTCTGTTTTACATCCAACATGACCATCGGTATACTCTATGTTATGAGTACACACTAGATCAAAATTCTGCTGTTATTCATACAAAATGTCTGCGTCATTAGAGGCCAAATTGTTTATGTGATACCAGAAATTACTGGGAAGCCAAAAATTCTGAAACCCAATTCCAACTACAACTTGAAGAGAGAGTGTTTAAAACGATCATGGACGATTTCAAACAACTGCCTTTTTATTTTTGGTCTGTCTGCACTATTCTTGTATTTCGTTAGACACATAAGGTGATTATAATAATACATTTATATTGCTATATTAAATTACTGACTTCATAAGACGTGGGAATCGTACAACTCGCTTAACTCCCCCGAGACTCCACTCTGATGACGACAGTGACCACACCACACCGCATACACATATAACTTCCTGGGCCAGCCACGCTGGGACATAAACAAGCTCAGATGGTGCACCCTGAACTTGAAGAAGCCTCTGCCGCTGTCTACAGCACGATGTTGATGTTGGCGCTTACCACCTGTTTGCCAGAGAGCCATTCGCTAACAGCCACAGGTAGTGTACATCTGTAGATAGCTCTGACATTCTGCGGCGTATTGATGTGACCACTCGTGAAATTTTCTTACAAATGTACATTGGAAGCACTGAAGTAATCCACATAACTAGTATACTGAATATCAAAATATGTGGCCTGTATCGAACACAGACTGTCGGAGAGAATATGAAGAGAAATATCAGAACAGAAATCAAAAAGCGCTTACTACAAACTGAACATGTTAACATATTAGCCGCATCCACATCACCCAGTCCTGGAAACAAGAGCATACACCTATATATAATAATACATTTATATTGCTATATTAAATTACTGGCTTCATAAGGCGTGGGAACCGTACAACTCGCTTAACTCCTCCGAGACTCCACCAGCGTTGCAGTTAACGACATTATTAGTATCCGGACACAGCTACAAAAACTTCCATTCATATAGACCGTTAAATTCCACTACGCTGGATGCACCCTCGTATGGTGAGAGGCGGGAAAGCGTAATACACTCAGGAACATTGTCGGTTTGTTGGTACTGGTATTATTTTGTGGGGACCATAATGTTACATGAACGTACTGACTTCCAAACCTTTGAAAAGGGCACACTCACAGGCCAACATTATTGTGACATTACGCTCTTTTCCCACGTGTGTCTTTTCATGGGTGCATTCGGCCCTGCTTCATTATTACGGATGACAATAAGCAATCGCATCTAGTTGTGCAGGTGGAGGAGCTCATAGAACCAGAGAATATTCGGTGAATGGACTGACCTGTTCGTTCCCCCGACTTAAATCCCATCGAGCATGTATGAGATGCGCTGGGGAGACATATTGCAGAGCGTCCACTTCCATCAACAGCCATCTAGCAGTTGTCAACAGTGTTGACAGGGAATAGAAAGCCTAACCAGAAGAACTCCTTACAAACCTTGTGTCTACCATACCAGCACGTTGCAGAACAGGCATCGTCATGCGTAGTGATCACACATCTCATTTGTAGCGTCCAGGGGACCAACATCAATTAATAAAAGTGTCTTTTGTCTTCGTCTCATTGTGTATTTCTTTGTTTCCTTCTGTGTTGTACTCTAGCGGTTCTTTCTACGTGTGGTCGAAGTTTCATCGACCTATGTTACTTGGCACTGACACGTCATGCGTACGCTACTTTATTCATAACGTTTTACACACCAGTGTTCAGGGGTTAGACAAAAATATGAAAACACCGCGAGAGATCATGCTTGAAGATAAATGCAAATGCTCTCCAAGCCCGCAGGTTGCGCTGCTGTGTTTGACCACGTGCGGCACTTGTAAGGGGCTCCAGAAGGACCTATATTTCCAACGTTAAAATAGCGCTTATAAATTACGTGTTTTCTCAGAAAGTAGTTGAGCTAGGAAGTTGAAATTTTTACAGGTTATTTATTGGAATATTAGCTACAACGTAACACAGTTTTTTTTTAAGAATTTCAATTCAATTGTTAGAGATTAATTTTTTCTATTGTAATGAAAAATCACTATTTTTGTCGTTTTTTGCTTATAAATGCTACAATATACAGGTTTTTTGGAAGAAGGCTGTGTGAAGTTACGCAGAGGGGACAGCGTAACATTTCCTGAAAATTTGAAACAATTTGGTTTGGCAGATCCTGAGGAAAATGTAATTTGTATTAAAAAATAAAACTTTTGGGAATCAGTGCACTCCAGCTCCAAAGGATGGATTATCCTCATCTTCTGCAAACTCATCGCCGGCCGGAGTGGCCATGCGGTGCTAGGCGCTACAGTCTGGAACCGAGCGACCGCTACGGTCGCAGGCTCGAATCCTGCCAGCAAGACTCAAGTTTTACACGGAATTTGCAGTCTCCCCTCCACAACGGGCACAGGACGGTCACGTGATTCCTCCTCCACCCGGACAGGTGGCGGGGCGTGGCTGCCAGCGCTCCTGGTTTTACTTGCGTGTACTATGTTGCCTTTCCCGCCAGAAAACAAACACACTCTCGCCTGCTTTCTGTCTGTAAGCGAAACCAGCAAAGTGCAGTACAGCCAGATTGCACAGATTCTTTTCAGGTTTTTACTACGACTTGTTTAAAAACGTATAGCCCAAAAAGATCCTAGAAGACTGACTTAACAAAAGTTTGTACTCTTTTTCCGTTTTGTTTCTCAAAATAAATATTTTGCTTATTAACTTTCGTGTGTAGCGAGCATGAGTTTCTACTGTGATGTTTTTGTTGCAAAAAATAACATTTCTGTGACAAAATTGCCGAAGGAGTCGGCTTTAATTTCGTGTACGGCAATTAAAAAGGCTTAAGGTAGTGAAACTTCCACTTCAACGTGCTGTAACGAGTTCGCTATTTCTTTGTACATAAACATTTAGCAGATGCAAACATTTCGTTATTCGTTTCGTTTCTTTATTAAAGTTGCTGTCTGCTGGTGTTCTCGTGAGATTTTATTCCACATACTTCAAGCATTATGTTAATAATATATCCGTCCGCTGATATAACAGTTAATGCATAGTTTGGCAATACATGGGATATGACTCTTCAGAGTTTTACAGTCGGCTGAAGAATGAGTTTCCAACATTTTGTCCATTTGCTGCTCAAATAGGATACAATAACTATTGAACTGTCAATATTTTCCATACATTCGTCCTCAGCAAACTGCTCAATGGTTTTAAAGCTTTGTACAATAACCACATACATTTGCTGCCATGACAAACTCTGTTGCCATTATTGTGGTTCAAATGGCTCTGAGCACTATGGGACTTAACATCTGTTGTCATCGGTCCCCTAGAACTTAGAACTACTAAAACCTAACTAACCTAAGGACATCACACACATCCATGCCCGAGGCAGGATTCGAACCAGCGACTGTAGCAGTCGCGCGGTTCCGGACTGAAGCGCCTAGAACCGCTCGGCCACCGCGGCCGGCCCATTATTATGAATTACCTTATGTATCTATTGCATATCCAAAATATGTGTGTGTTATTAGTTTTAGAAACTTGTTCTTTTGAATAACATTGCACAGAAGGTGTGTTTCTAGTACACACTTATATTTATCTATAGACATTGAAAATGCCTTGTAAGCAACATGTTCAAACATGTTCAAAAATTGTAGACTTTGACAATTTTAATTTCAGTTATTAAAGCCCAGGTAAAATCATGATGAAGGCAAATAACAACTGTTTGTAGTCGCTGGCAGTCACACCCCGCCTCCTGTCCGTGTGGAGGTGGAATCACGTGACCGGCCTGTGGCCGTTGTGGAGGGGAGACTGCAAATTCCGTGTAAAACTTGAGTCTTGCATCCTGCCACGGGTGTGGATGTGTGTGATGTCCGTAGGTTGGTTAGGTTTCATTAATTCTAAGTTCTAGGCGACAGATGACCTCAGAAGTTAAGTCGCATAGTGCTCAGAGCCATATGAACTTTTTTTTTTCTTTCTTTTTTTTTTTTTTTTTTTGCAAACTCATCCTCAAGTTTCCTCTTTACTCTCCTCCTGTTTGCTCTGACTTGTATTTCTAGGCTATTTACTGCTCTGTCAGCAGCGAGAGGAAATTCCTTGTCTAAGGCAAACATCGTTCGTACCATGTTGAAACCTATCTTTATTCCCATATTTCGAAATGCTTTGCACCTTACAACGTTGCCATCATTTAAGGTAGCAACAGGGTGAAGTGTTTCTATTCCAATAAACTCAGTCTTGGGGACTTTTGACCGTATAACACTGTTTACACTTGCATTGGTGTTTTGAGTTTTTCCGTGAGCACACTTTATCAACAGTTCAGGTGCTGCTAAGTCTCTGAAAATTGATTTTATCACCTCCATTACCGCATCAGGCAGACTATGTTTATTACAGAGTGAACACTTACCCAGTTATCAGTCTGTTGTTATATTTACACCAACTGTTTTATCCTTTGTTACACAAGTGTTAATGGGACTTCAATCAGTTAAAAACTATGTAAAAGAGAGTCCATTCAGCCTTCTTCGTTTCATCGATACTGTGTGTGTTTTGCCTAATAGATATTCCATAATAGTTTTGTATTTACACAATTACACTGTCAGTTAATGTTCCCTTCCCATGCAACCCATTACCATGAATGAGTTTTTGTTTTTTGTACAATGCTTACACTCGCCAAAATCTTGATCTCATTCGTTTCTGTTGTGTCCAATACAGCAAATTTCTGCACTACAACATCATCACCACGGAATATGCTTGAAAGTTTTAGAATCATCGTCACCAAGGTAATTCACATATTGCACTTTATCACATTAGCAACAACAGCCACTTCCATTCCTCCACTACAGCCTCTATAGTTAGCTGAGCAACTATTTTTATCTGTACCTTTATTTTTTTTTGAGATGTAGATATTATTGCTACATTTAAAACTTTCCCCTTATAAGTACTGATGGCAGATACTACACCATGAAGAGATGTGTGTCCCCGTTATGCCAGGTACCATCGAATGCTGCAGTCAAATCATTGTTACCACTGTTTTCTATTACGGCCTCTTCCACACTTTACTTCATAGATCCTATACAGAGAAGTTCTACTTCAGACCCCATAAATCTGTTATACAATGAAGCACCAAAGAAACTAGTGTGGGCATGCGTATTCAAATACAGAAATATGTAACAGGCAGAATACGACTTGCAGCCGACGAAGCCTATATAAGAACACAAGTATCTGGCGCAGTTGCTAGTTCGGGTATTGCTACAACAATTGCAGGCTATCAAGATTGAAATGGGTTTGAACGTGGTATTATACTCGGCGCATGAGCGATGGGACACAGTATCTCCGAGGTAGCATTGAAGTGGGGATTTTCCCATACGACCGTTTTACGAGGGTACCGTGAATATCAGAAGTCCGGTAAAATATCAAATCTTCGACATCGCTGCGGCCGGAAAAAGATCCTGCAAGAACGGGACCAACTACGACTGTAGACAATCGTTCAACGCGACAGAAGTGCATTTCTTCCGCAAATTGCTGCAGATTTCAACCCTGGACCATCAACAAGCGTCAGCATGCCAACCATTCAACGAAACAGCATCGATATGGGCTTTTGGAGTCGAAGGCTTACTCGGTTACCCTTGATGACTGCCTGGGCGTGTCAACACTGACATTCGACTGTTGACGACTGGAAACATGTTGCCTGGTCTGACGCGTCTCGTTTCAAGTTGTATCGAACGAATGGATGTGTACGGGTATGGAGACAACCTAATGACCCTGCGTGTCAGCAGGGAATTTTACAGGCTGGTGGAAGCTCTGTAATGTTGTTGGGCGTGTGCAGTTAGATGGATATGGGACCCCCGATACGTCTAGATACGACTCTGACAGGCGACACGTACGTAAGCATCCTGTCTGATCACCTGCATCCATACCTGTCCATTGTGCATTCCGACGGACTTGGGCAATTCCAGCAGGACAATGTGACATCCCAAACGTCCAGAATTGCTACAGAGTGGCTCCAGGAACACTCTTCTGAGTTTAAACACTTCTGCAGGCCACCAAATTCCCAGACATGAACAGTATTGTGCATGTCTGGGATTCCTTGCAATGTAGTGTTCAGAAGAGATCTCCAGCCCCTCGTACTCTTAGGCACATATGGATAACCCTGCAGCATTCATGTTGTCAGTTCCCTCCAGCACTACTTCAGACGTTAGTCGAGTCCATGCCACATCGTGTTGCAGCACTTCTGCGTTCTCGCGGGAGCCCTACACAATATTAGGCAGGTGTACCAGTTTCTTTGGCTCCTCAATGTAGTTCGTAAGCTTGGTTGGGAGATTTGGAACTTTCAACACGCTGCAGAAAACTTCACTTGCAGTAGCACCCTTACCAATTTACACAAGCCATAAACAAATCTAATGTTGTGTTCATAGATGTTGCTACCATATTCTTCATTTGAAGTTACTGCAACACTGTTACAAAAGATGGTCATGTATGAACACTTACCACACTTCAGTTCCAGTTTACCGGCAAGTAATACGAGATGTTTTACAGAGAGTTCCAAACCGACTTCACTACACTGAGTACACCTTACAAAGTTTGCAAAAGTTCCGTTTAGAGCTGACATATCAAATATTTCATTCACATCCGATTCGCCGATAAAACATTCATACTTTTCACTGACTAAACCAAGCGTCCTCTGCAAAGCACTTTCTTTCTCACTCTTATTGCCATAGACAGGTCTACCAGGGAGCCTGGATTCATCTACTTGGTTATCGTCTTTATTGTTTACGCTAATAACACTTACCTTTGGCTTTCCAAAGTTTCCCCTTTTCTTAAAAGCCTTTACATTTGCCAGTGATTATCCTTCAATGAACTATGAATACTTTCAGAATTACAAAAGAGTAAATAAATACGAAACACACGACAATCGAGAGAGCGATATATATTTTATAACATTTATTTTCTCTCAGATCACTCAAATGTAAATGATTAGCATGCAGATTCATGAGTACAACATTTACAGCAGTTAAAAGCACCACATTGAATCACGTCCATGCAGACCATGTTTCAAAAATATTTTAAAAATGGTTGTAGTCTTCTGAACTGAATAACTTATATATCAATTACAAGGGGAAAGCCTGTAGACTTTTAAAATGCAAAAAAGTGAAAATTGAATATTTCATCATTTTGAACCTTTCCTGAACTCCTTAATACGTTGCAAGTGTCAGTAGTTGTGTTTGGTTGGTTCAGTAGTTGTGAGTGCGTTATGTCTGAGCTAAGTGAATACCGAACGGAATGTCGCACTCGAGAACCCTGTCAGCGCAACAAAAAAGGAGCTCCATTGGAAGGAATTGCAGTATCAGCTTGAATTCCAAAAGCAGACATTAATGATGCAGATAGCCACAACAGGAAAACGTGGTGCCAAAAGTATAAAACCTGGTCTATGAGGCAATGGAATAACGTCATTTGGTCGGATTAGCCTCGTTTCACACTGTTTCGAACTTCTGGCCGAGTTTAACTCCATAAGTGAAAATGGGAGGGGATTGGTGATGAATTGGGCAGCCATACCGCCGTATCCCCTGGCCTACACAGGAACTGAGCAAGGTCACATTACTGCCAAGGATCACGTGATCCTTTTGGCTGGTCGGTTACATCCCATAGTACAGTGTTTGCTCCGCAACGGTGATGCTGTGTTCTGAGATGACAGGGGTCCCTGTTCGTGCATATCGTCCTGAACTAGTTTGGTGAGCACGAGGATGAATTATCCCATCTCCCCTGGCTACCACACTCACCAGATCTCAATATTATTGACTCTTCGTGGTCTACTTTGATGATAAATTCACGTAATCGCTATCCACCTCCCACTTCACTACTTGAACTGCCACTATTCTCCAGGAAGAATGGTACAAAATTCCCTTTAAAACCAAACAGGACCCGTATTTATTCATTCTGAGACGACTTGGAGTTGTTTTGAATGCCAACTGTTTCCCTACACCTTATTACGCAAGGCAATGTATTGCGTTTCTTGTGTTTCCATGTTTTTGACTAATCCCCATATTACAGACAGTAAACTATCAAGAACTCTTTCATTTAAATTCATTTAAAGAAATTGTCATGTAATACACCATAATCAGTTATTGATGGAGACTGATGCCTAGAAGGTGCACACGGCAGCGTCGAGATCCAGAGCAGACCTAGATAAATGGATATATGAACCGAGTCTGGTGACGTTGAACGTTTTGCAAATACGATCTACCCAAAGAGAAAGGTTCTAGTCAAGCTAAAACGCTACAAAGGAAACACACTCAGCTAACAGATAATAATTTTTACAGTGTTCATTATCTCTCACAATTCAACAGTCTTATATAGATTAAGATGAGTCATTGTGAAGTGGTAGTTGAAACCGACTAGGAATCCTTGACAAGTCATCATCAAATTCTACATTTCTATGGAAACAGACTCCATTGTTCCCTTAAAGTTGTTTAAAGTGTTTCATGTCCTTCTTTGCAGTCATTAAAAAACGCATTTACCTCTTTTTGCAGTTGACTTATCTTCCATTAAACTCGTTTCTATTATAAAATTATTGTTCCACAGGACTGTCCTCCTGAGTAAATAACAGGGGTCTGAGGTTTGGACATCCACTTTAATTATTAATAATCTAGTTAAATTCATACGCATAGTATCATAAAAATCACTAGCCTACCTTAAGAGTGTAGTCTCCACATAAGGTAGACTATATCCACATAGATAAGTGTAATGTAATCATAATATGCCATAATCTGAACTTTGTTGACATTCACTTAAAGTAATTCTGCTCGCTGAGTGCATGGCATTCGATAAGACATATGTGCCTCCAGGTCATGCAAATGGTTAGCACCTCAGAGAGCTAAGCACTCCGGACATTCTTGAGCAGCAATGGAACGTTGTGTGCATCTTGGCATAAACGCCCAGCTCACGAGGATGGTAGAAACCTAAAAAAACTAATATATATATATATATATATATATATATATATATATATATATATATATACCCCATTTGTGAAAGGCTTAACCAGGCGACCGAGGCTCAGTCTGGCTTCCCCATAATTTCTCTATCTGCAGATGGGACCGAGAAGCAACCCTACCAACACCAATCTCTCTAGAAGGTTCCTGCCCTCAGTCTTCCTGATATAGGAATCCAAAGTTTTTCGTTTCTAGTAACATAACACATGCTGTTAGACACTATCTGTTTCTAATAGTTAAAAGGAAAGGGCCAGCTTTTGGCACACCCTCCAGCATGTAAGAGAGAAGCTACTTGTAAGTGTACCAAAAGCTGGCCCTTTCCTTTAAGCATACGAGGTAAAGCCCCCCACGATGGTGTCATTTGCTCCTTTCCTCCGAAGTGTGTAAATTGCTATAGGGATCGTCCAGTCTGGAGACTGCAGCGTCTGTCTTAAAGAAAGGTGAAGTTCATCTCATGTGATGAGGCCAAAAAGATCTATATGGCCATGCAGCCTCCCGCATTTACTACTTCTTTTGCTTTAGATCTTAAAAGTCGACTCCAACAGCAATGCCTCTGCAGAAGTGGAGGTTGCTGGTGACAGCACTAGTACCAGCATTTGTCAGTGCACTTGTAAAGCTGCTATTACTATGGAGCCAATAGATGTCCCCTGAACATCAGAAAAGCCACGGTTGCCAATACTGGGGAGTTTCCAAAACTTCCAACAGTACAGCCCAGTAAATAGACCAGCACTGGCACTAAGCCACCCATACACAGATCGTCTAGTCGGCCAAAGCCCCCACTCCCTTCTTGAGTCTACAGCTCCAGTCACTATCTCCTAATGACAAAATAACGAAGTGTAAACTCAAATACCAACAGTGAACTACAAATAAAAAATGACAATCGGTAATTAATCCCATAGCAACCGGAATATCAACACGCAAAACAAAAACGCTACTGACTTATGCATCAGCCTAATAGTTTACGGCATTGCTTGAATTTAACAGTGACTGAGTGGTGTACAGAAAAACGGGCAACTACATATCATTGTTTCTGTCTGTCTGGACTGTTCTTTTGTTCCTGGATATATGTAATATTGTTTTTCTATTCATTCATTACTTTACCGAGTCTTTAAAATTTATTGTGTGAGAGCCACATTCTTTGACTGTCCATTTCTCTGACTCATCATATCAGGCATCTTCACAATTTCCCTTCAATAAATTTATGCGTGCTGCATGTGTCATACTTATACACACCTGTATGTCAAGTGTTACCATTATCAAGGGTCAGCGAAAAATGTAACAAAAATAATTAAACTTCAGGACAACATTCATAGGCTTCTTATATGCTGTCTGGAGATATGCGGACATGGCGACTTGCAGACACTGGGAATTTGCGACACGCAAGGTTGCGTAACAATATGCTGCGCAGTAGTGACTGCATGTAGTATTATTTTAGCTACACACAGCGGTGATTTTCGAGCCCTTCTGCGTGATTAATACACCTCCAAACCACTGAAAGAATGAGGCGTCTCTCAGGTCTTCCCAGTACTCATCGACAACGGTTAACCTGTGATGATCAGTTGTCTCGTTACTTGTCAGAATCCATATAACTAGAGTAAGCACTTGCGTTATCCTTCAGCGTTTGCTGCCACAGGTATTGTATGAGAATAATGCAGCGGACACCACTAACATTCTAAGTTACCCTACTTTTAGTTTGCTAGTATCAATGGGCATTGTTCTATTTAAAAAACTGTATGTTTGCACAAAAAATACACTAAGTATTGTTACAATCAGTTGATTGGCTAACAATACGAGCCTATGACTACCAATCTACATATTATGTGAAAACCACACATCAATAGTACTTTCCATGTCCACAATATCTGCCGTACCATGAAAGGTTAATCACAATGTATACCAGCCGATATCATGTTTGTGAACTAAGTTACATGGACATCCGACCATGTCTTCTGGGTACTTCAGTTTCGTTGCCGAGCAGTGTAGTTCAGCCTGCGACTGGTGAAACTCTACATCAACTTAATTCTTCCTAATTTCATGAAGTTGCATTTGTATGCTGTTTTCAAGATAGATTTGTTGATTTCCATTTTTCCATACAAAAACTAGAACTTTCTTCCCAGAAGAAAACAAGAAACGTTAGACTGAGTAAGTATGTCTGAATGGATTACAATTGATGCCTAATTAAGGCTGCTATTTCATCATTACAGAATAAGGAGAACTTGGCTTACCAGCTATGATATTAAGGGTAACTGGTTTATGATAACATTTCTGATATCCTTTTTCGGTATGCCTATTATGACAAAGATTTCTGAATGTATTGTTGCCTAGTAAAATAACACAGATTTACACAGTAATTATTATCTATGGCTAGGCCTTTTTAATACGTGGGAACACCTATTAAGACCCCAGAGATTAAAACAGAGGCAAAAGCAACTGTCATCTTAGGGAGAGCTGTTATGAATAAGAAGAAATCTAGAGGAATAAGTCTTTCAAACATGGATTAAAATCGTATACTTGCAGTTTTTAAGTACGCATCCAAAGTAATCCATTGGGACAGACTTGCTGAGTTTCTTGTTCCTTGTTTTCTCCTGGGGAGAAAGTTGTAATTTCTGTGGGGAGAAATGGAAATTAACAAATATATCTTAATAAACTGAAATAGAGGTTAACTATGGAAGAAAAATTGAAATTTAGACAGGAAGGTAGCGCAAGGATACCAGTTTGTGTCTGATGGTGGTCAAGCATAAAAAGTGTAACTTAATGGGATGGCCAGCGTATTTAGTAAAATAATGCAATGTAGTCTCTTCACTGTCATTGCCCAGTGGACAGTCAAAATTCTTCAGAATTTCTATCGGTATCTTTCTGATATTCTTTGGTTTTTTTTGGTATGCTGATCAAGTAATTTCCCCTTGAGTTATCTGATTCATGTTGCTTAATTTTTATGCAGCTCGGATTCCTTTATAATTTTTTGTAAAGCATCCGGAGTACTCTTTGTGAATTTTTTTTCATATTTCATCTTCTGTCTTCACTGACCATCAACATATGCTGCGACCCATTCAGGGAAAAATAACAGCCAGACTCAAAATGTATTTTACAAACTTATTTCATGCCATTGGTTTGTTCCCACCGTCCAGGAAACTGGTCTGAGATGATTTGTCCAGTGTTCGAGAGCAATAATTGTCAGGAGGGGGCACCTATCCTTAAATAGACTTTCATTATTTTGGGATCAAATATGATTGTGTAGGAACGCAGTTTTATTGAGCTACTGTTCACTATGTATGTTTCGAACAAAATTGACTACAAGTATTCATATTTGCTACCTTTGAATAGAGTGCGAATTGGCGAACTCGAGAGTGAAGTCTAGTGTACTTTCCAACTGCTATTCCATGTCATAGACTGCTTTTGGATTGATAGTGCAAATAAAATAAAAAAATGTCATCGTTTCCATACTACTCTGATATGGAAACGAGATAAAATGTCTTAGCCAATATTGGAAGACACAATATTCCTAATGCGAACAGCTGAACAAAGTGCCTTCAGGAAGAAGTCAATTCAGGTGATTGCATAACGCTTGCCGCTCCTTCATACTATTACAAGAGCACGTAACGGTTGGACATTCGTTGTCAGGTTTGCTCAGAAGCGCAGAATGCGTGCTTAGGTGTGCTTTACAGTGTCTGAAGGGATGCCTGTTTTCTGTATAAGAACCACGCAAAAGAAATAGAAAGAAATTTCCGAAGTTAGCTGATTTGGAAGGTGCGACTTTCCATAAAATGCATACTAACGACTTCTATGTTGTAATAAAACCGTTGTGTACAGTCTTAGAGATGGTAGGGCTAATGCCCTCCAAACTATTGTCTAGAGAGGAGTCATCAGTGATACTTAAAGTAGTAAAAGCAAAGTGTAATATCTCTTTTCTTTTGGTGGTTACCACGCTAGTCATGGACATGTATGCAATGCTCAGACTTTACCAGGAACTGCCACAAATCACTGTTTTTGTAGATGTTGCAATGAGACTAATCAACTATTCAGGAGTACTTTGGCCATTTGCACATAGTACAGTGTTTATGTTGAGGGACATGAGATTGTTTCTGGAAGCGCTCGAATACTTCGATGTATGTGTACAGTACAAAAAGCAAGAAAGAGGAAAACTCGTTGGCTTACTGTTGTGCTGTGTTTCAATTATTCTAATAGCGGTAGAATTCGCTTTGGCTGCTGTCTATTTTCGTCAGTTCCCTGAGAATACACACGTGTTACAGTGGATATTGGCTGTTATATTCAGAACTCTGGGATCCCTCGTCCTGCTGCAGATAACCACACTTGTACTGGAACTACACATGAGGTTTCTTGTACTCAACAACAGTATCCTGAGGACCGCAACTCCTCATGGCGACACGCGCTTTTCTCGCATCCTCCTGGGCTACGTTCGACAACCAGATCTCGTATCCCAGCTCAAAGCAGAACGGCTGCACCACGCACACGCAGTTCTCCAGCGGGCAGCAGAACTCCAGCAACGTCACTTCGGCATCACCTTGGTTCTGCACGTGACGACAGCGCTCTCCTCTCTCACATACGGCGCGTACGAGTTTCTGCTGATGTGGGTGGTGCCAGAGAAGAGCCACGCCACTCTGGTCAACGATTCCAAGGCGTCTGTGGCAACGTGGCTGACGTCACACCTGCTGAACCTGGTGGCCGTGGTGCTCTCCTGCTCGGCGACGGTGGACGAGGCAGAGCGCACGCGCGACCTGGTGGTGAGGGTCGCCACGCTGCGGTGGCGCCTGTTTCTCAGCGCGGGGATGGAGCCGCTGCTGATGCAAGTGCTGACCTCTCGCCCGCTGTCGTTCGAGGCCGCCGGTTTCCTCACCATCGACCGCCATTTACTGGTGTCTGCTCTCTGCGTCACCATCACATACTTAGTCATATTAGCTCAGATTTCTCTCAATTAACTATTTATTTGCCAAGATTTTAATTATGAAAGATTATACAAAAGAAACAGACCTAATTTTTTGATGGGCAGTGATTTTGCAGTAACCAGTGTTGCCATCAGGAGTTCGTAGGGCGAACATTTCAGAGTCAGTAAGCCAAGTGCCATCACTGAAGAAGCTCAGCACTAGTTTTGCCAGAGTTTATAGTGACAACTGCTTTGTGTGACAGACGGTTTTACAGTGGCTGATTTAGTGAACTGTTTTTTTCCCAGAAAAACTGAAACAGAGGGTCTTGAAATGTTTAAAACGGCGTATAAGGACGATGCTAAGCAGAAAACTCAAGTGTTTGAGTGGATTTCGCATTTCAAAATTGATGAAAAACATACTGGGGAGCATTTAACCTCCCCACGGTAATTACGAAATCAATCTTGTTGTCATAGCCAATAGCTCCCCACACTATTTGGAGAGCAATACATCCCGTGAATTGCTGATTCCTTTGACCTTTCACCCGATCGTCTTCATCCATGTTTGTGCAGTGTAGGTTGAATGTTGACTCTGTCTCTAAATCAAGCAAGTTTTAGTTGTCTGTGGTACAGTGTAGCGGTAAGCGATGCATGACTGCTATACATCTCAATCCAGCTTCCAGCAAAGTGTTCGCAATGGTCCTTGGTGACATGCTGCCTGTAATCTCTGGCCTGATATCAACTGATTCATTTGCCTTTTCGTCAAAGCCAGCCGTCAAATCCCACAAGCCTTTCGTCATGTATTTCTTCTGGTAGGTCCCGTGCATACTCTTTTTTGGCACACCGCTGTCTTGAGCCTCCTTGGTCACCACTGATTCTACAGTCCCTCCACTATATCTGAGCGATGTCTGTTGTGATGGTCGCATGTCTCTCATACCAATGGTGCGACCTTTCTGAAAGTGCGAAAGATTCTGATAAGCAATACATGTACTTCCTTAGGGCATGCTTTGATGTGATCCCCACCTCAAAAGTTTAAGTAACCTTGGACAGTCGCTATATCTATCAGTTATTCTTACCATTCTTCGTCTGGGGTACGGAATTTTTTAAAATAACCTCACGTTACTGTGAGATATCATCAACGCATCTGACAGGCTTGGAAACACTGGAATATTTTTGGGACCATTTCCGATATTGTATTTCCAGCGTTATTCCGAATTCGGACATGCGGAATGTCCGAAAGACAGATACTGCTGTGACTACAGCCATTATGAAATAAATGAAATGTATTCGCAGTTGTGAAGATGAACAGTCCATCGGTTGCATAATGGAATGACTGATATCACTCTTATCGCGACCGATCGGCTTAGCATTAGACTATACAAGTACGACTCAGGCCGAGACCCAAACTTGCGTACGTCAACCATGTGTCTATAAACAGTACTGGTACATACATTAAGTATATTCCCGTACAGGGAGGCATTTTTCTAGAAAGTATCTTGCCTGGGGTCGGCGGATACGTGCATCATTTCAATGCCTGTGTTATTCCGACTTACAATGTTATGTTCCTTCTGACAAGTATGCACTGCAGTATCGTATTTATCAGCTGACACCGGGCAAGTGACTTTCAAGTGAAGTATCTCCTCTATATGGGAGTGTACATAATGCATGTACGAGTACAGTACATGAAAGGTAAGCAGTAGATGAGAATAGAGAAAACGACCATTGTAGCTTTTTCTCGATGTTATTCAGTCTGTCCGTTGAGCAACTGTGAAGGAAATCAAGGAGAAATCTGGGAAGTGAGTTCATGCTCAGAGAGAAGAAATAAAATGTTTAAAGTTCACTGATGACATGTATCAGATCGACGTTCGTTAATCCGCCGCGCGGAATGAATCCGGCTCTGGGCCACCTACCTGTCTCTCAAGCTAAGCTGTCAGAGTAGGTCAGTTTTTGTTGTGCTGCGTTGTACTCAACATCTTTATATCAGTTTTTATTAACACAATCGAAAAACAACTTTTCACTTTCGTGGCTTAATCTAAGTCATTGTCACTATCATGAAAAGTATTACTTATGTATGTTCATTTGTATGTGCGTTTTTACATTCGTAATGTGTGTGTAATATAACAAAAACAAGTAAAATTGTTATAAAATCTTTCCATTGTTGGTAACACAGTTCTCTTACATGTTCTTTATATGTATTACTTGTTTCTAAAACGTCGTCTTTGCTTACTTAAATATATACAAAATATATGTTGTGTAAACACAACAGAAAAAGGATCTATGACGACTGTAGATTTTTGTGTTTTTATTTCTTTTCATCTTTGCAATCAAAGACCCCAACTGACCACAGCTGCAGTTTGCGACTTGTGCCAACTGAAATTTTGTTTTTGTCAGTGTTGGCAATATTAATATCTCACATGTTCCCCCTCAATCATTAGTTTCTAGACTCTATTTCTGCTTAGTGTTTACAAAGTGTGTCTGATGTTGACTGTGATTAATCGCGAGAGGAAAATGAGCCTGTGACCGTTGAAGGTATTTATACGTTTATATTTTTGTTCATATTTGCATTCAAAGATATCCACGTACTTTGAGGCATGTACTGAAAGAGAGCTTTGTTTTCGTCTTCTGGTAATACTCAGTGCCCCAGGTTTTATTAAGTCGTACTCTTAGTACACAAACATCATAGTAATTCATATAAATCCTGATGGTGATGAATGTGTAAACTTGTGACCCATCAAATAAAATAAATCTTGACTGCTAACGGTAAACCTGTGTTTCAGTTGTTAAACCTATGTTTCAGTTGTTGTCGATAATAACCAAGGTAAATCGTAATCCAAAATTCTTGCATTTGATGTTGATCACTAAACTCAATTACAACCTCTTTCCTGGAAAATAAAAGGAAAGAGGAATGAATCTATTACGTCAGTAAATCCGCACATTGAAACAGTTTTAGGCTAACTTTGGTACTCAGAAACATCGTAAAACACTACTCAAACAAATTTTGCAATACGATAATGCAGTAATAAATTTAGCTCTTAAATCACAGGGTAGGATTCAATGATTTTGACTGGTGGTTCGCCTACATTGCATCAGTGGCCTTTGAGAAGAGGCTGCTTGTACGATGAAACTGCACCCATTTATTGTAGGGCATGAAATTAAAGAGAATGGAATCTCGCATACATTGGTGTTCTTTGATACATGAGTCTGGTAATGTGACTGCTGTAGGGAGTCAGAAGGGATCAGAACAAAGTAACTGTGGCTGTTTAGAAAGTTTCTTGGAAATGGTTACCGTTTACCTCGAAGAGATTTGCTTGAATCTTCCTTAACATTTTGTTTGTAGGAACCATTTAGAACAGTGATTTGTTCAGTTGCTACTGTTTTTCACTTCAATAGACTAAAATTTCTTGTGATGCAGGAGTGAGTACCAATCCTTTTGCACGTCGTATGTTAAATTCTCCTCATAGCATAGACAGTGAAAAAAGGAAATTAAATAAATGTATAATCATTGGGAATGTTCATTCAGATTTATGTAGCATTTATCCAACGAAGTTCAGCCAACAGTCAACATTCTCACAGTAATCTACCAAATCAGAATTACAAAAGACCTTACTGGGTTTTTTGACTTCTGGAAAAAGTAAATCAGCTCTCTCTAGACTAAAGTCAAGCTAACAGCAGCTGAAAAGTATCCAAAGTAATAATGAACTACAAATGAAGCTAAGTAAGTAAAATTAAATCTTTTTAAACTGACATCAACTCATGTTAACCATAGTCTAGAAGTAATCTCGAATTAAGGTGGACAGTCTCATATAATGGGTAACTCAGTTTTCTGTTATCCGAGTGGTCCTTATCTTATTACAGTTAGTGAGCACTGCACTGACATATCCATGAACGATTACGAGAAGAGTTACTTAAAATAAACACTTTCCACATCTGTTGTCTTGGCGAATTAATAATGGGACAGGGTGAGGTCACAGTTTACCGACAACTGCAGTAAAAACACGCTCAGAACATCAGTTGGCAAGATGAGGTTGAAAATGTTACGTTTCGAGTCAGTGCGGTACGATACCGGTTCAATTATGAGGAGTAAATGAATGGTTGGCATCAGACTTCGACAACTATTGTCTGTTAACAACAAAAGATACTTTTTACTGATGCTGTATGCGACATGCGTAAGATGGGTCAAACACGGTAATCCGATGCTTTTATAGACAACCTGAGTCAGAAGCTGTAGTGGCAGAACACTTCGCAGAGGCTTCACTTTGCAAGATATTGAACGGGAGAGTCATTGGTGCCAGAGACATTATTCTGAATGTCTTGTACATAAATTACTGCGAGGAGATAGTTATGTAGTGACACTACTCAATATTTTAGGTAAACCTATTAAATATTTCAGTGTAAGTGGCAGAAAGTAGAACGGAGGCCGCCATTGAGTATTCACCAGATGAAAATCGACGTCAGGTCTCCAGGTGTACTATTTTTTCCTCACCAGCAGTATACATATCCTTCAAAATTAACCCTTTGTCATTGCTTCTAGGCCACAGGTTCATTATCAGTCTTGACCATTAGTGATTGATTAACTCCGAAGTCTCGAAAGAGCAGGTTGTTTGGATTCCTAAACGGTTGTCATGAAACCGTAAATTGCAAAATTTTCTATCATATGGCAGTACCACAGACACCAGAACAGAGAAACTAATATCATTCTTCAGTAAAAGTACTGGTAATAGTACCTACACCAGCTATACATCTGTGACAGGTGTGGACTGCTTCCTTGACATCACCAGTTATACTAAATTAGTAGACACAATCTAGCGTCGCTGTTCGTCACTACAATCGTCTAGAAATAGGCTCAACGTGAATCGGTATAGTGAAGCATGATCCATTATTATCCATTCTCACTTTACACAATCCAGTTAGCCGATTGCATGATAAACGCTGAGCACTGCAACCACCCAGGAGATGGTTGCTCTTGGAAACTGATCTGTGGCTGATACTTGAGCCACGCCTTTTTCTGTCAAAGGTAAGTTGTAAAAGAGAGGTGTGACCTCGCAGGTGTCTTAACTCTACTCAGGGCCTTTAGGTGTGACAGAGCGTTAGCAGATAAGTGCTGTAATGTTGGGGGTATTGCATTTGTTACTGGTAACTACTTAGGAAAATAATCTAATGTTGGATGCATTTAGTAGCTTCCTCTGGTGGCAAGTTTTTGGATAGAAAATAGATCTCAGAAGTTTATGATCTATCGGTAAGTGAAGTTGACTTCTTTCAAAGAAGGTACAGAATTTTTTTTTTACACCAGAGATGATAACAAGTTGCAATATGAGAGTATTTGGGCAGGAGTCGAAGATTTTTTAAGGATAGCCAGCTTACTGTATTTTTTATGGAATACGATCTGTTCTATGCTACGATTTGTGGTCTCAGGAGATTTTTGCATTGTCGAATGTCAGTAAAGGTGCTAATTTTGGCATTGTTTTGACAAGTCAATAGCTTGCTAAAATTTGGCGTCCACTGATAATGAACTTCCATTTTTTAATATTGTCGAGAGTTCTGGTTTTCTGGGAACCTTAATGACTAAAACTTCAGTAGTTGTAGATGAAAAACTTCATTCATAATAGCTCATTGCTTCAGGCAGTCTATTTTCCCTAATCCTACAGAGTAATACACTCCATGTAGTTTTTTTCTTTTTTGTGTAAGATATTGTCATTAATTATCTGAGTTATTGTGTTCACGAAAAAAATATCTATTAATCTAAACTTCTGGCTATACACTTAGTTATTTTTCTTCAGAACTAGTAACATCTGAATTGTACTCTTTATAATGTGAAGAATGGTCAAGTAATAAATTCTTTTATTGGAATGATCATTGGTGTTAAATAATCTAAGTTCAGAGGTGTTCAGTAATTTAAGAGCTTTGCATTTGACATATTCCCGTGCCGATACGCAATATTGTCATTCTATACATTTTCTTCAATCGAAAAATATTCGTTTTAAAATGAGAAAGGCATGTAACATTGTCGTCTTCTGGTTTAATTGAAAAGCAGGATGTTTTTTGGTTTAATGTCAATTGTCATACCTTTTGACCGTCTTGTAAAGAAACGAAATGGACTGTATGGCAAGTTTCTCTGTTCAGAGAAAGAACAATTAATTGAATGCAACTACAAGAAGGATTATTACAACAGTTTACAATTCTGTCCGAAGCACTGATTTCTGGGTAAAATTTCGGGTAGTATAGAGAAATGTGCTAAATGAAAATGTCCTGTTAAGCAGACTGTTTTGTTTCCTATTGTGCGCTGTTTTCAGAAAAACTTCCCTCTCTAGGGACAACTATATTTCCTTCACAGGTTTCTCATTGTGTTTACCTAGAAAGTCCCAGCAGTTCGATGATCAGATATCGCCTTGTAATTGGTCAAATGTATGACAGATAATCGAAAGCCTTGCACCATTTGATACAATGGACTGCTTACGGTAGAGATACCTCAAGAATGGTAGTTTTCATCATGACAGTCCAGTGGACATTTTTAGGACTGCAGATCTAGAGGCATTACTGAATCTCATTATTTCCTTCGTCGTAAACGACGTCATGAACGGGTGCACTATTAAAGAAACTTTTCATTTTCTTTGCGACAATGTTCGTACGCAAGATATGGCAAGTGTTTGCAATGGCGCCGTTAGAAGTGCTTCCGAAGCATACTTACAATAGAACAGAATTCAAAAAATGGCACTGGAGGAAAGCTCTCAGCCCTTCAGATATTTTTTATTGGCAATAGTGGTATCTGCGTCCGATTTATTATTCTCCAGTCCATTCCAGTATCATCCATCCTTCCTGAACATATTAATTTTCAAAACCATGCTGGGAACACTTAAAATTATTTGTGATCTTGCTATGAACAGGAAAGAGGGAATGCAACATTTCTGTTTATTCTTCTCTTCATCAAACCGTGTAACGGCCTGGCTAACCAGTGACACTAGCAGCAAAACAAAGGGGTTGAGAGCCTCATTATACGTACTCCTCTGCATCATATGCACTGCATTGCTTACACAGGTGAAATATCATACTGGGCAATGTGCGACTTGATTCCCATAATGAGAATTATGATGTGTGTATTACTTATAATACTCGACGCTCTAGTAACGTTGCATTTTGTTGTGCTGGTGGTGGTGGATAGTGTTTAACGTCCCGTCGACAACGAGGTCATTAGAGACGGAGCGCAAGCTCGGGTTAGGGAAGGAGTGGGAACGAAATCGGCCGTGCCCTTTCAAAGGAACCACCCCGGCATTTGCCTGAAACGATTTAGGAAAATCACGGAAAACCTAAATCAGGATGGCTGGAGACGGGATTGAACCGTCGGCCTCCCGAATGCGAGTCCAGTGTTCTAACCACTGCGCCACCTCGCTCGGTTGTTGTGCTGGTTTCAGAACACTAAACAGTACTGTTCTCCATAGAGTAGCGACAGAAAATAGCTCATGTGCCATGGTTACACTGCTGGGTCTGTCAATTTCATCAGGTAGTGAACAGGCAATCACTACGACCTGCGAAGGGCACATCTTTTACTACACCGGGTTGCGGAAGTTTTGCAGGATTACTTCGCAATGAGAGTAGCTTTGAACCTCATTTGTTCGATTTCTGGGATTACCTGCATCTTGTATGAGATAATGGCAGCTATCAGCCACCAGAATGAAGCAGGTGACATAATGTACAATGGGACGTGGTTCCCTGCTGGGGGCGCTGATGCGGTTGGTCGCACTTATTCCAGGTACGTCACCGTCACGTCTGGTAATCTTCCAGCTCTCAGACTCTCAACGAAAGTTGAGTGAGCCACAATTTCGCTTTATGCCTGACGGCTTTAAGAAACTCTGGATATATGCCAACAAAGCCAGCAGCTTTATTTACCATTATAATATTCAAGGCTGTATCAACTTATTCAACGTGGAACTCCAGCGAACAGTCTAGATGTGGTTCTAGATGGATCCAGTTTATACACAAATCCTTTTTTCACAGTTCGTGTATATGCCTTGTCTGCTTTAGTTTTCGCGATCTTCATTAGTGTGGCTGAAGCATAACTGGTATTTACACGTGTGACTATACGTGACAACCTTGAGTCTATAGCAAGAATTCTTATGAGGTTCCAGGCTTCCCGACTAGAGTATGTGCAGTTGAGTCCTACTATTGTTTTATGCCATTTTTTTGTTCTGTTCTTATTGAGAGCTCTCAAGAGGCTGTCAACCGTTGTGTCATTGTTAGATTCTTGATATTTACCTTATAATTCATTAGGTTCTTGAGGTCATACAGGGCGGTACTCTTTGTGAAACCCACGTGGAATATATTTCGTGGCATCAGATTTAATAGCATCCACAAGTTGTTCATAATCGGAAGGATCTGGGGAATCCACTGACCGGTACTCTCAAGACCTATCAGAAACAGTTCCCAGTTCAATAGTTGAAAAGTCTATCAAAGTTGAGGGACGGACGTAAATAAGGAATTTCAGTACCATTGTGAATGGCCCGCCCGGTTAGCCGAGCGGTCTAACTTACGGCTTTCTGGAGTGGGAAGGAGCACCTGGTCACCGGCATGAATCCGCCTGGCGGACTTGCGTCGAGGTCCGATGAGCCAGCCAGTCTGTGGATGGTTTTCAGGCGGTTTCCCATCTACCTCGGCGAATGCGGCTGGTTCCCCTTATTCCGCCTCAGCAACACTATATCAGCGATTGCTGCGCAAACAAGTTCTCCACATATGTATACACCATCATTACCCTACCACGTAAACATAGGAGATACACTCGTCTGGTGTGAGACGTTCCCTGGCGGGAGGGGGGACCACCGGGGGCTGAACTCCACAATAACCCTGAGTTCAGTGTGGGACGGTGGAGGGGTGAAGTGGACTGCGGTAGTCGTCATGTGGTGGGGACTGATCTTCTCCATCGTTTCTAGGTCCCTGGTTAACATACAATACAATACCGTAATGAATTATGACTTGGCTGAGCTGGCTGTTGTTGTGTCGTGTCGGGTCATTATTTCCAGATTTAGATATGATGCCCAAATCAGGAGATTAGTCCGTCAGCCATCTATCAGATCGAAATGTTCCGGATCCTTAGCTTTGTATCGAAATGTTCCGGATCTTTAGCTAGAAATTGTGTATATCCATCCATTAATTTAGAATAGCTCCATTTCTGTCTTGTTCCTGATATCCCCAGATTTGTCTATGGTTGTTAAAATCACCAATATATCCAACTGAGTGGCTGAAAGCCCTTACAAGTGGATTTGGTCAAATGACTTGCTGAGGTTTGTAAATATTAACAATAGTAGTACCATACATCTCTACAGCAAAAACAAACACATCTGATGTTCTGACTTGATAACTTACTTTGTAGTCTGTTAAACGCGACTTGAAATATAATGCAATGCCATGTCGTTTATCGTTTGTGACCCCAACCATAACATATCGAAATATGCTTCCTCTTCTGTAATGATCTGTGACATCCTTGGTGTGAGTCTTCTGTATTATTAGACCATTTACAGCATTCTCCGTAATCAAACATAAAAGATATTGACTTTTGCAGATGAAGTTAACTAACTGTACAAGTGAATAACTCGCAAGTTGTTACCAAAAGAACTGAAGAGTATTGTGTGGGTGGTTGGTCCTGAAAAAACCGTTCATAGACAGGTTCTGTTGCCTACTTGTTGCTTTATGCTATATGTTGATGATGATATGAGAGTGTCATGGAGTAGCAAGTTGTATGTAGGGCTGACTGACTGCTAAATTATCATCATTCTGCAGACACATATAAACCATTTTAATAGCTTAGAGAACAGTTGTCCTAAAACAATATTTCGATATTTGTTCCACACGGATGTACACATAAACAAAAATTTAGGGTTGGCTCTCAGCTGAACATATGAAAAAAGTGAAGTGTGTCCCAATTGTTGTACAAAGTCGCCTGCCAAATAAATGGAGCAAGGTGAACGTAAATTCAGTCTTATTTGATGATGCAAAGGACCTGTAACGGTGTCGGACTATTTCTATGACTGACTTGGGTATATTTAGCAATTTAGCGAACTTCTTCACGTTTTAGATGAATGCAACAGCCTTTTCAATATCGCACAACAGGATGCTGGGGTATATTAACACGATGTAGTTAAAGTGGCATATCACGTCGAAATCAGTCCTAAAGTGTCTGAAGAGGAACCAATATGGCTCTGAAATCAGTTTCAAATAAATTAATAAAATAAACACAGCTGAATGGCAGAGTAATAGTAGAAAAATTGCCTTTGCGCTCTAAAACAAAATAGATATTCTTGTCAGGGGAAAGAGCCGACATTGTTAAAACTGAACAATTCCCCAGCGCCCGATATAAACTCTATTACGTTCTATACAAAATTAGTGGCACAGCTGACCCCTCATTCGATCGTAACATACCGTAGATCCACTGAACAGGAAGTGTTGCTCAGTAGTTGAAAGAAATCAAACATCACACCTGTCTACAAGAATGATAGATGGACTAATTCGTAAAACTATCGTCGAATACCTGTGACATTCATCTATTGCAGAATCTTAGAACGAAAGTAATGAGGTATCTCTAACGAAAGTAATGAGGTATCTCGAACAGAATGACCTCCTCCATGACAGCCAGAAACGATTTAGAAAATATCAGTCATGCAAAACAAAATTTGGCTTTTTTCATTCGGGATCCTGAAAGCCATGGACAGACAAAGATAGATGAAATATTTCTTGTGTTCAAAAAGCAGTACATGACTCAGCACTACTTATTGTCAGAAGTACAATCATATGGGGTATCATGAGAAATCTGTGACACGTTTGACGATTTCTACCTAGGAAGGAAGCAGTATTTGTCTAGAATGGAAAGTCATGGACGAATGTAGAAGTAACTTCAGACATAACCCAGTGCTGTTTACCTTCAATATTACAAATTACTTGATGGGCATTACTAGTAGTAACCACACACTTTTTGCTGTCGATGCAGTCATCTACAGTGCAGTGGTAGTGCCTTCACAAATATTCAGTCGTATCTTGATAATACTGCAAAATGATACAAGCAATAACAAACTTCCTTTAAAGATTCATAAATGTAACATATAAGATTTTAAACTTTACAAAAGGCAGAAAGGTAGTGTCGTATAACTACATTGGTGTAGAAAACGTAAGCATTGAAATAACTTTTGTGTGATGTGTAACTGCCAAGTAACCTATTTCTTTGAAACTTGAACCAAATGTAGAGCGAACTGTTACAGAACATACAGTACAGAAGTTAATATGCAATAAAAAGAACAGAATTGACACTTTTGTTCAGAGACAATATTTCACTAAAGTCATCGCAGTTTATGATGATCCCGTGCACAACACAAAAGGCGGGACATGGAACAAAATAGGGTGTGTGATCATCATGGACGACAATGCATTTTCTGCACCGTGCTCCCATGCTGACGGCACCGTTAAGGAGTTCTCGTGGTAGGGCGTTCCATTCGTCCTCCATCGCAGCAGACGAATGTTGGATGGTCGTACTGCAATACGTCTCCCCAACGCATCTCACATGTACTCGATGGGAATTAAGTCGAGGGAACGGTCAGGTCAGTCCGTTCATCGAGTATCCTTTTGTTCCAAGAGCTCCTCCATCTTTGCAGTTTGAAGTGGTCACGTATTGTCGTCCATAGAAATGCAGTCAGGGCCGAATAAACCTCTGGAATGATGCACATGGAAATGGAGTTCAGTCACAAGAACCTTGATCAATGTAAGCATCATTATGTCTTCCCACGCCATAACACCTGAACCACCAAAACGATCATGTTCGATAATGTCCCTGAGTGAACCCATGTTTCCACCTCTTGCTCTGTGAGGGTAAGTAATGTACTCAGGAGAGAAGAAGACAGAAATGGAAGCTTCTATCTCGAATACACACAGTTATTGCCGGAGAAATGAAATTATTTATATAAGAAGCAACGATATTTCTTTCAAATACATACACACAAAACACGCACACTGACACACACACACACACACACACACACACACACACACACACACACACACACAGAAAGAGAGAGAGAGATTGCTTGTCTTAATACACAACTATGATTACAAAACTGTGACCATAAACAAAAATTCAAACTTTGCAGCAAAATAAAACTGTGTTATTTCTCAAAATTTGTAAGGTTTAGAGCAAGAAGCACACAGCACTACTGTGCTAACTATTGTGTAATATTAGAGATCTTACATAGCTTGCATAATGGCACTTTTTATCAGTCTTATAAGTTAAGCAAGACCCAACGACGAAAGTTGAAGTAAATTGTAGATTAGTAAATGAGCATAGTTTGATATCTGTACTATGCATTAATACCACCCATAAATTCAATAAAATACATTCAATTTAGTTCTGCAAGAGTGCAAATACGTATGAGTACTACCGCTTGTTTCACTTAAAGCTTGAAGTGGCAGGGGCGATATTCTCATGACATCGGTACATCTACATCTACATCCATACTCCGCAAGCCACCTGACGGTGTGTGGCGGATGGTACCCTGGGTACCTCTATCGGTTCTCCCTTCTATTCCAGTCTCGTATTGTTCATGGAAAGAAGGATTGTCGGTATGCTTCTGTGTGGGCTCTAATCTCTCCGATTTTATCCTCATGGTCTCTTCGCGAGATATACGTAGGAAGGAGCAATATACTGCTTGACTCTTCGGTGAAGGTATGTTCTCGAAACTTTAACAAAAGCCCGTACAGAACTACTGAGCGTCTCTCCTGCAGAGTCTTCCACTGGAGTTTATCTATCATCTCCGTAACGCTTTCGCGATTATTAAATGATCCTGTAACGAAGCGCGCTGCTCTCCGTTGGATCTTCTCTATCACTTCTATCAATCCTATCTGGTACGGATCCCACACTGTTGAGCAGTATTCAAGCAGTGGGCGAACAAGCGAACTGTAACCCAGTTCCTTTGTTTTCGGATTGCATTTCCTTAGGATTGTTCCAATGAATCTCAGTCTGGCATCCGCTTTACCGACGATCAACTTTATATGATCATTCCATTTTAAATCACTCCTAATGCGTACTCCCAGATAATTTATGGAATTAACTGCTTCCAGTTGCTGACCTGCTATTTTGTAGTTAAATGATAAGGGAACTATCTTTCTATGTATTCGCAGCACATCACACTTGTCTACATTGAGACTCAATTGCCACTCCCTGCACCATGCGTCTATTCGCTGCAGATCCTCCTGCATTTCAGTACAATTTTCCATTGTTACAACCTCTCGATACACCACAGCATCATCTGCAAAAGCCTCAGTGAACTTCCGATGTCATCCACAAGGTCATTTATGTATATTGTGAATAGCAACGGTCCTATGACTCTCCCCTGCGGCACACCTGAAATCGCTCTTACTTCGGAAGACTTCTCTGCATTGAGAATGACATGCTGCGTTCTGTTATCTAGGAACTCTTCAATCCAATCACACAATTGGTCTGATAGTCCATATGCTCTTACTTTGTTCATTAAACGACTGTGATGAACTGTATCGAACGCCTTGCGGAAGTCAAGAAACACGGCATCTACCTGTGAACCCGTGTCTATGGCTCTCTGAGTCTCGTGGACGAATAGCGCGAGCTGTGTTTCACACAATCGTCTTTTTCGAAACCCATGCTGATTCCTTCAGAGTAGATTTCTAGTCTCCAGAAAAGTCATTATACTCGAACATAATACGTGTTCCAAAATTCTACAACTGATCGACGTTAGAGATATAGGTCTATAGTTCTGCACATCTGTTCGACGTCCCTTCTTGAAAACGGGGATGACCTGTGCCCTTTTCCAATCCTTTGGAACGCTACGCTCTTCTAGAGACCTACGGTACACCGCTGCAAGAAGAGGGGCAAGTTCCTTCGCGTACTCTGTGTAAAATAGAACTGATATCCCATCATGTCCAGCGGCCTTTCCTCTTTTGAGCGATTTTAATTGTTTCTCTATCCCTCTGTCGTCTATTTCGATATCTACCATTTTGTCATCTGTGCGAAAATCTAGAGAAGGAACTACAGTGCAGTCTTCCTCTGTGAAACAGCTTTGGAAAAAGACATTTAGTATTTCGGCCTTTAGTCTGTCATCCTCTGTTTCAGTACCATTTTGGTCACAGAGTGTCTGGACATTTTATTTTGAGCCACCTACCGCTTTGACATAAGACCAAAATTTCTTAGGATTTTCTGCCAAGTCAGTACACAGAACTTTACTTTCGAATTCATTGAACGCCTCTCGCATAGCCCTCCTCACACTACATTTCGCTTCGCGTAATTTTTGTTTGTCTGCAAGGCTTTGGCTATGTTTATGTTTGCTGTGAAGTTCCCTTTGCTTCCGCAGCAGTTTCCTAACTCGGTTGTGGTACCACGGTGGCTCTTTTCCATCTCTTACGATCTTGCTTGGCACATGCTCATCTAACGCATATTGTACGATGGTTTTGAACTTTGTCCACTGATCCTCAACACTATCTGTACTTGAGACAAAACTTTTGTGTTGAGCCATCAGGTACTCTGTAATCTGCCTTTTGTTACTTTTGCTGAACAGAAAAATCTTCCTACCTTTTTTAATATTTCTATTTACAGCTGAAATCATCGATGCAGTAACCGCTTTATGATCGCTGATTCCCTGTTCTGCGTTAACTGTTTCAAATAGTTCGGGTCTGTTTGTCACCAGAAGGTTTAATATGTTATCGCCACTAGTCGGTTCTCTGTTTAACTGCTCAAGGTTGTTTTCAGATAAAGCACTTAAAAAGCCAATAACAAGATCGCGGGTACCGGGGAAGTTAACCATGCCTCTCGACAAAGCACACTTCCTAAGTAAGCTATGGTGTCCCCAAGTTTAAATTCATCCAAAAAACTCGTCTCTAAAGATGACAGGAAAGTAAGCTAAACATATAGTGATCCCCCGCTAGGTTATTAACATCGTCTTGCACTTCAAATGTTGTCATTTTCTGCTGTCACGCAACATTTCAGTGAAATAGCATACTGAATAGTACTGATACACATTAATATACGTGAAAACGATGGTTGCTATACTTTCAAAGTCACTCAGGTATGATAGCAACTCCACGCTAGTGTATTCACTTTACATAATGTTTGCCATCTAGTACTGATAATAACAAACATTATAGTAGCCGTCATTCTCGAGTAGTAACTTAATCTTACAGTACAAAATATTAGTCAACATCTATTGGTAATGCCAACATGTGCTGTCCGTACCACGAATTAAAACCAAGCATTAAATTTGGCAAAATTCACAAAAATTTGTCGCATAAGATTGCAAAATACACATTGTCACTACTGTTGATCTAATGTACAGCTTAAAGTGCACTTCTTGGCGAGAATTACCAAAGTAAACAGTGTTATTCCGACGATACTGGCACAGGATACGTCTTATACTCATAAAAGACAGTTCCGTCTAGTTCACCATTCATCTATATTTCTTCTCATGCTTGGAGCGCCTTTAACATAACAGTATGATCAAAAAGAATACCAGGCTGTGGCTAGGCCACATGTCAGCAGTATCCTTTCTTCCAGAGCTGTTAGTTCGGCAAGGTACGCAGGTGAACTTGCGTGAAATTTGGACGGCGGGAGAAGAGGTACTGGCGGAAGTGAAGCTGTGAGGGCGAGATGGAACTCGTGCATGGATAGCTCAGTCGCCAGAGGACTTTCCTGCCGGAAGCAGAGGTCCTAGTTTAGAGTCTCGGTGTGACATGTGGTTTTAATTTGTCACGAAGTTTCAAATCAGCACACACTCTGCTGCAGACTGAAAATTATTTCTTGATAAAGTAGCTTGAAATTCATTAAAGTAATTAACAAAAGTCCTCCAGAAGAATATCATCTGGTAGTAACTAAGCTTAAACATTGAAGA
Source organism: Schistocerca americana (assembly GCF_021461395.2). Lineage (NCBI taxonomy): Eukaryota > Metazoa > Arthropoda > Insecta > Orthoptera > Acrididae > Schistocerca > Schistocerca americana. Next base: position 874,192,485 of record NC_060120.1, on the reverse strand, counting down.
TTATATTCTCAGTCTACAGGTTGGAAATAAATTTGACATAAAAGACTTTTATTGGGACGTAGATGATCCCGTGTATCGTCTAAACCATTTTTTTATTTGGTAAACGAATATTAAAATCTTGAAATTTTCCGCTGCAGACCTTCAGATAAAGGGAACAGGTAATTACGGCAGTTCGATATGCCCTAAAGAGCGGCAGTATTCAGTGCATCTAAATGTTCCACCGCAAGTAGTAAGATTGTAACCTTGCTGCTCCATTTGGTGTGTACAGTCATAACGTCCACGTCGCTAATGGTACATTTGACGCCAGATAAGTTCCCTGTGTCAGCACGCAGCTCCTCTGACTCAGGTCGTGATTTTGTGGCGATCAAGAAAGGTCCGAAGTGTTCTACATTTCAGACAGCGGAAGACCTTAACCGTGCATTCATATCTGCAAATCTTAATATATGACAGCAAGTAGCTGCTGTTTTGACAGTGCTTCAAGAAAATATATAGGCACCTCAAAGCTTGTTGTTATCCAGTTTTCAAGGCTAGGTCCAGAACAGAGGATCATGGAGTCGTTTACGGAAAGAAGAGTTATAGTGAACTCATTCAGTGGGAGACGCAGTTTATTCTGAAACGAGGAATGACTGTCCATCGCGTAATTTTCGTGTTTCCATTTTGTAGTACCTTTGAGTGACACAAATGAAATTCAGTTTCGTGTGTGTGTGTGTGTGTGTGTGTGTGTGTGTGTGTGTGTTAGGGTTTATGGGCGCTCAACATCGAGGTCATCAGCGCCCTGACACACATTAAAAGGAACGGATGTGGACAGACCTAAGAAAACTGAAGCACACACTCAAAGAAAGCAGGAAAAGAAAGAAAATGCTAGATAAGAAAGTAAAACCGAAGGAAAGGGAAAACATAGCAACAAGAATGCCACTGAAATTGTCACTGGCTGGCTACTTACATAAAATATGGGCGAGCTTGTCACACAGTGAGCAAATTAAAATCCTCTCCCTAAAATCTTTGTAAAAACATTTGACATGGCACAGAACTTTGAAACTTTAACCACATTCGTCCGAGTATTGCCTAAAAGAGTTGGCAGGTCCGCAGGCAAGTCAGCCACGGCCCTCTGGTCAGAAAATAAAACGCAATCCAATAAAACGTGGCGCACCGTGACCTGGAAGCCGCAAGCACCACACATTGAAGGGTCCTCTCGCCGGAGCAGGATGCCATGCGTCATAGGGCTGTGGCCTATTCGAAGCCGAGTGAGGAGAACCTCATCCCGTCGATGGGGCTGAAAGGAAGTACACCATACACGCGTTGTGGGCTTGACTATACGGAGCTTATTGTCAGTTTCGTACTATGATTGAATTCATCAGCGAAAAAAAAAAGCAAGAAACTTTATTGCCACAGCTTATTTACTGATTGGACTTCGATCACGTTGGGCAACTCAATGGGGACTTGGATCTCATCTGTAAACAAATAAATTTCATCTGATTTTCTCAGAATTGTGTCTGTACCAGTATCTCCTCATCATTCTCATCACTCAACAAGAATAAATAAAGAATTCGTGTGTATTCTTACCGATGTAGTTTTACCTCTACTGGAAATAAAATATTTTGGCACATAGATTAAACATCTTTACCATCTCTTTACTGCTACATACATTCACATGTAGCTACATTGATGAATAATTTTATACAGTCTAATATTCATCTGACTGAACAAGATTTCACCCCTATGATAACTCCGATAGTTTAGCTGTTCCCCTATATCACAGTTATTTTTCTGTAGTAGCTTTCCTTGGTCCTGGGTTCGAAAACCACAACCGCTTAAATTTTGATCAATAATTAGCACTGGCAGCCGAAGACTTCCAGCATAATAAGCCAACCTCCTTCTGCCAACGGCGTTGTCAAAGAGAGCGGAGGAACCAACAGATGTTCAGGGCACTTTCTTGTCCTTGGGATGCGAAATAGCCCCTTTAGAATCTGCAACGTTCAATGGGAAGAGGATGCAGAAGGCAAAGGAAACCATTGGTTTAAAGACACATAACGTGTATCCACAGGACATGTGGCCCTTAATTGAAAAAGAGTCGTGATGACCTCTACATTGGCAGAAGATTCTGGAGCAGCCCCCCATTCAGATCACTGGGAGAGGACTTCCAGGGGGAGATGAACAAGAGAAAAAGATTGAGTAATCAACGAAAGGATAACGTTCTACGAGTCGGCACGTGGAATGTCAGAAGCTTGAATGTAGGATTTGTTACGAATAGAAAGGTAGGGCAAAGGGTGTGTTACAGTGAACAGTTCAGTGATAAGGTTGTTCTTATCATAACTGACAGCAAACCAACATCGCAGCTATAGTACAGGTATACATGCCAACATCACAAGCTGAAAATGAAGAGATAGAGAAAGTATATGACAATATTAAAAGGGTAATACCGTACACAAAGAAAGATGAAATCTAATAGTCATGGGGACTGGACTGCAGTTGTAGGGAAATGAGTAGAAGAAAAGGTCATAGGAGAATAAGGGCATGGGACAAGAAATGAGAGAGGGAAAAGACTAATTGAGTTCTGTAATAAATTTCAATTAGTACTAGCGAATACTCTGTTCAAGAATCACAAGAGGAGGCCATATATTTGGAAAAGGCTTTGTGATATGGGAAGCTTCGAGTTAGCTTAAATCATGGTTAGACAGAGATTCCGAAATCGAAACTGGATTGTAAGGTGTACCCAGAAGTAGACATAGACTCATATCACAAAAAGTAGGATGAAGCTCAAGAGGTTAGTAAGGGAGAATCAATATTCAAAGAAGTGGGTTACGGAAGTGCTAAGGATGACAAGACACACTTGTATAGAAAAGAAAATTGAAGATATGCTAAATGATGATCAACTTGTCTTTACAAAAGTTAAAAGCATCCAAAAGGCAATTCTGACGTTGGGATTCATAATGGAAGCACGACTAAAGAAAAATGAAAACACGTTCATAGAATTTGTCGAACTGGAAAATGCGTTCGACAGTGTAAAATGCTGCGAGATATTTGAAATACTGAGAAAACTAGGGGTACGCTATAGCGATAGACAGACAAGATATAATATGTATGAGAGCCAAGAGGGAATAATAAGAATGGACGAACCAAGAACAAAGCGCTAGGATTAAATGGGTGTAAAGCATGGATGTAGTCTTTCTCCCCTACTGTTCAATCCGTACATTGAAGAAGCAATGATGGAAATAAAGAAATGTTCGGGAGTTGGAAGTAAAATTCAGGATGAAAGGAAATCGATTCGTTGGTGACATTGCTATTCTGAGTGAAAGTGAAGAAGAATTACATGATATGCTGAATTGAATTAACAATCTGATGAATACAAAATATGGACTGAGAGTAAATCGAAGGAAGACGAAAGCAATAAGAGGTAGCAGAAATGAGAAGAATGGGTAACTTAAGATCAGGACTGATGGTCACAAGGTAGATGAAGTTAAGTACTTGTTTTACCTAGGCAGCACAATAACCAATGACCGATAGAGCAAGGAGGACATCAAAAGTAGACTAGCACTGGCAAAAATGGCGTTCCTAGCCAAGAGGAGTCTATTAGTATCAAACATAGGCCTTAATTTGAGGAAGAAATTTCTGAGAATGCGTGTCTGGATCACAGCAGTAGATTGTTTAAGTAGGTTTTAGCTCAATTTCCATTTTCTAACTCACACTCTCGCTTCACTCGTTGGTTCACTAGGAAACGAAAACTTATTCAGAACCTACTGAAACAATGTACTATAATATACTGAAACAATCTGCCATAATCCTCTTTTCAGGTCTAACTCATTAATTTCATTTAAGGCAGTCAGAATGCCCTATCATGACAATGTTAAATTTAGTGACTTGGCTTCCCTGTATTTCCAGGAACCACTGTAGCCATTGACATGAAACTTTTACAGGACAATAAACTGTATGTTCTGAGTCTACGGAATTACAATAACTGCATTTCAGCCACTTCTTTTGGAAATACAATTTTTTAATTACACAGTTAAAATTTTGTGTAATTTTTTACATTATCCTAAATAATTTTAATTATGCGTAACATTGTGTTCTTCTTTTAGTTCAGTAGACTCAGGATATGTGTTATTACTCCCTGAAAATTTGAATACTCTACTCGCAGTGGTTTCTGAGATTTAGGGAAAAATGCAACAGAAAATGTAAATTTTCAGGACTGGCTTTTAAAGTTTCAAAAGACTGTAACTCACTTAATATATGCTTAATTTTTTATTTTTAGTCACTCAGAAGCACACTGCACCATACTGTATGTCATCCTTTTGATATTTTCCCACGTTTTTTCTTCTTTACTTCTTTGTAGAGTCCTTAGTGCTGCATCTGTGCTGTATGCTCTGCTTTATCAATGCGAACCTTGTCCATCCATTCTAGTGCTCTGATGTAGTTTGCTCTAGGATTAATTCCATAAGCTGTAGCACTTTCACCCTAACAATATTGCCATCATTAAAAGCAATAACAGTGTCACTGGCCCCCACTATAGTGTCTTCATTCCAACAAAAACATTTTTTGGTAAGCGAGTCCATATAAGATCAGTGAACGAGTCATTGGGATTTTGAGTCTGACCATGCAGACACTTCTTCAGTAATTGAGGATTTGCCAGATCTCTGTAAATAGGTTTTATGATATCCATGACTGCTGATGGGGTAGAACGTTTATGGCTGTATGAACTGTTTGTGTAATGGGCATTGCAGTAATTGCACCATGAATCAGGTCCAGGTGGGCAAATGTGGTGTACCGGTTTTTCATCAGCTGACAGTCTGTGAAAAAAGGTAGCCCATACTGCCTGCTTCATTTTCAACAAATCCTCAGCATTATTCCTAATGGCCATCCCACAATACTGCTGTAGTTCATCAATCATTTTGTCTGTCAGGCTGCCCCTTATGGTTTTACCATCAGAACGTTTCTTGTCTCTCAAACTTTGCTTCAACTTCCTCAACCTGGTGCCCATCCTCTTCTGAGCAACACATTTCAGTTTTGTGATAATTTTCTCACCATAAGGCTGAGCAGCTACTACACTGTTATATGCTTTTGAGTCTCCATCAGCTATGAACCTAGTGTAACACACTCCCCTTTCGTTCACAGATCGACTAACACAGATATGCCCTTGTTCATTCCCTGATTTACACTAAAAACAATGTTTGGTTAAATTCTGGAAATCTATTACCTTTTCACTATCCACACTGGTCACAGTAGCAATAGGATTCTTAGAACTGTAGCTTCACTTCTGCCAAGTGCCATCGAAAGCTACTGGTATGTCAGTCACACCATTATTTATTTCAACAGCTTCGTTTTCAGCACCCTTCATTGACTCACATGCAACAGATTCCACAGTAGCTCCAACAAATCCTGCATACTTGTCGATTTTACAAGGTGGGTGTAGCATATTCATCACAGCACATATTGTTTCTGCTGCAGTGTGCCCTTTGCCAATAGCTCTTAATCCATAAAACCACCTAACATTTACTTCAAAATAATTATCTTTACACTTATCAGAATTCCAAAATAAATGAGTATATTTGCAACTGGCACAATTAATGATAAGTTTCCTGGCCAGTCCATTTGGTACCTCACTGTCTTCATGTAAACTAACTGGCCCTCCGCATATTTTACAACACACACATTCACCTAATACCCTTGTTAGGATGTGTAAGTCTTTCTGAATATAACCTAACCTAGCACTTACATCACTTTTATAATGAGAAAACTGTATATCACAACGTTTTATTTTAATCTTCAAAGCACTAACCGGTATTTCTCTACATACTGGCGAGTCTGCCTGTATTTCATTGTCTGTAACTTCACATGCCATATGTTGAACACAATGTTTTCCTTTATTCAAAAATCTATTACTATGAAACCCATATTTCTTAAAAAAAAAACACTTCGTTTTAGCGTCATAACTAAATTTTTGCGAGATTTACCAATCTATTCGTCACTTTTCTTCAGAAAAAAGTTAGGTGTTCGACAGACAAAGCGAGTTTATACTATTAAACGATACAATATTGTTTTTTTGACTGTGCTACCAATACAAACATGCAATTTAACCTATATGACACAGCAATACATAGCATACGATATAAGAAATTACCTATTTTATTAGATCTTGAAGTAATGCAAGTAAAAATTTTCAACTGGTGTAGATTATGTTTAAAATATAAAATGAAATACTTCCCATGTGAGTTTCTAAGTGATATATATATATATATATATAAATATAATATATATATATATATATATATATATATATATATATATATATATATATATATATATATATTCGGAAAATTGGAAATTTTATAATGAGATGAAAATCTGAAAGTATGAAAAAAATTCTCCCCTAATAATAACTTAGGTAAATTAATAAAAAATGAAAATTGTTTGTATGACATTCACCAATTTTCAAAATTATTTTTTCATATAAAGGCAAATGGGAGAAAATAAAATTTAATATTTTTTTATTAAAGGTGAAAGTACAGAAATATATTTTAAATATTTTTTTATAAAAGGTGAATGTAAGAAAATGAAATTTAACTCTTTTCTATAAATATTTAACATAAGAAAGTAAATAAAAGAATATTGGTGTATTTTAAGGGTACCTATTATTTTTCAAGCGTGTATGCTCATACATCCTTGAATTATTTATTGATTTTCCAGTTTTCCAGGGTTATGATTCAAGAAAAATGGAATAATAAATTCACTGTCAAAGAGCCCAAAATTTTCAAATTGTGATTTCAGTGTCAAGAAAATCATTATTTCTATTTTTAAGTTTCTTCATTCCTCGTTATATCATATTCATCTGTTCATTTTCAATTAATAGAAAATCCCCATCAGTAATTAATTTAGAATATCTATTCGCTAAAATAATCTTAAATTCATTATTAAGCTCAATACAAAATTTTTCTCCATATCTGTTATATAAATATTGACATCCAGTAACATTCTATAAAACATTTATCTCTAACTCAATTTTTTAATGTATGTTGAGACACTTACATTATTGAGCTTCTTGATTAGAATCTCCATTTATGTAGAAAAAATTTTATTAGATTTTTTATGATTTGTAATATCCATATGTTAATACATCTATTTTATTTTCCAAAACACATATTTTGTTATCACAGGGACTCAAACTTTCTCATTTATTTCAACTTACATATTTCCTGAAACTTCCTGGCAGATTAAAACTGTGTGCCCGACTGAGACTCGAACTCGGGACCTTTGCCTTTCGCGAGCAAGTGCTCTACCAACTGAGCTACCGAAGCACAACTCACACCCGGTACTCACAGCTTTACTTCTGCCAGTACCTCGTCTCCTACCTTCCAAACTTTACAGAAGCTCTCCTGCGAACCTTGCAGAACTAGCACTCCTGAAAGAAAGGATATTGCGTAGACATGGCTTAGCCACAGCCTGGGGGATGTTTCCAGAATGAGATTTTCACTCTGCAGCGGAGTGTGCGCTGATATGAAAGTTCCTGGCAGATTACAACTGTGTGCCTGACCGAGACTCGAACTCGGGACCTTTGCCTTTCGAAACTCTTTCTGAATTTTATATACAAGTTACAAAGCGGATTTCTACTATCTCTCATCTTTTTACCTACTTGATCTTCTGCTGCCTCCATTATTTCATCTCTCAAAGCTACCCTTCCCTCTCATACCATATTCCTTTCCCCTGTTATTATCAATCATTTACTAATGCTCCCTCTGAAACACTTCACAACTTATAGTTCTTTCAGTTTATCCAGGTCCTGTCTCCTAAAATTTCTACCTTTTTGCAGTTTTGCAGTTTTTCTTTAATTTGCAATTCATAAGCAATAATTTGTGATCAGTGTCAACATCTGTCAATGGAAATGACTTACAAATTAAAATCTGGTTGCAAAATCTATATTTTTACCCTTATATAATCAATCTGAAACCTTCTGATGTCTCCAAGTCTCTTCCATGCACATAACCTTATTTCATGTTTCTTAAACCAAGTGTTAGCTATGATTAAATTATGCTCCCTGCAAAACTCTACCAGGCAGCTTCGTCTTTGATTCCTTTTCCCCATCCCAGTCCACATTCACTTATTATTTTTCCTTTTCGTCCTTTTCCTACTGTCGGATTCCAGTCTCTCATGACTGTTAAATTTTTGTCTGCCTTAACCGTCTGAATAATTTCTTTTATCTCATCAGACATTTCTTCAATCTCTGCATCGTTGTGGAGCTTGTTCCCATACAAACTTGTATTAATACAGTGGCCATGGGCTTTGTGTATTTCTTGGCTACAAAAATGCATTGACTATGCTGTTCATAGTGGCTTATTCACATTCCTATTTGTTATGGGTTATTTAACCTACATGTGCATTAGCCCTACTTGATATTGCATTTATAGCCCTATATTCACCTAACCAGACGTCCTGTTCCTCTGGTCACCTAACTTCACTAACACCCGCTGTATATAACCTTGTCCTATCCATTTCCCTTTTTAAATTTTCTGAGCCACCTGACCGATTAAGGGATCACATATTCCATGCCCCGATCCACAGAACCCTAGTTTTGCTTCTCCTGATAACAATGTACTCCTGAATAGTTTCTGCACAGAGATCTGAATAGAGGGTTATTTTTACTTCCGGAATATGTTATCCAAGAGGATGCCATCATCATTTCACTACACAGTAGAGCTGCATGCCATTGCGAGAAATTACAGCTGAAGTTTCTCCTTGCTTTCAGCTGTTCATCGTACCAACACAGCAAGGCTGTTTTGGTTGATGTTACAAGGGCAAATCACTCAATCATTCAGAATTTTGCCCTGCAAATACTGAAGATGCTACTATCCCTCTTTGGAAACCACATGTTTGTCTGGACTCTCAGCAGATTGTTGTGTTTGCACCTTTGTTGTGGTTACACCTATGCTGTGGCTATCTGGATCACTGAGGCATGCAAGCCGCCCCCCCCCCCACCAATGGCAAAGTATGAGAGGGGGAAGATCTTACATATTAAACAGTATTCTAATTTCAGTGTCCTGGCTGTACCATAGGTGCAACCACAATGGCGGGGTATCTGTTGAGAGGCCAGACAAACATGTGGTTCCTGAAGATGGGCAGCAGCCTTTTCAGTAGTCGCAGGGGCAACAGTCTGGATGATTGACTGATCTGGCCTTGTAACATTAACCAAAACGACCTTGCTGTGCTGGTACTGCGAACGGCTGAAAGCAACGGGAAACTACAGCCATAATTTTTCCCAAGGACATGCAGCTTTACTGTATGATTAAATGACGATGGCGTCCTCTTGGGTAAAATATTCCGGAGGTAAAATAATCCCCCATTCGGATCTCCGGGTGGGGACTACTTAAGAGGACGTCGTTATCAGGAGAAAGAAAACTGGCGTTGTACGGATCGGAGTGTGGAATGTCAGATCCCTTAATTGGGCAGGTAGGTTAGAAAATTTAAATAGGGAAATGGATATGTTAAAGTTAGATATAGTGGGAATTAGTGAAGTTCGGTGGCAGGAGGAACAAGACTTTTGGTCAGGTGATTACAGGGTTATAAATACAAAATGAAATAGGGGTAATGCAGGAGTAGGTTTAATAATGAATAAAAAAATAGGAGTGCGGGTTAGCTGCTACAAAAAGCATAGTGAACGCATTATTGTGGACAAGATAGACACAAAGCCCATGCCTACTACAGTAGTAGAAGTTTATAAGCCACCTAGCTCTGCAGATGATGAAGAAATTGATGAAACGTATGACGAGATAAAAGAAATTATTCAGGTAGTAAAGGGAGGCGAAAATTTAATAGTCATGGGTGACTGGAATTCGTCAGTAGGAAAAGGGATAGAAGGAAACATAGTAGGTGAATATGGATTGGGGGGAAGAAATGAAAGAGGAAACCGCCTTGTAGAGTTTTGCACAGAGCATAACTTAATCATAGCTAACACTTGGTTCAAGAATCATAAAAGAAGGTTGTGTACCTGGAAGAATCCTGGAGATACTAAAAGGTATCAGATAGATTATATAATGGTAAGACAGAGATTTAGGAACCAGGTTTTAAATTGTAAGACATTTCCAGGGCAGATGTGGATTCTGACCAGAATCTATTGGTTATGAACTGCGGATTGAAACTGAAGAAACTGCAAAAAGGTGGGAATTTAAGGAGATGGGACCTGGATAAACTGAAAGAACCAGAGGTTGTAGAGAGTTTCAGGGAGAGCATAAGGGAACAATTGACAGGAATGGGGGAAAGAAATAGAGTAGAAGAAGAATGGGTAGCTCTGAGGGATGAAGTAGTGAAGGCAGCAGACGATCAAGTAGGTAAAAAGATGAGGGCTAATAGAAATCCTTGGGTAACAGAATAAATATTGAATTTAATTGATGAAAGGAGAAAATACAAAAATGCAGTAAATGAACCAGGCAAAAAGTAATACAAACGTCTCAAAAATGAGATTGACAGGAAGTGCAAAATGGCTAAGCAGGGATGGCTAGAGGACAAATGTAAGAACGTAGAGGCTTGTCTCACTAGGGGTAAGATAGATACTGCCTACAGAAAAATTAAAGAGACCTTTGGAGAGAAGAGAACCACTTGTATGACTATCAAGAGCTCAGATGGCAACCCAGATCTAAGCAAAGAAGGGAAGGCAGAAAGGTGGAAGGAGTTTATAGAGGGTTTATACAAGGGCGATGTACTTGAGGACAATATTATGGAAATGGAAGAGGGTGTAGATGAAGACGAAATGGGAGATAAGATACTGCATGATGAGTTTGACGGAGCACTGAAAGACCTGAGTCGAGACAAGGCCCCGGGAGTAAACAACATTCCATTAGAACTACTGATGGCTTTGGGAGAGCCAGTCATGACAAAACTCTACCATCTGGTGAGCAAGATGTATGAGACAGGCGAAATACCCTCAGACTTCAAGAAGAATATAATAATTCCAATCCCAAAGAAAGCAGGTGTTGACAGATGTGAAAATTACCGAACTATCAGTTTAATAAGTCACGGCTGCAAAATACTAACGCGAATTCTTTACAGACGAATGGAAAAACTGGTAGAAGCGGACCATGGGGAAGATCAGTTTGGATTCCGTAGAAATGTTGGAACACATGAGGCAATACTAACCTTACGACTTATCTTAGAAGAAAGATTAAGAAAAGGCAAGCCTACGTTTCTAGCATTTGTAGACTTAGAGAAAGCTTTTGACAATGTTAACTGGAATACTTCCTTTCAAATTCTGAAGGTGACAGGGGTAAAATACAGGGAGCGAAAGGCAATTTACAATTTGTACAGAAACCAGATGGCAGTAATAAGAGCTGAGGGGCATGAAAGGGAAGCAGTGGTTGGGAAAGGAGTGAGACAGGGTTGTAGCCTCTCCCCGATGTTATTCAATCTGTATATTGAGCAAGCAGTAAAGGAAATGAAAGAAAAATTCGGAGTAGGTATTAAGATTCATGGAGAAGAAGTAAAAACTTTGGGGTTCGCCGATGACATTGTAATTCTGTCAGAGACAGCAAAGGACTTGGAAGAGCAATTGAACAGAATGGGCAGTGTCTTGAAAGAAGGATATAAGATGAACGTCAACAGAAGCAAAACGAGGATAATGGAATGTAGTCAAATTAAACCGGGTGATGCTGAGGGAATTAGATTAGGAAATGAGACACTTAAAGTAGTAAAGGAGTTTTGCTATTTAGGGAGTAAAATAACTGATGATGGTCGAAGTAGAGAGGATAGAAAATGTAGACTGGCAATGGCAAGGAAAGCGTTTCTGAAGAAGAGAAATTTGTTAACATCGAGTATAGATTGAAGTGTCAGGAAGTCGTTTCTGAAAGTATTTGTATGGAGTGTAGCCATGTATGGAAGTGATACATGGACGATAACTAGTTTGGACAAGAAGAGAATAGACGCTTTCGAAACGTGGTGCTACAGAAGAATGCTGAAGATAAGGTGAGTAGATCACGTAACTAATGAGGAGGTATTGAATAGGATTGGGGAGAAGAGAAGTTTGTGGCACAATTTGACTAGAAGAAGGGATCGGTTGGTAGAACATGTTTTGAGGCATCAAGGGATCACAAATTTAGCATTGGAGGGCAGCGTGGAGGGTAAAAATAGTAGAGGGAGACCAATAGATGAATACACTAAGCAGATTCAGAAGGATGTAGGTTGCTGTAGGTACTGGGAGATGAAGAAGCTTGCACAGGATAGAGTAGTATGGAGAGCTGCATCAAACCAGTCTCAGGACTGTAGACCACAACAACAACATTTGCTGAAAGTACTGCCATGTTTGAGAACTTATATATCATGAAATTTTTCATGAAATTCAAAAACCACTTTTAATGTTTATTTTTCAGATTAAGACATGCTTTTTTATATTTTATTTTACCTCATAATGCTATGCAAGACGACCAACTGAATGGAAAGTATCTGTTAATTCCTAATTGTATAACTAATAATTTTATTTGATTTCGATCCTGATCCATGTGCTTGAAAATCACACATTCTTGATAAAATATATTGTTTACTAATCTGAAATATTTTAATTATCTCTCTTCCATTCACGATCCTATAGGTCTACATCTTGAACTAAAATTTCATTATATTTCTACTTGTCTGTATCTGGTACTCACAAAAATGTTTAAAAGTTATTTTCAGTCCATGATGTATTCTGCTATGTCTCGTGGGCCCCTGCCACCACGGCACAGCGCGTCCCCATGTTGCGGATGGGGAATATGGCCTTCAGATATAAAGGGTAGCTGCGAATACAAAAAATAAGCAGTCGTGGACAGCCGGTGGGGAGCAGGTGATGGTGTGATGACCCATCCCTGTTTCTTCTTCTCTCACTATCAAATCTATTCATCAAGAATCAGCAACGTTAATGGGCATGGGTGCCTTTGAAGTAAAATATTCCAGAGGTAAACTAGGTTCCCATTCGGATCTCCAGGCGGAACCTACTTCGAAGGGATTCAGGCTGAAAGGAACTTTCAAGTTGGGAACATGGAACGTTAAAAGTTTGAACAGGCCAGGAACGTTCCAGACATTATTAGACGAATTAGATAGATATGATGTAGACATTACAGCTATTCAAGAAACTCGGTGGGAGGGGGAGGGTAGCATAAAGAGGGGCAACTACACATTCTTCTATGGAGGTGCGGAAGCTCACAGTTTCGGAACAAGTTTCGCAGTACAGAGAAATGTGCTTCACGCAATCAGAGATATAAGGTTCATTAGTGACCGACTATCAGTTATAGTGTTGTCCGGCAGGTGGAATAGACTAGTAGTAATTAATGTACATGCACCAACTGAGGACACTAAAGAGGTTGTTAAAGACGGCTTTTATGAAGAACTAGATCAACTGTGGGATGAGTTCTCCTTGTATGATACAAAATTAATCATAGGTGATTTTAATGTGTAGATAGGGAAGGAGGAAGCATTCCGGCCTACAATTGGGAGAGAAAGTTTGCATAACATTTCGAATGATAATGGCACAAGGGTGGTTAATTTTGCTGTTTCAAAACACATGATTGTTGAGAGCACATACTTCAAAAGAAAGGACATTCATAAAGCAACTTGGGTCTCTCCGGATCGACACACCCAAAACCAAATTGATCATGTTCTTGTAGATGGGAGATGGCACACTAGCATAGAAAATGTTAGGACTTTCAGGGGGGCAGACTGGGATTCTGATCATTTTCTTGTAGTTGCCAAAGTTCACCAGCGGCTATCTACAGCAACATCAAGGTGTCACAATGCAGAACTTGTTAGGTTATACACTGACAAGCTAAATGATGAAAACCTTATTAGAAGGTACATGATAGAAATTTCAAATAGGTTTGATGCTCTCAGGACACATGAAGATCAAGATGAGGATGTAAATAAACAGTGGATCAGTGTGAGGAATATTACCAAAGAGGCAGCGAAAGTCACAATAGGTACAATTAAGAAGAACAGGAGGAAACCGTGGTTTGATGAGGAATGCAAGAAATTGGTAGAGGAAAGGAGAAAAGCGCAATTAGATTGAGATAGAATGGGAGACAGAAAACGAGAGGAGTTCTTGAACTTGAGAAGGGAAGTTGGTCGTAGGCTATGGGCAAAGAAGAAGGATTATCTGAACATTAAATTACAAAAATGGAAACAAACAGTAAAACAAAAAACATTATGGAACTTTACCTAGGCAGAAATGGGCATAGGAAGGGCTTCAAGGCAAGGACAAATGCACTTCGAGGGGATGCTGGGGGAATACTGACAGACCCCAGTGCTATATTAAGTAAATGGAGGGCGTATTTTGAGCATCTATTAAATGTACACCAGGAAGCAGGAAATGAGCAGGCATACGAAATACATACAGCAGAACCCCAGATACCTGAGCCAACATTAAAGGAAGCAAGAGATGCAATCAACAAATTGAAAAACCATAAAGCACCAGGATCAGATTGCATAACTGCAGAATTAGTTAAAAATGGGGGACAGAAATTGGTGGAAGTAGTCCAAAAAGTGATAATTAAAGTATGGAACTCAGAGATGATACCCAAAGAGTAGCAGGAGTCGATTCTGATCCCAATTTTTAAGAAAGGTAAAAAAATGGATTGTAGTAATTATAGAGAGATATCGCTATTACCAGTACGTTCCAAAATTTTCTCGAATATTCTGCTAAGCAGGCTTACACCATATGCAGATGAAATTGTGGGGGATTACCAAGCCGGCTTTCAGAGGATCAGATAACCTACAGACCAAATTTTGGAAAAGAAATGGGAATACAATAAACCAGTTCATAATCTTTTCATAGATTTTACAAAAACATATGATTCAGTATTGCAATCAAAATTGTACAGAATTCTTTTGGAACTTGGAATACCAACGAAGTATGTTAGACTTATAGAAGCGAGTTTGAAAAACACAAAAGGTAGAGTACGCGTGGGGAAATTGGAGTCAGAAGAATTTGTAATAAAAAACGGACTTAAGCAAGATGCCCTGTCTCCGCTACTTTTTAATTTAGTTCTAGAATATATTGTACGAATGGCAGCAGACAATCCAGAGGGTGTGGAGTTAAATGGAAATATTAAGATATTAGGGTATGCAGATGATCTAAACGTCATTAGCGATAAGAAAGAATCTGTAACAGCAAATGCAAATGCTTTAATCAAGGCTAGTGAAGATGTAGGTCTATGAATAAGTGAAGACAAAACTAAATACCTGGTTAATACTAGAATGCCAACAGCAGTAGATCAGGAAATCTTAAGAGTTGGAGACATGCAGTTTGAAAAAGTGAACACATTTAAGTATCTAGGCGTGGACATCACTTCGAGAAATGAGATTGAACCCGAAGTGAAGAAGAGATTATGGGCGAGAAATGCATGCTACTTCTCACTGAATAGATTACTTTCATCACGGATATTGTCTAGCAATTTAAGGATTAGAATATACAAAACTATTATTCTACCAGTTATGCTGTATGGGTGTGAGACTTGGTCTCTCACTGTGCAAAATGAAAAGCCGTTTCGAGTACTTGAAAACAAAATTTTGAGGAAAATTTTCGGAGTGAAAAGGCATGACATTATCGGAGAGTGGCGAAAACTGCATAACGAAGAGGTTCACGAACTCTATTCAAGCCCTGACATAATCAGTGTTATTAAATCACGTAGGCTGCGATGGGCGGGTCACGTAGCTCGAATGGATGAGGGCAGGGCAGTGCGCAGAGTACTGGTAGGGCACCTAGAAGGAAAAGTCCTGTGGGGAGCCGAAGTCGTAGATGGGAGGACAATGTGAAGGCTGATTTGAGGAGCCTAGGTATTGAAGGTGAATAGAAGGAAATAGCCCAAGACAGGGACAGATGGCGAAAATATGTTGCTGCGGTAATGGACTCTCGAGTCCCGTATGACCAGTGAGTAAGTAAGTAAGATGTATTCTGAGATTGTGTTTTATAATTATCGATTTTACCACAGTTAAGAAATGATTAGGTTCAATTGAGCTTATATTATTTTCTAAATTTATAGTTTGTAATCTGTATGCAGTATCAACTAGATAACTGTACTGTGAAAAATAGTATTATGTCAAAAGATTCTCATAAAATCTCAGTGAAAAATAATGTTAGTAAATTACACCAGAATGTCAGAAAATTAGAGAACAAAGTAAATGAGCTTCTTGTTCGTTTAGAAGGCTTAGAAACTGAGGATGGAATAGATGTACGATGCCCATCTAAACGTCATATAGCCACAAATATAGAAATGGTAAATTAGGTGGGTATAAGTTTTCAGTGCGTGTAAGTAGAGACACTATGGAGAGAGGAGGAGTTTCTATGTGTGTTAAAATCTGTCACAGTGTGAAAAATTTGGAAACTAAAATTTTTTGTGTAGTTTAACATGTAGAAACATGTAAATGTGAGCTTAAGCTAACCACTGGCACTTTTATAATTGCAGCTGTGTATACGTCCAAATTTTGAAAATTTTAACTATTTTTGAAAAACTTGGATTCTTTTTTGTGCTATCTGTTGGACAGAGGGAAGTAAGTTATTGTTTGTGGGGATTTCAATGGAGATTTTCTGAAAGCTTGACCTTGAAGTATAGACTGATTCTTTCAATTTGACATCAGTTATTGATTTTCCTATTTGGATGGTACAGGAAAGCAGCACACTGATAGATAAAGTTGTTATAGTCCAAGACAAATTTAATCAAATAAAAACTTTTGCTGTTAAGAATGGCCTGTCTGATTATGATTCAGAGCTAGTTACAGTATATGACATAGCTCCATACAATAATGCAAAATAGTCTTATTATTAGTGTGTTAAATTAACAATTTAACAATGGAAAATATTATGCAAAGCTTGCAACAGGTAGACTGAGATGAGGTATTTTTGCACTTGTAACGTCTATGCTCGGGCGTACGTTAACTCTTTAAAGCCTGTACTATGGTAAGTTGACGGGCTTCACCTTATAAGAAAGAATTTTAGTGAATATGTTGACCGCGTGTACCTGAATGGAGGCAAAATCAGACTTACATCCACTCAGTAACAACAATGATACGTCAAGCAAGTCTAAAGTGCAACTACACATTAGGACGGGCAAGAAACATACACAGCAGATGCTACCAATTGTTAATAATATGGTCGCCAGCCTAATTAGGCATTAAGTGAGTTTTTTCCTTGTACAAGTGGATGTACGTACAAGCATAACAACACGTAGTAATACTGCATTATATGGTAAATTTTAGAACCAGAAAAATCTACTGAACTAATATTTTCCATTTCTGCACTAATTTGGGCAAGCTATAAATACACAACATTACACTATAATGATTACTACAAACTGCGTTTTGTCTATTGATCCGACTGAAATTGGGCATAGGTTACCCTAGAAATAGCACTTTTGAAACACACATACAATGTCAATTTTAAGAAGGGTAAAACACTGATAAATTTGGGTTTTATATTGACTTTAACTTTGCTGGTCAAATCAGTTCAGTACACTGCAGAATTTAAATGAATAGAAAAGAAAAGGGGGGTGGGGGGGGGGGGGGCCACGAAACGGTAATTGTCACTGTATTGAAATTCTTTGACTATTGAACTCATTAAGCACTCAAGGTTTCCAATATATGATTTACTACTCTTTTTGTCTTATTTCTTGCTTATTTAACTACCATTATTTTTGTCTCAAATTAATTATACTTCATTACTAAACCAATTTCAACATTATCTTCCAACTTTGTCAGACCTATGTTCTTTACTTGTATATTAATTAACAATAAAGTTCCTTAAACATCATTCTAGCATAGATAGGTCTGCAGGTAATTCTTATTAACATAAACTTTAAATCTTCATTTCGGGACACCTGGATTGCACAACATGTGGAAAGGACCCTGTCTAGGTTAGTGATGCGGATAATTAAATGATAGGACAATTCTGGTAAAAGTTAAGTTGTTATTGAACAGTCAGGAACAAAAGTAACACAGGTCCACACGAATACAGTACTAAATGTTTCAAACTGTTCGTGTCGATGCGGCGGTTGGCGGGCGGCGAGATGGCGAGGCGCACAGCACACGTACAATCACAGCTATGGCTCTTGATGTATCGGCACTTTGCTTCTTCTTAGTGTCGCAATCCTTTTCCATTTAGTGCCTATGGAATATAGCCATGCTGTATAGTCGTGGGAAACAGCACATCCGAGGCTCAATGAAATCACGTTTTCCAGGAGAGCCTCCTCGATCCAGAGCGTGTTTCTCAGACCGATGCCCAACTCCGACTACTACTGCTGAGCCCGTTATGCCGTGCAGCGCCCGTGTGCATTTTCCCGCGCTCGCCTGCCTCCACCTTTTACCACTCCCCTACAGACAGGGTATTCACCAAAGGTTTTACATTCCACATATTCTAATATATTGCCTACGTATGGACCAGGCGCACAATTACAATTTTAAACATGTTACAATAGATTCAACATGGGTTACACTTCAATCCTGTTATAGCATTGCTTGAAATTTGACATAAATATTAATATTCACATCGAAAGTTGCTTACAGTTTCTTTAACATAATGACACGAAAAGAAAAAGAAATGAAATCAAAACATTGCTTACACTAATTTATCGAAAATCAGAAGAAAAAATTATTATATGTACAGTTGTTGTTACACATGCCCCTGTTTCCAGTAAATTTTACTAAGTACAAATTTGATGGGAACACTAAATTTTACATTTATATAGTGGTTCTGAATCTTTATGTGAATTTCCCATCCAAAAAAAAAATTTATACCACAAGCTTCCTTTCACTCACATTATATAGGTCTACACTTTTTAACATATCAAGAACATTTACTTATCATTTACTTAAGTGCCTTTGGCACAGTCCACTCTCCTATCACAACATTATTTAAATAGCAAATTACTCATTTTTACTAAATTTCTCAAAGAAATAATTTCAAAATCTGGAACACAACCACTTAACTACAAAAGCAAACACAAATATCTATATACACTATAAGACAATTTGTTGCTGCTTGCATTGAATGGCAGTCCATTTCCTTATTTACTAAAAAAAAAACACACAATAATATTTAGAAAATTACTACACACATTTGCTGCCTATTATTCAGATTTGGGCAGTCCTTTTCACCTCATATTGTCACATCTCCTGTATCACACTTACAATTCTCCTTTGACTATTTATCTGCCCTCTTTGGTGTTTGGCAGTCCTTTATATTATGGTTCATACACTGCCCATTTTCATTTTTGACAGTCCCATCTTTTATCTGGCTGATAGCATTTATCCTTTCTTTTCAGCCCTTTTTCTCCATACCTCTTTACATTTATAGTACAATTGGTAATCTGAAACTCACATAATTACATTAGTACACTGATATTGGTCTACCTAAGTTACAAAGGTTTGTTACATTTGGCATAAATTAGCTTCAGCATAATATACAGCATATTTACTGTAAACTGTTTTCTGATTGTACTTAGTTCACTCACTTCTAGGAACATACAGTTTAAGGTCCACAACATTTCTTACACCTAAAGGTTTTTTGGATTTTGATTAGATCAGGTAGTAAGCATTATCGTGTGGAATGTTCTGTATTATATACGGCCCATTGTAAATATATTTAAATTTGGAAATTTCATGGTTCAGTTCACTAGATTTTTCGTGGGTTTTTAAAAGAACATAATCTCCAATTTTAAATTTTGAAACTTTCAGATTTTTATCATGTCTTTTAGATCTCGATTCAGCTTTTTGCTTTGCCCTGTTTCTGACTAATTCTTTCTTTTGACTCAACCCCAAGCTTGTACAAGGCGGAAACTCTAGTTTTTCCTCAATTAAACTTTTACTTCTGCTGCCTAACAAAATTTCTTCCGGTGGGAACCCAGTAGATTCATGATGTAAGGTGTTCATGACAGTCTCAAAGTCCAATATAAACTTGCCCCAGGCCCTATGGTTATGACTGCAGTACGTTCTACACAATCTTACGATTTCTCGCATGTACCTTTCAACCGTGTTGCTAGCAGGATGATAAGGTGATATGTTTTTAACCTCCACATCATTTTGCTTCATTCCTTCTTTCCAAATTTTGGATATGAACTGGGGTCCATTGTCAGATAGTACTGCCTTGGGTTCCCCGATGGTTCTGAAGTATTCGACCATCCTATTAAATACAGCTTTTGCTGTTGCTCTTTTCAATGGGTATAATTTCACAAACTTTGAGAATACTTCCAAAATTACTGAAATATATGCACAATTTCCCGAAGTCTTTGGGAGGGTACCATATAAATCTACCGATAATAATTCTAGGGTGTCTTCAGGTAATGTACTTTGCATTGGACCTCTATTAGTTCTGTTCGGTACTTTGGCCCTTTGACAGACATCACACGACTTAATTCGTTCCTTTACCCTCTTACTGACACTACCAGCAATCACTACTACATTATTCAGTTTATCCAAACATTTCTTTGGACCACTATGCCCCAATGCTAAATGAAAATAGTCTATGACCTCGGTATCGAACTGGTGTGGCCAACATACTCTCCATTCCTCAGTGGCTAATTCTTTCCTCCTATATAAAATGCCTTTAAAGATTTTGTAATACTTCTTAATTTGAGGATACTGCACACTGTCAAAATTTACTTTCACAGATTTCCATGTCGGATCCTCATTTTGATGGTATCTCATATTTTTACATATTTGTTCAATTTTCCTTTTTCCTGAAACCTCTTTCATATACCTTATCTGAAAAGTACCCTCTTCACCATTTTCGTTGGGCACTTCACTCATACCATTAGGCAATCGAGATAACGCATCTGACACATAATTCTCAGTACCCTTAACATAGCAAATCTCGTAATCAAATTGTTGCAGGTACAAAGCCCAACGAGTTAGCCTGCCATTAAGTAAACGACATTCCTTAAGAAAAGTTAAAGCTTTGTGGTCAGTATGTATGATGAGTTTATGGCCCCACAAATATTTTCTGAATTTCTTTAACCCCCATATAATGGCTAAAGCTTCCTTTTCTGATATAGTGTAGTTTCTCTCGTATTTTGTTAGAGTTCTACTTGCAAATACTATAGTCCTGTGTTCGATTTCCTTGCCATCACAGATTTCTTGGAAAACTTCTATACCAATTCCATAAGCACTGCTGTCAGTACTCATATGGAAAGGTTTTGACAGTATGGGGTGATGCAAAATTTTGTCATTCAAAAGTTCACTTTTTAAATTTTCAAAATCTCTCGTGCACCCTTCGGTCCACACAAAAGCACTATTTTTCTTAAGTAGATTATTCAAATGAGGACTATTAAAAACTTGCCCCTTGATGAATTTTCTATAGAACCCACATAAACACATAAAGGCTTTCAACTGTTTTCTATTTCTAGGAGCTGGTCACTCTGCTATTCCACTTAACTTCTCTGGGTCCTTGCCAATACTGGTCGTAGTAATAATGTGCCCCAGAAACTTTATCTCCGATTTCACAAATTCACATTTCTTCCACTTAAGCGTCATGCCACCTGCTTGTAGAGCAACGAAAACTTTATGCAATAATTCACAATGCTCTTGCCATTCTTCTGTAGCAATCAGTATATCATCTACATAAATAGTTAGCCGGGAACTCAGTTCTCTCCCTAATACAAAGTCCAGTGCCCTAATAAATACTGCCACCGAAGTGCTAAGCCCAAATGGTACTACTTTATACTGATAGCATTTCCTGTCAAATAGAAAAGCGGTATATTTACGGGATTCTTTACTCAAAGGAATTTGCCAGTATCCGGCGGTCATGTCCAGACTGGTTAAATACTTCACGTTATAAAATTTTTGAAGCATTTCGTCCAGATTTTCAGGTCTGTCTATTTCCTTTTTTACAATTTTGTTCAAAGTCCTGGCGTCAATAACTACTCTTACTCCCCCATCCCTTTTGTTCACGATGATAAGGGGACTATTATATTCGCTGCTACTCCGTTCGATTACACCCCATTCTATCATTTTATCTATTTCCACTTGCACAGCCTGCCTCTTTGATATGGGTATCGAAAACGGTCTTACAAAGAAAGGTTTATGCTCTATTGTCTCAATCTGGTATTCAAAGTTCTTAACTAGGCCAGGTTTGTCCGAAAATACGGTGTTGTTACTTTCTAAAATATCAAGCAATTCTGTTTTCTGTTCGGGAGATATTCCCTTCAAATTTTCCACCATTTCTTTAAAATCATGCCCCTGCTTGTCACTCTCATTTATTAACCTCTGGATATGGTACACCCCATACTTGTTTGTCAAACCATCATTCCCTTGGTCAATCTCCAACAATAAAGAATCAATTTCTGAATCGAACACCTTCCCATTTTCCTCAAATTTTACTTCTAAATTCCTAGATGTACTATCAATTTTGATCACTTCCTGGCTACAATCAATAATAACCTTTTCTTTATCCAACCAATCTATTCCCAGAACCATTTCAGTACTCAAGTCTGGCACAACCAAAAAATCGTGTTCTAAGTTTTGTCCTTTTATACTAAATTCAATCAAAATCTGGTTCTTTACCGGCTTGCTAGTCTTGCCAGTAGCACCAACAATTTTTACACTCGTCACTGACAAAATTACTATTTCAGGCTCATCACAAATGTGTTCGAAAAACGACTGGGAGATTGCGCTTATCTGAGATCCCGTATCAAGAAGTACCTGCAATTTCACATTATAAATTTCAATTGGTATTACAGTTTGTTTCACCGTCGAATGTTTTTCATTGTTGTGATCTTCCCTAAGCAAATCCAGGTCGACGATAACATCGTCCCAAGATATGCTTTTAGCATTCACCCCACCTATATCTGGTGGTTTCTTTGGTTCCGGGAGTTCAAAGTCATTGATTACTTGAACTCTTTGTAAAATAGACCCTGAGTCGTCAGGTGGCTCTTTCTTTCTTTGTTCGGTCTCAACATCTGGATTTTGTTTTGAAACTTCGTCATCATTAGGTACAATATCGCAATTAGCTGCATCCCCATTATTTTCACCAGTACCGAAATATTCGTCATCTGAACTATCGTCCGAATCCGACCATTCTGGATCGCTTTCAGGTTCTAACATAAAAGCTTTTCTGAGACAGGCACTAAGTTCTTCCTCTGCGTTTTCGTCAGGTTTAGATTTTCACTCAGTATCCTCTTTCGGCAAAACGTCCTCATTATCAGCTTTACTCACATCTACTGTTAATTCATATTTCGTTAATCCTCGTGGACTTCAATTACCTTCAGATAATTACCAGCTCCTTCCTCACGGTGCTTTTCGGTAGCAGCTCGTACTGTTGGCGGATCGTTAACAGAAGTTACTTCCTCGTCAATGCTTAGTATTTCATCATCCAATTCCTTCCTATCTTTAATCATCGTCCTATCGGCAGCACGCGTACTCAGCGCGGCGCTGTTTACTCTCTCCTCTTCTACTTTGGGCCACGTCACCTTATCGACGTCCCTATTATCTCCTTTGTCACTAATCAACTTCCTCGCCTCATACTCCTTCTTAAAATCCTCCCACTCACATTGCTTTAGGCCCTTGTACAGATCGTAGATCTGCACACACCAATCAGTTACTTCTGCTAGATCATTCTCGCCATTTGCTTTTTTGCTAACACTGCCAACCGCGCCTCTCTGTGTCTCCACCGTTTCATCTACTATTTCCTTCGCCACGGAATTACCACTCGTAATGTATGCACCAGTACTTACGGCAGTGCTCGTATCTAATGCTGCCGCATTGCTATCGGTTTCTCTCTGAACAGCTGTTTTGCTAGGCTGGGCCGTTGCTCTCTGATGCTCCACTCGCCTGTTAACATGTAGCGCTCTGCGCGGCAACGATGACTCATTTATGCCCGCACCTGACGCTTGTTTCGCAACACGTTGCGTCGTTCCACGCCTGTCTCTAACCTATCTCATAACTTTACTGTCGGTCCGGTAACATTTCTTAAATCGGGGCCGGTATGTACTGTCCGCTTCCGTTTGGCCCGCAACGTTCGCGGAAATCAGTTTCCCGCGTCATTATTATCTTGCGCGGTATACCCTCTACCGCGACCTAGATAACTTCCCCTTCCTCTTCCTCTGCCTCTTCCTTTCTGTATCACGTTGACGGGAAACCCTTCGCCGTCATTTCTCTCGTCATTATTACGATTATTCCTGTTACCAATATTTTGATAATTGGCACGACTTTCGCGCCAGTGGTCTTCGTCTTCGACCCTTTCGAGAAACGCTTGGAAGCTACGATGATTGCTTCCCACGTATCTCTTCGAATCTTCTGGAAGCTTTTTATATAACTCCCATATTATTTCAGAATCGGATCTTCTCCCTCTTAAATGCGTCAACTTCCGGTACCAATATTCGCAGAAATCTTTTAAAGAATTCCTGCCCCTGTTATCATGAAGTTTGGCCATGATAAACTCGCGCCACAAATGATCCTGTTTTTGTTCGGACCAATATTCTTCAGTAAACTTTTGCTTAAATTCTTCGAACGTCATTCGTTCGGTATTCAAATTAATTCCCCAGCACTTAGCGTCACCTGCTAAGGCGCTAATTACTACGTTTATCTTTTCCTGATCAGACAAGTGTTCAGGAAATATTCTCTCGCAATTTTTGATGAAATCTAACGGATGCCATCCGTTATGTTTCTTGGCGGGATCGAAGCGTTCCTCACCTTCCAATAGCTTCGTAAGTGGTGTGCCATTACAGACAACACCAGGTCTATCTTTAATTTTACTCTCAAGATCGAAAATTTTGCCTTGAATTTTCGATGTATTTTGTTCACACTTTAGTACACATCCGGTCACCTTTTCGCCTAATTCTCTTTCAGTGTCTGAAACTGCCTTTTTCCACTGTAATATTCCGTGTTGACATTCGTTTACGATCTCAGTTTTAAGACCGAAAACTTTTTCGTCTACTTTCGTTTCAACTAGAGGCTTTACTTTCTCTTGGATGTTGAGAATTTCAACATCAAACCTACTGTTAATGTTGTCAATTTCCCCTTGTATAGTATCCATATTTTTGTTAATTGTGTCAATTTCAAATTTCATAGTATTTACCACAGAACTTAATTCCTTGTTCTTCGACCTGTGCTTTAATCTGATTACTTTGTGTTTTAAGCTGCTCGTCAACGTGTGTTTTAAGCTGACTAACCTGTGTTTTAAGTTGATCATTCTGTATTTTGAGCTGATTAACCTGATTACTGACTTGTTTTTGAAGCTGATCACTCTGTCCTACAATTTGTTTGGTTAATTGTTCAAATAAATCGTTCATGCTTAAAATTTTCATACTGTTTTGTTCTACGGAATCAGTGTGTTCCGATCCTACCTCAAAAGTTTCTTTCGGTTCTTTCTTTATCTGTGGAGAAATAAACATGTCAGTGGATTCGTTCACGTACCCACGATCGTCTACAAAGTCATCCCCTACTTCTTGTTTTATCTCTTGTTGTGTTCGAGGCAATCTCGACATTTCAATCTGTTCAATAGCATGTTCGTGATATTGTATATACGCCAATTGCCTTTCGCTAACGGCATCTGTTATCTGGCCGCATAAACTCCTGCTATTGCCATGCGCCTCTTCCATTACGCTCGGCACATTTACTCTGTCTACTCTCCCGTCCATACTGAATGCAAATTGCACTACACTATCGTATTTGACGTTCACTGTTATTTATTTTACTAAATAATTTTGCAATTCGTGCCACTGAACATCCACTGCACGGTATTCACATTAATTTGTGACCGATAACAATTAGATGTCCTGTCACGGTCACCACTTGTAATGTCTATGCTCAGGCATACATTAACTCTTTAAAGCCTGTACTATGGTAAGTTGACGGG
The DNA here is from genome assembly GCF_021461395.2 of Schistocerca americana. NCBI lineage: Eukaryota > Metazoa > Arthropoda > Insecta > Orthoptera > Acrididae > Schistocerca > Schistocerca americana. The sequence continues at coordinate 874,166,702 of NC_060120.1, read as the reverse complement.
CTTCACCTTATAAGAAAGGATTTTAGTAAATATGTTGACCGCGTGTACCTGAGTGGAGGCAAAATCAGACTTACATCCACTCAGTAACAACAATGATATGTCAAGCAAGTCTAAAGTGCAACTACACATTAGGACGGGCAAGAAACATACACAGCAGATGCTACCAACTGTTAATAATACGGTCGCCAGCCTAATTAGGCATTAAGTGAGTTTTTTCCTTGTACAAGTGGATGTACGTACAAGCATAACAACACATAGTAATACTGCATTATATGGTAAATTTTAGGACCAGAAAAATGTACTGAACTAATGTTTTCCCTTTCTGTACTAATTTGGACAAGCTATAAATACACAACATTACACTATAATGATTACTACAAACTGCGTTTTGTCTATTGATCCGACTGAAATTGGGCATAGGTTACCCTAGAAATAGCACTTTTGAAACACACATACAATGTCAATTTTAAGAAGGGTAAAACACTGATAAATTTGGGTTTTATATTGACTTTAACTTTGCTGGTCAAATCAGTTCAGTACACTTCAGAATTTAAATGAATAGAAAAGAAAAGGGGGATGGGGGGGGGGGGACCCCGAAACTGTAATTGTCGCTGTATTGCAATTCTTTGACTATTGAACTCATTAAGCACTCAAGGTTTCCAATATATGATTTACTACTCTTTTTGTCTTATTTCTTGCTTATTTAACTACCATTATTTTTGTCTCAAATTAATTATACTTCATTACTAAACCAATTTCAACATTATCTTCCAACTTTGTCAGACCTATGTTCTTTACTTGTATATTAATTAACAATAAAGTTCCTTAAACATCGTTCTATCATAGATAGGTCTGCAGGTAATTCTTATTAACATAAACTTTAAATCTTCATTTCGGGACACTCGGATTGCACAACATGTGGAAAGGACCCTGTCTAGGTTAGTGATGCGGATAATTAAATGATAGGACAATTCTGGCAAAAGTTAAGTTGTTATTGAACAGTCAGGAACAAAAGTAACACAGGTCCACACGAATACAGTACTAAATGTTTCAAACTGTTCGTGTCGATGCGGCGGTTGGCGGGCGGCGAGATGGCGAGGCGCACAGCACACGTACAATCACAGCTATGGCTCTTGATGTATCGGCACTTTGCTTCTTCTTAGTGTCGCAATCCTTTTCCATTTAGTGCCTATGGAATATAGCCATGCTGTATAGTCGTGGGAAACAGCACATCCAAGGCTCAATGAAATCACGTTTTCCAGGAGAGCCTCCTCGATCCAGAGCGTGTTTCTCAGACCGATGCCCAACTCCGACTACTACTGCTGAGCCCATTATGCCGTGCAGCGCCCGTGTGCATTTTCCCGCGCTCGCCTGCCTCCACCTTTTACCACTCCCCTACAGACAGGGTATTCACCAAAGGTTTTACATTCCACATATCCTAATACATTGCCTACGTATGGACCAGGCGCACAATTACAATTTTAAACATATTACAATAGATTCAACATGGGTTACACTTCAATCCTGTTATAGCATTGCTTGAAATTTGACATAAATATTAATATTCACATCGAAAGTTGCTTACAGTTTCTTTAACATAATGACACGAAAAGAAAAAGAAATGAAATCAAAACATTGCTTACACTAATTTATCAAAAATCAGAAGAAAAAATTATTAGATGTACAGTTGTTGTTACACACTGTATTACGAAAAGTTATTAAAAAGCCCAAAAATATGTGCGTTGTGCCTGAAATTAGGCCATCTGATAATAATATTAAAACAAATTGGAACATTGTTAAAAGGAAAACAGGTAAACCGAGAGCACAGGAAGACTGTATCTCTATCAAACTCAACGAAAAGTTTGTTAACTATAACTCAGAAATAGAAAACATTTTTAATATTAATATTTTAAGTGTTGTAGAGAAAATAGGTTATAGCTATTCATTAGAAAATGCAATGCAGTGTATGGACAAGGCAATAACTATGCAATTTGTAAAACTGAAAATCAACCAACGTCCTCTACTTATTTTGGGAAAATAATAAAGTCACTCAAAAGTAAAAGCTCACATTGAATTGATGGCATTTCCTACAGAGTACTAAAAGCTTCATCCAAACAAATAAGTTGGATTTTCAACCATGTATGTACTTGCTCACTGAAACACGGCATTTTTCAAGATAGACTTAAATACACTATTGTTAAACAACTGCATAAAAAAGCAGATAGGTCTGATGTTAACAACTACTGCTCAGTCTCACTTCTAACAGCTAATCCAAAATCCTTGAAAACGTAATGAATTCAAAAGCAGCATCACATATTTGTAGAAATGAAGTACAATCAAAATGTCAATTTGGTTCTTAGCAAGTTTTTCACCAGAAAGTGCTATATTTGATTTCACTGTTCAAATATTAAATGAATTGAATAACTTAGCATTACCCATTAGGATATTTTAAGATCTCTCAAAACTTTTGATTGTGTGAATCATGAAATTCTTCTAGAAAAGCTTAAGGATTGTGACATGAGTGGGACAGTGCGCAACTGGTTTAATTCATATTTAACTGGAAGAATGCAGAACGTTAAAATTTGCAGTACAGATAGTCTACAAAAATCAGCACAGTACTCTAATTGGGAAGGTATCACAAATGGTGTCCCACGGGGTTCAGTCTTGGGTCCCTTATTGTTCTTAATATATATTAATCACTTGAAACTCTATATTCATGACGATGTAATGCTACTTCTTTCTGTTCATGGCACAGGTATGGTAATCACACCCAGGAAACAAGAATCAGCTGAGGAAATTGTAAATAATGCCTTCCCAAAATTATTAACTAATTCTCCGCAAATGCACTCTCATTAAATTTCGTGAAATCACAGTTTATGGTATTCTCTATTGTAAATGACAGAACACCATTGATAAATACAGACTATGTAGAGATGTCTGTTGCTAAAGCAGAATACTGAAAATTTCGGGGTGTGTGTAGAGATGAGAAACTGGTCTGGAAGAAGCACATCAATTATCTTTTGAAACAGTTAGGTTCAGCTACTTATGCTATTAGGTTTATTGCAAATTTTGGTGATAAACATATCAGTAAATTAGCCTACTATGCCTATTTTCATTCACTGTTTTTGTATGGCATCATATTTTGGGGCAATTTGTCATTAAGAGAGAAAGTATTCATTGTACAAAAGCATGTGGACTGGAGCCCACCCATGATCATCTTTGAGACATTTATTTAAGGAACTTCGGATATTCACAGGATCTTTGCAATACATATATTCACTTATGAAATTTGTCATTAATAAGCCATTCCAATTCAAAAATAACAGCAAAGTGCATAGTTACAACACTATTCTGGGTTAAATCTTCCTTTGGCACAGAAAGAGGTGAATTATGCTGTCACAAAAATCTTCGGTCATTTGCCAAGTAGCACTAAAAGTCTGACAGACAGCCAACTAACATCAAAAGCAAATTCAAAGAATTTCTGCATGACATCTTCTACTCAATAAATAAATTTTCAGATTCAAAGTAGTAACTTAAAGAAAAATAATTAATTACTTTTTGTAAAGAAAACTTACGTTAAAGTGACACATTCTACATAATTACGAAATTTCGTATTCATGAGCTATGGAACAAGTATTTACGTATATATGTGTATACGGTTATCTTTATGAGAAGGATTTTTGTAAAAACAATCTAAATCTTTTATCTCTTGAGAAGTTTCACACTTTTTTGGTGCTATACTGGTTTCTTGTTTTCTTCATTTTCCATCGACAATAACATTTTTGAATTTTCTTCACTTGAAATTGTTGTTGTTGTTGTGGTCTTCAGTCCTGAGACTGGTTTGATGCAGCTCTCCATGCTACTCTATCCTGTGCAAGCTTTTTCATCTCCCAGTACCTACTGCAACCTACATCCTTCTGAATCTGCTTAGTGTATTCATCTCTTGGTCTCCCTCTACGATTTTTACCCTCCACGCTGCCCTCCAATACTAAATTGGTGATCCCTTGATGCCTCAGAACATGTCCTACCAACCGATCCCTTCTTCTGGTCAAGTTGTGCCACAAACTTCTCTTCTCCCCAATCCTATTCAATACTTCCTCATTAGTTATGTGATCTACCCATCTAATCTTCAGCATTCTTCTGTAGCACCACATTTCGGAAGCTTCTATTCTCTTCTTGTCCAAACTATTTATCGTCCATGTTTCACTTCCATACATGGCTACACTCCATACGAATACTTTCAGAAATGGCTTCCTGACACTTAAATCAATACTGGATGTTAACAAATTTCTCTTCTTCAGAAACGCTTTCCTTGTCATTGCCAGCCTACATTTTATATCCTCTCTACTTCGACCATCATCAGTTATTTTACTCCCCAAATAGCAAAACTCCTTTACTACTTTAAGTGCCTCATTTCCTAATCTAATTCCCTCAGCATCACCCGACTTAATTAGACTACATTCCATTATCTTTGTTTTGCTTTTGTTGATGTTCATCTTATATCCTCCTTTCAAGACACTGTCCATTCCATTCAACTGCTCTACCAAGTCCTTTGCTGTCTCTGACAGAATTACAATGTCATCGGCAAACCTCAAAGTTTTTATTTCTTCTCCATGAATTTTAATACCTACTCCTAATTTTTCTTTTGTTTCCTTTACTGCTTGCTCAATATACAGATTGAACAACATCGGGGAGAGGCTACAACCCTGTCTTACTCCCTTCCCAACCACTGCTTCCCTTTCATGTCCCTCGACTCTTATAACTGCCACCTGGTTTCCGTACAAATTGTAAATAGCCTTTCGCTCCCTGTATTTTACCCCTGCCACCTTTAGAATTTGAAAGAGAGTATTCCAGTCAACATTGTCAAAAGCTTTCTCTAAGTCTACAAATGCTAGAAACGTAGGTTTGCCTTTCCTTAATCTTTCTTCTAAGATAAGTTGTAAGGTCAGTATTGCTTCACGTGCTCCAGTGTTTCTACAGAATCCAAACTGATCTTCCCCGAGGTTGGCTTCTACTAGTTTTTCCATTCGCCTGTAAAGAATTCGTGTTAGTATTTTGCAGCTGTGACTTATTAAGCTGATAGTTCGATAATTTTCACATCTGTCAACACCTGCTTTCTTTGGGATTGGAATTATTATATTCTTCTTGAAGTCTGAGGGTATTTCGCCTGTTTCATACATCTTGCTCACCAGATGGTAGAGTTTTGTCAGGACTGGCTCTACCACGGCCGTCAGTAGTTCCAATGGAATATTGTCCACTGCGGGGGCCTTGTTTCGACTCAGGTCTTTCAGTGCTCTGCCAAACTCTTCACGCAGTATCATATCTCCCATTTCATCTTCATCTACAGCCTCTTCCATTTCCATAATATTGTCCTCAAGTACATCGCCCTTGTATAGACCCTCTATATACTCCTTCCACCTTTCTGCTTTCCCTTCTTTGCTTAGAACTGGGTTGCCATCTGAGCTCTTGATATTCATACAAGTGGTTCTCTTTTCTCCAAAGGTCTCTTTAATTTTCCTGTAGGCGGTATCTATCTTACCCCTAGTGAGATAGGCCTCTACGTCCTTACATTTGTCCTCTAGCCATCCCTGCTTAGCCATTTTGCACTTCCTGTCGATCTCATTTTTGAGACGTTTGTATTCCTTTTTGCCTGTTTCACTTACTGCATTTTTATATTTTCTCCTTTCATCAATTACATTTAAATATTTCTTCTGTTACCCAAGGATTTCTACTAGCCCTCGTCTTTTTACCTACTATATCCTCTGCTGCCTTCACTACTTCATCCCTCAAAGCTACCCATTCTTCTTCTACTGTCTTTCTTTCCCCCATTCCTGTCACTTGGTCCCTTATGCTCTCCCTGAATCTCTGTACAACTTCTGATTCTTTTAGTTTATCCAGGTCCCATCTCCTTAAATTCCCACCTTTTTGCAGTTTCTTCAGTTTCAATCCGCAGTTCATAACCAATAGATTCTGGTCAGAATCCACATCTGCCCTGGAAATGTCTTACAATTTAAAACCTGGTTCCTAAATCTCTGTCTTACCATTATATAATCTATCTGATACCTTTTAGTATCTCCAGAGTTCTTCCATGTATACAACCTTCTTTCATGATTCTTAAACCAAGTGTTAGTTATGATTATGTTGTGCTCTGTGCAAAATTCTACAAGGCGGCTTCCTCTTTCATTTCTGTCCCCCAATCCATATTCACCTACTATGTTTCCTTCTCTCCCTTTTCCTACACTCGAATTCCAGTCACCCATGACTATTAAATTTTCGTCTCCCTTCACAATCTGAATAATTTCTTTTATTTCATCATACATTTCTTCAATTCCTTCGTCATCTGCAGAGCTAGTTGGTATATAAACTTGTACTACTGTAGTAGGTGTGGGCTTCGTATCTATCTTGGCCACAATAATGCGTTCACTATGCTGTTTGTAGTAGCTTACCCGCATTCCTATTTTCCTATTCATTATTAAACCTACTCCTGCATTACCCCTATTTGATTTTGTGTTTATAACCCTATAGTCACCTGACCAGAAGTCTTGTTCCTCCTGCCACCGAACTTCACTAATTCCCACTATATCTAACTTCAACCTATCCATTTCCCTTTTTACATTTTCTAACCTACCTGCCCGATTAAGGGATCTGACATTCCACGCTCCGATCCGTAGAACGCCAGTTTTCTCTCTCCGGATAACGACATCCTCTTGAGTAGTCCCCGCCCGGAGATCCGAATGGGGAACTATTTTACCTCCGGAATATTTTACCCAAGAGGACGCCATCATCATTTAATCATACAGTAAAGCTGCATGTCCTCGGGAAAAATTACGGGTGTAGTTTCCCCTTGCTTTCAGCCGTTCGCAGTACCAGCACAGCAAGGCCGTTTTGGTTTTTGTTAGTTGGCCAGATCAGTCAATCATCCAGACTGTTGCCCTTGCAACTACTGAAAAGGCTGCTGCCCCTCTTCAGGAACCACACGTTTGTCTGGCCTCTCAACAGATACCCCTCCGTTGTGGTTGCACCTACGGTACGGCTATCTGTATCGCTGAGGCACGCAAGCCTCCCCACCAACGGCAAGGTCCATGGTTCATGGGGGGGGGACTTGAAATTATTGGTAAATAATTTTCGTAGCAGTAAAACAAAATAATTTTTCCCACATACACATGGAATTCGACTATAACTAAAATTTTTACAATATATTCATGACTATTGAATGTGCCCCATTTATATAGAAAAAAAAGTTAATTACATTGGTGAAAAGCAATATTTTATGAGATTAAGGTCTTAATATTACATGAAAATTTTTGTTAGGGGCTAAACTTTTGGACCCTTGAAGCTCATTTGGACTAATGTGAGGATTTAATAGTTATTTCTATATGCATATGAATTTGGTTCTATGCATATGAATTTGGTTCTAAACCATATATCAACTACGTATTTTTACAAGGCTATAAAGATTTATAGACTCGAATTTTTTTGGTCTAATTTCAGGATTTATTTGTGGATATCGAAAATTTTTATTTTTGTTAGCTGCTGAACTTCGGAGCAACTGGAAATCTTCATAAATAAAGAAAAAATATCATTTGTTTCATATTTACAGAGGGGGAAATTTCATACAGAAAACTTATATGAAATTAGTTCTATATTTTTCAATTTCTCCTTCCCTGAAATACCATATGAAGAGAGTTTAAAATTTTCTGGCTGTATACTCTTACCTCCTGGAATTCCACAAAGAAAAGTTAAAAGATCATTGGTAATGTCTTTTAATTTTAGAATAATTTTTAGTTGCTGCCTTGCAAGAGCCTGTCGTAACAGACTCTACAATTCCATAATGAATAAAACGTAAAACTATATTTGATTTTTTCATTTTTTTCAGGGGTCTATGCTCAGAGACCCTGGAAAACCATACAGAAAACTTACAATTTCAATAGAAATTAAGACAAGTTTTCCTTCAAAGAATGCAGTAATTTCTTAAAAGGATAATGGCACTTTTTGATTTTACATTTTTTTGCAAATATTCTAAAAAGGAAAAACAACAACTTATTGATCTTATTATTAACAATAATAATATTAACGAAGAAATGAATAACAACAACCTAGTGAAAAACGATGCTATAGAGGAATCGAAAGTTACTGCAATGGGACTAGTAATGAAATGATATTCTAAACTGGAAAACGAAAAAGTCATTTAATTTTTAATTGCAATTTTAGGGAATTATATAAATTGTTTATGACAACCATTGAAACAATTAGAAATAAAATTGTTGAGTATATTAAAAACAGTGATACAAATTGTGAAACTGCAAGGAAATATATATCTAGACATTACAATATATCTGTAAATTTTATGATAGCTTTTCGATATAAATTAGATTGGAACCTTATGTTAACACTTTAACAAAATTTATCTGAAGATTTTGTTAGAGAAATTCAAGATGAATTCGATTGGGATCTTTTGTCAAGATTTAAAAAAGTATCTGAAGTTTTTACAGGAGTAGTTCAAACTAAAATAAATTGGATTATAATTTCATATCATAATTTAAAAACTAATTTCATGATAAAATTTCAAGAGAAATTAGATTGAAGAGCATATTAGACTAATCAAAATTATCTTTGAATTTAATAAACAAATTTGAAGATAAATTTGATTGAGATACAAATTCGAAACACTTAACTAAAAGTTTCATAAGAGGATTTCAAGATAAATTAAAGTGGAATTATATATTACTGTCTGAAGATTTTATGAGAGAATTACGAGATAAAATAAACTGGAAATGTATATCTTATGGACAAGAAATATCTGACGATTTTATGAGAGACGTTTATCATAAAATGGGTTCCATAACAAAGTAAAGATGTTCAAATCTGTCAGAATCACTCTTACAAAATATATACAGTGCTTCTGAAATAAGATTATGAATATTCTGTATGTTTAAGTAAGGAAAATCATTAATTTATAAAAACAAGTAGTAATGATATTTTTCACAAAGACTGTATAGATTAATTTTCAAAAGAATAAATTAAATATCCAATATATGGTAGTGTTATGAAAACATATAATGGGAAGTGTAATATAATTCATGATGACGATATTTGTATTTAGATTAATTTTGTAATATTTTATCTGGGAATGAGGAAAACCATATTACTATTAAAAATATTAAAAAGCTAATAAAAACTATTTTTCATAAATGGGTCCATTTCCAAGTACATCTAGTCAAAGACTAAAGTGTACTTCAGCTGACACTAACAAAGTTGTCGATAATTCAGAAACATCAGAAATGCCAAAGATGAATATTTTTGTATTTATTCAAAGAAGGAATTATCAAGTAAATTAGGGAGTTGGTTTATATCTATTTGGATTCTGTTGTTTAATGAAAAATTGTTTTAATAACTAATGATATTTTAGGTTTTATTTATTATGGAAATTAAACAGAACTGAATATAATTTAGTTGATTCCATTAAAAATTGTAATCTCAAATTCAATGAAATAAAAAGTAATCATTCATTAGCTTTAGAATATGAATATTTTCAACAAGGAATAAAACAAATAGTACCTACTAATTTAAATAAAAATATTGGAATTTATTATCAGTTAGAAATTTTAAAAACCTATAATGCATTTAAGATCTAAAGTAGCTGTTGAAATTAAAGACTATTATATAATAGTTGATGACATGTTGGTTCATTATCTTAAGTACATTGTAAGTAGGCTGTTTATGTTTTCTTATTGGCAACGTTACGTAGCACTCTGTATGAAAATCACTGGCTGTGCTGTGTGCAGTCTGTGGCTAGTTTGCATTGTTGTCTGCCATTGTAGTGTTGGGCAGCGGCAGCTGGATGTTAACAGCGTGTAGCGTTGCGCAGTTGGAGGTGAGCCGCCAGCAGTGATGGATGTGGGGAGAGAGATGGCGGAGATTTGAAATTTGTAAGACTGTCATGAACTGCTATATATAATATGACTATTAAGGTAAATACAGTGTTTGTTCTCTGTTAAAATCTTTCATTTGCTAACTATGCCTATCAGTAGTTAGTTCCTTCCTTAGTTTGAATCTTTTATTTAGCTGGCAGTAGTGGCGCTCACTGTATTGCAGTAGTTCGAGTAACGAAGATTTTTGTGAGGTAAGTGATTTGTGAAACGTATAGGTTAATATTAGACAGTACCATTCTTTTGTAGGGATTATTGAAAGTCAGATTGCGTTGCGCTAAAAAATATTGTGTGTCAGTTAAAGCACAGTCTTGTATAATTCTTCAAAAAGGGGACGTTTCATATGGCGACCCTGCCAGGATACCTCACTGGAATCTTCAGATTTTTTCCTTGTAGTTTGTGTAATTAGCGTAGATTTTGTTTATTGCTAGCGCGTAATTGTAGAGAGAATCTCCTTTGTAGTTGCAGTCATTCATTGTTGTACAGTAATACAGTTGTGACATGCATGTAGATTTGCACCAAGTATTTAAGTAGACATTATTTCCATTTCTATGTTAATGTGTTATCTTATTTTGCTCTTCAAATTGTGCTTTTCTGTGTTATTGTGTGAAAAATTGTGACAATAATGGCGTGTGAAAAACGTTACACTAGGCTCCAAAGTAAACTGAGAAATAATAGTGACGACGAGCGTAGCTTATCAGCGCCGCCGAGTAATGAATTTACTAATGTTCAAAGTAGTAATTTGGTAACTGTGCATAGGGAAGTGGAGCGGGCGTCAAATAATGGTGTAGACAGTGAAACAGGTAGTGAACAGGGAAGCATTATCGATCGATCGGTCGGCAACAGCTCGCCTCAGGAATCGGGAATGACAGAACACAATATTGCAAATACTGTAGACTCAGGTTTTGGGTTCTCACCGTTTTCTCAAAAGAGTCAAGACACATTATCCGCTTGTCAAAATGTGAATGTTGCCGGTGCAAATTCACTGCTGAAAAGCACTGAGGAACATGTTTCAGACACCAATGCATTGTTATTACAATTAATACAACAAATGGGACAAACACAGCAAAAGCTTCAAAAGTTAGACACGATGGAACAAAATCAGAGACAAACACAGCAACAGCTTCAAAAGTTAGACGTATTGGAACAAACTCTTGAACAAACACGTGAAGATTTAACTACTGAGTTACATAACATTGAATCGAAATGTCAAAAAGTCTGTAATGACGTAAAAACACAAATTTGTGAGCATTTTCAACCTATTTTTTCGCGGCATGACAATGCATTACAGAATCACGAAACAGCCATAAAAGAACTGCAAACTATTGTTCATGAAAATCATGAGACCTTGCAAGCTAAATTTGACTCAGTTGTATCTACCGATTTGGTTACGCAACTTGCAAAAACTCAGGAAAACTTAAATCACGCAGTAGATACTCTGAAACTTGGTTCAGAAAAACACACTGAGGAAATAAGTACACTATCGGAGAAAGTAGCCGAACTTTCGGATCAGTTCACTAATGTATCTACGTAGGTAGATGATAATCTGAATGACACAAAACCGGTAGTCTTTAATGACACAGAAGAGTGCGAACAAATTAAGAAATTCAATCAAAATCTAATCAATATACAGTACAAAAGAGAAATCCGGGAAGTACAAGATTAGTTGGCACAAGTAATACAAAAATTACAAATTTCAGAGGACACTCGCGCTCCAACACGGGAAGAGGGACTTAGAAATACAGAAAAGCCGCAAAATAATAACACAGGGCATTTCGGAAGTTATGAAAGAAATTGGCAATGTGCACCGAATTTTGAGATGGAACGGCCGACACGACCTAACAATGACCGATATGCGACTCGCCGACATGATGATTTTGACTATAAGCTGTTCATTACTACACGTAAATTCAAAACATTTAAGAATTCTGGCAACGACATTCATCCACAAGCATGGCTCCATCAATTCTCTCATTGTTTTCCTCCCAACTGGTCGTTAGAACACAGATTAGAATTTATGTGTGGCTACTTAGAGAATGAACCAGCTGTAAGAATGTGATCGGTCATTCACGATTGTCACAGTGAAGGAGAATTTTACCATTCCTTCCTCTCAGCATATTGGTCTCAAGCTACACAAGACCGAGTAAAACATAGCATCATGATGATGAGACACTTTGAACAATCAGAATTTTCCAGTCTTGTCAAATATTTTGAGGACATGTTGCATAAGAATCAGTATCTTTCAAACCCATACAGCCCCTCAGAACTCATCCGCATTTGCTTACTCAAATTGTCTGAACATTTACGACATATTATTTTAGCAGGACGTTGCAAAGACGACATTGAAGCTTTTCAGGGACTGTTACAAGAACTGGAAATTGACACTGACAATTGCGGAACGCGAAAACAGGAACACAACAATTACAGGTCACATCTGCCACAATTCCGCGATGAAAGAAATAATAACTGGACACGACAAGGCTATTCTCACAACATATCGTGACCAAAACAGACACCACCCGTATGACAACCGTTGGCAGAGTAGTAATAATTACAGGGAAAGATCACCTCTTCGCGGTAATGACAATGACAGAGACAATCACAGAAACAGACAATATGGCAACCAGAACTATTATTATTACGGGAAACAGAATAACTTTAGATGCAACGGTCCAGCGCGCAGTTACGATTCAGGGAGAAATTCTCCATCACTTAACCGACAAGAAAGAAACTACAGGAACTACCGACATGACGACAGACGATATAATCATAACGACAGACCTGAATTTCATCAGAACTGGCGGGATTTAAACAGGGCTGGGCCCTCTGGGCAAGGTGAATTTGTAGAAGTTAGACCTCCAAATCCCAATAACGACGCGCGTCAACAAAGGAACAGACAATGACTCGCACCGCAGGCAGCCGCGTGCGCCGGCTGGCTCAGAGAAAAATAACATAGACGCTAACCTTGAGAAAAATTTTAGCACTCCTCACCGACGTATACCGCATGATAATTCCGTTCAAGTTGAAACTCAGAGTACTAGGAAGAGTAAAGGACTGCACCACGTTTCTCATGTAAAACCGTTTATTGAAAGATAATCTGCTTTTTAACTTAGTCTTTGCTATAAAATTTTTCACTTTACATTACTAGTATGCTTAGTCAGACTTAGAATCTGTTAACATGCAACAATGTTTGAAGTTAAATAAATTACATTAATCCTCAGGGGGGTACACGCTTACTTTGTGTACCATGTGTTTGGCAAGCACAAGGAGCCCTAGCTAATATGGTATTTGCTTATACAACTTTACACATCGGTACCATATTTCTCTAACACATAAATTACACAGCTATCTGATTATTTAACAGAGAAACAAACATTTTTTTATTACATCAGTGACAGATGTTTACGCAATTAAACAGTTGGATAACTTCACACTTATGAAACTGTATTTTGTCTGTACTTTGTAAACTGTTCATATTTTTCAGAACCATTGTGATACTATGAGAGCTTTGAATGATGTATTTGGTATGGGATCATGATTTTTGAAGTGCGTTTGAGGCAGATGACACTTTTGACATGAGCAGTGGATTTTTTTAGGTTTTGAAATTATTGGAGGAAGCTACGACGATTTTGAGAGTTGACTGAGGTGTTATGATGTTATTATTACGATGACTATGTGTATTATGCTGTTGCGGTATGTTTGTGATCAGTAAGCTGATGCTATATGAGTTATTTGATTATGCTACATATCTGTAATGATGAAATATTGAAGAAGTGTCGACGAATAAGGTAAGGAATAATGAGTCGTGGTTAGGGACTCTGGTTTGTGAAAAAGGTTGTTGGAAACCACGAATCGTACTTTAAGAGTTATGAAATGTGTGTATATGCATGAATGTATCACAATGCTGGCGAAAATTTTTTGGACGCTGTTATATTTATAGGATTTTGTTTCTACAGATGTGTAACCCAAATTCTTGACCTGTGAAATATTTTTATATGAGGCTGTCACTGTGGCGGAAACTGCCATCATAAATATTTCAGCAAGAAAGGTAAGTGACCTTGGCGTAATGCGTTTTGGGCGCCCAGCTGAGAGGTAGACGTCTGACAAAAGAAAGCCATTAGGTGCAAAAAAAAAAAAAAAAAAAAGGAGGCCATTATCCTCGCTATTGACATTCCTTTGTAGAAAGCATCGCAAATACGACACTCTCGAACTTGAAAATATATGATTACACTGTGGAGCTCTTAATTTATGATATTTACTAAAATGCCTAATGAAATGATGAGAAACATTTTACATCCATTGTCTTTCTAGTTGAGAGATTGCTCATTTTGTTTAATATCTAGTTTCTAGTGGCACTGCAGCATTGGTTAAAATAAAATTTTATAGATGTACTAATATAAATATTTTCTGTCTACAGATCGAGTAAATAATAATTTTTTCAAAAAAATGAGGGAGCACAAAAAGACATTTACCTTCACAGGAACTGCATTCATAATTTTCTTTTCAAGTACTTTGTAACTTTTTTGGTAGAATAACTTCTTGTGGTGCACCACTTTAATTACTTAGACATTAAGATGTGATTATACATTTCCCTTATCTGCATTGTTATCTTTAGTGTACTATTTTTTCTGCTTGAGCTATGTCATGTTTAGGTATAAGTTATTTCATTTTCTGCTGCTGTTTGCCAGGCATAGTGCTACCGAATTTTAATTTGTGTTACTCTGCTAAGCCAGATTTATTTTTCTTGTTTGCTGCACATTGCCTTATATTAGTTGTAATATTGCAATTGCTTTGCTAATTTCTGTAATGCTGCTTCCTTTGCAAATCTGCATTTTTTTTATCATTGCTGTTTGTGTTAATTGTTTTGTGCTGCTGCATTGCCTCGCCTGTTAGCTTAGCGTCTGAGCTCAGTAGATTTAAGTTAGCTTAAGAGGGGGTAGACTATATAAGAGAATGAGTTGCGATGAATTGGAAGAAACGCATTGAGAAGTTATACGAAAAAAGTACAGAAAGCAGGTATAGATAGGACCTATCTTCTGGTAAACCTTCCGGGATGTAAGGTCGTGGTCCATGAAACTCTTCAGCTCCTAACGTTTCGTCCAGAGCTGCGCTGGACATCTTCAGAGGGGTGTTTCTCCTCTGGTGAGTCTTGCCGGAGGAGAAACACCCCTCTGAAGATGTCCAGCGCAGCTCTGGACGAAACGTTAGGAGCTGAAGAGTTTCATGGACCACGACCTTACATCCCGGAAGGTTTACCAGAAGATATGTCATCCGGTCGTGAAAGCCTTCATACTATGATAGATAGGACCTTTTGGGAATAATGAAGAACGAAGGGAGATCTCCGAGAAGTAAAGAAAGTGTTTTTGGACCCTTGTGTATTTATGTTCTTCCTGTCTTAACATGCTTATCTGATAAGACTTATGTTGTAGAATGTTTCTGATACTCAGCTACATGAACTATGATGAGGAATACTGTTATCCTCAAATATAATTTGCATGAATAATATGTTATTTACTTTGTAAAGATGTTAGACATTATTAATTCTGTTCTGTTTTAATGCTCATGTGTGAAGTCGATGTTTCAGTAATTATTCTGATCTTTTATGTATGTACTTACGTCATAATTCCTGTAACACTGATGCATATGTTATTTCGATTCTTTTGTAAAGCCCATATTACTACAAATGTTATCTGTACTATTATGTTCTGTAATGATGTATTTTGTACCTTTGTAATTGTATTTTCATGTTGTAAATTTATAATTGTATAGACACCAGTTCTTCAAATTAAGTTACATTTCACTGCACACGTTTCTGTTGGTCATAGTATATGGACAATATGTGGGAAGTAGGGACTGATAGTGTTTGCATGTGTGTTAATGATTCAGCAAGGGACTGGATAACAGCATTGCTGGTTCTAAGGACAATTCCAGAAACTTTGTGAGTGCACAAGTGGTGGTTTACGGACTTGCTATATTGTCTGCAAGTCTCTTCGATGGTGATTTTACACCTGCACATTTGCAGCAGATGGCTGCTGGCCGTCTCTTCAAGGACTACAGTGGGTCTGCGCCTTTGCTGACTCACCAGTACCATTATTTCTACAAGGACTGCAGTGGGTCTGCGCCTCTGGTGGCCCACCAATACCGTAATCTCTACCAGGAGTACAGTGGGTCTGCTCTGTGATGACCTACCAATACTCTTCAAAACTTCGATTGACTCTGCTGTGGGTTTGCTCTGTTGTGGCCCATTACTTGTCTGCATGTCAAGAGTCAGCACTGTCTTTCCATTGGAAGGACAACACTACTTCTTCAAGACAGCATGGAAATCCACTACTTCTGTGTGCATTTTCTTTTACTGCTCAGACTTTGAGAAAAACACTGCTATTTTACTGTGATGAACGATCAGGACTGTCTTTATGGACTGTGAGAAAATTTTAGCTTTTGACCAACAGTCTATCAATAAGTGTGTGCATTTGATATCTTTGTTATTGTAATTATGAAAAATTTTATCAAATCATTATTGGCCACTGCCCAAAACAATTTTAAAATTTTTTTTGTGGGGAGCATGGGGGCTATGTAAGTAGGCTGTTTATGTTTTCTTATTGGCAACGTTACGTAGCGCTCTGTATGAAAATCACTGGCTGTGCTGTGTGCAGTCTGTGGCTAGTTTGCATTGTTGTCTGCCATTGTAGTGTTGGGCAGCGGCAGCTGGATGTTAACAGCGTGTAACGTTGCGCAGTTGGAGGTGAGCCGCCAGCAGTGATGGATGTGGGGAGAGAGATGGCGGAGTTTTGAAATTTATAAGACTGTCATGAACTGCTATATATAATATGACTATTAACGTAAATACAGTGTTTTTTCTCTATTAAAATCTTTCATCTGCTAACTATGCTTATCAGTAGTTAGTGCCTTCCTTAGTTTGAATTTTTTATTTAGCTGGCAGTAGTGGCGCTCGCTGTATTGCAGTAGTTCGAGTAACGAAGATTTTTGTGAGGTAAGTGATTTGTGAAACGTATAGGTTAATATTAGACAGTACCATTCTTTTGTAGGGATTATTGAAAGTCATATTGCGTTGCCCTAAAAAAAATTGTGTTTCAGTTAAAGCA
This sequence comes from Schistocerca americana, assembly GCF_021461395.2. NCBI lineage: Eukaryota > Metazoa > Arthropoda > Insecta > Orthoptera > Acrididae > Schistocerca > Schistocerca americana. The sequence continues at coordinate 874,149,670 of NC_060120.1, read as the reverse complement.
CAGTCTTGTATAATGCTTCAAAAAGGGGACGTTTCAACATGAAAGAGTATGAACAACAAGTCATCGAATTTGGACATCAGTTAAGAATCAAAGGTGAAGACAAAGCAGAATTATAAAATAAAATTAAAAACCTAGAACAATGCAGTATGAATACGAAAATCTCTGTTGGCAAGGTTAAACAAAGAACAGATAATGGTTAGAACTTTGAACATAGCTGCTAAGGATCAGTGACCATGTCAGAATTATATTAGAACAAATAAGCTCTCGGTCACAAATATTAAGTCAAAATTGACCAGCTTTCGACGCTGCTCTGAGCGTTGTCTTCAGAATTAGACTAACTGTTCTATATTAAGTATATTATACATTAATAAAATTAAAGATTGTATTGACTAATGAAAGATGCAGTACTTACAAGTCACATATTAAAAAAGATCTACGCCAGAAAGGCGACATCATGAATAGTTGTAAGTAAGATGTCGAGCCGCTAAGGGCTGCTCGTACTTCAGTGAACAAGGGTTGCAACAAGACATAAATATCATAAAAAAATAATTCATGAATTACTATATGATTTTAAAGATAAGAAGAATAAGAAATTTTTGTTTTTCATTACACACCATTAACTGAGATAGTTAAATTAACGATTAATGTAAATGAGCCTTTTGATTATATTAATGCTTTAACTAAATATCGCTTAAAATAAATGTGCATGTTGGATTCAATTACACCTAACGAAATAAAATAAATTGATGAAGAATTACAAGAGAAAATAAATGAAACTACATGTGGTCGTATAAACGAAAATAATTTAATAATCATCTTGGGGTTGAAGCTCTTTTTTCCCATGTTCGCTTCAATAATATGTCTGTTTTTGGATATGTTCTGCCTTTAGCAAAACACAATTTTGGTTTTTAATTTTTATCCCAAACACGTTTTGCTGCAGTCTGAAATTTCAAATATCTGTAATTACGGTTTAAAAACTAACAGCTACATGTATACAAACAACAAAGAACATTCTTTATCTTTAACAGATGAAAAATAAAAGCCCACTGAAGATGCTGAAACTGCAGTGAAACATGTTTGGGTCAAAAAATAGAAAACAAAACTGTGTTTTGCAAAAGGTGGCCCCAATTCAAAAACATACGAAAATAATTTAAGTTTAAATAGAATGAAGTTATTAGATAGAGTGAAAATTGATCATGTTAACAATGCAAATGTTAAGAGTTGCTTTATAGAAGAAAAACAATGCAATAGAAGTAATGATCGAATAACACATAATGAAATGGAAATTACAACTACTTGTTAATAAAAGTAAATTTCCAACACCTGTTTTCATCATTAAAATTCATATTACGTTCATAAAATATTTTGTACACAGATTACACAGGAAACCATCAGGTTACATCAGATCAAATTTAAAATTTTCAAATTATTCTGAAATTGAAACTTTTTGTTTATTTTTACTTGAATATCAAAATATACTTGGTCTTATTTAATAAAAAAGTTAGTGAAATAATTATTATAGTCAATATACAACCGATTTAAAATTTCAATAATCACTTCCACTTATACAGAAAAATGTTCATTAATTGTGTATATTGTTTTCCCTGTGAGACCTAGAATCAATTTATAAAACAATTTTATCTTCATTTACCCATCTACTATGTGTATTATCAAAATTAAAATTTATTACATTTCTTATTTAAAAATTGTTCAACAACATCAATGTGTGGGCAATTCGTTCAATGGTTCTTGTTCACAAAAATTCCCTTTATTAGTTCATATCTTTCAGTTTAAATGTGACTGTATTCATATGAATAACGTCTTCAATTTTAAAAAAACATTTGATTCCACCAATATTTAATTTTTCACATCGCAATCTCCTGCAAAAAGCCCAAAATATTTAAATCTATCAACAGGTTTTAATTCAAAAGTTGGAGCTTCACTGTGTTTAATATAATTTAACATTCTTTCACTAATATTAATTTTTTAACATCATCCTCTTTTATTTTTACAGCACTTTTTGTCTCTTCCTCATATTTCTTCTATGCAGCTTGAATACCTGATTCACTTAATGTGAAGTCATACATACCAGGAATATTATTGGGCCAATCTTGTAGTTTCTTAATTGGTGATGAATCTCCAAATTCTTCTATATGAGGATGTTGATGACAAGGAACCATTTGTTTTCCAAATTCTCTATGTTCTTCAGTAACTTTCAGACCATTATCATTTAATTCTTCTATTCCTTCTTTAACTAGCATCGATTACTATTTGATCATATTTTTTATATTTTTCATATTCTGTTCATGGTTGTTTATTCCAAACTTTGAGCTGTTCTTTCAATTCTCCAGCTTTCTTTCTATTTCATTTAGCTTTTTTAACGATTTCTGGGTCATATTTAGGAAATATTTATCAGAGTTGAAAAAATGAATTAATCATTTTTAACATCTAAATTTTAATGTTGAATATTATTGCTTAATATTTATATCATTATGAAATTCTGTATTTTATTTCTGAACTTACCCTCATTAAATTTTCTAATCATGTCTACTGTAAAATATCCAAATTTATCATTCCCACATTTACTTCACGTTTCTTTAAAATCATCAAACTTCAAATCACCATCAACTAATTCGAGATAACTATGACTTAAAACTGTCATCTTGTATGAAAATATTTAAAAAATTCAGATTATCTCTGACTAATAGTTTTGGTATTTTTGAATACGTTTGAGCTAAATAAAAATAGTCAATTCCTTTATATCTTCCTCTAGAAAAATATTCTCTGACTATGTCCTGATTTTTAAGACTAGAATTATGAAAGACAGCAACTGAATTATTTTGACATTGATCTAATGGAATAATTTCTTCAATATTTCCAAAAATCATTCTATCTTCAACTTTTCGTATATTCTTATAAATTCCTGATATTTTGGTTGATCTAAACCTTTTGTATAAACATACAACTGACAAATTTTATTCCAGTTCAACCCTCCTGGAGCTAGAATATAATTGTCATTCAATAATGCTGTTTTTCCACACCCACTTGGTCCAATAATTGCACACTGAGTAGAATTTGGAATTCATATTTTTGGTTCCCAATCTGTCATTTACTTAATAAAATTTTTTGTATATTAAGTTCAATGTAGTAGATTATTTCAGTTAAGTGATAAGTTATCTGTTCGTAAAATAGAATCACTGTTTCAGTAAGAGAGACTTATATAAATGTTTCACTATTTGGTTTCTATTCAACTTTTGAAACTCCAAATATTAAATTGAAAAATAGTAAATTATATTGTGATAGAGAACGAACAAAAATTGCTGTTGGTCAATACAGTTTGAAAAATTTAGAGAAATTCATTTATTTGGCAAAGCCAAATATTCATATAAAAGCAGATGAAATTTTCAATAGAGTTATCATTGAAAATGCTGTTAAATTATTTGACTATAGAGAGGATTATGTTGGTAAAGTTTAGGGTTTAATAATAATATCATTGAAGCTAATGAAAAAGTGTTTGTATAGATTTCCTAAAGTTATTGAATTTGAATCAAAAAGCTTTAATTTAGCAGATGGATTGTTTGTTAAACATACTGATCGTTTTCATAGAGAAACTAATATTATTGCTTCATTTAAACCAAATGCTGAATGTGGAAGCACAGTATCCTGTAGATATTCCTATTTTTGATCCTATTCAAGATTTAAAAATTACTATAATAGATGATAAATGATAATCTGATTGACTTTAATGGTGTTTAAGTATCAGTTGTGTCTTAACAGATTTTGTCCTTAATAAATAATGAACGAACTAGAGAGTTACCAGTTGTGGCGAAATAAATAAAAAACATTTTACATTTTAAATTCCACATCATTGTTGATTTAATCAGAGTTCTCACCTTAGACGTAGAATTAGTCCTTCTGCCACAATATTAATTCATTAGTCGCCATCGATGTTCTTCTCTTTGTTGACCGTGTGTACCATCATGAGTCGGCATCGGTTCACTTCACGAAGACGGTGGAAACCAAGGAATACTATGCTACGTCGCTATAAATAATTTTCGTAACACTTTGATACTTTTCACTATTTTTTATTCACAACACAATAAGACTTGCTGTGCTCGTCGCACAAACCATAATTACCAACCATATGGCTGCCTTTCCACACAGTCCAAAAATCACGTCCATCCTCCACAAGGCAACAATCGAAAGTGTCCCTTAGCTCCTTGGAGTATCAAACAAAAGAGAATCCAATGTGAACTTTACAAAGATTATAATATACATGCCTCTCAATTTATCTTTGGCGCAGCTTTTAAGATATTGTATGTCTCTGCATAGGAATGTGTCATTACAACTGCCCCCCTACTGTATACTGTCACTAGAAAATTTTATTTGATTGACAGGATACAGTAGTCGTCCTTGCAATTGATAGGTTTGGGGGTCTTTTATTTACAAACTTCATTTTTATTGTCTCATTTTCATGGCACTGTGAATTTTTTGGTGTTTCTGAGTGTGTGTCAGTTTTTTGGTATACTTATGCTAATATTTACAAACCTTAATCCTAATATACAAAGTTCTGGTTAATACTGAGAAAATGACATCATGTAGTAAAGTTTGTACAGTAAAATATACACTGAATACAACGTTACATACAAATGTTTCCTTCCTCATCAGAGGTGAAAATTAAGTCCTTGTATTGCTTTCTGTATTTATTCTGGGGCGACGAGCTTTGTTCGCTAGCCCGTGTTGAATATGGGCGGGTGATACGCGCGCCTGATTGTTTGGTTGTCCGTTAGCGGGCGACGTTGGTTGAATGCGCACGCCAGTGCACTGAATATACACCGACGTGCGGGTACCGTCGAGACTTCCGAACCTCAGTATGCGTGTGCTTTTTGTAGTTCCTTCCAGTACTTAGACTGGATATGACGAGGTACATTGCAATATGTGCCCCGAAGAACACACCACACTATGTGCGAGGCGGAGGACGATCCCGTCGATGCAGCTCCTGGTAAGAAGCGTACCATGTCAAACTTGTTTGGCATTGTCCTTTCCTACTGTGACGCCATGGGTCGTTTGACGATACAAGCTTCAATTTTCGATGTCACTTGTTTAGGCTCGCTGACACTTGCAACGTAGCACTACTTTGCACAATTTTAATTTCTACACACACCACTTTAACCGCGAGTATTGCGATCGAAACTTCCTTTTCACTACACTTTTTTTTTCTTCGCATTAACCCCTTTTACCTATTGTACTGAGATTCATTCCCCTCAATACTTCTGGTCAATGCACATAATTTGTAAGTCACGGGACTTGGCATGAAATACAAAATACATCACATACAATGGAATAACATATAATACATACAATACATTGTTTACATTAACTACAGGAAAAAACTATTGACTAAAATTGAAAAAATTTTTGACCACTCATAGTGGCTTCTACGTCTTGGATTTTACTGACACACACACTCGCCTTTTTCCATTGATCTGTTAGAAGGAACAAGTCCTTTGTTTTCCTTCTTGAACTCGAGTATAAGTTAAGGTTTACCTCCGTTACGTATTCTTCATACGCAACGACATGCATCAGCATGCAGAGAATACACCTGTAGCCGCTCCACTGAAGCTTGGGAAGGGGATTTTCTACCTTCTACTTAGGGTAGTGGCAACGACTACGTGTATGCTACGGTTTTTTGCGTATAAAATCTGAAAATGCACGAAATAATCATTTGTATGCATCATAACCCTAATATGTACAGTGTTTTGTGCTTAAGCACGTTCTGGTGTGCTTGTAAATCATTACCTCTAATAAAATTTCCTACATTAACATTGACATATAAACATACAATCTTGAAGTTCAGGGTGTAGCTACTATTAATATGTACAGTGTTTCATAATAGCGGCACGCCCTTGTGTGCGTGTATCATTTTCAATTAAAGTGCACTTATAGGCGTCTTGTGTTATCATGGGAGAAAAAATAGACATTTTAATGCATCGGTTGTCATGAAAATCTATGTACACGAATAATCACACTTTCATAGCTTCAGTGCAGAATGAAATTCTGTATGACTTTTTTTTCATAGTTTATTTTATAGACGATTCCTTTGCTTACAGGTCGTCGATCACACTACTTACCTGTTTCTCGTATAGCGGCGATGTCATTTTCATTCTTTGTGACCGTAAATCGTTATATGTATGAAAGATATAATTTTAACATGATTTATCCTTTCATGTTTCAAGTGGGTAAAGTAATTCATACCTTCCTTCTGCATACATGAGTGAAGCATCGCTAATGTTGCACTTTGTATCAGGTTTTTCGTATTTTCTCGTAAACTCGTAGAGTCTTACGGTTTAATTAAGTTGTTTCTTGATGTTAGGTATACATGTTTATAAGAGGTTGTCTTAGAGTTTAATTTTCCTTATACACTTCTACGTTGTTTAAGTTCCGTACATGTACAGGGCTTCTTTCGCCTTTCACACATTCATACATACGTTTATACACAAAAAAATATCTACCACTATAATATACACTTTGCTGGTGGGGCCCTTTTTCGGTACCCTGCACCATTCCTTCAATATTCCAAAATAATTCAGGGTGTGCTGAGCATCGTCCCTTATACTAATAATACTTACAACTAAATATTTCTCCTTACATACATAACTGCCTTACAGTCCATTAATGCGCAACATTCCCTATTTTCCTCCTTTACACTTTAGCTTTCGTACATGTACCCTCGTGTATAGCTTATATATTCTACAAAGTTGTTTGCTGAGTGCTTCAGGTGTTTCCTAACGTTAATGTGTGTCTCTCCCTCTATAAACCCTAGGTATTTGTTTTGAGAGCGATTCAGTTCATTACTCACGCTGCATAGATCTGTTTATTATTATCCTATTTTAAAGCTTGTGTCACTCTTTTCCTTAGTCACAAAAATTCCTGCGTTTACCTTGTTGTTCATTCTGAAAATCGCTAGCTACTGTGTAATGTAAATGTATGCGTTATCTCTTTGATTTCCTCTTTGCTGCTTTTTCCCTATATGTAATTGTGTGCTGTTCTCGTGTACATAGCCTTTCTTCCGGTTATATATCTGCATTATTTATCTATTTACTTTTTTCTATTTTCTTTCTCCTTCCGTACAAGCTAAGATTTTACTCAGTATAATATAATATTACAATACCGTCCATGACCAGTATGTACTTGTATGTTCACTTTTATTACGTAATACCAGCTTATAATTAAATTTTCTAAGTTACTATTTACAAGACTTGTGTACCCTTTCCTTTCTTGTTTTTGAATGACTTTCGTCTCTGTGTCTCATAGTAAGAGTGGTCTCAAAACTTTTAAACGTTACGCGCATGCGCGCTTACGTACCACGACTGGACTGTAGGCGCGGGGAAAACTCTGCATTGTTGGTGAACATTATTCGTGATAGCCACCATCGTGTAATACTCACGTGACACCTGGACTCGGCCGCGCATGCGCCTTCGCGCTTTGTATACGCTCAGCTGATCGGACATGGAAGGGAGGAAGATTTCTCCCCGGCTCGCTGCCTACAGTGCGGCCAATGACCTCGTCTTGACATGCAGCTATCGCGTGCTCATGAGCTGAGCGTTGGATTGCAACTTCGACGTGTGGTTTGTTGCTCGTCTCAAGCGAACAAACTCTGACCTTCGCGCTAATTTGTCTTTGTTCCCCTCTCTTAAATAACTGAGTTAGACTACAAAAGTACGGTATGGTTTATTTTATAGTGTTAAGACTCACAGTAACACATGTTTCATTAGGTTTGGTTAAATATGCGTTTTTAAGTTGGCATATGCCCCCAGTTGTTCGCAAGTTTCTTAGGTTAATGACAGCAATTTTACTATGTGATCCAAGGTTGTATAATTTCAATTTTGCTAAAATAATATATAACCTTTAATGAAAAAATTCCTTGATATCCTTGTGGGGGTATAACCCTTTCATCTTGCCCGTTCGTGTGTTACCTAACAGATAACATCCTAGGTGGGGTTTGTCTATTATAATGAAAGGGCCATCATACAACAACTGCCACTTTTTGTTTAATGCCTTAATTTTAGAGGATTTTGGGTGGGTACGTAATAGTACTTCCTGTCCAATGTTAAATTCTGTAACCTTTCTTATCTTTTTGTTGAATTGTTTTTTCCTTATTTCTGCTTGTTCTTCCATCTGTAGTAATGCTTGACGTACCTTTTCGTCTAGTGTTATTTCCTTTGTGGCTAATTTAGGGAAAGGTTTAGCCCATTCGTCAAGTTCTGTGCCTTGAAACATTAACTCTGTAGGTGTAAAGCCTGTTGAAGTATGAATTAAATTATTTACAATATGCTGAAAGGGGGCTATGTATTCCACCCACTTTGTCTGTTTATTTGGTATATAAGTTCTTATAAAACGATTAAATTCTTTAAAATTTCTCTCAACCGGGCTCGATTCTGGGTGAAATTTGGATACCAATATATGTTTTATGTTTTGAGATTCGAGAAATGTTTTCCATTTATTACTAGTGAAGTTTGTTGCATTATCAGTTAATATAATTTTCGGTTTTCCCACTAGTGGTATGTAGTCTTCTATCATGCGTTTGATTATTGATCCCGACAGTACTGCTTTTATAGCATCCTTTTTTAAGTACTTTGTGAAGACATCATAAAATGCGATCACATATCTAACTCCTCCCCTAGCTCGTGGATATGGTCCTGCTGCGTCCACGGAAACTAGTTCTCTTGGTCTAGTTGGAATGATAGGGTGTAATACGTCCAAACGAGATCTATTAAGATGTTTAACCTTCTGACATATTGTACACTTTTTTATTATTTGTTCAATCCTGCGTCTGAGATTCGGGAAGTAACAATACGTTGATATTTTCGCTGTACATTTTGATACCCCATAGTGTCCCCATACTCTATGTGTGTGTCTTATCAAATTGTCTATGTATTCTTCCGGGATGCAGACACACCAGGTGTTGGATTGTGGATTGCGCCTGTAGAAAAGAACATTGTTTGACATTGTGTAATATTGTTTCAATGTACTGTTGTCATCTGCCTGCAGTCTTTGCATAACTTGTCTCCATCTATTGTCTTCCTTTTGTAGTTTGCTCATGTCCTTACACATCTTTCTGTAATATGGTTGAAATGTGCCATCATGCATCAGAAAAACTCTAAAATCGGAAGTCTGTTCGATCAATTCATTGAACTCCCTCAAGCCTTGTGGCAAATGCGATAATGCGTCAGCAATTACATTCTGTTCACCCTTGATATAAACTACCTCGAAATCAAATTACTGGAGGAATAAACACCAACGTGCAATTCGTTTGTGCAACAATTTGCATGTGAGTAAAAACGATAGTGCTTGATGGTCACAAAACACTCGTGTATGCCTTCCCCAGAGATAGTACTGGAACTTGCGGAAAGCCCACACTACAGCTAACGCTTTAAGTTCAGTTGCTGAATAGGCTCTTTCACATTCCGTTAACGTTCTACTGGCAAAACTAATTATGTTTACTTTCTGTTCTCCATTGTCATTTACTAATTGGAACAGACAAGAGCCTAATCCCTGACATGATGCGTCCTTGCTCAAACAAAAGTTGTAGTTCATGTTAGGATGCTTCAGAATGGGTGCGTTTATGAGTGCCTGTTTGATTTTTACGAAATCTTCCTCACATTTTTCTGTCCACAACCATGTGTGGTTTTTCCTTAAAAGGTTGAGTAGGGAATCACTATTCAGTAACTGTTTGGGCACGAATTTTCGAAAAAATGACGTGAGCCCCAGAAACGCTTTCAATTGTTTACGTGTTTGTGGTGAGGGGAAATATTCTATGGCATCAAGCTTTTTTGGATCTGGTAAAATTCCGCCTGGTGAAATAATGTGGCCTAAAAATTTTATTTGATCCCTTCCGAATTCGGACTTCTTAAAATTTGCAGTGACGTCATATTCTCGGAACATTTGGAACACCTTGTGTACCAATTCTACATGCTCTTGCCAGGTGTCCGTGGCTATCAAGAGATCGTCTACATACAACGTCACTTTGCTAATCAGTTCTGGACCCAATACTCCGTCCAAAGCCTCTATAAACACCCCAGCACTCACGTTGAGTCCAAATGGCAGTACTTGGAATTGATAGCTTCTGCCAGCATGAATGAACGCAGTATATTTTCTGCTATCACTATGTAGGGCTATTTGCCAATACGAAGCCTTCATGTCAACGGATGTTAAATACTTCACTCCATGAAATTTAAGCAGTTGCTCATCTAAGTTCTCCGGCCTAGTGCGTATTGGTACGATGATCTTATTAATTTCCCGCGCATCAAGTACTAATCTGACTGATCCGTCAGGTTTGCTAACGGTTAGGATGGGACTGCAGTACGGTGAATGTGAAGGTTCTATCACCTTCCACAGAACCATTCTATCTATTTCTTTGCGAACCGCTTCCTTCTTTGCCCATGGTATCGCATATGATTTATGGCAGTACGTTTTATGTGGGTAGACTTCCATTTTGTATTCATACGTTTTGATTATTGTTGGCTGTTTTCTAACAATGTCGCGGTATTCATAAATAAGATCTGCTAGTTCATTTTGTTGAGTTTCTGAAAGACAAGTGGATTTTCCTACCTTGTCGTGGGCGGCCTGTTCGTTAATTATTTCCGTGTCTAATTGTTCGGGGAAAGGAATATCTATCCGTAAAACTTGTGGGTAAACTAATTTTACTTCAGCTTGTTTCTGTGATTGGCCATTACGATCTATTGTTGACTTTACAAGATTGACCTTCACACTACGACTGCCCACTCGGAAATAGCAAAGTCCACTGCCTATGTCGATGTTTACTTTATGCTGCCGGAAAACTTCCATGCCTAAAATACAATTGACGATTAACTTGTCAACGGTTAAGAATGTACAGTTTATCGTGGCATCGCTAATGGTAACAGGTATTTGCGTCTGCCACTTAATACTATAGCTGTCAAGATTTTACAATTTTCCGTTGGCAACACTGGTACTTTTAATACTTTCGAAACTTCTTTAAATCAACTGTTAGAAATAATATTCGTAGATGCGCCTGTATCTAAAATTACGTTGGTAATTATAGTTCCTATCTTTGCTGTTATTACAGCCTGCACGAGGTCACTTACCTTGTCCGGTACTTTCATCTCTTCTTCACATAGATCATCTTCTACGGTCGCATCCTGATCATATCTTAAAAATAATTGTCTAAGATGTAATGTGTGCTTGTTTGTGCCCCCTGTTGTCAAATCGGTCGGCCGGTGTGGGCTCATTACGACCGATTGTTGTTTACCGGGGGAGACAACGGCGTTGCTTCAGTACTGTCCGTTACCTCTACAAAGTGTACTGAGTGGTTATTCTGTCGCCAATTAGTTTCCGGACCGCTGCGTGCAACATTTTCTTGCGACCGGCCGTCGCTATTCCTCCTTGGTCTGTCATTCCTATTACTGTAACTATTGTAATTTTCATTTGTGTGCCGCCTTTCATCACGCGGGCCTGACCAATCATTCACGTGATTTCTATCATTTCCATACTGGCGTGGACCGTAATCTGTACTATACCTTCGGTCTTCACGTCTCTGTGGTGCCGAATTCCTCCGATTTCCGTAATTCCAGGTTCCATTATTTGGCCTTGTCGCATACGGATGCCAACTGTGTGGGTTTTGTCCACTGCCATTAAAATGATATCCGTTACCGTTGTTTTGATTGGTTCCGGAATATTCATTCCGATTACTTGTGCTCGGCTCTTCTTCGTATATTAGATCAATTGAGTCAAGCACGGAAAGAAAGTATTCAAGGTCGTTCTCCGGTATGGTTACCAATTTTTCGCGTAAGTTCGCGGGTAGTTTGTTTTTCAGCATTTTGAGAACATCTACGTGCGGTATTGGATTGTTCCAATAGCGCGTCTTATTCAAGTACTTCTCGAAATACTTTCTTAACCCGCCGTTTTTGAGGTTGAATACCTCACGGCGCAGTCTTTCTTGGACCCCAGCAGACCAATATTTCTCCAAGAAAGCCCGTTCAAATTGTTCGTAGGTGACGCACTGTTCAGCCATGTCTGTGGCCCACAAAAGTGCGTCGCCTTGTGTGAAGCCTACTACATATCAAATCTTCTGTGCCTCAGTCCAGTTTCTTGGTAAGACATTTTTAAATGCTCTTACGAATACGACTGGATGAGTTTTTCTGGATTCTGTGGAGAAAACTGGAAACTGTCTATGTTTCAACAGGCTCTCATCGACTAGAATCGTCGAGATGCAAGGCGACACACCTACTGCCTGTTGCAGCACCGCGTTTGGCGAATAGCCATTGTTTGTCTGTGCCGGTGCGTGCACATACGCCGGACTGGGCGCGTGATGTTCTGCGTTATTGACATCGTAATCTGGCACGGGCGAATAAGTGTCGCGCTGCCTGCTGCTTGACGTAGGCAAGTCATTTGAAACATTCATTCTACCAGCAATTTCCTTGCGTATTCTGTCCTCGGCTACTTTGATTTCATTACCTAATCTTTCAAAAAGTTTTGTTTCCCGGTCAGTTATTGATTCATTTACATTACCGTTTTCTAAAGTTTCATTTATTTTGATAATGTCCGCGTTGATACGTCGAGTCTCCTGTTTCATAAAACCGACTTCTTCGTTAACTTTATTAACTTGGTCAGGTATTTCTTCACATGCGGACTGTACTCTTGTTAAATTTAATTGAATAGCCTGTACGTTTTCATGTATTTCTTTTTGTACGGTTTGTGTTTGATTGTGTGTTTCTACTATTTCTGACAGTTCCTGTTCCTGTTTGTTTGTAAGATCTGACAATTTCTTTTCTAAGTCATTTGCCAATACATTGTATACACTATTGACGGTTTTGATGACTTTGTCTTCGATCTTTTGATCGATTTCATTGTTGAGTTTATTTAAGCTTTGATCGAAAAATCTGTGTATGTTTTCAATTTGCGTGTTCACACTTGAAAACTGCTGTTGGAACCCAATTTCCATGTTTGACAATTTTGTGTTTGTCATGTTGTGGCTGATTTCTAGATTCGTCAGTTTCTCGCTCACGTTTGACATCAGACTATATAATGCCTCAAGCGTAACTGACGAAGCTTGTGTGTTTGTATTTATGCCATTATTTGTTGCCATTGTTTCTCTGCCACGGTCTGATTGAATCGAAACCGGGCTAGGTTCACTGATTTCACGCGAAATATTTTCATCTGATCTGGTAATCGATGCTTCATCGACTGTGCACAAGGTTTCATTTGCAAGTGGTTCGTTATTGTTAATCCCTGTGGAGTGCAATTGAATTGTATTTACTTCTACATTATGTTGCGCTGAAAAACTAATTGTGTCATCATTTACGTCACTATTGTCAGAATCGGTGATGTATCCATGAACATTTGTCAAATTAAAGTTCTTCGATTACATTGTGAAGGTATTATTTTTGTCTGTACTTTACTGTTAATCTATATCTTTAAATTCTCTCGCAGTTGAATTAATAAAAATATCTCGCGATTGTTATTTGTTGCGCGTCGGAAATTTACATGATGGCGCACTACGTCTTCTAATTCTGCGATTGTTGAACATAAAAAAGTAATTATCAAAGTGTAATTGTGTGTTGCCACAAACACTACCAGGATTTTAATATGGACAGGAAAAGGTTCCGCTTTAAGTGGAGCTAAGCCAAGGTGCAGCCACTGCATGCGTTTGCGCTTTCCTACCTTAATTCCGACTGAGCTGCGTCACTCACGATTACGTTAGGTTTGTAAATCCTTGTCCTTATTCCTTCTGGTTATTGTGCCATCCGTTTATACAGTTAATATTGTTTCACCTTATTCGTCATTTTCCATGTGCGTCATGTAACAGAGAAACAGTAATTAGTACAAGTACCTCTGTAGCACAACAATGAAGTACTTACTCTTTGTTCCACCAGCACTGTCCCTGTCAGCGGTCGCCAGTGTGGCGAAATAATAAAAAACATTTTACATTTTAAATTCCACGTCATTGTTGATTTAATCAGTGTTCTCACCTTAGACGTAGAATTAGTCCTTCTGCCACAATATTAATTCATTAGTCGCCATCGATGTTCTTCTCTTTGTTGACCGTGTGTACCATCATGAGTCGGCATCGGTTCACTTCACGAAGATGGTGGAAACCAAGGAATACTATGCTACGTCGCTATAAATAATTTTCGTAACACTTCGATACTTTTCACTATTTTTTATTCACAACACAATAAGACTTGCTGTGCTCGTCGCACAAACCATAATTACCAACCATATGGCTGCCTTTCCGCACAGTCCAAAAATCACGTCCATCCTCCACAAGGCAACAATCGAAAGTGTCCCTTACCTCCTTGGAGTATCAAACAAAAGAGAATCCAATGTGAACTTTACAAGGATTATAATATACATGCCTCTCAATTTATCTTTGGCGCAGATTTTAAGATATTGTATGTCTCTGCATAGGAATGTGTCATTACACAGTTTTACTCATTCCCTGCAAATGAGAAAACAAAAAATAATTTAAATGCACCTGATAAAGACACATAGATTGAAATAAATATTGTGGATGTATGGCTTTATCTGAATCATGCACAACTATACATGAATTTGAGAACTGTTATAGCTAATCAACATATGAGGAAAAATTCAATAAAAAATTAATCCATTATTATGTGGCAAAAGTGTTTGATTTTGTGACCATAAAGAAAGGAAATAATTTTTTATCGAGAATGTACTTATATTTGACTTCATCTGTTGCTGATTAAATAAGCTTGGAAGGACATATTCTTGTTAATGTAAAAATAAGGAGTAAGAAAAACAAAGTACTTTATCCATTACGAATGGCAACAGCCCTACCACATTGGATCCACCAGTTCCTGTCAGGTCACTGAGGCTAAGCACTGTCGGGTGTGGCTGGCACTTGGTTGGGTGACCATCCTGGCCACCTTGCGCTGTTGCCATTCTTTGGGGTGCACTCAGCCTTTTGATGCCAATTGAGGAGCTACTCGACCTCCTAGTAGCGGCTCCGGTCAAAGAAAACATCATAACAATCGGGAGAGTGGTGTGCTGACCGCAATTCCCTCCCATCTGCACCCTCAGCTGAGGATGACACAATGGTCGGATGGAGTGCTTTTATCCATTACCAATGCCTGGTGAAGTTTTTAAAGATTACAAAGAAATTATGTGGGAAGGAGATTTAACAGTAATTTTTCCTAGGTCTACTAGTTCTGGAGATGCATTTCTTAGATGGCTTCATTATAGTGATGCTGCAGTTGAAATTAAAGATACACTTCCTAAGGAAGGAAAAATTGTAATAGGAGCAACGGAAATTCGTGTACCTATTGTTGAATATGAAACAACTTATGAGTTAGAACAATGAGAAGATATTCAGAAAAATGCAAGGGTTCTGATATCTTTTTATGAACTACAAACTGTAGAATTTGCAGGATTGAGAGTTAAGAAAAAATTCGAAATAGATATCATAAATTACTATAACTCAGTGGAGTCTGAGACACTATATTTCGTATTTGTTACAGACAACTCATAAAAATAATCAGTTACGTGACTCTTCATGATTCAGCCACTTTAATTTACAGAATATATACTTGAGAAATAGAAGAAACTAAATTTTCCCACAGCAAATGTGGAATACTAATCCTCAAAATAATTTTCTCAGAGCATACAATGCATTTCTCGATTTTAAATGAGTTACACTACTCAAATCAGATACTGACATAACTCCATACAATTTCATAACGAACTATCCCATCTATGTAATTAACATGACTCATATAAAGACTATATAAGTTCACAGAAAACTATTATGAAATTCTGTGCAACTTTTAATGAAAAAATTCCTACAGATGCTCTAGCGTACATAACACTGTATGGTAAGAAACATCCAACGTTCAATACACAACACAGAATACTTACAAAAAATTTTTGCCTATGGATAAATAAAAAATTTAAAAAGTTAAAGATATCTTTGGAGTTTGTATTTAATTTTGAAGTATTTTCAGAAAGAAAGAAAAGATATAAACTGATAAATTTCGTTTATGAGTTATACAATCATATGCAGTTGTCTTTTTTTCTGAATAGCTCTTTTTGTGTAGATTATGTTAGCATTTTGGATTTTCAATATCGGTTAATATTTGTGTGAGATCGATGGCCACAGGCTTGGCCTGTTTCAGCTGACGCTAACAGTTCTGATAGTTTTAAACCAGTAATTATCTCCAACATGCGGCATCTAGATAAAGATAGCACAACACTTTCCATCACTGCAAGCAAGGTCGAACCAGCTAAGTGAAGTTATGTAATAATTCTCTCGTGCTGTTAGCACCATATTCTCTGGCATCGTTAACTAAGCAGTTCAGAGATGGCGCTGATATATGATTCATTGAAAAAATATAGGAATAAGTTTCGCTTTAAACACAAATTAATTATGTTTTAAAATTGTATGAATACCAACTATACAATCTCAGAGCTACTTTACTTTGTCAAACCTCTAAACCAAGTATGTAGACTGAAGGATTTTGGCCATTACCTCATGAAGTCATCAAAGTGTACGTGATTGGAGGAGAGCTAACCATTTGACAAAACGATCATCACCCTTGCCTATGTACTTAACAGCAGCCCAAAACATTCAGAACTTAGCCTTCATGTAGCACTGTGTACATAGGGTCAGAGGAATCCGAAAAGGACAGTCTAGTGATTTGTAGTTTCCGAAAATGAATTTTATTTTTTCCTCTTAAATTTTCTAATCTTTAAATGGACAAAACCAGACAGTTAAAGCAGTATGGAAGTGTGATGACTGTCTAGAGAAAAAGAATATTAATGAATTTTATAGAGATAACTATGGGAAGGATGGATTATGTTTGATTTGTAAAGAGTGTATTGAGACACCAGAAAATTAAAGTTAGATGTGAATGTGACATACCAGTAAATAAATCTTATGTCAAAAAGCATATACAAACAACAAAACATAAAAATCTTATGGCTGCACAAGAGGAAAGAAATGGGAAAATTTTGAGCAAGGAATAGATTTCTTACATTCACCATAATTTATTTTATTTATTTACTTTCATTCACCTTTTATAAAACAAAATTAAATTTTATTTCCCTTGTGTCCAACTTTTATAAAAAAAATGTTAAAATTTATTGTCTTCCATTCACCTTTTGTACGAAAAAACTATGATTTAGAAAATCGATGAATGTGACATGAAAAAATATTCATTTTTATTAATTTTCCTAAGTAGTTTAAATGAAATTAAGTGAGTTAGACCTGAAAAGTGGATTACAGTAGATTGTTTCAGTGGCGTCTGGATAAGTTTTCATTTTATAGTTAATGAATGAGTGAAAGGAGTGAGTGAGCTAGAAAATAGGATCTGAGCTGGAAACTACTGGAACAATGTACTCACAGCATTGTATGGTAGTGAACATGGACTGTGGGAAAATGTTAACAGAAATGAATCGAAGCATTTAAGATATGGTGCTACAGGAAAATACTGAAAAATTAGGTGGAGTGATAAGGAATGAGGAGGTTCTGTGCAGATTCAAAGAGGAAAGGAATATATGGAAAACACTGGGAAGTAGAAGGGACAGGATTGTAGGACATCTGTAAAGACATGAGGGACTGACTTCCATGGTATTACAGGGAGCTGTAGAGGGCAAAAACTGTAGAGGAAGAGAGAGATTAGAGTACATCCAGCAAATAATTGAGGATATAGTTCGAAAGTGCTACTCTGAGATGAAGATGTTGGCATATGAGAGGAATTCATGGCGGACCCCAGTCAGAGACTGATGACCTAAAAAAAAAAAAAAAAAAAAAACTGAATTTTTCACAGCTTTGTACCCATTTTTAAAACACAAATCTGCATTCTGTGCATTGCAATGCTAATAATTTAATCCACAAGTGTTTCACCTTTTGCATGCAATGTATTAGTATTTTCATTGTATTCACAGATCTTTGAACAGTTCTTTAATTTAGCAGTACGTTATTCAGTGTAACAAACATTATGAAGCATGGCATCGATTTGTCCATGTACAACTACGTAAAGATGCCTATACCACTCAGTTGCAGCGCTTATAGTTTTGAAGTGATCGTTCATTACAGAAAAACATACGACAGATTACATTTTGTATCAAATACAAGTAAGAATTAATATGCTTGCACATTGTACCTATACTTTTGTTTGTTGTTTGTTATAAAACAGTGGTTAAACGTAGTTATCTTTATAGGTGATATAACACAGCTGAAGATGGCTAACACCGAAAGCAGTAATCATAATAAAATACATATGTGATCAACGATTGAAAATAATTGTGCTAAAGACCCTCGAGTTATTTCCACGTTCCTAGATCGCCAGAAGGCTTGTGACACCGTTACTCAGAAACAGCTTCTAATCAAGCTTCATTCAGACCAATGAAGTGTATGATTGGATTGACGATTTCTTGTGTGACAGGTCACATCTCGTAGTAATTGATGGTATAATGGAACGGAGCAAATATCAAAGGAGACAGCAAGTCTAATAGCACTCAGAAACGCCTTGGGCTGCGAATCGGAGCCGCCAGGCGGGGATCCGCCGGCGGTGGAGCACGCACCACCGGGTCAACACGCGACGAGTCGGACGACAGACCAACGACAACTGACAACAACCGACCACGACCGACTATGAGCGACACAACGAGTAAGAGATAAACAACGGAGGCTTGTGGAAACCGGGCAACGGCTTTGCCGCAGTGGATACACCGGTTCCCGTGAGATCACCGAAGTTAAGCACTGTCGGGCGTGGCCGGCGCTGGGATGGGTGACCATCCAGCCGCCATGCACTGTTGCCATTTTTCGGGGTGCACTCAGCCTTGTGATGCCAATTGAGTAGCTACTCGACCGAATAGTAGCGAGTCCGGTCAAAGAAAACCATCATAACGACCGGGAGAGCGGTGTGCTGACCACACGCCCCTACAATCCGCATCCTCGTCTGAGGGTGATACGGTGGTCGGATGATCCCGATGGGCCACTTGTGGTCTGAAGACGGAGTGCTTGTGGAAACCACAACACCAAACACCAAACGTAAATCTACTCGGAACCAGAGCCAGGCAAATGTCAACAACGACCAACAACCAGAACGCAGTACCGCCGAGATAGAAACGAAATCCGGAGCGAGTACCAGGCTGGCTGGACTAGGTTTTTTTTTTCTTTATTGTATTTCAATTCCACATCGGGGCAGACTGGCAGCAGCATATGCGCTGCTCTTCAGCCGAAAGACATGGAACAAAACAATAGAAGACATTTAAAAACAGCAAAGGAGAGAATAAGGTGAACATAGATATAAAAAAAGGGGCAACATCATGGAAGGCAACAGACAAAAAATGGGGTGACTGTAAAATGGAGATAAAAAACTGTTCAAAAGTAGCACACACAAAAAGTCACACACTGCGACGATTAAAAGAACACAAGGCACAGTATGACTGGAGCATAAATGTATCGACGGATGGCATAGCACATAACGTAACACTGACGGCGAACCTCAAGGCAGTAACAATTAAAATCACACCTTTTGAAGCACAGAAGAAACAGCACTAAACATAACACTGATGTGGCACACTGATGATAAATACAGAGGATCTGTCAGCCGCTTGGAGATGAGGGAGACCTGAAGAAGGGAGGGAGGGGAAGGGATGGGGGAGATGAGCAGGGGGTGCTCTGAAGAGGGCCAGGTAGGGAGGGATGTGGGAAGGAAAGAGGCAAGTATGATGTGCAGGGTCTCAGGGGAGGGGGGCTGGGAGGAAAATCCGCTCTGGGAGAAGGAGGGAAGAGGAAAAAGGGGGCCCTGGGGAGGGGGGGGGGGAACAAGGCCAGGTTATAGTTGGAAGGAAGGGTAGATGTCACGGCGAAGTTCGTCATCTGGAAGGGGGAGGCGTTGGAAATTGCCCTGATGAAGGAGATGGAGGGTGTGGAGGTGGAGAGAGGGAGGGATACAGCGATAGAGGCGCGGCAACAGGCGGGGGATGGAGAGGAAGGAGGAAACCAGAGGGGGGGGGATCAAGCCTGCGAACAATGTAAAGAATGTGGAGATGTTGGAGGAACAGGAGGAGGTGGGGGAAGGGGATCAGTTCATACAGGAGCCATGTGGAGGAAGGAAGGCGGATACGGAAGGCAAGGCGGAGTGCATGGCGTTCAAGGATTTGGAGGGCCTTGTAAAAGCGGGTGGGGGCGGAGATCCAGGCAACGCTGGCATAACAGAGGATAGGACGGATGAGGGATTTGTAGGTGTGGAGGATGGTAGAAGGATGCAATCCCCATGTCCGGCCAGACAGGAGTTTCAGAAGGCGGAGGCGGGAATGGGCTTTCTGCTGGATGGTCTGGAGATGAGAGGTCAAGGTGAGGTGTCGGTCGAGGGTGAGGCCAAGGTATTTCAGGGTGGACGTGAGCTGGATAGGACGACCATAAAGGGTGAGGTAGAAATCATGGAGGTGAAAGGAGCGAGTGGTGCGGCCTATGATGATCGCCTGGGTTTTGGAGGGGTTGAGACGGAGGAACCACTGGTTACACCAAGTGGTGAACTGGTTAAGGTGGGTTTGGAGGGTACGTTGAGACCGTTGAAGGGTAGGATAGAGAGCCAGGAAGGCGGTGTCATCAGCATACTGGAGAAGGTGGACTGGTGGGGGTGGCTTGGGAATATCAGCTGTATACAAAAGATAAAGGAGAGGGGAGATGACAGAACCCTGGGGGACGCCAGCCGTGGGATAAAAGATACGGGAGTTGGTGTTGTGGAGGCTGACATAGGAAGGACGGTGAGAGAGGAAGGAAGCGACCAGACGGACAAAATTGATAGGCAGGGCGTAGGTTTGGAGTTTAAAGAGGAGACTGGGATGCCATACACGGTCATAGGCATTTTGGAGGTCAAGGGAAACAAAAATGGCTGGAGGGACAGAAGGTGAACAAGATTGAGGAGTTGGTCTTCAGCAGAGAAGGAGGGTCGGAAGCCACATTGGGTAAGGGGGTGGAGGCGGTGTTGAGCAAGGTGCTGATGGATACGGCGGGAGAGGATGGATTCAAAGACCTTACTGAAGACGGAGGTGAGGCAGATGGGACGATAGGAAGAGGCGGCAGAAGGAGGTTTGTTGGGTTTGAGGAATAAGAGGACGCGGGAGGTCTTCCACAGTTCAGGGTAGAAGCCAGTAGAGAGGATGACATTATAGAGATGGGCGAGGACAGTCAGGAAGGAATAGGGGCTTCCTTGAAGGTGACAGTAGGTGACACAGTCGTGACCAGGGGCCGTGTTGCATTTGGACTGGAGGATAAGTTTAATGTCTTGTGCTGTGATGGGAGTGTTGACGTCGGAGGGGGGCAACTGCCCCGAGTACTGGAGACTAGGAGCAAGGGGAGCGACTGAGGTATCGGCACGTTCCATGACGGTGGGGAAAAGAGAATAATCCAAGTGGGGATCATCGGGGATGGAGAAGACCTCGGAAAGGTGGGAAGCGAAGTGGTTGGCCTTACTGAGGTTGTCAGGAAGGGGGCGATCGTTATGGCGAAGGAGGTAGTGGGGAGCGGAAAGGGAACCAGTAAGACGATGGAAGGCGGACCAGTACTTGGAGGAGTTGATAGGGAGGGTGGCGTTGAGTCGTGTGCAGGTCTGGCGCCAGTCTCGGCGTTTCATTGCTGTAATAAGGTTCTGTACGTGTCGCTGTATTTGCCGGTGGCGTTGGAGTGTATCCCTGTCACGAGTGCGCAGGAAGGAGCGATAGAGGCGGCGGGATTCACAGAGGAGGAGGACAGCCCGCAGAGGGAGAGTGGGACGGTGTGGGTGGATGGTTTTAGTAGGAACATGGGCCTCCACGGCGTCAGTAACTACCTTCTGAAGGAAGGACGGGGCGTGGATGATGTCGTCAGGATGGCGATAGGTAAGAGGGTGGCTTTCGACCTGGGTGGAGATGGAGTCCCGGTAGGCATCCCAGTTGGCACGGCGATAGTCATTGACGACCTTGGGACGGGGTGCAGGGTGCAGAGCCGGAGGGGGGCGGTTTGCAGACGTTATGGTGAGAAGGACAGGGAGGTGATCGCTACCTGTGGGGTCAAGGACGGCGACAGTGGTACGCCCAAGGAGGTTGGCGGAGGCAATGACATCGGGGATGGTGTTACTTTCGGGTCAGTTGTGCTGGGGAAGGGGAACAAGGTCACCTTGGATTGTGGAGAGGAACTGATGCCACCGCCGAAGGGCAGCAGGAGTGCGGCTATGGATGTTGAGGTCGGCGGCAATCACATAGGTGGAGAAGGCGTGGTCAATGTGGGAGATGAAGTCATAAGGAAGAGGAGCAGTGGAGCGGGCATAGATGGTGGCACAGGTAATGGTGAGTGAGGGGATGGACTAGGGCAGAGTGAGTCCCTATATACGAAACCGGAGGGAGCGGCTATTGGCCGCTGTCTGCACGTGGCTTAGCGGTGACGCCCTCGCTGTGCGGAATAGCCGCCGCTGAGGCGGAGCCCTCTATGGGCTGACCACGTCCATTTGTTCTGCCGCGTGTTCGACTTCTGCGGCGGAAGGTACTAGAGAGTGAGTACACATTATTTTGAACAGGAACCTAAGTCCGGGAACCTACCGTTTCCGTTCTACTATGGTTTCAGTTCAGATTCTTAAGTCATTCATATCTCCTTATGGAATTGAATTCGCCGTGATGCAGTACGGTTATTAGGTAACAATTTGAAATGAAACATAACAAAACATCCATTTATCACTCAAGTGCATTACTTTGTATTAAACATGACACGACTACATAATTCCAAAGCAATTACAAATTAACAATTTTCCGTTTTTCTCCTTTTGTTTTACTTTGAAATCTAGCTTCTCGCCAAATTTCATGATACTAGGTCAATGGGAAATACCATATAGGTTTTGCTTAGTGAGTTTGCGAGTATCAGAATATGTTACACAAACGGCCGTATCTACATCTACATCTACATTGATACTCCGCAAGCCACCCAACGGTGTGTGGCGGAGGGCACTTTACGTGCCACTGTCATTATCTCCCTTTCCTGTTCCAGTCGCGTATGGTTCGCGGGAAGAACGACTGTCTGAAAGCCTCCGTGCGCGCTCTAATCTCTCTAATTTTACATTCGTGATCTCCTCGGGAGGTATAAGTAGGGGGAAGCAATATATTCGATACCTCATCCAGAAACGCACCCTCTCGAAACCTGGCGAGCAAGCTACACCGCGATGCAGAGCGCCTCTCTTGCAAAGTCTGCCACTTGAGTTTATTAAACATCTCCGTAACGCTATCACGGTTACCAAATAACCCTGTGACGAAACGCGCCGCTCTTCTTTGGATCTTCTCTATCTCCTCCGTAAGACCGATCTGGTACGGAT
The DNA here is from genome assembly GCF_021461395.2 of Schistocerca americana. Taxonomy (NCBI): domain Eukaryota; kingdom Metazoa; phylum Arthropoda; class Insecta; order Orthoptera; family Acrididae; genus Schistocerca; species Schistocerca americana. Next base: position 874,126,319 of record NC_060120.1, on the reverse strand, counting down.
CCCACACTGATGAGCAATACTCAAGTATAGGTCGAACGAGTGTTTTGTAAGCCACCTCCTTTGTTGATGGACTAAATTTTCTAAGCACTCTCCCAATGAATCTCAACCTGGTACCCGCCTTACCAACAATTAATTTTATATGATCATTCCACTTCAAATCGTTCCGCACGTATACTCCCAGATATTTTACAGAAGTAACTGCTACCAGTGTTTGTTCCGCTATCATATAATCATACAGTAAAAGATCCTTCTTTCTATGTATTCGCAATACATTACATTTGTCTATGTTAAGGGTCAGTTGCCACTCCCTGCACCAAGTGCCTATCCGCGCAGAAGATCGTAGTATGTGACATACATTTAAACTTGATACCTCGAAGCATTTCTGAAAAAAATGCGTTTTAAGAGTCGGACAGACAGACAGACAGACAGACAGATGATTCTATAAGCGTTCCGTTTTTACCCGTTGAGCTACGTAGTCCTAAGAAGAAAAACAAGCTTTATCCTGACTTTGTTTATTCCGCGTTGGGAACCAGATAGCAACCTTGTCGTTTTTTATTAGTTCCTGCTGATGTTTAACACATGCAGTTTACAGAGTGTTGGGCGTATCCGCTTTGCGACATTGCGCAGAGGGAAGTATGCATGGGGGTTGATTGTGCTGGAGCAGTACGAAGTAGATCAGTCTGCAGGATTCTTCAGGGTTCGAGAATCAGTATGCACAAGCACAATACAACATCCAAGCCGTATGCCATCGCACGTAACTACTTTGTCAGGTCGCCCGTGCATGAATGGAAAGCAGCAACAGTCAGCTGTAACACACGACACCCTGTCTCGACTGTGTGGTGTGACATCGGCAGGGCGAAATCAACATTAAAAGGAAATACGTCAGAAAAACAGACAGAGATTTGATAAGAAGACCAAAGAGTTTAGAATATGAGATGTTTCGACACGTTATTATAGACGTGTTATATTGTATGTGCTTGTTTTGAGTGCCGTATTATATGTGTTTGTTTTGAAGGGACATTGATTTAACTGTGATCTGCTATGCTCTCTCTGTAAGAAGTATTTTGACCATCTGTTTCTGGGCTATAATTATGTCAGAAAGGTGTATTTTGGAAGAGTATCTTTTGTATGTGTAAGATTCAGTAAAGGAAGCCAAAGAAAAATTTAGAGTAGGAACTAAAGTCCATGTAGCAGAAATAACAAATTTGAGAATAGCCGTTGACACTGTTACTCCGCCAGAGACAGCAAAGGACTTGGGGGAGCTTATGAATGGCATGAGTATCAACAAAAGAGAAATAACCATACTGGAACGCATTCGAATAAAATCAAGTGATGCCGAGAGAATTAAATTAAAAAATGAGATTTAAAGTGGTAGATGTGTTTCTTCTATTTGGGCAGTAAAAGATCAGTAGAGAGGATATACATGTAGACTCCCAACGGCAAGAGATGCGTTTCTGAAGAAGAGACATTTATTAACATCGAATATACACTCCTGGAAATGGAAAAAAGAACACATTGACACCGGTGTGTCAGACCCACCATACTTGCTCCGGACACTGCGAGAGGGCTGTACAAGCAATGATCACACGCATGGCACAGCGGACACACCAGGAACCGCGGTGTTGGCCGTCGAATGGCGCTAGCTGCGCAGCATTTGTGCACCGCCGCCGTCAGTGTCAGCCAGTTTGCCGTGGCATACGGAGCTCCATCGCAGTCTTTAACACTGGTAGCATGCCGCGACAGCGTGGACGTGAACCGTATGTGCAGTTGACGGACTTTGAGCGAGGGCGTATAGTGGGCATGCGGGAGGCCAGGTGGACGTACCGCCGAATTGCTCAACACGTGGGGCGTGAGGTCTCCACAGTACATCGATGTTGTCGCCAGTGGTCGGCGGAAGGTGCACGTGCCCGTCGACGTGGGACCGGACCGCAGCGACGCACGGATGCACGCCAAGACCGTAGGATCCTACGCAGTGCCGTAGGGGACCGCACCGCCACTTCCCAGCAAATTAGGGACACTGTTGCTTCTGGGGTATCGGCGAGGACCATTCGCAACCGTCTCCATGAAGCTGGGCTACGGTCCCGCACACCGTTAGGCCGTCTTCCGCTCACGCCCCAACATCGTGCAGCCCGCCTCCAGTGGTGTCGCGACAGGCGTGAATGGAGGGACGAATGGAGACGTGTCGTCTTCAGCGATGAGAGTCGCTTCTGCCTTGGTGCCAATGATGGTCGTATGCGTGTTTGGCGCCGTGCAGGTGAGCGCCACAATCAGGACTGCATACGACCGAGGCACACAGGGCCAACACCCGGCATCATGGTGTGGGGAGCGATCTCCTACACTGGCCGTACACCACTGGTGATCGTCGAGGGGACACTGAATAGTGCACGGTACATCCAAACCGTCATCGAACCCATCGTTCTACCATTCCTAGACCGGCAAGGGAACTTGCTGTTCCAACAGGACAATGCACGTCCGCATGTATCCCGTGCCACCCAACGTGCTCTAGAAGGTCAACTACCCTGGCCAGCAAGATCTCCGGATCTGTCCCCCATTGAGCATGTTTGGGACTGCATGAAGCGTCGTCTCACGCGGTCTGCACGTCCAGCACGAACGCTGGTCCAACTGAGGCGCCAGGTGGAAATGGCATGGCAAGCCGTTCCACAGGACTACATCCAGCATCTCTACGATCGTCTCCATGGGAGAATAGCAGCCTGCATTGCTGCGAAAGGTGGATATACACTGTACTAGTGCCGACATTGTGCATGCTCTGTTGCCTGTGTCTATGTGCCTGTGGTTCTGTCAGTGTGATCATGTGATGTATCTGACCCCAGGAATGTGTCAATAAAGTTTCCCCTTCCTGGGACAATGAATTCACGGTGTTCTTATTTCAATTTCCAGGAGTGTAGATTACCTGAAGGTATTTTTATGGAGTGTAGCCATGCAATGAAGTGAAACATTGATTCTAGAACGTTTAGACAAGAAGATAATACAGGCTTTTGATATGTGACGTTACAGAAAAATGCCGAAAATTAGATGAATAGGTCTCGTAACTAATGAGAAGGGAAATGACGAGAAAAGAAATTCGTGCCACAGCTTGACTAAATGAAGGCATCGGTTGACAGGTCATATTCTGAGTCATTAAGGGATGACCGTTTAGTATTGGAGGGAAGAATGGGGGGAGAGGTACAATTGCAGAGGGAGACCAAGGAATGAAAACAGATAGCAGAATCAGAAGGATGTAGGTTGCAGTAGTTATTCGGAGATGAAGAGGCTTGCACAATAGAAAAAAAGCATGAAGAGCTGCATCAAATTTGTATTCGGACTGAAGACCGTAACAACAGCACGTATTGTGCACTGGGAATATAGCTTTTGGATATTTTTGCGTTGGTGCGCGTTGCAGAGGAAATCCTATGAAGATAATCGGAACCAGAAAACAAGTTAACATATAGCTGTTTATTTTAGAAGTCTCCTGGCTAATTTAAAACTGAAAGGGAAATTATCATCGAAAATGATATGAGTGATACCGTAGAAAACCTCGAAGAAGAAGAGGTTGGCGTCCATTGTAGGGAAGATAACTTAATCTCTAACCGATCGCTCTTCCAGGAGAATATTAACCGTAATATAGAGAATGTCATATTAAGTGACAGACTTACGTTTAAGAATTTATTTCCGAACATCGTAGTACCGAATGAGCTTAGCGCAAAAGACACAGAAGGAATTCACGAAGCAACTCCGTAACACTCATGTGTTGTTCGAATCTTCCGGTATGAAGTCTAGCAGCCCGCGTCTGAATTGCTTCGATGTTTTCTTTCAATCCGACCTGGTATGGATCCCAAACACTAGAGCAGCGCTTAAGAACAGGTTGCACCAGCGTCCTATATGCGGTTTCCTTTACAGGTGAAGCACTCTTTCCTAAAATTCTCCCAATAAACTGAAGTCGACCATTCGCCTTCCCTTGCACAGTTCTCACATGCTTGTTCCACCTCGTATCACTTTGCATCGTTATACTTAAACGACTTTACTGTGTCAAGCAGGACACTAGTAATACTGAATCCGAACATTGCAGGTTTGATCTTCCTACTCATCCGCATTAACTTATATTTTTTCACATATAGGGCTAGCTGCCATTCACCACACCAACTGGAAATTTTGTGTAGGTCATTTTGTATCTTCCTACAGTCACTCAACTTCAAAACCTTACCGTGCATCACACCATCATCAGCAGACAACTGCAGATTGCTGCGAACCATGTCAGCCAAATCATTTATGTATATAGAGAACAACAAAGGTCCTACCACACTGCTTACGATACCCTAGCCTCTGATGAATACTCGCCTTCAGGACAACATATTACGTTCTAGTATTTAAGAAGTCTCCGAGCCACACACATTTCTGCGAACTTATTCCATACGTTCGTACCTGCGTTAACAACCTACAGTGGGGCACCGTCTCAAATACTTTCGAGAAATCTAGAAATATGGAATCTGCCTGTTGCCCTTCATCCATCGTTCGCAATATATCATGTGAGAAATGCTTTCCAAAACCATGCTGATTCGTGCGTGCAAGCTTTATTACATTCGAACTGAGAATATGTTCAAGGATTCTGCAGCAAACAGAAGTTAGCCGCATTGGCCTGTAATTTTGCGGGTCTGTTCTTTTAGTTTTATTATATCTTAGAGTCACATGCGCTTTTTCCAGTCCCTCGGTACTTTACGCTGGGCGAGAGGTTCACAATAAATGCAAGATACGTAAGAGGCCAATTCCATAGAGTACTCTTTGTAAAATGGTTCTGGAATTCCATCTGGACGTGATGATTTAGTTGCTTTCAAATCCTTCAGTTGTTTCTCTACGCCAGATATACTTATTACTATGTCGTTCATGCAGGAATCTATCCGATGTTCAAATGACTGTATGTTTGTACGATTTTCCCGTGTAAAGGATTTATTGAGAGTGAAATTTAAAATTTCAGCTTTCGTTTTGCTGTCTTCTACTGTTGCACCAGACTGGCCATCAAGGGGCTGAATCTGAGGACTTAGATCCATTTAGCGATTTAACATGACATCAGAATTTTCTTTGTATCCCTGCCAGATCTTTTGCTGTATGCTTCGCGCATAGATCGTCTCACAGACTAACAAATCTCTGCTAAACTCCGCGTGTCGTCATTTATGCACTCTCTTTTAAACCGAGAGTGCAACAACCTACGCTTCCTCAACATCAGCCGAATTTCTTTACTAAACCATGGTGGGCCTTTTCCATCCTTTATCCATTTTGTGGGCACATATCCCTCCAGACCACGATTTGTGATTTGCTTAAATTTTGTCCATAATTCCTCTACATTCATCTTACTGGAACTCAGTGATGCCAGTTCCCTGTCTAACGGAGGTGTTAATAACTGCTTATCTGCTCTATCTAGCAGAAACACTCTCCTAGCCTTCTTTGCTTATTTATTAACTCTCGTAATCACAGTTGATATAATGACATCATGATAGCTAACCCCGTTTCCATATTGACATTGTTGATAAAGTCCAGCCGATTTGTAGCTACAGGATATAAGATATTTCCATTGCGAGTGGGCTGTTGAGCTACCTGCTAAAGACAGTTTACAGAAAACACTTTCAAAAGTGTTTCCCATGATTGTCTGTCTCTACTCCCTGCAATCAATCTACAGACATCCCAGTCTATATTCGGTAGGTTAAGGTCGCTTCCAACTAGTATTGCGTGATATGGGTATTTACGCACTATTGACCGTAGACTTTCTTTGAATAAATCTAGAACTTTACAGCAGAATCAGGTGGTCGATAAAAGCGTCCAAAATTAACTTGTATTCACCTACACCTGTTATAAGCGACCAGATGACTTCACTGTCGCACTCAACATCGACTTCAATTGAGACAAACTGCAACAAATACTCCCTATCCTATCGCCTCTAACCTGTCTTTCCGGGATTTTTACCTGCATCGAGATGACTGGGTGTTTGTGTTGTCCTCATCATTTCATCAACATTCATGAAAGTGGAGAGATTGGACTGAGAAAAGGTTAAAGTTCCCGAATTTACTGCTCTCCTTTCTTGGAGAGAAGTAAATTCGGGAACTTTATTACGAATACTTCGACAGTTTATTGATAAAATTGTGACAGTCAAAATGTCTTTATTTTGAACGCCGTTTGTCTTCCCTTGCTGCATATCGACTGGCGACCTCAAGCTACTGCCTACCCTAAAAGTCCCTCATGTGCACTCCACAAGTTCTCTGCCTTGTGTAGTGCATCCCTGACATACACGATCCCCACACGATAACACAGGTCTAGAAATCATAAGTTAAGACCGTCACAGAGGCGACGAAGCCTTTGGTTGAGACCCTATACTCAGCTCCAAACCAAGGACCCCGATCAACTCTGGGAATGATGCTGCAAATTGCAAGTTCTGCTTGCACCAGGCGCACGGGGCCCGCAGTTTTCACCACCTCCGCCAGCCGCGGAATAAATATTGCATCGCCCACGCTCGCCCTACACACAAACACTTCCCTACTGTAGTAAATTGGAGGTGTCTTATCAAGTGATCCCTTCTTTTAGCCAAGTTGGACCACGAAATTTCTGCTCTCCCGTTGTATTCAGTACCTCCTCATTAGTTACATGATCTACCCATGTAACCTTCATCATTCCTCTGTAGCACAGTATTTGAAAAACTTCTATTCTTGTCTGAAATGTTTATCGCCCGCATTTCAGATCCATACAAGACTACACCCTAAACAAATACCTTCATATTAGGCTTCGTAACTCTTAAATCTATATTCGATGTTAACAAATTTCTCTTCTTCAGAATCGCTCTTCTTGCCATTGTCAGTGTACATTTCCTCTCTACGCTGGCCGTCATTAGTTGTTTTCCTCACCAAATAGCAGAACCCACCTTCTAATCTTAGTGTCTCGTTTCTTAATCTTATTCCATCACCATCGCTTGATTTAATTCGATTACACTCCATGTTTTGCTTATGTTGATGTTCGTCTTATATTCTCGCTTCAAGACACTGTCCATTCAACCATTCTTCCAATTGTTTAGATGTCTTTGACAGAATTACAATATCATCGGCACACCTCAAAGTTTTTATTTATTCTCCCTGAACTTTAATTCTATTTCCAAATTTCTCCTTGGTTTCCTTTACGGATTGCTCATTGTACAGATTGAATAACATCGAGGATAGACCACAGCTCTGTCTGGTTCCCTTCTTGACCGCTGCTTCGTCTTCATGCTCCTTACAACTGCCATCTGCAAATAGCTTTTCGCTCGCTGTAGGCTACTTTACGCCTGCTTCCAACAGACTTCCAAAGAGTGTTTTGCAGCCTGTATTGTCAAAAACTTTCTCCAAATCTACAAAAGATATAAACGTAGGTTTGCCCTTCCTTAACCTACCTTTCAAGAGAAGTCGTAGAGTCAGTATTGGCACGTGTGTTCCTACCTTACTCCAGAATCAGAACTGGTTTTTGCCGGTGTCGTCTTCTATAAAGAATTCGTGTTGGTATTTTACAACCATGACTTATTTTATTAAACTGGCAGTTCGGTAATATCCACAACTTTCAGCACCTGCTTACTTTGGAACTGGAATTTCTATATTACATCTTTCTAGAAGTTTGAGGGTATTTCGATTGCCTCATACATCTTGCACACCAAGTGGAATAGTTTTGTCATGGTGTAATGCATCCATGCATTCCCTTCACGTGTTTATGCTAAATATTACGTACATTTATGCGATCGGGAATGCTCAGTAGCAGCCAGGCTACATGTACATCTGACAATTATGCGTCAGCAAGGAGCATTAACGATAATATCATAGGAGGCAATGTTGTTGCAATCTTAGTAAGGACAAGATCCCGAGTATTCGTGAGTAGGCTCTCACAATCTGAGCCAGTATTCTGAGACGAACTTCCGTCATAATGTCTGCAAACGTGACGTCAGATCCGCCTGGCAACAGCGATCTAAAAGCCCATTGCCTAAAAGTTTATATATATATATATATATATATATATATATATATATATATATATATATATATATAGTAGCGAGGCGCCACTCAAATCGCACGGTCGAGTAACCGGGTCCGGCTCGGAAAGAACGGTCGCGAGTAAATATTCCAGCTCTTAAACAAGATAATGTTAAAGTGAAGGTATTAGTTATCAGTGAAGCCCACGTGTCGTGGGCAGTATCTATCACGAGTATGGAAAGTGAGAAATGTGTTAATGTGTTGTAAAGGGTTGAATGTAATGGCATAGCCAAGAGCCGCCACACTGGAAATTCTGTGACGTGTGTTTCAAAGTATTCTTCATTAAAACGAGTGTAATACAAAACGTTGTTTACATTTAACAACTGGCATCCCGACACACCCCACTTCAGCAGGATCACAAACCTACATTGAACCTGGCGCCTGAGCGCTAATACTGTGCGACGAGCGACTACCGAAGCAGCAAGACACCAGGATAGTAATACAGAAACCAGAGACGTAAGGCAGAGTCGCTTCCTTCTCGCTACAATGAGACAGAGGGCATTGTAATGGCTGGCCGTCGCCAGGGATTTCTTTCGGTAGTTCTGGCGAAATGTTGTCTACTCGAGGAGCCTTATTTCGTCTTACGACTTCCAGTGCAGTATCGCATTTCCCATCTCATTTTCACCTGTGCCCTCTTCCCTTTCTATAACATTGCGTTCAAATTCAGTTTCCTTGCATAGCGCCTCTACAACACAAAAACAGTTCCACATGACTTCTAACGAAATTGTTATACCTAAGTCCCACACAAGAACATACATTGAATCCACACTAATGTCTCGTAAACCCAAACGAAGAAACAATAATTTGCAGACAAACCTTAAATAATCAATTTGGACCTCCACACAGTACTCTAAAATTCACTTCTCAGTTTCCCAGTTAAACAGCAAAAAGACATTTCAGAGCAAAATTAAATTAATATTATCAATAGAACCTTCTAAAAGGACAGCATGCCACACAAAAATGACATTTTTTCGTTATGACTTCTGACACCAGCACAGAAAATCTGATAAATTCTTTAAACTGTCGAACGTTACCTAATGTTATACTTGCGCAAAAAACTCATGTGAGCCTGGAATCCCATTTAAACTGGCAAAAAACCTCCATATAAGTTCACAGAAACCTCAACTTACATCTGATCACTCAGTACCACCCTAAGACTGTTTTGCAGCAAAAGCACTTGAAAGATTGCTCATTCCAGTTAATCTCAAGACAAAAAACATTAAAATGATACCAATAAAAACTTATCCCACTTCACTGTTACTACAGAGAAGCCGATTTTGAGAGAAACAAATCAATGTCTGCTACTAATATGGCAGCACCCAAAAGTTTTAATTTCTGAACACAGTGCATTAAATTATCAGCCTCAAATATACTGGTTCCACGTATAGATAAAAAATCATCTGCCAAAAGTAACCCCCAAAAACCATAAAGATACGTGGACTATGATATAAGGATGTATACAGTGTGGGATATGGAAGTTTGGGTCAGTCCGAATAGTACGCATAGATATCTGAAGTGATCAAGCCGATTCTTCACGATAAGCAGGAAATCTAGGTTCGAGACCCAGCCTGACACAAATTTTCTTATGTCATTTCTGTAGGTCTACACCTGATACAACACTGTCAGGTAACTTGAATTCAGCGAATAAATTTGTAGTCCCATATGTGTGGGTGCAACACTTCCCTCGGTATGTTTCCATAAGGTTGTACAATCAATATAAAACCAGTAAACATGTGTATGGATGCATTAAGACTGTGACAAGCCTGAACTGAACAACATATCGCTACAAGATATTTCCGACACCGACGTCTTATGTTATAAAATGACAGAATTAATATAGAAGACTGTAGAAACTTCTTATTAATGTATGTCCAAAGTGCACTAGTTATCTGTCAGTAATGCACACCTAAACAAATGCAAATCTAGATTAACACTCATGAACTTGAAACAGCTTCAGTATCCATTTAGTTTATCACAGGACAACTTGTTATCCAAGTATATTATTTTTCAAAACATTCCAAGTACTCGTTAATTCTGTCAAAAGCACTAATAAATAATGAAAAATAATTAAGTCATTAACAAATACACTGGTGAACAACCATAACTTACAAAGTTTCTGGAGTATCACTAAATGAACTACCCAAAGTTTTGGAATAATTATGTGTGTGACCATGTTAATGAAGCAATACAAATCTTGTCAGCACCTTACACGTACAATAATCACTAAATTTAACAACTAAGTATATACATGTGAAGAAAAACATAAATCATACTATTTCTGCACTCTGCAATAGAGTTGTGTATTTCACCCTGCTTTGTTTCACAATGTAACCTATAGTAGAAAGTTTTCCCTCAATTGCATATAATAAGATCATTCATTAATTGAAACACTACTGTGAAGAGAGTGGCGAATTGTCGATATTAGCAACCTTTCTGCATCGGTATTAATCACACGAGTACCCACAGATGGTTATTATTTCAACAAGTTCACTAATATATGTTGAATAAAGTGGAAGTATTTTCACATGTGTCGTAGCACACTTGTCTTAGCACATTATAAGAAGCAACACTATAGTGCATTTTCTGACAAGAGAAAATATGCAATGATTGTAAACAGTAGCAAAGTAAATAATCATGTCAGAAGATCCACAAAAAAGAAATGTCCTTTCAGGCAGTTCCCAGATGAAAGCTTGCTGTCCCTTTCCTAGAACTTAACTGATTACATGAAACATGTGGCCTCACTAAATGTCCAGATAATGTGCTCCTTTTTTTGCAAAATTTTGGTGCAAGATCTTTTATCAACGCTATCTGACAATGGTTTAGGTGAAATATCCAAGGGCCAGAGATGCTTTCATTGTGTGAAGTGAAAGAAAAGGGAGTCTGAACACTACTTGAATAAATCCAAAACCACAATTACACTTGATGATTACCTAGCGCCATTCATAAGTGTAAAAGTGATCTTACACATAATCAGACCAAGGGCCATAAAGATTTACAATCCCACACTGAAAGACTACTTAAAAAAACAAAAACAAAAACAAAAAAACATGAAATATACTAGTTATGTCAGACATAATCTGCAGCAGCACAGTATCTAGCTTTCACCAATACTGACTTTTCTTACGAGCTGTAAAAGAATGCAAAATTCAAATTATTTCTGCTGATAGCCATTCCTGCTGAACGCATAGTTCATTTAATACTTTGCTCTGAAATCAAGTGGGGTTTTATGTATGAATGTAAGAACACCTGTGTGAAGTCCAAAAATCGTACAACCTTCCTAAAGGACTGGGTAGGAGGACTAAATAATTCGGAGATGGTTCAGTGAAATACCTGATCAATAGTAAGCAACTCAATAATGAATAGCAAAAAAACAAAAGTATACTTGTGTATACTTGTCCTATGATGGACTACGTGGAGTGCATTAGAAGAAAAGTAAACTTCGCATATACTAGAATGCACATCAGTGTGACCATATCAAAGACCATATGCTAACCACACACATGCTTAACTGAAGTGTCAAAATGACGCTATCAGCATGGAGCCATATTTCTCTCTTTGAACAATCCAGTTTCAATCTATACACGACTGAAGACTGGAAAGGTTTCAAAAAAAATATTGTGCCAGGTTGCAAGAGCATGCCGCGATTTCATGCTAATCTTCGTAGATTACAGCGTGAGAATAGATATAATCAAATAACGCCAAATAAGTACACTGATTCACAAGCTAGCACCGACAAACGGCAAGAAGCAGGAAAGAGCAAATCGAAAGTAGAAAGCCAGAAACTACAATGTGGGGCCCCCTTGGTCAGGCAATTATACTTCCAAAGCATCGCCTAAGATAATATTTTACAAGCCAAACTCTATACTGTGCATAGCAATCGATAACTGGGACACAGAATACCTTTGCAGATGTTTGAAAGCTCAGAAGTGGCACAAATAATTAACTTGAAAGGCTTTCATCTGAAGACTCGCAATAAATTATAAATTCTATGTATTCATGTTTTGTGTTTTGGGAGGAGTGGCAGATGCAATTTCCTTAATGTGATTTCACCAACAACGTGCTGCACAAAAAAATTAATCCGACTGACAGTGCGCTATCCATCAGCCTTTTCTCCTTGAGATTAGTCTGATCAGTGATCGCAACTGTCTTACAGAAACGCATATTTTACAGCACGTAGCATGTGCCGCAGTATATGAAACACAAGATGTTATATAGCAGGCGCGAAAATTAAGTAAAAAAAGAGTTAGTGTTAATATACCAAGAGTGCTGATGCACGATGCCAGCCATCAGTTTTTACTTTGTGAGTGAACCAATATATGCCCTCTGGAAAGTACTGGGGATAGTGCCTTCCAACCTGCAAGCCCAATGGCTCCCAAAATCATCGGTGGTATGTAATGCCATGAAATCAAATTCCAATATCTGGATTATCTTCAGTGTTATGTCACTGGCGATGAACATGCGATTCATGGTCAGCCAGTATTATAAAGTGCCGACGGTAACAGTTTTCGTCGATATTCCTACCTATGTGCTTCTGTCTTTCAGAGTAGTGTGGGCCCTTGCAGGCAACACAATATTTATGTTGAAAGACTTGCGTTTGTTCCTAGAGACGCTTGAATATTTTGACGGTTATGTACACAAGAATAATCGGAAAAGTAACAAGATGCTAGGAATAGCACTAATCATCACTTCTACTGTTCTAATAACAGTAGAATGTGGTTTAGCTACTTTTTATGGTCAAATGCATATTCATGATGAAGCAATCCTACGGTTGATGCTGTACGCGGTGGTTAGAATGCTGGAAAACGTCATAACACTGCAGTGCATTCTGCTTGTTCTCGAAGTGCGGATAAGATTCCAAATTGTCAATGACAGTGTCCTCACATCAGCTGCATACAGTGGTGACAGTCGGATATCTCGCATCCTGCTGGGAGCCATTATTCCACCGACAGAGGAGGACTGCGACTCGAGAGTGAACCAGCTAGACAAGGCGCACGCCTTGCTGTACCGTGCAGCGGAATTGTTGCGGCAACACTTTGGACTTACTCTGGTCCTACAAGTAATTCAAGCACTACACACTCTCATATACGGCTCGTACGAGATTCTGATGCTTTGGACTGACCACGAAAACGGCCGTACCACCGTGCTCAGCAAGTCCATCTTACATTCTGCAGAGTGGATAGCAACGTACCTCGTGGGCGCGATTGCTCTGGTGGTGTCCTGCTCTGCGTTGGCGGACGAGGCACAGCGCACTCGCGTTCTGGTGGTCAGGGCCGCCACGCTCGGGTGGCGTCGAGGCCTGCAGCCAGATGTGGAGGCGCTGCTGCTGCAGGTGGTGGCTCTGCCGCCGCTCTCCGTCAGGGCTGCTGGCTTCCTCACGATCGACCGAGGGCTGCTGGTGTCTGCCCTCTGCGCTACCATCACCTACTTAGTCGTACTGGGTCAAATCTCATTTGCTCAGCTGCCAATTAATTAAACACTTTACTATTTCACAAGTTCATCTGTCAAGCTTCTCTTTTTGAGCACAAAGTTTAAAGTATGAACTCACTGATCATTATTGACACTATTATTAAATGTGTATACTGAGAGTGTATTACAGATTGTGAAAATCGTCAGCCTATCTGATATTCACGACATTCACATAATGGAGGTAGAGAATATGCGGCAGTGCAGTTAATTCCTGTGGATTAACATTTGGATGAAAATGTATTAATAATCACACAGCAGAAAAGATCATTAAAATCGGAAACATAATCTCTGCACAATGTATTACGTCTTGCTACATGTAGATGCATGCTGGCAATACCAGTTACAAATATGACAGAACTGAATAGCATTAAGTATTTGAACTATATGAACCAAGCTGTATATATAACACTGTATGTATTGGTTTGCTTCCAACTAGTGCGCTATTGTTTATTATCTGAAACGTTGTTTTGAAACTGTTATAAACCTGTAAGTCTTTTCGGCCTTGTGCCTTTCCTTAACGCTACTCGTAATATAATTTGAGTTACAGCAAATACTTCTGTTTTTATTTTGTCAGAAGGTTCTCGTTTTCTTTGTAATAGTGCTCCTGTGATAACTGCTCTTTCCTTGATCACATTATTCACACCGATTCTTTGTCGTCCCTGGTCTCCCTAGAAAAATCACAACAAGTGGTAATTGTAATTTCTAACTGAATTGTAGCTTTGAAACTTCCTGGCAGATTAAAATTGTGTGCCCGACCGAGACTCGAACTCGGGTTACAGCTTTCTCCACTAATCTTACAGTCATTAACCTTACACTTCCCCATTATCAGAATGCGCGCTGTACACAATTCTTTTTCTTTCTGTGCTGAACTGTATAAAGGCAATAATATTTCACACTTGCCACCATCTCGGCCATATCTTCTCTGTTTCAAATACCTCTGTAAGCTCAGCAAACCTTAAGTCTGTGATTTCCCCTCCTTCAGCGTCTGTGAAAGCCACCACACACAGACGAACCAGTCGCCGATACCCAAACTCATTCGCCTGTGAGTGGACGACTTTGTAGTGGTTGGTTTCGTGATCCAGGTGCGTCAGTGTGATGACAAACAGCTAGCTGCTGGCCCCAACCGCTACATGCCAGCCCACACTCCGTCACTGCAAGCAGGCAGGGTCTGCCAAGCAGTCACTGTTGACTGCACTCAGTCAGGTGGGTCAGTGAGCGAGTCGGTGCACCAGTTGGGCTGTGAGTGAGCAGCTTAAAGGTGGCCTTATACAGCCAGCCCGCGCGCTGACTCGCTCATTGACCTGTCTGACTGCGCCTATGGTCAACAGAGACTGCTTGGCAGACACCACCTGCCTGCAGTGATGGATTGTGGGATGGTAAGTAGTGTTCTAGGCAAGAAGGTACAGGTCCACCAGTCAAACCGACGGATTGGGACCACTGACACGACTGCGCCCACCCACAGGCAAGAGGGTGGACTGGTGTGAATCTGTGTGGCGCCCTTAATTTATAGCGATAGCATGTGTGCAAAATTGTGGTCATTCCTGAGCTAAGCGGCTTTTCCCGCAATGTGTATCATTGTTCCTCACGGCAGGCAGGAGAAGACTTGTCAAACGGACAAACGCAACCCAGAAGCATACTTCAGAGCTATAAGTAGCGAATTCAACACGCTTAAATGTGCAACACTTGTCTGCACATCATGAACTGTTGCCGTCTCGTCCACCAACTGAGCTTTCTTGTTATTCTCCTGTCTGAAATGTGGATAAAAGCACACTATCATCTCCCAGGAGATATGGGATGACTCAGCTCCCCTACAGATATCATTTTAATGTATCATTTTAATGTATTATACATTTGTAATGTTACTTCTGGCCTTCAGATACCACGTGCGAGATTTTCATGTCCTCTCGCTCGCTACGCGCAGCTTATTAGTTCAACAGAAAAAAACGTTACCTTTTTGTAGCAAATTTAATGTCGTTAAATTTTGTTCTGGGGTACGTTTCCGCTGGAAACCTAGGGTTTTCGAGTTATTCAAACGTACTTCCACCCTCTCATTTATACTTCACCGGTCACGATTTCTACCAAGCCTTTCATAGCACCCCCCACCCCCCCCCCCTTTCTCTGACACTGTGAACAATATCCGATATTCGACCTTTTTAGGTTTCTACTGATTGGGCTATTATGCCACCAACATAGTTGGCTATTAGCTCACTTGGCTAATTTAAACATGCCTTGGAAGGTAATGAGAGAAAAACGACTTTTGTAAACGTTATTCTAAAACTCATTACGTTGACAATTCGAACCAAACTTAACTCTTACGAGCACAGTAGTTTCGTAGTTATAAGGCCTGATGAATGAAACTATGTAATTGTTTATTTTAGGCTGTTCAAATTCACAAAACTGTTATGTAAAATTTACACAAACGTCAATTTCACAGTCTGTAAAGGCTCGACTAAGATCCAAAAAAGACGAATGTGGGAAATAATTCCTGCATCAGTAAATTCTTTTAGTGTGGTAGGAATGAGTACCATGAACAACATACTAGAAATCCTGACGGTGGAGGTTGTTTGTGAGAGGGGAGTCTTTGAAGGTCACTTCTGTTCATTTTTCTTGAATGACTCGGAAACTACGGTTTTTAGCTAAAAAGTGTCGCAATAGAAAATTTAGTTTCATTAATTTTTGTACAAAACGGCCCTGTGAACTTTTTCTGTAAAACAAATTGCATGTAGCGAGCGAGAAAACATGAAAATCTCGTGCGTAATTTTTGAAGGCGAGATGTAACGTTTAGGGTTGCATAAAACGATATGCGTAGGGGCAGATGAGTCACTCTGTGTATTTCTTAAGGCTGAAAGTCCAAGCAAATGCGATGGGGGTATCGTCAAATATATATGATCTGACCTCAAGTACGAGTCCTAAGCATGTTGAAACCAAACGGACAATGAAAGACTGAAGTCATGGTCACTGAACTAGTGTACAGAGCCATCAGTGTTTAAGTGGTGTCGTCCCAATGCAGCCAGGAATAAGTACACTGACTTCTTTTCGGTTGGCATTACGTTCACTTCATTAATGGGAGACATAAACATAGAGTTTCTGACAGTCTCTCCCTTCACAATGGCCTAAGGAAACTGGTGGCAACAACATGAGCATTATTCCAGTACAGTCAAAATGGTGCATAGTAACACATTTACAGACATAATCGCAAAGAAAAAGACTGACACAGTAAAAGATGTAGGGTAAATCGGCTCCAGGCCTCTCAGCACACGATATATTCCTTCTCAATTCCTCACATCCCTCGAAGCTCAAATCGCTTCACATAACCTGTAAGAACGTTAAACATATAACTTGTGACACTCTAACAACTGACTTCTCAGAAATCAGGTGGGAACCAAATATTAGAACGCGCACAACTGACGGCGTTTTTTGAGAAGTTACGAACAGCTCGCAGTTCTCTATCAAAAACAACTTCGCATACTTACAGATCGTGTAAGAAAAACTCTTGCTTCTTCGCTAACAGCTGATTTACGTCAAATGATGAACAGCGATTTTGCTCACAGATGTTCCAAGGAAAATTCGAAACCACACTGCAACGAAGGACACAGAAATTTGCAAGACAATGTAAAGCAACATGTTCACAATGCCAAAATCAGGCTCGCTTGTTGCTTTACATGCAATGGCACAACACCCGCGGTTCTGTAAAGGAACCTCCGTAGGTTGAGCGTCGAAAAGGCAAAATCGTGAACTGCTTTACGAGTCTCAGCTGACGAACTGAATGAATTTTTTCTCAGCAGCAGGCAAACCCCATACTGCAACGAACTATTGTCCACAAAAATATCCAAACAGTGTTCACTAACATTCATAATCCCATCGCCTTCTTTCTAAAACAGGTTACAATAAATACAACAAGGAAAGCAATAACGATAATCCCTTCTGAAGCGATAGGCAACAACGATGTTAGCATAACCATGATCAATAATGTTGTGTATAGCTTAGTACATATCTGAACAGCCCTACTCAATTTCTCTCTTGTTAGTTGACCACATACTACTCCACAAAGAAGAAACATTGTCTGACCTTGCCGCCGGCCGCCGTGGTCTAGCGGTTCTAGGCGCTCAGTCCGGAACCGTGCGACTGCTACAGTCGCAGGTTCGAATCCTGCCTCGGGCAGGGATGTGTGTGATGTCCTTAGGTTAGTCAGGTTTAAGTAGTTCTAAGTTCTAGGGGACTGATGACCACAGCTGTTAAGCCCCATAGTGCTTAGAGCCATTTGAACCAAATCTGACCTTGCCCTAAGCACGAGAAACCACTTCACTTTCTGATTACTGACCAATTAGTATCCTATCCAGTGTATTCCAGAATATTTTGTTCGCAACCAAATTACTAGATACTGACATAAATTCAACTTATATGACAAACATTGGTCCAGCGCTCACCCGCATCAAAGCTAGAACTACTACAACAAGACGTCTGACGACCTTAAATATGCGATGGAGGAGAGGTCACACATTGACACTATAGACCGTCTACTGTGAGACCATAATCAGAAAAATGCGATATCCAAAGTTTTCCGATTGTTCCCAAGTTACAATTTTCTTGAAGAACCAGACAGGAACGACTGTGGTAATGAATAGTCGTTTAAAGCATGTTCTCCGAAGTGTGCCACCGGGTCGGTTCTGGGCCCTTTATTGTTTTCCATCTGACAGTCAGATCTCATCGATTCCATCCTCCTGTACATGTCAGTTTTTGCCGATGACATCACATCAGAAATTAAGTTTCTGTCATCCTATCTTGATCAAAATACGATGTGTCACATGTCTAGAACCGTACCTGAGCCGATCCATGAAAGAAAAGCATTCACAAACTCGTATGTAGCTGCAGTGTGCGTCTAGAACAAGCTGCCTTACACCCTTCAACAGTTCAATGTCCTGTTGGTTTTAAAAAGAAGCCGAAGTACTTTCTACTGTCAGCTCATAGAGTTTCTACATAGATTAACACATTTCGCCAATTTCCCCTTACTTCATAAACTTCCATTCCCCCCCCCCCCCTCCCCACTTACGCTTCTTTCTCTTTACATTTCTCAGTCAGTAGCATCACTTTTTTTCTGCTATTTTTATTAACTGTTTTTTTTTCAGACTCCTTTGTCTCTCCCCTCTTCTGCCCATTCGCTCATGTCCACTCTCGTTAGCGCTCATATTTTAAATTTATCTACCTTTAATTCGTATTTACAGTTGTACTGTTCATGAGCGACTGTATACTGTGCGTTTTTCTGCGCTGCAACAATTTCTAAATGTTGTATTCTACACTCCTGGAAATTGAAATAAGAACACCGTGAATTCATTGTCCCAGGAAGGGGAAACTTTATTGACACATTCCTGGGGTCAGATACATCACATGATCACACTGACAGAACCACAGGCACATAGACACAAGCAACAGAGCATGCACAATGTCGGCACTAGTACAGTGTATATCCACCTTTTGCAGCAATGCAGGCTGCTATTCTCCCATGGAGACGATCGTAGAGATGCTGGATGTAGTCCTGTGGAACGGCTTGCCATGCCATTTCCACCTGGCGCCTCAGTTGGACCAGCGTTCGTGCTGGACGTGCAGACCGCGTGAGACGACGCTTCATCCAGTCCCAAACATGCTCAATGGGGGACAGATCCGGAGATCTTGCTGGCCAGGATAGTTGACTTACACCTTCTAGAGCACGTTGGGTGGCACGGGATACATGCGGACGTGCACTGTCCTATTGGAACAGCAAGTTCCCTTGCCGGTCTAGGAATGGTAGAACGATGGGTTCGATGACGGTTTGGATGTACCGTGCACTATTCAGTGTCCCCTCGACGATCACCAGTGGTGTACGGCCAGTGTAGGAGATCGCTCCCCACACCATGATGCCGGGTGTTGGCCCTGTGTGCCTCGGTCGTACGCAGTCCTAATTGTGGCGCTCACCTGCACGGCGCCAAACACGCATACGACCATCATTGGCACCAAGGCAGAAGCGACTCTCATCGCTGAAGACGACACGTCTCCATTCGTCCCTCCATTCACGCCTGTCGCGACACCACTGGAGGCGGGCTGCACGATGTTGGGGCGTGAGCGGAAGACGGCCTAACGGTGTGCGGGACCGTAGCCCAGCTTCATGGAGACGGTTGCGAATGGTCCTCGCCGATACCCCAGGAGCAACAGTGTCCCTAATTTGCTGGGAAGTGGCGGTGCGGTCCCCTACGGCACTGCGTAGGATCCTACGGTCTTGGCGTGCATCCGTGCGTTGCTGCGGTCCGGTCCCAGGTCGACGGGCACGTGCACCTTCCGCCGACCACTGGCGACAACATCGATGTACTGTGGAGACCTCACGCCCCACGTGTTGAGCAATTCGGCGGTACGTCCACCCGGCCTCCCGCATGCCCACTATACGCCCTCGCTCAAAGTCCGTCAACTGCACATACGGTTCACGTCCACGCTGTCGCGGCATGCTACCAGTGTTAAAGACTGCGATGGAGCTCCGTATGCCACGGCAAACTGGCTGACACTGACGGTGGCGGTGCACAAATGCTGCGCAGCTAGCGCCATTCGACGGCCAACACCGCGGTTCCTGATGTGTCCGCTGTGCCGTGCGTGTGATCATTGCTTGTACAGCCCTCTCGCAGTGTCCGGAGCAAGTATGGTGGGTCTGACACACCGGTGTCAATGTGTTCTTTTTTTCCATTTCCAGGAGTGTATATTACGCGTAGTGTATAAACGCTTATCATAAATTATGTCATGTAAAGTATGTAGAATGCCTGGTTAGATCTAACAGAGAACCAAATATCTCTAAGTATGCCATGTTAAACAAATCAAAAAATAAAATAAATAGTATGAGCTTGTACTTAAGTGTACATCATAATAAACCGTCGTTGATAGTAATGAAACTAATTCAGAAGTTATAGATTTAAGAACATTGAATTTTGGGTCTACAGGGTATCCAAGATATACTTGAATCCCTTGGTGAAGACAATATACTGTATTTTGGTGGCGTTACATACCAAAAACTATGGATCCAGCCTATATGTATGTCCATGATCAGGCCTTAGGCTTATGTATATGTCCCCCCCCCCTCCTCCGATGTCCTCTTTGACATTTTGTGGAAGATTTGAAGAGCTGTGCTTCAAAAGGTTTCCTCAACGCTTTGAGCGATTCTTCACTAGTGTTTGCCAACATTGAGCCACATGGGACTTGACTGTCTACCATAACGGGCTGTGGGCTTCACTGAGGATATTTCAGTGGGGCTGGAGATGTTGCAAGTCCACGTTCAACCCAATTAATCAGGTTTGTTTTAGGAGGTAAGATCTTGGCAAAGAGATCTCTACTCCCACTCATTACCTCTCTCATTGCCTGCCATATCTGTGGAGATTCGGGTACACAAAAACTCACCCACTCACTCACACACACACACACACACACACACACACACACACACACACGCACGCACGCACACACACACACACATCACTAATGGCACCCAACATTGTAACAGTTTTCCCTCACATGAGCCGTGGCTTCACAATCGAAACAATGCAATACTGATTAAAGCAATGCAATACTGACACAAATACATTTCGTCAGCTTCAATGCAGGGACATGAGTTGTACAAAGTCAAGATGCGTTTGTGGGTTTCTCAGGGACCTTGTAAAGGAGTGGCGGCCGCTGAGACATTCCATCGGTGGTGCCGAAAGAAACTTAGTTTGGTAGCACCGAACGTATTACGGAATTTTGTCGATAATTCATATATTTCATAAGATATTATATCAAACAAAACGTATAGAGAAACAGAAATAAACACTTATTACAACGGCACTCTTCTTATGCACAGTAAGAAATTGATATATTTCTGGAGAATATGATATTAAGTATTTGTATAAGAGAGAGCGAGAATGGTTGCTTTAGTTGTCTTTTTCGCATGTCTGCACGTGATATAAAACGTAACATTAACTTCGAATATCTCTCTCGCACACACAGGTGCCCAAGCGCGCTCACAGGTCAACAGCACAGTTCTTCACTCCTCACAGGGTATGTTCGTTTACTTTTACGTGGCAGTCGCAAGCAGGAGGAGTTTTGATGTATGCTTGCTTAAGATACCGGTGGATATTGGGCCTGAACTACCACGTAACGACACCAACAAACTTAGCTAACAACTGCGCTCTAGCCATTACCAACTGATTTATCTGCTCCGCTTTCTTTTGAGCTGTGCTTGCTAGTTGTTTCATTTTCTTATTTTGAAATGAGCGGAGAGAGCAATCTCGCTCTGTCACAGGATTTGAATATGGCTCTCACAACACCAGATGGAATCAGCGATCCATATGTACATTATTACGTCGGTCCTGCCGTCCCAGGAGCGCACAACACGGACACAGGCTGCCAGTCCTGTGAGAGAGAGGAGTTGTCTCTCTCCACACTCCGCTATTCTCCCCTCGAGAGCTAAAACATTTCGTTCGTTTACGTTCGCGGCCAACTGCCAAAAAAGTGTCCGATACAGCGAGTGCCAGTACGAGAGATAATAGAGCATGTATAAATTATTCGAACTTGTAATCTAGATTTTGCGAAGCAAATTTAATCAAATTACCAAAATTTAAAACTAAAAGCACTGTACTCATCAAAAGCAGCAACTACTTGACCTCGGGAAGACAGCTTCAATGTAATTAGTAGGAACGCTGTTGTAAATCGATTCGTCGCTTCTTCTTGTTGGCAAATAAATCTGTCATCTCAGAGTGAAATGTTCAATTTTACATATGAACGAATTTTCACAGGATAGCATGCCTAAGGCACTCAGTCATTCTTCTTTCATGGCGTTTCGTAGGAACGTTTTAATTCTCTTGAGCACTGAAAAGCACCGATCAGCTTCTGATGTCGACATAGGTGTCGTGATTAGCAGTTCCAGCGAAAGAAACGGAACTGTGTCAGCCTCTGCTCTCAACTCCGGCCTAGCATAGAAGACTTGAACTCACCCTTCAACTTTCTTTTTTCCAGTAATGTATATGTGTCTTTAATTTCAAGGTATTTGTCTGAAAACTCTGTGATATATTTGTCAAACTGATTTACATCAAACAAGCTGGCTGCAATGAGGTGTCCAGTGAAATGACAAAATAATTTTATTTCATAAAGGACGGCATCGCCCGCTTCCAAAGCATCTCTTTTTTTATGCTCATCAAGAATCCGCGGCTTCTTGGCAGCCTTCATTTCGTCTTTTTCGAAACTAATCTCGTTAATGATGGAGTGAATGTCATCTCTCATGTTTTGCATTACGGTTTCAAAGTTCTCGTTTTCTTGTGTTGCTATGGTTGGTTCGGTTACTTTCTGCTGAAGCTGATTAAAAAGTATGTCTGCACGAGACAACATCTTACAGAAAAATGACAGCTAGAAAATGAATTCGCTATCTTGCAGTCTTTGTTTGTAAGAATGAGCTTTTCAATAGCAGAAGATAACATTATACTCTCACTTGTTTCAGCCATAACAATAATAAGACTTTTCCCTGCTTTCAAAAACATCTTTTACTACTCATGAATGGTAATTCAGTCTCGTCACACACACAGGGGGCAAGCTTTTTTGAATAATGCTATGCGACACTTTTGATCTCTGTGGCGAGTTAGAAAAAAAAAAAAAAAGAATTACCTGAAACGAGTGCAAAAGAGATGCGGGCTTTGCGATTAACTGAGGCTGCCGTAGACATAAGGTTAAACTGATGCGCATAACAATGGATGTAGTTTGCATTTCTATATTTGTCTTTAATTAATTTCTGAACCCCGTTCGACTCGCCTCTCATAACGGTTGCACCATCGTATCTCTGTGCTATTAGTTTCGCTAATTAATGGTTCAGTTTCTTTCAGAATACTCTCAACTATAGTATGAGCATTCTGACATTGTGGATTAACAAACTTGCAAAATCTTTCAACAGGGTATCCCTCAACAACAGAAGACAAAACAATAACCAAATGAAATTCGCATGACACATCTGAGATTTCATTAGCAATTATTGTAACATAATCGGCACGTTTTATTTCTGTACGAACTTCATCATGGTACACTTCCAACGTGCATTGCAGTAGTTCGTGCTGAACAGTCTTAGAAATGCGTTCCATACCAGAATTGAAGCGTGCATTGCCACTGCCAGTGGCCATTTTGAACACAGCCTGTAATTGTCAATTGTCTCGTTACTGGACAGAATCCACAGAACTACCGTATGCACTGGTGTTGTCCTTTAGTGTGAGCTGCCACAGGTATTATACAAGCGTCAGTGTAGGAACTTCTAAAAACACGTAATAGACTCACACTAGAATCAGACAACGTACACCATTGACAATCTAATTTACCCTACTTTTAGTTTGCTAATATCAATGAGCACTGTTCCAATTATAAAACTGTATGTCTGCACAAAAAATACACGAAGTATTGTTACAGTCAGTTGATTGGCTAACAATACGAGCCTCTGACTACCAATCTACGTATTCTGTGAAAACTGAAACGCGCACGTCTCATATGTACCAGCGATGGCGAGGCATGACAGAATCTCTGACCAGAGAGATGTTTATCATTGCTAGTCTGCGCTTGACTGCGCGAGAGTTCACTTCTGGTACGTAGCGAGTCGCGAGAGCATGTAGTTGCGAGTCGGAGTAGTGTGTGAGGAGTCGGCGGGCGTCGACATGGGTCTCTGGTCAAGGTTTGGGATGAGGTATATTTTTAAATAAGGTAATGAAGCAGCATTGCGCACATCTGATAATGTAATGTATGTTAACTGTAATTAATTTGTTCAAGAATTGCCCAAATAATAATTTTGTTCTCAAAGCAGTCGTTTTAAGAAAACAATCATTACAATTGAAACAATATTTACTTTGCTTTTCCTCCCAGAATCAATTTATCAGGTTAATTATTGCACAGGGCCTAAGGTCAGCGCAGCTGGCCTTATAAAATTTATCAGGTTCACCATAACGTTAATTTTGTGGGGACTTAACACTTTTGCTCATTGTTATTATCATTGAGTTTTATTACTGTGGGAAGCTAACATTTGGATCTATTTGCATTTTCATTCAATTCATATCATTTAAAAATAATTACGGGGAGGTCACACTTAGCTCGATTTCCATTCTCATTTAAAATAGTTTCTTACATTTTTGCGGGGAGGTTACACTTGGGGACATCCGCTCCAGGATCGTATTTCGTTGAGAATCTTCTGAGAAGTAGTTAGATATCTGCTCTTATTAACTAAAATATAATTAGCATTTGGCGCAACGCTTTTACTAATTTTATGACTTTCTTTCCTCAGATCATCGGCAATTCGTTGCTCTGTTGTATTTATGTTTGTTGCTTTTTGCATTGTGCTTATTTCATTTGTGAATAATTGTGACTACTGTAAAAATGCCGCGAAAGACTGTGAATAGTGTATCGCGAAGTATAACGAATGAAATTACCGACTTAAACAACTTCACCGATAGTACTTGTGACACGCAGTGTAATGATGACAATCCTGCGTTCACTGACAATCAGTGCGTTCCAACCACTAATGATGATTTTTATCTTACTGATGAACAAACGAACTCAATTGTCTCCTCTGTTAATTTGACGACAATTGATGTCGCGGGGCGCCCTATTGTAATGAGCGCTGCCCAGCTTAACACACCCGGTTTGAAAAATTCAAGTAACGTACAGACAAATTTTTCTAATGAAAATGGACAGTGTACTGAAAGTATGACGGATTTATTTAATTCCGAAATAGTGTCTGACAGTGTACATCCGACTGATAAACCTTTTTGTAAATTACAGAATGATCAAATGGTCACACAAAACGCGACAATTGCAAATACACCGTCAAACAGTACAGAGAATGGAGTAGGTAATATTGGGTTGGATCAAATTATGGCATTTTTTAAACAACTTGATAAAAAACTAGACAATAATAAAGAAGATCTCAGACAACAATTTAGTGAAGATTTCAAACAACTTAGTGAACAGGTCAGACAACAGAGTGAAGATAACAAACAAGATAACGAAAAACTCAAACAATACTTTAATGAAAAATTAGACAACAATTCCAGGCAGCTCAGTGAACAAATTAGAGACGTTGCCGCGCAATGTTATGATACTAAGGAACAGTTGCGCGAGGAAATTGAGGCTTGTTCAAGAAAAAGAAGCGAAGAAATTAGGTCCGTTGCTCAGGAATTAAGGGAAATGCAAACAGCTACAACAGAAACGCTTAGAGACGAAATTAGCGGAGTCGCTAAACAATGCTCTGAAAAAGCTACACAATTACGCAACGAGTTTAAACTAATGACAGCAGAACTTTTGCGCACAATGGATGCAAAGATAGACGCGAAATTCGACCAACAAAACACTCAGATTGACGAACGTTTTAATCACCACACACAAAACAGTGATACGCGTTTCCGCAAATTCATACAGGATCAAAATAAAGTAAAACGACAAGTCATGGAAACATTCACTGCACAGAGACAAGAAGACAAACGTAAATTGTTCACGAAAGCAAAGACATACGTAGACAACAATATTGCTACAGTGTCCGACAAAATTAATACCATCAAACAGTTGAACACCGAATTATGTGATGAGATTTCTGACCTTAAATCAAAAACAGATACACACTCAGTAGATTTTCAAACAGTGACCGACAGATTCGAACAATTAGAACTAACACAGGATATCGATGTCGTCAAAACTGACGTTAAAAAATTGAACGAAATCACACGTAAATTACAAAAACAGATTAATGCTTCTGACACTAAGAACGATGATCAGGTAAAAATACTGACTGGAAAATATGATGAATTGGCCAGTCGTATTGACGTTATTGAAAGTAATAGTGAGAGCAAATCAGACGATACTGCACCGATCTCGTTTAACCAAACACCTGAATTCCAAAATTTACAGCAGACAATCAATGAGATAGATTCATCTAATAACACATTGTGTAGAAAATTGTCATGTTTACAGCAAGAGGTAACAGAGATAAAAAATGTTTCAGGGTTTAATACATCACAGCGGACGCCATTTGGCGAACATTTGTCAGACTCACGCAGCGCGTATAATTTGAGTAATCTACAGAGAGTACGGGACTTAGATTCCGAACAGACACAGACAAATAGATTCTCTTACAATCGTGAACCTGTTCCATCATACAGAGACGATAATTTTGATTACAAACATTTTCTGTCAGTGAGAAAATTTAATGTGTTTAAAAATGACAGAACACAGATTCACCCACTGGATTGGATACAACAGTTTAGTTTTGCTTTTCCACTGACTTGGCCTGTAACGCACAAACTTGAATTTATTTGCAGTTTTTTGGAAGGCGAACCGGCAACTTGTATGAGACCGATCGCGAGGCAATGCTACTCGGTAGAAGAATTTCAGAATGCTTTTCTGTCAGCGTACTGGTCGAAGCCGACACAGTGCGGAATTAAAGATCAACTAATTAGTTTGCCAAATTATGAGAACTCCAGTTTTCCCAGTGTGACGCAATTTTTTGAGCATATGGTCCAACAAAACCAGTACTTAAGTGAGCCATATAGTGAATCTGCACTCATTCAATTATGTATCTCTAAATTACCACGATCATTAAGAGCAGTATCGAGTAAAGGTGTAGACGTTAAATTACAAACGCATTTATCATTTTGTATTGCAGGTCACACATTTCACTCAAATTTTTGGATTGTTCCTTTATTGACAACAGACATTATTTTAGGTAATAATTTTCTGGTACAACACGGCACAGTTATTGATTTTCAAAATTCCTATTTAATGTTGAAGGATGAAAATGTGCAATTGGCTTTAGAATTTCAGCATTCTTTATCTGCGGAAGAACAAACAATTAATCGTACAGAGGTCATTTCTGCATCACGTAACATAGACTGTAATTCCACATTATTCACTGATATGTACGTAAAAACTATAATACTCCAGACGAAGCTGACTACGACGTAATGCAGATGATTTGTGATAAACTTAAGCAAAGCAGTGCAAATACAGACGACGAACGCAAGCAACTATACAAAATTCTTTTACAGCAAGCTCCAGTTTTTGACAATGTTCCTGGTACTATGTCCGGTTTTATGTATGAATTTCAAGTCAAACAGCACGACACATTTAAAGCCAAGCATTATCCCATTCCGTATATTCATAGAGAACAGGTTAAGAAAGAATTGCAGGATATGCTTGACCAAGGAATTATAGAACCGGCAGTTAGTCCGTACATAAACCCGCTGCATATTGTTAAGAAAAAAGATGGCTCACTTCGCCTCGTACTTGATTCGCGTCACACTAATGACATTATTATTAATGAAACAGATCGACCACAGACACTAGAGGAACTTCTACAGAAATTTCATGATACTGCTATTTATTCCACACTAGATTTGAAATCGGGATTTTGGCAAATTCAACTTCATCCGAATTGCAGAAAGTATACAGCTTTTCTCTGTTTTGGTGACTGTTATCAATTTTGCAAATTACCATTCGGCTTAACTATTTCTTCTGCAGCTTTTATTTGCGGTTTGAACACAATACTTCCGACAGAACTTAAGGACAGAATTACGACGTACGTAGATGACATTCTTATTGCAGAAGCTAACTGGACTGAACACAATCTGATTCTAGAACAACTGTTGCAAACTTTTCGTGCACAAGGACTCACAGTTAATCTCAGTAAATCGCATTTTGGCAAAACTTCTATAAAATTTCTTGGACACATAATTTCAGCAGAAGGCATTGCGCCTGATCCGGAAAAACTTCAAGCTCTATGTGACATTACTGTTCCTACGACGAAGAAGCAATTACGCAGCTTTTTGGGCCTAATTAACTTTTTTCGAAAATTTATTCATCACTCTGCTTTAGACACACCTAGATTATGCGAATTAACAGGTAAAACACTATTTGGTCCTGGGATAAGCAAGCACATTCTGAGTTTATGAACCTGAAACATGCTTTGTTGAATGCACCACTTTTATCACACCCAGATCTTACCAGAAATTTTTCCATTGCCACCGACAGTTCTAACACCGCTTTAGGCGTACACATTTTTCAGGAAATTGAAGAAGATGGCTCTACAGTAATTAAAAACATCGCATTTGCAAGTTGCATTCTGTCACCTGCTGAACGAAATTATTCTGTTACAGTACTGGAAGCGTTATGTGTTGTATGGACTTTTACGAGATTTCGGCACTTTCTTTATGGCAGACATACCACCGTATACACAGACCACAGAGCGATACAATTTTTACTTTCAGGTAAATTTTCACACGACAGATTAAGCAGATGGAAGCTTTATTTACAAGAATTTAATTTTACAATAGTTCACATTCCCGGCATACAAAATATTGTAGCAGACGCACTATCTCGTTCTCTCAGCAACAATCAGCAAGACATCGCAACCAACTTCTGCAAAGCAAATTTCAGCTTGATGTACATTCAACAAGTTGCATTTGAAAATTTTATTTCGTCGTCATTACAGGACATAGCACAAGAGCAGAATAAAGACAATGTGTGGAAAGAAGTTAAACACCTTTGGCAAGATAAGAATAATGTTACGATTAGGAACCATTACACTGTACGCAATGACATTCTGTTTCGCCGCTCTCACCCTGACAGTAACAATTGGTTATTATGCATTCCTGACGAACTGGTTAACAAATTAATATGGTATACTCATTTAAGTTATGCACATTACGGAGCCAGAAAATGTTTTCTTCTACTGAGACAAAACTGTTATTTTACCAACATGGAGAAACGTATACGACGAGTTTTAGCGTCATGTAAAATTTGCCAGAAAGCTAAGTCAGACACGACTTCACATATTCCTCCGTTATATCCCATTGTACCTGTTAAATTAAGACACATGGCCGCTGTAGACATTTTTGGTCCAATTCCCAGAACCAATAGAGGTTTCTGCTACATCTTTGTCGCTGTTGAACTCACTTAAAAATTTGTTACTTTCACTCTGTTACGCAAAGCTACTGCTAAAACTGTTTCGAAAGCATATGTAAAACATGTTCTATTTCATGTAGGGCATGTGCTGAAAGTAATTTCTGGCAATGGATCACAATTTCGTTCTGCTATATGGACACGCATGTTACGAGCTAGAAACATTTCTCCGATCTATATATCCAAGTACCATGCTTCTTCGAACCCTTGTGAACGATTAATGACAGAAATTGGTAAACTGTGTAGAATATACTGCCACAAAAGACATATTGATTAGGACACACACATATTCTCATTCCAGGATGTAATTAATTCCATACCAAATGAATCCCCTATGCTATCTCCGTCTGTTATACTGAAAAACGTTGAACCACCAAACAAAATTACAGAATTAGTAAATTTTACTATATCTCGTCGATTACGACACCACGAAATAATTGACATTGCGCTGAACAACATCAAACGTGCCGCAGAGCGCCGAAGAAGACAGCAAAAACAGGTTTGTACAAGCTGAGACTTTCACATTGTACAGAAGATATTAGTATGTACGCACTATTTATCCAGCAGAATAAAAGGTAAGTGCAGTAAATTTGAACTTCTATACGCAGGTCCATATCGGATTCGCAGCATTCCTCACCCCAATGTTGCACACGTCGAAACTCTGAGAACTAGGAAAAGTAAAGGCAACCACCATGTCTCCAATATTAAACCCTTTATTGAATGAAGACACTTTATGATTTAACATACTATGATGCCATTTACTAATTTTTATGATCACTTATGCAATTATATTCACGTGACTAATTATTGATGATTATCGTATTTTTTCTTGGAAAGTGCCCGGCAAGGTAAGGTTAGCAGGTCGCTCTTCTTGTCGTTACACATCAGACAGTGCATATTTTTCCAGATGAATTTACACATTTATGACTATTTCTGCAATTATATTTATGTGACTACTTATTGATGATTATCGTATTTTTTGTTGGCAAGTGCCCGGCAAGGTAAGGTTAGCAGGTCGCTCTTCTTGTCGTTACATATCAGACTGTGCTCATTTTTTCCAGAGAAACTTACGTATCTTATGAATAATTATGCAATTTTATCTAGTGACATATTAATTTTATTGAATTCTCTCTCCATTAAAGTCTTTAATTCTCGCCTCTACTAACTATATGCACTGTGAAATAATTAAGATATAACACACACCAGTTTACTTTGACATTTTTGCCCTATGATATCTCAACATTGTGACGGTTTTACATTTTTTGCTGCTGCATTGTGATATTCTGTGTACATTTTTGCATTTGAACACTGTCTATTTTTTTTTCATATTACGTTTTCTGTCATGGTATGCTGTATGTTTAATTATGTTATCATAAACCAGTCATTATTTAGTGAGTATATGATGTAAACGCAAGACATTAATCTTTGTTCATCAATTTCAGAAAGAAATGATGCGTAAAAGAAATAAATTAAACAGAAATGGGAATTTCATCTTCGGAATGAACGAAAGAAGATGCAAACCTCATGACGAAGAGTAAATGGATCAGGATTAACAAGCATTAACAAGAATATACTACACACATCGTAGAATAGCAGTCTTAACTAATTTTTTCTTTCAGAATACAAGGCGATTGATGCAAGCTGTCAGACAGAACTACACATCTTAGTATTAGTGATGAAATATGCTAGAGATAAGGAATAGTTATGTAATGAGTAATGAAGTAATTTTTTTGCAGATGATAATGAATGCTGATGAATAATGATGAAGAATATGCTACTATGGATAATGAAGTTTTTCTTTACAGGTGATGATAATAATGGAGTTATGATAATGAAGTGATGGATAATGAAGTTTTTTCTTTACAGATGAGGATATTGTTGAAGTTATGTATTTATGCTATGTAGTTATTTAAGTATTTGTTGCAGTTTGCTTTGACAGCAAGTGTTATATTGCATAGTATAATGACGGAAGGTTTTGGAAAGGACAGCTGTGGAACACATTTTTATACACATTTCACTACCTGTTAATTCGAAGTTCACTACTTCTCAGCATAAAATGCATTTCTTCTTTCAGCTTAATAATCCATTTTTTATATATTTTCGCAGGAGAAATTATTTATGAAATTAATGTGCTATAAGTAGTTATTCATTAAATCTATATCATTTATGAATGTGATTACATATACTCTACTTGTTTCATAATCTTGCAACAATGGACTCATGACAAATGCTACTGATTATGCTTTGTAACTGGGAAAATAATGGTACTGATTACTGTATTGAGATGATTACTGTATTTAAATGACCAATGATTAATTAATAATGCTTTGTAACAAGGAAATGAATGCTACTGATTATGCTTTGTAACTGTGAAAAGAATGCTACTGATTACTGTATTGAGATGATTACTGTATTTAAATGACCAATGATTAATTAATAATGCTTTGTAACTGGGAAATGAATGCTACTAATTATGCTTTGTAACAAGGAAATGAATGCTACTAATTATGCTTTGTAACTGGGACAAGAATGCTACTGATTACTGTATTGAGATGATTACTGTATTTAAATGACCATTGATTAATTAATAATACTGTATTGAGATGATTACTGTATTTAAATGACCAGTGATTAATTATTAATGTTTTGTAACTAGGAAATGAATGCTACTAACTATGCTTTGTAACAAGGAAATGAATGCTACTAATTATGCTTTGTAACAAGGAAATGAATGCTACTGATTATGCTTTGTAACTGGGAAAAGAATGCTACTGATTACTGTATTGAGATGATTACTGTATTTAAATGACCAATGATTAACAATGCTTTGTAACTAGGAAATGAATGCTACTAATTATGCTTTGTAACAAGGAAATGAATGCTACTGATTATGCTTTGTAACTGGGAAATGAACGCTACTAATTACGGTATTGAAATGACCAATGACAATGTTGTCTGTAAATCAATTAATGAACATTTTTCTGTAATACTACATACATGGTACAGAAATGTTCAATAACTGGGCTATGAATTCCCCAGACTACTAATGTAATTCTCAATGAAGACTAGTATGTGACTTAATGTCCTTCACTTTCTGACCTAACTACCCTGAATTACTGTAATATCCATTTGTCCTGTATATCCTCTTGATCATGGAGCACTATATTTGGTTTTTGCACTAATTCTACGTTGGTGTGCCTTGTAAGAGCATGGTGTTGACACGACACGCTGTCCACCACCATGAGCGATGGAGACGTTATTATGGTCCCACTGTTCGGTGTACCTGATGTACTGCCAAAATGATAACATGGAATATTGCTACGACATTTCAGTGTCTTGGGTACGGTGATAAATACTTCTGGGAAAAGAACTTCAGATTGTCTGACTTAGTGTTGTACTTCTGTGGAAAGATATGGACTTTCAGTGCAGCTGCGTGCAACCTAAAGTGCTACAACCATGATGCAATCCTTCCCTTTCCTATCCTAATTCTTGTAACATAGTGAAAATCATTTTTTGCTAGCATCATTTGTATTCATGGCCTATACATTTTTTTCGAACTACAGTGCGTGTGCACTTTTGTCATTTTTCTAACATGATTTCTACTTGTGGTATATACATTTTGTGATTTGCTGATATATTCTGAATTTCAGTGCGTGTGTACTTTTGTTATTTTCTAACATGATTACTACTCATTGCATGGACATTTCGATTTGCTGATATATCCTGAACTATAGTGCGTGTGCACTTTTGTCATTTTTCTAACATGATCTCTACTCATTGTATGTACATTTTTTGCACTACAGTACATGTGCACTTATGTCATTTGTCAATGTGATTTGTAATCATTGTGTTTATTTGTTGTGAAAACGCTAAAGAGTTTTTCAGTGCGTGTGCACTTTTGTCATTTATCAATATGATATTTATATTCATTTTTCTGATTTGCTAATATGTTCTGTACTCATTGTACATATATATTTTTTTTGTCATTGGCTGAAATCTTTTGTACTCGGTGCATGTGCACCACATTTAATTCATGTTCTACATCTGAGTATTCTGTGATTGTAACAGTTAATTGGTTAAGAAAAAATTTGTTGCTCATGGCAAGTCCAAATGACTCACCATCACTGCCAAATTTTTGCTCCCCTAGTGGAGGGTTATGAAACGCACACGTCTCATATGTACCAGCGATGGCGAGGCATGAGAGAATCTCTGACCAGAGAGTTGTTTATCGTTGCTAGTCTGCACTTGACTGCGCGAGAGTTCACTTGTTGTACGTAGCGAGTCACGAGAACATGTAGTTGCGAGTCGGAGTTGTGTGTGAGGAGTCGGCGGGCGTCGACATGGGTCTCTGGTCAAGGTTTGGGATGAGGTATATTTTTAAATAAGGTAATGAAGCAGCATTGCGCACATCTGATAATGTAATGTATGTTAACTGTAATTAATTTGTTCAAGAACTGCCCCAATAATAATTTTGTTCTCAAAGCAGTCATTTTAAGAAAACAATCATTACAATTGAAACAATATTTCCTTTGCTTTTCCTCCCAGAATCAATTTATAAAGTTAATTATTGCACAGGGCCTAAGGTCAGCGCAGCTGGCCTTATAAAATTTATCAGGTTCACCATAACGTTAATTTTGTGGGGACTTAACACTTTTGCACATTGTTATTATCATTGAGTTTTATTACTGTGGGAAGCTAACATTTGGATCTATTTGCATTTTCATTCAATTCATATCATTTAAAAATAATCACGGGGAGGTTACACTTAGCTCGATGTCCATTCTCATTTAAAATAGTTTCTCACATTTTTGCGGGGAGGTTACAAAACTACACACTAATAGTACTTTCCATGTCCACAATATCTGCCGTGCCGTGCAAGGTGATTCATCTTGTATACCAGCCGATAGCGTGTGTGTGAACTAAGTTACATGGACATCCGATCATGTCTTCTAGGTGCTTCAGTTTTGTTGCCGAGCAATGTAGTTCAGCCTGCGACTGGTGAATCTCTACATCAACTTAATTTTTCTTGGTTTCAAAAAATGGTTCAAATGGCTCTGAGCGCTATGGAACTTAACATCTGTGATCATCAGTCCCCTAGAACTTAGAACTACTTAAACCTAACTAACCTAAGGACATCACACACATCCATGCCTGAGGCAGGATTCGAACCTGCGACCGCAGCAGTCGCGCGGTTCCGGACTGAGCGCCTAGAACCGCTAGACCACCACGGCAGGCTTTTCCTGGTTTCCTGAAGTTGCATTTGCATGCTGTTTTTAATTTATATTTGTTGATTTCCAACAGAGGTTAATTATGGAAGAAAAATTTACATTTAGACAGGAAGATAGCGCAAAGATACCAGTTTGTGTTCAGAAACAAAGATGGTGGTCATGCATAAAGAGTGTAACTTAATCAGATGGCCCAAGTGATTTACTAAAACAATGTAATGTAGTCTTTTCACTATCCATTGCCCAATAGGCAGAAAAAAATCTTCAAAATTTCTATCGATATCTTTCTGGTTAGCTTTGATTTCTTTTTGCTGTACTGCCTTAATCAAATAATTTCCTCTTGGGTTATCTGATTCTTATTCCTTAATTTGTGGCTGCTGCTATGCTTCTTATTAATTTTTGTAAAGGGTCGACATTACTATTTCTGAATTTTCTTTCATCTTTCAGCTTCTATTTTCACTGACCATCAATATCTGCTGTGTCCCATTCAGGGAAAAATAATAGCCAGACTAAAAATGTGAATTCGAATTTTAAAAGCTGATTTTATGCCATTGGTTTGTTGTCACCGTGCAGGAAACCGCTCCGAGATGATTTGTGCAGTATTACAGAGCATTGTTAATTATTGGGAGGGGGCATTTTTCCGTAAATAGTCTTTAATAATTTTGGGATAGAATATGATTGTGTAGGAAAGCAGTTTTATCATGCTACTGCACACGATATATGTTTCCACCACAGTGATTAAAAGTGTTCATATTTGTTACCTTTGAATCGATTGCGAATTGGCGAATTCGACAATTATGTCTGGTGTGATTTCCAATGGGTGTTTCATGTCATAGACTCATTTTGGATTCTTAGAACAAATTAAATAACAAACTATCTTTGGTTGAATACCACTCTGGTATGGAAACGATATATGTTGTAGCCAATATTGGCAGACACATTATTGCTAATGCAAACAGGTCAAGAAAGTGCCATGAGGAAGATGTCAATTAAGGTGAGTGCGTAACGCTTGACGCTCCTTCATACTAGTACAAGAGCTAATATCGTTCTGACATTCGCTGTCAGGTTTGCTCAGAAGCGCAGAATGCGCGCTTAGGTGTGCTTTACCGTGTCTGAAGGGATGCCTGTTTTCTGTATAAGAACCAAGCGAAAGAAGTAGAAAGAAATTTCCGAAGTAAGCTGATCTGCAAAGAACAACCTTTCATAAAATGCATGGTAACGACTTCTATGTTGTAATAAAACCACTGTGTACAGTGTTAGAGATGGTAGGGTTAATGCCCTCCAAGCAATTGTCTAGAGAGGATTCATCAGTGATATTCAAAGTAGTAAAAGCAAAGTCTAATATCTCTTTTCTTTTAGTGGTTACCACGCAAGTAATGGACATGTATGCAATGCTCAGACTTTACCAGGAACTGCCACAAATCACTGTTTTCGTAGATGTCACAATGAGACTAGTCAACTATTCAAGAATACTTTGGCTATTTGCACATTGTACAGTGTTTATGTTGAGGGACATGAGACTGTTTCTAGAAGCTCTCGAATACTTCGATGAACGTGTACAGTACAAAAAGCAGGAAAGAGGAAAACTCGTCGGCTTACTGTTGTGCTGCGTTTCCATTGTGCTAATAGTGGCAGAATTCGCTTTGGCTCCTGTCTATTTTCGCCGATACCCTGAGAATACACGTTTATTACAGTGGATATTGTCTGTAGTGATCAGGGGCCTGGAATCCCTCATCCTGCTGCAAATCACCACACTTGTACTAGAACTGCGAGAGAGATTTCGTGTACTCAACCACAGTATCCTGACGACTGCTACTTCTCACAGCAACAAGCACATTTCTCGTATCCTCCTGGGCTATGTTCGACAACCGGATCTGGTATCCCAGCTCGAGGTGGACCGGCTGCACCACGCACACGCAGTTCTCCAGCGGGCAGCAGAACTTCTCCAGCGCCACTTTGGCGTCACCTTGGTCCTTCACGTGACGACAACATTCTCCGCTCTCATATACGGCGCATACCAGTTCCTGGTGATGTGGGTGGCGCCAGAGAAGAGCAACGCCACCGTGGTCAACAATTCCAAGGCGTCTGTGGCAACGTGGCTGACGTCACACCTGCTGAACCTGGTGGCCGTGGTGCTCTCCTGCTCGGCGATGGTGGACGAGGCAGAGCGCACACGCGACCTGGTGGTGAGGGTCGCCACGCTGCGAGGGCGCCCGTTTCTCAGCGCGGGGATGGAGCCGCTGCTGATGCAAGTGCTGACCTCTCGCCCGCTGTCGTTCAAGGCTGCCGGTTTCTTCACTATCGACCGCCATCTACTGGTGTCGGCACTCTGCGTCACCATCACATACTTAGTCATATTAGCTCAGATTTCTCTCAGTTGACTAATTATTTGGCAGTCTTTTAATTATGAGAGAATATACAAAAGAAACCGAACTAATTTTTTGATGGGCAGAGTTTCTGTAGCACCGAGTATTGCCGTTAGGAGTTTGTAGAGTGAACTTCCAGAGTCAGTGAGCCAAGTGCCATCACTGAAGAAGATCAGGACTAGTTTCAGCAGAGTTTATAGTGACAACTGTTTCGTGTGATAGCCGATTTTGCAGTTGCTGATTTCGTGAATGGCTTTTGGCCCAGGAAAAGTGGACAGAAACTCCTGAATTGTTTAAAATTGGTATGTAGAAAACTTTAGTGTCTGAGTGGATTTCGCATTTCAAAAATGGGAAATTGATGGAAAACACACTGGCAAGCATGCAGCCTCCCTACAACAATTTCGAAATCAATATTTTTGTCATAGTCAATAGCTCCCCACACTACTTGGAGAGTGATACACCCCGAAAATCGCTGCCTCCATTGACCTTACATCAGATCATCTTTGGACACGTTTGATGTTGACTCTGTCTCTAGATCAAGCAGGTTTTTGTCGTCTGTGGTACAGGGTAGCGGTAAGCGATGCATGACAACTCAATCCAGCTTACCGCAAAATATCCTCAATGGTTCATGGTGGTATGCTGCCGTAATCTATGCCCTGATATCAACTGATTCATTTGCCTTTCCGTCAAAGCTACCCGAAAAATCCCACAATCCTTTCGTCGTATATTCCTTCTGGAAGGTCCCGTGCCTACTCTTTTTGGCACACCACTGTCTTGCGCCTATCTTGTCACCACTCATTCTACAGTCACTACACTTTACCTGTAAGATGTCTGTTGTGATGGTCGCATGTTCCTCATGCCAGTGATGCGACCTTTCTTAAAGTCCGGAAAATTGCGATAAGTCACACGTGCACTTCCTTAGGGTATGCTGTGATGTTACAGTAACATTGGACAGTAGCGATATCTATCTCTTATTCCCACCATTCTTCATCTGGGGTATGGGGTTTCTATAAATAAGCTCGCATTACTATGAGATATAACCAACGCATCTAACAGGCATGGGAATAGTGAAATTTAGTTTGGCAGCATATCGTCAAGGCGATACGATATTGCATTGCCAGTGTTATTCTCAATTACGATGCAACATTCCTTCGGACAAGCATGAATGTCTGAAAGACAGGCACTGCTGCGACTGCAGCCGTTATCAAATACATGAAATGTATTCGCAGTTGTGATGATGAACAGTCCATCAGTTGCATAATGGAATGGAGGATTTCCCGCTTGTAGCGAACGATTGCCTTACCATTAGACTATTCTAGTATGACTCAGGCCCAGACCGAAACTTCCAGACGTCGTCAACCATGTGTCTATAGCCTGTACTGGTACCTCGATTAAGTATAATCTCGTACAGGTGAGACACTTTCCTTGAAAGCAGCTTGCCTGGTGTCGGCCGGTAAATGCATCCTTTCAGTGCCAGTGTTATTTCGAATTTCGATGTGATGTTTCTTCTGACATGTATGCACTGCAGTATCGTACTTATCTGCCAACACTTGGCAAGCGACTTTCTAGCAAAATACCACCCCTGTACTATAATATACGTAATGGATGTACAAGTACAGGTTATAGACATACTTGGAAGTGTCGAAGGATATGAAAGTTGCAGTAGTTGAGAAGCGAGAAAAACAACATTCTAGCCTTTTCTCGATGTTACTCCGTCTATCCATTAAACAAGTTGTGAAGGAAACCAAGGAGAAATCTGGAAAGCGAGTTCACTCTCAGAGAAAAGATACGAAAACTTTGAAGTTCTCTGATGACATGCATCATATGGACGTTCGGTAATCCACCGCTCGGAATGGATCCGTTTCTGGGCCACCTACCTGTCTCTCAAGCTAAGCTATAAGAGTAGGTCAGTTTTGTTGTGCTGCGTTGTACTCAATGGCTTTATACCCGTTTTTGTTAACACAACCCAAAAATTACTTTTCACTTTCGTAGTTGAATCAAGTCATTGTCACTATCATGAATAGGATTACTTACGTATGTTCATTTGTATGTGCATTTTTATATTGGTAATGTGTGCGTAATATGGTAAAAACAAGTAAAGTTGACATAAAATCTTTCCACTGTTGGTAACACAATTCTCTTACATGTTCTTCATACGTAACACTTGTTTCTAAAACGCCGTCTTTGCTTACTTAAATATATACGGAGTATATGTTGTGTAAATACAACAGAAAAAGGATCCTTGACCATTGGAGACTTTTGTATTTATGTTTCTATTCATCTCTGCAATCAAATCATTAGTTTCTAGACGCTATTTCTGCTTACCTCAGTGTTTACAAAGTGTATATGATATAGAATGTGGTGTAAGTACGACACAAAAAGGAGACTGTGAGCATTGGAGGTATTATGACGTTCATATTTTTGTTATACTTGCAATCAAATGTATCCAAGAACTTTAAGCATTCTACTAAAACAGAGTTCTGTTTTCGTCTTCTGGTGCCCCAGGTTACACCTAAGTCGTACTCACGTTACATCATAGTAATTCTTATAAACCGTCATGGTGACGGAAGTGTAAACTTGGGCCTCATCAAATAAAATAAATGTTGGCTTCTAACTGTAAACCTGTGTTTCAGCTGTTATCAATAATAACCATGGTAAAACCTAACTTAAAATTTTCGCATTTAATGTTGATCACTAACTACAATCACATGATCTTTTCTGGGAAATAAAACAAAAAAGGAATAGGATACCATGTCATTAAAATTGCACACTGAAACAATGGTAGGGTAATTTAATGCTAAGAAACACTATAAAACAATGCTTAAACTAATTTTACAGTACGATAATGCAGTAATAAATTTAGTTCTGAAATCACAGGGTAGGGTTCAATGATTTTGACTAATGATATTGCATCAGGGGCCTTTGAGAAGAGGATACTTGTATGACGAAATTGCTTCCATTTATTGTAGGGCATGAAATTAAAGAGCATGGATTCTTGCATTTGGCGGTGTTCTTTGATACAAGAGTCTAATATCGTGACTGCTGTAGAGAGTTAGGAGTGATCAGAACACATTATTTGTAACTGTTTAAGAAGTTTCTTGAAAGTCGTTGCAGTTTATGTGGAAGAGATTTTCTTGTATCTTGCTTAACGTTTTGTCTGTAGGAACCATTTCAAAACAGTGATTTCTTCGGATGCTACTGTTTCTCATTTCAGTAAACTAAAATTCTTTGTGAAACAGGTAGTGAGTAACACTTCTTTTGCATGTCGTACGGTTTTCTTATAACTTTCTGAAATGTTAAATTCTCGTCTTTGCGCAGATACAGTGAAAAAGGAAAGTAAATAAATGTAGAATCATTGGAAATGTTTATGGAGATTTATGTGACATTTATCCAATCAAGTTCAGGCAACAGTCAAGATTCGCACAGTAATCTACCAAATCAGAACTACAAAAGACCTTGCGGGATTTCTTGACTTCTGGGAAAAGTAAATTTGCTCTCTCCATACTAAAGTCAAGCTATCAGCAGCTGGAAATTATCTGAAGTAATGATAAACTACAGCTGCAGTTACGTAAGTAAAATTCAATCATTTTAATGAGTCGTTAACTCAAGGTAACCATAGTCTGACACACTCAATGAAGGGGGCTTAAAGCAAACTCGAATGAAGGTGGGCAGTGTGATATAATGGGTAACTCAATTTTCTGTTATCCGAGTGGCCCTTATCTTATTAGAGTTAGTGTACACTGCACTGACACGTACAGTTACGAGAAGAGTAAATGAAAACAAATACTTTGCAGATCTGTTGTCTTGGCGAATTAATAATGGAACAAGGTCAGGTAAAGTTCATTGGGAACTGCAGTAAAAACATATGCAAAAACATATATTTTCACAGTCAGAACATTCAGTTGGTAAAATGAGGTTGAACGCGTTACGTTTTGAGCCACTGCGATACTGTATCGGTGCAAATATGAGGAGTAAATGAATGGCTGGCGTCAATCTGAAACAACTACCGTTTGTTAACAAGAAAATGATACTTTTTACTGAAGCTGTATGCGACGTGCGTAAGATGGGTCAAACACGGTAATCCCATGCTTTTATTGACAACCTGCGTCAGGGGCTGAAGTGTCAGAACACTTCACAGAGGCTTCACTTTACTAGATATTGAATGGGAGAGTCATTGATGCCAGAGACATTATTCTGAATGTCTTGTACATAAATTACTGCGAGGAGATAGTTATGTAGTGGCACTACTCAGTATTTTAGTTACCGTAAACCTATTAACTATTTCAGTGTAAGTGACTGAAAGCAGGGTGGAGGCCGCCATGGAGTACTAACCGGATCAAAATCGACGTCATGTTACCAGGTGTACTATTTTTTCCTCGCCAGCAGTATACATATCCTTCAAAATTAACGCTTTGTCATTGCTTCTAGGCCACAGCTTCATTGTCACTCTTGAACGTTAGTGACTGATTGACTAACTCCGATGTCTCGAAAGAGTAGGCAGTTTTCTTTGGATTCCCAAGCAGTTGGCATGAAACCGCAAACTGCAGATTTGTCTAACATATCGCAGTACCACAGACACCAGAACAGAGAAGCTAATATCGATCTTTAGTAAAAGTATTGGTAATAGTACCCTCACAAGCAATACATCTGCTACAGGTGTGGACTACTTCCTTGACATCTACAGTCATACCAAATTAGTAGACACAATGTAGCGTCACTGTTCTTCACTACAATCGTCTAGAAATAGGCTCAACGTGAATTGGCATAGTGAAGCATGATCCATTATTATCCATTCTCACTTTACACAATCGAGTTAGCCGATTGCGTAATAAATGCTTAGCACTGCAACCATCCAGGAGATGGTTGCTCTTGGAAACTGATCTGTGGCTGACACGCCACACCATTTTCTGTCAAAGGTAGGTTGTAAAAGAGAGGTGTGACCTCCTAGACGTCTTCACTCCACCCATGGTCTTCAGGTGAGTGTGGTAGAGCGCCTGCAGATATGTGTTGTAATGTTGGATGTATTGCATTTGTTACTGCTAACTACTTAGGAAAAGAATCTAATGTTGGATGCGTTTAATAGCTTCCTCTGGTGGCAAGCTGCTGGATCGAAACTGGCCCTCAGATGTTTATGATCTATCGCTAAGTGACGCTGACTGCTTTCAAAGAAGGTACAGAAATTTTTTACACCAGAGATGATAAGTTTCAGTATGAGAGTATTTGGGCAGGAGTCGAGCATTTTTTAAGGATAGCCAGCTTACTGTATTTTTTATGGAACACGATGGCTTCTATGCTACGATTTGAGGTCCCAGGAGATTTTTGCATTGTCGAATGTCAGTAAAGGCGCTGATTTGGGCATTGTTTTGAGAAGTCAACAGCTTGCTAAATTTTGGAGTCCACTGGTAATGGGCACCCATTTTTTAACTTGTTGAGAGTCCTGGTTTTCTGGGAAACTTAATGACTAAAACTTTAGTAGTTGTAGATGAAAAACTTCATTCATAATGGCTCATTACTTCAGGCAGTCTATTTTCACTAATCCTACAGAGTAATATGGGTAATTTTTTTCTTTGTGTAAGACACTGTCATTAATTATCAGAGTTAATGTGTTTACGAATAAAATGTCTATTAATCTAAACTTCTGGCGATATATTTTGTTATTTTGCATCCGAACTAGTAACATTTGAATTGGACTCTTTATAATGTAAAGAATAGTGAAGTAATAAATGCTTTTATCGGAATGATCATTGGTGTTAAATAATTTAAGTACAGAGGTGTTCAGTATTTTAAGATCTTTGGATTTGACATATTCTTGTTTCCGATACAATGTGGTGTTATACTATGTTTTCT
This sequence comes from Schistocerca americana, assembly GCF_021461395.2. Classification (NCBI taxonomy): domain Eukaryota; kingdom Metazoa; phylum Arthropoda; class Insecta; order Orthoptera; family Acrididae; genus Schistocerca; species Schistocerca americana. The sequence continues at coordinate 874,083,425 of NC_060120.1, read as the reverse complement.
TTAGTTGTTTTGAAACGAGAAAGGCAAGTAACGATGTTCTGTTCCGGTTCAATTGAAAAGCGGGATGTTGTTTGGTTTAATGTCAATTGTCGTACCTTATGACCGTCTTGTAAAGAAATGTAGTGGACTGTATAGCAAGTTCCTCTGTTCAGAGAAAGAACAATTAATTGAAAGTAACTAAAAGAAGGATTATTACAACAGTTTACAACTGTGCAAGAAGCAAGAGGCGTTACTGTAGCTTCATTATTCCCATCGTCGTAAACGTCGTCATAAACGGTTACACTATTAAGGAAACTTTCCACTTTCTTTGCGACAATGTTTGTACACATGATATAGCAAGTGATTTAAATTACGCCGTTAGAAGTGCTTCCTCAGCATACTTACTATAGTATAGAAGTCAAAAAATGACAATGGAGGAAAGCAGTCAGCCCTTCAGATATTTTTTGTTGGCAATAATTATATCTGCGTCCCATTTATTAATCTTCAGCTCATTCCAGTATCACACATCCCTTTCAAACACATTAGTTTTCAAAACCATGTCATTGCTTGGAACACTTAAAATAATTTGTGAACTTGCTATGAACAGGAAAGAGGGAGTGGAGCATTTCTGTTTATGCTTCATTTCATCAAACCATGTAATGGTCTGGCTACCCAGAGACATAAGCAGCAAAACAGATGGTTTGAGAGCGTAACTGTACATATTCCTCTACATAGTATGTTGCTGCAATGTGCAACTTCGTTCCTGTAATGAGAATTATGATGTGTGTATTACTTGTAATGGCTCTGAGCACTATGGGACTCAACATCTTAGGTCATAAGTCCCCTAGAACTTAGAACTACTTAAACCTAACTAACCTAAGGACATCACACACACCCATGCCCGAGGCAGGATTCGAACCTGCGACCGTAGCAGTCCCGCGGTTCCGGACTGCAGCGCCAGAACCGCTAGACCACCGCGGCCGGCTTACTTGTAATACTCGATCCTCTAGTAACTCTACAGTTTGTCGTGCTCGCGTTACAACTGTGGACTGGTTTCAAAGCACTGAATAGTGCTTTTCTTCAGACAGTAGCGACACAAAGCAGCTCATGTGTGGAGGCTACACTGCTGGGTCTGTCACGTTCACAGATAGTACATCAGGCAATACTACGATCTGCGAAGGGCACATCTTTTACTACACCGGGTTGCGGAAGTTCTGGAGGATCACTTCGGAATTAGAGTAGCTTTCGCCCTCACTTATTCGATTTCTGGGTTTACCTGCATCTTCTACGAGATAATCGCAGCTATCAGACACCAAAACGAAGCGGACGGCATAATATACAATGGGACGGGGTCACCTGCTGGGAGCACTGATGCAGTTGGTCACACTTATTCCAGGTACTTCACCGTCGACCGCAACCTGCCGGCTTTCTCTCTGGTTGGTCACCTACCTGGTCTTTCTAACTCGGTTCAGAGGGAGCTATTGACGATGGCGGTATTCATAGGGCGTTCAGCAGCGAGGTCATCAGCATGGGAGCTGCTGATCTAGGAAGGTTTCCGAAGTACCAGTACATTCAGAAAGAATAAAGTTTCTGTCTTAAATAAGTTTCATTTTGTACTTAAATAAGTTTCATTTTGTAAGACTGCAGAGTCTTATGATGATAACATTCAGTTGAAAGTTCTCAGGTTTTCTGGACTTCAAGTCATTAAAATTACACGAGCTTTCGGCCAAGCGCTCCTTGTTCATTGTCAAGTAATATGACTGCCAGTGTGCTGCTGGTCTGACCCTTATACAAAGTGTTCAGAAATTCCTACTACAAACTTCTAGGAGCCGTAGAGGGGAGAGAGTACACAATGTTTTGAATGGGAAACCATGTATGGAAACATACCATTTTCCTACTACTGTCGTTTGAAAACATGTTTGCTAAACAGGTATGCAAAAGGGTAGGCATGGTTGGGGGTGGTTACATCAGATCGGATGATGTCATTTTACGTCTATCCACCTGCCTCACCTGATTCAAACCTCATTCACATACTGTCAGTTTTAGAGTAACACAGTTGAGTAAACGTTTGCAGAATATACCAACATGATCGCTCTGAATGGCGTAGCTCACTGTAATGGAAGAGCTGATCGACGCCCTTATTAAGATTGTTCTCCACAATGTCCAACCCCATTACTTACCATTTTCGCCGTAATTACGCAACGGCTTCGAGAAAAGGTACCCTCACCATCGGCAGATGTGACTGTGGTGCTCCACGGAGATGCCACACACCCAAGCTGGAAGAAGCCATACTGCATCACGTTGAGGAGAACTCATCAACGAGTACATGAACAATTTCTTTGGCTATTGATGAGTGGAATTTTAAAACAGGTGATGTACTGGGTCACTGGGTCAATCTAATCAGTTACTTATAAAAGTGGATTTTATCCATAGTGGATGCTGTCGAATTCCGTGAGTGTTCCTTTATTGGGTGTAGAAAAATATCAGCTACCAGTCACAATAAAAGGTTATTTATTTGTCACACGTCCGGTTTCGGGCTAGCGCCCATCTTCAGGTATTTATACGTTCATGTACATGTTTGTACTGTTGGAGATCACTGTACAAGTACAAAAATATTATTTGCTGGTGACTACACAGATAAAAGTGGAACAATTGTAAGTGGTAAGGCAACATTTGACGAAAATATATCTGTACTTACATAAAGATGAAGCACCATTATTACAGTTATGCTGTGGTGATAGTTTTGCCACTTAGTTACACACTTATGGTGATTTTCACGTCCATATTTCATTGTAAAAGTGGTTTTGTTACCAACATCTTTTCAAATGGCTGTACTACTGAAAAAGTATGTTCCTGGACATGGGTTTCAGTTCTAAACACTCTCGTCTACAAGTCCTAGAAATCTATAACAGGAGTTTCCGAACACAATGCATTGACTAGCTGCCGGTGGTGACGTCACTGGTACTCACGGTGTTACTATATATGGGCATACGTTGACTAAGCGATCCGATTGACTTCAGCCATGGGATCACTGGATCCCACGCCGTTCTCAGCTGCAGGCCACCATCTCTGTTTAGGCTGTAACATCCAATTCACCATGGATGCAGAAAAAGACAATGAACTGCCCGTTCTCGACGTCCTCAAATGGACGAAGTGGATGCCTTGGCTTCAGCGTTTACAGAAATCCCATCCACATTGATCTGCACTTACAGTCCATCAGCCATAGTCACCCGGCGAAGAAGCGCATTGTGTAGCAAACATTGCTGCATCGTGCAAGAAATATATACAGGGTGTTACAAAAAGGTACTGGCAAACTTTCAGGAAACACACCTCACACACAAAGAAAGAAAATATGTTGTGTGGACATGTGTCCGGAAACTCTTACTTTCCATGTTAGAGCTCATTTTATTACTTCTCTTCAAATCACATTAATCGTGGAATGGAAACACACAGCAACAGAACGTACCAGCGTGACTTCAAACACTTTGTTACAGGAAATGTTCAAAATGTCCTCCGTTAGCGAGGATACATGCATCCACACTCCGTCGCATGGAATCCCTGATGCGCTGATGCAGCCCTGGAGAATGGCGTATTGTATCACAGCCGCCCACAATACGACCACGAAGAGTGTCTACATTTGGTACCGGGGTTGCGTAGACAAGGGCTTTAAAATGCCCCCATAAATGAAAGTCAAGAGGGTTGAGGTCAGGAGAGCGTGGAGGCCATGGAATTGGTCCGCCTCTACCAATCCATCGGTCACCGAATCTGTTGTTGAGAAGCGTACGAACACTTCGACTGAAATGTGCAGGAGCTCCATCGTGCATGAACCACATGTTGTGTCGTACTTGTAAAGTCACATGTTCTAGGAGCACAGGTAGAGTATCCCGTATGAAATCATGATAACGTGCTCCAATGAGCGTAGGTGGAAGAACATGGGGCGCAATCAAGACATCACCAACAATGCCTGTCCAAACGTTCACAGAAAATCTGTGTTGATGACGTGATTGCACAATTGCGTGCGGATTCTCGTCAGCCCACACATGCTGATTGTGAAAATTTACGATTTGATCACGTTGGAATGAAGCTTCATCCGTAAAGAGAACATTTGCACTGAAATGAGGATTGACACATTGTTGGATGAACAATTCGCAGAAGTGTACCCGTGGAGGCCAATCAGCTGCTGATAGTGCCTGCACACGCTGTACATGGTACGGAAACAGCTGGTTCTCCCGTAGCACTCTCCATACAGTGACGTGGTCAACGTTACCTTGTACAGCAGCATTTTCTCTGGCGCTGACATTATGGCTATCGTCAACTGCACGAAGAATTGCCTCGTCCATTGTAGGTGTCCTCGTCGTTCTAGGTCTGCCCCAGTCGCGAGTCATAGGCTGGAAAGTTCCGTGCTCCCTAAGACGCCGATAAATTGCTTCGAACGTCTTCCTGTCGGGACACCTTCGTTCTGGAAATCTGTCTCGATACAAACGTACCGCGCCACGGCTATTGCCCCGTGCTAATCCATACACCAAATGGGCATCTGCCAACTCCGCATTTGTAAACATTGCACTGACTGCAAAACCACGTTCGTGATGAACACTAACCTGTTGATGCTACGTACTGATGTGCTTGATGCTAGTACTGTAGAGCAATGAGTCGCATGTCAACACAAGCACCGAAGTCAACATTACCTTCCTTCAATTGCGCCAACTGGCGGTGAATCGAGGAAGTACAGTACATACTGATGAAACTAACATGAGCTCTAACATGGAAATTACATCTTTTCTTTATTTGTGTGTGAGGAATGTTTCCTGAAAGTTTGGCCGCACCTTTTTGTAACACCCCACCTAATGAGCTGAGCAATCTACGCAAGATCTTCAGGAACAATGCCTATAACCTTCATCTAATAAATGAAGTGATTTCAAGCAAGAGTCACATTAAGACTACCGGCGAGGAACAGGGAAAAAAACCTATTTTCTTACCGTTCAGTGGCTCTTTGTCTGGAAAGACAAGTCATCTGCTGAAAAGACACAAGATAAAATCGATCTCCAGGCCTTCGACAAAAATCCGTTACTGAACCAGTTAAAGACGCTTCAGGTCTCAGAGCACCTGGCGTCTACAAGATACCTTGCGAATGTGGCGAGTTTACAGTGGACAAACAGTACTCACTGTAGAAGAAGGCAGTAAGGAACAGAAGAGGTTTTATCACCTACGATACTCTGAGAAATCAACTTTAGCTGAGCTGGATAAAATATGATGGAAAACCGTCGTGGCTCAATCTAGCGGCTTCATGGACTGTGTTATTAAAGAAGCCATTGAAATAAAAATCACTTATAACACCCTAATCCGATACTTCAAGCTTTTGTATGTCCATTCTTGTGGAGGTCTGGGGGACTAAGGCCATTCACTATTGTAAGAAAACGAAACACCTACAGCCGTCCTTAGGATGTCATTTATTGTGTAGCTACCGACTGACAAGAATAATATACAGAAGAATAGAAAAGAAAATTGAGGATGTGTTAGATGACGATCAGTTTGGCTTTAGGAAAGGTAAAGGCCCAGAGAGGCGATTCTGACATTGAAGTTGATAATGGAGGCAAGACTAAACAAAAGTTAAGAAACGTTCATAGGGTTTGTCGATGTGGAAAAAGCGATCGACAATGTAAAATGGTCCAAGATGTTCGAAATTATGAGAAAAATAGGGGTAATCTATAGGAAGAGAGGGGTAATATACAATGTGTACAAATGCCAAGAGGGAATAATAAGAGTTGACGACCAAGAAATAAGTGATGGGATTAAAAAGGGTGTAAGACATAGATGTAGTCCTTCTCCCCTACTGTTCGATCTGTACATCGAAGAAGCAATGATGGAAATAAAAGAAAGGTTCAGGGGTGGGATTAAAATTCAAGTTCAAAGGTTGTCAAATATACGATTCGGTGATGATATTGCTGTCCTGAGTGAAAGTGAAGAAAATTTATATGATCTGCTGAATGTAATGAACAGTCTTATGAGTACAGAATATGGGTTAAGAGTAAATCGAAGAAAGACAAAAGTAATAAGAAGTAGTAGCAATATAAACAGCGAGAAACTTAAGATCAGGACTGATGGTCATGAAGTAGGTGAAGTTAAGGAATTCTGCTACCTAGGCAGCAAAATAACCAATAACAGATACAGCATGGAGGACATCAAAAGTAGACTAGCACTGGAACAAAGGGTACTTCTGATCAAGAGAAGTCTACTAGCATCAAACATAGACCTAAATTTGAGGAAGAAATTCCTGAGAATGTACGTTTGGAGCACAGTGTTGCATGGGTAGTAAAACATGGACTATGGGAAAACCGGAACAGAAGAGAATCGAAGCATCTGAGATGTGGTGCTACAGATGAATGTTGAAAATTAGGTGGACTGATAAGGTAGGGGATGAGGAGCTTCTGTACAAAATCGGAGAGGAAAGGAATATGTGGAAAACACTGACAAGGGGAAAGGAAAGGGCGATAGGACATCTGTCAAGACATGACAGAATGACTTCCATGTTGCTAGAGGGAATTATAGATGGCGAATAGTGTAAAGGGAGACAGAGATTGGAATACATCCAGGAAATAATTGGAGACATAGGTTGCAAGTGCTACACTGAGATTATAAGATTGTCACAGGGGAGGAATATGTGGTGGGCCGCATCAAAAGACTGACGACTTAAATAAAAAAAAAGAAACCTGTTTGGCGCTTCAATGAAGCATCTTCAGACCTTAGTTGATGCTGGAGGGGATATTACGATCCATATATACGATGCATCAGTGATTAACATAACTGGCTTATGCAAAGCATAACTGTGATGTCGTCTCTCCAACCATCACCAGTTGACTCGATAAAGTGGCCTACGGCTCAGCACAGCGTGTGACCCAGTCATCGCATGGTTGAAGCGGTCACATCGAACGAGGAGTCAACGTATGCCTAAATATGGCGAGGCCGCGAGCACATGTGACCTCATAGTCGGCATCTAGTGTATATAAGGAACGTACCGGTACTCCACTGACAGTCTTACTACTTGAAAATGGACAAGGAGTATTCGACCCAAAGCTCGTGTAGTTTTAACCATTTGGCACTGATGGAAACCCGAAAACTTTTTGTTCAGCATTCATTTCGTTACACAGCATTTAGAGGTTCACACTAAAAGAAGTGCTGTGGTAACAAAGATAAAATTTCAGCCAGTATAACATCCTTCAAATATTCGATTCCAACAAAGAGGCAGTTCATCGAACAATATTAAGAATCTCGGATACTGTTCCCTGCTTTGTTGTTTCAGAGAATGAAACCTGTCCTTTAGTTCGGATTGTGCTTTTATTCAGTATACATGGTGTTTCATAATCGGTATTACTGGGTTCTGTTGGTTGTAGAGAGGACTTAGTAGACAAAGTCTGGGTAGGGTACCCATGTCTGGAAATGTGCAATTTGAATGTAAACCAAGTTTCAACACTTGATCACTTTCAAAAGTGTTCACACAACAACATGGTGGAGACAGTGTGTGCTGTACAGGAGCCCATGGCATAGACAATGTTTCAAGTACTCATCATCAATTTCTCTTCTACATACGAAGGACATGCTTCTCATGTCAAGAGTGCAGCATGTCTATGGTGCAATACAGCGAACCCTTCCAGTAGCGAATGAGCCAGTTTACAACAGGGTTTGACAATAGCACCCTGTTGTTTGTTTGTGTTTGTGAGCTCACTTATTTGCCGATACATCCCATGTTTATAAATTTAGATTATGTAGTAGCGATGAAGACTACTGTACCAATAGCATTTAGTTTCTGGTATTCATCGTCAGATTCTCTTCTACTTTACACTTGATGCAACATAGTCTCATTTAATGTATAAATACTTTTGACTGGAGAAAGTACTGATTAAATCTTCATAAACAAAATTATATAACAGTAATATTATATGATCCTGGGAACAACAAGGTTTATTTAAGAGTGAACACAAAGAAACAAATTTAAGTATGAAAATCGTTTCCATTCATCGGTTAATGGCTACCAAGTTAACAGAACATGCACCCAAATGCAGAATGAAATTATCATTTAAAAGTGTATCAGTACATACATACACAGATATATGTATACAAAACATAGAAATGAAATTATAAATAAAATATTATTTACAGTTACATCTTGTTCTATAAATGATTACTATGATAGAAAAATAGCAAATATCTTAATTATAAAAAAGTGTTCATATATTTTTAGTGCATTATACTTTCATTGTTGCCAAATCCTTTGAGACTGCAGCACATTCAACATCTCATTTTAAACAATACCAATGTAAGGGGGAAATTAAAACACATAATTAATTATTTCTAAACTTATATTACAGGTAATAAAAATTATGTGCTGTTATTTTCTTGAGGAAACCATTTTGTCATTGAACGAATATTGCATGTGTTTACTCGCTGTATGATTAAACTACAGTGACTCACAACACATAATTTTTATTTTCCTGTTTGCTGTATATTTAAAGTCCTGATGTGTTAACTTCAGGTGACTGTTCAGTCCATCTCAGTTTTTGAAAACAAGTTAGTGTTGGTACTCTTAAGAGTACTTCGGTATATTACACGGTGGTTACAATTTTAATAAAACTAAGACAAAAATGATAAGTTGCTTACTGTTTCCAGCAAAAGTTACATCGTTTCTACTGTGAGATTTACAGACATATTTACATACATATATACACCTATCCTCTCACAGCACGTTTGTAAACAAAATTCAAACATGTCAAAAAATATCCAAATGCCATAAAATTTCCACAGATACACTGATCTTTTTATTTTTAAAATGAAAAAGACATTACAATGTTATTTATGAATAGATGTCATTTGTAAAACGAATTACATTGCTTGACAAAAAAGAGAAGCACGCAGAAGATATGGTAAACTGTTAATGAAACTATGTACTCATACATGCCATCTGTGAGTAAGTAAATCGCTAGAGTTGTAATTCTCTGTCACAGACAGAATGCCCACCGCAGTGCAGAAGTATTGTTTGTGTTAAGTGTCACTACCAGGCCTCATAGGTTACTTAAGGGGTGTGAACTGCATCAGCCAATGTGTGATCACTGTGACACAGAGACGGTGGATACATAAGTGAGAGAGCATTTTCAATACGTGACAGAGTCAGCGTGGGCCTCCATTTGTCTGGTTGATCGAATCGTGCAATATCCAGATTTCTGGAGCATTTGGATATGACAGTGATCTGATGTTGTAAAGCATGCAAACGTGAGGGCAGGAATACCTGTTGTCAAGGTCAATCACGTCTAACCAGCACAAGGGATGATCTCCATAATTTGGGCCAGGCACACCATAACCAGTAAACCTCTGCACCTGGCATCTGAGGTCAACTGATAAAGCCTCTACAACAATCTGTGTCATCCCCAATCCACACCAATGGTCAGAGACTAGCAGCAGCTGGGTTAGGGTATTATGTCCCATGTGTATGCTGTTGTTAACATGACAACACAAACGGCTGTGTTTGGAGTGGTGCCATGACTAGGAAGGTTGGACTGCTGATGAATGTCACCCCACTGTGCTCAATGCTGAATTTCTGTTCTACATTACTACAGATTACACCTGTTGGCGAGTGTGACGACGACCTGTAGTAGAAGTCCCATTTTTGCAATATTTTCGAGGGGCACAGTGGTGTTACTGTTCGTGTCATGATTTCAGGTCAATGCAACAGTACGCCATCAACATCCAGCTTCCTAATGTCTTGTCTCTCATGCTACAGTACCTTGATGCCATTTTTAACAGCATGTTGCTCTCTGCACATGTCATGTGTCTCTGCGAAGTGACTGAGTGATGTTGAGGTACTCCCTGACCTGTCCCAAGCAGAACTTGTGTGAGACCAAATTCGTCGACAACACTATCCCTGTGCCAGAATCCGGTATACCAAGAACCAGTTAGAACAGTTGTAGTCCAGGTTGCCTCAGAAGAAGATACACCTTTCCCAACCAAATCTGTGCAGGTATCCAAGCCAGAAAGAGCACTTCATTATACCAAAGAGTGATTTCTCTTCCCCTTCAGGATACTTCACTTTTTTGTTCAGACAGTTCAATTTGCACCCTCTGTTTTTAAAGTTCTAATTAATATATTTTTGCGGATTTAGGAAAATAAGATTTGCTTTTGACATTCCAAAAAAATATATGGCTACTATACTTAATTTATTCATTTAACATGTTTTCAGAAAATGTTTGTGTGTGCAACAGTATTTTTAGTTTTTATAGCAGATATCGTTTTCTAGCAGTATCTTCTGTGTAGACTTTTATTAGACCGTTTTGTATGTCATTTAGAGTGCCTCTGTTCAGATACATTTGGATAGCTACTGAGGATTTGTTAAAGTCTTTAGGCCTCAAAGCATCAGTGTGCTCTCCATAGGGTGTATGCAGGGCCGGCGCAAGCCCAAGTGTCGTCCCGTGCGAGCTGCTAAATTGCCCCCTGTTTTTTTTTTTTTTTTTTTTTTTACAAAACGTTTGTGGAATTTTATTTAAACAAATCTGTAAGAAATGTCAGCAATTAATCGCAATTTTTGTTTTTACTTTTCAGATCTACCTAGGTTTCGGCCACTGAGTGGCCAGTCTCAAAGCTTTTAATATGTGCTTACCTCTAAACTGTCATGTTGACTGTTACGTTCAGCATGACGGTATAGATGTAAACATAACTCAAAGCACTGAGAATAGCCACACTAAGCCCGAAATCTATGTAGATCTGGAAAATAAAAACAAAAATTGCGACTGGTTTGTGACATTCTCTACAGATTTGTACAAAACAATCGCTGGGCACCAGCTCAAAAATGGAGTCAAACCTGATTGAAGAAATCTAGCTAATTTTAATAAGCCTTGTGAATTTACAAAAATGTTCAAATGTGTGTGAAATCTTATGGGACTTGACTGCTAAGGTCATCAGCCCCTAAGCTTACACACTACTTATCCTAAGGACAAACACACACACCCATGCCCGAGGGAGGACTCGAACCTCCGCCAGGACCAAACGCACAGTCCATGACTGCAGCGCCTGAGACATCTCAGCTAATCCCTCGCGGCATGAACTTACATTTAACGTAAATAAACATTTTTCAATGGTTGTGGACAGATCATGTATTCAACGGAAAACAAAATATATTTACAATTTAACGATAATTTGGTTTGAACAATACTATTTACAATAACTATTTAATGTTGAACAAAATAAGAAACAACACAGTAAATAACTAAGACACTGATCATAATATAAAAATTTAAAAAAAAATACTAGACAAATCGAACCTTTCTGGCCTTTGCTTGTGCAAACTCTTTCACACGATCTGTGTAGTTTAAGTCCTCCGCAAGCTCATGCTCAATCGATATTGATGCAAGATCATTCAAACGAGGTTGGCTCGTCGTTGATCGGAGGTATATCTTTATAAATTTCAGTTTTGAGAAACTCCTCTCTCCACTCGCAACTGTCACTGGGAGTGTTAGGAGAATTCTCAGAGCAACATTGGGGCAAAAATTATGTCTTCCTATAAACTTCAGAGTCTCTTTTGGACCTATTCCAGGTTTCAGCAACGTCGAAAGCACTTTTAGTTCTTCCCTCAACTCCAGTGCATCAATGTCGCTTGACTCATGTGGTAACGTTAGATCTTCTAGCTCTAATTCTGTAGGCAATTCTTTGGGATCCGTCAAGAAAGACCAAAACTTTTCCTGTGTTCTGCTGGTCTCAAAATATGCTTTCGTTTTTTCAATCATTTCCACGGCCTCAGAAAATTTATGTCAATGGTCTGGAGGGTCTTACTGACTACACTGATGAGAAGCAGAACGTCGTACCAGATTACCAGAGAAGTCGGAAAGGTGTAATTTTTTTATTTATTCGCGAGTGACGTTGCTTCGTGAGTGGTCATTCCATTGAGTTCTTCTGATATCTGAACCAGTGCATCATAAACGCCTCCAATTTGAAACCTCAAGGAAGTAAGTGCATCGATGCGACTTCACCACCTAGTATCGCTCAGTGGCTTCAGCGACGGGTTAGGCAGATACTTCTTCAAGACATCCCAACGTCGAAAGGAGGACGAGAAGACGTCATATAAGCTTTTCACTGTCGAAAACACGGAAACAGCATATTTAGAAGACATAGCGGCATCGTTTACAACAATATTCAATGAGTGACTGCTACATGGTACATAAAATGCTCTCTTGTTCATATCTGAAATTCTTTTCTGGAGACCAGACTTCTTTCCTTTCATGTTTGCTCCATTGTCGTATCCTTGCCCTCTCGTATTACACAATAGGACTTTCTTATCTTCCAAGAACTTGAGTACGGCCTGCGTCAAAGTGGAGCTTGAAGAATTGAGCACTGGAAGAAATCCCAGGAAATGCTCCCGAATTCGGACATCGTATACCACGTCGAGTCTTGTCTCCTGGACGAAACGTACCACAACTGTCAGCTCCTCAACTTTTGAAATATCTGGTGTGCAGTCCAGAATTATATTGTAATACTTTGCAGATTTCATCATTAATAGAATGTTGTTGGTTATAGATGATCCAATGAGACGAATTAATTCATTCTGTGTTTCCTTTCCAAGATAATGATGACCCTTGCTCTCACCTTGCTTTGTTCTGTGCAGGTGTTCCATCATCGCAGTGTCGAACTTTCCGAATAATTCAACGAGTTTCAAGAAGCTTCCGTTGTCAGGTTGAAAAAATGCGTCTGTACTTCCTCTCAAAGGCGGACATTGCCGACCCAGGAAATGAATTATTGCTATTAAGCGCCCAAGAACATTTTTCCAATGTTCGCTTTCAGTATTCAGAAGCCTTTAATGATGGGCGTCGACAGTTCGTGACCTTTTCAGTCCCTCGGAAAACACGATCCACTTTTTATGTGAATTCAAATGCTCGGTAGACTTCCCGTGACTTTCGAGATACGAAGCAAGGTGCTTTCAGTCGCTTACACCGTTGTTTGCAATTTTTACTGTAGACGACGAAAAACGTTTGCAACAAAAGCAGAACACAGCATCTTTGCTCTTTGAGTGCATCAACCGATGTCTATCTGCTTCTTGCAAATTCTTCAAAGAATAGGTGTAGTGCACAGGGCTGAAAAGCCGGTTGTTCGTATTTTTAGGACATTCTTCAGCTTTCTTAGCGCTCGGGAGGACCTCGCATGACCAAAGTCGTTCGAATGCAGTCGGTAATAATTTCCGGCCTTCTTCCGGGATCTGAGTCAATTGTGTCTTCCAGTTTAGGCTCGCCTTCAATCCCTTCTCCGGTGTTGAGTACCTCGGCTGATGTTCCTCCGGTATTTTCCGAATCGGATCGCCTAATTTCAGTTCTGCCTGATGTTTCAATCTCGGATCTTTCGTCACAAAGCAGGTCTTGAGTCCAGACGAAGTCTGTTGCACATGTTGTGGGTGGCCCACCGTCAGCATTGCTGCTGTATGCGGTGGTCGCAACACTGTGTTCGTCAACTGTCTTTTCATGTCCTGAAGATAAAGATGTAGCTGCAGTATCTCCACTAGTTTCTGTACTTTCAGGATCTATTTTTCCACTCTCGCCGCTGCTAGGTCGTTCTCTCTTTGGCTTGAAATATCGTTGTAGTGCATCCTTTTGCTTCTTATCGTCATCTTCCTTCAGCACCCGTCTTTTCCTATATTAGCTGCCAGACAGTCTTTACTACCCTCGGACATGTTTCGATCCAGCCTGTAAAGAACGATTACGTGAAACTAACTGTTGATGTCAGTGTACTAACTTTATTTGCAACACTCTTCGCAGACAATTTCCTGATATTCCACTTCACGTAAACGGAACATTATATTACTGTAGGAGGTGAAGTCATAAAAATTGAGCCGCGTGAAATTGAATATCAGGGCGAATTTCACTACAGACGCAGGTGAAACGGTCAAAAAGTGGGGCGGAAGACAGTGGAGAGAGGAAGAATAAGGAGATGGAGTAACATAATAATGCAATAAATAGACACCCGGGCATCGACGTGTACTAATGCCAGTCGACATATATTAACTCACTGCACTGAAGTTGTTCATTTCAAAGAACTGACACTCGACATCTCTCGTAATTTCCACGTGTCACTTCTTTCGTGTCTGATTATGGAATAAGGAGCAACAAATTAGTCATCGCCGTATCACTTCACTTTTCTTCGCTTTATTTTCATTCTAGCTATTGGGACGACACGTGCTTATTTGCCGACTTGCCAATTTTTGAAGTAACAGACCATAAGAAAAATAAATTTTCCTATTCAGCAATATTGAAGGAGAAAAATTCTAACTTATGAGTAACGTGCATGCGAAATACTAATTGTACGTTATATGAAAAGCACTTACCTATTACATCCCAAGTTGCAAGAAATTCGGACGGACCAATTCTTCTGTTCTTACGAAACGCAATGAAAATGCTTCTGACCAATCTTGACTCCCTCGGCCAACTACCGAAACAAATTCTGTAGTTTTCGTTGTAGAGAACGAAGTGGTGAAGCGGGAGTGCCAGGAACTAGGTCACGTGACGAGGTACAGCGAGGCTATGGTTAAACTAGCGCCCAAGAAGAAGAAGCAAAAAGCTCACAACGAGTATGTGACCGATTATATGGATAAATGTATTATCAGGCAGCAATTTCTATGGCATTACGAACAATAGAAAGAAATACGAACTTTGCGAAAACTGCACAACTTTTGTCAAACAGAAATGAGCTTCAAAGTTAGCAAGGAAACCCTTAGAAGCAATGTTCTGTCTACGGGTTTTCGTTTTAGAAGGTGTCAAAATTAACGTTTGTTTTGTGCGGACGAGAGGGCCATACTCTCTCAGGTTTTCATCAGAATCAAAGCGACCAGTAACTTACTAAGATGAAACATGGATACACACGCATTATACAGTAAAGAAATGTTGGCGGAGTGATAGTGTGCGAATAGTATTGTCAAACAAAAGTGCCGGTCAGCGTTTAATTGTTGTTCATGCAGGCGGAGACAAGTGTTTCATGGCTCAAAAACCAAAACGTCTGACTATCACTCAGAAAAGAATAGCGAAAATTTTCAAAATTACGTCGAAACCCAACTTACGCCAGGCTTATTAGTAATGTCTTTATCCCTTGTAATTATTCGCAGCGTATTTACCCATTCGGAATACTTGTAGCCATTGTAGGTGTTGGACATGTTTGACTGTAGTAATGTCCAACCATTTTTTTTCCATAATGCGGGAAGAATACAACACTCGGAAACTGCCATTGAAGGGCTTAGCAAAAGTACTTCAGGCTTAACATGTAACCGCAGCATCGAACATTGCATTCGAATTTCCAAATTGGATTTCGTCTTCTGCAAAATTAGTTGTGAGTAAACGCACGGCGCGTTAACAGGCTGGCAGCGCTCCACTCATACGAATACTGGCGTGTGCGCCAGACTGCTTCCGCCTCTCTGTTGCAGGGGCGGCCCGCAGGTAGTCGAGGCACCATGTCACAGTTCCCGAAGCCGCTCGCTCCGAGGTTTGATTTCGAATCCCCTCTTGGGCATGAATGTTGAGTTTATCCTTTTTAAAAAAAAGGGGGGGCGGCATATTTGCCGCCCCTCAGAAAGTGCCGCCCCGTGCGGCCGCACGTTTCGCAATGGCCTTGCGCCGGCCCTGGGTGTATGGATAATTGTTCCTCTTTGGACTATTTCAAATACAGGATGACTGTTACTCTGTAATTTATATATTCTTCTACTTTCTATTATAGGCGTGTTAATGTTTACAGTGTGACGCAGGTGGTCTCCAAGTTCGTTGACTGTGAAGAAATATTGTAATGATATTTCTTATTAAGTTAGCAGTATTTTGTGAACCTGTGACTAAGTAGGAAATGCTTGTAAAGATTCGTGTTGTGTCAGATATTTTACCTGTAGTGTTCTGGTTACTGACGTTAGTGTGCATTTGTTGCACATGTTGTCAGTTGATTTACTTAGTAATCATTATTCATTGGAACTGTTTTGATGGTATCGATCTTCTATGATAGTGCCCTCGATTTAAAGTTATTAAAGTTCAATGTCGAACTAAATGCAGCATGCTTGTGTGTTTGGATTGTGTGATGATTTGTATACCCACATAATAGTATATATTGATTTACAGTAGATGCAACAGTTGTGCTCCTCTTGTTCATTAACAATTGTGAGGTCTAAGAAATTTATGGAATGAATTGTTTTGTGTTCCGCTTTAAAGGTTAATTTTGTTATGGAGTAAACCGTATACTGTAAGAAGTTCATCAAGCTGATATTTTGGCCATCAAATAGGAAAAGAATGTCAGCAATATATCTCCTGAAATAAATTATCTTTAAGAAATTTATTTTTATCTTTAACAGTTCATTTTCTAAGTGGTTTATGAGGAATCTGTCTGCTGGCTTGACATATTATCTGTAGCTGAGATTTATTTCTGTTGGTACATCTGGTGATAAAATGAGAATGGTTATGGGACATTATCGTTTTAAGTAAGTTTAGTTTTTGTGTGTAATGTGATTTTTTAAAATAATTGACAGGTGACAGGTGATTTTTGAACAGATAAACAATGTCATCATATGAAAACTATCCTGTCTTTGAAATTTATATCCTATGTATGTTGCTCATGTACATATTTTATTGAATGTGTAATGCATCGTAATGATGATGTTTAATAGTTGGGAAAGTTTGTATGTTGGTGTATTCTCAGAGTTGACAGTGGGTCTAATTGATGAGTTATGTTTGTGGATTAGTTGCATTCATTAGTGTGCAAGTCTTGTTTTCATATAGGAGGAAGTTACAATGGTCAATTATTTTCGATATATTTCTTCTGGGACATAGTGGTGTGGCACAGGTTTTTGGTGGAACTGGAGTTTAGCTGAGCGCTGTGCAAGTGTGGGATTTCAATAAACTTTTGCTTTATTAAATAATTTACATTATTAGATACCATGTGTAAATGAACTCAACTGACCCTTGCACTCGCATTCTTAAGACAATTAACTTTAGATAACAACTGACATAAGAAACCAAAAATTATTACTTATCCCATAATAATAAAATAATAGTGCCTCCAAAACAGGTAATATGAATGTAGAACAAAAACTTGTCGTACTATATTTTCACATATAATATACATACAAACGCCCTTTCAAGGGTGTACAAAAATACAACACCAAAATACAATAGAACAAGCAGAATAGCTGAATGGAATTATCTACAGAGAAGTAAAAACAGAACTTCAAAGTTGTGCTGGACAGAGAACAGATATGCCAGCACTGTCTGTATGGTTACATAACCTGTCGCAAAATCGACAAAGTGTACAAACAAACAATGTGGTTACACGGGATTATTGAGTTTCCAAACTCAAGGAAAACAATGATGCACTGTGACAGCAGCTTGGCGTCACTATGTGAGTACACTGCAACAGATTTATGACACAATGAAAACTTCACACAG
Source organism: Schistocerca americana (assembly GCF_021461395.2). Taxonomy (NCBI): domain Eukaryota; kingdom Metazoa; phylum Arthropoda; class Insecta; order Orthoptera; family Acrididae; genus Schistocerca; species Schistocerca americana. The sequence continues at coordinate 874,066,014 of NC_060120.1, read as the reverse complement.
CCTCACAGTGCTTATTTACTTCATACAAACTATACAAGGCGCAAACTCAGTAACCCTGGCACACAAAGGCTACACTGTAAGACCACTTATTACTATCAGTGTCCATAAAGTGAAATTAAGGCATTCTCAAAAGCTTGAGTATCTCTTATGCTCTGCTCCGCATCATAGTAATGGAAACTCTCCTCCATCCTTCCTCCCTGTGTGCCAGCTGCCATCATCGTTTAAAAGCAAAAGGAAAACACTGCCTGCTGCCACAGCCCAATGATGACTGTGTAACAGCTGACCACACCCCACGTTGACCATTGCATCCCAACTGCCTTTGAGCTGCACACTCTTCGTGGCACTCCACTTCTACAGGGTATGTTTGTTTTCAGCGGTGTTCATATTCTGCCAAACCACTCTGCCTCGCCTCCCATCAGCAGCCAGGGAGGCACTTGGCAGCTCTTCCCACGCTCAGCTGGTGACATCTTGCATAGTGCACCACAGCAACATAATTCGCACATGCCCCTTCAGAGGTGGAAAGCGCAAATGTGCTGCAATACATGGCACATTGACTGTATCGTCATTCAGTTCGATAATGTTGTTTTCTGACAAAAAATTAGGAGTTTTATCAAAGTAGTCATCTCTACAATGGACATCAGTGAAGTTTCACTTATCCATATTCATATTCCATAGATCATTTGAACGATTCTTTTATCAAAATGATGTAAATGAGTCGGTTTACAGGTATACATGATACATAATTAGTGTTAACAATGATGAAGAGTTTTTTACACTGAAAAACTAGTTTTTTTCACAGGTTGTCAATTTTAAACAGAGATTTGTCCATGGAATAGAAGGAGTTGTCCAAGAGATCTGATAGGTAAGAATTAAAACTTGCTTTGCAACCCGTCAGGTATTTTATGGCACTGGGAAAATAACAAAAGTTTTGTTGTTACATACTTTTTTCTGAGCCACTGATGACTTTAGTAATGATGTTGTTGGTATGAATATCATTATTCTTCTCAAATTGTGATGGATTATTTATGACAAATTTTATTAGTGTTTATGTAGTATGTACTATGATGGTGTATTTAAAGTGTCCAGCTCGTCGACAAGAAGCCTTAATAACAATATCAGCATTTTCATGAAGCCAATGTGTGAACTGTCTGAATGCTCTCACCACCCAAAGACTGTACTGGTACACTGTTTTAATTTTTTCTTTTCTTGTAGGATAACTGCATTTGTATTATGTGCTAAGACAATCACTTCATTATGGTTCAGGTAGGCCATATCTCCAACTTTCTTAAGGCTTACTGTGAAGTTTTTTTAGGATGGAAATTTATGTTGTCCTTAAGGCATTCGTTTAGTAATGTTTGTTCTACGTTTGTAAATTAATATTGTTCTTGTTTATGAGTCTATCATGAAAATCCTGTTTTAGTTCTTACATTATTATTGACACTCTAGTATTCCTTTTGAAGGAATCTGAGTTGTTTCATTATTCACCAGATACAGCAATTCTAATCTTGGAGGCAAGATTGTCACATATTCACCAATGTAATTCACTTCTAATGGATGTAGCATGTTAGTTAACTCAAGATACGTGTAGTAAAGATTTCTATTATGTTCTTCTTTCTTTTTGCGTTGTAGCCTAATGTGAAACAACATCAACCAGGGTAGTCGCTACCCCTTTAGTGTGTATGGCAACAGGCACTTGACACTGGAAACTAACAGAGAAAGCAGCTGAGGCATCCGCTATATAATTAATTCAGCATTACTAACTGCATTTTTCAGTTGTAGACCTCAACGTAATCTCTGATAAAATACTTAATGGCTTACTGAAATCACCTGATGCTAACAACAGAGGAATTTGCCCAAGGTTTGATACTGAGCACAAATTTGATGGAGCAAGAACTCAATGCACAATATCACTATGAAGAATTACATTGCTACATTAAAAAGTCCACAATAATGAAACCAGCTGCCCCCAAACTCAGGGCACCAAAAATCCAGAAACAATACTCACAAATTAGTCTCATTGTTTACCCAGAGAATACATGAACATACAAACATTCCCAATTATTAAATAAGATGCTTATGATATATTACACATTCAAATGGACATATTCAATAAAATATACACATGAGATAACATATATGAGATATAAATATTCCAAGGCAAGATAGATTTCCTACATATGGTGACATTGTTAACTCATTCACAAATTATCTGTCAATCTAACAACTGAAATTATTTAGATAAAGCCTTATTAAACTAAAAACTAACCTTGTCGGAGATTTCAGAGTTGATCAGTTTACTTAAACTGATCCAGTCTCGTAACCATTTCTCATTTTATCACAGAAAGAAATCTTAGCTACAGGTTGTATGTGAAGACAGCAGACTGGCTTATTCATAACCTACTTACAAAATACATTGTTAATGGTTGAAATAAATTCTCTGAAAAAATAAATTATTGCAGGGAATATATGGTTGACACTCTACTCCTGCTTGATGGCACAGGAGATCAGCTTGATGAACGTCTGACACTGTACAGTTATCTCCATAGTAAAATTAACCTTAAATAGAACATGAAACCATCTATTCCATAAATTTCTTAGCCATAACAACTGTTAATGAATAGCAGGAAGATAACTGTTGCACATACTGGACACTGACCTACTCTAATATCTGAGTAGACAAATCATCACACCATGCTAAGACACAAGTATACTGCATTTAGATCCATATTGAACATTTAAATCATTTAAAAAAGAAAGCACAAACATAAGAGATCGAATTACAAAAAAAAGAATTGCAATGAATAATGAGTACCCAGTAAAGCGATTGACAAAGTGTCGAAGAAATACAGGGTAACATCATTAACAGAAATGCTACAGGAAAAGTAACTGACACAACACAAATCTTTACAAGCATACTCTGCTAACACACAGCATCACAAAATACTGCTAACTAAATTAGAAATATCTTTCTTCTCAAAAAACGAACTTGTATGTCACCTGCCTATTACAGTAAATATAAACACGCCAATAACAGAATATAGTAGAATATATAAATTACAGTACAACAATTAATAATAAGTCAGTCTGCTGTCTTCAAGTATAATGTACAGCTAAGATATCTTTCTGTTGGTAGATGTGATGATAAAATGAGAAATTGTTATGGGTCTGCATCAGTTTAAGTATTGATCAACTCTGAAATCTCAGACAGCGTTAGTTTTTAGTTTAATAATACCTTTTATAATAATTTCAGTTATTGGATTGACAGGCAACATCTGAACAGATTAACAATGTCACCATAGAGACAGATCTATGTTGCCTAGAAGTATTTATATGTTATATATGTCAGCTCATGTGTAAATTTCATGGAATATGTCCATTTGAATGAGTAAAATATAATATATAAATTACAGAATAACAGTTAACCTGCATTCGACATAGGTCAAACAGGAAAAACTTCTCATTCATAATACAAAGAGTATACTGATGCTTTCAGGCTCAACTACTTTGACAAATCCTGAGTAGCTAACGATATGTTCCTAAAGAGAGACACACAAAATGTCATCGGCTACAATCTAATAGTACTCTGTCATAAACAGGAATTCAATAGATATAGCTCTTGATTTGTTTATGAAACAACTGTTTCTGCTGCTAGTCACGATTTTCTTTTTGTCGATATTTTACGTGAATCATTTCGGTTAATGATCCCCAGTTTCAAGTGCATTTTAACCTTCTACGCCATTAATTTGTGATGTTTCTGGTGTGTGAGGTGTTGTACTGTTCTGTAGTCTTTACAGTAAAAACATATGGAATATTTAATTACTGATCAAACTCTATATAGAGTTTACAGCGAATTTGGAAAGAACTTCTTCTTAAGGTTTTGTTGTTGTTAAGCATAAAGTAAAACTTTCACTTGCTTACACGGTAAAGAGAACAGAACAATCCAGCATCTCACACAGTGAAGACGTCTCGAATAGCCGGCATAGCGCTTGAAAAAATGCACTTCAATATGCGAATCATTTCCCGAACCCCATCGTGCAAAATATATATGAAAACAAAATCGTGAATGGTAGCAGAAAATGTTTTACTACAAACAGAGGAATTATGTTCATAATTGGAGGCTTTCACCAACCGCTTCTCATGGATAAAATAACAAATAAACTTTACAAACTTTTTACAGCGAAGGATTTCATCTGATATCAGCAGACATAATTGGAGGCTTTCACCAACCGCTTCTCATGGATAAAATAACAAATAAACTTTACAAACTTTTTACAGCGTAGGATTTCATTTGATATCAGCAGACATAATTCGTTTTGCTAACGGCGTCTATGTATAAATAGTAATGTGACATCTTTGTGTCATCTTAGAACCAGTAACATCTATGTACATTGGATAACTGTTTCAGTTCCCTTTGTAAATGTGCTGAGGGACGCAACGTGTGTGTATACGTAATAAATACATCTACAAATTCCGTGGCTAACGCTTATGTAACCACTGGTAGGAATAATATGCAAATTTTCATTTTTGTCTTATTTTTACAAAAATTATAGCCACCTTGTAATATACCTATGTAGTCCACGAGGTACACTAATAACTTGTTTTAAAAAAGTGAAGTACGCTAGTCAAGCAGCTGAAGATCCTTGATTAGCTCTAAATCAAGGCTCTAAATGCATCATGTATTGGAAGTAAGATCACGATTTGTTACTGAAGGAGGTACGTTTTCTATTTTACGAATGTAATACAGTCATGGCTACAACACTGACAACTGTGAACCGAATTAAACAGTCACATTGTTTTAAAGGAAGAGTCCCATTTATCTACTGGAACACGTACAGCAAGACCTTAAAAACCGTTCCTTTGATGTAGTGCCATTTTCTTTTTACTTTTTTTCAAAACCTTAGTTGATTCCATAGCATTTACCTTTTTATATTTGCCTGTTTAGTTGACATTTTTCTAAATACAATGTTGTTTATTTTCAACCAAATTATTTTCACCCTGGGGTAGTATCTGAAATTACGTTCTCAGTTTGCTGCATTCAAGGAAGGCTGTATTTCGCAACGTTTCCGGAAACTCACTTGCGTAGGAAAGAAACTTTTCAGAATTAAATGAAATTTGTAGTGGTAAGATGCCCTGTGAGGACAAAGCGTTCAGTAACGTCAGCGATAATTGTAAGCACAGTTCATTTGTTGCAGCAGTTTTGGAAGTTTTTTTTCTCTGTCCCTGTCTTTTTGGAAGACTGTTTAGTGTGTAAGTGAATTATTTTGACGATGATATTTTTAAGCTGTATTGACACTTATATTCCGACGTAAGCGTATGGTGTATAAACGTGCATGCAACAAGAATGAAAAACAGAGTGGTTATTAGCAAAATGCGGAGGACAGTGTTTGAAAGAAATTTCGACATTTGTGGAAAATTGTGTTCAGTTAAGAGCTGAGGGATATTCACTCAAATTGTCTCCCTTCGATCATAACTACCTGTGTGTAATAGCTTTCGTCAGTGGTAAGTTGTTGCAGGGTTTGTGTACCACTACCTAGGTACCCGCTTACGTTGTGTGAAATTTGTATTTCGGTAGATGACCAGTAAAACTTAGTGTGAGACATCACTGCTCTAAGGTAGACTGTAACTCTGGAATTCTTGCACTTTTTCCCTGCATATGATTACTTGAATTGTTTACAGTTATAGCAGTAACATGAATACTCATATACAAGGTGGTCCATTGATAGTGACTGGGCCAAATATTTCACAAAATGTGCATCAAACGAAAAAACTACAAAGAACGGAACTCGTCTAGCTTGAAGGAGGTAACCAGATGGCGCTATGGTTGGCCCGCTAGATGGCGCTGCCATAGGTCAAACAGATATAAACTGCGTTTTTTTAAACTAGGAACCTCCATTTTTTATTACATATTCGTGTAGTACGTAAAGAAATATGAATGTTTTATCTGGACCACTTTTTTCGCTTTGTGATAGATGGCGCTGTAATAGTCCCAGACGTATAAGTATGTGATATCACGTAACATTCCGCCAGTGCGGACAGTATTTGCTTCGTGATACATTACCCGTGTTAAAATGGACCGTTTACCAATTGCGGAATAGGTCGATATCGTGTTGATGTATGGCTATTGTGATCAAAATGCCCAACGGGCGTGTGCTATGTATGCTGCTCGGTATCCTGGACGACATCATCCAAGTGTCCAGACCGTTATTTAAGGAAACAGGAAGTGTTCAGCCACATGTGAAACGTCAGCCACGACCTGCAACAAATGATGATGCCCAAGTAGATGTTTTAGCTACTGTCGCGGCTAATCCGCACATCAGTAGCAGAAAAATTGCGCGAGAATCGGGAATCTCAAAAAAATCGGTGTTGAGAATGATACATCAACATCGATTGAATCCGTACCATATTTCTGTGCACCAGAAATTGCATGGCGACGACTCTGAACGTCGTTTACAGTTCTGCCACGGGCACAAGAGAAATTACGGGACGATGACAGATTTTTTGTACGCGTTCTTTTTAGCGACGAAGGGTCATCACCAACAGAGGTAACGTAAACCGGAATAATATGCACTATTGGGCAACGGAAAATCCACGATGTCTGCGACAAGTGGAACATCAGCGACCTTGGCGGGTTAATGTATGGTGCGGAATTATGAGAGAAAGGATAATTGGGCCCCATTTTATCGATGTTAATCTAAATGGTGCAATGTATGCTGATTTCCTACGTAATGTTCTGCCGATGTTACTACAAGATGTTTCACTGCATGACAGAATGGTGATGTGCTTCCAACATGAGGGATGTCCGGTACATGGCTCGCGAGCGGTTGAAGCGGTGTTGAATAGCATATTTGGTGACAGGTGGATTGGTCGTCGAAGCACCATACCATGGCCCCCACGTTCACCGGATCTGACGTCCTCGGATTTCTTTCTGTGGGGAAAGTTGAAGGATATTTGCTATCGTGATCCACCGACAACGCCTGACAACATGCGTCAGCGCATTGTCAATGCATGTGCGAACATTACGGAAGGCGAACTACTCGCTGTTGAGAGGAATGTCGTTACACGTATTGCCAAATGCATTGAGTTTACGGACATCATTTTAAAGCATCTATTGCATTAATGTGGTACTTACAGGTACTCACACTGTAACAGCATGCGTTCTCAGAAATGATAAGTTCACAAAGGTACATGTAGCACATTGGAACAACCGAAATAAATTGTTCAAACGTACCTACGTTCTGTATTTTAATTTAAAAAACCTACCTATTACCAAATGTTCGTCTAAAATTGTGAGCCATATGTTTGTGACTATTACAGCGCCATCTATCACAAAGCGAAAAAAGTGGTCCAACTAAAACATTCATATTTCTTTACGTACGACACGAATATGTAATAGAAATGGTTGTTCCTATTTTAAAAAAATCGCAGTTGATATCCGTTTGACCTACTGCAGCGCCATCTAGCTGGCCAACCATAGCGCCATCTGGTTTCCCCCTTCAAGCTAGACAAGTTTCGTTCTTTGTAGTTTTTTCGTTTGATGCTTATTTCGTGAGATATTTGGTCCGGTCACCCTGTATGTGGGTGTTTAGTTTGAATCTTCTTAAAATTAATTTTTTGGCCTCGGTGCACCTCTGACTCCTTACTTAATTTATATTTTCCTCATTCTGTGCATTGCTTTGGTACAGTAACTGAATATATTTCTCTCTTTTCTCTATTTTTTTGTTTATCGTTTGGTTTTATGAGTACACATAAGTATCTACAGTCAAATGGAGATTTTTCAGATGTGACAAACATTCAAAAGCACGTTAAGTCATTTGATGTAAAGTCCTCAGACCACCGTCAAATGCTTGAAGTGGGAATTCCTTAACAATGTGATCGATTGTGTGGTCCTCTATTCTGCGATCGCAGTCCGTAGGTGGACGGAAACCACACTTCGTCATGGTGTAACCACATCTTTATTGGCGCCGGCCGGAGTGGCCGAGCGGTTCTAGGCGCTACAGTCTGGAACCTCGCCACCACTACGGTCGCAGGTTCGAATCCTGCCTCGGTCATGGGTGCGTGTGATGTCCTTATGTTAGTTAGGTTTAAGTAGTTCTAAGTTCTAGGGGACTGATGACCTCAGATGTTAAGTCCCATAGTGCTCCGAGCCATTTGAACCATCTTCATTGGCCAGATCTAATGTGTTCAGCCTTGACCCCATTGTGGAGAGGTAATTCGAATCCCTCGCCTTTCTTTGTTGGATCTTAAACCAGACAAGCGTTGCTGGGTGAATGTTAGTTATGTGGAACTTCGATTAAATCGAAAGCCCAATGAGGGCTTTTTTATTACGTAGGTGGAATGCAGTAACCTCAGTTTTATTTGGGTTAAGCTGAAGTCTCCATTTAAAGAAGGAATCATTTAGTTTCGCCACATCACTTGTCAGCGCACTTTCACAGTACATCAGGTCTTTACTCTGGAAGACTCATAACAGGTCATCTGCATACTGGATTTTCATGAAGTCTGTGTCTGGAATATCGTCGGTATACAGGTTAAACTTCACGGGGGCGACAACTGATCTGCGAGACAGGTTATTATCTACAGTTCTGCTTCTGCTAGCTTATGCACCTTCAAGCTCCTCTCAGAAAACATGTTGTTAGCTAGAAACGCCAGCTTTTGGCATGGGATGATTTCAGTAAACTTGAATATCAATCTCTCCCTCCAACGAGTCTCATAAGGTGCTGTGAGATCCATAAAAACTACAGCTGATTTGATAATTCGCTGAAATACAGCTTCTGCTAAAGTTGTCAACGTCAAGACGTGGTCGCAACTGCTCCGATGTTTCCCAAGTCACCTTGTTCGACAGGGGTGATTTGATGAATGTCCTCTTGAATCTGATTTAGAATAAGCCTTTTTAGTAGTTTATAGGTCATGTGAGCAGTGATACTGGTCGGTAGTGAGAAGCATCAGTTAGGTCTTTGCCTGGCTTTAGGATAACAATTGTCTTAGCCTGTTTGGAACGATTGGTAATTTTCCAGCTCACAGAATTTCAATGAAAAGTTCAGTGAACCACAGTTTTATTTCCGGCGGCTTTAACAAACTCTGGATACACGCCATCAAAGCTAGCGGCTTTATTTACCTTTAGCATATCAACTTCCTCCATGCCGAACTACCGTGGATAGTCCGAATGTGGATCTAGATGGATCCTGTTTATACAAAATTCCTTTTTCACAGTTCGTGCGGATGACCTTGTCTGCTTTAGTTTTCGAGATCTTCATTAGTCTGACTGAAGCATAACTAGAATTTACGTGTGTGACTATACGTGACAACCTTCGGTCCATAGCACCATTTCTTATGATGTTCCAGGCTTCCCGACTAGAGGGCATGAAGTTGTTCCTGCCATTGTTTTTCTCTTCTGTTCTTATTGAGAGCTCTTAAGAGGTTATCAGCTGTTGTATCATTGTGAGATTCTTAATAATTAGCTCACGTTCTTGAGACCATACAGTGATGTACTCTTTCCGAAACGCACATGGAATATATTTCCTGGTATTGTTTTATGCCATTTTTATCTTCTATTCTTACTGAGCGCTCTCAAGAGGTTATCAGCTGTTGTGTCACTGTGAGATTCTGGATATTTAGCTTATAACTCATCAAGTTCTTGAGGCCATCCAGGGATGTACTCTTTCCCAAACCCAAGTGGTATATATTTCCTGGCATTAGATTTAATCGAATCGATGAGCCTTTCAAAATTGGAAGGATCTAGGGAATCCACTGAACGGTAGACCTTTCGTAAACAGTTCCCAGTTCACAAGTTGAGGGATGGACTTAAGTAATGGACTTACTGGCACAAACGAAGTAAATTGTCGGTTAGTAAATGAGCATAGTTCGATCTCTGTACCACTCGCTAATACCACGCATAAATTCAATAAAGTACAAACAATTTAGTTCCACAAGACTGCAAAAAGACTTGTGAGTACTACCGCTGGTTTAACTTACACCACTTAACTTAACACCCTCGTGACACCGGTACCATGTAGCCAAGAACAAGACAGCTGGTATAGGGGAAATTAGCCATGCCTCTCGACATGGCACACTTCCTAAGTAAACTAGGGTATTCCCAAGTGTAAATCCATCCAAAAAAATCGTCTCTAAAGCCGACAGGAAAGTCAGCTAATCATATAGTGATCCCTTGCTAGGGTATTAACATCGTCTTGCTGTTCATTGTTGTCAATTTCTGCTGCCACTCAGTGGAAAGTACGTGACACTTCAATGAAATGGCGTACTGAACAGTACTGGTACACATTCATAGACGTAAGAAAGGATGATTGTCATACTTTCAAAGTCATCCAAACAATATAGCAAATCAACGCTAGTGTATCCGATGCGCGTAACGTTTGCTATCTAGTACTGATAATGCCAAACGTTACAGTAGCTCATTCTGGAGTGGTAACTTCATCTTGCAGTGCAAAATGTCTGTCAACTTCTATTGGTAAGGCCAACATGTGCAGTGCGTACCACGAATTAAGACTACGCATTAAATTTACGAAAATTCACAAAAATTTGTTGTATAACATTGCAAAATACACATTAGCACTACTGTTGATCAAATGTACAGCTTACCAGATGTAGACGTATGATACTGTTGGCCGTCAGTGTAGGGCCCGTGACACCGGGTCTGCAGCTCCATTTCCTTCCTTTAACGGCTGACGACGAATGTCAACACGCAGTAACCCAAGTTCCATACATCGATATCTGTTTGAAACCCATAAAAATGTCGTGCTTTGTGTCCATGAACTACTATTTGTGGACAGCATTGGTTTTCTGTTGTCATTTGAAGAAAACTGCTGCAGAATCGAATCGAATGCTTGTCGAAGCTTTCGGCACACATGCTCTTGGGAAAACACAGTGTTTTGAATGGTTAAAAAAATTCAAAAGTGGAAGTTTTGACGTGAGAAACGAAGAGCGCGGAAACCACCGAAAAAGTTCTAAGACAACGAATTGCAGGCCTTATTGGATGAAGATGATACTCAAACTCAACAGGAACTCGGGGATCAATTGAATGTGACCCAGAAAGCCGTTTCTCTTCGGTTGAAAACTATGGGGAAGGTGCAGAATGTAATGTGGGAAAATGGGTTCCGCATGATGTGAGCATAAGACAGCAAGCAAATCGAAAGAACATTTGTGAAATCCTGCTCGCCAGATACAAAGGAAAGTCGTTTCTCCATCGAATAGTGACAGGTGATGAAAAATGGATCCTAAGCGTCGTAAATCATGGGTGAAACCGGGAAATCAGCGACATCCACTGCAAGACCAAATCGCTTTGGTAAGAAAATAATGATCTATGTTTGGTGGGATCAGAAGGGCGTCATCTATTATGAGCTGCTACAACATGGTGAAACTCTTAACACTGATCGCTACCAACAGTAAATAATCATTTTAAAGCGAGCACTACGTGAGAAACGACCGGTATATGGAAAAAGGCAACACCAAGTCATATTGCTCCATGACAACGCCACATCACACACAGCAAAACGGGTCAGGGAAACGATTAAGGCGTTCAGTTGGGAAATACTAGGGCATTCGGCTTATTCTCCAGACTACATTATCATCTATTTGCATCACCAGGATACACTCTCGCTCAACAACGTTTAAATTCGTATGAAAATACACGAAAATGGCTCGCTGACTGGTACGCTTCAAATGAAGAACTGCTTTTTGGCGTGGCACTTATAGCCTGCCGGAGAGTTGGGGGAAATGTAAAAATAGCAAAGGAGATAATTTTGAATAAAATATTGTTTATTGTTTCAAACAACAGACGTGTAATTATTACAACGATATTTCGGTTTCATAAGTGCACTTCCTGGAGAGAAATACCAAAGTAAAAAGTGTTACTCCAACGAAAGTAGCACTGGCAACGTTTAACACTCATAAAAAGCAGTTTCGGCTAGTCACCATTCATCCATATAGCTTCCCATGCTTTCAGTGCATTTAGCATACCAGTATGAGCAGAGCCCGTGCTAGGGTGTAGCTAAGCCACGTGTCTGCAGTGTCCTATCTTCCAGAGGTGTTAGTCCTGTAAGGTGTGCAGGAGAACTTCTGTGAAGTCTGGAAGGCAGGAGATGGGGCACTGGCGGAGGTACTGCTGTGAAGGCTACTTGGACCTCGTGCTTGGAGAGCTTAGTTGGCAGAGTACTTGCCTGCGGAGAGCAGAGGTACCAGTTTCGAATCTCTGTGAGATATACGGTTTTAATTTGCCACGAAGTTTCAAATCAGCGCACACTCTACTGCAGGTTGAAAATTCTTTCTGGAAAAGATTTAATTGCTTGAAATTCATTAAGGTAATTAACAAAAATCCTCCAGATGAGTATAGTTTGGTAGTCTGTAAGTTTAAACACCGAAGTTTAAATTCTCAGTCAACAGGTTGAAATTAATTTGACATAAAAAACTTTTACTGGGGCATAGACGATCCCGTGTGTCGCCTAAACCATTTTTTTTACTGCTAAGCGTACACTACAGTGTTGACACTTTCACCAAGCCTCTGCAGATCTTCACGTAAAGGGAACAGGTAATTACGGAGGTGCGACAATGCCCCAAAGAGCCACAGTATTCAGCGCATATAACTGTTCCGCCGGAAGCAGTAAGTTTCATAATCTTGCTACTCAATTCGGTGTGCAGTGCCATAACGCTCACGTCACTAATGGTACATTTGACATCATATACGTTCCCTGCGTCTATACACAGCTGCTCTGACGCAGGTCGTGATTTTGGGCCAGTCAAGAAACGTCCCAAACACTATACATTTCAGAATGCGGAAGACCTTAAACATGTATTCACTACTGCTAGTCTTTATATATGGCAGGAGAAAGCTTCAGTTTTGACAGTGTCTCAAGAAAATATAAAGGCACCTCAAAGCTTGCTGTTATCCAGGTTTCAAGGCTAGGTCCAGATCATAGAGTCGTTTAGTATAAGAAGAATTATAATGGACTCATTCAGCGGGAGAACAACTTTATTCTGAAACGAGGAATGACTGTCCATCACGTAAGACCAGCAGAATTTTCGTGTTTCCATTTTGCAGTACCTTTGAGTGACACAAACGAAATGGACTTTCGTACTATGCTTGAATTCTTCAGCGATGAAAACAAGGAATTTTATTACCTAAGCTTATTTAATGACTGGACTTGGATCACGTTGGGTAACTCAACGGGGACTTGGATCTTTTCCGCAAACAAATCCTTTTTTTCTGTATTTCTCAAAATTGTGGCGGTACCAGTATCTGCTCATCATTCTCATTATTCAACAAGAATAAATAAAGAATTTGTGTATATTCTTACCAACGTAGTTTTACCTTTACTGGAAATAAATTATTTTGGCACATACGTTAAACATCTTTACTATCTCATGACTGCTACATACATTCACATGTACCTACACTGATAATAATTTTACATAGACTAATCTTCATCTGACTGAACAAGACTTCACCTCCACGATAACTCCCGCAGTCGAGCTATTCCCCCATAACATTGTTATTCTTCTGTAGTAGCTTTCAGAGCTGCGTACTTGTTTGCAAACTACAAATCTGCATTTGGTCCACTGCAATGCTAATAATTTAATCCATACGTATTTCATCTTCCTCATAGAAAGTATGAACATTTTCATTCCATTCACAGATTTTTAAACAGTTCTTTAATTTAGTATTACGTTATTCAATGCAACAAACATTACCAAGCAGGCCACCAACTTGTCCATGTACTACTACATAGAGATGCCTATACCATTCATCTGCAGCCTTATAAATTTCAAACGTGCATTACAGAAAAACGTACGACAGATTACATTTGGTCTCGAACACAGGGAAGATTTAGTGTGTTTGCACATCGTACCTATTTTTTGTTTGTTGTATGTTATAGTACACATAATACAAGGTTAAACGTAGTTATCTTTATAGCTCAAGATGGCAAACACTGACAGCAGTAATGATAATAAAATGCATATGTGATCAACAACTTAAAATAATTGTGGTAAAGACTCTCAAGTGGTTTCCATGTTTCGAGATTGCCAGAAGGCTTATGACACCGTTACTCAGAAAGAGCTTCTAATCAAGCTTCAAACCAATGGAGTGTATGATTGGATTAATGATTTCTTTTCTGACAGGTCACACATTGTAGCAATTGATGCTGAACTGGAGCGGAGTAAATATCAGAAGAGACAGCAAGTTTAATGTCAGGTACTGTATGATGAAGGAGGATACAGAAGCGGAAAGTTGACCAGCGAGGTTGTCTGGCTTTCAGGGGACACCACACCCCTTTGTGAATGGGTAGGTGGTATGCGACGCGACGGATTTCGCCGACAGGGCGGCAACCAGCTCATCCGTTGATCTCCTTGGGGATGAGAGTCCGCGGTCCAGCCACCCTTGAGTGCCTAGAGCTATTGGAGCCCACCAAAAAGAAAGCTAGCGAATCACAGCTTGCAGTTAAATGGCGTATATCCTATTTAATATAAAAAATGATTCCTAAATTCGAGATGAATAGGCAAAGAAAGACGAACTCCTGCCACTTCATCTGCTAATATAGATTGCTATTTCAGAACCACAGTTGTAATGCACATTAAAAGCCAAAGTAGCGTGAAGGAAGGTACTGGTCCCTAAGTGGATGGGCGGCCAGAGTGGCCGAGCGGTTCTAGGCGCTTCAGTCTGGAACCACGCGACCGCTACGGTCGCAGGTTTGAATCATGCCTCGGGCATGGATGTGTGTGATGTCCTTAGGTTTAAGTAGTTCTGAGTTCTAGCGGACTGATGTCCTCAGCTGTTAAGTCCCATAGTGCTCAGAGCCATTTGAACCTAAGTGGATGGCACAAGCATTCGTAGCGCGAACCCGTCTGAGGAGGGTACCGGCCGGAACGAAGCACCTCGTCCTGGGCACTCGTGGGTGGTGAACGCGCCCATGAGCTGGCGGATAGGTTTGTTTGCAGTGGTGGGCAACGTTAGTGAGCTTTGGTGTATGAGTAACCGTGCGCCATTGGTTGGTAGGTTGTTTGGGGAAGGAGACCAGACAGCGTGGTCATCGGTCTCATCGGATTAGGGAAGGATGTCGGCCGTGCCCTTTCAGAGGAACCATCTCGGCATTTGCCTGGAGTGATTTAGGGAAATCACGGAAAACCTAAATCAGGATGGCCGGACGCGGGATTGAACCGTCGTCCTCCCGAATGCGAGTCCAGTGTTTAACCACTGCGCCACCTCGCTCGGTGCGCCATTGGTGTTGGTTTCGCTATCGAGAAGTAATTTGTGACCTAGCCATTTCAGTGTAGACATATAGTGCATCCGAAAAGTAACAAATGTAGACTGATTGTCGGTGGGGTGTGACAAGTGTAAGAAACAATTGGCCTTTTGCGTGTAAGACTCGAGCACTGAGGTTCCGTACAAACTTAATAATTTATGCAGGGTGTTCGTAAATTCCCGTTACAAACTTCTAGGACTTGTAAAGGGGAGTGAGTACATAATATTTTGTACACACTAATTATGTCAAAAGCGCTAGTAGTTAATGCAAAATAAGTTAATCACTAACAACTGTGCCCCGTGGTGGCCGAGCGGTTCCAGGCGCTTCAGTCTGGAACAGCACGACTGCTACGGTCGCAGGTTCGAATCCTGCCTCGGGCATGGATGTGTGTGATGTCCTTAGGTTAGTTAGGTTTAAGTAGTTCTAAGTTATAGGGGACAGATGACCTCCGATGTTAAGTCCCATAGTGCTCAGAGCCATTTGAACCATTAACAACTGCAATAGTGAACAACCATAACTTACAAAGTTTCTGGACTATCACTTAAATGAATTACCGAAAGATTTGGAATAATTATGGGTGTAACCATGTTAATGGAGTAATACAAATCATATCACCACCTTACACATACAATAATTACTAAATTTAACAACAAGGCATATAGCTGTCAAGAAAAACATAAGTTATACTGTTTCTGCACTCTGCAATAGAGTTGTGTATTTCACCCTGCTCTGTTTCATAATGGAAGCTGTAGTAGGAAGTTTTCCCTCAATTGCACATAATAAGGTCATTCATTAATTGAAACACTACTGTGAAGAGAGTGGCCAACTGTCGACTTTAACAACCATTCTGCATCAGAATTAATCAGACAAGTACCCATAAATGGTTATTATTTCAACAAGTTCACCAGTGTATGTTAAGGAAGTGGAAGTATTTTCGTATGTGTAGCAGCGCACTTGTCTTAGCACATTATAAGAAGCAACACTGCAGTGCATTTACTGACAAGAGAAAATATGCAATGATTATAAACAGTAGCAAAGTAAATATCGCACCAGAAGATTCACAAAAAAAAAAAAAAAAAATGTTCTGGCAGGCAGTTCCCAGGTCAAAGCGTGATATCCCTTTTCTAGAACTTAACTGACTACACGAAATATGTGGCCTCACTAAAATGTCCAGATAATGTGATCCTCTTTATGCAAAATTTTGACGCAAAAGCATTTATCAACGCTTTGTGACAACGGTTTAGGTGAAATTTTTCAAGGGTGGGAGATGCTTTCATTCTGTGAAATGATTTTAGAAATTCTGATGGATGTTATCTACCCCTTCTGCCTTATTTGACCGTAAGTCCTCCAAAGATCTTTTAAATTCCGATTCTAATACTGGATCCCCTATCTCTTCTAAATCGACTCCTGTTTCTTCTTCTATCACATCAGACAAATCTTCACCCTCGTAGAGGCTTTCAATGTATTCTTTCCACCTATCTGCTCTCTCCTCTGCATTTAACAGTGGAATTCCCGTTACACTCTTAATGTTACCACCGTTGCTTTTAATGTCACCAAAGGTTGTTTTGACTTTCCTGTATGCTGAGTCTGTCCTTCCGACAATCATATCTTTTTCGATGTCTTCACATTTTTCCTGCAGCCATTTCGTCTTAGCTTCCCTGAACTTCCTATTTATTTCATTCCTCAGCGACTTGTGTAACTGTATTCCTGATTTTCGCGGAACATGTTTGTACTTCCTCCTTTCATCAATCAACTGAAGTATTTCTTCTGTTACCCATGGTTTCTTCGCAGCTACCTTCTTTGTACCTATGTTTTCCTTCCCAACTTCTGTGATGGCCCTTTTTAGAGATGTCCATTCCTCTTCAACTGTACTGCCTACTGCGCTATTCCTTATTGCTGTATCTATAGCGTTAGAGAACTTCAAACGTATCTCGTCATTCCTTAATACTTCCGTATCCCACTTCTTTGCGTATTGATTCTTCCTGACTAATGTCTTTAACTTCAGCCTACTCTTCATCACTACTATATTGTGATCTGAGTCTATATCTGCTCCTGGGTACTCTTTACAATCCAGTATCTGATTTCGGAATCTCTGTCTGACCATGATGTAATCTAATTGAAATCTTCCCGTATCGCCCGGCCTTTTCCAAGTATACCTCCTCCTCTTGTGATTCTTGAACAGGGTATTCGCTATTACTAGCTGAAACTTGTTACAGAACTCAATTAGTCTTTCTCCTCTTTCATTCCTTGTCCCAAGCTCATATTCTCCTGTAACCTTTTCTTCTACTCCTTCCCCTACAACTGCATTCCAGTCGCCCATGACTATTAGATTTTCGTCCCCCTTTACGTACTGCATTACCCTTTCAACATCCTCATACACTTTCTCTATCTGTTCATCTTCAGCTTGCGACGTCGGCATGTATACCTGAACTATCGTTGTCGGTGTTGGTCTGCTGTCGATTCTGATTAGAACAACCCGGTCACTGAACTGTTCCCAGTAACACACCCTCTGCCCTACCTTCCTAGTCATAACGAATCCTACACCTGTTATACCATTTTCTGCTGCTGTTGATATTACCCGATACTCATCTGACCAGAAATCCTTGTCTTCCTGCCACTTCACTTCACTGACCCCTACTGTATCTAGATTGAGCCTTTGCATTTCCCTTTTCAGATTTTCTAGTTTCCCAGCACGTTCAAGCTTCTGACATTCCACGCTCCAACTCGTAGAACGTTATCCTTTCGTTGATTATTCAATCTTTTTCTCATGGTAACCTCCCCCTTGGCAGTCCCCTCCCGGAGATCCGAATGGGGGACTATTCCGGAATCTTTTGCCAATGGAGAGATCATCATGACACTTCTTCAATTACAGGCCACATGTCCTGTGGATACACATTACGTGTCTTTAATGGAGTGGTTTCCATTGCCTTCTGCATCCTCATGTCGTTGATCATTGCTGATTCTTCCGCCTTTAGGGGCAATTTCCCACCCCTAGGACAAGAGAGTGCCCTGAACCTCAATCCGCTAATCCGCCCTCTTTGACAAGGCCGTTGGCAGAATGAGGCTGACTTCTTATGCCGGAAGTCTTCGGCCGCCAATGCTGATTATTTATCAAAACTTAGGGAGTGGCGAGGATCGAACCCGGGACCGAAGACGTTTTGATTATGAACCAAAGACGCTACCCCTAGACCACGGGTACAATTCTGGGTCAGATCTCTTCTGCTCAGGTGCCAAGTCCTTAATTAAACGCTTTACTGTTTCAGAAGTCCATACCTTCAAGTTTCTCTTTCTGAGCACGAAGTTTAAAGTTTGAACCCCTTGATTAGTGTTGGCACTATTATTAAATCTGTTTGCTGAGAGTGGATTACAAATTGTGGAATCGCCAGCCTGTATAGCATTTTCGACATTCATATAATTCAGGTTGAGAATATGTCCGCAGTGCAACTAATTTCTGTGGATTAACAACTGGATGAAAATGTATTAATAATCACATAGCAGAAAAAGGGCATTAAAATCGGGATTATAATCTCTGCAGAATGTATCACTTCTATAAATAGATCCATGCTGGGAATGCCAGCTACAAAAATGACAGAACTGAATAACATTAAGTGTAACTTTATGAAGCAAGCTGTAGAAATAATGCTGCTTGTATTGGTTTACTTCCAACTAGTGTGCTATTCTTTATTATCTGAAATGTTGTTCTGAATCTGTAATAACTCTGTAATTCTTTTCGACCTTGTGTCTTCGCTTAACGCTGTTGATAACCTAACTTAAGTTAAAGCTAACACCTTAGTTTTTCTTTTCCGTGAAGTTTGTCTTTCTGTCTGTAATAGTGTTTCTGCGATAACTGCTCTTTCCTTGATTGCATTACTCACACCCATTCTTTGTCATCCTTGGTCTCCCTAGAAAAATCACAACTAGTGGTCACAGTAATTTCTAATTGAATCGTAACTTTATATGAGACCAATCTGACTCTATCAGCCATTAAGTCTACACTTCTCCATTATCAAAATGGGCACCGTACATCATTCTCTTTCTTTCCGTTCAGGACTATACATTGCTGATTACATTTTATCCTTAGAGCGATGATATTTCATACCAGTCACCATCTCAGCCATATATTCTCCATTTCATATACCCCTGTAAACTCAGGAAACCTTAACTCTGTAATCTCCTTTCCTTCAGCGACTATGAAAGCCCCCACACACAGACCAACCTGTCAGCCGATCTCCTCTGTAGAGCAAGTCTACTCCAGTCCATTCACCCGTATGTGGACGATTTTGTAGCCGTTGGGTTCGTGATCCAGGTGACAACAAACCGTTACCAGCTACCTCCAAACGCTACCTGCCAGCCCACACTCCGTCACTGCAAGCAGGCAGTGCCTGCCAAGCAGTCACTGTTCACTACACGCAGTCAGATGGGTCAGTGAGCGAGTAGTGCACAAGTTGGGCTGTGAGTGAGTGGCTTTAAGGCGCCCATATACAGCTGGTCCATGCGAGAACTCGCTCATTGACCTGTCTGACTGTGTATGGTCAGTGGCGACTGCTTGGTAGATCTCACCTGTCTGCAGTGATGAAGTTTGGACTGGTAGGTAGTACTCTAGAAAAACGGATAGTGATCTACCAGTCAATCCGCCAGACCCAGAACACTGACCCAACTGCGTCCACCCACAGTCAAGTGGGTAGACTGGTCCAGACCTGTGCAGCGCCCTTACGTTATAGCGACACTGTGTGCACAAAATCCTGGTCATCCCTGAGTTAATCGGCTTTTCCAGAAATGTCGGACAACCACACACACACACACACACACACGCACTCGCGCACACACGTACGCACACACACACATACACACACGTCACTAATTGCATTGTTACAGTGTTCGCTTACATCAGCGGTGGCCTAACAACTGAAACAATGCAATACTGAATTAAAACAATGCAATACTAATACAAATAGTTTTCTTCAGCTTCAGTGCAGAGATATCAATTGCACAAAGTGAAGAGGCGTTTGCGGATTTCTCAGGCACCCTGCAAATTATGAGCCATTAAGAAACATGAGCACCAAGATACTGTATGTCACGATTACAACACTAGACAAAAATTCTGCTTTAATTCATACAAAATGTCTGCGTCATCAGAGACCAAATTATATGTGATATCGGAAATTATTGGGCAACTAAGTATTCTGAAACTCAGTAGCCACTACAGCTTGAAGAGAGAGAGAGTCGTTAAAACAAACATGGAGGATTTCAAACAACTGCGTTGGTGTTTTTGGTCCGTCTGCACTATTGTTCTATTTCATCAGACATAAAGTTGATTGTTTATATTTCCGTATTGAATTACTGACTTCATAAGTAGAGGGAATTTTCTGCTACATTCACTGATTATTTTCCTCATGTATTATTTGACAAAAACAAACAAAACAAGAAAAACACCGCTCGAACAGGCCTTGAAGGGCCAACGGTACCGACAGGCTGCCGTGTCATCCTCAGCCCTTAGGTTGCACCGGATGTCGATAAGGAGGTGGTCAGCACACGGCTGTTGTCAGTTTTCGTGACTACTGTCGCAACTTCTCAGCAAGTAGTCTCTCAATTGGCCTCACAAGGGCTGAGTGCACCCAACTTGCTAACAGAACTCGGCAGGCTCGGACGGTGACCCACCCAGGTGCTAGCCAAGCTTAACAGCATTTATCTTCGTTGGTCTGACGGGAAGCAGTGTTACCACTGCGGCAAGACCGTTGGCCGCGTTGTTTGTCATCTCACATTATTTTTTCGTTAACTAATTTTGAAGCGCATTTTTCTACATGACAAACATGTGCAACAGTTCACATTAAGGGCCCGTATTTTATGATTTTAATCTGATATAATGTGTAGGGTTTATTATAGCAAAATTTACTCCTTCATATACACTCCTGGAAATGGAAAAAAGAACACATTGACACCGGTGTGTCAGACCCACCATACTTGCTCCGGACACTGCGAGAGGGCTGTACAAGCAATGATCACACGCACGGCACAGCGGACACACCAGGAACCGCGGTGTTGGCCGTCGAATGGCGCTAGCTGCGCAGCATTTGTGCACCTCCGCCGTCAGTGTCAGCCAGTTTGCCGTGGCATACGGAGCTCCATCGCAGTCTTTAACACTGGTAGCATGCCGCGACAGCGTGGACGTGAACCGTATGTGCAGTTGACGGACTTTGAGCGAGGGCGTATAGTGGGCATGCGGGAGGCCGGGTGGACGTACCGCCGAATTGCTCAACACGTGGGGCGTGAGGTCTCCACAGTACATCGAAGTTGTCGCCGGTAGTCGGCGGAAGGTGCACGTGCCCGTCGACCTGGGACCGGACCGCAGCGACGCACGGATGCACGCCAAGACCGTAGGATCCTACGCAGTGCCGTAGGGGACCGCACCGCCACTTCCCAGCAAATTAGGGACACTGTTGCTCCTGGGGTATCGGCGAGGACCATTCGCAACCGTCTCTATGAAGCTGGGCTACGGTCCCGCACACCGTTAGGCCGTCTTCCGCTCACGCCCCAACATCGTGCAGCCCGCCTCCAGTTGTGTCGCGACAGGCGTGAATGGAGGGACGAATGGAGACGTGTCGTCTTCAGCGATGAGAGTCGCTTCTGCCTTGGTGCCAATGATGGTCGTATGCGTGTTTGGCGCCATGCAGGTGAGCGCCACAATCAGGACTGCATACGACCGAGGCACACAGGGCCAACACCCGGCATCATGGTGTGGGGAGCGATCTCCTACACTGGCCGTACACCACTGGTGATCGTCGAGGGGACACTGAATAGTGCACGGTACATCCAAACCGTCATCGAACCCATCGTTCTACCATTCCTAGACCGGCAAGGGAACTTGCTGTTCCAATAGGACAGTGCACGTCCGCATGTATCCCGTGCCACCCAACGTGCTCTAGAAGGTGTAAGTCAACTACCCTGGCCAACAAGATCTCCGGATCTGTCCCCCATTGAGCATGTTTGGGACTGGATGAAGCGTCGTCTCACGCGGTCTGCACGTCCAGCACGAACGCTGGTCCAACTGAGGCGCCAGGTGGAAATGGCATGGCAAGCCGTTCCACAGGACTACATCCAGCATCTCTACGATCGTCTCCATGGGAGAATAGCAGCCTGCATTGCTGCGAAAGGTGGATATACACTGTACTAGTGCCGACATTGTGCATGCTCTGTTGCCTGTGTCTATGTGCCTGTGGTTCTGTCAGTGTGATCATGTGATGTATCTGACCCCAGGAATGTGTCAATAAAGTTTCCCCTTCCTGGGACAATGAATTCACGGTGTTCTTATTTCAATTTCCAGGAGTGTATATTATTTTTATTGTTCCTTGTTACCCTTATTGTATTTCTTCTTTAGTCCTTCATTCTCTTCTAAAGTTGTTCCAAAAGTAGGCAAAGAGCAAAAATTTTCAGTTCTCTACATTTCATCATGTTTTTGTTGTTGTGGTCTTCAGTCCTGAGACTGGTTTGATGCAGCTCTCCATGCAACTCTATCCTGTGCAAGCTTCTTCATCTCCCAGTACTTACTGCAACCTACATCCTTCTGAATCTGCTTAGTGCATTCATCTCTTGGTCTCCCTCTACGATTTTTACCCTCCGCGCTGCCCTCCAATGCTAAATTTGTGATTCCTTGATGCCTCAAAACGTGTCCTACCAACCGATCCCTTCTTCTAATCAAGTTGTGCCACAAACTACTCTTCTCCCCAATCCTATTCAATACCTCCTCATTAGTTAGATGATCTACTCACCTTATCTTCAGCATTCTTCTGTAGCACCACATTTCGAAACCTTCTATTGTCTTCTTGTCCAAACTAGTTATCGTCCATGTTTCACTTCCATACATGGCTACACTCCATACAAATACTTTCAGCAACGACTTCCTGACACTTAAATCTATACTCGATGTTAACAAATTTCTCTTCTTCAGAAACGATTTCCTTGCCATTGCCAGTCTACATTTTATATCCTCTCTACTTCGACCATCATCAGTTATTTTACTCCCTAAATAGCAAAACTCCTTTACTACTTTCAGTGTCTCATTTCCTAATCTAATTCCCTCAGCATCACCCGATTTAATTTGACTACATTACATTATCCTCGTTTTGCTTTTGTTGATGTTCATCTTATATCCTCCTTTCAAGACACTGTCCATTCCGTTCAACAGCTCTTCCAAGTCCTTTGCTGTCTCTGACAGAATTACAATGTCATCGGCGATCCTCAAAGTTTTTACTTCCTCTCCATGAATTTTAATACCTACTCCGAATTTTTCTTTTGTTTCCTTTACTGCTTGCTCAATATACAGATTGAATAACATCGGGGAGAGGCTACAACCCTGTCTCACTCCTTTCCCAACCACTGCTTCCCTTTCATGCCCCTCGATTCTTATAACTGCCATCTGGTTGCTGTACAAATTGTAAATAGCCTTTCGCTCCCTGTATTTTACCCCTGCCACCTTCAGAATTTGAAAGAGAGTATTCCAGTTAACATTGTCAAAAGCTTTCTTTAAGTCTACAAATGCTAGAAACGTAGGTTTCCCTTTTCTTAATCTTTCTTCTAAGATAAGTCGTAAGGTTAGTATTGCCTCACGTGTTCCAACTTTTCTACGGAATCCAAACTGATCTTCCCCGAGGTCCGCTTCTACCAGTTTTTCCATTCGTCTGTAAAGAATTCGCGTTAGTATTTTGCAGCTGTGACTTATTAAACTGATAGTTCGGTAATTTTCGCATCTGTCAACACCTGCTTTTTTTGGGATTGGAATTATTATATTCTTCTTGAAGTCTGAGGGTATTTCGCCTGTCTCATACATTTCATCATGTAGAATGAAAATTTGGTTACCCACTGTGTAATGTCTTTGTACTCTCTCTATCTCTCTCACTTTCTTCATTGCTTTATTTCGATTGCTTGGTCAGATTCTTCACGTAAAGCTCCTGTCCTTTTATTTCTGACAACAATATTTATTTGTAGTATTTCAGTTTCCATTAATGGTCCACTCACATCGACAAGTAAAAACTCAAACTTCATGCCATTAATTGGTAAACTACTTGGGGGACTCAAGCCAAATTCTCCGAAGCTCTTATTCCTCAATTAGTGGTGCCGGTTTCTGCCAGGAAAACAGTGACTCGACTGTTAGCCCTAAGCCTGTTATAGAAATCTACAACATATGAAATTGCTTCCACTTTTTAAATAATGACAGTGTTAGATTATCAAGTTAATAATTCTATGATCAAATCTGCAGTTTACATTTACAAAATATAGAATAACAGCTAGTGATAACTCATCTTGAATGAGTGACAGCGATGACTGAGCCGTCGTGTGACGAAACATCTACGGGTGTGAACACAGCAGGTGGCGACCTGTTCGAGCGACTACGCCGGCCGGCTCGTGTGCCGCAGCGTTCGTCCAGTCGCGCGCTTGGCTGGCCGGTTCGGCTAAACAATAAAGGGGCTACTGTGCTACTGTTTGCATAACCCCGGTAAGTATTATTGTGTAGGATTTAGCTATATTTCGGTGGAAAAGCATATTTTACTTAATTTAATCCTGTTCCCTCGCAATTTTACATTGTTTCTTGCATAAAAAATTTACGCGATATTTGGTGAGACCCCCCCCCCCCCTTCGCCATATGAGACTCGCTACCCCCCTCACCCCAAACGCCTCACTTAATTAATGGACGCCCCCTAAAAACGTATGCCAGCGGAAATATCATCTTCTTTGTTCAAAATCTTAAATCTACGAGGGTTATCCACCGATTCCATTGCAATTTAGACAAAACGTTGCATAGGAACTCGTGTATGTTTCTATATACCCACTGGAGAGCCATATTATACAGCGTGGTCCATTGATCGTGACCGGGCCAAATATCTCATAAATAAGCGTCAAACGAAAAAAACTACAAAGAACGAAACTTGTCTAGCTTGAAGGAGGAAACCAGATGGCGCTGCCATAGGTCAAACAGATATCAACTGCGTTTTTTTAAATAGGAACCCCCATTTTTTATTACATATTCGTGTAGTACGTAAAGAAATATGAATGTTTTAGTTGGACGATTTTTTTCGCTTTGTGGTAGATGGCGCTGTAATAGTCACAAACGTATAAGAACGTGGTATCACGTAACATTCCGCCAGTGCGCACGGTATTTGCTTCGTGATATATTGCCCGTGTTAAAATGGACCGTTTACCAATTGCGGAAAAGGTCGATATCGTGTTGATGTATGGCTGTTGTGATCAAAATGCCCAACGGGCGTGTGCTATGTATGCTGCTCGGTATCCTGGACGACATCATCCAAGTGTCCGGACCGTTCGCCGGATAGTTCATTATTTAAGGAAACAGGAAGTGCTCAGCCACATGTGAAACGTCAACCACGACCTGCAACAAATAATGATGCCCAAGTAGGAGTTCTAGCTGCTGTTGCGGCTAATCTGTGCGAGAATCGGTAATCTCAAAAACGTCGGTGTTGAGAATGATACATCAACATCGATTGCACCCGCACCATATTTCTATGCACCAGGAATTGCATGGCGACGACTTGGAACGTCGTGTACAGTTCTGCCACTGGGCACAAGAGAAATTACGGGACGATGACAGATTTTTTGCACTCGTTCTATTTAGCGACGAACCGTCATTCACCAACAGCGGTAAAGTAAACCGGCATAATATGCACTATTGGGCAACGGAAAATCCACGATGACTGCGACAAGTGGAACATCAGCGACCGTGGCGAGTTAATGTATGGTGCGGCATTATGGGGGGAAGGATAATTGGCCGCCATTTTATCGATGGCAATCTGAATGGTGCAACGTATGCCGATTTCCTACGTAATGTTCTGCCGATGTTAGTATAAGATGTTTCACTGCATGGCAGAATGACGTCGTGCTTCCAACATGATGGATGTCCGGCACATAGCTCGCGTGCGGTTGAAGCGATATTGAATAGTATATTTCATGACAGGTGGATTGGTCGTCGAAGCACAATACCATGGCCCTCACGTTCACCGGATCTGACGTCCCCGGATTTCTTTCTGTGGAGAAAGTTGAAGGATATTTGCTATCGTGATCCACCGACAACGCCTGACAACATGCGTCAGCGCATTGTCAATGCATGTGCGAACATTACGGAAGGCGAACTACTCGCTGTTGAGAGGAATGTCGTTACACGTATTGCCAAATGCATTGAGGTTGACGGACATCATTTTGAGCATTTATTGCATTAATGTGGTATTTACAGGTACTCACGCTGTAACAGCATGCGTTCTCAGGAATGATAAGTTCACAAAGGTACATGTATCACATTGGAACAACCGAAATAAAATGTTGAAGCGTACTACGTTCTGTATTTTAATTTTAAAAAACCTACCTGTTACCAACTGTTCGTCTAAAATTGTGTGCCAAATGTTTGTGACTACTACAGCACCATCTATCACAAAGCGAAAAAAGTGGTTCAACTAAAACATTCATATTTCTTTACGTACTACACGAATATGCAATAAAAATGGAGGTTCCTATTTTAAAAAAAACGCAGTTGGATATCCGTTTGACCTACTGCAGCGCCATCTAGTGGGCCAACCATAGCGCCATCTGGTTTCCCCCTTCAAGCTAGACAAGTTTCGTCCTTTGTAGTTTTTTCGTTTCACGCTTATTTCAAAAATGGTTCAAATGGCTCTGAGCACTATGGGACTAAACATCTGTGGTCATCAGTCCCCTAGAACTTAGAACTACTTAAACCTAACTAACCTAAGGATATCACACACATCCATGCCCGAGGCAGGATTCGAACTTGCGACCGCAGCAGTCGGGCGGTTCCGGACTGAGCACCTAGAACCGCTAGACCACCGCGGCCCGCGACGCTTATTTCTTGAGATATATGGCCCTGCCACGATGAATGGACCACCCTGTGTATGTATGTATTTTTATGTACCAACTGATATATGGAGCACCATAGCACCATTTGGTATGTGAAAACACACGTGTATTCAAATGTACCGTCGTCAAAATTTCAAAGCAAATAATAAAGAATTTTCGGAGATTTTTGACTTTGTGCAAAGTAACATGTACATTTTTAATGATTTCACCTATAATTACTACGTACATGTCTATATATTATATGTGGCGCTCTAGTAAGTGTATAAAAACACGCGTATATTCGAATTCAACTTTGTGTCAAAATTTCGCAGGTTTGATGAATGACTTTTGGAGATTTACGATTTTCTCTACACTTCTATTTTATAGATTACAGTTGGTTTGACTTCAATGGGACCTCAATATGCTGGCGAGAATACATATTTAAAGTCGGTGGTAGGCATTAAAACATCGTCCAAAATTGTACTAAAGGCTTTCTCCGATACTTATTTTAGGCAGCTAGTTCAGGAGCCCACTTGAAGTATGTGGTTGAGAAAGCGTACTTCATCTCTTAGCAACAAATAATTCTTAGCAAATATGGAGCATCATGACAGACACACGTATTAGTGACCACAAGGTCGTTACAGTGACACTGAATACTGTAACATCCAAATTCATCAAAAATAAATAACATAAAACAATATATGACAATTTAAAAATGCAGATGAAAATTCGCTCGGTGACTTCTTAAGACACAGCCTCCTCTCCTTCCAAACAATGTAATCGTAGAGCAGATGTGGCTTAAAATCAAAGACACAATATCAACAATAACTGAAAGGTTTATAGCAAATAAGTTAATAAAAGAGGGAACTTTTCGCCTATGGTTCACAAGTCAGCTCAGAACATTGTTGCAAAAGCAACGTAGTTGCAGCCAAGATAGTGGTATCCAAAATGGCCGCTATATTGATAGTACACCCTTACACGTTTTCCTTCTCCCCTATCTCACACTACTTGGTTTTAAATTTCTGTTTATCCCCATACTTGTGATTTCGAAATGTGGTTCCACACCCATTGACCTATCCTGTAGTTCAGAGTGATGGGTTACGATAAAGAATTTTAGGGAAAAGCAATTAAAGGGATATACTTATCTCTTAGTGTACAGAGATGTAGCTCGCTTTGTATCAGCCTCCGGAACTGACGAAAAATATTGAAGCTGTTGATGTTTAGAACACGTAGAGCACTCAATGGATTGTTACGATCTATGGAGAGACGGAAAAACTAATTCGGAATTGGAACATAAGGAGCCGTGTATGAAAAATTAAAAGCCTGATGACCAAGAAAAATAAACGGCACGTATTTATCATTTTTACATCGAGCTGACTGGTGGAAATACTCATCTTAATGTGTGCGCATCAACAAGGTGCGGCATGAGAAAATCACTCAAGTGAATAGCGTTCTGTTAATGGAGCGTCACCCCAAAGAAGTAGTGTAGGAACGTGACGGATTGACAAATGAAGCCTAGCCCATTTCATTAAGTCATGCTGAACAGTCTATAGTAACAGAAAAACTCCACAGAAATCAGCGCAAAAAAGCAAATCCCCTGAAAGCCTGGTAACGCCTGCCCCAGTACTGGCTGAACATCTACAAGTGTCATCACAGACAAGTAGCGTAATGAAGGCAAGCTCTAATGTTACATTTATTCTGATGGTTAACACATGCTGATCGGGCTCTACGAGGATTTGTCGAACGTTGATATTGTTGCATATATGCCAATAAGGTCAATTCTGAAACATCCTGGCAGATTAAAACTATCTGCCGGACCGAGACTCAAACCAGGGACCTCTGCCATTCGGAGGCAAGTACCCTACCATCTGAGCTACCCAATCAAGACTCACGACTCTTCCTGACAGCTTCACCTCCGTCAGTAACAAGTCTCCTACCTACCAAACTTCACAGAAGCTCTCCTGGAAGAGCACATGCCCGTGAAAGGCAATGTTCCGGTGTTCGAGTCTCGGTTCAGGACACAGTTATAATCTACCAGGAAGTTTAATATCAGCCGACACTCCGCTGCAGGGTGAAAATTTCTTTCTGGAAGGTCAATTCTCTTTTCCAAAGTACTACACGCTTTCACAGAAAATACAGTAGGTGCTTTGAAATAATTTCGGTTATTTCTTGAAGCACCTGAATGCTTCGATGACTATGTAGATCACAAGAAGAAGAAGACTGCTAACCAAATGGATAAATTAAAATTGTTGCTGAGAAAAGCCTGCTGCTTTATAGCGTATGCTTACTTAACGATGAGTGAGAAAATTATGACCACTGCCCAAAGCGAGACAGTACGACGTCTAGTGGTGTTTATCCGTATATTTGTGTTTTCGAAATGTGGTTCCACGCCCATTGAACTGCCCTGTAGTTCCAAGTGATGGGGTCTAGTGAAGAATAACATCATGGAAAAGCCTAGTGGTGTTACGGGCATGTGACGTGCGGTGCGGAATGTACTTATGTGCAGCAGAGACCAACAGGGAATCATTCTGTTTTTGCAGGTCCATCCTTTTCACACGGGGTGTTGGGGACCACAGCCGTTTACTACTGTAAGAAAATGGAATGCCTACAGCCGTCCTTATGTATTGTGTAGCTGCCAGTTCCAATGCTTCAATGCGCTAGTCTCAGGCCGCAGTTGATGCTGGTGGCGTTATCACGATCCATATATACACTGCATCAGTGGCCAACATAACTGTTTGAAGCAGACTATCTGTAAATGTGGTGTCAGCACTCCAACCCTCAACTGCCAATTCGAAAAATGGGATTCATCTTAGTGGTGATACGGGACGAAAATTGGGAAATGCACTGATACTAATGACTTTGATGAAAAACAGTATGTTATGGGAACGAGCATCTCGGAAGCGGCACAGCTGGTCGGCTATTCGCGTGTTACTGCCGGGACCACTTATGGCAAATGGTAGAAGGAGGTGACATCACGAGTAGGCGACGCCTCGTCACAGAACATGGAGGTCGGGTGCTTGCTTGCTCGCTCCGCAAAGCAGGATGGGTGACGATCTGTGTCAGCTCTAAAGACAAAGTAGAATTCTGGTGCTGACACGAGTGTATTGAAGCACACCGTTCACCGCACATTGTTGAGCCTAGGGACTCCCCAGCAGACGATCTGTTCCCACGCTAATCCAACGAAATGATCAGTTACAACTGCAGTAGGCTGGGGATTGTCGAGAGTAGGACGTGAATCAACGGAAATGTGTCGCTTGGTCCGATGAATCACGTTTCTTATTCCACATGATGGTCGAGTTCAGACACGTCGTCATCTAGGTGAATAGTCGCTCGAAACATGTACCGCGCCAAGGACGCACGAATGTGTGCATAGAATTGTGCTATGAGGGACATTCATTTGGGCCACCACGGGAGCTGCAGTTGGATAACTGTCTGGATAACTAGGCCAGAATCGCGCTCCCGTGGTTTGAATAGCGTTATAGTGGCGTGACGTTGCTGTCTTGGGCACCAAATTCGCCTGAACTGAACCTGCGGATCACACGTGGGACGCTATCGGACACCTGCTCAGCTGTCACAAACCAGCGGTCGGTAATCTAAGCGAATTTCGTGGTCTGTACGTAGACGTCTGGTGCCATAAATCTACGGAAACCCGCAATGGACTTGTCGGATCGACGCCACATTTTTTTTCTGTCACACCAACCCACAGAGACCAGCTACACCTCTTCTGCGTAGAAGAGGGCACAGCCAATGGGTTGCTGGTACTCCCAGCCTCCAGATGGAGTGGGGACATGAAAGTAGCTGAACGGGCTATCCGCTGGCAGTTGCAGCCACGATCGAATTGCTGCACAGACCCAGGCATCCAATGATGATGGCGCCCTCAGATGAATCCTGGACAGTTCTGGGCCGGGGATGACAAATGTGCACAAGGCATACAGGGACTGGTGACGCTTCAGTGGTGCCTGAAGAAGCACATGCAGCTGCTGCTTGACTTCCTTTCTTAGCCGGAACAGCTCCTGCCACTGTTAACGAACTCCCAGATATCGTAGTTTATCATCAATATCCAGCGATGGAATGTTGACGTTGCTGGCCTTGAAGACGACGTTGGGCTCATCTTCTTCTCTCACCCTGAAGCTACCAGAGCGAGGGAGAATCATTTGCCGGGGTTGACTTCAAGGCCAAGTGCCCAAAGGTGGACAGGGCACTGGTGATCAATTCCTGAAGTCCATCTTTGGTACCAGCGGACAGCAAGTCATCAGAGAAGGTGGCAGAGTCGATACGCCTACCAGATATGAGGGCGACGATGTGGTCAGGGAAATGGGCCTGCATGAGATCCAGGTACATGCTGTAGAGTGTAGGGGAAAGTAGATCACCCTGTGGAACGCCCCTGTAAGGCTGCAAAAGACTCACTGTGGACAAGGCGCATAAGAGTTAAGTCATACCCTATGAAATCGACTGGAAGGCCATGGGCCCTGAAGGCAGGCCCCATAACACCATGATCGAACTAGTCGAATGCCTTTGACACACCCAAGGACGACACAAACAGTGAGCGACAAGATGCAGTGGCCTGGATCATCGCCAGATTACTTAAAAATTTATGCAGGTTTCCCTAACATGGCAAACTGGTTGAAAGTCCCACTTTTCGTGTGAAGTGACGGTAATGTCGTAACTTAATAACGAATTCAGCTCTCAGTTTCGTTGTGTCATTTGTAACTGTAGGGGTTGCCAACTTCTGGATGTTTCAGTTTTGAATTCTGTTTGGCTGTAGACAAGTCTGTGCACAGATATGCCTACATGTATGTTAGGTAAGACAGGTTTCCTTTTATATCTAGGAAAGGAATGGAATTTGTGGTTGCCTATTAGGATGCTTGTTTACTGTATAGAGTAAGCACTAAGTTGTCGCATTGACTGAGTCATTTAATAATCCTTTTTTTCTACCTTTTCGTTGTGTGTGCGATAGTTTTCTTGCAAAATTTATGCTAATTACATTTTCTCTCCTGAAGTTGGCCTGTGATTCATTTTTCTCAGATGTTCTTGAAAAGTTACGTAGCTTGTCCCATACTTCCAGGCTTCGATATTGTCTTTAAATCGAGTGGCGAATGTTCTCCTAGTTTGTCCTACGTACCTTCTAGCACGTTTGTTGTATGAATTTTCCTCCCTTCCGGTACATGCCTACCTCAGTTGTTATTTCTGGGATGTCTGTACTGAAATATATATTTTAATCCTTTTCTTTTGAAACTGCTATTTTATGGGTATGTTTGTGCTTGTATGTCATTATACGAGTACAAGACCTTGAATCTTATTTCTTGTTGTTTTCTGTGCTTCACGTCGCTGTTATTTCGCCATTGGGTGTGTTTGTTTGTGTAGAGTTATGTTGTATTTACTTTGTGTATTGCATGTGAATCGTGTTTACTGACTGCATTTGTGTTTTCCACTTTTTGTTTGGTTTTTATATCTACGAGGGCAGTTCAATAAGTAATGCAACACATTTTTTTTCTCGGCCAATTTTGGTTGAAAAAACCGGAAATTTCTTGTGAAATATTTTCAAACATTCCCGCTTCGTCTCGTATAGTTTCATTGACTTCCGACAGGTGGCAGCGCTGTACGGAGCTGTTAAAATGCTGTCTGTAACGGATGTGCGTTGCAAAGAACGGGCAGTGATCGAGTTTCTTTTGGCGGAAAACCAGGGCATCTCAGATATTCATAGGCGCTTGTAGAATGTCTACGGTGATCTGGCAGTGGACAAAAGCACGGTGAGTCGTTGGGCAAAGCGTGTGTCATCATCGCTGCAAGGTCAAGCAAGACTATCTGATCTCTCGCGTGCGGGCCGGCCGTGCACAGCTGTGACTCCTGCAATGGCGGAGCGTGCGAACACACTCGTTTCAGATGATCGACGGATCACCATCAAACAACTCAGTGCTCAACTTGACATCTCTGTTGGTAGTGCTGTCACAATTGTTCACCAGTTGGGATATTCAAAGGTTTGTTCCCGCTGGGTCCCTCGTTGTCTAACCGAACACCATAAAGAGCAAAGGAGAACCATCTGTGCGGAAGTGCTTGCTCGTCATGTGGCTGAGGGTGACAATTTCTTGTCAAAGATTGTTACAGGCGATGAAACATAGGTTCATCACTTTGAACCTGAAACAAAACGGCAATCAATGGAGTGGCGCTACACCCACTCCCCTACCAAGAAAAAGTTTAAAGCCATACCCTCAGCCGGTAAAGTCATGGTTACAGTCTTCTGGGACGCTGAAGGGGTTATTCTGTTCGATGTCCTTCCCCATGGTCAAACGATCAACTCTGAAGTGTATTGTGCTACTCTTCAGAAATTGACTCAAGATGGCCGCCGAGTAAGTGACGCCAGAAACCATTTCCAGAAAGTTAAGTGATTTAGACAGGAATATAATTTAGTTTAACGCTGACAACAAATTAAATACGTGCATTAGTGTATCGTTTAGTCTTGCCGTTAAAGGTTTGACTTTTCTTTGCGTATTTTTTTCAGAAAACACGAAAAGATCGTAACTTCGCGAAGTCGCGCTTAGGCTTAAACTTTGTAAACGTGTTTGTTTCTTGTTTCAAGGTAATTTAACTAGTTTCTCGGTAACAAATAAGTAAACTACCGTAAATAGCGTATAACTTCATTGTTTTAATACAGATTTCAGAAAAACAGCGTAACTTTATATCAGAAACTTGCCTATATACATTTGTTTATAGGCCTAATTCTCGTAACGTTTTTGGAGAATCAAAGTTAAAGTATCTCGTTTAATTGTCCTTTTTTCATTCCATCGAGTGAAATATATAATAAATAGCGTATACCTTCGTTGTTTTAATACAGATCTCAGAAAAACAGCGGAATTTTAAATCAGAAACTTGCTTATATACATTTGTGAATAGGCTTAATTCTTGTAACGTCTTTTTTGATTTTCGGTAATTTAATTGATTTATTCTAGCTAAAGTATTATTTTTGCCATGAGTGAGAAGTGCCTGACTTGCCGTAGAATTGTTAGTTCTGGGGTTTGGTGTGATGGATGCAGTAGTTTATTTCACTGGGGGGACTGCAGTGGCGTGGGTGTTGGGAAAGTGGATCAGGCTCATCAGTGGTTATGTAGGATTTGCAGCAGAGATAGGAAGATAGTGGAACAGGAGGGGAAAATTGCTGCCCTTCAGGCTGAGCTAGATCAGGCTAGGGAAGATCTGGACAGGTTAAGGAGGGAGAAGGGCAAAGAGAGGTGGGAAGTGGCAACAGGTAGCAGAAGGAACAGGCCTAGAACTAAGTCTGACAGTTTTGTGGTGAATGTCAAAAATAGGTTTGACCTGTTGCTTCAGTTAGAAACTGATGAGCCTCAAGCAGAGGTAGGTGTAGACAGGACACAACAAACTTTCAATAGGAAATTGAAAAAGAATGTAGGAAAGTCATCGAAAAGGAAGAAACTTTTGTTGTTAGGCAGTTCTCATGCCAGAGGTGTAGGCCAACTTCTGCAGGAGGAATTAGGACCAGAATACCAGGTCACAAATTTTTTCAAACCAAGTGCTAGTCTGGATCAGGTGACAGAGGATTTAGGTTCACTCTGTAAAGGATTTATCAGGGAAGACACCGTGGTTATTGTGGGAGGGCCAGGGAACAGCATCGAGAGAGATCCTGGGTACAGTATAGAGTGTGACCTGGTAAAGATTGCATCAGCATCGAGACACACCAATGTTGAATTTGTATCTGTCCTGAGACGCCATGACCGGCCTCATTTGAACTCTTCTGTTGGGAGAGTTAATTTGGAGTTGGAACGGCTGCTTGGGTCGGGTGCGGGGGCTCATATTGGTGTGGTTCCTGTTGATTGTCTCAGTAAGTGGGACTATACCAGGTACGGCCTACATCTCAACAGGAAAGGGAAGGGGAAACTGGCTGGGGTAATAGCAGGAAATTTAAGGGGGGGGAGGCACTGCCATGTATGGTAAAATACCAGTGGTTACAGGTGTTGGAGCAGCACCTTTTTTAGGATAGGTAAGACAGAAAGATGTCAAGTTCTACGAGAGGTCAGGATCGAAACAAATCTTCAGTTTAGGAAAGAAATTAAACAGCACAATTCTAGCACATTGGATCACCAATCACAGCTATCAATTATAAATTTTCACCAATCACCAGAAATTTTATCTCCACCAAGTTGTATCTCAGTCCTAGGTAATTGCATTGATGAATTAAAGTCACCCAACCCAATTGACATAATCTGCCTCTCTGAACACCATGTGACCACTGGTATAGGAACTAGGCCTAAGCACAATGAGAAACTCAGACAGGAGAGTACTGCAAATGTTAGAATAAGGAAAGGTTCTCATAAAAGTATAATTAAAAATAATGTAAGTATATTTCATCAAAATATTGCGAGTTTAAAGAATAAAGTAGATGAGCTTCTGGTTTGTTTAGAAGATTTAGAAGCTGAGAATGAAATAGATATACTATGCCTGTCTGAGCATCACATTGTCACTGATATGGATAAGGTAAATGTAAGTGGTTATAAGCCCTCTGCACATGTAATGAGAGAAAATATGGAGAAAGGAGGAGTTGCCATATATGTCAAAAGTTATCATTGTGCAAAAAGTATAGAAACAAAAAAGTTTTGTGTAGAGAAACATATAGAAGCATGTGCCTGTGAGCTTAAATTAAATAAAGGCACATTTATAATTGTAACTGTATATAGGTCCCCATCAGGAAATTTTCATCTATTTCTGAAAAATTTGGACTCCTTGTTGTGCTATCTGTCAGACAGGGGGAAGCAAATTATTATTTGTGGGGACTTCAATGTAGATTCTCTGAAAGAGGGTAATAGGAAAAATGACCTTGAAGTATTACTCAGTTCTTTCAATTTGACACCCGTTATTGATTTTCCTACTCGGGTGGTAAAGGATAGCAGCTCACTGATAGATAACTTCTTTATAGGCCAAGATAAGTTTAACCAGATAAATGCTCAGCCTGTTGAGAATGGTCTTTCTGATCATGGTGCACAGCTAGTTACAATATATGACATAGCTCCATTCAGCAATACTAAACAGCCCTCCAAAGTAGTACGTTCAGTCAACGATTTAACAATTGCAAATTTCAGGGAAAGCCTACAGCAGTTAGACTGGGATGAGGTGTACCGTGAACCTGATGCCAGTTTAAAATAGAATTTATTTCATGACATTTTTGTAAATGCATTTGAAAACTGCTTCCCTAAGAAAATAGTTAAATATACTCGTAAGAAACCTTGTAACAAACCATGGCTTACTAAGGGTATAAAAATATCTTGTAACCGGAAAAGGGAAATGTATCTGACAGCAAGAAAGAGTAGTGACCCGGAAACTATCAAAAATTATAAAAACTACTGTGTTATATTAAGAAAAGTTATTAAAAAATCCAGGAGTATGTGTATCATGTCTGAAATCAGCAACTCTGATAATAAAATTAAAACAATTTGGAATATTATTAAATGAGAAACAGGTCAACCAAGAGCAGAGGAAGACAGTATTACCATCAAATTGAATGAAAACTTTACAAACAAAAAGTCAGAAGTTGAAAATATTTTTAACAATCATTTTCTAAATGTTGTGGATATAGTAGGATCCAGATGTTCATTAGAAGATGCTAGGCTGTTAATGGAAGAGGCCATACCTATGCAATTTGATACAATTGAAATCTCACCCACTTCTCCCTCTGAAATTAGGAAAATAATAAACTTGCTTAAAAGCAAAAACTCACATGGAATTGATGGCATTTCCAGCAAAATACTAAAAGCTTGTTCTCAACAGATAAGTAAGATTCTCAGCCACCTGTGTAATAGCTCTCTGGAACAGGGCATTTTCCCTGATAGACTGAAATATGCTATTGTTATACCTTTGGATAAAAAGGGGGATAGATCTGATGTCAACAATTACCGTCCAATCTCCCTTCTAAC
Source organism: Schistocerca americana (assembly GCF_021461395.2). Classification (NCBI taxonomy): domain Eukaryota; kingdom Metazoa; phylum Arthropoda; class Insecta; order Orthoptera; family Acrididae; genus Schistocerca; species Schistocerca americana. The sequence continues at coordinate 874,028,993 of NC_060120.1, read as the reverse complement.
AGCTTTATCCAAAATTTTTGAGAAAGTAATGTATTCAAGAGTAGCTTCACATATCTGTAAAAATGAAGTACTAACAAAATGTCAGTTTGGTTTCCAGAAAGGTTTTTCAACAGAAAATGCCATATATGCTTTCACCAGTCAAATTTTGAATGATCTGAATAACCGAACACCACCCATTGGGATTTTTTGTGATCTCTCAAAGGCTTTTGATTGTGTAAATCATGAAATTCTGCTAGACAAGCTCAAGTATTGTGGCATGAGTGGGACAGTGCACAAATGGTTTAATTCGTACCTAACTGGAAGAGTGCAGAAAGTTGAAATAAGTAGTTCTCGTAACATGCAAAGATCAGCACATTCCTCAAACTGGGGAACTATCAAGAATGGGGTTCCACAAGGGTCAGTCTTGGGTCCTTTGTTGTTCTTATTATATATTAATGACTTGCCATTCTATATTCATGAAGAGGCAAAGTTAGTTCTCTTCGCTGATGATACAAGTATAGTAATCACACCTGAGAAACAAGAATTAACTGATGAAATTGTCAATACTGTCTTTCAGAAAATTACTAAGTGGTTCCTTGTAAACGGACTCTCACTGAATTTTGATAAGACACAGTACATACAGTTCCGTACAGTGAATGGTATGACGCCATTAATAAATATAGACCTTAATCAGAAGCATATAGCTAAGGCAGAATATTCCAAATTTTTAGGTCTGTCCATTGATGAGAGATTAAATTGGAAGAAACACATTGATGATCTGCTGAAACGTTTGAGTTCAGCTACTTATGCAATAAGGGTCATTGCAAATTTTGGTGATAAACATCTTAGTAAATTAGTTTACTACGCCTATTTTCACTCATTGCTTGCATATGGCATCATATTTTGGGGTAATTCATCACTGAGGAATAAAGTATTTATTGCACAAAAGCGTGTAATCAGAATAATAGCTGGAGTCCACCCAAGATCATCCTGCAGACATTTATTTAAGGATCTAGGGATATTCACAGTAGCTTCTCAGTATATATACTCTCTTATGAAATTTGTTATTAACAACCAAACCCAATTCAAAAGTAACAGCAGTGTGCATAACTACAATACTAGGAGAAAGGACGATCTTCACTATTCAAGATTAAATCTAACTTTGGCACAGAAAGGGGTGAATTATACTGGCACTAAAGTCTTTGGTCACTTACCAAATAGTATCAAAAGTCTGACAGATAACCAACAAGTATTTAAGAAGAAATTAAAAGAATTTCTGAATGACAACTCCTTCTACTCCATAGAGGAATTTTTAGATATAAATTAAGAAAAAAAAGAAAAAAAAATAAAATAAAAAATAAAGAAAAACAAAAAAACACAAAAAAATAAAGTTGTTATATTAACTTAAGTATGTTGTTAAATTATCCTAATTATGTCATGTATTGGAAAATTCGACTCGTTCCACATCATTACGAAATATCGTATTCATGATCCATGGAACTAGTATTAATCTAATCTAATCTCTAATCTAATCTGAAGAAACGACTTCAGCGTGTTCGTAGGCACAAAAATCAGAACGAACTTCTCCTTCTTCATAACAACGCAAGACCTCACACAAGTCTTCGCACCCGAGAGGAGCTCACAAAACTTCAGTGGACTGTTCTTCCTCATGCGCCCTACAGCCTCGATCTCGCACCGTCGGATTTCCATATGTTTGGCCCAATGAAGGACGCAATCCGTGGGACGCACTACGCGGATGATGAAGAAGTTATTGATGCAGTACGACGTTGGCTCCGACATCGACCAGTGGAATTGTACCGTGCAGGCATACAGGCCCTCATTTCAAGGTGGTGTAAGGCCGTAGCATTGAATGGAGATTACGTTGAAAAATAGTGTTGTGTAGCTAAAAGATTGGGGAATAACCTGATGTATTTCAATGCTGAATAAAACAACCCCTGTTTCAGAAAAAAAAGTGTTGCATTACTTATTGAACTGCCCTCGTACATTACTATTGTACTCATTGTTCGTTGCCAAAGTCAGACCACCACTTGCTCCCTCTTCATTAAGGAACTCCTTTCTGTAGAGGGCATTGCATAACAAACTATATGAACTGTGAGAAAATCCTGATATATCTGATCTAAAGTAGTAGACACATGATCTAATACTACAATTACTGTATGTTCAGAACCCTTGATATATATTTTAACCTCACTCATATTGACTGTGATTCCAGTGTCTTAACTACTTCATTACTTCACACAATAATGGCCCCTGTCGCCATTTCAATAAGAGAGAATGACTCAGCAGAAGAACAACATTAGAAGAGCATTGTAATAATTGGTAAGATATCACATACGACAAATTTAGTTAAGTAGCTCTTAAACAGAAAACAAAATTATGGAAATAGATGTCCTTGATCGCACACAGAAAGAGATAAAATTTGAGAGACTAGCAGAAACTCTAGTAACATATATAATTTTTGACCAGGGAGAATGATTGGAAAACTATAATTATGTTAGTGATATCTTAATTACAAGGATGAACAAGAAAAAACTTTTCTAAAAGAACAGTCATTTGTATGGTATGAAGGTTGGCAGCAACCAGCCACTATTCAATTTATCATATTTATTTTATTATCCTTCAACAATGTAGTGTGTTTGCATATACCTTTACAGAAAGTGCTCATTTAGTTTCGCTACGTGACATGTGCACCATCTATAGGTAGGTGTGACATCATCCATAACTGGGAAATAAATATAGTGACCTAAATGATGACTGGATACTGTACTTGTTAATCCATTATGAAAAAAAAGTACCAGTTAGCCGGATATAGCTCTAATAATTTCCTTCCAAATTCTTTCATTTGTTTTGATGACCTATTTATTTACAAGAACTATTTTAAAGCATTAATTGGTATTAAGCTTACTTTCGTTTTTCTGCAATTAATAAGGACCGCTTGGTTTCCTGCAAGAATAACTGTCCTTTTGTAATAAATGATAGATTTCACAACTATAGTTAACATTGTAAATATGTTTTGAATTTTGTAAATATGTATTTATTATTTGTTTACAGGTCCAAAGTAATCTAAACAGGGAAGATAAAAGAAGCTGAGAATGAGATACTGCACCACACTGTTGAACAATCTATTTCCCATGGTTGTAATACTTCAGACTGTATGATTTGGTCCTGAAATATGCAGAACTACATCCAGAATACAAGTAACAACTAAAACACAAACAGCAACAACAACAACAATAATAATAATAATAATAAACATATAATTGCATGAATAACCAGATCAATGCATTAATTTACATTTAATTAGACTTCAGTATTTTATTTTATTGTGTGTTTTGTTTTGATTAATATTGATTGTAATTGTACAAAAGGCTAATATATTAAAAATAATGTATTGTTTTTAAATGTAAACTATGCTACAAGATTTGTTAATAGGAAGAGACATGGACTATTCTTATGTTAGAGCTCGTCTAAAGCACATTACAACGAAATTAAGAGCCGGTCAAGTGTGAAACTTGTTTTTTCAAAGTTTTATTGTTGCAGCATATGAAATTCTACAATTTGGACATATTCTCCTCCGCAGTAGCACTGAATTGTAAATAAGTGACATTGTGACTATTTTTAAAAAGTCCTGTATGCCTAGTTACATTTCAGCAAAAATTTGTGAATGTATATAAATAAAAAATAAGAATTATGGAGGGAGCTAATAAAAAATTAGGCTTTACATATTTAAGACTAATGCAGATTAGTTACGTAAACAGGATTATGAAGAGTGGATATGTATGGCACATCACAATGTGCTCTGCTCTGGCCACATACAAATAGAAAAATGAAGAATCGTGAGATATATGTTGGTATGACTCTACTGTAGAGTGGCTTCATTACACAATGATTACATTACACAATACTACCAATATTCCTAAGTATGCCATAAAATAGACATTGCAGACAGGTAACTACAAATAATACAGATATGAGTGCATGACCAAAGCGATGAAAAGTCTAACTGATCTTAAAATGCATACATGGGCGGTGAAATGTCTGTAACAATTTACACCTTAGATTCTGTGGCACTAGCCACAGCTGTGTTCAGGCACACAGCTGCGTTCAGTCACCGCATGCAGTAACAGTATGCGTGTCCTGGGTGGGAAAAGGCTTTATCTCTAGACTAGCCACATGCTAAATTTACAGCTTGAGACAATCTACAAAACCAAATCGGCCAGCTTCCCATGTCATCACTTATCGCTATAGTTTTTCCGAGGAGAATGTCATTGTAAACACATTGTTTCTGGTCCAGGAAACAGTCAGGATAACAGATAACAGTGTGTGAGAACATACGGGATTTTAGTGCATTCCATAGGTGGCCCAGAGCACAAAGAAATAATAAGCCCGTGACAACTTTGAATCTGTTGGAAGGAAAGAAAATTAGAATTTAATGCCCCATCGATAGCGAAATCATCAGAGAGGGAAAACATGCTTGGATAGGATGAAAAGGAGGAAGGAAATCACTCATTTTGAAAACGATATTTTCACTCTGCAGCGGAGTTGTGCTGATATTAAACTTCCTGGCAGATTAAAACTGTGTGCCAGACCGAGACCCGAACATGGGACCTTTATCTTTCGTGGGCAACTGCGCTACCAACTGAGCTACCCCGCACGTTTGAGGACCTCTCGTCTCAGCTTCATCCTGCCAGTACCTCCGTCTCGTACCTTCCAAACTTCACAGGACCTCTCCTGTGAACCTTGCAGAACTACGTCTCCTGGAAGGAAAGATATTGCGGAGATATGGCTTAGCCACAGCCTGGGGGGTGTTTTCAGAATAAAATTTTCAGTCTGCAGCAGAGTATGCGAAGATATGAAACTCCACTGAGTGAAAATTTCATTCTGGAAACATCCTGCAGACTGTGGCTAAGCCATATCTCCGCAATGTCTTTTCTTCCAGGAGTGCTAGTTCTGCCAGGATCACAGAAGAGCTTCTGTGATGTTTTGGAGGCAGCAGACGAGGTAATAGCAGACTCGAAGCCGTGAGGACGACTTCTCAGTTGTGCACGAGTAGCTCAGTCAATACAGCCCTTACGCCCAAAAAAGGAAAGGTACATGTTCGAGTCTCCGTCCGGCACACATTTTTAATCTCCCAGGAAGTTTCAATCACTTATTTCGTTTATACGGGTCGCCAGAGAAGTACATGAAACTCCTTAATGGAATCCAGTGCAGTATATACTGTGGCAATACACTTGTATTTATATTTGATGACGAGCTACAATTTCTAATACTGAAATTTATTTCTGAAATTCAACTTAATTGTAACAGGTGTAGATGTCTCACCTAAGGCAACATACGAAAATGTGTGTTGAACCGTAACTCGAACTCATATTTCCCCCGTCATCTTACCCTTCAGGCTATCCGAGCACAGTCTCTGAATGGACCAACTTCCATGTTACACACACTACATATTTCTTGTCATAGATTATTAATTCATTTATTCACCAGATGACAAGAAATAGGTAGCCATGTAGCATACGGAAGTTTGGATCAGTCCAGTGATCATGCTTGGATAGCCAATGTGGTAAGGCCTGCTCACGGTAAGTGGGGAATCTGGGTTCTAGTCCCAGTTCAGCACAAATTTTCATGTGTCGCTTTAAGGTACCACATCAATATCTATTGCGGTTAATTTGAACTTCACGAATGAATTTCAATATTTGAAACAGTAGTTCTTCAAAAAGTTACGGCCAAACTTTCAGGAAACATTCCTCACACACAAATAAAGAAAATATGTTATGTGGACATGTGTCCGGAAACGCTTAATTTCCATGTTAGAGCTCATTTTAGTTTCATCAGTATGTACTGCTCAATGGAGCTCGTTATCATGATTTTATGCGGGATACTCTACCTGTGCTGGTAGAACATGTGCCTTTACAAGTACGACACAACATGTGGTTCATGCACTATGGAGCTCCTGCACATTTCAGTCGAAGTGTTCGTACGCTTCTTAACAACAGATTCGGTGACCGATGGATTGGTAGAGGCAGACCAATTCCATAGCCTCCACGCTCTCCTGACCTCAACCCTCTTGACTTTCATTTATGGGGGCATTTGAAAGATCTTGTCTACGCAACCCCAGTACCAAATGTAGAGACTCTTCGTGGTCGTATTGTGGACGGATGTGATACAATACGCCACTTTCCAGGGCTGCATCAGCGCATCAGGGATTCCATGCGACGGAGGGTGGATGCATGTATCCTCGCTAACGGAGGACAAAGTGTTTGAAGTCACGCTGGTACGTTCTGTTGCTGTGTGTTTCCATTCCATGATTAATGTGATTTGAAGAGAAGTAATAAAATGAGCTCTAACATGGAAAGTAAGCGTTTCCGGACACATGTCCACATAACATATTTTCTTTCTTTGTGTGTGAGGAATGTTTCCTGAAAGTTTGGCCGTACCTTTTCGTAACACCCTGTATATATAAACGTGCCTGTGACGAAAATACAATGCTAGTCTGTGACTACACTTTGTCTTGATTCTAAAACTTGCACGGGAATCTCGGGACGTGCGATCGGGAGTAAAGGAATAAATAATCTATTGGAATAAATAGATACGTGTGTGACATATGGAAGTTTGAGTCGGTCCAGGAAGTGTGCTAGGATAGCCTAAGTTGAAAGGCGATCGCTCGCAATAAGGGAAACTCCGTGTTTGCGTCCTTGTCCGGCAACAATTTTGATATGTGGCTTTAGGCTGTACAACTATACGTATTACACGTAAGCTGAATTTCAGGAATAAATTTCAGTTCACTAAACTGGACTGCATGAACCAAGACCTGGGGCGAGCAGGTCCCACGCTGTGGGTGATGAAAGGGCGGACATAGCAGTGTCTGACCATATCTGATGAGCAGACCTCTCTGGGCACAAAAATCTTGTTGATTGCGAAATGTAAAGGAGATTCAATATGGGTGTCACAATCTACATTCTCTTGAATGCAGTCTTAATTAGAGCTAAAGAAACTTTAAATAATTTTGGTGAGTTTTTTACCTCAACTTGGTTCATGTTTTAAGAAATAAGTAATAAAGTAGGAGACATAAGCACTTTTGTGTGCATGATCGTGTGGTAGTACCCAAGTACTGCTTTTCCCCTAGCCTGTGATTATCCTGCTCCAAAAAAAGAATGCTGTGTTTGGACTATGCCCCGTTGCACGAGCAAAATAGATGTATATATAAGTTATTGTTATGCACTTATCGCAAGCAGTTTGAGACTTGCATATATAAAGCAACCATGCTTGATTCGGAGAAACATCCTTCTTATTTCCGGTAGTTTCAAAGACATATCGCAAAGTGGATTTGAGAAAACACGTTGGGAAACGTGTACCACTTTCTTGCAATCAATTCAGCAGTTTCCTATGAAATCCATTAGCGAAAGAGCAAATGAATTTCAAGTACGACGGTCAACAACGCATGACCACAGAGTGGAACAATTCACGTAAAGATGTCGTCTACAGTAAAGGCAGTCCTTGATTAAAAGCTGCATCGTCAGCACTACTATAGTTTACTACATTCTTGTTTCAGTCCAATATAAGCTTTGCAGCAATGTAGTTCTCCGTTTGTCCGTGTGAGCCGTATCGCAGTTATCTTGTCATAAAGTGTTTCATTGTTCGAAGTGAACTCAAAACGTCAAAGAGGAAGTGTTTATTCCAAGAAAAATACTCAGAAGAGCGGTTCTCCACAAAAAACGATGGAAAATTTACTATGATGTGGAATGTGTAGTTCGCTATTTGTTTGCATTGCACTTGGGGGAAAGAGATAATTTAGCTCGCGTAAAGCGTAAATCAAACGTGTACTCTACAACCACCTAAAATGGACAGTTGTTTCGTTTCAGATTCATTTAAACTGAACAAAATAGTAACAGCAGCGGAATTAGGAATCTGCTATCATGCTGTAAAATAACGTATATCTTTGAAAACATTGGACTGTACTAAGATGAGACCCATAGTTGTCAACGATGTCGAAGAAGCAAAAATCAACAGCAGTTATGAAACAAGTTTTAGCAGGCGACACTGACAAACAAATATGCAATGATCTTTCAAAGGTCTTTTCTTTTGGTACAACTAGAGATAGTAGTAATCAAGAGGAGAAAATATTTCCATTAATTAGTTCACTTTTATAAGCTTAAGAGAAGTGTCCCGGTTTCTGGTTCCAAAATTAAGTCTATTTTTAGTCAGTTTCAGAGTAATGTCACGGTTTGTCAGACGGAAATTATGGCAACCCTATAAATAATGCAAACCTTAAATTGAGTACGGTTGACGGAAAGATCGGTGTTCATTTTCCTTGTGTTTCCATTTATTTGCTATTAACTCCAGCAAACGAACAAGTTACGCTATGCTGAGGAACTGAACTGTGTGCTAGTTCAGAAGAATCAAAATTAGTGTCGTGTTACTTCTTAATAACGTGATCTTTACGTGAATAGTACAGTGTGGTCCCCTTTTGAACTAGTCTTGAGAAGAGAAAGTGGATTACCTAATAAAAAAAATATAGGGCGCTATTTAAGAAAGACGTACTGTGATCATATCTTCGTCATGAACAGAGTTACAAGAAGTCCACGATGGAATAATGATAGTGTTATGGAAAGGATAGATTGCTACTCATCATATAGTGGAGATATTCAGTCGCAGATACGAACAACAAAAATACCGCCCCTGGTCATGTGTGTGTGACTTGTGTTTCCGTGAATGTGTAGATGGAAATTTGGAAATTTGTGGTAAGTTCCTGCCAAACTGCTGAGATCATCGGTCCCTAGGCTTACACACTACTTAATCTAACTTAAACTGGCTTATGCTAAGGTCAACACACACACCTATGCCCGAGGGAGGACTCGAACCTCCGATGGGGGAAGACGCGCGAACCGTGGCAAGGCGCCCAGGGCCGCGCGGTTCCACGCGCGGCAATGCGTGCAAATGTTGCCTACTTCAGAAGAAGGCCTTTTTGGCCGAAAGCTTACTTGTATAGCAATCTCTTTGTTGCTCCTGTATGCGACTCAGCATCGCCTCTATACAGAAAGTAGCAGTCTATCCTTTCCATAATATTCTCAAAGTTATAAGAAAGATAACCACGCCGGTTAATGATCCCATGAAGGACCTTTGTTTGACACTCTGTTTATTTGGCTCCTGGCCAAAAATTATGTTTGGTGGTCAAGGTCAATAAAACATTTTGCACAATGTAGTGCTGTACCTGGGTGTAAGGGGACTCCTCGGACATACTGTACTTTTAGTAATTTTCTTGCATAGTGCGCTCTGTTAACAGTGCCGTCAGTTCCTCAGCTGCACCATGACGGTGAAGTAAGTGGCCAAGGCCGCGAACGCAGACACGAGTAGCCGGCCGTCCAGAGTGAAGAGCCGGGCGGCGGTGAAGCGTGGAGCTGGACTGTGCTGCGCCTGCTGCCAGAAGATGCTCAGCTGGGTCGGCACCGTCCATGGCTGGCCCTGGAACTAGGGACGGGAAAATCAGACCCCTTAAAACCGATACCGGTATTACTCGCTCACCCTAAGGTGACGATTCCCGCAAGAGTTTGGGTAACCTGTGCGCATTCGCACAGACGAAGGTCAATGGCTGTGTAGCCTTTAACTATATATATGTAGATAGTAACTGTTCTCGAAAGAACGGATACCATTGATGACCGTGCAGCTTCTCTAGAATAAATGCTAATTAACTGAAACCCTCAGCTGCCGACAGTGGATGGGCAAATATCTATCAGGTACATTAAGTATGTATGTAGATTGTGGACAGTTGAGAATGTGGGGTTCACGGGAAGCGTGCAAGTGATAAGTTACTGCATTCGCACTATTCATCTGTGTCCTCGGTGGCTCAGATGGATAGAGCGTTAGCCATGTAAGCAGGAGATCCCGGGTTCGAGCACCGGTCGGAGCGCACACTTTCAGCTGTCTGCTTCGAGGTATATCAACAGCGCCTGTCCGCAGCTGAGGGTTTCAATTAATTATCATTTAATATGTACTAACTCTGAATGTAAGTTAAAACTGTTCTTTTTAGAAATATTTGAAATTAGAGAATATTTGGTACACTTAAAATTTCTATTATTAATTACGCAGTCTAGTACTGTTTATTATGTTTATTTCTCGATACATTTATAAAATAATAATCTAAACTAATTGTCAAGAAAAATTGTCAACTCTTTGGAACATTGTTATTACCACAGAAAGAAGTAGTAATAAACATGCCTCTGATTTGATCGGATATATTTTGGTAGTTTGGGCGAACAATGTAATTTCAGCTTTGTTAATGTGAAAATTCAAAAGATAGTGTGATACAGCAAAATGTGACGCAGTAAATCATTGTAAAAACAAAAATCCTACAAAGACACTCTTCAAAATTATTGAGCGGTAAGAAGTTAATATGTGAGAATTTCATTTATAAGGATCAGACCGGTAGACATGAAGAACTGAAGCGAACTGTGCGAGAAAAGATACGTAAAATTTTTTATTGTAAATCTTACTCCTCTCGAATCTTCTGAAGAAGACTTCACCATCGTGGACTGTAGCATCAATAAGAATGCGAGGTGTAGATTACAACCTGCACTGCAAACATATCTGATGTGGAAGCCACTATCGATGCGTGGTTTTCACATAATTGAATTGTAGCCAAGGGCACGTATTTGCAGCCAATATATAGATTTTGAGACATTGACAAAAGTGCAGTTTTTTGTAACAGTTACAAATTTTTAAATGGGACAATGCCTGTTGACAAAAAATCATAAAAAGTAGCGTAAACGATAATGTCAATGTTGTTTGTTGCAGAAATGTAGTGCAACTAATTTACGAGTAATCGTGTTGTGAACACTGTATACACCAACAGCTGTTTGTTCCATTGCAAAGTGCCCTGTATACACTGCGATTATATTGCGAAGATCCTATCACTTTTTGTGTGATAGTGGATGTAGTAGAACATGTTTTTATGATGGTATTTCCCAATGCGAAAATGGCGGACATGCTGATGGTTTGTGGTGAATGTAGAGCGTATGCTGTTAGTTTGTGTAGAGTTCGTGCCGAGGATATCCCAACAGATGTCAACCTCTTCAAACAATTACAGATAATGTGAAACGGCGGATTACTGCTGCCTGCACTGCAGTTTCTGCTGAATTGCTAGAACTTGTGAAGCAATCGTTGCACGGCAGAAGACGGCAATCTTCTATTGACGTTGGTGGTAGTTAATTTGAGCACAGGCGTTGAGAGTACATCAGTTCTTTTCGTGACAGGTCCCACAGAAGTACTGCATTCACGTTTGTGTGTCTTTCCTTCGTCCTAGGCAATGTCTCATTCAACTTCAGGACACCTCCGGAGACTTATTAACATCTGTGTGGGGCTACACATAAGCAACCAAACGAAATTCACATTCGTTTGTGCTACAACATGGAACAAACGACAGTCGGCGTTTACAGTGTTTAAACTACGATATCTCGTAAACTGCTTGTACTAAACTCCTGCAACACGCCACTGGTACTCTTATTTAGTATTCTTTGAATGTGGTACTGTCAATAGGTATTGTTCCATTGAAACATTTGTACCTGTGAAGAACAAACACATATTGGAACATGGTAACAATATGTGTATGGGGTGCATAGGAAGTCCCCTGCCTGCCATTTCAATCTGTGAAAATTGCATGTCAACGGCGCCTTCCACTATCAAAATGTTTTCGGTACAAGTATCAGGAGTTCATCCTGGATACATACATTCATTCACATAATACGTATGGATTTTGATGCAGAAGTTGGGGGGGGACTTAGAATTTATCAATCTATGTTCGATATTTACAGTCATTACTGAAAATATGCAGATGGAAAAAAATCGCAAGACCACAAAATAATCAATGTAGAGTAATAAAATTTCGGAAATATATTTGTCTACGTATCACATTTAAGTGATTAACATTGCAAGAACAGAAGTTAACATAAGTTCAAGATAAGGCATTGGAAATGTAAAATACTGGTAAACTAATAATCGGGGTAACTGACAGAATGTTTAATGGCACCATGCGAACGAACATGCATTGTGATATACAGGTGCAGGATATTAGTTTGTGGGATGGCGTTCCATGCCTGTTGCACTTGGTTGGTCAATACGGGGATGGTTAATGCAGGTTGTGGATATATACATGCCAGATATCAGTTTGTGGGATGGTGTTCCATGCCTGTTGCACTTGGTTGGTCAATACGGGGAATGTTAATGAACGTATTCGTTATATAAGTGCCTGATATTAGTTTGTGGGATGGCGTTGCATGCTTGTAGCACTTGGTCAGTCAATACAGGGATCAATACAGTGATGGTTAATGCAGGTTTTCGATATATAGGTGCCAGATATTAGTTTGTGGGATGGCGTTCCATGCCTGTTGCACTTGGTTGGTCAATACGGGGATGGTTAATGCAGGTTGTGGATATATAGGTGCCAGATATCAGTTTGTGGGATGGCATTCCATGCCGGTCAATATGGGGATCAATACATGAATGGTTAATGCAGGTTGTGGATATATAGGTGCCAGATATCAGTTTATGGGATGGCGTTCCATGTTTGTTGTACTTGGTCAGTCGATACAGGGATGGATAATGCAGGTTGTGGGTATATAGGTGCCAGATATCAGTTTGTGGGATGGCGTTCAATGCCTGTTGCATTTGTTCAGTCAATTGGGGGTTGGTTAATGCAGGTTGTGGATATATAGGTGCCAGATATCTGTTTGTGGGATGGCGTTCCATGCCTGTTGCACTTGGTTCGTTAATACGGGGATGGTTAATGCAGGTTGTGGATATATAGGTGCCAGGTATCAATTTGTGGGATGGCGTTCCATGCCTGTTGTATTTGGTCGGTCAATACAGGGATGGTTAATGCAGGTTGTGGATATATACAAGCCAGATATCAGTTTGTGGGATGGTGTTCCATGCCTGTCAATACAGGTATCAGTACACGGATGGTCATTGTAGGTTGTGGATATATAGTGGCCAGATATCAGTTTGTGGGATGCCATTGCATGCTGGTCAATACAGGGATCAATACAGGTATTTTTAATGCAAGTCGTGGATATATGTGTGCCAGATTTCAGTTTGTGGGATGGCGTTCCATGCCTGTTGCACTTGGTTCGTTAATACGGGGATGGTTAATGCAGGTTGTGGATGTATAGGTGCCAGATATCAATTGGTGGGATGGCGTTCCATGCCTGTTGCACTTGGTTCGTCAATACAGGGATGGTTAATGCAGGTTGTGGATGTATAGGTGCCAGATATCAGTTTGTGGGATGGCGTTCCATGCCTGTCAATACAGGGATCAGTACAGGGATGGTCAATGTAGGTCGTGGATATATAAGGGTAGATATCAGTTTGTGGGATGGCGTTGAATGCCTGTTGCACTTGGTCGGTCAATACAGGGATGGTTAATACAGGTTGTGGATATATAGGTGCCAGATGTCAGTTGGTGGGATGCCATTGCATGCCGGTCAATACAGGGATCAATACAGGTATTTTTAATGAAAGTCGTGGATATTTATGTGCCACATTTCAGTTTGTGGGATGGCGTTCCATGCCTGTTGCACTTAGTCGGTCAATACTGGGATGGTTAACGCAGGCTGTGGATATATAAATGCCAGATATCAGTTTGTGGGATGGTGTTCCATGCCTGTTGCACTTGGTTGGTCAATACAGAGATGGTTAATGCAGGTTGTGGATATATGGGTACGAGATGTCAGTTTGTAGGATGGCATTGCATGCCGGTCAATACAGGGATCAATACAGGGATTTTTAATGCAAGTCGTGGATATATTTGTGCCAGATATCACTTTGTGGGATGGCATTCCGTGCCCATTGCAGTTGGTCGGACAATATAGGGATGTTTAATGCAGGTTGTGGGTATATACGTGTCGGATATCAGTTTGTGGGATGGCGTTCTATGCCTGTTGCACTATGTCAATCAATACAGGAATCAATACAGGGATGATTAATGCAGGTCGTGGATATATAGGTGCCAGATATCAGTTTGTGGGATGGCGTTCGATGCCTGTTGCACTATGTCAATCAATACAGGGATCAATACAGTGATGGTTAATGCAGGTTTTCGATATATAGGTGCCAGATATCAGTTTGTGGGATGGCGTTCCATGTTTGTTGCACTTGGTCGGTCAATACGGGGATGGTTATGCAGGTTGTGGATATATAGGTGCCAGATATCAGTTTGTGGGATGGCGTTCAATGCCTGTTGCATTTGTTCAGTCATTACGGGGACGGTTAATGCAGGTTGTGGATATATAGGTGCCAGATATCTGTTTGTGTGATGGCGTTCCATGCCTGTTGCACTTGGTTCGTTAATACGGGGATGGTTAATGGAGGTTGTGGATATATAGGTACCAGATGTCAGTTTGTGGGATGCCATTGCATGCCGGTCAATACAGGGATCAATACAGGGATTTTTAATGCAAGTCGTGGATATATATGTGCCAGATATCACTTTGTGGGATGGCATTCCATGCCCGTTGCAGTTGGTCGGACAACATTGGGATGTTTAATGCAGGTTGTGGGTATATACGTGTCAGATATCAGTTTGTGGGATGGCGTTCGATGCCTGTTGCACTATGTCAATCAATACAGGGATCAATACAGTGATGGTTAATGCAGGTTTTCGATATATAGGTGCCAGATATCGGTTTGTGGGATGGTGTTCCATGTTTGTTGCACTTTGTCGGTTAATACTGTGATGGTTATGCAGGTTGTGGATTTATAGGTGCCACATATCAGTTTGTGGGATGGCGTTCTATGCCTGTTGCACTTGGTTGGTCAATACGGGGATGGTTAATGCAGGTTGTGGATATATAGGTGCCAGATATCAGTTTGTGGGATGGCATTCCATGCCGGTCAATGTGGGGATCAATACATGAATGGTTAATGCAGGTTGTGGATATATATGTGCCAGATATCAGTTTATGGGATGGCGTTCCATGTTTGTTGTACTTGGTCAGTCGATACAGGGATGGTTAATGCAGGTTGTCGATATATAGGTGCCAGATATCAGTTTGTGGGATGGCGTTCCATGCCTGTTGCACTTGTTTCATTAATACGGGGATGGTTAATGCAGGTTGTGGATATATAGGTGCCAGATATCAGTTTGTGGGATAGCGTTTCATGCCTGTTGCATTTGGTCGGTCAATACAGGGATGGTTAATGCAGGTTGTGGATATATACATGCCAGATATCAGTTTGTGGGATGGCGTTCCATGCCTGTTGCACTTGATCGGACACTACGGGGAATGTTAATGAACGTATTCGTTATATACGTGCCTGATATTAGTTTGTGGGATGGCGTTGCATGCCTGTAGCACTTGGTCAATCAACACAGGGATCAATACAGTGATGGTTAATGCAGGTTTTCGATATATAGGTGCCAGATATCAGTTTGTGGGATGGCGTTCCATGTTTGTTGCACTTGGTTGGTCAATACGGGGATGGTTAATGCAGGTTGTCGGTATATAGGTGCCAGATATCTGTTTGTGGGATGGCGTTCCATGCCTGTTGCACTTGGTTCGTTAATACGGGGATGGTTAATGCAGGTTGTGGATGTATAGGTGCCAGGTATCAATTTGTGGGATGGCGTTCCATGCCTGTTGTATTTGGTCGGTCAATACAGGGATGGTTAATGCTGGTTGTGGATATATACATGCCAGATATCAGTTTGTGGGATGGTGTTAGATGCCTGTCAATACAGGTATCAGTACACGGATGGTCATTGTAGGTTGTGGATATATAGTGGCCAGATATCAGTTTGTGGGATGCCATTGCATGCTGGTCAATACAGGGATCAATACAGGTATTTTTAATGCAAGTCGTGGATATATGTGTGCCAGATTTCAGTTTGTGGGATGGCGTTTCATGCCTGTTGCACTTAGTCGGTCAATACAGGGATCAATACAGTGATGGATAATGCAGGTTTTTGATATATAGGTGCCAGATATCAATTGGTGGGATGGCGTTCCATGCCTGTTGCACTTGGTTCGTCAATACAGGGATGGTTAATGCAGGTTGTGGATATATAGGTGCCAGATATCAGTTTGTGGGATGGCGTTCCATGCCTGTTACATTTGGTCGGTCAATACAGGGATGGTTAATGCAGGTTGTGGATATATACATGCCAGATATCAGTTTGTGGGATGGCATTCCATGCCTGTCAATACAGGGATCAGTACAGGGATGGTCAATGTAGGTCGTGGATATATAAGGGCAGATATCAGTTTGTGGGATGGCGTTGAATGCCTGTTGCACTTGGTCAGTCAATACAGGGATGGTTAATGCAGGTTGTGGATATATAGGTGCCAGATGTCAGTTTGTGGGATGCCATTGCATGCCGGTCAATACAGGGATCAATACAGGTATTTTTAATGAAAGTCGTGGATATTTATGTGCCACATTTCTGTTTGTGGGATGGCGTTCCATGCCTGTTGCGCTTGGTTCGTTAATACGGGGATGGTGAATGGAGGTTGTGGATATATAGGTGCCAGGTATCAATTTGTGGGATGGCGTTCCATGCCTGTTGTACTTGGTCGGTCAATACAGGGATGGTTAATGCAGGTTGTGGATATATACATGCCAGATATCAGTTTGTGGGATGGTGTTCCATGCCTGTCAATACAGGTATCAGTACATGGATGGTCATTGTAGGTTGTGGATATATAGTGGCCAGATATCAGTTTGTGGGATGCCATTGCATGCTGGTCAATACAGGGATCAATACAGGTATTTTTAATGCAAGTCGTGGATATATGTGTGCCAGATTTCAGTTTGTGGGATGGCGTTTCATGCCTGTTGCACTTAGTCGGTCAATACAGGGATCAATGCAGTGATGGTTAATGCAGGTTTTTGATATATAGGTGCCAGATATCAACTGGTGGGATGGCGTTCCATGCCTGTTGCACTTGGTTCGTCAATACAGGGATGGTTAATGCAGGTTGTGGATATATAGGTGCCAGATATCAGTTTGTGGGCTGGCGTTCCATGACTGTTACATTTGGTCGGTCAATACAGGGATGGTTAATGCAGGTTGTGGATATATACATGCCAGATATCAGTTTGTGGGATGGCATTCCATGCCTGTCAATACAGGGATAAGTACAGGGATGGTCAATGTAGGTCGTGGATATATAAGGGCAGATATCAGTTTGTGGGATGGCGTTGAATGCCTGTTGCACTTGGTCGGTCAATACAGGGATGGTTAATGCAGGTTGTGGATATATAGGTACCAGATGTCAGTTTGTGGGATGCCATTGCATGCCGGTCAATACAGGGATCAATACAGGTATTTTTAATGAAAGTCGTGGATATTTATGTGCCACATTTCAGTTTGTGGGATGGCGTTCCATGCCTGTTGCACTTAGTCGGTCAATACTGGGATGGTTAACGCAGGCTGTGGATATATAAATGCCAGATATCAGTTTGTGGGATGGTGGTCCATGCCTGTTGCACTTGGTTGGTCAATACAGGGATGGTTAATGCAAGTTGTGCATATATAGGTACCAGATGTTAGTTTGTGGGATGCCATTGCATGCAGGTCAATACAGGGATCAATACAGGGATTTTTAATGCAAGACGTGGATATATATGTGCCAGATACCACTTTGTGGGATGGCATTCCATGCCCGTTGCAGTTGGTCGGACAATATTGGGATGTTTAATGCAGGTTGTGGGTATATACGTGTCGGATATCGGTTTGTGGGATGGCGTTCATGCCTGTTACACTATGTAAATCAATACAGGGATCAATACAGTGATGGTTAATGCAGGTTTTCGATATATAGGTGCCAGATATCGGTTTGTGGGATGGTGTTCCATGGTTGTTGCACTTTGTCGGTTAATACTGTGATGGTTATGCAGGTTGTGAATATATAGGTGCCACATATCAGTTTCTGGGATGGCGTTCTATGCCTGTTGCACTTGGTTGGTCAATTCGGGGATGGTTAACGCAGGTTGTGGATATATAGGTACCAGATATCAGTTTGTGGGATGGCATTCCATGCCGATCAATGTGGGGATCAATACATGAATGGTTAATGCAGGTTGTGGATATATAGGTGCCAGATATCAGTTTATGGGATGGCCTTCCATGTTTGTTGTACTTTGTCAATCGATACAGGGATGGTAAATGCAGGTTGTCGATATATAGGTGCCAGATATCAGTTTGTGGGATGGCGTTCAATGCCTGTTGCATTTGTTCAGTCAATACGGGGATGGTTAATGCAGGTTGTGGATATATAGGTGCCAGATATCTGTTTGTGGGATGGCGTTCCATGCCTGTTGCACTTGGTTCATTAATACGGGGATGGTTAATGCAGGTTGTGGATATATAGGTGCCAGATATCAGTTTGTAGGATAGCGTTCCATGCCTGTTGCATTTGGTCGGTCAATACATGGATGGTTAATGCAGGTTGTGGATATATACATGCCAGATATCAGTTTGTGGGATGGCGTTCCATGCCTGTTGCACTTGATCGGACAATACGGGGAATGTTAATGAACGTATTCGTTATATAAGTGCCTGATATTAGTTTGTGGGATGGCGTTGCATGCCTGTAGTACTTGGTCAGTCAATACGGGGATGGTTAATGCAGGTTGTGGATATATAGGTGGCAGATATCTGTTTGTGGGATGGCGTTCCATGCCTGTTGCACTTGGTTCGGTAAAACGGGGATGGTTAATGCAGGTTGTGGATATATAGGTGCCAGATATTAGTTTATGGGATGGCGTTCCATGTTTGTTGTACTTGGTCAGTCGATACAGCGATGGTTAATGCAGGTTGTCGATATATAGGTGCCAGATATCAGTTTGTGGGATGGCGTTCAATGCCTGTTGCTTTCGTTCAGTCAATACGGGGATGGTTAATGCAGGTTGTGGATATATAGGTGCCAGATATCTGTTTGTGGGATGGCGTTCCATGCCTGTTGCACTTGGTTCATTAATACGGGGATGGTTAATGCAGGTTGTGGATATATAGGTGCCAGATATCAGTTTGTGGGATAGCGTTCCATGCCTGTTGCATTTGGTTGGTCAATACAGGGATGGTTAATGCAGGTTGTGGATATATACATGCCAGATATCAGTTTGTGGGATGGCGTTCCATGCCTGTCAATACAGGGATCAGTACAGGAATGGTCAATGTAGGTCGTGGATATATAGGGGCCAGATATCAGTTTGTGGGATGGCGTTGAATGCCTGTTGCACTTGGTTGGTCAATACATTGATGTTTAATGCAGGTTGTGGATATATAGGTGCCAGACGTCAGTTTGTGGGATGCCATTGCATGCCGGTCAATACAGGGATCCTTACAGGTATTTTTAATGCAAGTCGTATATATTTATGTGCCAGATTTCAATTTGTGGGATGGCGTTCCGTGCCTGTTGCACTTAGTCGGTCAATACTGGGATGGTTAACGCAGGTTGTGGAGATATAAATGCCAGATATCAGTTTATGGGATGGTGTTCCATGCCTGTTGCACTTGGTTGGTCAATACAGGGATGGTTAATGTAGGTTGTGGATATATAGGTACCAGATGTCAGTTTGTGGGATGGCATTGCTGGCCGGTCAATACAGGGATCAATACAGGGATTTTTAATGCAAGTCGTGGATATATATGTGCCAGATATCACTTGGTCGGATGGCATTCCGTGCCCGTTGCAGTTGGTCGGACAATATAGGGATGTTTAATGCAGGTTGTGGGTATATACGTGACGGATATCAGTTTTTGGGATGGCGTACGATGCCTGTTGCACTATGTCAATCAATACAGGAACTAATATAGGGATGTTTATTGCAGGTTGTGGATATATACGTGTCGGATATAAGTTTGTGGGATGGCGTTCCATGCCTGTTGCACTAGGTCAATCAAAACAGGGATCAATACAGTGATGGTTAATGCAGGTTTTCGATATATAGGTGCCAGATATCAGTTTGTGGGATGGCGTTCCATGTTTGTTGCACTTGTTCGGTCAATACGGGTATGGATATGCAGGTTGTGGATATATAGGTGCCAGATGTCAGTTTGTGGGATGGCGTTCAATGCCTGTTGCATTTGTTCAGTCAATACGGGGACGGTTAATACAGGTTGTGGATATATAGGTGCCAGATATCTGTTTGTGGGATGGCGTTCCATGCCTATTGCACTTGGTTCGTTAATACGGGGATGGTTAACGGAGGTTGTGGATATATAGGTGCCAGATATCAGTTTGTGGGATGGCGTTCCATGCCTGTTGCAATTGGTCGGTCAATACAGGGATGGTTAATGCAGGTTGTGGATATATACGTGCCAGATATCAGTTTGTGGGATGGTGTTCCATGCCTGTCAGTACAGGTATCAGTACACGGATGGTCATTGTAGGCCGTGGATATATAGGGGCCAGATATCAGTTTGTGGGATGCCATTGCATGCCGGTCAATACAGGTATCAATACAGGTATTTTTAATGCAAGTCGTGGATATATGTGTGCCAGATTTCAGTTTGTGGGATGGCGGTCCATGCCTGTTGCACTTAGTCGGTCAATACAGGGATCAATACAGTGATGGTTAATGCAGGTTTTCGATATATAGGTGCCAGATATCAATTGGTGGGATGGCGTTCCATGCCTGTTGCACTTGGTTCGTCAATACGGGGATGGTTAATGCAGGTTGTGGATATATATGTGCCAGATATCAGTTTGTGGGATGGCGTTCCATGCCTGTTGCATTTGGTCGTCAATACAGGGATGGTTAATGCAGGTTGTGGATATATACATGCCAGATATCAGTTTGTGGGATGGCATTCCATGCCTGTCAATACAGGGATCAGTACAGGGATGGTCAGTGTAGGTCGTGGATATGTAGGGGCCAGATATCAGTTTGTGGGATGGCGTTGAATGCCTGTTGCACTTGGTTGGTCAATACAGGGATGGTTGATGCAGGTTGTGGATATATAGGTGCCAGATGTCAGTTTGTGGGATGCCATTGCATGCCGGTGGATACAGGGATCAATACAGTTATTTTTAATGCAAGTCGTGGATATATATGTGCCAGATATCACTTTGTGGGATGGCATTCCATGCCCGTTGTAGTTGGTCGGACAATATAGGGATGTTTAATGCAGGTTGTGGGTATATACGTGTCGGATATCAGTTTGTGGGATGGCGTTCGATGCCTGTTACACTATGTCAATCAATACAGGGATCAATACAGTGATGGTTAATGCAGGTTTTCGATATATAGGTGCCAGATATCAGTTTGTGGGATGGCGTTCCATGTTTGTTGCACTTGGTCGGTTAATACTGTGATGGTTATGCAGGTTGTGGATATATAGGTGCTACATATCAGATGGTGGGATGGCGTTCCATGCCTGTTGCACTTGGTTCGTCAATACGGGGATGGTTAATGCAGGTTGTGCATATATAGGTGCCAGATATCAGTTTGTGGGATGGCATTCCATGCCGGTCAATGTGGGGATCAATACATGAATGGTTAATGCAGGTTGTGGATATATAGGTGCCATATATCAGTTTATGGGATGGCGTTCCATGTTTGTTGTACTTGGTCAGTCGATACTGGGATGGTTAATGCAGGTTGTCGATATATAGGTGCCAGATATCTGTTTGTGGGATGGCGTTCGATGCCTTTTGCATTTGTTCAGTCAATACGGGGATGGTTAATACAGGATGTGGATATATAGGTGCCAGATATCTGTTTGTGGGATGGCGTTCCATGCCTGTTGCACTTGGTTCATTAATACGGGGATGGTTAATGCAGGTTGTGGATATATAGGTGCCAGATATCAGTTTGTGGGATAGCGTTCCATGCCTGTTGCATTTGGTCGGTCAATACAGGGATGGTTAATGCAGGTTGTGGATATATACATGCCAGATATCAGTTTGTGGTATGGCGTTCCATGCCTGTCAATACAGGGATCAGTACAGGGATGGTCAATGTAGGTCGTGGATATATAGGGGCCAGATATCAGTTTGTGGGATGGCGTTGAATGCCTGTTGCACTTGGTTGGTCAATACATTGATGTTTAATGCAGGTTGTGGATATATAGGTGCCAGATGTCAGTTTGTGGGATGCCATTGCATGCCGGTCAATACAGGGATCCTTACAGGTATTTTTAATGCAAGTCGTGGATATTTATGTGCCAGATTTCAATTTGTGGGATGGCGTTCCATGCCTGTTGCACTTAGTCGGTCAATACTGGGATGGTTAACGCAGGTTGTGGAGATATAAATGACAGATATCAGTTCATGGGATGGTGTTCCATGCCAGTTGCACTTGGTTGGTCAATACAGGGATGGTTAATGCAGGTTGTGGATATACAGGTGATAGATGTCAGTTTGAGGGATGGCGTTCCATGCCTGTTGCAGTTGGTCGGTCAATATAGGGATGGTTAATGCAGGTTGTGGATATATACATGCCAGATATCAGTTTGTGGAATGGTGTTCCATGGCTGCTGCACTTGGTCGGTTAATACTGGGATGGTTAATGCAGGTTGTGGATATATAGGTGCCAGATATCAGTTTGTGCTATGGCGATCCATGCCTGTTGCACTTGGTCAGTCAATACAGGGATCAATATAGGGATGGTTAATGCAGGTTGTCGATATATAGGTGCCAGATATCAGGTTGTGGGATGGCGTTCCATGCCTGTTGCACTTGATGGGTCAATACAGGGATGGTTAATGCAGGTGGTGGATATATACATGCCAGATAGCAGTTTGTGGGATGGCCTTCCATGCCTGTTGCACTTGGTCGGTCTATACAGGGATGGTTAATGAAGGTTGTGGATATATAGGTGCGGGATATTAGTTTGTGGGATGGCGTTCGATGCCTGTTGCTCTTGGTCGGTCAATATAGGGATGATTAATGCAGGTTGTGGATGACGCTGGTGTTCTCGTTCTTTGATGTCTCATACGCGCTCAATTGGAGACATATCTGGTGATCGAATAGGCTGAGGTATCATGTCGACACACTGTGGAGCAAGATGGGTTACAACATCGGTATGTGGGTGAGCGTTATCTTGTTGGAAAACAACACCTGGAATGCTGTTCGTGAATGGTAGCACAATAGGTCGACTCAACCGATTGACGAACAAGTTGGCCTCATGGTGCACGCGATAGTAGCGAGAGTGCACCTGCTGTTACACTAAATCGCACTCCAGACCATAACTCCAGGTGTAGGTCCAGTGTGTCTAGCACGCCGCTTGCAGGCCCTCAACTGGCGTTCTTCTCTGCAGAAGGAACATCCAGCTTCTTGTAATCCTATTACACGACCTCATTCAAGCTCTGTGAGGTGTTGATAGTGGCTTCTTTGTCGCCTTAAAGGCATTCTTGACTAATATCACCTCGCCACGTCCAGTCTAACAGATAACTAGCGCTTACGACCATTTCAGTGTGTATTTAAAGCAAAGCTGATTTGCGTCCTCATAGTGGCGCCACTAGCCTCGCTTTTGGGCGACAGACGTGAAATTTGAAAAGACATCATATTTGAAGTTTTAGAAAGATGCCTACATACTTTCGTTTCTGTTTCACTCCATCTTAGTGCTTTGATTTTTTTTTCTGTTAGTCTAATACCATTAACCCTTTAGTGAGCCGTGGGAAACATGCTTCCTACTACTCGCTCCTAGTCCTGTGGGATTCACTGTTCCCACCTCTGTACGGTGTTACCACCTAGTGAACAGTATAGGGTACTACTTTCAATCGGAAGTTCCCACCGTTTTTGCTGTATCTTCGCGCAGAGGCATTGTATAGCTGAGTGTTGCTCTGTAGAGGAGCCTTTCAGTGCCGTTTGCGTGACATTTTGTGATTTTTTACCTCAATGCTATAGTATAAGGTAAATACTTTTGATTTACCCAAATTTGTGAAGGAGCACGTAAAACTGGAACGGGGAGAATTCCAGTTTGAAACAAAAGGAGCCATTTCTGCAGTAAAATGGATGTATAACCATCCAGTCACTTTCCTGTCCTCAATTCATGACCCATGAGAAACAGCCACAGCGAAAAGGAAAAACAAGGATAGTACTAGTACAGAGGTTTCTTGTCCTGAAGTTGTGGCAAAATACAACAAAATAATGCGTGGTGTCGATAAGTTTGATCAGTTACGAGAAAGGTATGCTATTGGTAGACGCTCTGTAAAATGGTGGCACAGAATGCTTTATTTCCTGGTGGATGTTGCTGCAGTGAACAGTTTTATCTTGTGGAAAATTAGTAAAAGAGAAAGTGGGCAGCATGATGAGCTCACATACAGGATCCTTCTAGCCAGACAATTGATCGCTGGCTTCTCATCCCAAAAAAGGCGTGAACAAAAACCTGTCTTTCTGACAAAAAGGGGTAAAGTACCTGAAGATTTTCGTCATGTGGCTGTAGGGGAGCATCTACCCGTTTGGGAGAAACCTACTGGACGTGCCGTCATTGTAGTACCAAAGCTGCGGAAAAGAGCACTCGCTGAGTTTGTACATATTGTTAAATACCACTTCGCATAGACCCATGTTTCAGAAAATTTCATGGCAAGTAATTATGAACAATCATTGTAACAAGAGAAGTAAATTTATCAAATAAATATGACATATATATTGAAAAAGTTGTTTTTGTCATTTAACTCCAAGGAAGGGCAGTGGGGAGAATACTTCCCACCCTGTTGTGTGACCTTACTTTCACAGTTGGAGCAAATTTGATATTCTGTATGATAAATATACCTATCTGTTAACTACTATCTGATCTCCATTCATTAAAAAAAAAACTGCTCAATAATTTTGCCCACGAAAGGGTTAAAAGGTCGAAAATCGGTTTTATCAGTAACCGGTTGCTTTGAGTTTTTTTAACAGTCAGGTAAAACTGAAGATAGAAACCGGCAGTATGAGTGATAACCACCAGCCCTACCTGGGACACGACGCGCAGCAGCAGCACTGGGGTGCGCGCCGCCTCTGCAGCGGCCGCGCCGCACGCCAAGCAGACAGCGCACAGCTTGAGCACGCTGTAGGAGAACCAGCCGTGCCGGACCACCACGCTGCCGCTGTCCGCCGACGCCGCCACCAGCACGATGTCGTGGGCGCAGCTGAGCACGCTGGTCGCGCTGTAGCCGATGTCCACGAGCGCGACGAGGCAGAAGTGGTCCTGCAGCAGTTCCGCCGCTCTGTGGAGCGCCAGGTGGGCTTCGCGAAGGCTGAGTACTCGGGACCACGCTGCGCGACGCGCCGACGACATCTTCAGTCCCAAGATTTTCCTCAGTTCAGACTCGTCAGGCGAACTGCTCAGCTCTAGCACTCCGTCATTTAGACGTTTAAATCTGATCCAGAGCTCCACAGTGAAGCAGAAGTGCTGCAGTGAAATCATTGCGTCAAATGCCTGCTGAATAGATATTACAACCAACGACTGCTCAAAGATATCTGGCGACAACTTCGTTATGCGCAAGTACAGCTCAGTCTCCAAACAGCATAACATGATGATGATTAAAATCACGAGAGCTGTAGTTGCACATCTCCTCCTCGGACTTTTTGTCGAGAATAGTCGCCTATCTGCGTACAAGAGCGCTGTGCGAAACGACCAAAGTTCTTTAAAATTATTTAAACTGTTGCTCGCGAAGAACACTAATATCTTTGCCAATCCTAATGTTGCTACGAGCCAGTGTGCTGCAGCGGCGATGGACGAAAGATCTTTGTAAATTACGCAGCGAACTTGAATGCCAAGTACAGAGCCAATTACGTGCAAAAGTAGCCACAGTAACGAAGGTGTAAATGCTAATCTGTGGCGGCTACGAGTCTTAGAAACTGACGTTCGAAAACGCTTGCCAATTTTGCATGGAACCAGCCCAAGCACTTGCCATAACTTATACAGTTTGTCACCCACCAGGAAGAATGTCTCATCTCCCATGCTATAAAGACAGGAAAACCTTGTGAAGTCTTTCCCCAGAGTGTAGCTGGATTGTCGCAAACGCTGGGACACCTGCCCAACCGAAACGAATTCTCGTGTAGAACGATTAAGATCGTGAATTTGTGACTATTATTGAATCAGATCTTAGCTGAAGTACAGAACAATGCCTTTGATATTTACCTCCAGAGCGCCTGAAATACATTTGCTGATTGCTTGGTATAAATAGATGCATGTTATTACTACGAAGTTTCAAAGTCTTCAGGTATCTTTTTCGTTCTTAATTCGATTTCTTGTGCCGCTACGTTTCTGAGCTGTTGTTTTACTTCATAGCAGTGTGAAAATTACTGGGACTTTCTGATAACTCATTATGTGTCGTAATTTAAAGTTTTCCGAGATCAAATATGCAGGTACAGAGTCACAGCAGTAACATGTAGAGAGTGCCTTTTCCAGTACCGCATTGAGATCTGACGACAGATACACGAATTAAACAAAGTTTTGTATCGTAACACTACGAAAACGAACAGACTTCATGGAACTCAGTCAATACGCCACTGCCTCCACTTTTTACAATTCGTTGGCGACACGATGTAATTTACTACATATTTTTTGAAATCTGAGGTAGACAGAATTTCTCAAAGTGCTGCTATGATTTGCATATTTAAACATCCGACTGTACATGACACAGGCTGCAGTGGAATCGAAAGTAATAACGACGGGTTTTCAATTGTCTCTTACAAGGCTCGTTTATTTGCCCACGTTTACTGGAACGATTTTGCTTCTACAGGGTGATCGAAAAGTTGCGCACACCATCCTGAATAAGCGACAAAATCTATGTAATAATGTATTGGTACCCAAAGAAAATAGGGCTCGCTATGCAACCCTGTGGTGCGTCACACTGCACCCTAATTTTCTGACTGTTCTATTACTTCTTACGTTATTTTTCGTTACTCTGATTGTTAATGAGATCATATGTTGAGGTTAAGTTTGAAATGTAATTTGTGATTTAGTTCACAAGTCTAAACAGAAAGCCCAGGTACGGCAGCACTTCCTGTGAACAAAGGTTGGTCGACGGATTGAGGGACTCCGCAGTGTGTAGTGTGGACCAGAATACTGAAGCTGGAGGCTCTCGCAGGAAGGCGTGGAATAATGTTGACCTTACAGCAGGCTCATCTGCAACATCCAAAATTCCTATTAAACCTGTACCATAGTAACTGAAACCTCGATGACAGATTAAAAACAAGTAGTCGATACAATTTTCTTTGCGTGAGTATCACTAGCGATCTTCAGTTTGACTGCTTCCTCTTGACATATCCTTTGCCATTCAATTAAAATGTATGTCAACTGACTTTCATATTTCGTTAACACCTTTCGCTACGACTTTTTCGTACTAGATACATAATAAACAAACAAAGACTATCAGATGATAGTACCGACCGGCCGCCGTGTCATCCTTAGCCGTTAGGTGTCACAGGATGTGGATTCGGAGGGACATGTGGTCAGCACACAGTTCTCCCGGCCGTTGGCAGTTTTCGTGTGCGGTGCCGCTACTTCTCAATCACGTATCTCTTAAGTTGGCCTCACAAAAAGCCAAAAATTCAGAATTCCATACATGGATATACGATAAGCTGGACTTGGGGTATATCAATTATCAGTGTTTGTAGGTACTGCTAAAGGTAATCTTTCATCGATAAAATCCATCATTTTATCATATTCATACTTTTTGAGTCTCGTGCTGATCGGCTGGAATTTGGCTACTAAAGGCGTCGACTTGAGGTGATGACAGCGACAAGACAGCAAGATGAAGGGATAGATCAGGCTCAGAATGTTGATTGGTGTCAGAAACATTCGTTGAGAAAAGTACGGACATCAGCCAGTGACGAACAGCAAAGTTAGCAGTGGAAATGTAACCTAATCAGACATTTCATTTGCTTATTGGTTCAAATGGCTCTGAGCACTATGGAACTAAAATTCTGAGGTCATCAGTCCCCTAGAACTTAGAACTACTTAAACCTAACTAACCTAAGGACATCAAACACATCCATGCCCCAGGCAGGATTCGAACCTGTCGCGCGGTTCCAGTTTGTAGCGCCTAGAACAGCTCGGCCACTTCGGGCGGCTCATTTGCTTGTTGTTTTGCGTGGTTGGAAAGAAAGGATTAATTTGTGTTCTCATTCGATTTCTATTCAACTGTAGTCTGGGACATTCAGATTAAAATAATTCGTATAGATATAGAACTTTGCTAGATGATGAATATCGGTTCGAGCAATCAGGAATGTACTTATCACGTGACATCCACGGCAGCCTTCATATTCAAGATTTCATTACACTTGATGTTCGAGATACAATCTAAACTGATCACAAGACATTAAGCACTCGACCTAGCATGTCCTCAGATCACTTCTTATTGGTTAACTGTTCAACTAAATGGCACAACTATGTGAATAACAGATGTGTCCATGGATACATCACACCTAGCAATACACATCTCTTCTAAATGTTTGTAGGGTTCAGTTTACACACACCCAACAATTTATTTGTGGTTGACAGATACATTAATGGTACATTTATTTAAGAATCAGGTTGTAATTCACACATTGCATACCTGCTCGTGAGGGGCAAGGCAGGCACATATACACACACAGATCGTGACCGTTCACTAGTACTAAAGGTGGAATATAATGACTGATTACAAAATATTTGTAACCAAAACGACCAGATATCCCATTAACACCACCCATAACTAAGGTTTCAGTCGATGAATTATCATTGTTATGAATTCAAATCATGTACAGATCACTGATGATTGAAAACTAACTTGCGAGAAAATCGTCAACAGACCCTTATCCTAATTGCTAATTGAAAACTCTCACAGATTAATTAATAATAAAAAACTTCATCATAAGTAGTAAATTGTAACGACTTGCCTAAATAATATTAAATATTCTTCTACTTTGGTCACCACAATTCTCTGTATTATTCTCAAAACCCAATTAACTGGCTACTTACGTGTATACATAATTATACATATACCAAGGAAATAGTCTCTTCATACATGGAGGATATTTGAAAAAAAAAAAAAAAAGAAACAGTCACTTAGATCTTATCACATGAGGCTAAACCTAATAGCCCAATACTCTACACTTCATTGAGATTATGAGAGAACGTTCAAAAATAGTTTATCTCTAAGTTCTTTTGGGGATAAAGCCCACCGATTCTGTCAATCATGTGGTACGCCAGAAGATAAGCACCAAGTTGTGCATGTTTATTATCTTGAATGGTCCCGGATGCAGTAATGGCCATATTTTGTTCTGATTTTTTAGCGACGACGATTTGGGGTGATGTCGAAGAAGTACTTTCATACCAACTTCAAAACGTTGTAATTTTGTCCGCAGCTCGTGGTGGTGCGGTAGCGTTCTCGCTTCCCGCGCCCAGGTTCCCAGGTTCAATTCCCGGCGGGGTCGGGGATTTTCTCTGCCTCGTGATGACTGGGTGTTGTGTGATGTCCTTAGGTTAGTTAGGTTTAGGTAGTTCTAAGTTCTAGGGGACTGATGACCATAGCTGTTAAGTCCCATAGTGCTCAGAGCCATTTGAACCATTTGTAATTTTCGTATAGCATAAATATATAGTAGCTTTCTCTGACGCACGTTGGAGGTCAGAGTGATTAGGCCTATTGACTCCATGATTTTCCGTTCCCACCATTCATCGTTGGTTAGAATTTGCGGCAATCTGTCGACCCATTTATTCTTTGCGGCTTTCTCAACGTCAGCTGAGATGGGCCTGTAGTTCTTTTTATTTCCTGGTATATCTAAGTGCCCAAGGGATTGTGTAGTGGCTGTAGCAGTAGGTATGATGAGGTTTCGTATTTAGACGACAAACATATCCGCTAAGTATGGCAGGGTTTTCTGCTAAACCTGAGCGTATTTCAGTGAAGGTTCCAAAACACGCTCTGCTCCGAAGGCATAAATCAATCGAATTGTCAATCTTGGATGTTATCTGCTCACGAATCGACACTGTCTCTGTGACAACAGGCAGTTATTTTAATTTATCTGCAGTTGTTCAACATGTCCATCTCTCAACCTTTCGCTTATTTTCCGTGGATGCATTCCTTCGGTAACAGGTTAACTGTAGTGGAGACTCCTTCGTCCGTAAATTTTAGCTTGCCTGAAGAAAAGTCTGTCGTTCAGTCCTTCACGTGCTGACGACCAAATTCAGCACCACCAAGCACGTGCATAATGTAGCTACATTACCCAGGATTATTTGCAGTCGCATCTGCCATTATATAATTCCATAAACGTTCACTAGCAGCACCAACTACGCGACCCTTCGCCGCAGGAAGAGTGCGTAAATCAGTTCTTTTCCGCATCCTTGTGCCAATGAGACTGCATTGATTTACGCTCCAGTGTCTCGTACTTCAATACAAACTGCAGATTGTGGTCTTTTAGTTGATTTTAATTTAGGCGGATGTGGATCCTGCACAAGTTCTCCACGTCTGTCTTGTCTATCATTATACTGTAGCACCAAAAACCTATAACTACCAGAGCCCTTTATTAATTCTCGACCAACATATTTGGGCGAGATGTGGTCGTATTTAGTTTAATGTTGATTGCGGCCTGGTAGGACTATGGTCCTCCACCACTTCTATCATAATCGGTGGATTATTCCGGCATTCATTGTTTAGGTTACCCATGGCAGCCGGATTTTTCTGCCTCTGGTTATGTCCTCAAATTGTCTGACAATCAGGATTGATTATCCTTTCGTGCCTCCTACACTGGAAGCGGTTATGATTGCCTTTGTTGTACGTGTTACTGACAGTGGGATTCATCAGATTTGGTCCATTCCCATTTCTGTACTGTCTATGTCCAGTGGCGAACTAAATCTGCGTTAGTTGCTCGTATTAATGAACTCACCTGATTGTTAGGCCTTCTAGTCCTACTACAACACATGTAGAGTGTCTAATACAGACAAGAACTCTTCCACATTGGTGAAGATAATGTGGCTCTGTTGGCGAGTAGCCAAGTATGGAAGTGAAACAAGGACGATAAATAGTTTGGACAAGAAGAGAATAGAAGCTTTCGAAATGTGGTGCTACAGAAGAATGCTGAAGATTAGATGGGTGGATCACATAACTAATGAGGAGGTGTTGAATAGGATTGGGGACAAGAGGAGTTTGTGGCACAACTTGACCAGAAGAAGGGATCGGTCGGTAGGACATGTTCTGAGGCATCAAGGGATCACCAATTTAATACTGGAGGGCAGCGTGGAGGGTAAAAATCGTAGAGCGAGACCAAGAGATGAACACACTAAGCAGATTCAGAAGGGTGTAGGTTGCAGTAGGTACTGGGAGATGAAGAAGCTTGAACAGGATAGAGTAGCATGGAGAGCTGCATCAAACCAGTCTCAGGACTGAAGACCACAACAACAACAACAACAACAACAATCTGGCTCTGTTCCTTTGGTCGCCCAGGTCGCCTGACCTAACGCCTTGTGACATTTACTTTGGGGATACATTACAGACCGTGCTTATGCCTTCCAGTTGCCAAGAACGCTGGAACAGCGCAGAAAACGCATCAGTGCTGCTGTGATGACCATTAATGAAATATTGCTTCGTAACGAATGCGTGGACGTGTGTCTTGTGACCAGAGAACACTGCAGAGTCCAAAATGCAAACTTGGTGAGCTTTAGGTTTTATTCATGCATATATTATATTTGTACATGTAATACTGGAAAATAGAGCTTTGAAAACGAATTAATAATTTATAGTAGCCTTACACTGTTGAACAGTTAAGAAACGTTTCTCCTGGAAAAACATGTATACTATGCAATGAAGAACACGATCCTGCAGACTTTAACTGAACTGTAGCAGTTATATCGGCCTCTTTGTTTCTTGTCGGTAATACTTGTAGTGCTGTCTTGCATGGCTGAGCGAACGAATCCACTGCACCTCCTATTTACAGACATATTTGTGGTGATACTATATTGCAGTGCCTGTGTTATTCCGAATAGAGATTGAATGTTCCTTCAGACATGCACACATACCTGAAGGAAAAGGTACTGCGGCGACTGCAGTTGTTATGAAATACATGCAATGTATTTGCAGTTGCTAATATGGATAACTATCAACAGCATAATGTAATGAAGAAAGTGAAAGTATGTGCCGGACCAGGACTCGAAACGCGATTTCCCGCTTACCGCGGGCGGTGCCTTACCATTTCTTTTTAATTATCAGAGTGACTTGGCATTATAATGAAACTTCAGAAGGCCAGTCAGATCATCATGGAATATAAGCTGCAAATGGGAGAACAAATTAATTATCATAACAAAACAGTAATAAAAAGAGAAAGGAAAAAAAACTGAGACCATAGCCGAAAAACCACCTCCAAGCTCTCATGATATGTATAAATATTTTTATAGTATTTTATATTAATTTAGTTTTTAAATTTTTATATATTTTGTATTATATAGAACCTAAAAGTAGGAAGATAACGAATCAGATCATATTCTAAATAACAAACTAAGAAAAATTTCAATATGATTTCAAGGATTGTATACGCTCGTGGGTATATATATACTTCATCTATACACATTTTACAACAGAACTCAAGCGATACTGAGTCAAAACACTAAACAAATCGAGCAGGGAAACTAGGCGAGAACAACCGAAGCAATTC
Organism: Schistocerca americana; assembly: GCF_021461395.2. Lineage (NCBI taxonomy): Eukaryota > Metazoa > Arthropoda > Insecta > Orthoptera > Acrididae > Schistocerca > Schistocerca americana. The sequence continues at coordinate 873,996,438 of NC_060120.1, read as the reverse complement.
AGATGGGAAACACACATAACAAGGAAAACACTTATCATTAGAAAATGAAATTAACCAACACCTTGCCGACACAGAACAAGATTAAACATGTTGCCGAAGAGGTCTCGATATCGAGGCATTCGCAAGCATGTCCAATAGGCCGTGATCATGTACTGCATCAAGTTCAGGTGATCTTCCCGCTCGCCTTCTACAACATAATGAACCAAGGGTCCCAGTAACCAGATAACGGTATCGGTTTTCGACCATGGAAAGAAGGAAGATTCCGGTCGAAATATGATGTCCGTAGTGTATAAAGTCTCAGAAGATCGAGTAAGGAAGGCCAATTGCGTCCTAATCCAAGACCAGTTTGCCATATGACATCCACAAGTAAGGGGATGTTGAACCGTATTTGTAGACGTACAACGACTACATAAATCCGTGTCGCTAAGCCCAAAACGGAAAAGTCGCTCTTTCGTTGGAATCAAGTTATTTCCTGCCTTATACCAATAGGATGCTACGGGCATCGGCAATATCGGAAGACTGATATTGCACCAAACTGTTTCCCAGTTTGTTTGCGGCGATCCTCTTTCAACGAGGTTCGGACAAGGGACTGCTTTCCAACAACTCTGTAGGAATTTCAGGGTGAAGACAGGTCTTCATAAGATGTCAGCCCCTAAACAGCTCACCACATGTATTTAACTTGTAATTTATGAGACCAACATCGCCCAGCCCCCCTTTTTTTGTATGTCCCCTCCCTCCATTGGCTCCCCCCTTTTTTCCTTTGCTCTCCTCCCCCCTTTTTTCCCTTCATCTGTCTGGGTCTCCCCCCCCCCCCCTCCCCCACCCCGCCCATCCATCTGCCACCGTGTTGCCTCTACAGTGCTGTTTTGAGTGAGTGTTCAGTGTTGTGCGTCCCCTGTCAGTGTTGCGAACAACCACCATACAGTCACTAGTTGTGTTTCTATCTTGTGCGAACAGAAACCAGACTGTCTCCGTGTTCTTTAATTGTGCATGTCTCCTTCCTGTGTGTCTTCATTCGCATCGCAACACTGTGTTTTTGTATTTTAAGTTCTGCAACTTTCCGCCATTTTACTGTTATTAACAATGTCACCGTTTTATCGCCTTTTTATATTGTTTGTTCTCTGACCATTGTTTGTTTAATTCAAAAAATGGTTCAAATGGCTCTGAGCACTATGGGACTTAACATCTATGGTCATCAGTCCCCTAGAACTTAGAACTACTTAAACCTAACTAACCTAAGGACATCACACAACACCCAGTCATCACGAGGCAGAGAAAATCCCTGACCCCGCCGGGAATCGAACTCGGGAACCCGGGCGCAGGAAGCGAGAACGCTACCGCACGACCACGAGGTTTGTTTAATTTTTGTCTCGGCTGTAGAGCAGCGTATTAAACTGCTGTCAGCGCCCCCCCCCCCCCCCCCCAGGTGGGGGGGAATCGAAAATCAATAAAGGAAGAAAAAAACGACTAACATCAATAGACGGTTCAAGACCAACAGGACGGACACAGAGAAATAGAAGAGACGTGAATGTGTGAGTTTCTTGATGTATCATCAAAACCGTACATCGCACATGTAGCATCTGCGTCTTCCTTCGTATGTCAGCCAGACCCAACCCACCAAGGAAATGACGCTTTGTAACGACCTCGTACCGTAAGCAGCAATGTCTTTTCCATAAGAAAGGACCAGACAGTTGCTGAAGTTTCTTCGCCATCATCGAGAGAAGCGCATAAACTTGGGCCACGTAATAAGCTTTGCATAAAACATATGTATCCAGTATTCGGACTTTCTGGAGCTGAGTAAGAGAACGCCTTTTATGTTCTAGTACTGCTCCCTGAATTTTTTCCGCAACAGACTTCCAGCTGAGCGTTGCCGTTTTGAATGAACAACGATCAATGATGATACTGAAAGACGTATGCTGATCCATCCATTTGGCTATCCGAGCACGACTCATGGCCAGATCCAAACATCCATATGTCGTCAACTATGTTTCTATATCCTGTACTCGTACATCCGTTATGTATATTCCTGTACAGTGGAAACATTTTACTTGAAAGTAGCTTGCCCTGTGTCGGAGGATGCAGTGTTCCTTCGGAGATGCATGCGTGTACTGGCGGTCATTATCTTGCTGAAATGCAAGCCCAGGATGGCTTACCATGAAGGGCAACAAAACGGGACGTAGCATATCGTTGACGTACCGAAATGCAGTAAGGGTGCTGCGGGCGACAACTAAATGTATCCTACAATGAAAAGAAATGGGACACCAGACCGTCACTACTGGTTGTCTGACCGTATGGAGGGCAACAGTCAGGTTGATATCCCGCCGCTTTCTGGGGTGTCTCCAGAGACGTCTTCGGCCTGGAATCTCATTGACTGGAGTAGAATTACCTTCAATGAACAGTCCCACGTCGGAGTGAGTCCCGATCACAAGCAAAGACGTGTCTGGAGACGTCCCCGACAGCAGAGGGATACCAATCTGACTGACGCTTGTTGTGTTACTGAGGATAGCCTAGTAGTAGTAGGAGGAAATAAGTGTTTAACGTCCTTCGACATCGAGGTCGTTAGAGACAGAATATAAGCTCGGATTAGGGATGGATGGGGAAGGAAAGCGACTGCGATCTTTCAAAGGAACTATCCTGGCATTTGTCTTAAGAGATTTAGGGGAATCACGGAAAATCTAAATCTGGTCGGCGGGACGCCGGTTTCAATCGTCGTCCTCTCGAATGCTAGTCCACTGCACAACCTCTCTTGGTACAACGGCCGAAATAGAGATGATATAAAAAGCAGACTCACAGTGCCAAGAAAAGCGATTCGGACGAAGATAAATATTTTAACATCAAATACAAATCTGTTAAGTCAAGAGAAGAACAGAAGCTTTTGAAATGTGCTGCTACAGAAGAATACCGAAGATTACGAAATGGGTTTATTGGATAATGAACGAGAAGTTAGTGAATCGAACTGAAATGTTTTTACACAATTTCACTAAAAAGTTAATGATTTATAGCGCACGTGCTGAGAGATCAGGGAATCGCCACTTTAGTAAAAAAGGACAGCAGGTGGGGGAAATGTAAAAACTGTAGAGGGCGACCAAGGCTTGATTACAGTAGCAGGTTCTGAGTAACGTGGGTTGTAGCAGTTATACAGAGATAAAAAAACTTGCAAGACTAGATTAGTGTGGAGAGCTGCATCAAACCTGTCTTCAGAGAGCACACCCCAGACGTCATGTACGACGTTGTAGACAACGATAAGGAGAGATGGGCTACAGAATTGTGTAACCACTGTCATCGCAGGAAAGCTGGACAAGAGCTGAAGTAACCAGTGAACAATGTAACACAACAAATATAAGATTTACTTAACCTGTATTTCTCGAAGTTAATGAATACTCAGTAGAAATAATGCAGCAGGAAACAGTGCAGCTATATCAGTGTCAACAAGGATGATGCATGAAAGAAGATGGTGTAGTGTAGTGGTTCCAAATGCGAGAGAGCTGAGCGGGTGCCGCCAACCGTCCTATATTATGGCAGCTGAGGGCACTCATGACGCAGAGCTGTTGCAGGTATGGTTCAGTGGACACACACCATTGGATCCACCGGATCCCATGAGACACTCTCGACGTCAGACAGAAACTTGCCGTTCTGTTACCAACCCGGATGTACGGCGGGGTGGTATCAATACGTGATACCACAACAGTAACAGGTGATATTATGTCACAACCTTCCAATGACTAACCATTACTTTCTGCCTTGGGTCTACAACCATTTCTACCATTTCTGCAATAAACACACTTTCGTGACTGATTAATGTCACAACAACAGAATCATCCTGCATTGTCTGTACACTGCCCACCTGCTCCTGATACAAGCATGTAAACAGACAATGATTCATCCAAGTTCGGTAGGTAGCAGATACTTGTATGCACTGATTTTCTTTTGTTTTACGTTATATATTCTAACGAGGTAATTTAACGCTTTCACTACCATCAGGGCATATGTGACCCATTAGAGATTATCAAAGAACTAGTGGTAATTTCCAGAGTGAAATTTACAACGTAGAAGACGAAGTACTGGCGGAATTAAACCGTGAGTACCGGCTGTGTGTCATGCTTCGGTAGCTCAGATGGTAGAGCACTTGCCCGCGAAACGTCCCGAGCTCGAGTCTCGATTCAGAACACAGTTTTAACCTACCAGGATGTTTCAGTGGAAATTTGATACATGCTACTGTATGTACCAGTGTCCCACTGGTAAGAGGAAGCCAGCTAATGGTTTGCAGAAGTCTTATATAGTTTGCAGCTGTAGGTTGCGCTGTCTTCGGATTTCATTGTTAACCATCCGCTCCGCTCCGTATTGTCCCATCAAATTAGTTCACACCTACAGATGGGCAACACAGTGAACAGATTTGCAAATCGGGTTGCTGTCGCACCTTTCCAGACAATTTGTAGCAATGAAATGCACACACGTATTGGCGTTTGCTGAGTCACAAACAGTGTCATATAGAGTAACTGACATGGATCTTTTCTGCTGTATGTCTTGTGGTTTCAGTCAATTTATCTTCTGAACCTCTGAACCCATCCCCTTCCTACGTTGGAAGATGAAACGGCGTGAAATCTTTTTTTATATATACATATATATACAGGGCCTATCCGAAAACATATTTTTACACAAGCGACTTATCATTTGTCGCCCCTTTCCCTCCCTTTTCCCTAGTACACTTCCATCTGAGTCTCGCTAATTGCGATAAGCACTGTAATATGGGGTGGTCCGAATTCCTATTAAACAGTTATAGACATTGTACAGGAGACTCAGGACAGCAATATCGATACAAATTACAAATATACATATTTACCAAATATACATATTTACCAAAAAATACCAATGGGAAGATCTCCATACATATGGGACAGAGATTTAAGGAAGACATCCGAAACTGGAAATGGGAAGCTCAAGATCGACAGAAATGGAAAAACATGCAGGCATCCTATGTTGCACGCCGAGGCAAAAAGGCGACATCACCAACTGAGCGAACTGGCTAACGGTGATCATCACCACCATGATGATGTATGTATGTGTGTATGTTCCACATCTCCTCGTAAACAACTGGACCGATATCAGCGAAACTTGATAGACGCATCACTTACCATCTGGAAACCATCACTGTGGACGTAAGAACTACCTACATACTAATTAGTTGGCGGTAGGGGTGAAGAAGCCGTATAGCCCACGAGGCACCAATACCCATATTTTAGTCAAGCACTATTTGACAATGAGAGCTTTTTAGAGACTTGCATCAAACTTTACACATAATTTCAGACCTTTAAGAAACTTTTTCTTGTTGATGACCACCACAAAATAATGAAAGAAGGAAAGTTTATTGCTTACAAATTTTCGCTGTTCACGCAGTATAACTGCTGGATGAAGCATGACGTTTTAATTTATTAATCCTTTACCAATAACGATATTCGCGACACATTTTGCAGATAGTATTCACATATACCATTGAATGTACCACAAAAAGTATATAATTTTACGACACGTAGTTCAGGAGAAGTGACATCACAAACATCGAAATGTATGAAAACCCGCTGCATCACGCAAGAGATTTAAATTTATTACTTCGTTGCTACTAACTATATTCGCAAACCTTTTCGCAGACAGTAATCACATCTGTCATTGAAAGTACCTTCAAACATATATCTCATGTACGACTTTTTAATTTCTTACTTATTTACTGCTAACCTATTTGCAACGTATCTCGCAGGCAGTGTCCACACACGTTACTGAATGCATTTTCGAGCAAATATTTCATGTATCTCGTTTGAATTTATTATTTATTTATTTCTAGCTCTATTTCCAACAAATTTCGCCGATAGTATCCACACATGCCGCTGCATGTGACTAGAATAATGTGTCATTCTGCAGCACTTAATATAGGAGATATCACTTCACCAATACAGAGATGCGTGAAAAAATACAGCATCCTGCATGACTTTTTAATTTATTATTTCTTTACTACCGAATCTATTCAAAACACATTTCGCTAATAGTAGCCATATGTAAACTGGATATACAACTTATATCACTGTACAGCACATAGTTAGGAGATACGACGTCATGAACATGGAACTGAGGGAAAATGAAACTATGGGACGAAATTTGCTAGAGATACAAGTGGAAATGTATGCAAATACATGTGAAATATATTTGACGTATACCTATGCGGGAAAAATGTCGCGTTTAAAAAGCTCACCCTAAACCTGTGGAGCGATTTCAGCCTAACGTGGTACAAATATTAGTTCCAATCTGTAAAGAAATACTGTGGGAGTAAGAACCACCAGCCTCGTATTAGGGTGGGGGTGATAACATGGACAGACAGAGGGGGAGGAGGTGACGGATATACAGGGAGGGGGAAGCAGGCGAAGTATAGGGAAAAGAAAGACGAAGAGACCAACGGAAGAGGGCGAAGGAGAAGATGGACAGAGGACAAGAGGAGGAGACCGACAAAGAATGGCGGAGTAGGAGATGGACAGAGGAGGAAGGAGCAGATGGACAGAGAATCTTGTTCAAAGAATTAATACTGCCATTTTTACTATTCGAACGGTATCTGAAGTGAGCGACCGTTCGACACGAAAATTAGTCTACGTTGCTTATTTTCATTCGCTTACGTCGAATAGTATTACATTTGGGGGTAACTTTTCCCATTCTAAAAAATATTTTTTACTCAGTAACAGGCGGTTCGGGCAATATGTGGTGAAGTAAGCGCGTAAGTCGACTCGTGTTCACGAGTCTGGGTATTTTGTCATTGGCCTCTCAATATATATATATTCCTTACTGTCATTTCTTGTTAACAAGATGACCTTATTCCCAAGAATAAGCAGCTTTCACTCAGTTAATACTCGGCAGAAATCAAACCTGCATTTGGATAGGACCTTCTTAACTCTTGCGCGGATAGGTATGCAACATACTGCTGCATTCATTTTCAGTAATCTGCCACTGGAATTCAAAAATCTTATCAATAATCCTCGGGCTTTCAAATCGATACTGAAGAGTTTCCTCATGGGTTACTCCTACTATTCTGTCGAGGAGTTCCTTGAAAAATTTAGCTAATTCTTGTTGCATTGTTGATTACGTTTGCTTAAACTAATGGACTGACATTTTTCGGGTTCATAAATATTTATTTTCATCTGTTACTACTGTTATGTTGTAATTTCATGTACTGACACGTTCCATGATCTTGGAGATTTGCTCCACAGTTTGATCCTACGGAACTTGACGTGTAAATAAAATACTGGGTGATCAAAAAGTCAGTATAAATTTGAAAACAATGTATCCCGTAATAATGTAGATAGAGAGGTACAAATTGACATACATGGTTGGAATGACATGGGGTTTTATTACAACAAAAAAAATACAAAAGTTCAAAAAATTTCCGACATATGGCGCTTCATCTGATCAGAATAACAATAATTAGCATAACAAAGTAAGACAAAGCAAAGATGATGTTCTTTACAGGAAATGCTCAATATGTCCACCATCATTCCTCAACAATAGCTGTAGTCGAGGAATAATGTTGTGAACAGCACTGTAAGGCATGTCTGGAGTTGTGGTGAGGCACTGGCGTCGGATGTTGTCTTTCAGCATCCTTAGAGATGTCGGTCGATCACGATACACTTGCGACTTCAGGTAACCCCAAAGCCAATAATCGCACGGACTGACGTCTGGGGACCTGGGAGGCCAAGCATGACGAAAGTGGCGATTGAGCACACGATCATAACCAAACGACGTGCGCAAGAAATCTTTCACGCGTCTAGCAATATGGGGTGGTTCTAATAAAACCCCATGTCATTCCAAGCATGTGTGTCAATTTTTACCTCTCTATGTACATTATTCCGTGGTTTATTAAGTTTTCAAATTTATACTGACTTTTTGATCATCCGGTAAATAAAGGGGGACGAGCAGATTGACAAAGGGGGGAGGAGCACATGCACAGAGAGAGGGCAGGAGGAGAGGGATAGAGAAAAGGGGAAGAAGGTTTGGGAGTAATAGAAGACTGGAATAATTACGCAATTGGGCAACGCTGAGTTATCAGCTAGTTTGGTAGTAAACACACCTGTCCAGAAATGTACCGTCTGGAAGATAAGCGACTTCGAAAGAAAGTCAGAAGGCATGTTGCACATGCATCAACCAGCTCGTGCCTCCGTGAACCACAACGTATGGTCGAAGTGGAGACTGATTTTCGTTGCACGAAGTGTACCTGCGAACAGTATTCACGTACACACGGTCCAAAAGTTTTGGAATCTCTCGAATGGCCTCCGCTGCATATGTGTGTGTGTGTGTGTGTGTGTGTGTGTGTGTGTGTGTGTGTGTGTGTGCGTGTTGTGTGCGTGCATGTAAGAAAGAGAGTATGTGTATGATTGATGGTTGTTTGTGTGTGTTTGTGTGTGTGTGTGTGTGTGTGTGTGTGTGTGTTTGTGTGTGTGTGTGTGTGTGTGTGTGAGTGGGTGGGTTTGTGGGGGTGGGTGAGTTCTGGTTATTCAGTGCTGGTTGTAGGATGTTGAATATGATTGTAATAGCTGTCAGAGAGTGGCTGAAAGTTTTGGTGTCCAGGTGATTTGAGCTTTGGTTTGAATTTTTTATGGAGTGGTTCACGGAAATGTGAGTGGAAAGGGGTTGGTGGTATTATTATAATTATTAATATACTCTGTTGGAGTGTTACTCTATAATTTTATCTGATTGTGTAAACAATGAGTTGTTTGGCATGTGTACTTAATCATTCAACAGGGTTTTCTTTTCTGCTTTGGTTTCCTCTACACAGTAATTTTCTTGCAGAGTTAGGAGGTGTTTTTTATCGTTGATTCTAATTATTTTCATGTCTTCTTCTCTAGAGGTTGGTTTGTGACTGTGTTATCTTTGGTATCCCGCAAATTGGGACTAGATTGTCCCATACTTCCAGGCTCTCATGTGTTCTTTGTATACACCATCAAATGTTCCACCTTTTTGTCCTATGTATTTGCCATCACAAACTATACACTGTAATTGATCTATACCAGCTTCCTGGTATATGTATCCGTCTTTTGTCAGTTTTTGGGCGTATTTTTGGACAGAACTGGTTGTTGTGTATGTTATGTTTATGCTCTGTCTTTTGAAAATGTTGGTGATCTTATGTGTGAGTTTGTGTTTGTATATCACTGTGTAACATATTGTATTTTCTCTTTTATTTTCCTGATTGTTCTGTGTAGTTGTTATGGCACTGAGTGTTTGTGATTGTGTTTTGTTCTGTTGCGTTAATGTATGTGGTTTTGAGTTTTCTGCTTTTATTTTATTTTTAATTTTTTGTTTAGCTTTGTTACTGTGTTGCTGTAATAGCCATTATTATTGGCTACTAGCAGTATTACGTCAAGTTGATTTTACTAGTTTTCTTCGTTGAGTGGCACTGTGTTGAGTCTATGGAGCAAGTGTCGAACTACTGCTTGCTTTTGTGAGTGTGAGTAGCCTGAGGATAGGGGAATGATAACGGGAGTTGTTTTGGGTTTACAGTAAAATACACTGCTGTAAATAAGGCGGTTTATATTTACAGAACAAACACCCTATTAAGTTCTGTACAAAATACAGAGTCATACCAACAACTGATGTAGCGGATGAGCAGCGGTCAGTAAACAAGGTCGAAGTTCCAATCTTATGGGTGCACATATTGATGAAAACTTGAATTGGAAGAACTCCTAAAACGCCTAAAATCCTGAAACAATTAAGTACAGCAACTTCTGCTCTTCGAATAATCACTAGTCTTGAAAACAAAGAAACCAACCTCCTGAAATATTTTGCATATTTCCACTCAGTAATGTGTAACAGAATAATTTTCTGGGGTAGCTCAGCACTATGAAAGAATGTATTGATTGCACAAAATCAAGCAGTAAGAATAATATGTAGTATTCATTATGGTCGTCATGTAAGTGCCTCTTCAAGGAGTTTGGCATTTAAACTGCACCGTCACATTACATATATTCACTAATAATATTCGTCATTTATCTATTACACTTCGAGAACAGAGATGTCCATACCTACAAAACTAGAGGAAAAAATGACCCATATTACCCACTATTAAAGCTGTTAGTGGCTCAGAAAGGAGTTCAATACGCAGGAACAAAAATGTTTGATCATTTGTCTAACAACATTAAACGTCTGAGAAGGTGCAAAGCAAATTTTAAATATAACGTCAAATAATGTCTCCTGGGCAACTCTTTCTAGTCACCGGCCGATATTTTATTTAAAACTGATAGCCTGTACAGAAAAAGAATAGTTTTTAAGTTATTTACATAAGTAGGACCAAAACAGTATGTTCATTAATGTTAACACTAATCGTGTACAAAATTAATATATCTTCGATAAAAGAATAGTTCAAAGGATCTACGAAACTTGTAGCTAAAAAACTAACAATAAGCCAGTTCTAAACAAATAAGGGAAAGCTGAAAGGTGAGAAGACTATATAGAAGGTTACAGAAGGGAAAAGAAGACAGCATTACAGAAAAAGAAGAGGAATAGGGACTAGAGGAAGATAAGATGGAAGATATTATACTGTGAGAAGAATCTGCCAGAACACTGAGAGACTTGAAATCGACACGAAGGTTCCTGGTGCAGACGACATTCCGACAGAGTTACTGAAGTCCAAAGGGTGAGCCAGATATGACAAAACTATTCCACCAGATGCGCAAGATATAGGAGAGATTCGAAATATCCCTAGACGTCACAAAAACGTAGTAATTCCTTTTTTAAAGAAATCAGGTACTGAGAGGTGCGAATATTACAGTACTAACTGTTTAATAAGTAGAGGTGGTTAAATACTTTACAGAGACACGAAAAACTTACAGGAGACAACTTCGGGGGCTATCATTTTGTGTTCGGGAAAATGTAGAAACACGCGAGAGAATGCAAACACTACCATTTATTTTAGAAGATAGACTGAAGAAAGGCAAAGCTACGCCAAAGTTTCACAGATTTAGAGAATGTTTTTGATAATGTTGACTGCAATACACTCTTTGAAATTCTGAAGGTAGCAGGGTTGAACTTTAATCGAAAGAAACAGGACTGCATTTATGTGATTAGCATTATGTGAAGGGGAAGCAGCAGTTGAGAAGGTAATATGAAAGGGTTTTATCTACAAGCTGTGCATCGATAGAAACCAAGAAGAAATTTGGAAAAGGAGTAAAGCTTTGTGAGAAGAAATAAAAGATTTTGAGGCCGGCTGACGACATTGTAATTCTGTCACGGAATGCAAAGGACTTAGAAGAGCAGCGGAACGAAATGCATAGCGTCATGAACATAAACAACACTAAATCATGGATAATGGAATGTTGTCGAATTACATTAAGCATTAGTAAGGAAATTAGATAAAGAAATGAGAGAATAAAACAATTGATGAGGTTTGCTATTTGGGCATCAAAATAACGGATTATGGTCTAAGTAGAGAGGATATAAAACGGCAAGGTAAAGAAAAGTTATTCTGACAAAGAGAAATCTGTTAGCATCAAATGTAAATTTAAGTGCTAAGAAGTCTTTACTGAAGGTATTTGTACGAACAGCTGTCTTTACGACAACAAACTGTTCAGACAAGAGGAGAATAGAGGTTTTAAAATTTGGATTTACTTAAGAATGGCGATGAAAAGACGTGTAGATCCAGTAACTAATGAGGAAGTGCTGATTCGAACAGGCCAAAAATAAATTAATAGCCCAACGAGACTGAAAGACGCGATCGTTTTATAGGACGTATCCTGAGGCATTATGGAATCGTCTGTTTTGACATGGAGGGAAATATTGGAGCCAAAAATTGTGGACTGAATATTGTAAGCAAGTCCAAATCGATCAAGGGAGCAGTAACTGTACGAAGACGAAGAAGTTCGCATAGGATAATGCAGCTTGAGCATCGGGTTGCAAATCACAATAAATAGATTTTTGCCCCCAATTACGTGAATAAAGCGTGAAACTGAATTTTATTTCACCAGTTTAACCACTAACAGATGTTATCTACTTTGATTTTTAGAGCTTTATCTGACCAAGATAATAAAAATTACTCAAAGCACTAAAACTATCCTTCGTAGCTGGCTTTAGGTATCTCCACTGAAGAGCAAGGAAAAACCGGTGTTTGGAATAAGTCTCTCCACTAGAAAATAAAAATAAAAGTTCAGGGACACTACCTAAACCGATGTTTAGGAATAAGTCTCTTCACTAGAAAAAAAATAAAAGTTCAGGGACACTACCTAATACTGCTTGAACATTGAAGACCTTGTTTACGCTTTGTGGGAAGAGTAAGGCAACCACTATTCCAATTTTTGACCACCGTTAGAATAAGCGACAATCACAGCTGACAGTTGGTCCCCATTGCAGGGGGTGACCTATCGAAACTGTCCAGAAATTCAACATAAACCATTATGTCTTTCGTAAGAAAATAATATGCGTCGTATTATAATCTTAGTCTTCTGGATAGTATAGCAGAATTTCGTAGGTCGGTCTATGCCACACAGTAAAACGTCGCGGCACACCAACTGGGAGAGTGTGATTCTCGAAACTCGAGAATGAGGCATCCCGCGGGAGGGAATGACCACACTGGAGCATGGGGTCGGGTGAAACATCAAAGCATGCATTGAAAATCTTACAGAAACGTGGCAGGCCAACTTTAAAAGGCACATTATGGTTTAACTCAAGATTAGTATAAGGAACGTAAAACAGGATCACAAAAGTAGCAGCAAGTGAGCTACATTATTACTAATTCAAATGTGTAAATGTCAGACTTTGGGACTATTACGGCTGCTCAACTGTTTCACTTAAACGCCTGAGTCGTTTGGAGTATATCAGAAAACGAAGTTTAGAAGAGCTTTGTTAAAAATTTAAAGCAAAAGCTCTCTGTCGACAATATTGTGGTACGAGTTCGTAATAAGATACAGCAGACCAGTGCAGACTAGAACCTCTCTTTGAGACTACTATATCTTTTTGTATTACGCTAATTTCATTTAACAAAGTACTGTTTTGGTGGTTTTATTCTTCAAACTTTTGTAAATACACATACTTTTATTTCATTGTTTCAGAAATACTGCGCTATCGTACGCACACAGTCCTAAACAGTATTAATATTTTTAATTCAAATCCGTTAACGGTTAATTGTCCTCCAAAGAACTGGGCTGTGCGCTGCGGTGTCCGTAGCAATGCGCATTCCACTGTTTGCGACTCTTAGATGATCGTGCTGGCAATATAATATTCACACATATTATGAAAACTGATGTACGATTGTTTAAAGCAACAATGAATTAATGTACTTCTATATAAAGTATGTATAAAACTAAAAATGTAATTTATTAAGCTATTTAAGTAATAATGCACTCAAGTAGCAATGAACTACATTCTTCTTCTACTAACAAATTTACTAATATGAGTGTATTTCTCATGAAAAAGCTAAAATTCATGTATTCCATGTATGAAATGCTCAGTCAGTATTTAATCTGCATATAACAGATGTATGTATCTAAGGTATTACACAGAATATACGACAACTACCAACAATAGGACAAACAAATTTGCAACACACTCAGAAATATACCAATACACACAAACACAGTAAACATACATAGGCAGAAACCATTTCAGATGAGAATAGCTCGAGGTTCTACCGAGACCTTCTCACCTGAAATAGGTAGAAATAGGTCGAAATAGGACATTACCAACCAACTAGCTACATAGGCTATATTACACATCCAGATACACTATATCACTTCCCTCTACATATTGCAAATTTTTCCCACCGCACTCATTGTAATAAATTTTTATTTTTATTTTTCTTTGACATTTGCATGTATAAATAATACTCCTATCAACTAGGCAGAAACAAATTGTATAGAACCATTTTAACAACTGTTAAGCACTCAGTTCGCTGTAACCTTAGAGAAATTTTTATATTATGTTCTTTATATTATTTAAAAAAGCATTACAACTTTATACCAATAACGTTGTAATACTGAGGAGTTTATGCTGTTGGATTCAGAAGCATCCGAGCCACCTTACACTTCAAGGTGGTGTGTTACTCTGTGCTGTTAATGAAATAAATAAATAAAATTTATATTTGTATGTACATTCCCATCTCCTCCTAAAGCACTGGACTGATTTCAACCAAATGTGGTGTAGACATCACTTACTGTCTGGAAAGAATCGCGGGGTACGTAAGAACCACCTTCCTAGCAAAGGAATTGGGTTGGAGTGAAACCGAAGTGCAGCACATGACGCATAAATACCCAGACTTTTTTCGACCAGTATTTGAAAATGCGAGCTCTTAGTGGCTTGCAGCAACCTTTAAACCTAATTTCCAACCTCGACAAAACTTTTTCTTCCTGTCACCCGCCACAAAAATATGAAAGGAAAAAAAGTTTATCGCTTACTACATTTTGGCTGTTCTTGCAGTAAAACTGCCGCATCAGGCGTACGCTTCAGTTTAATACTCCTTTACTACTGGCTGTATTCGCAACACGTTTTGCAGACAATATGCACAAAAATCAGTAAATGCAACTGCTAAATTATGCCATTGCACGACAGGTAGTTCATCAGATATGACGTCATGAAATTTAAGCTGTGAAAAAACGAAACTGTCCTGCGAAATTCGTTGGAGGTGTGGGTAAAACGTGTGTAGAAATACGAGTGAAATATGTTAAATGTATGTGACAACTGGGTAAGCGCGCAAAGCAACAGGTAAAAGCTCCTCCTAAAATTCTGGGTCGGTTTAAACAAACGTGGTACACATACATTGAAGAGCCGGAGAAACTGGTACACCTGCTTAATATCATGTAGGGCCCCCGTGAGGATGCAGAAGTGCTACAAGACGACATCATATGGACTCGACTAATATCTGAAATAGTGCTGGAGGGACTTGGCACAATGAATACTACGAGTGAGTGGAGATCTCTTCTGAACAGCACGTTGCAGTGCATCTCAGATATGCTCAATAATGTTCACGTCTGGGGAGTTGGTGGCCAGCGGAAGTGTTTAACCTCAGAAGAGTGTTCCTGGAGCCACTCTGTAGCAATCCTGGACGTGTGGGGTGCCGCATTGTCCTGCTGGAATTGCCGAAGTGCGTCGGAATGCACAATGGACATCAGTGGATGCAGATGATCACAGAGGGTGCTTACGTACGTGTCACCTGTTAGAGCCGTATCTAGACCTATCAGGGGTCTTATATCACTCCAAATGCATACAGCCAGCACCAATACAGAGATTTCCCCAGCTTGAACGGTGCCCTGCCGATAGGCAGGGTCATGAGGTTGTCTCAATACCCGCACACGTCCATCTGCTCGATACAATGTGAAACGAGACACGTCCGACCAGGCACATGTTTCCAGTAATCAACAGTCCAATGTCAGTCTTGACGGGCCCAGGCGAGGTATAAAGCTTTGTGTCGTGCAGTCATTGAGGGTACACGAGTGGGCGTTCGAAAGGCCATATCAATGATGTTTCATTGAATGGTTCGCACACTGACACTTGTTGGTAGGCCAGCACTGAAATCTGCAGCAATTTCAGAAGGGTTGCACTACTGTCACGTTGAACGACTCTCTTCAGTTGTCTTTGGTCCAGTTCTTGTAGGATCTTTTTCCTACCGCAGAGATGTCGGAGATTTGATGTTTTACCGGATTCCTGATATTCACGGTAGTTTCGTGAAATGGTCGTATGGGAAACTCCCCACTTTATCGCTACCTCGGAGGTGCTGTGTCCCGTCTCTCGTGTACCGACTACAACACCATGTTCAAACTCACCAAAAACTTGTCAACCTGCCACTGTAGCAACAGGAACCGACCTAACAACTGCGCCAGACACTTGTTGTCTTATATAGGTGGTGCCGACAGCAGTGCCTTAATTCTGCCTGTTCACAAATCTCTGTATTTGAACACGCATGCCCACACCAATTTCTTTGGCGCTTCAGTGTATTATTTACTATCAGGAATGAAGTACTCTAGGGATAAGCACCAGGAAGATTCTAGTGGGTTGGTGGTCTTAATGCGGAGAGAGAAAGTGGAGAAGGAGAGGTTCAGAGAGAGATGGAAGGAGAAATGGACAGGGAGAGGAAAAAGGAGGGAGGGGATGAAGGTGATACAGGGAGGAGGAGGAAGAGGTGGACAGAGAGAGGAGGAGAGCCAGGGAGAAGGGGTGGAGAAGAGATGGACAGAAAAGGAAGAGAGGAAGAGATGGATAGGAAGAGGAGTAAGAGGGGACGTACGGAGAGACAGGGGTGGAGGTGATGAGCAGGGAGGGTAGGGGGCGGGTGGAGAAGGAGCAGATGGACAGACAGGGGAAGGGGGAGAGGCAAAGAGAGGTAGATAGCTGGGGAAGGAGGATATGGACTAACAGAAGAATGGAATAAATACATACGGCGGGAACACAGCTAATGATTCTCACTCACTCCAAACTTCGTTCCACACAGGTTCCCCGTAGCAGTGTGTGGATCGTCACTTGTTTCAGTATTGTAAAAAACAAAAATGCCCCACCTGTTACCAGCAAATGAAAACTTCTCTCTTCCACTATACGTTTCGAACAGACATTCGCGAAGTTTAAGATGAAGAGTCGGATGATATGGATTTCTAGACAAGGACGGCGTGACTATGTATCAGAGGACCTGAGTCGCCCTTTTTGTTACGAATTATCAGCCGCCCTTCTCCATCACATCGGCTGTCTGGTTACATTAATGCACCTTTATCTTTGTGGTGTGTGTGTGCGTGACAACACGGATGTTGCGACGCGATAACACGTACCGTTGAGAAGCTGATAACGACACTGTAATCAACTGAGACACGGCGAAAAATACACATTCGCCCGTATATAGAACCAATTGTATTTGCCACGAAGACCATGAAATTCCGGTGTGCATCTAAGAATAGGCGATTTATTTCTATCGTGTGAAGGAAAAATATTAACGGCAGTCCCCAAAAACATTGGAAATCTGTCGATGTAGGTTTTACCCGTGGGTAGCGTCTTTGATGCATAATCAAAACGTCTTCGGTCCCGGGTTCGATCCCCGCCACTGCCTAAATTTTGATAAATAATCAGCATTGGCGGCCGAAGACTTCCGGCATAAGAAGTCAGCCTCATTCTGCTAACGGCCTTGTCAAAGAGGGCGGAGGAGCGGATAGAGGTTCAGGGCACTCTCTTGTCCTAGGGGTGGGAAATTGCCCCTAAAGGCGGAAGAATCAGCAATGATCAACGACATGAGGATGCAGAAGGCAATGGAAACCACTGCATTAAAGACACGTAACGTGTATCCACAGGACATGTGGCCTGTATTTGAAGAAGTGTCATGATGATCTCTTCATTGGCAAAAGATTCCGGAATAGTCCCCCATTCGGATCTCCGGGAGGGGACTGCCAAGGGGGAGGTTACCATGAGAAAAAGATTGAATAATCAACGAAAGGATAACGTTCTACGAGTTGGGGCGTGGAATGTCAGAAGCTTGAACGTGGTAGGGAAACTAGAAAATCCGAAAAGGGAAATGCAAAGGCTCAATCTAGATATAGTAGGGGTCAGTGAAGTGGAAGGATGACAAGGATTTCTGGTCAGATGAATATCGGGTAATATCAACAGCAGCAGAAAATGGTGTAACAGATATAGGATTCGTTATGAATAGGAAGGTAGGGCAGAGGGTGTGTTACTGTGAACAGTTCAGTGACTGGGTTGTTCTAATCAGAATCGACAGCAGACTAACACCGACAACGATAGTTCAGGTATACATGACGACGTCGCAAGCTGAAGATGAACAGATAGAAAAAGTGTATGAGGATATAGAAAGGGTAATGTAGTATGTAAAGGGGGACAAAAATCTAATAGTCATGGGCGACTGGAATGCAGTTGTAGCGGAAGGAGTAGAAGAAAAGGTTACAGGAGAATATGGGCTTGGGACAAGGAATGAAAGAGGAGAAAGACTAATTGAGTTCTGTAACAAGTTTCAGCTAGTAATAGCGAATACCCTGTTCAAGAATCACAAGAGGAGGAGGTATATTTGGAAAAGGCCGGGAGATACGGGAAGATTTCAATTAGATTACATCATGGTCAGACAGAGATTCCGAAATCAGATACTGGATTGTAAGGCGTACCCAGGAACAGATATAGACTCAGATCACAATATAGTAGTGATGAAGAGTATGCTGAAGTTCAAGACATTAGTCAGGAAGAATCAATACGCAAAGAAGTGGGATACGGAAGTACTAAGGAATGACGAGATACGTTTGAAGTTCTCTAACGCTGTAGATACAGCAATAAGGAACAGCGCAGTAGGCAGTACAGTTGAAGAGGAATGGACATCTCTAAAAAGGGCCATCACAGAAGTTGGGAAGGAAAACATAGGTACAAAGAAGGTAGCTGCGAAGAAACCATGGGTAACAGAAGAAATACTTCAGTCGATTGATGAAAGGAGGAAGTACAAACACGTTCCGGGAAAATCAGGAATACAGAAATACAAGTCGCTGAGGAATGAAATAAATAGGAAGTGCAGGGAAGCTAAGACGAAATGGCTGCAGGAAAAATGTGAAGACATCGAAAAAGATATGATTGTCGGAAGGACAGACTCAGCATACAGGAAAGTCAAAACAACCTTTGGTGACATTAAAAGAAACGGTGGTAACATTAAGAGTGCAACGGGAATTCCACTGTTAAATGCAGAGGAGAGAGCAGATAGGTGGAAAGAATACAATGAAAGCCTCTATGAGGGTGAAGATTTGTCTGATGTGATAGAAGAAGAAACAGGAGTCGATTTAGAAGAGATAGGGGATCCAGTATTAGAATCGGAATTTAAAAGAACTTTGGAGGACTTACGGTCAAATAAGGCAGAAGGGATAGATAACATTCCATCAGAATTTCTAAAATCATTGGGGGAAGTGGCAACAAAACGATTATTCACGTTGATGCGTAGAATATATGAGTCTGGCGATTTACCATCTGACTTTCGGAAAAGCATCATCCACACAATTCCGAAGACGGCAAGAGCTGACAAGTGCCAGAATTATCGCACAATCAGCTTAACAGCTCATGCATCGAAGCTGCTTACAAGAATAATATACAAAAGAATGGAAAAGAAAATTGAGAATGCGCTAGGTGACGATTAGTTTGGCTTTAGGAAAAGTAAAGGGACGAGAGAGGCAAATTCTGACGTTACGGCTAATAATGGAAGCAAGGCTAAAGAAAAACCAAGACTCTTTCATAGGATTTGTCGACCTGCAAAAAGCGTTCGACAATATAAAATGGCGCAAACTATTCGAGATTCTGAAAAAAGTAGGGGTAAGCTATAGGGAGAGACGGGTCATATACAATATGTACAACAACCAAGAGGGAATAATAAGAGTGGACGGTCAAGAACGAAGTGCTCGTATTAAGAAGGGTGTAAGACAAGGCTGTAGCCTTTCGCCCCTACTCTTCAATCTGTACATCGAGGAAGCAATGATGGAAATAAAAGAAAGGTTCAGGAGTGGAATTAAAATACAAAGTGAAAGGATATCAATGATGCGATTCGCTGATGACATTGCTATCCTGAGTGAAAGTGAAGAAGAATTAAATGATCTGCTGAACGGAATGAACAGTCTACTGAGTAGACAGTACGGTTTGAGAGTAAATCGGAGAAAGACGAAGATAATGAGTAGTAGTAGAAATGAGAACAGCGAGAAACTTAATATCAGGATTGACGGTCACGAAGTCAATGAAGTTAAGGAATTCTGCTACCTAGGCAGTAAAATAACCAATGACGAACGGAGCAAGGAGGACATCAAAAGCAGACTCGCTATGGCAAAAAAAGGCATTTCTGGCCAAGAGAAGTCTACTAATATCAAATACCGGCCTTAATTTGAGGAAGAAATTTCTGAGGATGTACGTCTGGAGTACAGCATTGTATGGTAGTGAAACATGGACTGTGGGAAAACCGGAACAGAAGAGAATCGAAGCATTTGAGATGTGGTGCTATAGACGAATGTTGAAAATTAGGTGGTCTGATAAGGTAAGGAATGAGGAGGTTCTACGAAGAATCGGAGAGGAAAGGAATATGTGGAAAACACTGATAAGGAGAAGGGACAGGATGATAGGACATCTGCTAAGACGTGAGGGAATGACTTCCATGGTACTAGAGGGAGCTGTAGAGGGCAAAAACTGTAGAGGAAGACAGAGATTGGAATGCGTCAAGCAAATAATTGAGGACGTAGGTTGCAAGTGCTACTCTGAGATGAAGAGGTTAGCACAGGAAAGGAATTTGTGGCGCGCTGCATCAAACCAGTCAGTAGACTGATAACCAAAAAAAAAAAAAAATAAATACATACGGCGGGAACACAGCTAATGAATCTCACTCACTCCAAACTTCGTTCCAAACAGGTTCCCCGTAGCAGAGTGCGGATCGTCACTTGTTTCAGTATCGTAAAAAACAAAAAAAGCCCCAGCTGTTTCCAGGAAATGAAAACTTCTCTCTTCCACTATACGTTTCGAATAGACATTCGCGAAATGTAAAGTGGAGAGTCGGATGATACGGATTTCTAGACGAGGACGGCGTGACTATGTCTCAGAGGACCTGAGTCGCCATTTTTATTACGAATTATCGGCCGCCGTTCTCCATCACATCGGCTGTCTGGTTACATAAATGAACCTTTATCTTTGTGGTGTGTGTGCGTGACAACACGGATGCTGCGACGCGATAACACGTACCGTTGAGAAGCTGATAACGACACTGTAATCAACAGAGACGCGGTGAAAAATACACAGTCGCCCGTATATGGAACCAATCGTATTGGCCACGAAGAGAATGAATTTCCGGTGTGCTTCTAACAATAGGCGATTTATTTCTATTGTGTGAAGGAAAAACATTGACGGTGAAGTACAAGTCTGTATGAAACGGCAGTCCGCAAAACACTGGAAATCTGTCGATGTAGGTGAGGATATATCCCATTCAACACTAGTTATTCAAGTGTTAAGCGTAATCAAGATGATGGAGCATGCCAACTGATGAATGTGTAGGACGGTTTTGGAGCAAGATTAATCGCGAGACATCTCGCTGAGAACAGTGTCCAAAACGTAGAAAAGGAGTAATATAATTCTTAACGCAGGATAGGCACATAAAACAGGGCAAGATTGAAAATTAGTAGCAAAAGTAATAGCTTGTGGTGATTTATATGAACGCGAATTTAACTACAGTCATCAGGATTTGTCCATGAAAATATGTTATTCTTTGTGAGGTTGACTCCATATCAATGAAATAGGAATTCCAGCTGAGTTAGCATCACACACATTTCGGACATACAAGATTCATTATCGTTAGTGTTGCGGTTGTATTAGTCTTCACTAGAATAGTTACTTTGTATTGTTGTTCGTCATGTCACAAATAATTCGTGCTTTCTCAGGATTTCCTACAGTAACTTTTCTTTTCAGCGTGGTGTATAGCCACGATAGCGACGTATAAATGTGATACTGTTGTAATAGCCGTATCGTACTTTGGAAAGCTTATTGGAAATAGTAAGATAATACACTGCTGCGAAAAAATGCAACACCCTTAAAGACTGCGTTCTGTGGTATCAGGGTATAATATGTGCATACTGAATGGTTATGGTATTAGTGATTGATTTTTCACGCTCATTGGCGATCAGAAGTTGTTCAGGAAACCTTTTTGTGCACCCTGCATGCTGTAACTGCGCTGACTTTTGAGGTAAACAGTGTTTGCAACATTCATTCTACGGTACAACCACGCCCCAACGGCGAATGTATATTCCTGTGGAACAGCTTCAGTCATGTCTGAATGGAATCTGAGCCTGTAGAATTATGTATGGATGTACTGACGGATAACCGCTCATGTGGGACACAGTGTATCGGTGGTATTTCGCTACTTTCAACACTGGTCTGTGGAACAGTACCACGTCTGTAGACTGGATTCTGGATGTCCGCATAGTACAGGCGCACCTCAAGATTGACGCACAGTAGGAGCAGCAGTGGCAGTTCGTACGTTACCAAGGGGCGAAATCTGCCAACATGTTGCAACTACTGCGTCATCAGGGACCATTGGGAACCGTCTGCTTGCAGCAGGTCTGAGAACACGTTGAGTCCGGCCAGGGTACCACTGGGACTACGGAGCCACCAGTCATGGCTACTCTGGTATCGTGAAAGTCGACTGGAGAGTGGCTTTCTGTTGTCTTCAGTGATGAGAGTAGGTTTTGTAAAATGGCTTCAGATGGCTCTGAGCACTATGGGACTTAACATCTGAGGTCATCAGTCCCCTAGAACTTAGAACTACTGAAACGTAACTAACCTAAGGACATCACATACATCCATGCCCGAGACAGGATTCGAACCTGCGACCGTAGCAGTCGCGCGGCTCCGGACTGAAGGCCAAGAACCGCTCGGCCACCGCGGCCGGCGTAGGTTTTGTATATGTGCGATTGTTAGTCATAAATGTCGCACAGCTCCTATCCCAGGCCTCAAGATTGGGGATGGGGGGCTTACAGAAGTTACAAAGTCACAACTTGCGATCACATTAGCTGTTTCTGAAGAGTAAAATAACCATAGCCCACGAAATTGCGCGAACTGTTATCTGCGTATTACTGTCGTTTCTTCGGAAGGAATGTGATGTGCTTTTTCAGCAGGACAATACACGTTCACATACGGCTGCTGCGACGCAGTGTGCTGTTCGTAGTGTATAATAACGGCCGTGGGCAGCAAGGTCACAGATCTCTCTCCTGCTGAACATGTATGGGACGTGAAGTGGTAACTTACACGTCCTCTAAGACCAGCAAGAACCATTGCTCAATTGCAACGAAAGGCGCAAGACGGTTGGACAGCCTACCGCAGGATGCCGTTCTGCACGTTTATGGTCGTCTGCACGCGACAATGCTACAAGCCTGCGCTGCCGCCAGAGGCGAGAACACTACGTAATGATATGACGGTTTGGGTACCCTTTACTGTGACCTGTGTACTGCATTCGATCTGAATCTGTTATCACGTATTCTTACAATGATGATTTACCTGTCACTTCACTTGTCAATAAAGTGACCTTGCCAATTGAGGGTTTTGCATTTTTTTGCTGGCGGTGTAGTTCATGCCAAAGTGATAGCACGACTAGGAAACGATTTAATGGTATTCCTCATATTATTTCGCTGGTTTATTTCAACTGAGGTATTGTTGTTGTTGCTGCCCTAGTCCGAAGACTAGTTTGATGAAACCCCAATACGAGTCTCTTCTGTACCATGCTCTTCATCTGTACACAACGCCTGAGATCTACAAGCATTTCAACCTGCTTACTGGTTTCATACCTGGATCTCCCCCGACAGTTTTTACCCCCTATACTTCTCTCCATTAGCAAACTGATTGTTCCTTGCTGCCTTACGATGTGTCAGTGGGTCCCTAATTTTAGTCAACTTGTGCCACCACTTTACTTTTTCTCCTATTACATTCATTACCTCCTCATTAGTTATTCTGTCTACCCCTGTAAACTTCAGCATTCATCTGTAGCACAAGATTTCTGAACCTTTTATTTCATTCTTGACTGTAGTATTTAGAGTCCACATTTCACTACTGTACCAGGCATTTTTACATTTAAATTGATGTTATGTGTTAAAAATTCCTCTTCTGCAGAGATACTTTTCAAGTTGTTTCTAGTCTACGTTTTATATGCTCTCCATTTCAATCATCGTCAATTACTTCGCTGCTTTAATAAAAAATAGAACTCATCTAGCACTCTCAGTATCTCGTTTCTCAGTCTAATTCCCTCAATATCAAAAACTTTAGTTTGACTACATTCCATTGCCTTTGTCTTACTTTCTTTTTATGTTCGTCATAAAATCGCTGTTTAAGATAGTATCTATTCCCATCAACTGTTTCTCCAAATCATTTTACGTCTCTGACAGAGTTGCAACGTTATCAGTAAACCTCAATGATTTTATTTGTTCTCCCTGAACATTAATTATCTTTCCAGATTTCTCTCAAATTGAATAGTAGCTGGGATAGGCTACAATCATGTTTCACATCCATCTCAACTGTGATTTCCTATGAATATACTTCCACTTAATAATTGGAATCTAGTTCAAAATTCCAAGAACAATAGTCCAATCAACGTTATTCAAAAAAATCTACAAATGTTATAAATGAATCCAGACTGAATTATTGGTCTACAGCGGAATGAGTCCTGATTCGAAACTTCCTGGCGGACCGGCACTCGAATTTGGGACCTTTGCTGTAACTGTAGGTCTGACTTCCTTGGACCTGTCTTTTAAGATCAGACGAGTCGGTCTTACCTCGTGTGTTGCTACATTTTATCCAGGGTAAGAAATGAAGACAAGAAACTACCAAAATACATTCGGAATTGGCAGAGTTGATAGCAATGAACACGTAGGATGATATGTTCTTGTGGGATGTGTGGATGGTAAAAGAATATCTCACAAAGTGTGAACTCGGACACATCATAGAAGATGAAAAGCAGGTAGAAATAGGAAGGACGCTATTGTCTTAATTCCAGAGGCCACGCAGGGATGACAGCTCATCGCATTTCCTTACTGGCAGCCCTAACTGCCACCTGGGTTTTCAGGGTACGTGCTTTGCGCTGTTCCTGTTTTTCCTCATATTGTTTACTTTTCTTCTCGATTTTGTATTACCTCTCGTGTTTAGAGTTTATGTTTTTATTTACTTTTATGCCGTCTCTGTTGAGAAGGACAGCTGACTACATATTCCTGAAATAAAAAGAAATATACATCAGCAGACAAAAAAGGGAAGGACTGAATTTCAGGAACTACAGACGCAAGAAAGACAGCTGACGATAGATACTTGGCGATATGCACGACAGCTGGCCGTGGTGCACGAGCGGTTCCAGGCGCTACAGTTTGGAACAGCGCGATCGCTACGGTCGCAGGTTCGAATCCTGCCTCGGGCATAGATGTGTGTGATGTCCTTAGGTTAGTTAGGTTTCAGTAGTTCTAAGTTCTAGGGGACTGATGACCTCAGAAGTTAAGTCCCGTAGTGCTCAGAGCCATTTGAACTAGTTTGATACGCACGACACACACACGCGCGCGCTGAAAGCAGACTACATATTCCTGAAATAAAAACAAATATGCGTGAGCCTACACACACTGACGGAAAAAAATGCAACACAAGGAGTTGCGCAACTTAAACAAGTTGGCAGGCGTGTCTCTACATCTGAAAAACTATGTCTGTTCTAATTTCACGCCATCGCATAAGAGTGGCGCTAGAAGGGCCACTATGAGGATTCAAATAGCGTTTGCTTCAAGTACACATTGTAACTGCTGTGAGCGACCTTTGAGACACGACGTGGTAACTTAGTGTGACTTAGTGTTAGTGAAGAATGCCATTAAGGTGACAAAGACGCCATTATCAGCCCCTCACTGAGTTTGAACGAGGTCTTGTAATAGCACTAAGAGAAGCTAGATGTTCCTTCTGCGATATTGCAGAAATACTTGGCACGAACGTAACCAGTCACGAAAATGTACGGTCGCAAGAAGACCAAGCTCTGGACGGCCACGTGCACTACTGAGAGGGAACTCCGTCGTGTTCTGCGTTTGGCTTTGGTGTATCATAATGCACCTGCGGCAACAATTAGAGCAGCAGTTGGCACCACAGTGACACAACGAATTGTTACAAATCGATTACTTCAAGGACAGCTCCGAGCCAGCACTCTGTAGCGTTCAGCCACTGACCCCAAACCGCGGCCAATTGCGACGTGGTGTCAGGCGAGAGCTTATTGGAGGGCAGGGTGGAAATCTGCTGTGTTCTCTGATGAAAGCTGAATCTGCCAGGGTTCGGGCAATGGCTGTGTATAAGTTAGTAATTAGTTAGTAACTAGCCTGTCAGTGGCCTAGATGTATTCCAACTACACCTGCAGTTATGCAGTATGGCAACAGGAGCACTCTCGTGGTTATTCCACAGACACTGACTGCAAATTTGTCCGTCATTCTGGTGATTCGACCCGTTGCACTGCCATTCATTAACAGTATTCTAGGTGGTGTTTTCCAACACGATAACGCTCGACCACATACCTAAGTTGTAACCCAACATGATCTACAGAGTACCAACAAGTTGACTTTGCCTGCTCGATACTAGATCTCTCCAATCATGCACACATGGCACATCATTGGACGACAACCACAGCGTCATTCACAAACCGCATTAACCGTCCATGTGTTGGCCGACCAAGTGCATCAGGCATGGAACGCCATCCCACAAACTGACATCTGTCTCCTGTACAACACGATACATGCACGTTTGCATGCTTGCATTCAACATTCTGTCAGTTGCACCGGTTACTAATGCACCTGCATTTCACATTTTCAGTGTCTTATCTGGCACTTACGTTAGCTTGTGATCTTGCACAGTTAATCACTGGAATACTTTGTCTTGATAAATGTATTCCAGAAATTTCATTACCCTACATTAATTATATTTTTGGTTTTGCAATTTTTTCGTCACTGCAAATTAGCCTATTTAAAAAATTATATGTTTAAAAAGCCACAGGAGTTTTCTTTTGAATAAATGTGATGCGTGACTGCATTAAAAATACCTGCTTTGAATGGTGGAAAGAGACTTTTTAATATTTGTAGTATATGAAACTGCTGCAGAAAATAGCTATGCCAGTATAGAGTTCTCTCTGAATTGCCAAACTGGCTCTGGTGGTAACTATAGAAACAAAGTTATATAGCATCAGACGATGATTACAAAATCTAAAACAATTATCTTGTGAATTTAGTAGGCAAAGAAATGGTGCGAAAAGCATGAGAGAAATTGGCAGGCTGATGCCTTAAAACGATGGAGTCAGTTTTTTAGTGTGATATATTTCTTCATATATGTGATAGTGCTGTACGCGGGGAAATAAGTTGCGAACTTTCTAGTAACTTGTAGCGAATGAGTATGATTCGTCTGTATCGGCGCGTCTTTTCGCGTCTCTGTGCTTGTGTTAGTAGTCATCATGATGCTGCGTATCAAGCGTTATAAAGCGGTCGGTAGTCGCCCATCCCGATATAGACGCCGTGGGATATCTGAAGCAGTGCTACACCCAGATAACTGCAGAAACATCTGGTATGTAATGCCCAACACTAAATCATTTATTCCATGACGTGAGTAACTAAGTGTGTCAAGAGCAGTAACTAGCCACAAAATTGCTTTAAATCTTTTATTTAAAGAAACATCCGTGCCAGATCAGTAATCAAAAATATATAGTCGTCCAGTGATTAGAGGCTTACCTGTCGAGGAAGTTTAAGATTACCGTTGAACGTAACGCCGATGACGAAATCATTAAAGATCGAGTCGTTGAGACTTCGGACTTTTATGTCTCTCACATAATTATAATATCAGTACGAAAGAAAATTATTTGTAAAAGTGAAATAGTCCCCCATTCCCCCCCCCCCCCCCCCCCCAGTAACAGTTATAATAGAACACAATTAACGTGATACAGCTTCCCAGACGACAAAATCGTATTACTGTGCACTCGCGTAATGCAGTTCATTGTAGATGCACTGTAGTTTCAAAGTCGAACTTTTGCTGTTATTCATACCTAGAGAATCACGATTGTGGATTGATAAACACATTTACATTAAAAAAGGGAATTTTCCACCTAATCGTTGTGGATCTCAATTGGTTTGATACATTAAGATTCCAGTATTGGTGTTCTCGTAAAAAGAAATGTGTTTGTAACACGGCATATCACCTGTTTACTGTGAAGACAGTGTCTTCTTTCAACGAAACGTTCTTTCTTTCAGACCATTTTTTGAGATAAGGAAGTGTAAAACAATCTCGAGTCTGGGGACTAAGAAGGGTGGAGAACTTTTTCAAAGATGAGTTCTCGCTCTGTTTCAATCTCAAGAGCCCAGGTATGAACAGGCTCAATGTTCTGAACCTCCCATATTATGTAATTGATCTAGAACTTTGAGTGATGCGAGGGAGGCATGTTTTTCCATTTTCAAATACGCAGTCACTTGAACCAAACAAAAGACATTAATTTTATTTGCTTTTGTATTACATTCATTAATTTCATGGTCGGGAACTGACTTCATATTTCTTTCTTCTGGGTGTGATGATAGACCCATCAGTCATCAACAGCCATACAAAGATACCAGAAGTCATTCAAATTAACCTCAAGAGAGGACGAGTCACTCCTCCCTATTCTCCATATTCAAGGGTACAATTTAATATTGATTTTTCACTCAGGACATCGTGTTTGTGAGACTACAGGAAGTTGTCAGCATGAGCAGGCATTCATGGAAGCGTGAACATTGTTAATGCGTCTGGGGTCTTTATGGTGGCTCTCCTTCAAATAGCATTTTTCTTGAGAACAAGCAGGCTGTGGGTCATTTGATAGTAGATTTTGCAATGGACGTTTGGGGTTTGAAAGCAATGTACATCTATTAGGGAAAGGAACATCTCAACGCACTTACTGGAACAGTGCTGGACCCAAGAATTTCTTCCATGGTGTGAAGAACTTCTTGGGCCCAGTGTTCGGTCGGCGGGTATAATAATAATAATAATGTATAATTAATAAGTTAGTTATGTTTGGACGGGTAATCAATAATTGATTAGTCAGGAGGAAAGCTAATAAATGAAAAGTAAAATGAATTTATATATCTCATTCGCATACGCAGATCACTTTCTTAATCTTTTTTACCTTTTTTGTTGTGTGAAGTAAAGCTCAGTAGACTCTTAACGTGCTGGAAAAACGTTTAGTTTGTGATCTTAAAATCTCAGGGGAATGGAAAATTGTCTTCTCGCCTCGCGAGAAAGTTCAAATAATTTCTAAATTAATTTTGTGGGTATCGCGTTGGCAACATAAGAGAAAATGTAGTAAAGCAAAATCTGTAACATTTTATAAATTGGCTATTGATAACCGTTACTATGAAACGAAAGCGGAAA
This sequence comes from Schistocerca americana, assembly GCF_021461395.2. NCBI lineage: Eukaryota > Metazoa > Arthropoda > Insecta > Orthoptera > Acrididae > Schistocerca > Schistocerca americana. The sequence continues at coordinate 873,967,566 of NC_060120.1, read as the reverse complement.
TGACAAATTAAGCAGTTATTATTTAACAAAGTACGTTTTTTATACAGACATCTGACATCTCGAACACTAATCACAGTTTTGAACACAATAAAGAATTTCGGTCAAACACGTAGAAATTACATTAATTTCAGCTAGATTGTGGAGCGAAAGAAAAATGATAGTAAACTCATTTCGGTAATCACAATTGCCGATAATAATGACACAACTAAACAAATTCCTAACAGGAATACAATTTCAGTTCATTTGAAACAAAATGGAAGAATATAGGAGTCTGATAGCGTAAGATGCTGTCGGAAAGGCGCGCGACTTAAGAGAGAGAGAGAAAAGATGAGCGCGCATTCTTATATCGGACTGACATGCAGCGCAGTTAATTGGCACAAAGATTAAATTGTATCTTTAACTTTTGATATTTCGATAGGCAAGGAAAATAGTACATTATTACGTCGCGGGCAGGACACAATATTACACTGGGCAGAAGAACTGCATACATTGACAGCGGCTTGCCGCGAGAGAAATCTAGATCTGCAAGCCAAGGCGTTACGACAGCATCGTAAACGGCCTTCGTGAAAAGGGATGGCGCCCACAAAAATTCGCGAGTTTCCATGTTCACTGTGAACTGGACCCTATCAATGGAGCTGTCAGGTGGTGTCATCTCTCGGCCAGCAGAGTTTTTTTTTAATCCTCCGGCATTTAAAACAGTTTTAGAAGGAACGCAACAATTGTGGCGCTTATGAAATGATTTCTGTTGGGACGCAAAAGCAGTTTAGCTGGGGCCCTGGTCAGACATGCCGTAACGTTCAGGCTGTTCAGATAATGATCTCCACTATAAATGTGTTGCTCACTTTAGAGATTTATGGAAAGTCAAAATAACACGCTACTCAAAGTGGCCATTGGAAAAAAACAAGTAAGCACCAGAATATCTCCTCCCCTCTGTGTGGGAATTTGTGAGACAGAGATTGGCCACTTCTCCTGAAAACAAAAGAATATTGTTAACTTTGATTAGGATGGGCTGATGATAGAGCGGATAAGTTAGGGTGGAGACATGGAGCTCATGGAGTCTTGTGATTGGCACGAAATCCTTGTGGAGCTGGTTGCGAGAGTGTTTTTGGGAGTTAACCAAGGTTTGGTGATACTTGGTCTTACGATTCAGATGGCTGTCTGGAGGCGATCTTCAGATTCAGATTCCGGTCTGGAGAGAATACTGGTCTTGAGTTTTGTTATGAGTGGGATGCACTTGGCATATTTGTCGATGACTCTGCACTAGCACTGGTCTTGACTGGGGAGCCTATGTTAAGGGGCTAGCTGTACCGACAGCTTGACCTCAGTCATCTCGAACAACTTGCTGTGCCATAAGCAGTTTTATTCGTGGCAAGTCTGCCACTCTGACGTTTGATCTCCAAGAGCGCACCACTTTCTAAGTGAATCGTATTGGTCTGTGGTAAGACCGGCGAACGAGAGTGTACACGCTGGAATCTGCGGATTTCAGTGCTCCGTTACAGAGTAATAGCGATCCACAAAACAGATCGCTAGCCGCGAGACTGCATATTTTGTGCCCACGATAGGGAATTGCAGGCGTCCACATCGCTGTTCCGCAGATGCTTGAACCACGACCGACACCTGAGGCAGCGCCGCACATCGAGAAAAGGGGTACTGTGTTGCTGCTCTGGCTTGTTAGAACAAACAAGATCACAGTCTCACCACCTGATCTGAGCTGCACTGATGTAGTATAATTTCTGTGTAGAATAAATCCACTGATGTCTATTCAGTGTTAGATATCTTCAGATTGCGTTATCAATATTTTGAGTCACAATAAGTTGTCGTCGTCAACTAGCCGCCATATAGGATTGTTAATTGTGCATTACATATTCTTGTTGCCAACAGATCATGCTTTATTTCTATTATGATGCTTAACACCTATTTTGACCAGTTTTAACAAATGAACTTGTGCCATAACTTGTATAAAAAATCAATCCCATGTTGATATATTAATCACCCATCAACAATTGACAAAATAATGACAGGGACACCATTTCATTAACACTGCTCCAGCATCCAGATTCATTTAGATTCAGATAGCTGTGATAACCTCTAATGCAGGCTAACAACAACAGACACAATTAATTGGCAAAATCGGTTTAGCAGACGCACGGGACATGTGGTCAAGTGCAGGGTTTACTGGTTAAAGTGATTTCTGTCAGGGCGGTAACTCAGAGTCGTCTGCCAACTTTCAAAACATACCGCAAGTCCAGTGTGGTCTAGCAGCCTTCAAAATAAGCAAACACGATTATGAAATGTCCTTTTCGAGCGACTTTTGTCTGAAGTCAACAACCACAGAACCACCGCACGCTCTGCTTCTTCACTTTGAGATATGTACCACGAGTGCTCGAGCACTGAGACATGGTACTGTCGCATGAGATATAACACATGAGGACGCAGGATATCCGTGACGGACTGTTGTGCTGTCACAGTTCCCTCAGTCACTATCAGCCGTGACCTACAGTCATACACAATGGCTCCCCACGACGTGACGCTGTGACTGTCCAAAACACTGGAAGATTTGGTCGCCGCCATACAGGCGGCCATTCAGGGCAGTGTGGAACCGTGATTCATTGCTGAACACAATGTGAGGCGAATCATCAACAGCCTATGCTTCCTGATAATGGCACCACTCCGTTTGCCTGAAGGAAGAGACTGTTGACGACCCACAGATGTGCGAAATATTTCGAAATTCATTCGTTCAATGCGAGTTCATTGACATCAACTGTATTACAGGAGACAGATCCACCACTAAATAGTGATATATGATAATTTGTATCAGATGGGGACTCGAACCCGGATATCGCGCTTTTCGTGAGCAGTTGCCTTAACCACTTTGGATATTGCTCGCTGGACTGACTCAAACTTACATACAGGACACTATGTGTTTCGTCATACCTTAGTCCACTAATTTCGTCACCTAAAGCTCACGACAGTACTTGGATTCCCACAACAGAGAGAATGAGAAACGAGGAATCGAGACTAACGTTGATACCGTTGTGTGTTGCCCTAGGTTTGATATAGTTACATGCATGTCTGAAAGAACAGACTGTTAGCGGACTACGATATAAGGATGCAGAAAGTGTGAAATATAGAAGTTTGTGTCATTCCAGGAAATGTACATAGGTGACCAAAGTGGTTAAGACGACCGATCGCAATAAGCGGAAAATCCGGATTCAAGTCCAAATCCGACATAAATATTCATACGTCACTATTGGGTAGTGGATCTGTGCCTAATAACGCTGATGTCAAGAAATTCGCAATCAGCGAACAGATTTCGAAGCAGCAGTTGGTGAATGGCAGCGAACGCACGGGGCAGTAATTCCGAAGTCTATGTCCTTTTAGTCTCCGAGGAATAGTGCGGACTATACATACTATTGCAAGGAGTGCATTAACTGTTCTGGAATGGCAGGCGCAGATGTGAGAGGTTGCACAATGGAGTGACCTTCCATTGTGGTGGCCAGGCGTGGTCGACTGTGACCTTGACGGCGAGTACGACTGCACTCACGTTCCTAGGCAGTCCAACACTGGGCCATTGTCACATGCGAATGCTCCACAAATATGAATACTGGATGATTCAACGAGCTGACCACATGAAGACCCACAGCGAGACCCCTTTAAATCGCTGTCGTGTGCTGATAACGCTTTCTCATACAAGTATGCGGTATCTCCGTCTTCTTCACAGTGTTCACTCAAGATCTGATACCGTTCAACCCATAATACACCGCAGAAGCCCTGATAATCACCCCAAAACCGAACAACACTAATGCACTCTGGTGGTCATTCCACCTGTTACAGAGAACTGCGACTCTAATCATCTACATAGCTGCCGATGGTGTGCACGTGTACGAAGTTACCTGGACATCCGACACTGTCATCTGGGTGTTTCACTTCTTCTGACAGGTATTGTATCTTCGGAACCGAATAAGGTATCATAATTCCGTTGTCTCTCACAAGGAGGTCAGACGACAGTCGGATTTTTGTAATTTTTTATATTTATGGCACATGAAGAGCAGAAGTCAAATATCAATATTCCAAAGTAGTTCGATACAACCCTAAAAAATTCAGCAGAAAACCGACTTCCAAGTTTTCCTAGAGCCTTTAACATCCTGAAGCAAGATCCATTGTTTGACTGGTAGTGTTACTATGTGTTAGAATGCTCACATCGCATATGAGTGGTCCAGTTTGGTTTCCAGCTGGGGTAAATTTTTAAACAAAATTTCAAGTTTTACGAGAATTTCCGGAAGTTTTCATGCGACGCCCAAGCGTCGGTCTGTTTCAGATTACATCCAATATTATTTTCAAACCGAATTTTCCCTGCCCATTCGATTAAACGCTCCCAAATTAGTCTAGTCCGATATTACTTTTATCGATATGTAGTAACAGGTACAGTAAAACACGAGCAATGGACAGAAATCCAGCAGCGACTCAGCTGTCCTGCATGCTCTGCAGTAGCAGTCTGCACAGGCCGGGGCATTACTGCCGCTGCTGGAGTACCGGGTTTTCCTCTCGTTTTACTGCCCTCTTAATACTTACAGAAAGAACAAGTATCCTATTGGACTTATTTGGGATCACTCTGTCTGAGGGGCACTAAGTACCATGGCACTTAACATCTGAGGCCATCAGTCCTCTAGGCTTAGAACAACTTACCACTAACTAACCTAAGGACATCACACACATCCATGCTCGAGGCAGGATTCGAACCTGCGACCGTAGCGGTCGTGCGGTTCCAGACTGTAGCGCCTAGAACTGCTCGGCTACAGCGGCCGGCAGGGGCACGTAAAATTCCGATTTAAAAATAATTTTGTTTGTAGCGGGCAACAAATCGGCAACATTGATTAATGCATGAAAGAAGTCATAAGCACTGTTTGTATGGGCCTCTACGCAACGCAAAAACGAAACTGCAAATATCTGCCAAAACACCGGAGAAAACGCGTCTCACCGCTCGTAGAGATACTCCGTATGTACATGTAGTTGCGAAAAATAAAGAATTGAAGAGTTCGGTTTCTTCAGGAGTATAGACTGGGAAGTTGCAACAGCCCAATTGATTGAAAAATTGAAATCTGAATGTAAATCAGATAGTAAGACAAGTATAATATGGTCGACTAAATGGTACTGATGCGAAAGGTAAATAATTTCCTCCTATTGACATTTTGTGCCTATGTTACGAGTATAATCTTCCGAAAAGTAATAATTCGTATGTCACAAATACTCTTCATTAAAAAGTAAAACTATAATTGCTCGCAGACAATTAGTTTAGCCATTTCTTAACTTTGTTACACGTAGAATTATATCCTCTAAATATAATAAGTGTATAACGGCTAAGCATATTTTAAGAAAAACGTAATGTTATGAAGGTGATTGTATTTTGGTCGTCTTTTGACGGAATACATTTAATATGGTACGATATCTACAAAACCATATTTCTTTGAAAATGATTTGAAGCGGAATGTTTAAGACACGTGGCATATAAAGCAATTGAGTTGAGAAACTTAATTTTAGACAGTATTGTATCAGTACATCGAGAAACATTTTTCACCATATTTCTTTACTTTGCTGTCATTATGTGCTCCAAGATGTTGAACGGTTTCCTTGCAACAGTGGATAGGTTACGTTTATAAATGTTTACGCGATCTACAAACGTAATATGTTACAATAATTTCACCCATGTTATTTTCTAAGCATATCGACAGAACGACTATAAAAATTACTACAGCTACTACTTAAGGAATTATTTTGTTCTAACATTCTGTGAGGTACTTGTACTATAAGACCTATAATGTTTAAGAGACGCTCGGATGCCGTTGTAGTAAATAATTCCCATTTTAATGAGCTTGATAAATTTTTATTTGTATGTGCTATCACTGAACACATGACCACATGGGAAAATAACATTTGGAAGAGCAGGCCCACAACTTTCGTCATTTGACATTTCCAAATTGATACTTATCTGAATTGATAAACATACTATTTGAACAAAGTGCATGAACAATACGCGCCAATTTAAATATGCTCTGCAATTCACCACATAAGATTAACCAACAATTAAAACCACTGGCACCATTGAGGAATTGAAAACATTTTTTGTAATTAAGAAAAAATTATCAAGATATCCCACCCCTTGAGGCTGTAAATTTACAGGTAATATTTAATGACAGCTAAATAAAAGATCTCCGTAAAAGAAATTCGCCAAACTATCAACAGACAATTTTGACATTAAGATAGCTAGACATAAATAGCCTTAAAAAACGATCTAAATCTGGACAAGTCGAACAACAAAAATGAAGCAATATTTGAATGATACAGAGTGACATTTGTTAAAACATTATTTACTGAAAGGCAGGATTTTAAAAAATAACCTTCAGTTTAAGGGAAAATTTTGTATGCAAGGCTCTGCCGTAGGAAACTTGTACAATTAGGCTCACTAGTAATCTGAGTGAAATAAGTATAACTGACTGAATTTAAAACGCACAGCAACATGAAAACACGACGTCTACATAGAGAGGGAGGCATTAAAACAGTAACCTTTAGGCGGCACAGCGAAAGGCTGATAAAACTCAACTTTATCTGTAGACAGGCGACATGAACAAACTTCTACACCACGGTGCGGCGCCGCCCAAACACAAGCCGATACCGCAAACACAGAGGTGTCACACCAACAGGCATCCCGATCGCGGCAGGCGCTCTACAACCACGCGAGAGCCCGAACTTCTGGAACACGATTTCCAAAAGCTGTCAGAAAGAATACCATAGTCTAAACACAGATAAATTAAGCCAACATAACTAAACCTCTTCTAACGTTACTCGCCAAAAGACGCCGTTAGAAATTAATTCAAAGAAACCAGAAAATTATTCATTCAGATGCGCATCTACAAATACGTTTACACGTTTTAAAATAACAATGAGTTTAAAACAAGAAAAATTTACAACACCACTCGTCAATGTACCTCAAAGTCCAAAGCTAATTTGAGCCAGACAAAAAGAAGTGAACAAATGAAAGTCCAGTAAACATACTTTAAATGTAAGGCCTTACCAATATAGATCCGGCAGAGGGCCGTTAGTGCAATCAGTGTCTTAGAAGATGCATAAGCCTTACACCTTTATAATTGATGGTATTTAGCATAACCTTTTAGCCACCAAGAAATACATCGAAGTCTTAAGCTTGCACAATAAGGTCCGAAGCAATTAAAACACACATTTACAATAGCCTCTAAAATCACAAAATTTCATTTTGAGAAAAACACATATCTGAAGAAAATAATAAATGAGATCCAACAAATCTTAAAATTGTCCGTAAGTACTAATCTATGTTCCGATTTTAAGTCACAACTTGGCCTATAAAGTCTCATAATTCTCAAAATCATACACGGTAAACTACACACACACCAATGGACTCTGAATAAACAGTATGGTAACTGCTCCATCAAAATGAACTGCAAAAAATCTCAGAGAGCCATGCAAGGCAGGAACCGAGTAAGCACACAGGTAAATACGAGTAATACCGGCCGTTTCACAAGAAGTGCTGTCCAGTCCAAACATTTGAAATTGCAGTCAACGACGGAAGGCCAAATCTGCAATTACAGCAGCCCAATACAATCGGGGGCGGCTCCCATCACCAATAACGGCGACCATTCGTCAAAGACACATTCTGGCTCATCAGCGCGCAGATGGTTTTAAAAACTGGCCACCGTCAGACAGCGTTGTACCCCAGGACTCGGCTCTTACTAACTCCAGGCGGGCGAGCAGTGCTTTCCTTCACGTGCTTAACGATAAGTAAGCTTTTTAGTGTACACTACAATCACACCATCTGCTGAGACGCCAGTAAGTCAGAAAAATAAACGAGCCAAAGACTCGACACTAGCCGGCAAGGCTCAGTATGAAAATCACTTTTAACGTTCGCTGTTACTCTAGGTTAGTTGTACAAGTACTGAAATACACAGATAACGTTTTTATCAAATGAATTCAGTTTAACGGTAAGGAATGTTATGGCATTTGTGTTAATTATCTGTTTCGCTCATCATGAGACTGCTCTGGGCAGATTAGTGCCCTTGGAGACATCCTTACTTCAGGCCAGATTAAATTGCACGGAGCTGATGTACATTACTTTTTACGCACGTGTTACTATAACGCATTAGGCAACAGATTGTACGTGCCGGACTAATCTTAAATTTCCTTTTAGCACTCTTTCTTTACATTACTGGAATCATTTCCTGCCACAGTCAAAACTACTTTAAGATTAAATTAAACTACCTTTTACTACACTTTGGCAAAAGTTATTACTAGAGAAGAACATACTTATTAATTTAAAACAATAATCAAGTTGTTGTTTCGCAATGAGACGTACATAAAACAATCTCTTGTGCGTGTGTTTCACAATTGCTGCAGTGCTGCTAACTTAAATACTATTTGAGAAAATAATTTAGTGTATAATTAGCGTACGAATAGAGGTTGTTCACTTGTCGCAAACTGCAAAAGACACTGTGTTTTAAATCAAACTGAAATTTTTTCCACAATTAATGATGCTACTACAAACTACGCCACACAGCATCTGCCCTTAATTTTTATATTTTGTTACCAGAATCACTACTTCCAATTTTCTCTTTAGAAGACAATACACAAAACTCACAAATTTTCTGAGGATTGTGGCTACCGTTGTAGAAATTAGTTATTTAACGTTCACTTCATTTTTCAGATACGACAATGGCTCCCCCGACTCTTTTACGACCATCCAATGAGCCCTCCATGTCGTCTGGTGCGTCTGGTGGCTGGTATCATCGGAGATGACCTGGAGGTAGTGGATGTAAAGGACTCTGGTATTGACATGAAGTCGACCGATATGTTGGAGGTAAAGTATGTGTTAACTGTTACCAAAATTAGTATACTTATAGGGTGCAAAAATATTTTTACGTACCTTGAGACACGAGACACTGTCTAAAGGCAGACTTTTTATTTTCTTTGAATGAGAAAGTAAGTACTTGGAAAGCTTTGTTATGACCCTGGTGAGCCTGTACACGCTATCCCCAGATGTAACACCAGTGGTCTGCTTTCTGTGCGGTCATGAGAGGTGTGTTTCAGACGTGTGGAGTCAGGGGACGATTTCGTGGTGTCCACTGTCTTGAGTTTTAACGTTTATCACTGAAACAGTAGGAATCTTTGCTAAAGTTCAACAGTCCCTTGATAACAGATTCAATTTTGGCTTGGACATTCATAGTGCAAATGCCAGGTCATTGCCATTGTAACAATGAGTTAGTAGTAAGAAAGTGTCTCGATAGGTAAATGGGTAGGTGTTAGACCAAAAGCCTCTGGTTCTACACAGAGACAGCAGTCGGATTTTTTCTGCCTCCTTTAGCATACGACAATTATATGTGTACATGAAAAATGCCAAATTGCCCCGTGGTTGGGTTCTGCGTAAGTCAGTTCGAAGACAAGGGCATACTAACTGCAACAAGACGTTCCCCAATTAAGTATTGCGTCAACCGTTAGGTTGTGGAGAGTATTACATACTTATTCCAATTATTTTCTGTCACAATAACAATCTCTGACCTCCACTTTCTTAGCTATAGTTGTTTATCTACGTGTACTTTTAATTACTATAAATTTGAAAATGTAGTTTTTATTTCTCTATATACACTACTGACCATGAAAATTGCTACACCAAGAAGAAATGCAGATTATAAACGGATATTCATTGGACAAATATATTATACTAGAACTGACATCTGATTGCATTTTCACGCTGTTTGGGTGCACAGATCCTGAAAAATTATTACCGGTACCCAGAACAACCACTTCTGACCGTAATAATGGCCTTGATACGCCTGGGCACTGAGTCAAACAGAGCTTGGATGGCGTGTACAGGTACAGCTGCCCATGCAGCTTCAACACGATGCCACAGCTCATCAAGAGTAGTGACTGGCGTATTGTGACGAGCCAGTTGCTCGGCCGCCATTGACCAGACGTTTTCAATTGGTGAGAGATCTGGAGACTGTGCTGGCCAGGGCAGCAATCGAACATTTTCTGTATCCAGAAAGGCCCGTACAGGACCTGCAAAATGCGGTCGTGCATTATCCTGCTGAAGTGTACGGTTTCGCAGGGATCGAATGAAGGGTAGAGCCATGGGTCGTAACACATCTAAAATGTAACGTCCACTGTTCAAAGTGCCGTCAATGCGAACAATAGGTGACGGAGACATGTAACCAATGGCACCCCATACCATCACGCCGGGTGATACGCCAGTATGACGATGACGAATACACGCTTCCAATGTGCGTTCACCGCGATGTCGCCAAACATGGATGCGACCATCATGACGCTGTAAACAGAACCTGAATTCATCCGAGAAAATGACGTTTTGCCATTCGTGCACCCAGGTTCGTCGTTGAGTACACCATCGCAGGCGCTCCTGTCTGTGATACAGCGTCAAGGGTAACCGCAGCCATGGTCTCCGAGCTGATAGTCCGTGCTGCTGCAAACGTCGTCGAACTGTTCGTGCAGATGCTTGTTGTCTTGCAAACGTCCCCATCTGTTGACTCAGCGATCGATCTGTTACAGCCATGCGGATAAGACGCCTGTCATCTCGACTGCTAGTAGTAATAATGAGCGTTATGGCATTGGTGGCCGGGAGACCCCTCGCGGGGCTGTTCGGCCGCCGCTCCGTAAGTTCTTCAACGCCAGTACGGCGACTTGCGAGTGAATGAGGATGAAATGATGTTGAAAGACACACAACACCCAGTCATCTCGAGGCAGAGAATATTCCTGCCCCGCCGGGAATCGAACCCGGGACCACGTGCCCGGGAAGCGAGAACGTTACCGCAAGACCACGAGCCGCGGACTCGACTGCTATTGATGCGATGCCGTTAGGATCCAGCACGGCGTTCCGTATTACCCTCCTGAACCCACCGATACCATATTCTGCTAACAGTCATTGGATCTCGACCAACGCGAGCAGCAGTGTCGCGATAGATAAACCGGAATAGCAACAGGCTAAAATCCGACCTTTATCAAAGTCGGAAACGTGATGGTACGCATTTCTCCTCCTTACACGAGGCATCGCAACAACGTTTCACCAGGCAACACCGGTCTACTGTTGTTTGTGTATGAGAAACCGGTTGGAAACTTTCCTCATGTCAGCACGTTGTAGGTGTCGCCACCGGCGCCAACCTTGTGTGAATGCTCTGAAAAGCTATTAATTTGGATATCACAGCATCTTCTTTCTGTCGGTTAAATTTCGCATCTTAGCACGTCATCTTCGTGGTGTAGCAATTTTAATGGCCATTAGTGTAGATACTGGACAGCAGTGGTGAGAGTCCACATTCTTGCATTATTCCTTTGCTTATCGTTTCATTCTTTTTGTGTTAGCATGGAATTGCTCTTCGATTTTTGTATGGATGATGAATTAATCTTCGGTCTCTGTATCATACTTTAAGGTTTCTTGAGAGCTCTGAACAGAAAGAACGGTTTTTCGATATCAGGGGAAGGGATTAGTAGCTCTGTAAGTGCTTGGTATATTCTCGTGTACTGTCATAACAGTTACTCGCTTTTCTCTGTGTCTTCTAATCATGAGCTAGTCGTGTAACAGCTATTTTCGTTCTAAACAGTATATAGTGATATTTAGTTAATACTTTGGAGCGTATGACACAATGTTCAATATAGGGTGGCCTTCATATTTTTTTAGCTCCTTTTATCGTAGGGTTTGCTATCAGGATAGTTTTCTCAAAATCTTTGGTAGCTTTCCTGATTTGTATATGTCATTATATACTAAGTATAAGGCTTTTGCCTTATTTCCTAAAGCTGGCAGAAGTCCACCTGAAAATTGACACTTTCCTAAAGCTTTTCGTGGATTAATCTCCCCTCACGCTTCGTTGAATTTCAAAGTATTACTGGTCTCAGTTCATCTCCTTATTCAGTTTGCTTTCCCTGCCTTTGGAATTCCCGACTCGGCTGTCCTTCATATATCTCCTCTTACAGTCATTCCATCTAAGAAATAAGTATTTTACTTCCGTTAAGACCGCTCGTACTTTGTATTCAGTACTCGGCGTAGCCTCTTATACTATTGTAAACTAATTACTCATTTCTGTAATAGTGTTGCTCTTTTTAGTTTTACTTATACATTCATTCTCAGCTCATGTGAATCTTTCCCCATTTCCAGGCATTAGACATGAGTACGTTCTTGTCTTTGGTTGTTAGAAAAGAGTGTCAGTAATTACAAGCAATTTGCTCGAATGAAATTCAGTGAGTTTCTCCCCTCTTTTAGTTCTATACCGAACAACATAAACTATTACTGTGTTGTGGTTTTTATCATCTCCACTGCTGCATTATAATGTCAGAGAAATATCAGACTATCTTTATCACTGACTCTAGCTCAGTGGCCGTCAAAATTCGACCCGAATCACGTATTAGTGCTACCCTCGGTTCTCAGCCGTATTTTATGATAACATGCATCTGGCAGCTAGCAGCTGAACCCAAAACCCCTAGCTGACGTTAAGAGCTTCTAAAGTGTGTAGTTTTCCTGATTCGTAAAAGAAAAATAAATAGCAAACTGAAGTAACATGAGTGCGTAATATAGAGACGGTCTCTACAAATGCGGTACATGTTTGTAGCAAGGAATATTATATTAAATTAAGGCTGTTGTAATACAACGCAGTGAGTAGAAGAAAAATGAATTCCAAACATTTAGCAACATAATGCATTTAAATATAAGCACGATTACTGTTATTAGTCAATTAATCATTCGGCCACACGGACTTAACAGCAACACTTCATCAAGCAATTATTGTGTCACACTTTTGGGGTCGATGAGGGTGGCAGCAGTCTGAATCAGAGAACAGTCGACATAAAGTATTACGAATGGTGCCGACTTTTAACGATCGGCACTTAGAGAAATGCTGCCAACTTAGCACCCTATACTATAATTAGTGTAGTGGGCCCTCATAACATACTAACTTTCCTTGGTTGACAATAAGAGCGGTAGATATACGGACCGAGGAGCCATTTCACAATGAAACTTCGTGGCAAATTAAAACTGTGTTCCGGACGGAGACTCGAACTCGGGACCTTTGCCTTCCGCGGGCAAGTGCTCTACCAACTGAGCTACCGAAGTACGACTCACGACCCCTCCTTACAGCTTCAATTCTGCCAGTACCTCGTCTCCTACCTACCAAACTTCACAGAGACTCTCCTGCAAACCTTGCAGAACTAGCACTCCTGAAAGAAAGGATATTGCGGAGACATGGCTTGGACACAGCCTGGGGGATGTTTCCAGAACGAGATTTTCGCTCTACAGCGGAGTGTGCGCTGATATGAAACTTATATGAAACTTCCTGGCAAATTAAAACTGTGTGCCGGACCGAGACTTGCTCAGGACCTTTGGCTTTCGCGGGCAAGTGCTCTACCAGGAAGTTTCATATCAGCGCACATTCCACTGCAGAGTGAAAATCTCATTTTGGAAACATTCCCCAGGCTATGGCTAAGCTATATCTCCGCAATATCCTTTCTTCCAGGAGTGTTAGTTCCTCAAGGTTCGCAGGAGAGCTTCTGTGAAGTTTGGAAGGTAGTAGATGAGGTACTGGCGAAACTGAAGTTGTGAGGAAGGGTCATGGGTCGTGCTTGGGTTGCTCAGTTGGTAGAGCACTTGCCCGCGAATGGCAAAGGTCCTGAGTTCGAGTCACCATCCGGCACACAGTTTTAATTTTCCGGGAAGTGCCATATCAGCACACACTCCGATGCAGAGTGAAAATCTCATTCTGGCACTTCACAATGTCAGTACTGGCTCTTGAGCAGAAAAGTTTGCCGACCACTGCTGTGCCTATTTGTAGTTCTCCCTCGCCTCTGTGTCCATGAAGATATGGGTACGTATGCTTGTATTAGCTATGCACCCTTTCGTTCAGTTTTTCTAACTGGGCCATGATTGATCTATCACCTTACCCCCATCTGTTATACACTTGAATACCAGGTTTTATTTTCCCAATATGAAATCTACACCGCTGGATCCTTGAGTGATACTCCACTGTCTGGCAAACGCTCTTCGCCGGTCCCTAATACGCAAATTATTAGTCTTTCCGTTTCTTCACATCCGCTACTGCTCTACTTTGCAATTACCTAACATCCTATGTTTCCAGTCGATTTGCTGTTTTTTATTTTAAGTTTTGTTTTAAAGTTCTTGTAGAGCTACGTCCGCTGGAGAGTCAGGTAGGTGGCTACTCTGATTGATTTCACGTAAGGAGAAGACATTATACAATTTTCTATGGGATTTAAATGGAGTGGTTTACCGTTCCCATCTCCTTTCCCATACCACTGACTAGTTCAGTGATTCTTCTGACTTTTAGGGTGGTTTTCCATCCTAAAGCAAAATAAGAGGGATGTATCAGCCTCAGCGAACGGAAAATGATAAACCATAGGGTCATAATGGTAGAGAGAGGAAAAGAGGGCAGTGCCATGAGCTGTTAACATAGAGCAGGGACCGAGCAACTGCCATAAAGAGTAGGCAAATCTCTGTCAGGTACCAATGACCCCGCAGAGCGCGCACGACCGAATAGAAATCGGGGCAGTTCCTTATCAATGGCATTCTCCAACTAATAAAAGATCAGTATTCGTCAGAGAGACAGCAGTCCGAAATTCAGATAATGTCCTTCGCTGCTATCAATTCGAGAAATGATAATATTAACATTGTTCACAGCTGAAGTTTTAACTTAATGATATTTACTTCTTATGTGTGACCATTTAAACTTTATTGTAAATTACGATACGTATCAGAATTGATTACCAAGAATCGGTGGCCTTTCAGGGATAGTAATTTGGTTTGATTCACTGTTCTTTCCCAATGGGATAGTAATTTGGTTTGACTCACTGTTCTTTCCCAATTTATTAACACTGATTTCAAACTGTGACGAAACTACAGTTCTACTGCATTCTGATTGTGGTAAAAGTGGAGTAGGATTCGAGAAATAATACATGACCATTTTATTAAATAATAAAGAAGTGACTCTTCAAACGTAGGTTACTTGAGAGGATATGTCTATTATGCATCAATTTCCTGTCTCTACTAACAGCCGCAAATTGTCGTTCTCTAATATTCGGACAGATATATATTCAAAGCTCCAGCAGCGTTCTCCGCAAATAAGTTTCTTTCCAAAGAAATTTTCACAGCTTTGAGCAGAAACGCGTGAGTGGAATCACTGGACAGTACTGCAAAGGTCTCACGATCAATCACTCGCACCTGCTCACGAGGAACCAGCCAACTAGCGCGCTAACAGTTCGAATGGTTCAAATGGCTCCAAGCACTATGGGACTTAACATCTGAGGTCATCAGTCCCTTAGACTTAGAACTACTTAAACCTAACTAACCTAAGGACATCGCACACATCCATGCCCGAGGCAGGATTCGAACCTGCGACTGTAGCAGCAGCGCGGTTTCGAACTGAAGCGTGTAGAACCGCTCGGCCACAGCGGCCGTAGCGCTAACAGTCTCCCACCTTCTTCACTACTAATAAGCGCACTGTGTTTTCACTATACACTGCATTTTCAAATTTGAAAAGATCGTGTACATGCCGAATAACAAAAAAGAATTTGTTAAATAAATGATACCAACTACTTCTCTCGGGATTTGCAAAATCCCACTGCACTTTATTCTACATAAACATCCTTTGTTTTAAGATATTAAGAGGTCGACCGCCTCACTATTCTTTGGACTTACTCACATCCGGCGTCACCCTGCATCTAAACGTAACGTATCTACCGAGCAGGCTCTCTCACTTTCTAGCATCCTCTAATTATTTCTGAATGCAGTAATTTCGTGATGAATCCGTAGATTTTCTTGTCGGGCGCGCAGTGCGCAGCGTTTTTTGGAAAAAAAATAACAAACGAAAAAAATCACAACACCAAAAAGTAATTAATGGAAACTAATTAAGCATTCATAAAACAGATCTCCACCCTGCCCTCCGACGAACTTTTTGTATCCCGCGTAGGTCTGCTCCTGTAAACTGAAGGGTAGGCCGAATGTAGGAAGTGAGTAGGAGCAGGAAAAGCAGAAGATCTCTCGGCACTGTTCTTAGAAATGGTTTTACTAAATCACAGTATTAACGGAATACATAACTTTGCACTGAGGTGCGAAGCCTTAGACCCGTTGTAAGTAGTACATAGTCTCAATAGCAAACGAAGTGTCCCGGCCGACTGCTCTTGATCAAATGGGCAGAATCTGGAGCGGAGCTCGTAGAGCTCTCCGCTCCGGCTAGAGTGCGCTGTCGTCGGTGTCTGTCGTAGTGCCAACCTAGCAGAGCTACCTGCGTTGTGGCATCGTAGCTATCGATACCACAGAGCTCTCGCTTGACATCAGTAAAGTCTCAATGGTTTGGGGTTAATGGAATGCACACTACAGGGCGTCTGGCTAGGAGATGTGCTTGAAGTAAACGATTTATAACAGTTGTGTCAATGTGGTGTCAACTGCTGTTCAAATTGCTGCTGCAGATGCATTACGATAAATCAGAGCCATACGCTGAACATGATTGTCTTCCTCTATCACGGCAGCCAGCAGTCATGTACAGCCGCTGCATTCCTCCCAAGCCTTCCTGCATTATCGCAGAAGGAAAACCCAGCTTCTTGTAGCCCTATTATACGTCTTCGTTCAAACTCAGTGAGGTGTTGATGATGGTACCGTTGTCAGCTTAAAGGGATTCTTGACTAACATCAACTCAGCACTTCCATTCTCAAGACCGTTACAGCTTGTATCTGAAGCAAAGCTGATTTACATCCTTATAGAGGCGTTACCAGCGCCACTCTTATACGACCGGTGCGAAATTTGAACAGACATCATCTTTCAAATGTAGAAACATGCCTGCCAACTTCCTGTGGCGTTCGCTGTGTTATTCAGTGGTTTGGTATTTAATTAATTTGTAAATGAAAATGATAATCTTATTTTATTACATTGAGTAATTACTAAATAATTTTTCTCCCGGCTAATGATTCGATCAAGTTGCTAAAGAACTCCAAGTTAACTTTGTGTTAAAGTGTTGTCTGTAAGTTGTGTGTCTCTAAATCACAGTTCATACAACAGATTCTATACAACTATTGATTATGTTGGTAACAGTTATCTTCAGCAAAATGATCATTAAAACAGCGAATATCAGCCGCGCACAACACTGACGTGTGTTACCTGAAACAATATTCTTCGCAACGCGCAACGCGTGCGTCATTAATTTCGGTTCCATACATCAGCAAGGGAAGTTTGTTATATGGATCGTGCTATGTAGACAGTTTTTAATGAACCAATCTGATTCGAATTATTTTCATTAAAATGTGTTCGGGACCACCGGAGCACATTTGTTTTTACACATTTTTATTACCTTCGGCATTTATGTCTGCAGAGTTGCGTAATTTGAATTTGCCGCTGAGATAATTGTTAAGATGGCGGCAGACAATTGATAGAGACTTTCTATTGTTAGAGAAAATTTAACAGGATAAGTGTTTGAAATGCTTATTAACCTGTACTTTCATATTGTGCACTATTTAGACTAATTTTCATCAAGCAAACCTTTGATTTTTTTCTAAGGAAAACACAGATAAAAACGCGATATAAATCGCTATCATCAATGACCGCGCTCCTTGCAGCGGAAAGAAAGAATTAACACAGATAATGCTTATTGAGAGAGGAAGTAAAGTTACAAATAATTATTCACTCATATTTATAGTAATAATGAACTCTATTCTCAAGTAATAATTAACAAATAATTACAATTTCTTAACAGACCTCAGTTTTATGTGCGTCTTGGGTCCGCAACCTACAAAAGCCAACCAACAAAAGGTAAAAACAAAGGAAGACAAACGCAGATCATAAAAGGATTTCATAATTATCATTGTCTTTGTATGATACACATCGATATGTCCAATTACATCATAAAATATTATATAAACAATTCATATTTATTTCACTGTTTCTTCATATGCCGGATAGATAATGTTTATAACTGTTCGAGGCATAATTTCCTCTCGTCACACTGTAGCTAAAATTTATCTCGTGGATGTTACATTCCGTTTATATCGCATAACTTCTTCTTGGTGTTACGATTGTTTTCCTTCGGTGTATTAGTGGACGTTCGAGGACACTTTCAGTGAGATGTCTGAATGTCTGCGGAGGAACGGCAGCCCAGACTTTCTGAACAGTAGAAACCAGAGAAAGTAGTGCTATTGAAGACTAGGGTATGCGGCTAATCCACGTTATGCCCCTTTTCAAAGGTTCTCCATTGGGTTCAGTTTGGAACTCTGGGTAGGTCAGTTCATTTCAAGACTGTTATTGTCCACAAACCACTGTCTCACAGTTGCTGCTTTATGATAGGGTGGACTGTCATGCTCGGTCAAACAGTTGCTATCTCCAAATACTTGAACTATTGTATGCAATACACAATGCTGCAAAATGTGTTCATATCAATCCGCTTTAAGCATTTTCTTAGGCGTAAGAAAGAGGTCACAACCTAACCATGAAAAAGTGACGTTCTACAGGTATTCACCAAACTCTAAGACTACCATGGGATTTCCACGAGTTATAGCGTGCTTGTTCCGTCGGGCGCTCAGCGTTGTCCAGTTACTGCCGCACCGTATTGAGTAGAGTAGATATCTGCTGCTTCTGGAACTGAAATATCTACATTAGCTGTGTGGCATCGAACGCTTGCGGCTGTGGCGCCTGAGAAGGGGCAGGATAGGCGGGGTGGCATTCTGGAAGGGACAAAGGCAAGGCAAGCAGACAAAATAAGGACAAAGCAAAGAAAATTTCTGCAACGTTCAAATGAAAACACTGATTAGCAGGAACGACAAGAAACTGTTAAAGCAAATGAATGCCCCTGCAAATAAAAGACAAGAGAGAATTAAGGCGCCAACAAACACAAAATGCTTTGGCTGTCAGGCGCGGGATTAGTGCGGAACTCCTCGCTGCCAGTGTGGGCTCCTGCCCACTCGTCTCTTATAAGATGCCTAAAGGATGCTGCTTTCTCGGATAGCAATACAACAATTCAAGCAAATCACATTAATGGGTTTTACTACAATAAAGTAGATTGACAATACTTAAATGGCTCTGAGCACTATGGGACTCAACTGCTGAGGTCATTAGTCCCCTAGAACTTAGAACTAGTTAAACCTAACTAACCTAAGGACATCACAAACATCCATGCCCGAGGCAGGATTCGAACCTGCGACCGTAGCGGTCTTTCGGTTCCAGACTGCAGCGCCTTTAATCGCACGGCCACTTCGGCCGGCGACAATACTTAAATTTCGTTTACAAGATCGTGTCGTAAGCGAATGGCGACAGCAAACAATCAATGTCTTTCGCGATATACAAAGTGGTTTCTTCTAGTGTCCGTCTTCTACTGTCCGGCCGAGGCTGGCAGGAGCGGTGCTTATATTCTCTTCTGCATTATACAGGGATGTTTGGATAGTTTTGATCAGATAGTGTACAAACACTTGAAAACTCTGTAAAGCGGCCTAGTCGACCCAGGCTAACACGAAACGGGGAGGAAGGGGTTCCACTCAAGTAAAAAATCACAAGCCACATTAGTCCCCAGCACGCAAGTAAACCGGTGCAAAAGGTCCGACACGCGTACACCACTTCCGATCCAGCTTCAAACTGCCAGCTTTGTTTCTTTACTTTATTGTTATTTTATTTCCCCGCGAAGGAGCAGGCTATCAGCGGATAAAACCACTCCCCAGCCAAAGGTTTTATGCTTACACTGCAAATTTTGTGGAAATGGATGTCCGGTTTGCACAGAATGGTTTGGCAGTCAGGGGCTTGTATTTTTAGCCAGTAAGCAGATCGTAATAATACTTAGGAAGTATACTTTTGTGCGATCATGCACTTTCTTGAATGGAGCAATACCTATTGACATTAACAAACTAAAAGTGGGGTAATTTAGAATGTCAGTGGGGTCTGTTGCAGGATTCTAGTACCAGTCCTTTACGAGATAACCGTATTCTGAAAAGTTTCCACACCAATACTTGTTTGTGCCATTTTACTTGCGTAGTTGCTAGGTACGACGTTGTTATGTTTGCTTACAGTGTGATTGTGTGTTTCTTGAGTGCATTGCAACTTGCTAGTCAGTTAGAGTGTGACAATCTTAGCAGTAAGTCGTGGATGGGGGATCGTATTTACCAGTGCAGAGAAAGCCGACATGCTCGTAGTGTATGGAGATTGTAGGAAGAAGGAAGTGCATTCTTGTACGCTGTGTGCACTAAGATATCCCAATAGACGTCAACCATCTCGGCAGTTATTTATCGACGTTCTCAACGTGAAAGTGGTAGTGTAACACCTACACAACGGCAGGGAAGCAAATAAGTGACGACAGAAGAGAGGGAGATTAATGTTCCTGCTGCTCTTGAAGCTGACCCTCACGTTAGTTCCCGCGCAATCGCAAAAGGATGTGGCAGAATCAGGCCAGTGTCCTACTCATTTTCCGTCGATACAAGTTCCATCTCTGTCCATCTAGAGCTGCATAGCCACGATTATGAGACTCATGGTAACTTCTGCACTTGGGCATTAAGACAGGATGCTCCAGATATATCATGCATCTTGTTTAGTGATGAAGCCACATTTACGAATCATGGCCAGTTAACCCGCCGAAACATACATTGTCTGCTGACACTTGTCTGCTGACAAACCCAGTTGGCCAGAATGAGATTTTCACTCTGCAGCGGAGTGTGCGCTGATATGAAACTTCCTGGCAGATTAAAACTGTGTGCCCGACCGAGACTCGAACCCGGGACCTTTGCCTTTCGCGGGCAAGTGCTCTACCATTCTGGAAACATCCCCCAGGCTGTGGCTAAGCCATGTCTCCGCTATATCCTTCCTTTCAGGAGTGCTAGTTCTGCAAGGTTCGCAGGAGAGCTTCTGTAAAGTTTGGAAGGTAGGAGACGAGATACTGGCAGAAGTAAAGCTGTGAGTACCGGGCGTGAGTCGTGCTTCGGTAGCTCAGATGGTAGAGCACTTGCCCGCGAAAGGCAATGGTCCCGAGTTCGAGTCTCGGTCGGGCACACAGTTTTAATCTGCCAGAAAGTTTCAAACCCAGTTGGCTTCGTCAGGTGGAACGTCAGAGTACGTGGAGTGTAAACGTATGGTGTGGGACAGTGAACCTCAGCTCATAGGCCCGTGGTTCATAGACGGAACACTAAACGCGCACAAGTATCGCAGCCTCCTAACAGCCCATCTTCCACGGCTACTGGAAGACGTTCCTCTGCAGTCTAGGAGGAACCTGTGGTACCAGCATGACAGCTGTACAGCCCATAGTGCACAAAGAACGACAGCATGTCTTCGTAAATTGTTTCCAAATCGTTGGATTGGATGCAGAGGAGCTGTACCCTGGCCGGTCCGTTCCCTGGTTTTGACGCCTGTACACAGTTTTCTGTGGGAATAGCTGGAAGACGCTGTCTACAAGGACATACCAACTTCACCTGATCATATGTAACGACGTATTAGTGGAGCCTGCTCCGAAATCTCCACTGAAATACTAGCATGTGTGCAACAGGCGTACCGTTTCAGACTGGAAGCGTGTATTGCCACTGTCGGAAGTCGTTTTCAATACAACCTACTATAGTCAACTGTCTCGTTATAAGTCAAAATCCACGTAACTAGTGTATGCACTTGTGCTGCTCATAGTGTGTGCTACCACAGGCATAGTTAAGGGAGACGAAAAGGGTGACTGGAATTCGAGAATAGGAAAAGGAAGAGAAGGAAACGTAGTAGATGAAAATGGAATGGGGGGTGAGGAATGAAAGAGGAAGCCGACTGGTAGAATTTTACACAGAGCGTAACTTAATCATAGCTAACACTTGGATCAAGAATCATAAACGAAGAGTGTGTACATGGAAGAAGCCTGGAGATACTGACAGGTTTCAGATAGATTATATAATGGTCAGACAGAGCTTTAGGAACCAGGTTTTAAATTGTAAGACATTTCCAGGGGCAGATGTCGACTCTGACCACAATCTATTGGTTATGAACTTTAGATTAAAACTAAAGAACCTGCAAAAAGGTGCGAATTTAAGGAGATGGGACCAGAATACTGACAGAACCAGAGGTTGTAGAGAGTTTCAGGGAGAGCATTAGGGAACGATTGACAAGAATTGGGGAAGAAAATACAGTAGAAGAATAACGGGTAGCTTTGAGAGATGAAATAGTGAAGGCAGCAGAGGATCAAGTAGGTAAAAAGACAAGGGCTAATAGAAATCCTTGGGTAACAGAAGAGATACTGAATTTAATTGACGAAAGGAGAAAATATAAAAATGCAGTAAATGAAGCAGCCAAAAAGGAATACAAACGTCTCAAAAATGAGATCGACAGGAAGTGCAAAATGGATAAGCAGGGACGGCTAGAGGACAAATGTAGGGATGTAGAGGCGTATATCACTAGGGTTATGATAGATACTGCCTGCAGGAAAATTAAAGAGACCATTCGAGAAAAGAGAACCACTTGCATAAATATCAAGAGCTCAGATGGAAACCCAGTTCTACGCAAAGAAGGGAAAGCAGAAAGGTGGAAGAAGTACATAGAGGGTCTATACAAGGGCGATGTTCTTGAAGACAATATTATGGAAATGAAAGAGTATGTAGATGAAGATGAAATGGGAGATATGATACTGCATGAAGACTTTGACAGAGCACTGAAAGACCTGAGTCGAAACAAGGCCCTGGGAGTAGACAGCACTCCATTAGAACTACTGATAGCCTTCGGAGAGCCAGCCCTGACAAAACTCTACCATCTGATGAGCAAGATGTATGAGACAGGCGAGATGCCCTCAGATATCAAAAAGAATATAATCATTCCAATCCCAAAGAAGGCAGGGGTTGACAGATGTGAAAATTACCGAACTATTAATTTAATAAGCCACGGCTGCAACTAACACGAATTCTTTTACAGACGAATGGAAAAACTGGTAGAAGCCGACCTCGCTGGATATCAGTTTGGATTTCGTAGAAACGTTGGAACACGTGAAGCAATACTGACCCTACGACTTGTCTAAGAAAATAGATTAAGGAAAGGCAAACCTACGTTTCTAGTATTTGTAGACTTAGAGAAAGCTTTGACAATGTTGACCGAATACTCTGTTTCAAATTCAGAAGGTGGCAGGGGTAAAATACAGGGAGCGAAAGGCTATCTACAATTTGTACAGAAACCAGATAGCAGTTGTAAGAGTCGAGGGGCATGAAAGGGAAGCAGTGGTTGGAAAGGGAGTGAGACAGGGTTGTAGCCTATCCCCGATGTTATACAATCTGTATATTGAGCAAGCAGTAAGGGAAACAAAACAAAAATTCGGAGTAGGGATTAAAATCCATGGAGAAGAAATTAAAAATTTGAGGTTCGCCGATGACATTGTAATTCTGTCAGAGACAGCAAAGGACCTGGAAGAGCAGCTGAACGGAATGGACAGCGTCTTCGGAGGAGGATATAAGATGAACATCAACAAAAGCAAAACGAGGATAATGGAATGTAGTCGAATTAAATCGGGTGATGGCGAGGAAATTAGATTAGGAAATGAGACACTTAAAGTAGTAAAGGAGTTTTGCTATTTGGGGAGCAAAATAACTGATGATGGTCGAAGTAGAGCGGATATAAAATGTAGACTGGCAATGGAAAGGAAGGAAGTCGTTTCTGAAAGTATTTGTATGGAGTGTAGCCATGTATGGAAGTGAAACGTGGACGGTAAATAGTTTGGACAAGAAGAGAATAGAAGCTTTCGAAACGTGATGCTACAGAAGAATGCTGAAGATTAGATGGGTAGATCACATAACTAATGAGGAGGTATTGAATAGAATTGAGGAGAAGAGAAATTTGTGGCACAACTTGACTAGAAGAAGGGATCGGTTGGTAGGACACATTCTGAGGCATCAAGGGATCACCAATTTAGTATTGGAGGGCAGCGCGGAGGGTAAAAATCGTAGAGGGAGACCAAGAGATGAATACACTAAACAGATTCTGAAGGACGTAGGTTGCAGTAGGTACTGGGAGATGAAGCAGCTTGCACAGGATAGAGTAGCATGGAGAGCTGCATCAAACCAGTCTCTGACCTGAAGACCACAACAACAACAACAACAACAACCACAGGTGTAGTAAAGCATGGTGTGGGAACTTCGCGAAAGGTTGTTATTGTGGTCTTCAGTCCTGAGACTGGTTTTCCGAAATACCATGCCTCGTACTAGAATCCTGCAACGAAAACCATTAACTTCATAATTTACCTTATTTTGTTAATGTCAACTGGAATTG
This sequence comes from Schistocerca americana, assembly GCF_021461395.2. Taxonomy (NCBI): domain Eukaryota; kingdom Metazoa; phylum Arthropoda; class Insecta; order Orthoptera; family Acrididae; genus Schistocerca; species Schistocerca americana. The sequence continues at coordinate 873,943,298 of NC_060120.1, read as the reverse complement.
TCCTATTTAAAAGTGTAGTTTGCACAAAAATGCACTTTCGAATTATTATTACAATTTATTGATTGCCTAACAATAATAGCCCCTGATTACCATTTCATTCTGTGAAACCTGCTCATAAATAGCACTTTCCATATCTGCAGTATTTTCTGTGTAAATTTTAGGTGATTCGCCTTGTATATTTAACCTAAGTAGCCAATTCAGTTTTTTATTTCTTTACTGTAATTTCATTCCCTCATCCCAAGCGGCGAAGGTGGGCTGGCAGCGGAATAATACTCCACATTTCAGCCTAAAGAGTTTGGATACTCCACATTTCAGCCTAAAGAATTTGGATACAAACGCGAGTTAAGAATTTTAAAAGATTGAATTGTGGAACGTTTTTTAAAAAAAATGCATATAACGACGCATTTCATTGATGGCATTTACAATTACACATAGGAAAACGTTGTTATAAATGTTTAAAAAAATTACTTGCGAGGAAGTTAAAATAAAAAAAAATGTACTGCATTACACTCGTATGAGAGGGACCTGCATATTGGACTAGTAAAGTGAAGAAAGGGCTTCGATCGGTTCTTTTCAGCTAGTTGGTGTTGATGAGGCTACTGGGTGCAGGTTGGTTGGCTTGTGGGATAAGTGCAATGTTGGAGAAAGGTACGAAAATGGGGTTCGCGTAATGCATAGATCGGATGGAGGCCAGGTAAACGTCAAGACGAGGAGATAAAACAGAGGGATGGGGAGGCAGAGGAACCCTGAAGTTGCCAAGGGGTAGGTAGAAGCCAGCCAAATCTGATAGGAGGGATAGACGTCAAGAAGTGGGAGTCTGTTAAAACTGCCATGGGAATGGACCAGGTGCGTCCCACTACTTTGCTTGTATCGTACCTTCCCGTATCCTGGCCCAAGCAATACGAGTTGTGCACCTTTCTGTGGTTCCATCGCATACCGACTTCTCCGTAACATCGATAAGTTTTCCGCTGAAGTGGTTCCCTCGTTCTGTCGTTTCGCAGTCGGCGTCTGAGCCTCTGTTACCTTCGCTGGTTACAAGATTTCAGATTAAGTGTTGTGCGAAGGCTCCTGTAATCCATAGTGATGAGATATAGACTGAATTTCAATGTTCGCTGTCAGAGAATTTATGAAGTACTTGTTGATCAGCAGCTCTCGCATCTGCCGTTACAAATATAATTCGACGATGACCACAACCAAGGTGTATGCGTTGTTTTGACCACATCGTTTCATCCTGACAGCAACGACTTCACTGAGGTCCACGCACTCGTAGCATACCAGTGATCTGCTGCCCGTGAAATACTCAGGGCCTATGTGACATTGGAGACGAGTACAAAATTGTTGAGGCTTTCGTGGCCACTTGTTGACAAACTGCCTATTGGCTTCTGTCTCGGGTTCTTCGGCCGACCTTCCTCTAATGATTTTTCTGACGTTTCGCCAGCACGAGTGGCTGGCATTGTCAAAGCTTCACCCTCCATTGCCGGTGGTGAACTGGAGCCGAGCTCGCGGGCGCAGACTATATGTACCTGGCGCGCCAACGTCCGAGGGCTTCTCCGCGGTCATTTCCGGTGCGGTTCTCCTCTTGCTACCTGCGACGGTCGTTCGCTGCAGTACGGGAAGCCAGGATTCGTTTACCTTAAGGCTTTCCTCTTTCTTGTTCAAACTGTTAGCGTGTTTTTGTATCTCTACAGCTTCTCTGAACAAGCGCGTGTGATAGTGTTTCTCTACAGCCAGAACTTCCGTGTCGGCATATTTTATTACGTGGTCGGTCTCATTCAGTGCGTGCTCTGCCACGGCCGATTTCTCCACCTGCCCCAACCTGCAATGTCGCTTATGCTCTTTGATCCTGGTGTTAATGGAGCGTCCAGTCATTCCGACATAAACTTTTCCGCATGTGCACGGTATGCGGTATATTCCCGACATTGCAAGTGGGTCTCTTTTCTCCTTCGCCGATCTAAGACACTCTTTGATCTTCCTTGTCGGTTTGAAAATCGTCTTTACGCCATGTTTGCGCAATATACGGCCGATTCTGTCCGTCACTCTGGGAATGTATGGCAGAAAGGCCGTACCCGACATTTCTTTTTCTGGTTCCTTGTCGGGAATATACCGCATACCATGCACATGCGGAAAAGTTTATGTCGGAATGACTGGACGATCCATCAACACCAGGATCAAAGAGCATAAGCGACATTGGAGGTTGGGGCAGGTGGAGAAATCGGCCGTGGTAGAGCACGCACTGAATGAGACCGACCACGTAATAAAATTCGCCGAAACGGAAGTTCTGGCTGTAGAGAACCACTATCACAAGCGCTTGTTCAGAGAAGCTGTAGAAATACAAAAACACGCGAACAGTTTCAACAAGAAAGAGGAAAGCCTTAAGGTAAACGGATCCTGGTTTCCCGTACTGCAGCAAACGACCGTCGCAGGTAGCAAGAGGAGAACCGCACCGGAAATGACCGCGGAGAAGCCCTCGGACGCTGGCGCGCCAGGTACATATAGTCTGCGCCCGCGAGCTCGGCTCCAGTTCACCACCGGCAATGGAGGGTGAAGCTGTGACAATGCCAGCCACTCGTGCTGGCGAAACGTCAGAAAAATCATTAGATGAACGTCGGCCGAAGAACCCGAGACGGAAGCCAATAGGCAGTTTGTCATTGGAGACGAAGTGTGATATACGTCTTGGTCCGATAGAATATACTGAAATACAGTATATTATCTTATCTGTGTGGGAAGGTCATGCAAATTACTTCTTGGTCGACTGACATCTCGAACTACAGTTTCCTCTTCGACATGACTGTACGCTGAATTGATGTACACCTGGCATTCTGAAACTCGGCCACATTGATGATGTCACAGGCTGAGATTAAGCGATGGAAGTTTTCCTCCATAAGACCAATGATAGGACTTTAACTTGATTTTGATAAATTGTTAATAACTAGTACATTTGTTGATAACAATGTCTGAAAATTGGTATTTTGACTAATATCAGCATGCTGAACATCATGGCAATCTCAGAATTGCCATTTTTCTAAAAAGTCATCGGAAGTGAATTTCCCATGGTGCTGCAAGACTAGATTGCACAACAACTAGGTTTTCGTACAATCTAGTCTTCCTTATTGCACGGCCACGGGGTATTCACTTCCGACGATTTAAAAGAAAAATGATAATTCAGATATTGCCATGATGTTTCGCATTCTGATATTAGTCAAAATACCAACGCCAAGCGTACATCGAGAACTGCCCCTCCATAGAGTATGCAACAATTGGATATATACATCAAGTTCAGGTTGTCATATGTGCATAATATATTTTATGGAAAATGAGCCAAGGATGAAAATTATGAAAATGACAAATATTACAATGAATACACAAACCAGAAATTGTCAGTGGTTAGGTTTTCATTTTTTGATATGACGATTCATGTATAGGATGTATGAATAACTGAACTGTACGCTTTCTTCCTTAGGTCACATTTTAGTTTCTGTGTCGTCATAGATACTGTTTACACAAACTTGTGTACTATGTGTTTCTCGATCATTTCAGAAAATTCCTCAACATACCATTCCTGCACTGGAAGACAACGGTCTGTATCTTGCTGAAAGGTAAGGAATAATTATTAATTACAATTATGTATCAAGTCTTTAGTGACCACTAGCTAACGATTTTCTCACATGGAGAAAAACAATACATTCTACATGAGAAGTGCACCTGATACTGATGAAAAATAATATTAAACTGAAAAAAAACATATATTAATGTTTGCTTTAGCGTTTCAGTGATAACTTTAGCATTATACTTCTTGTTCAATCTGGCAAGTATGTTGGAGGAAATCATACACGGCTTCTACAGTTCACGACGTTTAACCGCAATATTTATGTTTGACCGAGGAATGAACTACATTGACGTATTACATATGATAAATATGAAAATAGCATGGACAAACTGACGGAGTAGGTACAAGCTCCATGTTTTCTAAAAATTCTGAAAAACAAAGAATATGCTTGGGAAGCAGCACCAAACCTGCAAAACAGAGAGGCTTATAAAGAAGAATATACTGTGCATTAGAGCGAAACAGACGCATATAAAGGAGTGAAGAAAGTTTTATGAGAAAGAAACTTCACATTTGTTACCATCAAGATAACATGTACTGATTTAAGATAAGAAAAAGGACGAACTATAGAAGGTCTATCTGGTTCTAAACCAGCTGTTGTCTTGCTAAAGAATATCAACGCGGAAAAATGAGTCACCCTTTAGCAGCCCGAATAGTAGCAGTACTGAGAGAATTTCGAAGAAATACGCGGCTAGCCGAAATGTATTGGATCAAAACTGCAGACAGTCAATCCAAACAGGAAACATATATAGGCGAATAAAAGCAACGAATAAAAGCATCCTAAAGTACCTGCTAAGGACTTTCTATAAAAATGTAGACCACTAAGAAGATATTAATGGAATAATGAACGGGCGCAATCAAAAATGGCTCAAATGGCGCTGAGTACTATGGGACTTAACATCTGTGGTCATCAGTCCCCTAGAACTTAGAAGTACTTAAACCTAACTAACCTAAGGACATCACACACATCCATGCCCGAGGCAGGATTCGAACCCTCGACCGTAGCGGTCACGCGGTTCCAAATTGAAGCGCCTAGAACCGCTCGGCCACGCCGGCCGGCTTCGCAGTATCTATCTCTGAAGGTGATGCCACGCACTCTTCCTTCTTGAGTATCAGGAAATTCTCCTTTAAAATTGCTAATGAGTCGTAAATGAGTGACAAATCACAATTATTTGTCAGTTTAGGAGTATCTGTTACACGTAGTGCAATTAATGGGAGGATGTTCAGTAGGGCTGAGTATGAAATTCACACAAACAACAATTTAATTAGTATACGAGGCGGTCGGAAACAGTATGAAAAGCTTGTAAGGGTATTGCAGCTTAGGTTGCGATGAGAAATGATTGTTAAGAAAAGAATTCGATACGTTGCAACGTTTCCAAGTGAATTAGCATTGAAAGGAGCCACAATCCCGTTGCGCCCGCAAATTCAAGCAGCCCTCCAGAGAAGGTGTCCCCAGACATGTTCTGCGTTTGGGTTACTAAAACCGGACAAGAGAGCAATACAAAAACTGGGACTGTAGTAAGTATGAAACCCGACCTAAAGGCTGAACTGTGCCACGCGCTGTCACCTACGCTATGAGAACAACTGACAGTAATTGTATCTAGCGGGTCGCTTATACGCGCGCGCGCAACGTCATGATTGGATAACTTCAATCCTAATTAACTCGGAAACGGAGCAACGTGTCGAAGTTGTTTCTTAACCATTTTTTTCTCAATATAGTCTACCCCATTTCTAAAATCATTGGGGGAAGTGGCAACAAAACGACTATTCACGTTGCTGTGTAGAATATATGAGTCTGGCGACATACCATCTGACTTTCGGAAAAGCATCATCCACACAATTCCGAAGACGGCAAGAGCTGACAAGTGCGAGAATTATCGCACAATCAGCTTAACAGCTCATGCATCGAAGCTGCTTACAAGAATAATATACAGAAGAATGGAAAAGAAAATTGAGAATGCGCTAGGTGACGATCAGTTTGGCTTTAGGAAAAGTAAAGGGACGAGAGAGGCAATTCTGACGTTACGGCTAATAATGGAAGCAAGACTAAAGAAAAATCAGGACACTTTCATAGGATTTGTCGACCTGGAAAAAGCGTTCGACAATATAAAATGGTGCAAGCTGTTCGAGATTCTGAAAAAAGTAGGGGTAAGCTATAGGGAGAGACGGGTCATATACAATATGTACAACAACCAAGAGGGAATAATAAGAGTGGACGATCAAGAACGAAGTGCTCGTATTAAGAAGGGTGTAAGACAAGGCTGTAGCCTTTCGCCCCTACTCTTCAATCTGTACATCGAGGAAGCAATGATGGAAATAAAAGAAAGGTTCAGGAGTGGAATTAAAATACAAGGTGAAAGGATATCAATGATACGATTCGCTGATGACATTGCTATCCTGAGTGAAAGTGAAGAAGAATTAAATGATCTGCTGAACGGAATGAACAGTCTAATGAGTACACAGTATGGTTTGAGAGTAAATCGGAGAAAGACGAAGGCAATGAGAAGTAGTAGAAATGAGAACAGCGAGAAACAACATCAGGATTGATGGTCACGAAGTCAATGAAGTTAAGGAATTCTGCTACCTAGGCAGTAAAATAACCAATGCCGGACGGAGCAAGGAGGATATCAAAAGCAGACTCGCTATGGCAAAGAAGGCATTTCTGGCCAAGAGAAGTCTACTAATATCAAATACCGGCCTTAATTTGAGGAAGAAATTTCTGAGGATGTACGTCTGGAGCACAGCATTGTATGGTAGTGAAACATGGACTGTGGGAAAACCGGAGCAGAAGAGAATCGAAGCATTTGAGATATGGTGCTATAGACGAATGTTGAAAATTAGGTGGACTGATAAGGTAAGGAATGAGGAGGTTCTACGCAGAATCGGAGAGGAAAGGAATATGTGGAAAACACTGATAAGGAGAAGGGACAGGATGATATGACATCTGTTAAGACATGAGGGAATGACTTTGTAACACCTCCGTTTATTTATTCCGACCTGATCTGATCGAATAGCAGCCCAATAATTATTATTAATGTGACCGTGTACCTAATGGGGCTGGCAATCGGAATTGACTGCTACGGAAGTTGTTACTTTCCAGTTCGTCCTTCTCAAATGCTGTAATAATGAAATGTCTGGTAACAAGGAAAACACCAACACAGTTTCACTAATTACGAACCTATATTCGTCTCAAAAACACAAAAAGGAAGAGACAGCCACTGCCTTCGTCATACATATCTAATTACGGCTAATCTCAGCACAGGCTTCTTCATTTTCCATTATCGTCACACGCTACTTCATCACTGTACCCAACACTGCAATCCAACACTGCAATCCAAAGTGATGCCGGCGCGATAGACGCGAAACCAAAATATCGGCACTAGAAATATCACTGATCACTCTCGTAATTATACTTCTTCACTTTCCCGGTATTATTCTAGTACAAAGGGTTTAAACCACGGCGATGGCAACTCCCTTTGTCGTTAAAGCCTTGCATTACAACAACTGGCCTCCACACATCTCTACCCGCAACATGGCACTGGTTCAACTCTACACTCGCTCTCGCAACACGACACAATCGATTGTTCGCCCCATCGACCTGTGCCGAGTGCAAATTTGTAGTAAGGGCCTACGGACCCCTTACAACTTCCATGGTGCTAGAGGGAGCTGTAGAGGGCAAAAACTGTAGAGGAAGACAGAGATTGGAATACATCAAGCAAATAATTGAGGACGTAGGTTGCAAGTGCTACTCTGAGATGAAGAGGTTAGCACAGGAAAGGAATTCGTGGCGGGCCGCATCAAACCAGTCAGTAGACTGATTACCAAAAAAAAAAAGTCTACCCTGCAACACCCTTACAAACTTTTCAGACTGTTTCTGACCACTACTACTACTGGATGCGGATATGGAGGGGCATGTGGTCAGCACACCGCTCTCCCGGCCGTGTCTCAGTTTCCGAGACCTGTCAAGTAGCTGCTCAGTTTGCGTCAAGGCCTGAGCGCACCCCTCTTGGCGCTCGGAAGACCGGATGGTCACCCATCCAAGTGCTAGCCAAGGCCGACAGCGCTGACCTTCGGTGATCTGATGGGAACCGCTGTTACCACTGCAGCAAGGCCGTTGGGTTCTGACGACCCTATAGATCGCATATTCAGTTTTTATTGGAATAAACTGGGCGATGGCTTGTTGATTATGAACCACACTTATTTCAAAATTCTGTGCCCCACAGTTTAATTACTCACTTTAAACCAGCTTCCACATAGGTGATTGATTCTTAACGTTTTGTACTGTTCGTTCACTTAGGTCGCGCTCACCTTGTCATCAGTCAGGTCCCAAAAAACCATTACTGGTCTCTCGTCAGAACTTCGCCCCTTCAACTGCATCTGTCTCAGTTTATTCCACATTACGCAATGATAATAAGTACTTAGTGCCCTTTACTGTATCATTTCGTGCATTTCATGTGTCATTCCACCAACCAGCTCAGCATACGCCTTTCCTCGTCTCTCGCACAACACTGAAAAACTGTTCCAATCCCTTGTTCCTTTGATTTTATGTTGATATTAGTTCCTCTTAGATTAATTAGCATTTAAATTACGAAACGTGTACATCTACAACATTTGCCCGCATTTCAAATTTACGTTTCACTCTGTATACTGTCATTTGCTGAAAATCTTATATATATATATATATATATATATATATATATATATATATATATATGCTGAATCATTCACAAAATATTGCAGGTTTTATGCCTGATGCAAGTTGTTGATACATCAGTTACAGTTACAGGATACTAAGCAGATGTCTTGTATAAATAATTTCACTGTGAGTCAACATTTTTTTTTTTTTTTTTTTGCCTGTATCTCGTGGTCGTGCGGTAGCGTTCTCGCTTCCCACGCCCGGGTTCCCGGGTTCGATTCCCGGCGGGGTCAGGGATTTTCTCTGCCTCGTGATGGCTGGGTGTTGTGTGCTGTCCTTAGGTTAGTTAGGTTTAAGTAGTTCTGAGTTCTTGGGGACTGATGACCATAGATGTTAAGTCCCATAGTGCTCAGAGCCATTTGAACCATTTTTCAACATTTTTGGTTTCCAGCTGAGACACATGATCAGCAGAAGGTTGCAGCTTAGGGCTATTTGTCAACACCATTTGACTTCATAGACGGCTTACTGTCGTGATATCATTGTAATTATGGTTACCTTACCGCAAGATGATAGAACTAATAATCTAAAGCCTGCTGCTGAAACAAGTTGTATGAAACTTCTCGTCTTCAGAGAGACATTCACAGAATGTTTGTTTAGATATTCGGTAGCGAATCATACAGACGTAATAAATTAACATCACGATCTCACTATGTACCTGAATGTGCGGCGACAGCATAGAATTTACATCTGAGCTTGTATGTTTCTAATAATTTGGTGCTCTGTTAACAGCCGTGCCATTGCCATGTACCTCATCTCAAAGTACGCGAAGGATGACTCTCTCTACCCGAAGGATGTCAACAAACGTGTTCTTGTCGATCAGAGGCTGTTTTTTGATCAAGATTTGTACAACAGAATTTTGAATGTTCTCGTAAGTGTCGCATTATTGCCGTTCATACAAAGAAACAAATCACATTCTGTTTTTGTTTAGTATCGTCAAAATGAGAAAATGAAATACTTTTACTTTTAGTTCCATGGTTTTCATTCGATAAATGACCTTAATTTGAAAAAAGTACCCAAGTTCAGTCGCCATATCTCTCTCCTTTGTTTTCATATGACTGGTGGCCAACCAGCTACCCATCTTCAGAGCATTTGTTACAATTGCAGAGTAACCTGTCGAATGTGGACCTGAATGTTCACTGTCAAGTTAGCAACTGATACAACAGTCTCCTTTCTGTGAGCATGCGCAATCTGTGGCATGCTATGCATTTTAGGACAACACACTCGCCATAGCCACATTGTCACTGACGTCACCAACCCACTAGCGACGTGACGCGCTCAAATCAAGGGTAGTCGATTTTGAGCAAAGACTCGAAAACGGGCTTTAGCAAAACACGGCCCCATCTCCCCTCCTGCCTGTTGGAAGTCGATAATCATTAGGTTTAATTATTCAAGTCTCGGCCTTCAGTTGGAGCAGTGAAGATTTCATTATTGATCTCAGAGTTACTTTATACGTATTCATTTCGTAATAGTGGTGGGGTACAGCCTAATTAATGTTATACTTTGTTCCCATAGTTTGTGTTGTACTACTAATATTTAACATTGAATCAACTCTGAATGAAACAGGAGGCGTTGTATTTGGAGAAAAGGCCTCATAGTGGATTTCCTCTTTAAGTATCAATTTTCTAAACTTCGATTTTTCCTTGCCTAAACAAAACAAGTTCCCCTTGAATCAATTGCAGTCCGAAGAATGATGTCTTATCGTATGTGATTATATATTTTGCGCCAGACCATACTCACTATGCTGTAAGCACAGTAAATACGTCATTAGTTGGATTGCTAAACACGTCTTTAATTACAGTTTTAATCGTTTCGGTTACGTGGTTGATTCTGTGGACCCAATGTATAACGTAAACGTTACATTATTAATGTCTTTCTACTTTCAGTATCTCATTTTGTGTACCTTCCGTGTATTTTTATGTCTTGTACTTTTTAGAACCCACGTTCTTACTATATCGTTGCAGTTATTGAGATCTGCATTTAAGTTAATTTCCTGTCAACAGCGGCCAAAATTTTATAGCGAACGAACGGATCCCAGCAGCATCGATAAAGTAATTGACGGTCTGGAAACCCTAAGCAGAATGCTCGATGGCAAACAGTGGCTAGCTGGAGACAAGATCACACTTGGTGATTACGCTGTCGCTAATTCTTTGTCGACATTAGAGGTAACGTAAAGCTTTCTATTCAACTTTCAAGAAGTTAAGAATATACGATCAATCTATCTAATACGAACTAGTTAATTTTGATTCCAAACGCCCTGAGTGGTTGCAACAGATAATGTCGTCGAAACTTTCCCACCTTAGTTCAGCAGAAATATCCTTAAAGTTTTAGTGACACCACCAGGCTCAATTCCTATGAAACTCAGAAAAATTATTTAATTTAGACAACCAAAATACTTATGTTCAACAATTATTTGGGTGCTGATGTTATATCTCACTTCAGTTTGTTCCAGAAAGTGGAATTGACCCTACGAAGCAGCCTGACATCAAGGAGTGGCTTCCACGCGTTGAAAGTTCTCACCCAAACTACGGAGAACGCCTCAAAGAATTACCTGAGGGCTTTAAGAAAATGGCGCAGAAGTAAAAGCACCTACCATTTACAGATTTTGTATTTATGTAATACAACGTTAACAGTTATCTAGTGAAATAAAATTTATTGACAATAAGTACACATTATATGCAAAGAGCGAAAGACTTTCTAGAATGAATTTTTAAATGTCCAGCGTACGGAGTGCGCGTTGTTCCGAAAATTCCTTACAGGTTAAAACTATTTAAGACCTGTCTGTGTCTATCAGCAACCGTAACTCACAGTGGTCTTAACTGTTGTCTGTGCTAAGGAGAATAAGTTCACATTTGGTACAACAAAGTCCTATACTGTACGCCTCTGTTGAAGATGGTGATGATATGTCCATGACGAGCTCCTTAAGCCCAATTCCAGCAAACTTTTTTATGGAAAAATTCTAAGAACAGGCACAGAGAAACGCTGTCAAAAAGAACGAACGTCCGGCGGTTTTACGTAAACGATACCTTCGTGTTTTGCAGACAATGGCTAAGAGAAATGATAGTGTCTTCATATACGCCTTAATAAAATTAGTTCTAAGATACAGCTCGTCAAGCAGGGAGAGGCAAATGGCAAAATAATGTAAATTTAATGAAAATTCTGCTTGCACTAGTCTTCATGAAATAAAATGGTAGCTTCGGCCCTCACGAACGGACCGTTACTTACGCTGGGATTCAAATTACCATCCGCAGCAATAGTGTAGTGGTATGGAAACGTTTGCAAATAGAGGGAGTCAGGAAGATTTGTGAACCAGAGCAGCTCGACGCAGAAGTGGATTATCTGGTTCATGCGCTACTGAATGTCTTCTATTCATCTGTTGAAAGAAGTGTTGAGACCAACACGTAAAGATCATAGTGGTGTACTACTGTCTCCAAAAGCCTAAGTTTTCCTGTCTTTATTAAAGACGCAGCTGACGCTTTAGGGAAGATCCTGAAGAAACGGAACATCGCCGTAGTGTACAAACACATATGAGCGATGCCATGTCTTAGCTCGGCCACGAAAGATCAACAATCACTGGAAAGAGCAGGAGTTGTGGAAGCACACATGCACCGTAGGTGTCTATTACCCGTGCTCGCGCCTTCCATTTATATGTGTCGCGTTTGTCACCACTTCCGGACGCTGTTGCATTTACTCATTTCGCCCGTCACTGCGGCTGTTCTTGCAACGCTCGCGACTACAGCGGCTGTTTTCGTCTCCATTGTCTATCGCTATTAATTTTACTTTGTTGGCGTTACGTTTGACAACCACTCCATTGTAATTTTCTTGACAGGCGATGAAGCCCCAAGTTTGTCTGACTATTTTAGTGATTGTTACAAGTTGTTGTCTAATAACCCCTGGTAGCTTGAAGTTAATTAAATGTGGCCAGATCTTCAGGTTTACGCGGATCGTTGAGATACCGATTCAGTTCGCAGTATTTAAGTTAGAAACCCGTTAAACTCTTGTGGCTATTCCTTGTGAACGCCTACTCCTGCAATGTCTCATGGCGAATGATGTTCTATACGGAAGTTTCTCCTGTGATTCCATTATTGACGGGCAGAGTTCACTTGGCTCCATGAAAGCGCACTTTCATTTAATCTAATTACAAAGGAGCTATTTCTCCTTCTCTCATTCCATTGGTTTGGCAGTAATACTTCGAACTGCTTGATGAAAACAGACAGGTATATTTTTCCCATGAGCTATGTGGATGTGGTGCTGTCACCTTGCTGAATCATTTGCGTCATCTCGCTCATGGCTCCTTACTTCGGTAATTATTTGAGAAGACGACGATCGCTAGTACGATCTGTCTGGGACGCTCAGATATTTCTCGATCCTTTTCGGCTGTTTCACTAACCCTTCTTCCTAAATGGCCTGTATTTTCGCCCACTTCATTTGATACTGCTTTTTCCAATATATGAATTCCTTTAGTCTATTGTGTTGCAAGCTCCATACGGGCTGTTTGCAAGCCAGAATTGGCTACCGTCACCTCATTTCACAGCTCTATTGAATTCCGTTCTGTTTCCTTTAATTCTGACGCTGCAATTCAGCCCATTTCGTTTCTGACAGTTCAGTAGGTAAACCGACCTCTTCGTGTTCAATTACTGTTTGCGACCACCAACATCTGACCCCGTTTGCCGAAACTCAAGCGATTGGTTCTGCAGTTTTCTTTCCATATCAGGTAATCGTTGAGTCAGGGCTTGATCTCAGTCCAACTCCCTCTGTCTTCAGACAATTCCTTTTGTTTCTTCTGCGCCAAGCTCTTTCGTTATAATGATGTTCGGGAATAAATTCTCAAAAGTAAGTCTGTCACTTGATGGGACATCCTCTATATTACTGTTAATATTCTGCCGTGAGGAAGATCGTGTGGAGATCAAGTTACCTTCCCTGAAATGAATACTATTCTGTTCCTCTTTGAGGTTTTCTGCGGTATCATTCACATCGTTCTCGATAGTAATTTCCCTTCCAGTTTTAAATTAACCGGAAGACTTCCAAAACGCACAAATATATGTTCAAATGTTTTCTGGCTCCGATTATCTTCATACGATTTACTCTGCAACGCGCACCAACACAAAAATATTCAAAAACTATATCCCCAGTGCTTAATATGTGTTGTTGTTGCGGCCTTCAGTCCGAAGACTGGTCTGATGCAGATCTTCATGCTAGTCAACTTTGCGTGCCTCTTCATTTCCGAAACTACTGCAACCTACATCTTTCTGATTCTGCTAATTGTATTCATCTCTTGGCGCCTCTCACTCTTACCTTCAGTACTAAATAGTGATCCCTTAATGACTCAGAATGTGTCTTATCAACCGATGACTTCTTTTAGTAAAGTTGTACCATGAATTTCTTTTCTCCCCGTTTCTCTCCTCATTATTTACGACATCTACTCATTTAATCTTCAGAATTTTTCTGTAGCGTCACATTTCAAAAGCTTGCATTCCGTTCCTGTCTAAACCGTTTATCGTCCATGTTTCACTTCGATTCATATCTCCACACCATACAAATACCTTCAGAAAATCTATATTCATTTTAACAAATTTCTTCTCTTGAGAAACGCATTTTTTGCCGTCGTGAGTCTACTTTTTATCCTCTCTGCTCCTGTCATCATCGTATCTTTTACTGCCCAAACAGCAAAACTCATCTACCACTTAAAGTATCTCGTTTTCTAATCTAGTTTCTTCGACCTCACTTGATTTAATTCGACTGCATTCCAATATGGTTGTTTTACTTTTGTTGATGTTCATGCCGTCCAGTTGCTCCTCCAAGTCATTTGCCGTCTCTGGTGAAATAACAGTGTCAACGCCAAGACTCAAAGTTTTTATCTCTTCTACCTTAACTTTAATTCCTACTCTAAATTTTTCTTTGGTTTTCTTTACTGAATCTCACACATACAACAAATAGGCACTCACAACAGTCACACATCCCTGTCACAAATGCCACCCACAAACAGAAAGTCAAAATTTTTCGTTTAAAAAGAGAGCATGGCAACTCACAGTTAAATAAATGTCCCACCAAAACAAACGCTAGTAACAAGACACTCAAAACAACGACGTACAATTAAACACATCTATAGTTACTTGTTGAAATGGCTCATATTCTAAACTCTTTGGTCTTCTTAATAAATCTCTGTTTGTTTTTGTACTATAATTCTCTTTAAAGATGATTTACCCCTGTCGATGTGACATCACATACTCCACACAGGGTGTCGTGTCTTGCATATGAATGTTGCTCTTGTCCGTTAATGTACGGGCGTCCTGACAGGGTCGTTACGTGCGATGTTATACGGCTTGTAGATTAGGGATTTAAAACGGTGTTGTATTGTGCTTGCGCATGCCGATTCCGAACACTGAAGAATCCAGCAGACTGATCTGCTTCCTACTGCTCCAGCACAATCACCCCCACGTTTACTTCCCTCTGTGCCCTGTTGCACAACGGAAACGCCCAACACTCTGCATACCTCATGTGTCAAACATGAGCAGGAACTAATATAAAACGACAGCGTTGCTATCTGGTTCCCAACGCGAAATAAACCAAGCTAACTCAGGATAAGGTACCTTTTTTTTCTTAGGATTACATACCTGGTAAAAACGGAACCCCTATAGAATCATCTATCTGTCTGTCCGTCTCTTAAAAAAGCATATTTTTCATAAATGTTTGGAGGCCGGCCGGTGTGGCCGTGCGGTTCTAGGCGCTACAGTCTGGAACCGAGCGACCGCTACGGTCGCAGGTTCGAATCCTGCCTCGGGCATGGATGTGTGTGATGTCCTTAGGTTAGTTAGGTTTAATTAGTTCTAAGTTCTAGGCGACTGATGACCTCAGAAGTTAAGTCGCATAGTGCTCAGAGCCATAAATGTTTAAATTTATGTCAAATACTGTGATCTACTGTCCCTTGGCGGTGTACGAAATTGAAGCTTCTACGTCAATGCAGTCAAAAGATATGGCGGTAATATGTTTTGATACAAAATCACTCATCAAACGCTATATGGTACTTCCAGTTGGCCTAGGATCTTGAAATTTGGCAAGAGGCGAGGTTTCAAAGTACAACAAAAGCAGAAAAGCAGAATTGTGTAGACACGTAACGTTTAAGTGTTAATACAAACTAACGCGCTTACGTGATAAATGGATGTTTCGTTATGTTTCCTTTTGAGCTATCAGCTAATGACTGTTACACGTCACCCCTAATTCAACTCCTCAAGCAGAAGTGGGTGGATTAAACATCTGAGCTAAAAACGGTGTAGAACGGAAACGGTCGGTCTCCGATCAGGGGTTCCTATTCAAAATGTTCTGTACTCACTCCCCTCTAAAAGCCCTAGAAGTTCGTATCGGCAGTTTCTGAACACCCTGTATACATTATTAAGTTTGTACCGAACCCACTGTGCTCGCACATGGCCAGTTTTTTTAAAACTTGTCACACCGGACAATCGCCATCATTTGTTACTTTTCGGACGCCATATTTATACACTGCCAATCTCGAAAAATAGAAACAATTTGAGAGTCATTATCACAATTATTTTGAGTCGTTGATTACATATGCATTTGATTAAGAGTACTACTTGCAGTCCTAGCCATCTTGAGCTTTGTTACATCAGCTATAAAGATGACTACGTTTAACCCCTGTTTTCCCTGTTTTATAACAAACAACAAACAAAAATATAGCCACGATGTGCAAACATACTAAATCTTCCCTGCACTCGACACCAAATGTAATCTGTCGTACGTTTTTCTGTAATGCACGTTTGCATCAAATTTGTAAGTGCTGTAGATGAATGGTATAGGCATCTTCATGTAGTACTACATGGACAAATGGATGGCGCGCTTCGTAATGTTTGTTCACTGAATAACGTACTACTAAAATAAAGAACTGTTTAAAAATCAGTGAATATAATGAAAATACTGATACTTTCTACACGAAAGATGGAACACGTGTGGATTGAATTATTAGCATCGCAGCCCACAAATTGCAGATTTGTTTATTACAAACAGGTATGCAGCTCTGAACGCTACTACACGAAAGTAACAATGTTATGGATGAATAGCTGTACTGCGGGAGTTATGGTAGAGGTGAAGTCATGTTCAGTCAGATGAAGATTAGACAATGCAAATTTATTCATCAGTGTAGCTAAGTGTGAATGTATGTAGCAGCAAGGAGATGGTAAAGCTGTTTAACCAATGTGCCAAAATAATTCACTTCCAATAGAGATGAAAACTACGTTGGCAAGAATATATACAAATTCTTTATTTATTCTTATTAACTGCTGAGAATGACGAAAAAGAAGACGCAGGTAGAGCCACAATTTTGAGAAAATCAGATAAAACGGATTTGTGTACAGAAAAATCACTTTGGTGTTGTGGAACGTGATCCAAGTCCAGTGGTTAAATAAGTTGCTAACCACTCAGAGTGCTATAATAAAATTCCTTGTTTTCTTCACTAAGAAATTCAAGTCCATTTTATTTGTGTCACTAAAAGGTACTACAAAATAGAAACACGAAAATTCTGCTGCTATTACGTGATGAACAGTCATTCCTCGTTTCAGAACAAACTACTTCTCCCACTGAATGAGGCCACTATAATTTTTCTTATCCTAAACGACTCCAAGATCCTCTGTTCTAGTCCAAGCCTTGAAACCTGGATAATAGCAGGCTTTGAGGTGCCTATATATTTTCTTGATGTACTGTCAAAACTGAAGCTTTCTACTGCCATATATAAAGATTTGCAGTAGTTAATACAAACTTCCGCATTCTGAAATGTAGAATGTTTCGGACGTTTCTCAATCGGCGCGAGCTGTGTCCAGACACAGGGAACTTATATGGCGTCAAATACACCATTAGTGACGATGACGTTATGAGCCTGCACAGCGAATCGAGCAGCAAAGATTATGAAACTTACTACTTCCAACGGAACAGTTAAATGTGCTGAATACTATGGCTGCTTGGGAAATTATCGCAGTGCCGTAATTACCAGTTCCCTTTATGTGAAGGTCTGCAGCGGCCTGCTGAAGTGTCAAGAATTTAATATGCGTTTACCAGTGAAAAATGGTTTAGAAGACATACGGCATCGTCTATGTCCCAATAAAAGTTTATTATGTCAAACAAATTTTCAAGCCGTCGACTGAGAATTTAAACTTCAATGTTTAATCTTAGTGATTACTAGATGATATTTTTATGGAGAATTTTTGTTAATTACCTTAATTAATTTCAAGCAATTAAATCTTATTCAGAGACAATTTTCGCTTTGGAGTAGTGTGTGCACTGATTTGAATTTTCGTGGTAAATTAAAACCGTATGTCATACTGAGACTCCAAACTACAACCTCCACTTTCCGTAGGCAAGTGGTCTGGCGACAGAGCTATCCATGCACGAGTTCCATCTCGCCTTCACAGCTTCACTTCCGCCAGTACCTCATCTCCTGGCCTCCAAACTTCACGGAAGTTCTTCAGCATACCTTGCAGGGCTAACACCTCTGGAAGAAAGGATACTGCAGGCACGTGGCTTAGCCACAGCCTGGTACGCGTTCTGTTCATGCTGCTGTTGTAAATGCATTCCAAGAATGGCAAGATGAAAGGTGAACCATCTGAAACTATATTTTACAAGATATTACCAGTGCCAAAGCCGTCGGAATAACACTGTTTACTTTGGTATTTCTCTCCAAACAGTGAACTTTAAGCTGTATGCTGGATCAACAGTAGCGTTAATGTGTATTTGCAATGTTATGGAACAGATTTTTATTAGTTTTGATAAATTTAAACCATAGTATTAACTGTGGTACCGACAGCACATGTTGGCATTACCAGTAGAAGTTGACAGACATTTTGTGCTGCAAGAGAAAATTACATGAGGATATTATCATGTTTGGAATTATCAGCAGGAGATGGTAAACATTATGCAAAGTGAATACCCTAGCGTTGAGTTGTTATAATGTTTGTGTGACTTTGAAAGCATAGCAACCATCGTTTCTTACCTATATGAATGTGTATCAGCACTGTTCAGTATGACGTTTCATCGAAGTGTCATGTACTTTCCACTGAATGACAACAGAAGACGACAACGATTGAACTGTGAGACGATGTTAATATCCTGGCATAGGATCACTGTAATGTTTAGCGGACTTTCCTGTCCGTTTTAGAGACGAGTTCTTTTGATGAATTTACACTTGGGAATACCATTGTTTACTTAGGAAATCTGCCATATCAAACTGCATAGCTAATTTCCGTGGTACCAGTGACCTTGTTCTTGGCTACGTCGTACCGGTCTCACGAGAATGTGGCCGCTGTCACTTCAAGCTTTAAGTTAAATCAGCGGTAGTATTCATATGTGTTTTCCAGCGTTATAGAGCTAATTCTTATATATTTTATTGAATTTGTGCACAGTATTAATGCGTGGTGCAGGGATCAAACTACGCTCATCTATTAACCTATAGTTTACTTCAGTTGTGTCAATAAGTGAGCCGCGTAAATTTTAGTAAGTGACACAGAAATCAAAGAGGTCGAAATGTTTCATTTGAAGGTCCATTGTGGTTTCAAACTCCAGAGTGGACACTGAACTTCGGTGACCAACAAGTCCTGCTAAACCCGTAAGTCTTACAAACAGTGCCATTATGAAAACTATGTAAACTTTTTGGTATTACACAACAATTCATTTACAACAGTAGTGCCACGAGTTTCTTGCTCGAAATCTTATTTATTTTGAGAAATAAGACAATTTTATTTGGTGCAAACTTTGATCTTTCCTTCGATATATATATATATATATATATATATATATATATATATATGTGTGTGTGTGTGTGTGTGTGTGTGTGTGAGAGAGAGAGAGAGCCAGCCCTGACAAAACTCTACCATATGGTGAGCAAGATGTATGAGACAGGCAAAATACCCTCAGAGTCCAAGAAGAATATAATAATTCCAGTCCCAAAGAAAGTAGGTGTTGACAGATGTGAAAATTACGGAACTAGCGATTTAATAAGCCACGGCTGCAAAATACTGACATGATTTCCTTACAGACAAAGGGAAAACTGGTAGAAGCCGACCTCGGAGAAGATCAGTTTGGATTCCGTAGAAATGTTGGAACACGTGAGGCAGTAATGACCCTACGACTTATCTTAGAAAATAGATTAAGGAAAGGCAAACGCCGCGCGAGATTAGCCGAGCGGTCTATAGGCGCTGCAGTCATGGACTGTGCAGCTGGTCCCGGCGGAGGTTCGAGTCCTCCCTCGGTCATGGGTGTGTGTGTTTGTCCTTAGGATAATTTAGGTTAAGTAGTGTGTAAGCTTAGGGACTGATGACATTAGATTTCGCACACATTTGAACATTTTTGAAAGGCAAGCCTACGTTTTTAGCATTTGTTGACTTGGAGAAAGCTTTTGACAATATTGACTGGAATACTCCCTTTCAAATTCTGAAGGTGGCAGGGTAAAATACAGGGAGCGAAAGGCTATTTACAGTTTGTACAGAAACCAGATGGCCGTTATAAGAGTCGAGGGGTATGAAAGGGAAGCAGTGGTTATGAAGGGACTGAGACAGGGTTGTAGCCTCTCCCCAATGTTATTCAATCCGTATATTGAGCAAGCAGTAAAGGAAACAAAACAAAATTTCGGAGTAGGAATTAAAATCCATGGAGAAGAAATAAAAACTTTGAGGTTTGCCGATGAAATTGTAATTCTGTCAGAGACAGCAAACGACCTGGAAGAGCAGCTGAACGGAATGGACAGTGTCTTCAAAGGAGGATATAAGATGAACATCAATAAAAACAAAACGAGGATAATGGAATGTAGTCGAAATAAATCGGGTGATGCCGAGGAAATTGGATTAGGAAATGAGACGCTTAAAGTAGTAAAAGAGTTTTGCTATTTGGGAGCAAAATAACTGATGATGGTCGAAGTAGAGAGGATATAAAATGTAGACTGGCAATGGCAAGGAAAGCGTTTCTGAAGAAGAGGAATTTGTTAACGTTGAGTATAGATTTAAATGTCTGGAAGTCGTTTCTGAAAGTATTTGTATGGAGTGTAGCCACGTATGGAAGTGAAACATGGATGATAAATAGTGTGGGCAAGAAGAGAATAGAAGCTTTCGAAATGTGGTGCTACAGAAGAATGCTGAAGATTAGATGGGTAGACCTCATAAATAATGAGGAGGTATTGAATAGAATTGGGGAGAAGAGAAATTTGAGGCACAACTTGACTAGAAGAAGAGATCGGTTGGTAGGATATATTCTGAGGTATCAAGGGATCACCAATTTAGTATTGGAGGGCAGCATGGAGGGTAAAAATCGTAGAGGGAGACCAAGAGATGAATACACTGAACAGATTCAGAAGGATGTAGGTTGCAGTAGGTACTGGGAGATGAAGAAGTTTGCACAGGATAGAGTAGCATGGAGAGCAGCATCAAACCAGTCTCTGGACTGCAGACAACAACATGTGTGTGTGTGTGTGTGTGTGTGTGTGTGTGTGTGTGTGTGTGTGTGTGTGTGTCTGTATGTGTTTTTTAAGGAAAGTGGTTACCTATTATATTAATAATTTTATTTCTGTGGCAAGGACTGTATGTATTCGAGATATACATCTTTCATTTCTACCTTCTCCCCTGGGCCTATTACTTACCCTCACAGAGTAAGAGTTTGGAACATGAAACACATGCAGTAGCTTTGTCGAATATGATCGTTTTGATGGTTCAGGTATTATGGTGGGGGAAGACATAATGGTGCATGGGTGTACTGGCCTCTAAACCTTTGAATACGGTACACGGACTGAGCAAGCTTATTGTGACACTGTACTCCATTCCCACGGGCGTCTTCCATAGGTTTATTCGGCCCTGACTATATTTCTTTGGATGACAATACGTGACCACTTCGAACTGCGAAGGTGGAGGAGCTGTTGGAACGAGAGGATACTCGACGAACGTACTGAGGAGACCCTTCCCTTGACTTAAATCCCACTGAGCACGTGTGAAATGCGTTGGGGAGATGTATTGCAGTACGTCCACATAAACTAACGGCCATCCAACATTTGTCAACTGCGATGGTGGAGGAATGGAACTCCCCACCAGCAGAACTCCTTAACAGCCTTGTGGGAGCACGTTGCAGAACTTTCATTCTCGTCCATGGTGATCACAAACCCTATTTTGATCCATGTCCCACCATTTGTGTTGTCCACGGGACCATCATAAATTGCGATGACTTCAGTGAAATACTGTTTATGAACGAAAGTGTCACGTCTGTTCGTTTTTTAGTTTTATTGCGCATGAATTTCAGTCATCTTCTGTACTGTTCTGCAACAGTTCGTTCTACATACGGTTCAAGTTTCATAGAAATATGTTACTTGGCGGTTCCATATCATACAAAAGTTAATTTAGTTCTTAAGTTTTCTACACCAGTGTAGTTATACAATACTGCATTTTGGCGTTACATAACTCGTAAAATCTTATGTTCTAACATTCTGCGTGGTGTCTGTTTGTTCTAAGTCCTGTCTCCCTACAACTTTCGCGCAATGACGCTCTGAGTGTGCTTTTTAGTGAATTGACTAGTTTGAACCTGGGACCTGTTGCTGGGTAGGAGACCCCAGACCACACATTCACAAAAGTTCAGTGAGACTAGCGATAATATAATCAAATACTTAATGATTTCAGTGTAAGCTCCACTGCACTCCCTGTAAAAGAATCTTAATACTAACTAAATTTAGTGGAAGGGGTTCAAGGATTTCCTGTTTTTAGTTAGCTGGTAAAGTAACGTCGAAAAAGCAGTGAAGTTTACCATTGGAATTTTTATTCTACTCACAAAACATTGTTTATAAATTGCACTATTGATAAAAGGAAATATTTTAATACCGGATGATAAAAACCAACTGCGTTCAACAAAAATGTGAACGAATATTCCCTGAATGGGTTTCCAAGTTCTATAATGGATGGAAGGATGACCTATGCCATATCACATCTATAATCTAGGTTTAAGTTGTTTCATAAAAGAGACAACTATCAAATTGGTCTACAGTGACCCTCAATTATCTTTATATCTTATTTAACTTGTTGTAAATTACAGTGGCTGATGAGGCTTCCCAATAAATATATAACAGAAAAATCATCGCGTTTCAGATTTTAACTTCTAATAGCAAATGTGAATACCATGAGCTTTAATTGACGATCGACACTAGTATTACCTAAAAAGGTGGTGTAACAGATGAGACTTCTGCAGTTCTAAGTGCAGCCTTATACGCTCTTATGCCACATCGTGTGCGTTCATTACCTTGTCGTTGGTTAGGCAGCGTCAGGAGGCGTCTGGCGGCGCAGCTCTAATCACCTTGCCGTCTCGGAAGCAACTCTCCCCAACTTCTCTTCACTACAATTTACCGAAGTTGGTTGAAGAAAAGCTATCTGGCTGTGTTTTCAGCTGACCAATCAGGATCTCAATGTTAACCTTAAGCTCCGCCTACAAAAATTCTGTCCATCCAATGAGAAATGTTATACTTTTCGTGGGGGGCAATGTTTTTAATGTTTGCAACGTAACAGAGACACGTATAGTCTCATGCTAAAACTTGCAGCTGGTGTTGCCCTTTTAGTGTTATCATAAGATCTATACTGTTCTTCTGGAGGGCTCTATCATTAACCATGGGTGATGATCTTGGCGGTCGGCTGGCGACGTGGGTGTCCGTCCCTTATCGTAGGGCCTCCTACCCTACACGACTCTGCTCTCGGCTTCTGTTCTCGTTTCTCCCCTCTGAACTGCGTCTGTTTCACGGTGGGAAGGTACGACATGCATTTAGGCATTCTTGTGTTAGTCTGTGGTATTCCATTTGCTCACTCGTTGATCGTATTACTTTGGTTAATTTAATGTCAGGATTTATTTGGAGATATGTGACATACTGTTGGATTTGCTATCATGTCAGGGTTTTCATGGAAGGTGTTGGATTTGCCTGACACCTTACATATCACCACACTTCGAACTTAATTTTTGCACTGAAGTTAGCCAATGATTGAATCGTTGTCTAAGTCAGTCAAAAATTATTCCTTTATCTAAATTTTGTTGCCTACTGTTCAGCCACGTTATTCTTGTTCTATGCTAGTTCATAGTACAAATTTATATTTTTATATTTTTCCACATTACTCTCAAAAATATGTTTATATCGACAAGAGAAGAATATTTTTATACTATTATCAATATTAATTTTTAATTATTGGGCAACAGTCTGGATGATTGACTGATCTGGCCTTGTAACACTAACCAAAACAGCCTTGCTGTGCTGGTACTGCGAACGGCTGAAAGCAAGGGGAAACTACAGCCGTATTTTTTCCCGAGGGCATGCAGCTTAGCTGTATGGTTAAATGATGATGGCATCCTCTTGGGTAAAATATTCCGGAGGTAAAATAGTCCCCCATTCGGATCTCCGGGCAGGGATTACTCAAGAGGACGTCGTTACCAGGAGAAACAAAACTGGCGTTCTGCGGATCGGAGCGTGGAATGTCAGGTCCCTTAATCGGGCAGGTAGGTTAGAAAATTTAAAAAGGGAAATGGATAGGTTAAAGTTAGATATAGTGGGAATTTGTGAAGTTCGGTGGCAGGAGGAACAAGACTTTTGGTCAGGTGAATACAGGGATATAAATACAACATCACATAGGGGTAATTCAGGAGTAGGTTTAATAATGAATAAAAAAATAGGAGTACCAGTAAGCTACTACAAACAGCATAGTGAACGCATTATTGTGGCCAAGATAGACGCGAATCCCACACCAACTACAATAGTACAAGTTATATGCCAACTAGCTCTGCAGATGAAGAAATTGATGAAATGTGTGATGAGATAAAAGAAATTATTCAGGTAGTGAAGGGAGACGAAAATTTAATAGTCATGGGTGACTGGAATTCGAGAGTAGGAAAAGGGAGAGAAGGAAACATAGTAGGTGGATATGGATTGGGGAAAGGAATGAAACAGGAAGCCGTCTGGTAGAATTTTCGCACAGAGCATAACATAATCATAGCTAACACTTGGTTCAAGAATCATAAAAGAAGGTTGTACACGTGGAAGAATCCGGGAATACTAGAAGGTATCAAAGAGATTATATAATGGTAAGACAGAGATTTAGAAACCAGGTATTAAATTGTAAGACATTTCCAGGGGCAGATGTCGACTCTGACCGCAATCTATTGGTTATGAACTGGAGATTAAAACTGAAGAAACTGCAAAAAGGTGGGAATTTAAGGAGATGGGATCTGGACAAACTGATTAAACCAGACGTTGTACAGAGTTTCAGGGAGAGCATAAGGGAACAAGTGTCAAAATGGGGGAAAGAAATACAGTAGAAGAAGAATGGGTGGCTCTGAGGGATGAAGTAGTGAAGGCAGCAGAGGATCAAGTAGGTAAAAAGACGAGGGCTAGTAGAAATCCTTGGGTAACAGAAGAAATATTGAATTTAATTGATGAAAGGAGAAAATATAAAAATGCAGTAAATGAAGCAGGAAAAAGGAATACAAACGTCTCAAAAATGAGATCGACAGGAAGTGCAAAATGGCTAAGCAGGAATGGCTAGAGGACAAATGCAAGGATGTAGAGGCTTATCTCACTAGGGGTAAGATAGATACTGCCTACAGGAAAATTAAAGAGACCTTTGGAGAAAAGAGAACCACTTGTATGAATATCAAGAGTTCAGATGGAAACCCAGTTCTAAGCAAAGAAGGGAAAGCAGAAAGGTGGAAGGAGTATATAGACGGTCTATACAAGGGCAACGTACTTGAGGACAATATTATGGAAATGGAAGAGAATGTATATGAAGATGAAATGGGAGATACAATACTGCGTGAAGAGTTTGACAGAGCACTGAAAGACCTGAGTCGAAACAAGGCCCTGGGAGTAGACAACATTCCATTAGAACTACTGACGGCCTCGGGAGAGCCAGTCCTGACAAAACTTTACCATCTGGTGAGCAAGATGTATGAGACAGGCGAAATACCCTCAGACTTCAAGAAGAATATAATAATTCCAATCCCAAAGAAAGCAGGTGTTGACAGATGTGAAAATTACCCAACTATCAGTTTAATAAGTCACGGCTGCAAAATACTAACGCGAATTCTTTACAGACGAATGGAAAAACTAGTAGAAGCCAACCTTGGGGAAGATCAGTTTGGATTCCGTAAAAGTATTGGAACACGTGAGGCAATACTGAACTTACGACTTATCTTAGAAGAAAGATTAAGAAAAGGCAAACCTGCGTTTGTAGCACTTGTAGACTTAGAGAAAGCTTTTGACAATGTTGACTGGAATACTCTCTTTCAAATTCTGAAGGTGGCAGGGGTAAAATACGGAGAGCAAAAGGCTATTTACAATTTGTACAGAAACCAGATGGCAATTATAGGAGTCGAGGGACATGAAAGGGAAGCAGCGGTTGGGAAGGGAGTGAGACAGGGTTGTAGCCTCTCCCCGATGTTATTCAATCTGTATATTGAGCAAGCAGTAAAGGAAACAAAAGGAAAATTCGGAGTAGGTATTAAAATTCATGGAGAAGAAATAAAAACTTTGAGGTCAGCTGATGACATTGAAATTCTGTCAGAGACAGCAAAGGACTTGGAAGAGCCGTTGAATAGAATGGACAGTGTCTTGAAGGGAGGATATAAGATGAATATCAACAAAAGCAAAACGAGGATAATGGAATGTAATCGAATTAAGTCGGGTGATGCTGAGGGAATTAGATTAGGAAATGAGACACTTAAAGTAGTAAAGAAGTTTTGCTATTTGGGGAGCAAACTATCTGATGATGGTCGAAGTAGAGAGGATATAAAATGTGGACTGGCAATGGCAAGGAAAGCGTTTCTGAAGAAGAAAAATTTGTTAACATCGAGTATAGATTTAAATGTCAGGAAGTCGTTTCTGAAAGTATTCGTATGGAGTGTAGCCATGTATGGAAGTGAAACATGGACGTCAAATAGTTTGGATAAGAAGAGAATAGAAGCTTTCGAAATCTGGTGCTACAGAACAATGCTGAAGATTAGATGGGTAGATCACATAACTAATGAGGAGGTATTGAATAGAATTGGGGAGAAGAGGAGTTTGTGGCACAACTTGACAAGAAGAAGGGACCGGTTGGTAGGACATGTTCTGAGGCATCAAGGGATCACAAATGTAGCATTGGAGGGCAGTGTGGAGGGTAAAAATCATAGAGGGACACCAAGAGATGAATACACTACTCAGATTCAGAAGGACGTAGGTTTCAGTAAGTACTGAAAGATGAAGAAGCTTGCACAGGATAGAGTAGCATGGAGAGTTGCGTCAAACCAGTCTCAAGACTGAAGAGCACAACAACAACAACAGTTCCACAGCATTATCATGAGCAATTCGGCTAATTATGACCGATCCTTTGTATGCTGCGGAAGACATGTATTTTGTGTTTCTGTTTGCTAGAGAGATGGTGTGGTTTTACAAATACTTTCTGGCCTACTGAGAATGTTCTTTTAATTGCTGTTCTATCTCCTCTGTCTTTTCTTTTAACGGCTGCCTTTCTGATGTTGGAGAGTGCTGTTGCTATGACTTGTTTGTGCTGTCTACGTGGTACAACAGGAAGTCTAACATTTTCTCTGGTTATGTTTGGGGGTTCAATATTTTTAAGACAGTGACAGGAGGTAATAGTGTAGTGCTATGTGGCATTTCGTTTATTACTTCTTGAAAATCTTTAAGGTATATATCCCAAGTGTTGTGTGTAATTGCCTACATATAATCGGCATAAAGTCCCTACGTCCATGATAGATCGTTCGGCTGGATTTACGCTGGATTTGTACTTAGATATGTAGATGGATTTTATTTTGTGTTGTTTTAATGTGTTCTGCCATTGCATTGATTTGTATTGTGGGCCATTATCCGAAATTATTGCTACCACTCGACCTACTTGTCTGAGAAAATCTTGTCCAAATGCTTTACTTATAGTAAGACCTGTTGCCCGTTTTAATGGAGTCAAGCTAAGATATTTAGAAGTAAGTTCCATATCCACAGAAATGAAAATATTTCCATTTTTCGTGCATGGGAGCGGCCCCATCAAATCCATTGCAGCTATTTCTTTTAATTCTTTAAGGATTATTGGAAACATAGGTGGTTTAATTTGGAAAGTGACGTGTTTAGCCCTCATACATTTTTTGCATTTGACTAATACTGTCCTAATTCGTCTTTCCATATCAGTAAAATGGCTTGTTTGTTTTATTTTTAAAAAGCATTTCTTTAGGCCAAAGTGGCCATTACTTAAATGTGTGTACTATATGTACTTACTAATTAGTTCATCTGGGATATAAATTAACCATTCATTCGTTACAACATTTCGTCTAAAAAGTAAAACATTAATTTTTAGGAGATCGTGCTGTCGAATGTCTGGAAAATCCTTACTTCTCCACTTGTGTTTGATTCCTAGTATTTCGGGATCCTTGTCCTGTCCTTTGCCTATGTTTTTCAATGTTGTCGTAATGTAGTTTTCGAAAGGTACTTATTTCATATAGTACGTTGTAAACTGGTCTTCTGCTGCTTCCAAACCTATGTTATTGGATGCACCCTGTGCACATCGTGATAAAGTATCTGCTAATACATTCCCTGGTCCTGGTATGTGTGTAATAGTGAAGTCAAATTCTTGTAGTATTAACATCCATCTGGCTAAACTCCCATGAGTTAGTTTGGCGGATAACAGAAATTCTAATGCTTTGTGGTCAGTGTATACTTTTGTTTTTCTTCCGAATAGGAAGTATCGAAAACGTTGGAAGCCCCATACAATGGCCAATGCTTCCAGCTCCACGACTGAATAGTTTTTCTCTCTTTTTGTGAGTACACGACTAGCAAATGCAATTGTTCTATATGATCTTAGCCCTGCGTGTTCGTATTCTTGGAATAAAACAACTCCTAAACCTGTTTTCGCGCTATCAGTGGCCATACAAAAATTTGTGTTAGATCAGCATGTGCTAAAATCGGTGCTGTTGTTAGTGCGTTTTTCACTTTAAAAAATTCTTCATCGGCTTGCTGATCCCATACCCACGGTTTGTTTTTTCCAGTCAATGCACATAGACGTGGTGTTGCGAGAGAGTCGATCCAAATAAATTTTTTATAGAATCCGGTGAGACCTAGAAATCCTCTGAGAGTTTACTTATTATATGGTGTACATAATTCTTAGATTGCCGTTAGTTTTTCTGGGTCGGGCATTACCCCTTTCTCTGAAATTATGTGTCCTGGAAATTTCGCCTTCCAAATTTGGATTTTGTTATTTTTACTGTAACCCCATGCTCTTTCATGATCTGTAAAAACTGATTTAATGTGTCGTTGTGACGTTCCCAAGCGGGCTCTGCTATAATCACATCATAAATAACAAGTACTTTTTTGTAAAATTTCAGAACTGAGTATAGTATTAAATCCCCTAATAAACGCTGCTGATGATATGTTTAAACCAAATGGCAAACGTTTAAATTGGTAACATCTACTGAATACGATAAATGCTGTAAATTTTCTACATTCTGGCGCCAATTCTATTTGTCAGAAACTACTCCGTAAATCAGTTGATGAAAATATATTAGCACTGTGGAAGTTTTGTATCAATTCCTCTAACTTTTCTGGGCGACCTGTCTCAGTGATTATGATTGTGTTGATCTGTCTGGAATCAAGCACTAACCTGATGTTCCCATCTCGTTTTTGTAGAATATGGAGTGGGCTGTTACATGTGGAGGTAGCGGGTTCAATAATATCATCATCTAACATTTTAGAAATCTCCTGGACTACTTTATTCCTATACCTTAATGGGATTGTATAGGGTGGCACTCTAAATGGTTTGTGCTGTATTACTTCAAACTTGTACTGAAAGTGTTTAATACTGCCAGTCTTAGGTAAAAATACCTCTGCTTTATCCCGTAAAATACCCTCTAATTCTCTTTTACTGTGTTCCGAAATATCTTGACCTTCTTGCAATTTTTCGTCGATTTTTTTATGGACTTCTAACCTGAATTGAGGCTATTCCCCCTTTTGTGCATACCATTCTAATTCTTCATCCTCTTTATCTCGCATCATTCTTAATTGTTTGTTTACATCTTGTATTTCTTATAATTTTAGCTTTTGCTCAAAGAGAAGTGCGACATTCCCGAATGTTAGGCTACCTTTCCCCATATCTATAATCGCTCGTCTCTCATTTAAAAAATCTGTACCTATAACCAAATCTACAGTTAGTTTAGGTATAATCACGAAGTTGGCTTCGATCTTTTGACCTTGTGTGTCTCGTAACTTCTGCAGCATTGTTTCTAACAGGACCTCTTACTTTAATCTTACGTGTTTTCAGAACTGGGAATTCCTCATTGGCATTACACTGCATGAATAAATTTTCTGAGATCGCGGTCAGTTCACTTCCGCTATCAATTACAATATTGACTGGGATAGGTTTTACCGTGATCTTCCCAATTGGTTGAACTTGAAAGGGTTGGTTTTGTTCATCTTCTTCTTGCATCAACGAATCTTCCACTGAATCATACATGAGTCTTTTCAGGACTTTCCCCTGTGAATTCGAACTTTCTGTAGGATAAGCTTCGACTGCTACTTCTCTCTCTTTTATTTCCTCTTCTCTATTTCTTCCTTCATTTACGATTTCTTCAACATCCTCTACTTTTTTCTCGTCTTCGTTTATCTTCCCCTTCTTCGTAGCTACTTCCACATTATCTCATTTAAATGCTCTAATTATCGCTTCATAACTTCCTTCGTTATATACGTTGGGTTGTGTGCCCATTAGTAACTTGTTTTCAACCTCTGTCGACTGCGCATTATCCTCATTGAATTCGCTTTCCCTGGTTTCCATCTCAAATAGCTCTGCAATACTCATTACTTCATCCTTTCAACCTGCATTCGTTGTGCATGCCTCTGGTAATTCATTTTCCTCATCAGTATTCCCCCAATTAATTTCGTCCCATCACGATATTGTTATTTTCCTGTCTTCGTTTTCATCTGGTCCCTGCGGTTTTGTTTCTTCCTTCTTCTCTTCTCGTGATAAGGTATTTACTTCTCTGTTCAAGGTGCTGCAATTATCCTGGGTCGGTGCGTCATTCTCTTTGGCTTGGACGCATAGCTATCAATTCGAACGTTTTTCGGGGTTTGGTGGTCTCTTCTATCTGTATTCTCTTTTCTTATTCATCTTGTTGATATTGGTTTCTTTGTTGATAACTTGTCGGTCTATTGGTTCTCCAGTACCCGTTCCGGTTGTCATTATTCCCTCTGTAATAGTTGTTGCCGTTCTTGGGTGAATTATAGTTATTGCCATATTCTCTTCTAAATCCATAACCATTTCTTTGTTGAAATCTGTTGTCGTTTCTTGGTGCGAAGTTATCACGTGGTTCGTTGTTTCTTCGTATTGTGTCTTGTGGATTCCACTGCTTTTTGCTTCCGTTTTCACGTGCGCTTCGTCTATTTCTTGCGTCATCTTCCGAAAATATAAACTCTAGTTCCCTTTGAAATTCCTTTAAATGCTTCGACGTCATTGCCTCCACGACCTACTAATGACTGCAGGAATTTCAATGGCAACTTCATCGCGCATAATTTAATCAACTCTCCGTCACTGTATGGTACATCTAAGCATTGATTTTTCTTTGCCATTACTTCGAAAAATTTCACGGGACTCTTCTCTCCTGAATTTTCAAAATATGGGATCTGTAATAATTCGTACTTCACTCTGTTCTGTGCTTCGCTGGACCAATATCGTGAGAGAAACTTCTCTCTGAAATCCTCGTACGATCGGCATGTCGCTGCAACATTCTGCATGGTTTCTGCGACTGTTCCTGATATGTGTGCACATATAAAGTCTAATTTGTGTGCTAGCGTCCAGTGTTCTGGTAATCCTACTCGGAATTGATCAATAAAAGTTCGTGGATGTAACGAGTTTCCTTCTCGAAAGTGTTGAAATTTTCTGACTGTGAGGAAATGATCGTTGTCGTACCTCGTCATGGTTCCATATGAAATTCGCGATTCTTCGCCACTTTTGTTTCTTATCATTTCTCTCGTCGTTCTTTCAGGTTGTCGTAGATCCATTGGACATTGTCCACTGTAACTTTCGCCTACCCTTGCGTGGTATCGTTGAAGTGGTACGCAATAATTTTCTTCCATCGGTTGTGAACGTGTAGCTGAATGCATTGCACTGTACTCTTCGAGACCCGGCTTTCCATTGTCACGTATTGCTTCGGTATCTTGTCTGGCTAACCTTGCTGCTTCATTGCACGATACAAACTGTCTTGAAACATACATTTGTGGTTCCGCATGTGTTTGTGGTGCCGTTTGTTCATCAAGAGTTTCGAAACGTGTTTGTTGCCGTGCAGGCTGTCTGATTTCATGTATGTTACTTTCCGCTTGTGATTGGAATCGCAAAGGCATGATATCTTCGTTAATTGCTTGTTTTTCCGGTGCTGTTACAGATACGGATGTGGTTGCAGACTCGGTGCTTGTTCGATTCTGTTCACTTTGCTCTTCAATGGTTTGCAACAACTCTGTTCGCAATTTCTGAAATTGTTGCTTCGTTAGCGCTCGTATTTTTACTATGCAATTATCGTATCTTTACAGCGCTGCTTTTGTGATACGTTTGTGTAACACACTGTTTTCAACAATTTCACACGTTGCACCTGCTGCTTGTCTAGTAATTACGTTTATCTGTTTGTCTAGTTTCTTGACTTCTAACTGGGTGTTGTTACGTAATGTTTTGATCTCGTCCTGAATGTCATCACGCAATGTTTGTACGTCCACTTGTAACTTATCAGTGTCTGTTCTCAATTGGTTGTGACTTGTTATTAAGTTTCCTGTCACTTCTCGAGATTATTTTGCCTCGTCTTCAATATGACTTAGACGTAACTGATTTTTTTTGTTTTGTTCTTTAATCTCACGCATTTGTCTCGTTGTTTCTGCATTTGAATTTGTTTCGCTATTTCTTTATTTTGCCTTGTCATGGTTTCCGTAATTTGTTGTAATAATTCTACCAGGTTGGTGGGTCCTATTGCGTTTTATTCCGACGTCCTACGCTCTGTATTTTCGCCCAAGTGTTGGTTTGCAACCGATTGCATTGAACTGTGCGGTGACATGTTTCTGCTCGAATTCCTTGTACTGTGTTGTGAGGGAGCTCTGATTACTTGTACTATGGTTTCTACGTATTCAAGATCGCAAGTTAGAATCCTCATCGACTGTCTCCCTCCTTTCCTGCTCCTCTGTCGTATGCTGACCTATGTTTTCTGTGCCTTGATATACACTATCCTCGGTATGGTGCGTTATCTGTCCTATTTCTTGCGGTACTGCATCGTCTGTTGTACTGTCCTCTATTCTCTGTCCATCTTCATGCTGGGTCTCTACCTCAATTCGGTCAAGGTCTCGATCTGCCATTGCTAGTCTTTCCGATTCCCTTATTTTCTGTTTTAAAAGCAATTCACGCGCCCTACTTCGCAAGCAATAAAGGAAACAAAAGAAAAGTTCGGAGTAGGTATTAAAATCCATGGAGCAAAAATAAAAACTTTGGGGTTCGCTGATGACATTGTAATTCTGTCAGAGACAGCAAGTGACTTGGAAGAGCAGTTGAGCGGAATGAACAGTATCTTGAAAGGAGGGTATAAGATGAACATCAACAAAATCAAAACGAGGATAACGGAATGTAGTTGAATTAAGTCGGGTGATGCTGAGGGAATTACATTAGGAAATGAAACACTTGAAGTAGTAAAGGAGTTTTGCTATTTGGGGAGCAAAACAACTGAAGATGGTGGAAGTAGAGGGATATAAAATGTAGACTGGCAATGGCAGGGAAAGCGATTCTGAAGAAGAAAAATTTGTTAACATCGAGTATAAATTTAAATGTCAGAAAGTCGTTTCTGAAAGTATTGCATCGAGTGTAGCCATGTATGGAAGTGAAACGTGGACGATAAACAGTTTAGACAAGAAGAGAATAAAAGCTTTCGTAATGTGGTGCTACAGAAGAATGCTGAAGATTAGATGGGTAGATCACATAACTAATGAGGAGGTATTGAGTAGAATTGGGGAGAAGAGGAACCTGTGGCACAACTTGACTAGAAGAAGGGATCGGTTCGTAGGACATGTTCTGAGACATCGAGGGATCACCAATTTAGTATTGGAGGGCAGCGTGGAGGGCAAAAATCGTAGAGGGGGACCAAGAGATGAATACACTACGCAGATTCAGAAGGATTTAGGGTGCAGTAGGTACTGGGAGATTAAGAAGCTTGCACAGGATAGAGTAGCATGGAGAGCTGCATCAAACCAGTCTCAGAACTGAAGACCACAATAACAACAACAACAACTACGCGTTAACCTGCGCTCATACGATCTCACGCGTTTCATACACCTTTTGCTCACACGACTTGACGCTTATTATACCCAAGACTGACAATCCATTGACTTACTTGTTGGGTCAGAACCAACTTGTCAACGATGTATCCGCCACCTGTGCGCTTGCATTGGAGAGAAAACTTAATTCTAACAATATTAAAATTCATAACTTAATTATGCTGTTGTCTCTGCTAGAATGTCTCACTTTCAGTTGAATACTTTCTTACTATCTATCGCTCCAGCTACTGTTTTCGACTATTTATGCCTTTCAGAAAAAATTTATGTTACGAAAATTTTCAACAGGATATTTTTCTGACCTAGTAGGGCATGTGGTCGACCTTCACTCATGGTATTTTACCATCCTGGCAGGGTCGCCATTCTCTAACATTCTGTGGGTGTCTATTTGTTCTAAGTCCTGTCTCCCTACAACTTTCGCGCAACGACGCTCTGAGCGTGTTTTTTAGGGAATTGACTAGTTTGAACCTGGGACCTGCTGCTGGTAAGGAGACGCCAGACCACACATGACATGTAGAATTCAGAAGAGTTCAGTGAGAC
The DNA here is from genome assembly GCF_021461395.2 of Schistocerca americana. NCBI lineage: Eukaryota > Metazoa > Arthropoda > Insecta > Orthoptera > Acrididae > Schistocerca > Schistocerca americana. The sequence goes on along the minus strand of NC_060120.1, from coordinate 873,909,131 downwards.
TAGCGATGATATAATCAAATACTTAATGATTTCAGCATCAGCTCCACTGCACTCCCTGTAAAAGAATCTCAATACTAACTAAATTTAGTGGAAGGGGTTCAAGGCTTTCCTATTTTTAGTTAGCTGGTAAAATAACGTCGGAAAAGCAGTCAAGTTTACCATTGGAATTTTTATTCTACTCACAAAACATTGTTTATAAATTGCACTATTGATAAAAGGAAATATTTTAGTACAGGATGATAAAAACCAACTGTGTTCTACAAAAATGTGAACGAATATTCCCTGAATGGGTTTCCAACTTCTATTATGGATCAAAGGATGACCTATGCCATATCACATCTATAATCTAGGTTTAAATTAAGTTTCATAAAAGAGAAAACTATCAAAAATGGTCTACAGTGACCCTCAATTATCTTTATATCATATTTAACTTGTTGTAAATTACAGTGGCTGATGTGGCTTCTCAATAATTATATAACAGAAAAATCATCGCGTTTCAGATTTTTAACTTCTCGTAGCAAATGTTAATAGCACAAAGTTTCATTGACGATTGACATAATTATTACGTAAAAAGGGGGTGTAACAGATGAGACTTCTGCAGTTCTGAGTGAAGCCTTATGCGCTCTTATGCCGCATCGTGTGCCTTCATTACCTTGTCGTTGCTAGGGAGCGGCGGGCGGCGCAGCTCCACACACGTCGCCGTCTCGGAAGCAACTCTCTCTAACTACTCCTGACTACATTTTACCGAAGTTGGTTGAAGAAAAGCTATCTGGCTGTGTTTTCAACTGAAGAATCAGGGTCTCAATATTAACCTTAAGCTCCGCCTACAAAAATTCTGTCCATCCAATGAGAAACGTTATACTTTTCGTGGGGAGCAATGTTTTTAATGTTTGCAATGTAACAGACACGCGTATAGTCTCACGCTAAAACTTGCAGCTGGTGTGGCCCTTTTAGTGTTATTGTAAGATCTATACTGTTCTTCTGGAGGGCTCTATCTTTTTAACATGGGCTGGGGGTGGTCTTGGCGGTGTCCGTCCCTTATCGTAGGGCCTCCTAGCCTTCACGACTCTGCTCTCGGCTTCTGTTCTCGTTTCTCCCCTCGGAACTGCGTCTGTTTCATGGTGGGAAGGTATGACATGCATTTAGGCGTTCTTGTGTTAGTCTGTGGTATTCCATTTGCTCACTCGTTGATCGTATTACTTTGGTTAATTTAATGTCAGGATTTATTCGGTGTTATGTGACATACTGTTGGATTTGCTATCATGTCAGGGTTTTCATGGAAGTTGTTGGATTTGCATGACACCTTAAAATGTGTTACATTTATGAATATTTAAAGGAAGTATCCTATTGCTTAAATCATTCTGCAATATTATCAAGATATGACTGAATATCTGTGAAGGCACTATTACCGTATTATACACTACTGGCCATTAAAATTGCTACACCAAAAGATGGTGTGCTACAGACGCGAAATTTAACCGACGGGAAGAAGATGCTGTGATATGCAAATGATCAGCTTTTCAGACCATTCACACAAGGTTGGCGCCGGTGGCGAAACCTAAAACATACTGACGTGAGGGAAGTTTCCAACTGATTTCTAATACACAAACAGCAGTTGTCCGGTGTTTCCTATTGAAACGTTGTTGTGATGCCTCGTGTAAGTACCAGAAATGCGTACCATCACGTTTCCGACTTTGATAAAGGTCGGATTGTAGCCTATCGCCATTGCGGTTTATTGTATCGCGACATTACCGCTCGCGTTGGTCGAGATCCAATGACTGTTAGCAGAATATGGAATCGGTGGGTTCAGGAGGGTAATACGGAACACCGAGCTGGATCCCAACGGCCTCGTATCTCTAGCAGTCGAGATGACAGGCATCTTATCCGCATGGCTGTAACGGATCGTGCAGCCACGTTCCGATCCCTGAGTCAGCAGATCGGGACGTGTGCAAGACAACAACCATCTGCACGAACAGTTCGACGACGCTTGCAGCAGCATGGACTATCAGCTCGGAGACTACGGCTGCGGTTACCCTTGACGCTGCATCACAGACAGGAGCGCCTGCGATGGTGTACTCAACGCCGAACCTGGGTGCACGAATGGCAAAACGTCATTTTTTCGGAAGAATCCAGGTATTGTTTACAGCATCATGATGGTCGCATCCGTGTTTGGCGACATCGCGGTGAACGCACATTGGAGGCGTGTATTCGTCATCGCCATACTGGCGTATCACCCGGCGTGATGGTATGGGGTGCCATTGGTTACACGTCTTGGTCACCTCTTGTTCGCATTGACGGCACTTTGAAAAGTGGACGTTACATTTCAGATGTGTTACGACCCGTGGCTCTACACTTCATTCGATCCCTGCGAAACCCTACACTTAAGCAGGATAATGCACGACCACATTTTGCAGGTACTGTACGGGCCTTTCTGGATACAGAAAATGTTCGATTGCTGCCCTGGCCAGCACAGTCTCCAGATCTCTCACCAATTGAAAACGTCTTGTCATTGGTGGCCGAGCAAATGACTCGTCACAATACGTCAGTCACTACTCCTGATGAACTGTGGTATCGTGTTAAAGCTGCATGGGCAGCTGTACCTGTACATGCCATCCAAGCTCTGTTTGACTCAATGCCCAGGCGTATCAAGGCCGTTATTACGGTCAGAAGTGGTTGTTCTGGGTACCGGTAATAATTTCTCAGGATCTATGCACCCAAACAACTTGAAAATGTAATCAGATGTCAGTTCTAGTATAATATATTTGTCCAATGAATACCCGTTTATCATCTGCATTTCTTCTTGGTGTAGCAATTTTAATGGCCAGTAGTGTAGATGACTGCATCGTCTGCAAAAAGTACGTGGCTACTACTAATATTGTCTGTCAGGTCATCAGTAATACACGGCATAAACAGCACAGGGTTTCGTCTGCAATTACTTCTATATTTGTCAATGACTCTCCAACCCAGATAACACACTCCATCCTCTCTATGTAGAAATCGTCAAACCTATCACAAATTTCGTATGACATCCCATATGATCGAACTTTCGATAGTAGGTTGTGCAGAGTCATATGCTTTTTGGAATAGGAGATATATTTCATCCGATTTTCTCTGTCCATGGCTTTTAGGATGTCAAGTAAGAAAAGTCAAATTGTGTATCGTATGACCAATATTTTCTAAATTCTTTTTGATAGGCCCATAGTAGGTCTTTCTGTTCGAGATACCTCATTACTTTCGTTCTAAGATTCCGCGGTAGATGGATATCAGAGGTATTGGACAACAGTTTTGTGACTTACTCCTTCAACCCTTCTTGTGGACGAGTGTGACTTTTGCTTTCTTTCAACTACTCAGTAAAGTTTTCTGTTCACTGGATCTACAGTTTGTTATGATCGAAGGAGGGGTCAACTCTGCCGCTAATTTTGTATAGAATGTGATGGAGATTATATAGGGCCCTGCAGCATTGCTTCGTTTTAGCAGCTTCGGCTGGCACTAACACATACTTCGCTATAGATAGCAGAGGCTATTTTCTTACTCCCAGTCTTCTGTTCAGGTGTGTTTATTGTATTAATTTATGTGAAACTCAGGCACTCAGCACTGTTTTCGACATGATATGTCACCTTAAGTATATCCTGTTAATATACCCCAGCATCCTCTAATACGGTAATAAAAAGGCTGCCAGGTTCATGTAAAACGTAAAGTCAAACGCTAAATCGCTAAATATACTCAAATTAGTCACAGAAATTGTCAGACCCAGGTGTAGGTCCATTGAATCACCAAATTAGATTGAAGTTACATGCATCTAGTTCCACTTATTGGGTATATGACTTTGTACAACAGCCAGAATATTCCACACTCCTTTCTTATGTTCAGCTGAGATTCATCCCGAAATTATGAGTGTGGTACAAGTATGAAAATATTTTGTTTTAGCACAACTCTTCTCTAAGTTACTGAAATTATTTATATGTGTATGCAGAACAACGGTAATCTATTTTTAGCTTAGCACTCAGGCAGCCCCACATACAACGTGCTACTCCAACACACATTCATGTCATCGTCAACACATGGCACTCAGCAACAAGTATGCAACAAGACCTATCTATGAACAGGTTTTTCAGGACCAACTATGCACAGAACACCCTTCAGTTCCCAGTGGTAGCAACTTACGGAGATTTCACATGCACAATGAGTCAATTTCATCTGCTAACAGGCAATATATCTTACGCCTGATGCTGGAAAGTGCTGTATACGATATATTGATACAGAAAACTCACGCCAAGGATGACACGGATCATTACAGAAGAGGAAGCTCATATGGGTGTGTTATGGTTGGGGCCATAAATCATAAACAATGCAGCGTTGCAGTACATATCAAATCCCATCTCACTGAATACAAAGCAAGTTATGAAGACAGAATAGCAAATGCCTTTGTTCTGGCTGTAGAGATGGTTGGCACTACAATTGCAAATATTTACAAGCCTCCGCAAGCCAGTTGGCCATTTGACGTTTTGGAAACAGGTTGTTACTGTACCTATTGGAGTACCTAGGTATATTAAAGGTGGCTACAATTTTTATAAAACCAAGACAAAACTGAAAAGTTGTTTATTATTCCCACCAGTGGTTACATAATCCTTAGACACGGAATTAGTAAGCATATTTAATACCTACACACACTTTACATCCCTCAGCACATTTGCAACGAAACTTCAAACAATTCAAAGAATATACAAATTCAAAGATTTTAAATTTCCAAACGTACGTGGATATTACTGCTTCTAAGTTGATACAAAGATGTTACATTATTATTTATACATAGATGCCATTAGCAGAACCGTTTGTGTCTGCTGACTTCAGATGAATCCTTAAGTTGTAAAAAGGTTGTAACTTTTATATATTACTTTATCCATTAGAAGTGGTTGATGAAAACCTACGACTGTGAACACTATAGGTCTGTTTCTAACATAACTTTTTCTGCTTCAGGTCACAACTTTGTTTTTGTATACATCTTGCACGATATGATACGGGAAATGATTCCCATACTAAAGTGCGTTTTTCAAGCACTATGGCGGCTATTCGTGATATGTTCAATGTGTGAGGTGCTGGATGGTTCCGTTGTCTTTACTGTAAGTTTTGTCAGTCTGTTTACTGGGTACTCATTATTCATTGCAACTGCTCCGATTTTGTCGACGTCTTATGTTAGTGCTTTGAGTTTTAAAGGTTTTCAATGGAGCATACCTGTGTGTTTGGATGGTGTGATGATTTGTGTACTCTGGTATTCGTGTAGGTTGGTGTCCAGTAAAAGTAACACTTGTGTTCCTGTTGTTCATTAATAGTTGTCATCCCTAAGAAATTTATGGAAGAGATTGTTTCATGTTCTGTTGTAAAGTTAATTTTATTATGAAGTGAACTGTACACTGTAAGAAGTTCTTTGATCTTTTGTTCCATAAAACAGGAGAAGGTTATCGTCAATATATCCCCTGTAATAATTTATTTTTTCAGAAAGTTTACTTCTACCATTAGCAGTTAATTTTCTAAGTGGTTTATTATTAAGTCAGTCTGCTAGCTTGACATGTTACCTATATCTAAGATTTCTTTCTGTTGGTACAACTGACAATAAAATGAGAAATGTTTATGGGACAGAATCAGTTTAAGTAAACTGAGCAACTCTAAAATCTATGAAAAGGTTAGTTTTTAGTTTAATAAGTTTCTTCCCAATAATTTCGGTTGTTGCATTGACAGATAATTTGTGAACAAATTAACAGTGTCATTATATGAGGCAAATCTCGCTTGCCTTGGAATATTTGTATCTTATATATGATAGCTCTTGTATATGTTTTATCGAATATGTGGATCTGAATGTGGAAAATATCGTAAGGATATTATTTAATAGCTGGGAAAGACTGAATGTTGGTGTATTCTCAGAGTCAACAACGAGTCTAGTTGGCGAATAACGATTCTGGATGTTTGATGTACTGAGTTTGGGGTTAGCTGAGTTCATTAATGTCCATTTTTAATGTAACAATGGATTTCTTCATAGCGATATTCTTCAATAAATGCTGCATAGAGTTATTGCTGCATCAAATTTGTGCCCAGTTTCAAAATTTTGGCAGATTCGTCTATTGTTACGGTCAAGTGATTTCAATAAGCCATTAGGAATTTTATTTAGTCGACTTAATTATGTTATGGAATCATCACAAAGTGACAGAAGTTCCATAAGGTAGCAGAAATTTGTTGATGTCTACAGCTGAAGAACATAGTAATTTTGCAAACATAGATAAACATTACTGAACAAAGGCCTTAAGCAGAACATCAAACCAAAGTTCCATCACCATAACATAAAAAACTTCACCGTGAGCCTTAAGAAAGTTGGAGGTATGGCCAACGTGAACCATAATGAATAGATTGTCTTAGCACATTGTGTTGCATTGTATTGTATGGAACTGGGGACATAGAAAGACTTCGTCCAGGCAGTAGAGCTCAGTGGTTCACAACCAGACAACAGGTTACAGCAGTACACTCACCTCACTGCCGTCCCACATGGAGTCCATGGTTATTGTGCGGTTTGGACCCCGGTTGACGCCCCTGGAAACGTCTCACACCAGACAAGTGTAACCCCAACGTTTGCGTGGTAGAGTGATTTTGGTCTACGTGAACGTGGAGAAAGGGATTGCACAGCAATCGCCGACATAGTGTAACTGAGGCGGAATACGGGGAACCAGTCCGCATTCGCCGAGGCAGATGGAAAACCGCCTTAAAAACCATCTACAGACTGGCCGGCACACCAGACCGCGACACTAATCCTCCGTGTCGATTCGTTATGGGGACTGGCACACCTTCCCTCACAGAAAGCAGGGCGTTAGACCACATGGCTAACCAGCGGGCTTGTCTTAGCACATAATATGAATGCAATTATCCCACAAGAAAAGTAAAACGATGTGCCAGTCAGTAGTGAGAGTGTTGAAACAGTTGAAACATTAACTTAATGAACATGATGATATTATTATTAAGGCTTCTCTTCAATGATTTGGACATTTTACCTGATCATCGCAGTTCATACTACATATTCTCTCATAAAATTAGTCATAAATAATCCATCACAATTTGAGAAGAATAGTGATATCCATACCTACATCATTAAATGAAGAAACGACTTTTATTATCCGTTATTAAAGCCATCAGTGGCTCAGAAAGGAGGTCAGCATGCAGAAACAAACATTTTTGATTATTTGCCCAGTAGTATTAAACATCTGACAAGTTGCAGAGCAAGTTTTGGTTCTAACCAATATTTTTCTCCTGGACACTTCTTCTATTCCATGGACAGATTTCTATTTAAAATTGGCAGCCTCTGATGAAAAAGAAATATTTTTCATTGTAGCAGCACGAGTAAGACTAAGAAGTGTCTTCACTGGGACTGGCACACCTTCCCTCCCAGAAAGCAGGGCGTTAGACCACACGGCTAACCAGTGGGCTTGTCTTAGCACATAATATGAATGCAATTATCCCACAAGAAAAGTAAAACGATGTGCCAGTCAGTAGTGAGAGTGTTGAAACAGTTGAAACATTAACTTAATGAACATGATGATATTATTATTAAGGCTTCTCTTCAATGATTTGGACATTTTATCTGATCATCACAGTACATACTACATATTCTCCCATAAAATTAGTCATAAATAATCCATCACAATTTGAGAAGAATAGTGATATCCATACCTACATCATTAAATGAAGAAACGACTTTTATTATCCATTATTAAAGCCATCAGTGGCTCAGAAAGGAGGTCAGTATGTAGAAACAAACATTTTTGATTATTTGCCCAGTAGTATTAAATATCTGACAAGTTGCATAGCAAGTTTTAATTCTAACCAATATTTTTCTCCTGGACAACTCCTTCTATTCCATGGACAGATTCCTATTTAAAATTGGCAGCCTCTGATGAAAAAGAAATATTTAGCAGTGTAGCAGCACGAGTAAGACTAAAAAGTGTCTTCACTGATGTTAACACTAATTATGTATCATGCATACCTGTAAATCTACTCAATTTACATTATTTAGATAAAAGAATCATTCAAATTATCTATGGAACATGTAATTAACTAACTAGCTGATTCATGAAACTCCAGTGACGTCCTTCGTACAGATGACTACGACGAAACAACATTATTGAACTGAACGTTGATCCAACATATCGCTACATATCGCAACACATTGCCGCTTTCCACCACTGAAGGGGCATGTTCGAGTTATTTGCTGTGGTGCACTATGCAGGATGTCACCGGCATGGTGTGCGAAGTGCTGTCAGGTGCCTCTCTGGCTGCTGATGGGCGGCAGAGTAGTCTGCCAGAATGAGGACACTGATGAAAGCATGCACACCCTGAAGAAGTGGACTGATGTGGTTCCATCAACAGTGTGCAGGCTGAAAGCAGTTAGGTTGCAATGGTCAACATGGGGTATAATCAACTGTTACAGTCATCATGGGGCTTAGGCAGCAGACAAGTGTTTTTCTTTTGCTATCCAGCTGAGATGGCAGCTGACATACAGAGAGCAAGGATGGAGGACAGTTTCCACTAATATGATACAGAGCAGAGCATATGAAGTACTTGTGGTTAGGAATAAGCCATAATTTCACTTTCTTGGCACTGACAGTTGTGAGTTGTCTTAATGATTAAACTACTGTGTCCTCCAGGTGCAAGGATTACTGACTTTCAACCCTGCATAGTTTCTTTCAAGTAAATAAGCACAGTAAGGCTATGGAAAGTTTTGATTTTGTCATAATGCTATTGCAGTGTACTTGCATAGTGAGACCAATGTGCCACCAGAGTGGATCATTGTTTTTCTTGAGTTTTAAAATTCAATACACTCTGGTAACCACATTGTTTGTTCTGCACTTTCTTTGTGGATTTTGTAATAGGTTATGTAACGATATAGACTGCTGGTCTACCTGTTCTCTGCCCAGGATACGGTTAAAGTGCTGATTTTACTTTGCTGTGGATTATTCCTTTCAGCTATTCTGCTTGTTGCTTTTGTGTTCTGGTGCACCCTTGAAAGGTCATTTGTATATATCATGTATACAAATATCATAGGATATGTTTTTGTTGTATGTTCATATTGCTTGTTTTTGGAGATATTGTTATTTTGTTATTCTGGGATGATTGCTTATTTTTGGTTTCTTATGTCAGTTGTTATCTAAAGTTAATTGTCGTAAGAGGGTGAGTGCAAGGGTTTGTTGAGTTTATTTATGCACACACTTGGACACTGTAAATTATTTAATAAAGCAAAGGTTTATTCAAATCCTTCACTTGGACAGGCTTCAGAGAAAGCATAATTCCAGCCAAAACCTGTGCCATAGCAGTATATTCCAGAAAAACCACACAGGAAATGATTAATCATTGTAACTTCCTTTTATGAAAACAAGAAGTTGCAACTAATGAATGCAACTAATCCCAAATTCAAGATACAACCAAAGCCCCCAAACATTACTCACCAATAAGATTCATTGTTGACTCTGAGAATACACTAACAAACTTTAATATCCTTACGATTTTCCATGATTACACAGAGCGTCACAAAATACTGCTAACTTAATAAGAAGCATCATTATGAAATGTCACAATATATAAATCAGAGTAACAGTTGTCCTGTATTTGACATAGTTCAAACTGGAAGAATTTTTCATACACTCTGTGAAGAGCACACTGATGCTTTCACGTCTAAACACATTTCAGATCCTGAGTAGCTAACCAAATGTACATGAACAGACACACCAGTGACGTACAAAACGGTCTAATAGAACTCTACACAAAAAACACTGCTAGAAAACGTGATCTCTTAGAACAAACAAAAATACTGTTGCACAGAGAAACATTTTCTGAAAACATGTTAAATGAACAAATTAAATATAATAGCCACGGTTCTTTCAGCAATCTCAGAAGATCATTTTTCCTAAAGAGGCAAAAATGTAATAGAACTTTTAAAACATAAGGTCACATCTTATCTGCCAAACTGAACTGCCTGACCAATAAAGTGAAGTATCTTGAAAGGGAGAAGACAGCAAAATGAAACTTCATGGGTTGAGAAGGTATGTGAGTTTGTATCAGTGTTTACAAAATATTAGTAAAGAACTTTACAATATGAACTCAGTTGTTGGTATAACGAAGTGACCTCTCTGGCTTAGATACCCCCACAGATTTGGTTGGCAAAGATGTATCCTCTTCTGATGCAATCTGGACTACAATTTTGTTAAATGGTCGTTGACATACTGGATTCTGGCATTGGGATAGTGTTGTCGTCGAATCTGGTTCCACACAAGTTCTATTGGGAACAGATTTGGAGATCTTGCTGGTTACAGGAGTACCTCAACATCATTCAGTTACTTCACACAGACACGTGACATGTGTAGAGAGCAACATGCTGTTGAAAAGCTTGACTAGCCTGGAGAGAGCAAACTTACTTCACCCAGAAGTCAAGATATCCAGTATGGTCTTTTGTAATTCTGTTTTTGTAGATTGCTATGCTATCGTAGATTGTTGGCTGAACTTCACTGGATAAATTTTACGTAAATATCCATAAATGTTCACAAAAATTATGCATTTACTTACATTCCTTTCTTCACTGTTATCTACGCTAAGAAGAGAATTTAAGATTCTGGGAGGTTATAAGAAAAGCATCTGATATACAAAAGAATTTACTCATTCCCTCCTTCACAAAAAATTTTAGTTTGCTGAAGTGAAAAACAGTAGCAGCCGAACAAATCACTGTTCTTTAACAAAAAGTTAAACAAGTACGAACCAGATCTCTTCCAGACGAACTGCAACCACTTTCAAGAAACTTCTTAAACAGCTACAAGCACTGTGTTCTGATCCTTTCTGACCCTCTACAGCAGGCATCTTACTAGAATCCTGTATTGAAGAACACCGCTCCATGTGAGTTTCCATTCTTTTTAATTTCACGCCCTGTAATAAATGGGCGCAATTTCCTCATACAAGTAGCCTCCTTTCATAGCGCAATGATGCAATATAGTCATACCAGTATTTAAAATCATTGAACCATACCCTATGAATGAAGAGTTAAAATTATTACTGCATTATCGCATTGTAAAATTAGTTTAACCATCGTTTTATGATGTTTTTGAGTACCAAAATAACCCTAAAATTGTTTCAGTGTGCAAATTTATTTACGTGATAAGTTTACTTCTTTCTCGTTTTATTTTCCAGAAAAGAGCTTGTGATTATAGTTAGTGATCAACATTAAATGCGAACATTTTAAATTAGGCTTTACCGTAATTATTACTGATAACAACTGAAACACACGTTTACCGTTAGAAATCAAGATTTATTTTATTTCTTGATTCACAAGTTTCCACGTTCATCACCATAAGGATTGACATGAATTACTATGATGTGTGTGTACTGAGAGTACGACTTAGGTGTAACCTGCAGCACCGAGTAGTAGCAGAAGACGAAAAAACTTTGTTTTAGTACATGAATGAAAGTTCTTGGAGATATTTAATATGAAAAAAAATATAAACGTAAAAATACTACCAGTGGTCACAGGCTCCTTTTTCTGTCGCGATTGTATCACATTCAACATCACATACACTTTGTAAACACTACATTAAGCAGAAATAGCATCATGATTACGGGGAACATGTGAAAACTAATATTGCCAACACTCACAAAAACAAAACATAAAATAGTTGGTGTCTTTAATTGCAAAGATGATTAGAAATATAAACACAAAAATCTCTAGTGGTCACAGATACTTTTTCTGTTGTGTTTACACAACATATACTCTGTATACATGTTAAACAATTGTGCTACAGACAGTGGAAAGATATGATAACAAATTTACTTGTTTTCTTTTATGTTAAACACACACAATACCAATGCAAAAATGCACATACAAATGAACATATATAAGTAATTCTAGTGATGATAGTGACAATGATTTAGATTCAGCCACGAAAGTGCAAAGTGATGTTTCAATTGTATTAATAATAACGGTCATAAAGCTGTTGAGTACAATGCAGCTCAACGAAAACTGATTAACTCCTACAGTTTGGCTTGAGAGACAGGTTGGTGGCAGATTAAGGAACGTCGATCTGATACAAGTCATCAGTGAATTTCGAGAATTTTCCTTGGTTTCCTTCACAGCCTGCTCAACGGACGGACTAAATAACCTCGAGGATAGGGTACAGCGCTGTTTCTCTCCCTTCTCAACTACTGCTTACCTTTCATGTCCTTCGACTCTTACAAGTGTATCTACGACCAGTACTCTTACGTCCATTATGTATATTTCCATACAGGGGAAACATTTTACTTGAAAGTCACTTGCCGGGTGTCGGCGGGTAGACACCATATTGCCGTATATGCAAGTCAGAAGGAACATTACATCTTAATTCGGAACAACACAGGCACGGCAATAATGCACTTGTCCGGGGCACAGGACAAGCTGATTTCAAGGAAAATGTCTCCTCTGCATGGGAATGTACGTAATGGATGTACCAGTACAGGCTATAGAGACATGGTTGATGACGTATGAAAATTTGAGCTTGGCACTGAGTCGCGTTCGGACAGTCTAATTGTAAGGCAATCGCTCGCGATAAGCGGGAAATACGTCACACCATTATGCAACTGTTACTTTGTTCATATTCGCAACAGCGAATGCATTTCATGTATTTCACAAAAACCTTAATCGCAGCAGTGTCTGTTATTTCGGACATGCATGCTTGTCCGACGGAACGATGCATCGTAATTTGGTGTAACACAGGCGACGCCATGTCGTATCCCCTTGACCCAATGCTCCCAAACCGATATTCCACTATTGTATCCCAGTATCATATCTCAAAGTAACGCGAGCTTATTTTAAAAAATACCATTCCTAATATGAAGAACGACGAGAATACGTGATATTGCGAGTGTCTAATGGCACTGCAACTTTTCAGGTGGGAATCGCATCACAGCATGCCAAAAGGACGTGTGCGAGTAGCTCATCACAGTCTTTCGGACGTTCAGAAAGATGGCATAATTGGTATGAGCGGCATGTGAACAACACAACAGACATCGTACAGGTATACTGCAGTCACAGTACAATGAGTGGTGACAAAATGGGCTCAAGGCAACAGTGTGCTGAAAAGAGTAGGCACGCGACCTTCCAGAAGGAATCACGACGAAAGGGCCGTGGGATTTTTCGGCTGGCTCTGACGAAAAGATAAGTGAACCAGGTAATATCCAGGAAAATATTACAGACAGAATGTCACCACGAACGGTCGGGAACGGATTACTGGAAGCCGGATTTAGTTCCATTGTTGCCAAGCATCTATTACCGCTGACACCATACCACAGACGACAGAGACTTTTTTATGGCAACCATAACGACGCGAACGTCTCCGTAGACGACCCACTAAAACATCACTGGAAGCAGCGATTCTCGAGGTTTATTACTCTCCAAGTAGTGTTGGGAGCTACTGGCTATGACATCAGCATTGATTTCGTCATAGTCGTAGGGAAGGCTGAATGCGCGACAGTCTGCGGTAAGAACAGAAAACCCTGTTATCATAGCTTTCATGGTTGGAGTACAGAAGTAGCATACTCCAGCAGGATAATGCAAGACCCCATACTGCATTTTACACCATACACATCTTGAGGAAAGTGAGAACCCTCCAGTGGTCTGCCTGGTCTCCTGATGTGTCACCCAGAGAGGGGGGACACAATGAGAAGACTTAATTTTTACACCACCTTCCTGCCACTGATCAGCTTGTGCACGCACAGCATGTATTACACGAAATTCCTCACGTGGAGAACACGGCAAGTGTCATAACCCAATTCCCCAGAAACATCGTTCTTTGGAAGAGGGGTCAAATTAGGCGAGCATGTGTCTCGGCTTATCCTAGATACTTGGTCGGTTTTTAAAAAACGACGGTCAGAGTTCCCGAGGTTTTTTCGAGGTACTGTATCTGGATTTAACCAGGTGATATCCTCCGACGACATGGTGACTGAGTCGCTAGTATCACGACACCGTAATTTTGAGCCCCATGATCGAAATCGGATCATTACTTTCATTTTTGTTTTTCAGTTATATACCATTGTCTGTAAAAGATTACTAAGTGAATGTTTCCCAGTGAGTATTGATATAACTTGTCCTAGTTCGTGTACTACATGTATATCAGGTGAATGAATCAGAAGCAAAAAAAAAGAATGAAAAAATTATTTGAAGTATCTCCTGTTGTGTATATTAATTCATAAGCAAAAGCAAGCGCCAGTCTGCTGTAAAGTGGCCCGTTGTGCGTGGTTTGCCGTTACATTATTGCCAACGCGTGAAGTCTTCAGCATTATTAACGACGTTTCTTTTTCCTGTGAGATTCATGCCGAGAAATGTCACTGTGCCAAACCTGACTTCATGTGATGCTCGTGTTCGAAACTTATATATTCAGAATGTTTCTACGATAGGTATCATCCAAGGGAATGCATCAAATCTTCCTGAATAATAAACATACGAACAAAATATAATAATTAATATTAGAAGTGATATGAGAGTGGAATATTAGAATATGAGAATTTAAAAAGATTGCACCCCTCCCCCCCCCCCCGCCCCCCCCCCAACATACCATACGTACACATACTATCTAATAAATGCGTGACACTTACTGTGAAATGCAGGTGTAATTTTACAATTAATATAATGAATTTCTATAGCATAATTTTCTAAGAAACATTCGTGTAGCAACTTTTACGGACAGGCGTAGATAAATGAAAACAACAATAACAAAATAAACAAAACAATAACGTGGTTTCGAATAGGGCTCAAAATTAAGAAACTCTGAAGCCAGGCACTCGGTCGCCAAATTTCACAGTAAAATCCTCGAAAATACCTTGTAAACTTTGACCGTCGATTTTTCAGCAACGATCGAGTATCTATGGATAATCTAAGACACGTGTTCCCTTATTCTGAATCCTCTTCGACTGAGCGAATTTCCTGGGAAACCGGTGATGGCTTGCTGTCTTCTCCTCGTCATTATGACTTTCAGAAGCTATTTGTGCCTGCAGGGGGTATGCTGACAGCGATGATGGACATAACGTTCGAGTGCTGGTTTAATCATTCGATATCTGTTGTGCTAAGATCATCTCCACAAGTCTGATAAATATCGGACTGGTGCCTCATGATGTAAAACACTGCCTTGGCGTCAGTGTAGACTACATGGTTTCCTACACATTGTAAAGAAACACAACTACTTCCTGAACTGCAGTACCCGTTGCCACATATAACTAAATGCCAACACATATGAGGGGTCACCCAAAAGATACTGAACTTATTTATTCACGTTATAAGTACAGATCTTCATTCCCCTTCAAAGTTCTCTCCTCTTGCAGTAATACACCTGTCTAATATTATAGTTCATTTTTCAAAACAGTTTAAATTCAACATTTTTTGATGATTGATGGTAGCTCTGTCGTTTTTATCTTCGCCTCACCAACATCAGCAAAACTCTTTCTTACATGTCTGTCTTCATTTCAGGAAATAAAAAAGGCGCATGGGGCAAGATCGGCTGAGTATGGGGGGAAGGGGTATGAGAAACATGAGTTACAATATATTTTATCAAGAATTGTCGTACAGACAGGCCTATGTGAAAACACCCAATTTCGTGAGGGAAAAACCAATCACCAGCCTGCAACAAATCAGGCCACTCCTTCTTTTGGAAAACACGTCGCGGCCCTTCTTTCAGAGCACCACGTGCTTCCATGCGAGCTTCTTTTTATTCTGGGACCAGTAGCTGTAGCAAGAATTTGCAGCCACTCTTTTCATTCCGAAATCTGTTGCAAATCACTTTTGATAGCTCTTTAATGGTATGTCGTCGATGACTGAATGAAAGTTTTCAACATTTTCATGTGTTTGGGCCGAGGAAGGACGACCAGAACGAGGTTTGTCACCAACTGACATTTCACCATTCTTGAAACGGAAAATCTAATCAAACACTTGAGTTTTCTCCATAGCATCGTCATTGTACGCCATTTTTAACATTTCAAGAACTTCTGATCCCCTTTTCGTGGCCAAACATCTGTTCAGAAAAATGAACCATTGCAAAATCGACGATCACAGTAAACAGTTGTCACTGTAAACTCTGCCGAAACAAGTCCCTAGCATCTTCAGATGTTCAGATGGGTGTGAAATCTTATGGGACTAAACTGCTAAGGTCATCAGTCCCTAAGCTTACACACTACTTAACCTAAATTATCCTAAGGACAAACACACACACCCATGCCTGAGGGAGGACTCAAACCTCCACCAGGACTAGCCGCACAGTCCAAGACCGCACCGCCCCAGACCGCTCAGCTAATCCCGCGCGGCCCTAGCATCTTCAGCGACGACACTCGGCTTACTGTCTCTGGAATGGTCGCTCTATGCACTCCAAATCATAAAAGTCGGTGCTACAAAAGCTCTGTCACCCAGCAAGTTAGTTCGGTTTCTTTTGGTTATTCTCCCTGAATAAAAGGTTGCCAATTAAATAGTTAATTGAGAGAAATCTGAGCTAATATGACTAAGTATGTGATGGTGACGCAGAGAGCGGACACCAGCAGATGGCGGTCGATGGTGAGGAAACCGGCAGCCTTGAACGACAGCGGGCGAGAGGTCAGCACTTGCGTCAGCAGCGGCTCCATCCCCGCGCTGAGAAACGGCCGCCCCTGCAGCGTGGCGACCCTCACCACCAGGTCGCGCGTGCGCTCTGCCTCGTCCACCGTCGCCGAGCAGGAGAGCACCACGGCCACCAGGTTCAGCAGGTGTGACGTCAGCCACGTTGCCGCTGACGCCTTGGAATTGTTGACCACAGTGGCGTGGCTCTTCTCTGGCGCCACCCACAACACCAGAAACTCGTACGCGCCATAAATGAGAGCAGAGAATGATGCCGTTATGTGAAGGACCAAGCTGATGCCGAAGTGGCGCTGGAAAAATTCTGCTGCCCGCTGGAGAACTGCGTGTGCGTGGTGCAGCCGGTCCACCCCGAGATGGGATACCAGCGCCGCTTGTCGAACGTAGCCCAGGAGGATACGCGAAAAGTGCCTATCACCGTGAGGAGTGGCGGCGATGAGGATACTGTCGTTGAGTACACGAAATCTCTCACGCAGTTCGAGTACAAGTGTGGTGATCTGCAGTAGGACGAGGGATTCCAGGCCTCCAAATAATGCATACAGTATCCACAGTACTACGCGTGTATTCTCAGGGAACCGGCGAAGATAAACTGTAGCCAAAGAGAATTCCACTGCTCTTAGAACAAAGGAAACACAGCACAAAAGTAAGCCGACGAGTTTTCCTCTTTTCTGCTTTTTGTACTGTACACATCCATCAAAGTACTCGAGAGATTCAAGAAACAATTTCAGGTCTTCCAACATAAAAATTGTACTACATGCAAATGGCCAGAGTACTCTCGAAGAGTTGAGTAGTCTCACTGCGACATCTACGAAAACGGTGATTTTTGGCAGTTCCTGATAAAGTTTGAGCATTGCATACATGTCCACGCCTAGCGTGGTAACCGCTAAAAGAAAAAAAGTATTGGACTTTGCTTTCACCACTTTAAACATCACTGACGACTCTGCTCTAGCCGTTTGTTTGGAAGGCATTAGCCCTACTATCTCTAATACTGCACATAGAGGTTTGGGTACAATATAGAAGTCACCAGCATGCATTTTATGAAAATTTGCGACTCGCAATCAGCTACCTACGAATTTTATTTTCCTATTTCTTTGTTATACAGAAGACAGATATCCCTCCAGCAGACACTGTACACTGCAGCTAAGCGTGCTCTTTGTGCTTCTGAGCAAAACCTGCCAATGCATGTCAGACCTTTATTCCCTCTTATACTGGTTTGGAGGAACAGCAAGCGTTGCGCTGTCATGTTAATTGATTCCTTCCTGAAGGCACTTTCTTGATTAGGCCGCATTAAGGATATTGTGTCTGCCAATATGGCAGAATTAGCGCTCGGAATTTTAAGCAATCTATATCAAACACTGAAACGTCCCCTTTGAACAATTATACCAGACTGTGCTTAAACTGACACACAATATTTTGTTAGCGCAACGCAATCTGACTTTCAAAATTCCCTACAAAAGAATGGCCCTGACTAACATTAAACTATACCTTTCACAAATCACTTACCTCACAAAAATCTTCGCTGCTCAAGCTACTGCAATACAGCGAGCGCCACTACTGCCAGCTAAATAAAAGATTCAAACTATGGAAGGCACTAACTACTGATAGGGATAGTTGGCAAATGAAAGATATTAATAGAGAACAAACAATGTATTTACCTTGACATCATCATGTATAAATATAGCAGTTCATGACAAATTTCAAAACTCCGCCATCTCTCTCCCCACATCCACCACTGCTCGCGGCTCACCTCAAAATGCGCAACGCTACGCGCTGTTCACATCCAGCTGCCGCTGCCCAACACTACAATGGCGAGTATTACAACAATGCAAAGCAGCCACAGACTGCACACAGCACAGCCAGTGATTTTCACACAGAGGTGGCGTTACCAATAAAAAAACCTAAACAGCCTACTTACATAGAGAAAACATAAACAGCCTACTTACATAGCCCCCATGCTCCCCACAAAAAAATTTTACAAATTTTTTTTGGGCAGTGGCCAATAATGATTTGATAACATTTTTCATAATTACAATAACAAAGAAATCAAATGCACACACTTATTGATACTATGTTGGTCAAAAGCTCAAATTTTCTCACAGTCTATAAAGACAGTCCTGATCATTCATCACAGTGAAACTGCCATTTCTTTTCTCAAAGTCTGAGCAGTAAAAGACAATGCACACGGAAGTAGTGGATTTCCATGCAGTCTTGAAGAAGTAGTGTCCTTCCATCAGAAAGACAGTGCTGACTCTTGACATGCTGACAGGTAATGGGCCACAACAGAGCAAACCCACAGCAGAGTCAGTCGAAATTTTGAAGAGTATTGGTAGGTCATCACAGAGCAGACCCACTGTAGTCCTGGTAGAGATTACGATATTGGTGGGCCACCAGAGGTGCAGACCCACTGCAGTCCTTGTAGAGATGATGGTATTGATGGTTGATGTAGACCCACTGTAGTCCTTGTAGAGATAGCCAACAGCCATCTGTTGTGACTGTGCAGGTGCACAATCACCATTGAAGAGTCTTGCGGATAATACAGCTAGTCCATAACCACCACTTGTGCACTCACAAAGTTTTTGGAATTGTCCTTAGAACCAGCAATGCTGTTATCCAGTCCCTTGCTGAATTATTAACACATGTGCAAACACTATCAGTCCCTACTTCTCACATATTGTCCATATACTATGACCAACGGAAATGTGTGCAGTGAAATGAATGCTTACAAGTTAATAATAAGATGAACTGGTGTCAATTACAATTTTATAACATAAGAATACAATAACAAAGGTACAAAATACATCATTAAAAACATAACAATACAGATAACATTTGTAGTAATAGGGGCTTTACGAAAGAATAGAAATAAACATATACATCAGTGTTACAGGAATTATGACATAAGTAAATACATAAAAGATCAGAATAACTTTTGAAACATCAACTTTACACATGAGCATTAAAACAAAACAGAATTAATAATGTCTAACATCTTTACAAAGTAAATAACATATTATTAACGCAAATTATATTTATTCCTCATCATAGTTCATGTAGCTGAGTATGAGAAAAATTCTACAACAAAAGTCTGATGAGGTAAACATATAAAGACAGGAAGAACATATATACACAAGGGTACCCAAACACATAGTGGGATAACACAAAAGGAAAGGACAGGGTTTGTTTCATTGCAGTATTTTGCAAACAAAACTTTCTTTGCTTCTTGGAGATCTCCCTTCATTCATCATTATTCCCAAAAGTCCTATCTAAGCCTGCCTTCTGTATTTCGTTCACATCCTCTGTCAAAAAGAGTTTTTCTCTCTGCTTTCTGTATTCTGTTCTCATCCTCTGTCAATAATAGTTTTTCTCCACTGTACAGTATCCTTTTTATTTTGCCAGACCATTTTCTGATAGCTTCTCAATCCATTTCTTATAAATTTATAATAGTTAGTTTCTTATATAGTCTCCTCTTAAGCTAACTTAAATCTACTGAGCTCAGATACTAAACTAAGGGACGAGGCAATGCAGCAGCACATAACAAATTAACACAAACAGCAATGCAAAAAAAATGGAAAATTGCAAAGCAAGCTACAGTAAATATAAATTACCAAGCAATGCAACATTACAACTAATATGAGCCAATGTACAGTAGCAAGAAAAATAAGTCAGTAGTAAAATTAACTTAACAGAGTAACACAATTTAAAATTCAGTAGCACTATGCCTGGCAAACAGCAGCAGCAAATATAAAAAATATAAAACTTATATCTATACATGACAAAGCTCAAGCAGAAAAAATATTACAGTAAAAACAAAATGCAGATAAGGGAAATGTATATTCACATCTTAATATCTATGTAATTAAAGTGGTGCACCACAACAACTGATTGTAAAAAGAAATATTAGCATGTACTTGAAAAGAAAATTATGTGTTACTGTTACTAGTTCCTTCTTATTGTTCTTTCCTTTCCAAGTGCTCCTTTTTTAAAGAATGTGGATCATAAAATAATTATTTAATAGATCTGTTGACAGAAAGTGTTCACATTAGCAAATGCATTTTATTTTATAAAAGCAATGCTGCAATACAGCTGGAAACCAGATATCAAGTGAAATAAGCAACTACAAAAAGCAAAGCATAAAAATATCATTCAATAGTCATGTGGCATTTCGTAAGTCAGTAGCTCTCAACTCTCATAGAAAGACACTTGTCATAATCAGGTGTGCAGATGTACGAATATTTCCCATCAATTCATAAGCATTGCAATAATTAGCACAAAGTACGAGTAATCATATGTTTTCAGGTAATGAGCGTGTAATATTTGCGATGCTTTCTACAAAGGAATGTCAATAGCAAGGTTAATGGAAGTAATGAGGGTGTCGCATTTGCAATATTTTCTCTAAAGGAATGCCAATGGCGAGGATAAAGGCCTGCCTTTTTTCTTTTTTTTTCTACCTGTGCTTCCGGAAAGGCACACCCTAATGGCTTGTTCTCCAGGTGTTTGACACAGCTGCATGCCCACGACGCATTACGTGCAGGTGGTCACTTAACTTTCTTACGGAAATATTTACGACACCAGTTTCCGCTACAGTGACAGTCTCACATAAAAATATTTCACAGGTCAAGAATTAGCGTTGCAAATCTGTAGAAAGAAAATCCTATGAATATAACGTTGTCCAAAAAATTTTCGCCGGCATTGTGATACATTCACGCATTTACACACACTTCATAACTCTTAATGTACGATTCTTGGTTTCCAACATCCTTTTTCACAAGTCAAGAGTCCCTACCCACTATTCATTACTCCTTACCTTATTACACATATACGTATCCATCGACACTCGTCAATATTTCGTCATTATAAATATGAAGCATAATCAAATAACTCATATAGCCTCAGCCTATTAATCGTAAACATACCTCAGCAGCATAATACACATCGTCGTCGTAAAAATAACATCATAACACCTCAGTCAAATCTCAAAATCGCCGTAGCTTCCTCCAATAATTAAAAAAATTCTCTGCTCATGTCAAAAGTGTCATCTGCCTCAAACGTACTTTAAAAATCATGAATCCATACCAAATACATCATTCAAAGCTCTCATAGTATCACAATGGTTCCGAAAAAATATGAGCATTTCACAAAGTACAGACAAAATACAATTTCATAAGTGTGAAGTTATCCAACTGTGTAATTGCGTAAACATCAGTCACTGATGTAATAAAAAAAGTTTATCTCTCAGTTACATGATCAGATAGCTGTGTAATTTGTGTGTTAGAGAAATATGGTACCGATGTGTAAAGTTGTATAAGCAAATACCATATTAGCTAGGGTTCCTTGTGGTTGCCAAACACATGGTACACAAAGTAGGCGTATACCCCCCTGAGGATTAATGTAATTAGACCCTCAGGTGTTACAGATTACAGCAATAGAATGAAATATATCACGGAAAACTTCCTTTGTAATTCAAAAATCTTGAAAAATAAATGGCTTAAGTACAAAATCTCTCAAATGCGTGTCCTGTAGCGCTAAATGTGCGTCTTGCTGTAAGATAATTCTGTGGAAGTGTCGTACTTATCGTCCTCCGAAAGCCAAGTTCTGCAGAAGTCAATGTACTTACCTCATGATAAACAAAAGTGAAATGCTTTATGTATAGATATCTTAGTTATTACGCTTATTGCCGTGATGAAGAAAGTACTGTGCTGTAACGTATTGTTGTGCTACGGAAAAGACAATCTCATTGTTGCTGTACCACAAAAGTTACTACTAAAACATGTTTTACTTTCCAGAAGAATTCAGAAAAACTGTGCAGATATAAAACAGAAACACTGCAAAAGCAACATTGTAAATTGTCACTCATTAGTAGCGTCGTGATAAAATCGTGTAGCTGTCACATAAACTAACCACTGTGCCATCTGTTATCTCACTGAAAGTACTTTAAATCCAGAATATATTTTCAAGTAAACCAAAATGTTGCATTAAAATCTCATTAGCAGTACTGGTAAATGTTATAAGCATGTAAGCCTTATAGTCGTTCCATAATCGTGCAACTAACAAGCAAGAATGTACACACACAATAACACTGTGACGTCTGTTCACTATAACAATGCATTCGTCATTTCTGTTTAAGTGAGTTCTCTTGGTTCTTGATTGGATATTTAACTTCAAACATTGTTGTATGTTAACAGATTCTACGCCTGACAAAGCATATTAGTAATGTGAAGCGAAAAATTTTATGACAAAGACTAAGTTAAAAAGCAGATTATCTTTCAATAAATGGTTTTACATGTGAAACCTGGTGTAAACCTTTACTCTTCATAGTACTCAGAGTTTGAACTTGAATGCAATTGTCATGCGGTATACGTCGGCAAAGAATACTGGAATTTTTCTCAAGGTTAGCGTCTATGTTATTTTTCTCTGAGCCAGCCGGCGCACGTGGGTGCCTGCGGCGCGAGTCATTGTCTGTCTCTTTGTTGGCGCGCGTTGTTATTGGGATTAGGAGACCTAACTTCTACAAATTCGCCTTGCCGAGAGGGCCCAGCTCTGTTAGAATCCCGCCAGTTCTGATGGAATTCACGTCTGTCGTTTTGTGGGTAGTTTACATAGTTTCTTGTTTGTCGGTCATGTGGTGGAGAATTTCTCCCTGAATCGTAACTCTGCGCCGAACTGTTGCGTCTGAAGTTATTCTGCCTCCCTTGATAATACTTGTTTTGGTTCCCATATTGTCTGTTTCTCTGATTGTCTCTGTGATAGTCATTACTACGGAAATGCGATCTTTCTCTGTAACTATTATTACTCTGCCAACGCTTGTCGTACGGGTGGTGTCTATTTTGATCACGATTTGCGTTGTAAGAATAGACCAGTCGTGTCCAGTTATTGTTTCTGTCGTCACGGAATTGTGACGGATGTGACCTGTAATTGTTGTGTTCGTGGTTTCGCGTTCCGCGATTGTCAGTGTCACTTTCCAGTTCTTGTAACAGTCCCTGAAAAGCTTCAATGTCGTCTTTGCAACGTCCTGCCAAAATAATATGTCGTAAATGTTCAGGTAATTTGATTAAGCAAATGCGGATGAGTTCTGAGGGGCTGTATGGGTTTGTCAGGTACTGATTCTTGTGCAACATGTCTTCAAAATATTTCACAAGACTGGAGAATTCAGATTGTTCGAAATGTTTCATCATTATGATGTCATGTTTTACGCGGTCTTGTGTGGCTTGAGACCAATATGCTGAGAGGAAGGCATGGTAAAATTCTCCTTCACTATGGCAATCGTGAATGACCGATCGCATTCTTACAGCTGGTTCATTCTCTAAGTAGCCACATATAAATTCTAATCTGTGTTCCAACGAGGAGGAAAACAATGAGAGAATTGATGGAGCCATGCTTGTGGATGAATGTCGTTGCCAGAATTCTTAAATGTTTTGAATTTATGTGTAGTAATGAACAGCTTATAGTCAAAATCATCATGTCGGCGAGTCGCATATCGGTCATTGTTAGGTCGTGTCGGCCGTTCCATCTCAAAATTCGGTGCACATTGCCAATTTCTTTCATAACTTCTGAAATGCCCTATGTTATTATTTTGCGGCTTTTCCGTATTTCTAAGTCCCTCTTCCCGTGTTGGAGCGCGAGTGTCCTCTGAAATACGTAATTCTTGTATTACCTGTGTCAGCTGATCTTGTACTTCCCGGATTTCTCTTTTGTACTGTGTATTGATTTGATTTTGATTCTGTTTGAATTTCCTAATTTGTTCACACTCTTCTGTGTCAGTGAAGGCTACAGGTCTTGTGTCATTCAGATCATCATCTACCTTTGTAGATAAGTTAGTGACCTGATCCGAAAGTTCGGCTACTTTCTCCGATAGTGTACTTATTTCTTCAGTGTGTTTTTCTGAACCAAGTTTCAGAGTATCTACTGTGTCCTTAAAGTTTTCCTGAGTTTTTGCAAATTGCGTAACCGAATCGGTAGATGCAACTGAGTCAAATTTAGCTTGCAAGGTCTCATGATTTTCATGAACAATAATTTGCAGTTCTTTTATGGCTGCTTCGTGATTCTGTAATGCCTTTTCATGCCGCGAAAAAATAGGTTGAAAACGCTCACAAATTTGAGTTTTTACGTCATTACAGACTTTTTGACATTTCGATTCAATGTTATGTAACTCAGTAGTTAAATCGTCACGCATTTGTTCAAGAGTTTGTTCCAATGAGTCTAACTTTTGAAACTGTTGCTGTGTTTGTCTCTGATTTTGTTCCAGTGTGTCTAACTGTTGCTGTGTTTGTCTCTGATTTTGTTCCATTGTGTCTAACTTTTTAAGATTTTGTTCCACTGTGTCTAACTGTTGCTGTGTTTGTCTCTGGTGTTGTTCCATTGTGTCTAACTTTTCAAGCTTTTGTCCCATTTGTTGCATTAATTGTAATAACAATGCACTGGTGTCTGAAACATGTTCCTCAGTGCTTTTCGGCAGTGAAGTTGCACCGGCAACATTCACATTTTGACAAGCGGAAAATGTGTCTTGACTCATTTGAGAAAACGGTGAGAACCCAAAACCTGAGTCTACAGTATTTGCAATATTGTGTTCTGTCGTTCCCGATTCCCGAGGCGAGCTGTTGCCGACCGATCGATCGATAATGCTTCCCTGTTCACTACCTGTTTCACTGTCTACACCATTATTTGACGCCCGCTGCATTTCCCTATGCACAGTTACCAAATTACTACTTTGAACATTAGTAAATTCATTACTCTGCGGCGCTAACACACTGCCTTCGTCTTCACTGTCATTTCTCAGTTTACTTTGGAGCCTAGTATTACGTTTTCCACACGCCATTATTGTCACAATATTTCACACGACAACACAGAAAAGCACAATTTGAAGAGCAAAATAAGAGAACACATTAACATAGCACTGAAAATAATATTTAGTTAATTGCAAGCGCAGCTGCGAAAAACTTGCTGCAAATCTACATGCATGCCACAACTGTTTTACTGTACAACAATGAAATACTGCAACTACAAAGGAGATTTTCTCTACAATTACGCGCTAGCAATAAACAAAAGCCACAGTAATTACACAAACTACAAGAAAAAAAATCAGAAGATTCCAGTGAGGTATCCTCGGCTAAGGGTCGACATATGAAACGTCCCCTTTGAACAATTATACCAGACTGTGCTTAAACTGACACACAATATTTTGTTAGCGCAACGCAATCTGACTTTCAAAATTCCCTACAAAAGAATGGCCCTGACTAACATTAAACTATACCTTTCACAAATCACTTACCTCACAAAAATCTTCGCTGCTCAAGCTACTGCAATACAGCGAGCGCCACTACTGCCAGCTAAATAAAAGATTCAAACTATGGAAGGCACTAACTACTGATAGGGATAGTTGGCAAATGAAAGATATTAATAGAGAACAAACAATGTATTTACCTTGATATCATCATGTATAAATATAGCAGTTCATGACAAATTTCAAAACTCCGCCATCTCTCTCCCCACATCCACCACTGCTCGCGGCTCACCTCCAGCTGCGCAACGCTACGCGCTGTTCACATCCAGCTGCCGCTGCCCAACACTACAATGGCGAGTATTACAACAATGCAAAGCAGCCACAGACTGCACACAGCACAGCCAGTGATTTTCATACAGAGGTGGCGTTACCAATAAAAAAACCTAAACAGCCTACTTACATAGAGAAAACATAAACAGCCTACTTACAACACCTATTGGAAAGTAGACCAGTCTCCAGTGTCGAATTTGCACTATCGATTCAGAGGCACCGTATATGATATTTATAATCACGTGGTGTAAACTGAACAGTACCTGGATAATCTGCATTACGATACAATCATATTTCATGGTATAATAATTGCAGAGTATTTAATGACAGGTCTCCCCTTCCCACAACATAATTAACGATGTTTTCGAACCCTGGACAGAACATTTCCGACCTGTTTCTCTTGTCATGACAAGAAAACAACTGAATAAAATCAACTTTTAAATTAGGGATTCAAATTTTCAGTCTATTTTTTCCCGAATAGGATGCAGCACTTATGGATAGTCAATGAAGAGAGAAGATGCAAGGTGAAAGAAAGTTCAGAAATAGTGTTGTGGATCCTTTTCAAAATTAAAAAGAAACCAAGGTAGAATCACAAATTAAGGAATATGAACCAGATAAAGAGAAAAGGAAATTACTTTATTGTGACAAGTATAGCGACAAGAAGCAAAAGCAAAGCAGGTTGATATCAACAGAAATTCTGAAGAATTTTTACCGCCCACCCGACAACGGATAGTGAAAAGACTGGGACCATATTTACAGAAGTGTCATAAATTACGCGGGCCTTACGATTAAAAAACACGCTTTATGCGTGACCATCATATTCATTTCTAAACACAAAGTGGTATTTTTGAGCCGTCTTCTTGTCTAAATTCAAATTTTTCTCCCATAATTAACCTCTCTGTTTCAGTTCGTTAATTAAAACTCCAAATCGTAGTCGATGTTTAATTGAGTTATCCCTCTAGATTTGTCCTCATTCTTACCAGCTCTCCTAAAGAACACAGTACGTTTTAACTCTTTGTCAATCTTTGGATCCTTAATGGGTTTTCCATTGCATATAAAATGGTATAGTAGTAGATAATCGTTATTATCATCTTACTAGGCATCACTACATTCAAAAATCTTTTCAATAACTCGCAGACACTGGAAAAAGAATCAGAAATGTTTTCGTAAACTAGTTTTCTTTAATGTTATAGCTGTTAAGCCGAGTTCTGCTTGTCCTGTAATGATGAAGTAGCTGTGGTAATTACGCATCCACGGTAATCCATTCGGACAGACTTACTGAATCTCTTGTTTCTTGTTTTCTCCTGGGAAGAAAGGTATACATTGTGTGTGGAGGGGTGGAAGTCAGCAGAACCAGCTTGAAAACAGCAATCATATGTAACTGCAGGATATTACGGAAAATGAAGCTGATGTAGAGATTCAACAGTCGCAGGTCGAACTACACTGCCTGACAAGAAGAGTGTAGCACCCAGAAAACATGGACGCATGTCAGTGTAACTTCGTCCGCACACACACTATCGGCGGATATGTAAATGATTAGTTGCAATTCTCTGTGACATATAGAACGTCAAGCTATGAGGCATTAATGATGAAGATTGGAAAACAGTCCTAGGTTGCAAAACGCTCTTTAGTGGCTCAAAAGTGACACGTTTCACCCGGGCGGGGCATCATCACGTTATCTCATACGATGTGGGTCGTCAGTCATAGCAGCGTAGAGTAAGAACACGGCCACAAGCCGTAATTATGGCCCTGGAACAAAATGCTGGTGAGCGATCTGTGCTTACCCTACTTGGTCCAAATGCGTCGTATTTTGAGCCAATAAAGATCAGTACGCAACCTAGGACTATCATTAATATTTATCAATATACGTTTGCTGTACCACCACGCTGCAGTGGACTGGAATAAATTATATGCATTAGTATTCGTCATATTTAGTGTTATTACCAGACCTCGTAGGATATATACACTTAGGCGAGAAAGGTCGTGAGGTAGCGATATGCACATATACAGATGGCGTTAGTATCGCATACACGGTGTAAGAGGGCAGAGCATTGCCGCCACTGTAATTTGTATTCAGGTGATTCATGTGAAAATGTTTCCGACGTGATTAACGCCACACGACGGGAAATAACAGACTTTTAACGCACAAAGGTAGTTAGAGATAGACGCGTGGGACATTCCATTCCGGAAATAGTTAGGGAATTCAACATTCTGAGATCTACAGTGTCACGAGTGTGCGTAGGATACCAAATTTCAGGCGTTACCTCTTACCACGGACAACGCAGTGAACGACGGCCTTCACTTAACGACTGTGAGCAGTGGCGTTTGTTTAGAATTGTCAGTGCTAACAGACATGCAACACTGCGTGAAATAACTGCAGAAATCAATGTGGGACGTACTACGAACGCATCCGACAGAACAGTGCTCTGAAATGTGGCGTTAAAGGGCTATGGCAGCAGACGACCGATGCGAGTGTTACCAACACTGTCTCGCTGCCATATCTATTGGCCCCTAGACGACTGAAAATCTGTGGAATGGTCAAATGAGTCCTGAATTCAGTTGGTAAGAGCTGATGGTACGTTTCGACTGCGTCGCAAGGCACACTTACCACGGACACAAGTTTTCAAAAAGGCACTGCGCAACTTGCTGGTGGCTCCACAATGGTGTGGACTGTGTTGACATGGAATAGTCTGGATCCTCTGGTCTAACTGAACCGATCATTGACAGGAAATGCTTATATTCGGCTACTTGGAAACCATTTTCAGCCATTCATGGATTTCGTTACCAAACAACAATGTAATTTTTATGGATGACAATGCGCCATGTCACTGGGCAGCAATTGGGCGGGATTAGAGCGTTCTGTATAGTTCGAGTGAATGATTTGGTCACCCAGATCGCTCGACAGGATCCCATCGAATATTTGTGGGACATAATGGAGAGGTCAGTTAGTGCCAAAATCCTACACGGCAATGCTTTCACAGTAAGGACGGCTATAGAGGCAGCTTGGCTCAGAATTTATGCAGGGGCTTCCAACGACTTGTTAAGTTCATGCTACGTCGAGTGGCGGCACTACACCAGGCAAAAGGAGGTCCTACACGATATTAGAAGATGTCCCATGCTTTTGTCACCTTAGTGGAAGGAGCATGAACGGTGACAGATACTGAGTGATCGTTGTGAAGGATACTGATATGTCACTAACACGTATGAGGTAGTGTTATCAGCACCTGGCAGAATCTGAGAGGGGCTCAATTGTGATTCTCCATTTCGCTGGCTGGACGAATCGTGCAGTATCCAGATTTGTGGTGCATTCCGATGTGACAGTGGCTCAACAGGGTACTCACAGACGAGCATATCTGACAACCATAAGGGGGGCTCGACGTATTATGCACAAAGCACATCGTAATACCGTGATATCTGCGTCTGCCTTTTGAGAATAAGTAATAGACTCCCTGAAACATTCTCTGTAGTCTCACACCATTGATCGATGGCTAGCAGCGGCGGGAATAGGGAATTACAGTCTCACGCGTAGGCTCCCGATAACGCCATAACATAAACGGTTGATTTTGGGGTCGTGCTTTGACCGGGAAGCATGGGCTTCTGATGTTCAGCGATGGAAGACAGTACTGCGGTACCTCGGAGGACTATCATCGATGAATATGGCAGCGACGTGGAGACATGTTTCATCCTTTTTTGGAGGCGTATTAATCACGAGGAAGCGATCTCACAAATCATTGCTATGAGTAGTTTAAACAATACTACTTGCAGCCGCTATCGCGTTGCATATTGTTAACTCCACTTTGCGTGTCGCAGATCTCCAGTGTCTGCAAGTTTCTGTGTCCCCATATCTGAGGATCATAAAAGTGTTGTCCTGAAGTTTAATTATTTTTGCTGCTTTGTTTTACTGACTATAGATTATGGTAAAACATGACATGCAAGTGTGTGAAGTACGACACTTGTAGCACGTGTAAAATTATTGAAGGGAAATTGTGAAGATTCATGACACGACGAGTCAGAGAAATGGACAGTCAAAGAACGTGCCTGACGCGCAATAAATTACATATGTGCGGGATCAAATGAACAGTGCAGGACGGAAACAATCATATGTAGCTACCTATTTTTGTATACACCACTCTGTCTCTTGTTATTTCCAAGCAGAGACGTAAACTATCAGCTCGGTACATAAGTTCGTAGCGTTTTTGTTTTGCATGTTGGCATCCCTCTACCTATTGGTTTGTTTACCGATTGCTGTTTTTTATTTGTAGATACTTTGCTATTGGGAGTTTACATATCGTCGTTTTGTCATTTGGTGACAGCGAGAGAAGGTGTGGACGCTAGAACATGGAGTGGCAAGAGGAGAAATCTGAATATTTCCGACTTATTTTTCTGTTTGAGTTCAGTAGAACGGTGACAACAGAGTAGGCAGCCAGTAACATTTTTCCGTGTATGGGGATAATGTCAATAGACAGAGTGTAACGGTACCACTGACCACCTCGAACGGCAATCGATACTAACGTTATACCCTTGCGAGGAATTTTTGAAAGTTGTGACCGTGAGATAACCTAATGGAAACTGAACAATCAAACTGGGATTCGTTTCCGAAATACTCCAGCAAAGTATAAACAATAGTAAACGGTGGGTCAGGAACAGGCATTCTCTTTGCACAAAAGCAAGTTGTAACATTGCATATTAAAACAGGTCGCCAGCCTAATTAGGCGTTCTTGTGTGAAGTATAATGATACAGCAGAAGGCAGTGCAAAGGCTAACCTAACTTTCCTTGACACACACACACTAAACTCTTTTATTATATCTGTTCACACTATAACACAATAACCTAACCTTGCAGATCTATGTGCTACTAATTAGTAAGTCAGATAAGCAAACGGCCAATGAGATAGTAAACAGCAACACATGACTGTCAGCAACACGTACCTTAAATGTACTAGGTACAACAGTTTATAAAACCAAATACCGACACACAAGAAACTAGTAGCAATTACTGAACAGGAAAAAGGCTTGAAATGGTTCTGAATTTAAATCAGGGGGTCTACTAATGATCATAATCTATAACTTCATTGCCTGATACAGGTTCTCTATGCCTGTGCACTATGCATCAACCAACTTAAATTAGAATAAATAACTAAGTAAATAGTTCTTTCTTAAACTCGGTTTGAAGCAACTAAACAGAATGCAAATCTAAGGAGCCTTTGCATTGCTTCATTAAATAACTAGGCTGGTCCATGAGGGCCCTTAAACTTTCATGATCTGAAGAACCAAGCTCATTAACAAAACTACACCAGTGTGTATGAGAAAAGGGAAGTATTCTTTTCATTAATTATTAGTTAAGTGAAGCACAACAAACTATAAGTCTTTCAATAACAAATGTGCAGTCTCTTGACCTACTCAAAATTATGATTGGCTATGCAAATGACAACACAACGTTGAATTCATGTGCAGCCACTTTCTTATAATAAATTAGTACACTCGGAATTAAACTTACTAGGATAGGAATCCTGTTCAGGTTTGCGATTTGGGATAATGACGAATGTAAGATAGAGTTTTTAGTAACACCACGATTACTATTAAAATAAAGCAAATTTCACAAATACCTGGTCCATTTACGGTGTGCCAAATGGAAAACAATTTAGTGTAAGGCTGGTGCACTGGTGGCGCAATTTGTCGTGGCTGTTAACCTGGCGGCGATGCTGTCGTGGCAGTACTATTGGCCTCGCCCTATTACTGATCTTCTTGGCGTCAGAATTATATTTATAGGGTCAAAAACAATGCCATGATAATGGTATTAACAAATTCAGCATCCGAGGCCCATAAATACTGACCTTAAGCCCTTCTGGCCTCGAAACTCCAGGAATACGAACTACTGTGATCCTCTGCTGCTAGCGAGGTGTTAACCACATCACTGCCCAGCCCAGACTCCTTACTCGCCACAAAGGACGAGTTGCCACTTTCGCGCCAACCACACCTTTTCCACTCTGTCAGGCTACTTCTGTAGCTGCGGGGCTTCCCTACATCTTTTACTTTCAACCCTATGTTCCCTAATTAGGGACCACGTCATGTATAGTACACTACACAGCAATCATTCCAGTAGTTATTTAAATTCACAAGCATAATTTAAACAAAATCGTTTAAAAATTCACGTAACTGAAACATGTATACATAGTCAAAGAATTTCCATGACAGATACAACATTATATAGAAGCAGTACTACAAACTGACATAGAAATATCGATACAGACACAAGATAGGTCAAAAATAGGTGTTACAAGAGCACGGAAAGTGGTTTTCTCTTTTTGAGAAATATCATTTTGACATTAGCGACTCTCCACGTTCAAGTAGATTTTCGGGCTCGGCCAAGAGTGTTTAAAAGCAATAATCCATAATGATCCGCGCCAGTGTACTCGATAACTGGCAAATGTGACAAATTGCGAGCACTCCACCATCGAGCGACATTTCCGTGCACTGGGGAAGGTTCAAAAATCGGGTGTATGTGTACCACACCCTCTAAGCCAAACTCGAAAAATCAGCGGGTAGCTACATGCATCTTCGCTTGCTCTTTTCAAATGGCTCGCGAACAATACGGACGGTTCCTCTCCCGTAAGCTGGCCATTGTGCCCGAGCGGTTATAGGCGCTTCATTCTAGAACTGTGCTGCTGTTACTGTCGCAGGTTCGAATCCTGCCTCGAGCGTGGATGTGTGTGATGTCGTCAGGTTTAAGAAGATCTATGTCTAGGGGACTGATGACCTCAGATGTTAAGTCCCATAGTGCTAAGAGCCATTTGAACCATTTTGAACCGGTCCCGTATCGATACTGCTGACGAGAAATGGTGTCATTTTCTTTCCTTCTAGTTAGTGTTTTCCGTATATTTCTTTCCTCGACGACTCTGCGGAGAGCCTCCTCGTTGCATACTTTATCAGTGCACCAAATTTTCAATGTTCTTATGTAGCACCACATCGCAAGTGTTTCGATTCACTTCTTTTCGGTTTCCGCGCACTCCACGTTTCAGTACATACAGTGCTGTGCTCCAAACGTACATTCTCAGAAATTTTTTCCTCAAATTAAAGTCTACTTATGATATAACTTTCCTAGGTCAGAAATGCCCTTTTTGCCAGTGCTACTCTGCTTTCTATGCCCTCCTTGCTCCGTCCGTCATGGGTTATTTTGATGCCTAGGTAGCAGAATTCCGAAACTTCATCTGCTTCGTGATCACCAAGTTTCTAGTTGTTCTCATTTCTACTACTTCTCATTACCTTCGTCTTTCTTCGACTTACTCTCAGTCGATATTATGTACTTATTACAGTGTTCATTCTGTTCAACATATCCTATCATTCTTTTTCACTTACACCGACGACAGCAATGACATCAGCGAATCTTATCATTGATATACTTTCACTTTGAATTTTAATTCCACTTTTGAACCTTTCTTTTATTTCCGTCATTACTTCTTCGGTGTATAGATTGAACAGCAGGGGCGAAAGACTATATCCCTGACATACAGACTTTTTAATCCCAACTTTTCGTTCCTTGTGTTCCACTCTTATTGAAGCCTCTTGAATCTTGTGCATTTTGATTATTCCCGTCTTTTCTATAGCTTACCCTTATTTTCTCAGAAATCCCAACAACTCGCATCATTTGACACGGTGGAATGTTTTTCCAGGTCGATAAATCTTATGAACGTGTCTTGGATGTTCTTTAGTCTTGCTTCCAATACCAACCACAAAGGCAGAACTGCCTCACTAGCACCCTTAGTTTTCCTAAAGCCAAATTGATAATCATCTAAAACATTCTCAGTTTTCGTGTATATTATTCTTGTCAGCAACCTGGATGCATGTGCGGTTAACCTAATTTTTTTAGTGTGGGATAATTCTCGCACTTGTAGCTCTTGCAGTCTTCGGAGTTGTGTGTATGATGTTTTTCCGAAAATGGTATGTCGCCAGACTCATATATTTAACACGTCAAACTGTATAGTGGCCGCGCGGGATTAGGCGAGCGGTCTGGGGCGCTTCAGTCGTGGACTGTGCGGCTGGTCCCGGCGGAGGTGTGCGTGTGTGTGTTTGTCCTTAGGATAATGTAGGTTAAGTAGTGTGTAAGCTTAGGGACTGATGACCTTAGTAGTTAAGTCCCATAAGATTTCACACACATTTGAACATTTTTGAACTGTATAGTGGCTTTGTTGCCATTTCCCTCAATGATTTTAGAAATTCCGATGAAATGTTATGTATTACTTCTTCCTTATTTCATCTTAAAAGCTCTTTTAAATTCTGATCCTAAGACTGGATCCCCTATCTCTTTTATATGTCTCGTGTTTCTTCTTTTACCACGTCAACAGACAAATATTTCCATCTTTCCCATCATAGAGGCCTTCAGTGTACTCTTTTATTTTCCCTCTCCTCTGCGTTTAGCAGTGGAATTTCCATTACACTCTTAATGTTACCAGCCTTACTTTTAATTTCACCAAAGGTTATTTTCCCTTTTCTACATGTAGCGTTAGTCCTTTGGACAATCATTTCTTTTTCGATTTCTTCACATTTTTCATGCAGCCATGTCGCTTTAGCTTCCCATTTAATTCCTATTCTTTCTATTTCTGTATTCATGAATTTTCCTGAAACATTTTTGTGCTGCCTTTTTTCATCGATCAGCTGAAGTATCTCTTCTGTTACACACGGTTCCTTCGCAGTTATCTTCTTTGTACCTATGTTTTTCTTTCCAACTTCTGTGACTGCCCTTCTTCGAGATGTCCATTCCTATTCAACTGAATTTCCCACTCAGCTATTCCTCATCGCAGTATCTATAGCCTTAGAGAACTTTAAGGGTATCTCCTCATTCCTTAGTACTTCCACATCCTCTTCTTTGCGCAACCATTATTTCTGACTTGTCTCCTTAAACTTCAGCCTACTCTTCTAAGGTCTACTAAATTGTGATCTGAGTCTACATATGCTCCTGGGTACGCCTTACAATCCAGAATCTGATTTCTGAATGTTTGCCTGAAATCTTCTCGTATCTCCGGGCCTTTTCCAATCATAGCACAGAACAGAGAATTCGTTATTACTACCTGATATTAATTGCAGAACTAAATTCGTCTTTCTTCTCCCTCATTCCTAATTCAAAACCTATATTCTCATCTCACCCTTTCTTATGCTTCTTCTCGACAGCTGCATTCCAGCCCGCCGTTACTATTAGATTTTCATCTCCCTTCGCGTAGTGAATTACACGTTCAATATCCTCGTATACTTTCTCTGTCTCTTCCTCTTCAGCTCACGACGTGAGCATCGTCAGCATCGTGTTGGCTGATGAGAACAACAGCGCCACTAAACTGTTCACACTAACTCACTCTGTGCCTCACGTTATTATTCATAATGAGTCCTACTCTCGTTACACCATTTTCTGTTGCTGTTGATATTACCCCATATTTGTCGGACCACAAATCCTTGTCTTCTTTTCATTTCACTTCACTGACTCTCTCTATATTTAGACTAATCATTAGCACTTCCCTTTTCAGATTTTCTAGCTTCCCTACCGCGTTCAGTCTTCTGACAGTCCACTCCTCGACTCGTAGAAAGTTTTCCGTTCGCTGGCTTTTTCTCACGGTCACTTCCTCTTTGGCAATCCCTTCCCTGAGATCCTAACGGGGGGGGGGGCATTCCGGAATCTTTTGCCAAGGGAGAGATCATCTTGACACTTTTTCAGTTACAGGTCACATGTCCTGTGGAGACACTTTATGTTTCTTTAACACTTTCCACACTAAGCCCGTACGCAATACTTTCTCGCAAACGCACTTCTTTGGGCGAAGCCGGCGATCTTGTAATGTATGGCCTTTGTTTCCCGCGCTCTTGTAATGCGTAAACGTACGCTGTATATTTCGTAAGTTGACCTGGCGTCAAGAGTAGTTCATTCTTTCTGACAGAGGTCACTATGAATGTGGAACTTGAGCGTAGGCATCACACGTTCGGTTGTCAAGGGCACTTCTGACTTCGGCCTAGTGCAGTTTGCGCATTTGTGTTGTGTAAGGAGCATGTATGTTTCTGATGGTTCTTCCGGATTAGCGGAAGAAAACTCTGATGTCGATGTTGATTACGAACCATCGGACGTATTTTCTGAAACTTCCAACAGTTCAGGTACGGATTTATCGTTAAGAAATAGTATGCACGTTACTATAAAAGCCAACATTGATTCAAATTATTTTGATATTTTTATAGTGGTCTATACGAGTATTTTTTTGTTTATGGACAGATGAAGATGAGGGTTCTAGTGCTACTGCTTGTCCGGATACATCGCAAAACGCGATCACTGATGTGAGCACTGGTCAACAGTTGACAACCAGCCTGATTTACCATAGAGTAAATATCTCTGGAGTGAGCACTCACATGCGCAGAACAGATTTTGTGTTGTCAACATACATTGTCGGCCTGGTCACGTGATCTCGGGACGTCGTGTGTTTGTTCGTATAGCGCCTTGTATATTTAGAATGTCACTACATCCCTAGTACAGACGGATTCTTTTCGTACGTGTCGTGGATTATTTATATATGTTGCGAAGACATTTTAACAGTATCCATTTGATACCGGGAATAAACCAGCTACGTAACTTTTAAGGGCAAGTGATATTACATTCAGCTTCTTTGCGATAGGTGTCATAGTTCAGATGCACTCGATTTTTGGTAGTTTTTGGTATGATACCGCACTTTATTGTATTACAGAGCCTGAATTTTCCACACATTAGCGATTATATCCCTGCTAATTCGTCCTTTTTTCTTGTATTTCTGCGTATTTATTTTCTCGTTTTTGCGACATAAAGCACAAGTTTTCTTACTGGTGGCACTTTGAGGTATTTATTTTACGCATTTTAAGTACTTGCTCCCAGTTCATTAAATAAATAGTAGACGGAATAATGTATATATATAATTGACAAGTCACTGATAAATGCATGGAGGATAGTATTTACTGAAACAACTAACCTATCCCTTTCCTGTTCCACTAGCAAATTTACGAGAGGAAGCGATTGTTTGTAAGCTTTTGTACGATCCGTAATATCTATTATATAGTCATAAAATCGTAGAAAAATAGGTCTACAGAATCAAGTCTTAATTATAATGCGACTCGAAATTTTTAAACGTATACAGTGTCTCTTACTAAAATGAAAACTATAATTAGAGCTATATGGAATGTACCCATGAAAAGTTACTATCCCTCCTTTCACATATTTTTCTTTCCATCCGTAGCAACAACGTAATTCACCATCGCTATTACACTATCAACAAACGGTGAAACACAACAAAAACTCTTGGTATTATAAACTTCAAACGCTGCAGAAAGCACACAGGCACAGCGAAGTCCCGAGATCACGTGACAATCCTGGTTTAATGTTGACAACATGCGCAGAACGCAATACTCACTCCAGAGATATTTACTCTATGTGATTTACCAGTGTTCAATAGTGCTAGTGGTGTAACTTTGCAAATGGATGAGAACTAGAGTGAATTTGAATACTTCTCTACGTTTTTCGACAGTACGATGATAAAAACAATAAAAGTTGAAACAAAGAGGTGTACACGAGTAAAAATTTATGAAATGTATGAGAAGACATCTTTGAAAAGGAAGACTATGTGCCACGGTGGCCCAAGTAAAGAAACACGAAATGTACTTGTTTTTCTCTATTATTTTGCATATGACTGTAGTGAAGTTGCCAAAATGTAGAGACTATTGATCAAAGGATGCATTTAGAAATACTGCATGGGCGAGGAAGGTAATGAGTAGAGACAGATTTACTTCGATGTTGTTTATGTTGCACTCGAACGACAATACGAAATTCATAAAACGAGATCAGCTAGGATATGATCCACTGCACAAAATTAGGCCTTTCTTCAGTTCTTTCGCCACAAAATGTAAGAATAACTCCAAACCACACGTGTACCTCACAACTGATGAAGGAAAATACCCCCTCCGAGGCAGAGTAGGATTCAGAGGGTATCGGAAAAGCAAACCAAATAAATGCGGAATCAATATAATGTGTGACACAACAACAGGTTATGCTTTTAATTGTGAAATTTACACAGGTAGAGCAAACAATGTAGATAACTCTGTCTTACCAGTAATTTGGAGGTCGTGTGAAGTTTATTTTGGCAAAGCACACTGCACTTATATGGGTACGTTCTACTCAAGCCCTTCCATGTTGGACTATCTGAGGCAGAATAAAAACCTTGGATGTAGGTTCTGTAATGAAAGAAAGGGTTTATCTAATGAAATGAAGACTGTGAAGCTTACAAAGGAGGAAATAGTGTTTTGGAAAGGAATATTTATTTGTGGTAAAATGGGAATCAACCAGGGATGTGTATCGCCATTCGACCAAACATCGAGCAACTTCATACTACTACCAGAAACAAAGAAGGACAAGTAGAGAGACGTAAACCAGATGTTGTAATTGAATACAAGAAGGATAAAACTGGAGTAAACAGGGTTGACCAGTTATTAGTCTGTTATCCTTTCTGCCGGAAGACACTTAAATGGTGGAAAAAAACGTTTTCTTTCACTTATTTGTTTTAAAAATAGTGAATAGTTGGGTTGTGTGCAAACAGACAACCAAAAAGACAACACTCTATTGCGATTCATGAAGGCCTTAGGTAAGCAGCTAGCAACTGATGCTGATGTGGAGCAGCTTCAGGATTTACAAGGTGGACCGTCATCAAATGTGGACAGAGTGCCTGTGCGACACTTCCCAGAAGAGATCCCAGCTACAACATGTTAACAAAGTGCAGAAAAGTTCTGTTAAGTATGTGTAAACAAAGGGAAAAAGACTGGGAAAAGAGTAAGAAATGGAACACGATGGTGGTGTAAGCAGTATAATGTGGGTCTCTGCAAACCTGACTGTTACAGAGAGTACCATTCCCAAATAACATATGGTTGATAAAAAAAGTTGCACTTCTGTACCGAAGTTTTCTTATGCTCATGTTTTTTTCAGTAAAGTATGTTCTTTTGTACATGCTTATTTCTTTCAAACATTAAAAATAGAGAATTTTTGAAGTTAGAATTTGTTTTCTTTTTTTGGAAAAACATTAGACTTTCAATATTAAAAAAAATACTGTAACATCACGAGAAAGAACTTTCAAACCTTAATGTAAATGGTTTACTAACTTCAAATTTTCTTCATGACTTCACAACTTCTATAAAAAGTCCAAGAAATTGCTTGAAAAGTTTCAGTCCGCAGGGACAGAAGATGTCTAAACGGGTCAATGTGGAAAGCGTTAATGGAGTGGTTTCCAGTGCCTTCTGCATCCTAAAGCCGTTGATCGTACTTGATTCTTCCGCCAAGGGCAAGGAGTTCCTTGAGCCTCTGTCTGCTCTTCCGCTGTTTTTGACAAGGCCGTTGGCTGAATGAAGGTGACTCTTTAGGTCGGAAGTCTTTGACCGCCGTCGCTGATTTTTATTCAGAATTTAAGTAGTGAAGGGGTTCGAATCCGGGACTGAGAATATTTTTATTACACATCAAAGACGTTACCCCTAGACAACGGGTGTATCGCCCATATGTTCACATAAGAAAAGAAAAAAATGTTCAAATGTGTGTGAAATCTTATGGGACTTAACTGTTAAGGTCATCAGTCCCTAAGCTTACACGCTACTTAACCTAAATTATCCTAAGGACAAACACACACGCCCATGCCCGAGGGAGGATTCGAACATCCGCCGGGAGCAGCCGCACAGTCCGTGACTGCAGCGCCTCAGACCACTCGGCTAATCCCGCGCGGCTAAGAAAAGAAAAAGAAAGGTGTTGAGCCCAAACAAAGCAGTAACTGCCCATAAAAAGGCAGCATTGTGTACGATGAATTCCTTCCACAAGGTGTAACAATCACATTTATTGTCAACAACTGAGACGTTACGCGACGCGCGAAATTTGGTACGGACTTCAATGCGAGATGCCTTTAATAGGTTCCACAAAGAAACATTGTCTCGAAATTTGGTAGAAAATCCGAAGAAATTCTGGTCGTATGTAAAGTACACAAGCGGCAAGACGCAGTCAATACCTTCGCTGCGCAGTGCCGATGGTACTGTTACCGACGACTGTGCCGCTAAAGCGGAGTTATTGAACGCATTTTTCCGAAATTCCTTCACCAGGGTAGATGAATGGAATATTCCAGAATTTGAAACACGAACAGCTGCTAGCATGAGTTTCTTAGAAGTAGATACCTTAGGGGTTGCGAAGCAACTCAGATCGCTTGATACGGGCAAATCTTCAGGTCCAGATTGTATACCGAGTAGGTTCCTTTCAGATTACGCTGATAAAATAGCTCCCTACTTAGCACTCATATACAACCGCTCGCTCACCGATAGATCTGTACCTACAGATTGGAAAATTGCACACGTCGCACCAGTGTTTAAGAAGGGTAGTAGGAGTAATCCATCGAACTACAGACCTATATCATTGACGTCGGTTTGCATAGGGTTTTGGAGCATATACTGTATTCATACATTATGAATCACCTCGAAGGTAATCAGCATGGTTTCAGAAAACATCGTTCTTGTGCAACGCAGCTAGCTCTTTATTCGCACGAAGTAATGGCCGCTATCGACAGGGGATCTCAAGTTGATTCCGTATTTCTAGATTTCCGGAAAGCTTTTGACACCGTTCCTCACAAGCGACTTCTAATCAAGCTGCGGGCCTATGGGGTATCGTCTCAGTTGTGCGACTGGATTCGTGATTTCCTGTCAGGAAGGTCGCAGTTCGTAGTAATAGACGGCAAATCATCGAGTAAAACTGAAGTGATATCAGGTGTTCCCCAGGGAAGCGTCCTGGGACCTCTGCTGTTCCTGATCTATATAAATGACCTGGGTGACAACCTGAGCAGTTCTCTTAGGTTGTTCGCAGATGATGCTGTAGTTTACCGTCTAGTAAGGTCATCCGAAGACCAGTATCAGTTGCAAAGCGATTTAGGAAAGATTGCTGTATGGTGTGGCAGGTGGCAGTTGACGCTAAATAACGAAAAGTGTGAGTTCCAAAAGAAATCCGTTGGAATTCGATTACTCGATAAATAGTACAATTCTCAAGGCTGTCAATTCAACTAAGTACCTGGGTGTTAAAATTACGAACAACTTCAGTTGGAAAGACCACATAGATAATATTGTGGGGAAGGCGGGCCAAAGGTTGTGTTTCATTGGCAGGACACTTAGAAGATGCAACAAGTCCACTAAAGAGACAGCTTACACTACACTCGTTCGTCCTCTGTTAGAATATTGCTGCGCGGTGTGGGATCCTTACCAGGTGGGATTGACGGAGGACATCGAAAGGGTGCAAAAAAGGACAGCTCGCTTTGTATTATCACGTAGTAGGGGAGAGAGTGTGGCAGATATGATACGCGAATTGGGATGGAAGTCATTACAGCAAAGACGTTTCTCGTCGCGGCGATGTCTATTTACGAAATTTCAGTCACCAACTTTCTATTCCGAATGCGAAAATATTTTGTTGAGCCCAACCTACATAGGTAGGAATGACCATCAAAATAAAATAAGAGAAATCAGAGCTCGAACAGAAAGGTTTAGGTGTTCGTTTTTCCCGCGCGCTGTTCGGGAGTGGAATGGTAGAGAGATTGTATGATTGTGGTTCGGCGAACCCTCTGCCAAGCATTTAAATGTGAATTGCATAGGAGTCATGTAGATGTAGATGTAGACGTCTCGCGGACGCATTCTGAGCGCGGCAACCAGGAAGACTGTGTGAAGTGCTGCTACTCCACGATAAAGCACGCCCGTATTTTACCAGACTCACAGAAACGCTATAGAGAAGTTGGATTTGGAAGACATTCCCTTCATTCACCTGCCAGACAGCCTCAAATTTTTAACTTTCCCGCTCTTTATCGAACAATCGTCAAGGGACGCCTTTCCATATAAAAATGCGCTTCGAACATGGCTCGACGTGACCTTCACCTCAAAAGTATCTGATTTTTACCTACGGTCGCGGAATCGAAAAGTTACCCCATCGTTGGCAGGTTATTGTAAACAGTGATGGACAATATATTATTGATTACTAAAGTTTCTGTTAAATGTTTCTGTTATGATTAAACATATGGAGAAACGCTACGAACTTATGCACCAACCTAATTGTTATCTTGGGTTTAGAACTGCTTAGACTCCTAATAATCCGTATAAACTGTAGAGAACATACTAAAAAACTGCCTATAGAAAAGCAATATTTTGATGTATAATTAAGTTTATTTTGGTACTGTGTAGCATTCCGGTGGGAGCCTTTTATGTTTTTTTAAGTAAAATGAAGATCGATGAAGAAATTTGGTTGCCTGAGTCCGAATGCCGTCTGCGAACGTTGTTATG
This sequence comes from Schistocerca americana, assembly GCF_021461395.2. Taxonomy (NCBI): domain Eukaryota; kingdom Metazoa; phylum Arthropoda; class Insecta; order Orthoptera; family Acrididae; genus Schistocerca; species Schistocerca americana. The sequence goes on along the minus strand of NC_060120.1, from coordinate 873,866,619 downwards.
AAGTCCAAGGAACTGTTGTAGCATTCCTTTGGTGACTGTACAAAATGATAACGTATGACATGCAGGCGTGTGTAGACTCGGATAAGGCTGTGACCCTGATAACATATTAGGAACGTCGTTCTAAGATTTTAAGGAACAAGTCGAACATTTCACAAAACCTTAAAAGACGTATCACATGCGTGTCAGAATCGGTTAAAACACAGAGAAAATCGATCGGTAAAACAGGTTCAAAATGGCTCTGAGCACTATGGGACACAACTGCTGTGGTCATCAGTCCCCTAGAACTTAGAACTACTTAAACCTAACTAACCTAAGGACATCACACACACCCATGCCCGAGGCAGGATTCGAACCTGCGACCGTAGCAGTAGCGCGGCTCCGGACTGGAGCGCCTAGAACTGCACGGCCACAGCGGCCGGCGGTAAAACAGGAGTTGGTCTTTTGTCGTAGTAGAAAATACAGCCTACTAAAATGTGGCTCATCGTCATCTGTATTGCCACACGAACCACACAATGGAGCGTCCTCTAGCCGGAACAAAGTAGCCATGTGTCCCAGGGATATATTACATGCGAAGACGAGTGAGCGTGACCCCATTACATCTGCGTTGCTCGAAGGAGATGCGCCGTGGTCGAGTTGTGGACTTTACCAAACGCAGCTTGTTGTCTGTCGCTTCCAGCCACTCTTCTTTCCATCGACGCATGACTCTGTACCTCAACAGCAAGGGGCATGGGACAATGAACCAACTGAGGACTGCGACACACCTCCTTTGCTACTACATACGCTATTTAGTTCCTCGTAATACCCATATTTCTTGGCGCCCAACAGAAAGACCCTCTCTTCAACTACCTTCCTAAATGCAGCAGTCCTAGATGTAATGTACTCTATTTGCTGGAGACAAGTGTTGTAGAGTGTTAAGTGCACTCCCATTAGGAGTCGGAACAAACGAGGACTGGAGCACTCAAACACATCTCATCTGCTCCAGCGCCCTCAAGATCGCGTATAATTCCGCATCGAAGACAGTGAAGACTTGAGGCAGTCGGATCTTGAGGACACGATCAGAAGAAAACGACAGAGCAGTCGACTCTCTTTAGACCCATCCGTAAATACAGCAACTTAGTTGTGGTACTGAATTAAAATTTCACAGAAATAGGTATTATATACATTTCAGAATAAAAACAGTCTTGGCTGCGAAATTATTTAACATGAATGACGCGTTTAACCCTTTTGGAGCATCATCATATTGTGTTAAAGTAGACGGATATAAAACTCATCCATCATTAAATCACATAAAAGGGAAAATTGAGGCTACAGTAGCTGGATATGTAGTCCATCGCACATAAAATCATATAGTATTAAAAGCAGATTCAGGAGCGCATATTCTCCTTTATCACCTCATATCTAAAATTCCACTGGGCCTTTGCAGTTACTAGGGCGGCAGACTCTAAAAGCCCTGAATTTGGAGTTGTACTTGCTGCACACCAAGTAACTCTAGCACAGGCTTCACACGGATCCTAGTGGTGTTGTTGCTAATGGACTATTGGAGAAAAGATGTTTCACAGCTGGACAAGCAACAGTATGATATGCTGGTGAACTATGAGCAGCGAGGAACTGAATCCATACCGACAGCGGATAAGGAGTAGCCTGGTAGTTGTACAGCAAAGAGAGAACGACGCCATTTTTAATGTATTCGAGACGGCGGACACTCGCCCCGGCCCTCCCAGCTGCCCCTGGTGTAGGTGTGGCAATGTTGCACTTTTGATATAAAATTAGGTAATTAAATTGATCAATTAATTAATTCCCGCCCTCTCCTCCCCACCTTTCCCTCTCATACCACCTGGAAAAAACTGGAGGGAAAAATCGCTCAGTCTGGATTTGGCTGCTCGACATGAAATTGAAATCAGCGCCGATTACATTGCAGAGCATATACTGTTTATTTATAAAATTCAATTAGCATATTCTTTATTTAAGCAGTTTGTGGCTGACAGAGCTGTGGATCTCTTTATTTGGTGGGAAAAGCTCATCATTCTCTGCTGTTGGAAGGTGCATGTGTTGTAAAATACTTCAGACAAAAATGTTTGATCTGTCAAATAGTGATTAAATGCAGAAATAGATCGCTTTTTCCCAATCATGCGTGCAACACCGCCACGAAATTGGCCTCAACATCAACATAAAATGCTCACCAAACAGGATTACACGAGAACAACAAAAATCCAATATCATCGCTAATAAAAATCTAAACATACTGCCTGTCACGCACTGCACATGGAGATATCTGCTCTTTCCCAAGCAGATGCACGGTGCTAGAAAACACCATTAGTGCACTGCACCTGGAGTACTGCGTCAGCTGGGTTCTGGGAGCACATTCACTCGCCGCAGTCTGCAGTCTGCTGGGCCATGCTGCCAGCTCACGTCAGCCTTTCGTTTCCTCACCCGCAGACTGGAATTCCACTCCCCTCACCCCCTTTCTTGGCTTCCTGTGGCCACTATATCGATCTCACTTTGATGCGGTCTCTCGGCTTGTAGCGGTTGCATCAGTTACATTTTCTGGAAGGAAAACTCACTTAAGAATACACTCCCTTCATTCTACCCGAAGGACACTATCCCCTTGCGAACTACCTCAACCCCCAACGTGTTTGAAATAGCAAACCTGTAGCGAAGCTTCAAAGACCTTCCTGGAAATACCGACAAAGAATGGTGCGTTTCCAGTCTCCACACAAATGGCTTCTTTGAAGCACTCCTCAGCTTATCCTATTGCTCTCAGAACATAGGTGACCACCTGTACACTTGAAAGACCCCAAAAAGAGCACAAATAGGTTACTGGAAGGACAGTGCGTTTCCTGTCCAAGTATTTGCTTCAAACGCATCTGGAAAACTTGTATGGCAAACCAGTACTTTCTGGGATAGATTATCAAACACCGAAAAAGACATTCCGAGTCTTCCCACCTACGTTCTGTATGTGGGTGGTCCTGAAGGATGCGAACAATACCCAATGTGTATGAACCTGCAGGGCTGGGTATTCCCGCTTGTGTAGGTATTCCTATTGGTCCCAGACAAATTGCTGGGCAGAACTTGAGTCTATATAAACCATACCGCCTCCACAGTCATCTTCATTCTGCTCTAGCCTTTGACTACAGTCAGTCTTCGTCATTAATGCTTTGGTCTGTTATTTTGTCGAATTTTCATCATCTAACACTGATGTGATGCATTCAACACCTTCAATCAGCATCAACAGTGTCAGTGGCAGTGGAAAACGTCTGAGGTATTAATTGGAGGAATTGTCACGTAACTACATATTTTCATAATAAGTAATTGTGTATCTGTTGTTCTTAGTCTTCAGATTTAGATGTATATTTTTCATTATTTCGTTGCTATGCATGTTCAGATTTATCAGCAAGTCAGATCAGTGCGTGTTCGTTATTTCGAAGTATATTTCCGTCATTTCATTTCCCTGAGTGTTCAGATTTCTTTAAAACGAATTCAGCAGCAGGTGTTCATCGTATACTTCATAGCACGTCTTTATCAAATCAATGTGTTAAAAAGAATTAAATAGCTAGTGTTCAGATTTCGAAGTATATTTTCGTTATTTCATAGCATCAGTTCATAGCATTTTTTATGGAAAAAAGTTTCCTTGTTGTTACAGCATTCATTCTTGAAATGATGGCTGTGCTGAACCAGCAGCTGGGGGCTGAGATACTACAGTCTGACGAGGCTGTACATCCCCCGGAGCAGCATCCAGCGGCGTTTCCGCCATGTAAGTACATATTCCCGTTAAAAAAGTTATGGTGTTGTAATTTGCGTATGTGTATACGTTTTTAAATCGATATGTTCTTGGTATTGTAGGTGATTTTAAGGATGTCGAGGGGTGTGTTACTCAACCCCCAGTGAATCTATCACGGATGTGTAAGTACATATTCTTTTCGTTAATTTTTTTCATAGTTCTCTGTAGGTTTTTTCAAGTCAGTACTTTATTGTTGATGTAGGCGATATTGGTGAGCTGCACTGGTGGCTCCAGGCCTTTCCAAACTAGGAGATGCCTCAGTGGATACAAAGCATGTCTGTCAGTTCGTCCATAGTATTGACGCGCGTCACAGAGTTTGCCTATGCTGTCTAAGAAATGGGCCGTGGTGATAAACATCGGTGAGTAGCATGAGCAGTAGCGGGTCGGCAACTGTCAGTAGAAGCAGTCGTGTGTACGAGCGACGAGTGCAAGGACCCGCCGATTTGAAGTACAACACGCTGTCGATTGGGGCCTGGTGTGCGAAGTGACAGAGAGGAAGCGGCTATGGCCATCACAGTCGTGAAGTTCACAGTTGGGTCGATGCGTCAGGACCCTGGCACAACCTGTTGCGAGCCGAGGACAGCACGTGATATACTAAGTTATCTCTCTTTCACTATCCGGTTGAAAGCTGGTTACAACGTTCGGAGGGTTCCAATGGTACTTCATTAGTTTATCTTCTTGTTATTGGTTCAATAATTGTCACAGTGTCTAGTGCAAAAAGCTTGTATTTGAACAGCCAGTACAAAACTACAGTGTGTCAGCGCACATAAATATATTTGAACGTTTATTGCAAGTTAAGGCTTAGATGCCACAGTAGAGCAGTTACTGAAAATTTAATTGAATAGCCAGTATCTGTTTCGAAAGTAACCGCCACAGTGTGTTAGCACATGCAACTGCGTTTCAGTATTCCTTTCAAGTTAAAGAATAGATGTCACAGTGTGTTAGTGGCTGAAAATGTCATTTTAATAGTCAGCATAAGTTAGTACCTGTTCTGTAACTGCCACCCTGTGCTAGCGCATGTAAACATATTTGAACATTTCTTGCAAGTTAAAGAATAGATGTCACAGTGTGTTAGTGGCTGAAAATTTCATTTGAATAGACAGTATAAGGCTGTATCTGTTTTACGAGTAACTGCCACAGAATGTTAGTGCACGTTAAGGTATATGAAAATTTCTTGCAACTTAAAGAATAGATGTCATAGTGTGCTAGTGGCAGAAAATGTCATTTGCATAGCCAGTATGAAGCTATGTCTATTCTTAGGGTAACAGTCGCAGTGTTTTGGACTACTTCAATGCATTTGAACATTTTTTTGTCTTAAAGTATAAATTTCACAATGTGTTAATGGCGTAAAAGTGCTTTGGAACAGCTAGCACAAACCATTTCTGTTTGGCAGTAGTTTTCACCCGCTGTTAGCGCCCATAAATGCATTTGAATATGTGTCTCTAGTCAGAGAATATGTGCTACTATCTGTCAATAGTGGTTAACTCATATCATAAGGGCCCATAAAACTGTTACTAACTTAGTAGTGACTGCTGCAGCCTGTAGCATTCATAAAAATAATTGAATTTTGCTTCTTGTTAAGGTATGTCGTACACTCTTATAGGTCGGACAGTTTATATGGGGTGCATACACCACTTTTCCAGTGAACTGATCCTTGTATTATCTTGGAAAGCCTTCTTTTCAAGAAAAAGTAATTGCTGCTGTGGGTTAGTGCCCATAAATTGCATCTTGAGGCAAGCATTAATATTTTAAAATTTTAAGCTGTTTAATATTCAGCATAGGTTATTTAACAAGGAGTACTTCCCACCGTGGGGTAGTCCACATAGTTTATATCTGGTGTCGCTTTTTTTATTAATATTTTGTAGGCCAGTGCCTGTAGGTTTATTTATTATTCAATACATGTTCATTTTAACAAAAGTGATTGCTGTAGTGCAGTAGTGCCCGTTAATTTCACATTGGGGAAAGTTTTTAAAATAACTGTTGCTCACTGATAACTTGTTAGTAACTTTGTTTGTTAATAAATTGTTGTTCTAAACGTCCAGTGGCTTTCAAATGGCTCTGAGCACTATGGAACTTATCATCTGATGTCATCAGTCCCCTAGAACTTAGAACTGCTTTAACCTAACTAACCTAAGGACTACACACACATCCATGCCCCAGGCAGGATTCGAACCTGCGACCGTAGCTGTCGCGCGAGTGGATTTGACTCTGGGATCTTATGGACTAACTTACCATCTCTAAGGTACTTCCGTCTTTTCACCCTGTGTACAAAGGTGGTATCAGGGTGGAAGAAATGGAACAGGATGTTTGCCGGCCTGTGTGGCCGTGAGGTTCTAGGCGCTTCAGTCTGGAGCCGCGTGACCGCTACGGTCGCAGGTTCGAATCCTGCCTAGGGCATGGATGTGTGTGTCGTCCTTAGGTTAGTTAGGTTTAAGTTCTAGGGGACTGATGACCACAGATGTTAAGTCCCATAGTGCTCAGAGCCATTTGAACCATATGAACAGGGTGTTTAGCTCGTTGAATTCCAGACGCCAATGCCTGACTGGGTGTAGGAGGATCCTGATGACCTTGGGAATGTGAGGTCATCGTGCAGTCAGGGTGACATCCCCACTGCTTCAGGTAATTTATCTACCCACTTTTATTTTTTGTGTCACATATAATCAGTGCCCTTTCTTTCTTTTCAGCAGGCAAGTCTACAACATGCGTACGCATTCTGTTGCTCTTCCTACTGCTGATGAGCCAGTACTGCTCGGTATGTGATCCATTCTGGCATCCCTGCAGTACGCTGTGGGGCGGGTGTCGAGGCAGGCGAAGACACCACCAAAAAATTGTCCTGTGCAGCATGCCTCACCTGGCAGGATGAGACTCGTGTTGCCCGGGCATGAGGTGTACTCTGTGATGCAGTGTAAAATCAGTCTGTCGCCTCTTGAAGATAAGCAGGTCATTCGTGAGGATAGGACTGAAACTCGCCCATACTCAAACAGTTCGCTTGATGAGAGTAGTGCGCATGACAGAGAGAGAGAGAAATGGTTCAAATGGCTCTGAGCACTATGGGACTTAACATCTGAGGTCATCAGTCCCCTAGAACTTAGAACTATTTAATAACATCTGAGGTCATCAGTCCCCTAGAACTTAGAACTATTTAAACCTAACTAACCTAAGGACGACACACACATCCATGCCCTAGGCTGGATTCGAACCTGCGACCGTAGCGGTCACGCGGCTCCAAACTGAAGCGCCTAGAACCTCACGGCCACTCCGGCCGGCCAGAGAGAGAGAGAGAGAGAGAGAGAGAGAGCACATGTGAACTGTGGATGTGTGTGAGAATAGTATGATCTGTTTATTATAGTGTAAATATAGTAGTAGTATAGGATATAGTGACATGTAATCTATTTTAGGTGGAGACTATACTCTCAAGGTGGGCTAGTGATTTTTTTTTCTGATACTATGTTTCATTGTAGCTGTTTGAATTTAACTAACCTTCAACCCTTGTTATTTTGTTAGGTCAATTCTAAGGAACAATAATGTTAGTTTGACACCATGTCTAACTGGAAACAAGCCAACTAAAACAAGTAATAAACGCATTTTTAGTAACTGCAAAGACGTATTTGAAACAGCTGTGAGGGAAAGAATGGACTCTGTTTGCATAGAAATGAAGAATTAAATGAAGACTTGTCAAGGATTCCCAGTCGGCGTCTACTGTCAGTTCACGACGACTCATCTTACTCTGTATAGAACTGTTGAATCGTAAGATATAATAACCACTGTAAACATTATGATCTCATAGTAAAGCGTGTTTTGGCTTGATGAGAATTTTTATCTCTGCGTAGACTGTATGTCTATAATTTTCGACCGCACTCACTTTGCATATCCTCTTAGATGGATCTGCTCTGGATCGCGTCGCCGCAGTGAGCACGTGCCAGGCATCAGTCTCCTTCTGCAAAACTGATTGTGCGACTACAAGACGATAACTTATTTAAATGAAAGAATTCTTGATAGTTTACTATGTGTAATACAGGGATGATTAAAAACATGGAAACGCCAGAGGGACAACACATTACCACACCTATTACGTTTTAAGAACACCGTTGGCCCTCAACACACCTTTCAATCGTCTCGGAATAGATAAATATAGGTACTGTACCGTTTTAAAGGGAATCTTGTACCATTATTCCTGGAAAATAATGGCAAGTTCAGATAAGGTCGACGGAGGTGGACAGCGATTACGAAACCTTCTCTCCAAAGTAGGTCATGAAGGCTCAGTAATGTTGAGATCTGCCGAGTTCGTTGGCCAGGGGAGATGGGACAATTCAGCCTCGTACTCGCAAAACCAGTCCTGAACGAGTCGTGTGAACAGGGGCCTTCTCGTCTCAAAACACAACGTCACGGTTGGGGAGCAAATATTGTATCATGGGATGTACATGACCAGCCAAATGGGTCACATAATCCTTGCGAAAAACGCGCCCTTGCAGAGCAGTCGTGGGACCGTGGGATACCACGACATGGCTGCACAAATCATCACTGAACCGTCGCCATGTGTCACTCTCGGAACGCAAACTCTGCTAGAAGTTGGAAACAGTGCGAAACAAGAGACATCCGACTAAATGATTTTCTTCTGTTGCTCAATAGTCTAGGTTTTATGGCTTCGGCATCAACTTCTCATGTTGAGGGCATTTGCATCATTAATAAATACTTTCGGAATTAAAGCTCGCCCTGCAATTCCCTCCGAATTCTACCGACAGGGTTCGCGAGTGCGACATCCAGTTCTGTAATGACTTTTGCAGCTGTTGTCCTCTTTTTTTATCGTCATATTTGTCTTTAATGACAGTCCGTTACGATCACTGAACACGTGGTTTCGTGCATGTTGTGACTCAGCTGATGATGTTTCTCTGCTTTCGTTGTATGAGCTACAAATCTCTGATACGGTTCCTCTTTTAACACCAAACATTTCGGCTACCTTGGTTACGGAAACAACCCACCCATACAAGCACCAATAATTTGTCCACTTTCGAATTCACTTAGTTCTGACATAATGCCCATACAACTACTGTTCTTACCACGAGTGACATTTGCAACGTTTTGAGAACAACGCATAGGTGCAGTTCGTGGTCAAATGCAAAGGCGCAACTTGGATAGCACCTGCATATGTTCAAGCACGCATTTCTCGCTGCGTTTCCATATTTCTGTGCAACCCATGTATAATGGTGTGCAAAATTTAAGGATGATAGTAATCTACGAATGATGTGTCACTGCCAAGTAATGTAGCTACAATATAGCACAGAAGGGAACTCAAAGAAGCAATGAGACATTTATTAGTTTATGATGGTCCCCCGCGCATTACACATTGCAGGACATGGTTCTTGATAGGATGTGTGATTACCACGGACGACAATGCATGCTCAGCAACGTGATTACATGCTAGCCACAAGGTTGGCAAGGAGACCTTGTGGTAAGGCGTTCCGTTCCTCCACATGTGGGCTTCACAACTGTTGTTCATTGAATACTGAACTGTGGATGAAGCCCGACCAACAGGCATTACCTGCATCGATCAAAAATGATTGTGCATTGAAAAGGGCTAGTTTGTAGCTCAAATCTAGATCTGCCAATAAAATTTCAAAAGGACGACTGATAGCTGAAATCTATTATTTACAAAATTGGGTATATTTTTGGTTTGTGTATACTGATGTATGATTCATTATTGTGTTTTCTTACTCTCCTTTCGTGTGTGTTATCATTAGCAATATTAAATGGTGCCTCTTTTATTGGTTGAATCCAGAGGAACACTATTTGCTAGGGTATTAGGTGGAATTTTGGTAACTGATCGCTGATTTCGTTTGTTATTTCTTCTAGGTTGTGCACTCAAAGTTGTCAATACTGATCAACAAACTGATTTCTATCCGTTGTGGAACCACTATCATCTGTTTCAGTTTGAACCAAAAGGTTTCAGACATCATGTAGAATTGCATCATCTGTATTAACTTTCCGAAGTTCCAAAAGCTGCATAGCGATATCGTTAACTTCTGAATGACTCTTCAATAGCAACTCAACAACGCAATTACCTGAAAGAGGAGCTCATCAAAAAATGTTAATTTTACAGTCTTTATGTTAAAAACATCGGTTTTGGGGTCGATTATTATCGGCAATCGATATGTAGACGCCTATGACGAAATACAAATCAGAACTGATAATTTGTCAACGTCGCATGTCCCTATTTTGGGAGAAGCGTCGTGAGTACACTGCTGTTGCTAATGTGAAGCCTCATCTGCTATCCGAGAACTTGCATGGTGAAGTAGTACCTGGTTACAAGACTTTGTATACGTTATCAACTGCAAGAGCATCAGGATCCGACTGAAGGTAGAAACGATGCTACTTTAGCTGCTGTTTTAATGGGACGAATAATGGTCTTCATTCTGTAACGATACCTCCTGTGGAGATAATGAAATAAATTAAAGATGCTACGTACTTGATTTCGGTGCAATGGGTTCTCTGTGGTGGACACGGCTGTTGCAGGGAGCGGCTCGGCGAAATGCTTACGGATCGGAGAAACTGCAGATTCTCGGGAGTGACCACCCAGATGGCCTGAACATTGGTACATTCGGAATTTTGCTAGCAGCTAACAAAGACCGTGAGCCAATAACTGAATACATGTATTGCCACGGCCGCTACTCATTTCGAACACAACCTGTGATGGTCAATTGTTTGTTTACTGCTCCGAATCCACATAAACAATGTATTCACCTGTGTTGTTCTTGCGTGCTACCACAGCTATTGTGCAAGTGTCAGAGTGGGAATTTTTCAAAATACGATATCTCGTAAACGACTCCTGTAACAAACACCACTGACATTCTTATTTATCCTACATTTAGTCTGGTAATGTCAATAGAAATTGTTCCACTTAAGAAAGTGTTGTACTGGTTAACTATATGAGCTCCTGACTGTGAATCCATTCTGTGAAGACCACACATCAATAGCACTTTCCATTTCCAAAATGTGTGCAGTTCAAGGCCTAGATGATTTATATATATCCGGCGCCTCAATTGATACATGAAAAGTAGTGCGTACGTGTAATAAACAAAACAGTAATACGTAACATACATGTTGATATACCATATTCCTCTACGGTAGGTGTGTAAAAACACCAACATATTTGAATGCAACGTTGTGTCTAAACTTCAAAGCAGTCGGTGAAGACATTTGGGAGATTTACAACTTTGTACAAGAGAACATCTACATCTATACAAATAAAAATGTAAACATCTGTGTGTTCAAGATCGTAAAGCCCTGAAAGTTCTTCACACACTGCTTTGAAATTATTACACAACGCTGCATCTGAATATGTGTATGTTATTATATTTCTATTTCTAATGTATATAATATGTAAGGGGGAAACGTTATTGCAAAAAACTCGAAAATTTTTTGACTGAGTTACTTTAAATTTTTACGCAATACTCTAATGAACATTCAGACAGACATTGGTTATAGATAAGTAAAACGTTGTTCGCAAACAGAAAATGGAATGTATGGATTTATCAACTTACGATCAGAATACTGTTGCAGAATCTAAATATGCAACAAAAATAAAAAAAACACTCAAGGTCAGAGGAAAGGGGAAAGAGTAGACGGACAGAGGGGTGGGTACAAGTGGAGATAGAAAGCAGAAAGGAGAAGGTGGGCAGAGAGAGGGTGCTGAAGGAGATGGAGAGAGAGGGAGAGGAGAAGAAGGACATCGAAAGGAGAGAGGAGATTATGGACAAAGGGAGGGAAGGAGAGAGGGGGAAGGAAGAGGTGGGGAGGAGGGATGAAGATGGGCAGAGAAAGGGGGAGGAAATAGTGGGCATAGAGAGGGGGAGGGGGAAGGGGATTAGGATTTATATTTAATTCTGATACATGTTAGAAACGTGCGCTTTCTGTATTCTTTGTTTCGTATTTAACCAGACTAAGGCTCAGCAATGCATGTCCTTGAACAACTAGTTGTAAATATAATTTCAAACAGCAGGAAAGCAATAACACTTTGACTTGGAGGCCTAAGAAGGAGAGGGCAATAGTTTTATCATAGTTTTGATGATATTTATAAAAATGAATAACAAAAGTTGCACCTTTTGGAAATAATGTACAGAACATAAATTATTTAGATCTCAGATGAAATGAAATGTAAGATCTATGATAATCGAACAGATTATGTCTTTTTGGTGTTGAGAATAATTTTTATTGCAGTCCACTTGTATGTGTATTGTGTCTTTTCTTGAACATCAGAGCTATAGTGACTGATGGCTGAAACATGTAAGTCGTTTTAAATTTTTGGAGTTACATATACAAAGATAACCTTATGTATAAATCCTCAAATTCTGTTTAGAAAATAAGATTGTATTGAATGTATTACATAAAGAAGAATGTACTGTAAAACAATTTTCCTTCCACCCTTGCTTTTCCAATGTTAATTTTCAAATTAACATTATTTCAAGGCAAATATGGTAGAGTAACGTGTAACGTGTGGCGGCGATCCGAGTACTAATGGCACGTGTTCAGCAATTTATTGAAAGTTTCAACCAAATTAGTAAACAACTTAAGGGCATATGGGACATGTCAAGAAATCGCATTTGTTTTTGAATGTAAGAATCTCGAAATATTTACTTTTTCTCTCAATGCTAACGACTGACATCCATGCGCAATTAGCACCGATCACCTGTATGGTATAAATGTCAAACATGGATTCGTGAATGCACGTTATAGCGACGGTCACGTTGCAACGCGGTACATGTTTGCACCAAGTAATACAAAGTAAATGAAGGCTGTTGTAATATAATGAATAAAAGAAGAGTGACAATGGTGATAATGTCTCATATTGCACTTACTGATATTAATTACGATAACATACAAATTTATGTAGGTTCCCATGTTTTTTGCTCTGAACAGCGCTAGTGCTGCTGCTTGCCAAGGAGTGGTCAGATTATTTCCAATATACATCGACATTGTTTTAGGTGATATTGTCAATGGAAGCTTGTTCCCTCACTTTTTAGTAAAAAAAAATTTGTTTCTTAGTCTTGTGATTCAAAATAACTCATTTATATTATTCTTGTTCCCTCACATGTACGGAGAGTAATCCTTTTTTTTTTTTTAATATGAGTGCTTCAATAACGTATTTTTTCCATTTGATTACTTTTTGCTGTTGATCATTAAAGTTAATATGGCGTCTGATAGTGAAAAGTGGCCATAGTACTCGTCGGGAGAAGTGGCAAAGTCGTTTATAGCGACACGAGCTAGCTGCTTACAAGAACACGCATAATACGAAAAATAAAAGTGTCTTCCAACCTCTTTTGTATACAAAGCTACCATCTAACCTTTGTGACAAATTTAAATTAATTAAGTTATATAATTTATAACCTCTGACTGCAGGCCTCGACCCCACCCCAGCGTGGCGGCCCTGACCACCAGGACGCGAGTGTGCTCTGCCTCGTCCGCCGTCCCAGAGCAGGACACCACGAACGCAATCGCGCCCACGATGTACGTTGCGATCTCCTCTGCGGAAAACAAGATGGATTTGCTGATTACAGTTCCACGGCCGTGAGGGTGGTCAATCCAAAGCATCAGAATCTCATACAAGCCATATATGAGAACTTGTACCGCTTGAGTTATTTGTAGGGCTAGAGTGAGTCCTCAGTCTTGTTGGTAGCAGTTCCGCTGCACGGTGCACAACGGCGTGTGCCTTGTTTATCTGGCTCACTCTCGGATGGCAGTATTCCTCTGGTGGGGGAATGACTCCCAGAAGGATGCGAGATATGTGACTGTCGCCATTCGATGCGGCTGTTCTAAGGATGCTGCCATTGATAATTTGGAACCTTGTCAGCAGTTCGAGAACAAGCAGAATGCACTGCAGTGTTAGGAGGTTTTCCAGCATTCTGACCACCGTGTACATCATCAGCCGTAGGACTATTTCTTCATCAAAATGCACTTGACTGAAAAAAGTACCTAAAACACATTCTGCTGTTATTTGAACAGCAGACGTGATGATAAGTATCATCTCCAGCATTTTATTACCTTCCCACATCTTGTATACATAACCATCAAAGTGTTCAAGGGCTTCTAGAAACAAACGCAATTCTTTCAACATAAATAATGTTTTTCCTCCACGGACTCACACTACTCTGGAAGACAGAAGTACACTGGTTGGGATATCCACAAAACTGTAACTGTCGGAAGTTTATAGAATGGGCTGACTAACACAAGCATGTCCACCACTAGTGAGATAACCGTGAAGAGAATCCAGATATTGGAATGTGACTTTATGGCATTAAAAACCACCGATAATTTCTGGAGATGCTGGCCTTGCCTGTTGGAAGGCATTATCCCCAGTATTTTCCAGAGTGCACATAGTGGTTCACTCCCAACATAAAAATTGGTGGCTGGCATATTGTGAGCGCGGTCTTTGTACATTTACACTAACTCCGTTTTTTAACTTAATTTTCGCATCTGTTATATAACATCTTTTTATTCATATACTGCCGCACATATTACGTACTGAAAGAGACTTAAGGTCATTGATCTGACTAATTTCAAAGATAACTGGGTGATGGACAGCACATTGTTAGTCTAATTAATTTCTTTCTGCAGCACATTACTGATGAGATCACATTAACGAAACTGTATCTGCCACTCCTGACGAGGCGCAGACCACGAAGCCATACAATTTATTATTTATTGCTAGTCTTCAGCTGAAAGCCGTTCATTAAACGTTTGCTTCTGAAGTCAATCATTTTAATGAGTTCTCAGCTTCTAAACTTCCGCAAGGATAATATGTATACGAGTTATCGACTGATAAACGTACCACAGTCTTTGGCTAATAAAATGGCAGTATGAGGTTCTTAAAATTGAAGTATGTCTGTAGGCGATGCTCTGGAGCTACAATTGAACTGGGCGACCAAGGGTCGGCGAGTAGAGAGGGGGGGGGGGGGGGCATGGTAGATATCAGTTGTAGCATGTCCTGTTCGACAGGAGACGAAGACATTTCCGTGTCGGCCTGATTACTGTTGACCTGCTGTCTGTTTCGTGTTTCGTGTCGTTCGTCAGGTACTGCCTTGTGGATCAGTATATTGATTTGGGGTTACGTTATGATGACCATTCTCACGCTATAACCTACTAGGATTACGGTGAATTCGCGGCATGCTCGTGCAACTTGGCACAGTATTTTCCGTACGGTCTTTGTTACAGCCCACTTATTTAACACTGTTTAGAGTATTGTAGTGTGTGTGGAGTTAATTTTTCTTCCAATTCACAGGTATCATGGACTTGCACACCATCTGGTGCATCATAGGGCAACTACACGTTAGTTTTTTGTTACTCATTATTGAGCTGCCTATTAATAATCAGATATTTCCATCCCCCGTCCTTTATAAAGGCTGTACGACTTTTGAACTTCACACAAGTACACTTAAAATAGTACAAAATAGGGCAAAGTGAGCAATGACCTATGTCTTTAGCAGAATAATTAGTCCAAAGTAATTGATATCAGCAGAAATACGAGGCGCGTTTTTTAAGTAAGGTTCGTTTTGTTGTAGACACTAGTAGTTCGCGGGCATACCGCATCGAGCACATGCGTCGTGTACTGGCACGCCTCGGGAACAACTGCGCTCAATTTCATCTCTGTAGCTAATCTGTACGGTTCTGTTCTGCGCTTTCAAAATGTTTAAGACTATCAACTCGGCCGCCGCGTGTGAGGTTCTCTCAGTGATAAGGTTTTTGTCAGCAAGGAACCTGTCTACTGCAGAAATTTATCGACAGATTTGCAAAGTGTACAGTGATACTGTTATGAGTGAAAGCAAAGTGCGTAAGTGGGTACGAGAATTCAAAGATGGCCGTGATAACGTCCATGATGAGGACCACTCCGGTCGCCATTGTCTGATTAAAGACGATTTTGTGACTTCAGTTGAGGCGAGGATTCGTGAGAACAGGCGCTTCACAATAACAGGTCTCTCAAACGAATTTCCTGACGTCTCGAGATCAGTGCTTTACAACATTGTTTCTAAACACCTAAAGTTTACGAAACTGTGCTCCTGTTGGGTCCCAAAGCTCCTAACAGAGGACCACAAAAACCAAAGATTTGAGCGTGCGATGAAGTTCTTGAGTCGTTATCACGAAGAAGGTGATGGCTTCTTGAGTCAGATCGTAACTGGAGACGAAACATGGGTTTCGCAGCTCACGCCCGAATCGAAGCAACAGAGCATGGAATGGAGACACACACACTCGCCTGTAAAGGTGAAGGTCAAACAGACTCTCCCCAGCGCAAAACCACAGCGTCGGTTTTTTGGGCTAGGCATGGTGTTTTGTTGGTACACTTCATGCAACGAGGAACCACAATCAATGCAGAAGCATATTGCCAAACCCTGAGAGATATTAAAAACAAAAGACGAAGCATGTTGCCAATGGGAATTGTCAGACCCGCGATTTATTGGACGGTTTGGACTGGGAAGTCTTAGACCGCCCACCTTACAGTCCTGACCTTGCGCCGAGCGATTACCATCTGTTCCTCCACCTCAAACAACAACTCAGTGGCAACCGTTACATGATGACGACGATGTGAAAGCGGCAGTGAACTCTTAGTTACCGGATCAGGCGATAAGTTTTTATGAAGAGAGTATTTTAAAATTGGTTGAAAGGTATGATACGTGTTTGAAAAAACGTGGCAACTACGTCGAAAAATAGAGTGAAGTATACACTTTCTGAAAATAAATTTACTGTTTGAAATAACCTTTCGTTGTGTACTTATGTTGAAACGAACCTTACTTAAAAAACACGCCTTGAATCTTTGCATACTTTAAACTTTTACAGCTCGTAAGGCAAGTCAGCCTTGGTGAAAGTTAGAGACTTTGTGCTGCTGCAGATTTTTTTTTCTTTTTCGGGGACGTTACACTTTCAGTGTGAGGCTATGTAACCATCAGGTATAATTGTGATTTTGGGTTTATTCAAGTACCTGAACCATTGTAAGATAGGGTTCTTAATTATTCTTGCACCAGAATTTTGCATAAAATGGGCACATAATTCGTGTAATCAGTTAGGTTCAAGAAGAGGGACTCGAGGCTTTCATCTGCCAGCTATCTGCCAGGATAATTTCTTTTGTGAATCTTCTGATATTTACTTTGCTGCAATCTATAATCATTACATATTTTCGCTAGTCAGGAAATGCACTGAAATGCTACATCTTAAAATTTTCTAAAACAAGTGTCTTGCTGCACATGTGAAAATACTTTCACATTATTTAAACATAAAGTGGTGAACTTCTTGAAATAATATCCATTTGTGGGTGCTTCTGGGAATAATACTTGATGCATTCAGCTTTCTAAAGTCCACTAATGGCTGTTCTGTGCTCCAGAATATTTCAGTTAGTGAATGATCATATTATGTGCAATTGTAGGAAAAAGATTCTGCTACAAGCTTCATTCTGTGAATCTAAACGGGGTAAAATAAAGAAGCTTATCGCAGAGTGGCGCAATGGCACAAGTTTAATATAGTAAGGTGAAGATGCTTGCACAAGATAGAGTAGCATAGAGAGTTGCGCCAAATCGGCAATTGGGCCAAAGAACACAATGACGACAACATCTGTGCTCAAGAATATTTGGGGGACTATACAGAGTATTACTTGCCTACAGGTGGTCTGAATATCGTTAGTGAACATCACTACTGGAACTCTTACAGGTTAGTATTGCAACACGTGGTTGTGTATTGGTGGAATGGTAGAGGACGCTTTAATTGTCAGTTCGACTGTTACCTTTAGCAACAATGAGAAATTGTAATTTTGGACCCTTTCCCCTATCCTTTGTTGGTCTTGAGTGTGAATCTCGTACAGTGATGTAGATATTGATTTTCACACATCCTGAGTGTGCTAAATACATTGAAATGGGTGCTATTAGTAATTTAGCTTAATTTATTCATGTATGAATATGCCTGCTGAGCTTAGAAAAATAGCTTGAGGCCTGCTGCGGTGTGATGTGCTGTTTAGTTTGGACTGTTGATATCTGAAGCGTCTCATTCTACTGATATTGACTGCTTACTGCATTTGTTTTATACAAAGGACTTGTGAAATTATTACACTGTTATTTTAGTGTGTTTGTGGAAGACCGTGAGTTTTTTGGTGTCTTGTCTTACTTCATATCTGATTCTTAGAAGTGCTGCTGGTTCTTGAGAAACAACATTCGATGCATCTACTTTACGTTTTTGCCTTCATCGTGCTATAAAGAGATTTTGGTGGTAGAGAGCAGGGTGACTGATTTTATCTTTGTATTTAGTGTTCTTTGTATTTCTCGTGTGATTGCTAAGGAAACAAGATGTGTTAATGTGAGTGGACATATAGGTGACTCTAAAGTGGTGATACTATCCCATCATCATTTATGAAGTTTTATAAGATAGCCTGTAGCTCCTATTACAGCAACATTCAAGCTGAACACCAATAAGTTATTGCAGCTCCTAATACCATTCTTGATCAGGATTTATTAAATATGTTACTGACATCTAAGAGGAGAAAATTGAGACTAGTAAAAAACACAAAATGAGAAGTTAGATGTTAGTCATAAAGAACAGGACGCTCATACAGAGGAGTTCAAAGAACAGTTAAGGTTTATAAATGATGAGTTAAAAGAGCAATTAGGAAATGTGAATAATAAGTACAGTAAGATACAGGAGAAAAATGGATCTAGTACAAGGGAATTAAAAGAACAAATTCAAAATCTGCAAAGTAAATTTGAATCGTCATTAGTTAAGCCAGCAATTCTTTCTTAGCTGAGGCGAGTGACCATTCAGATTTGACTCAGATTGCAGTTATGATCGCATAGTTGTTTATTAAATGTTACTCATCTCGAAAAATCAGCATCACACACAATCTCTGGTGTGTTGTATAGGAATTACGAAAAATAAATAACACATGCCAATCTCATGCATCATCATCATAAACACTGTATGCACAACTATTTCAGTACTTACACGTGGATATAGTTTTTGGCTCAACAAACTGAGCACATGGGCTGTATATGGGATGTGGTAGATATAAGGGCAAATATTTCTACTGGTGACTGATGACAGTGTCCTGAGTAACATCACATCAGTATTTACGTCATTTGTAGACTAATAATTTTAGCTGTTACAAGAAGTATGTCTTTAGGATGGTCTGTACCTCCAACTATGCTTATATTCCCCTAGGCAGTAGGTCAGGTACTGACAAGAGGATGCATAGACGCAAAACAGTTAGTGTATACTGATAGGCATAATCCTCTTAGCGGTGCAGTTACGACCTTGCAGAAAACATCAGGTCGTGAAGGTTGTGATGTGTTAGTGGGAAGACTGTTCCATGCGAAGAAAAAAACGAACAGCATACTGATACGTGTACATATTAACCTAACACATATAAAAATATTTGCACTTATATCCGTTACACCGTACATTAACACAGCTCTCATTTCATAAAGACTACATGTGGCAGTAGAATTGTTAGTTCAATGAAAGCAAGTGTCAGACTTGCTGTAGCGTATTAAACTGTCAAAGAAGTAAACTAAACCGACAGAACGCGTGATCTTTTACCACAGGCTATTCGCAACGACGAGTATATATGCTAAGATTACGTTCTCTCCAAAACAACGAGAGAACTTTTATGAAAGAAGATATTTTAAATGCTGTTGATGCATAAAAGTTAAATGGCAGTAAAGTGTGCATCAAAATATAACAATTATCTGTCATTAAATGACAATAAAATTTAGATAGAAGTAAAACAACGACATTTCATTAAATGAGAATAAAATGTGCACAGAAATATAACAATGACGTTTCATTGTTACATTTCAATGCGCATTTTATTGTCATTTAACTTTTATCCAACGATGGCATTTAAAATATCTACCTAAATAAAGTTTCTTACCCCGTTTGCAGAGAAATTAATCTTGGTATATTTATTTGTTCATGCGAATTGTTTTTTATTAATGATTACGCTATCTGTTGGTGTAGTTTACTTCTTTGGCAGTTTAATACGCTACAGCTAGCTTGACACTTGCTGTTATTGAACAGACAACTTATAGTCTTCGTGAAATAAGAACTGTATTACTCTACACAGTCCACGTTCTCCGTTTGTTGAGCCTAAAACTAGATCTACATGTAAGTACTGAAATAGTCCCACATAGAGTATTCACCATGGTCATGCATTATACTGGTAGGTTTTACTTATTTTTCATATTTTCTGTGCATTGTCCCACAGCTTATATCTGACAATGATTTTCCAAAACGTGCAACATTTGATAAATAATTACACGATAAATACTTTTCGTAACTGCAATTTGTGACAAATTAGAATCTGCTGGGATACTTATTCAAGCATATTTAATGAACTCACAAATCAGAAGACGTTAAAGCTACCATCTTAATACGTTGCGAGAATTTATATTGTGGAGAACAGCCCTGCTGCAGCAGAAGAGAGTCAGGTTGAATGAAGGAAGTAGTAGAAGATCAGAATAAGACATTGGAAGGAGATTTAATCGCCTTGAGAAAGGAATATACACTACTGGCCATTAAAATTGCTACACCACAAAGATGACGTGCTACAGACGCGAAATTTAATCGACGGGAAGATGCTGTGCTATGCAAATGATTAGCTTTCCAGTGCATGCACACAAGGTTGGCGCCGGTGACGACACCTACAACGTGCTGACATTAGGAAAGTTACCAACCGATTTCTCATACACAAACAGCAGTTGAACTGCGTTGCCTGGTGAAACGTTGTTGTGATGCCTCGTGTAAGGAGCAGAAATGCGTACCATCACGTTTCCGACTTTGATAAAGGTCGGATTGTAGCCTATCGCGATTGCGGTTTATCGTATCGCGACATTGCTGCTCGCGTTGGTCGAGATCCAATGACTGTTAGCAGAATATGGAATCGGTGGGTTCAGGAGGGTGATACGGAACGCTGTGCTGGATCCCTACGGCCTCGTATCACAAGCAGTTGAGATGACAGGCGTCTTATCGGCATGGCTGTAACGGATCGAGCAGCCACGTCTCGATCCCTGAGTTAACACATGGGGACGTTTGCCAGACAACAACCATCTGCACTAACGGTACGACGACGTTTGCAGCAGCATGGACTATCAGTTCGGAGACCATGGCTGCGGTTACCCTTGACGATGCATCACAGACAGGAGCGCCTGCGATGGTGTACTCAACGACGAACCTGGGTGCACGAGTGGCAAAACGTCATTTTTGCTGATGAATCCAGGTTTTGTTTACAGCATCATGATGGTCGCATCCGTGTTTTTTGCGACTTCGCGGTGAACGCACATTGGAAGCGTTTATTCGTCATCTCCATACTGGCGTATCACCCGGCGTGAGGGTATAAGGTGACATTGATACACGTCTCGGTCACCTCTTGTTCACATTGACAGCACTTTGAACAGTGGACGTTACATTTCAGATGTGTTACGACCCGTGGCTCTACCCTTCATTCGATCCCTGCGAAACCCTACATTTCAGCAGGATAATGCACGACCGCATGTTGCAGGTCCTGTACGAGCCTTTCTGGTTACCGAAAATGTTCGACAGCTGCCCTGGCCAGCACATTCTCCAGATCTCCTACCAATTGAAAATATATGGTCAATGGTGGCCGAGCAACTGGTTCGTCACAATACGCCAGTCACTACTCTTTATGAACTGTGGTATCGTGTTGAAGCTGCATGGGCAGCTGTACCTGTACACGCCATCCAAGCTCTGTTTGACTCAATGCCCAGGCGTATCAAGGCCGTTATTACGGCCAGAGGTGGTTGTTCTGGTTACTGACTTCTCAGGATCCATGCACCCAAATTGCGTGAAAATGTAATCACATGTCAGCTCTAGTATAATATATCTGTCCAATGAATACCCGTTTATCGTCTGATTTTCTTCTTGGTGTGGCCAGTAGTGTATAAGAGACAAAACAGAATTTTTAGATAGTTTAGATGCTGTTGGAAGCTAGGAAGATTAAAGAGTGAGTGTCTGCTCATGCCGCGAAACCCTTAGCAAGACGTAAACATACTCAAGGTAGCTACAGAAAAGCAAGTTTCAGAAGCTAAGGAGGCAGTACAAAAGGGTATCACAAATGAAGACGAACTGGTACGTGCAGTAGCACAACTGTTAATATAGAATGATATTCAGATGGAAAAGTGTCAGCAGTGTTGCTGATGCAGAGGAGGTTAGACTGCTTTTACTATTTAAAAAGGATCAGATGGAAATAAATAGGAGGAAATGAGATTTAGGGCTGGTGCTGCAAGAAAGGGTTTCGAAGACTGAGCAAAAACTAGGTTAATATATGTTCAGAAATCATTGTTATGTTTTAAGTCAGGAGACCAATGAGGAGTCTGATTCAGATTGTGGCTCTCTTGTTACTAATTTTATCCAGTTTCGTATTTTAAGCCGATGTTTGCAATTAAGTGTGTTAAACAAAAGGTGTAAAGTACCTGAAATTGCGGCAAAGTGCTTAAGATATTAATTTATTTTTTATTTGGCTTCTGAAAGCTAACAGCCATTTAGCCCGCTAAACATGAAACAAGAGACATGTAGTATAACCCATACATTGATGACATAACAGTGATAAAAAATGTAATAACATTAATGAGTAACACTACAAGTTAATACATAAAACACTATTTGAGATAATAGTGTCATTTATCAAAGAAATATAAACTTAATCCATAGAAGTTATTCTGTAGTGCTGATCATCGTACTGAGTTTGATTTCCATGTAGTGATTATAAAACGATGATTCATGGACGCTTCGATGTGATACACGTAATTCTTCTGTAAATGTGAACTTCTTTAAAATTACAGTTACTTCAGTATCAGTTCAGCAGTAGGCTTATCACTTGTCGCTAACTCTAGATCAGTTTCCAAAAGACGAGAATACACTATTACCGGTGCCGAACATTCAGAATTCAATACACAAATTAAAAATTTCTGAGAAATTTATGTTTCAGAAGTACCAGAATTCTAGAAGATATCAGACATGGCCTGAACTCGTGGTGTTTACTTTAGCTCATTACACTGTTCTCAATGCTGAAAACTTAGAGGAAATTCTGGAAGCTCTTCTTCTTATCAGGATTTCCTTTTTTCTTCGCGCTTCTTTTAGTAACAAATATTCCATACACATGCTTTTACATATTGCTTATCCTTGTTATCAGCGAGATAATCTGACTTGCGGTTTGTATTGATTTTTCCATTATTTGGATACTGCTAACTTTCAGTCAGAAATCGCTTTAAGCAAGTATTTATTGAATATGTGGTTTATAAGCAACAGTTTTGAAGTTCGCTCAAGACGGTACCGCAAACTATTGTAGTTTTTAATACTGTTGACCTGTTAGTAATAACAGGTAATAAGTCGCTATTAATGTTGTGTTAAGGATTTTGAGATTACGTTTACGAACACGTGAATAAATGTAATTTACCTTCCGTCATATATGCCAACTTCAAATCATTATGAAACCTATACAGTGGGCTGAAATATGCAACACATATGCATTTAATTACCGTTATTTTCGCAAATGAATTGTGGTAATGTACCATTTATAAACTAAAAGTACAATGTCAGATGATGTAAGTGAAAAATGCTACATATATGTGTAAATTTGCATTTTTCAGAACACTCATAATGCTTTAGAATTAATTGAGGAGGGACATATAGAGAAACACATACATTGCATTTACTTATTCGTTCACAGACACAACCTCAAGATCATTAAAATAACTATTTCGTTATCTATCTTGCACCAAGGTGACCTCTTGTCACAATGTGGAACCGAGTTTCCGAAAAAATGAGAATAAACTAGTTGTTATTTTGAAGACATTATTAAAGTGCTGGAAATCTGTATGCATTTTGGCTTTATAGAGAACGAAAATACCTTAAGCAATCTGGTATTAAAATACTGTAGGTAACGTTCCAACTTTAATTCATACATCAGAGAATACAGATCGGTTGTTTTATTTTGCTTCACCAGTGAAATGTGGGAGCCAACAAGAGTGCTTCTCAGAGGAAACGTAGCTGTGTATTTTACAAGGAGAAAACTGAGAGAATAAGCAGTCACGCAATTTTTTGCTGAAGTCTAGGACACTGGCTTCTGTCAAACGACAGAAACGGGACAGAAAAATATTGGCGATTATTTGGGAAGTTTTTCATAATTGTTAGCAGCTTCAAAAGAACAGTTTTTCAAGACTTTATATATTGAAAAATTTCAAAGGGAATGATTGTTTTCTTTCGTGCTTTATGTGGCTGTGATAAAATACACGCACCGCAATGGAGACACATGTAGCCCAGCTGGCAGTACTCTAAGTGCAAAACTTTCTGTTAGGTACCACTCAAGCGGAGCCAGCTATAATTGAATTTCCTCTTACGTAAACGAATCTTATAGTGTGCAATTGAAAAATCGGTTGAGATATCACATAATTCAGAAGTAATTATCCACTGCAGGTGCAAGTGACAAACAGGCTAAGATTATTCATCATACATCTATTTATACTGTAACTATAATGGGGGATTGACTCATTCCCTTATTCGGTGGGAATAGTCACAGAATAAGTTCACAGTTGGCAATACAACAGAATTTTTACTAAATGAGTTCTCTGTCAGTACTTGGCAGGACCTAATAGTAAGGATAAGAAAAGAAACACTTTTGCTACACAAAAATTTTATTTAATTTATTCAATTTCTTTGACTACCAGCAGATGATAATTAACTACTGCAACAGCAGATAAAATAAAATGACAGATGGATTAATAATATAATACAAATGTAATCACATTTTACGTTTTACGTTTTAAAAAATCAGTTTTACTGTCGTAATTAATTGGTTCTTTCATACGCACGTAAACAAAAGTTAGTTCAACTTGGAGGAAAACTGACGATATCTTTCTTCTTTTAAAACCAAGCTAAATTTTTTGTGATTAAATATTAAATAAAGAAAATCATAATCAGGCGACAATCAACAAATCGGAAGGCTGGAAGACGTGTAAGTAAAGTAATGATTGAAAGAATAGTGTCTTATAGAGGGATTAATTTAGACAGACTTTGGAATGCAAGACACCTCACAGTAATATTCACAAAATTTAGTAAATTCAGTTCCCATATTCCTATAGCTTTTATACCTTATTGCTTAGGGTAAAATGGTAGCCTTTTGCTGTGAACGGCAGTAGCTTACGAAATTTGCAGTCTAATAATGTTTAAAATTATTATGGTACAGGAAATTAACTGAGGTGTCCGAATCTTATATTTAAATCTCAAATTGCAAGAAAGAAAAAAATGTGGGTACATTTTGTTACAGGAAACTCAGAGACCATACCATACACGAAAGAATTCAAATACAAGGCTACATAAAAACAGTCAGTGCTACATAAAACGTATAAGTCACGAAAACAAAATTAGTGATGAGGGCAATGATATAATTAAAATAAATGTTAAACGGTCAATGCGAGAAAAACCTGTCAGTGGATGTGGTCAGTAAGTAATTAGCCTTGAAGTGCCAGTTAATCAGTTCTAAAGTACACGTACCATTTCACAAAAATGTACACATACATACGAACAACAGTGGTGTGTACAATCACATAGAAATCCAATGGTTTGAAGTGGCTGTTATTGTTTCCATTGGTTACCTCGATTTTGTAGAACTGCTAAACTTCTTAATTGCTTGCTTGGATGATAAGTCATTAATATTTGGTAGTCAATGAGCTGATAAATCATTTCTAAAGAAAAATACTGACATGCTTGCTGCATGGTGGCAGAGACATGATTTCTATCATTGCAGGCAACATGCCTTCTGCCCTATTGCATTCTGGTTTATGTTTTCTTCATACATGTCAGATATTGAAGATCAAATGTTAGCTGATGAGCCGCAAGTCAGAAAAAATTCTACTCTCCAACACTATCACTTTGTTCTTTGGAATAACAATTTCATGTCATATCTTTTAGTAACTTATGGCATTGTTTATGACAATGGGTTGCACACGACTTGAAAGGTGGCTACACTGAGCCACAACGCCAGAGATTGCGCCAAAGAGTATTATTCAGCCGCCTCCACTGGCAGTGCTTGGGGAGAACTCGTAGTAGTCAGTGCTTGTTGAGATGTGCTAGTGAAAAGTGCTTGCTGAGATGTCGTAGTGAAGAATGCTTGTTGAGAACTCGTGGTAGTAAGTGCTTGCTGAGATGTTGTAGTGGCGAGTCGGTGTGGAGAGATTGTAATGTTTAGAGTGCTTTTCATCAATATAAACGAAGGTAAAAAAAAAAATTTTCTTTTCTCTCTCATTATTTCGGTGTCTTAAATAATGCGTCATTACAGGTTCAGTCAACAAAGCATCTGGCTTGTGTTCTTGTATTAGAGTGTAATTCTGATTTCCTTACGCAATTATAGTATTTCTATTTTTTAATTACTTCAGTATAAATGGTATTTGAAATTTCTTGTCTTATTGAAGAAGAACCGTGCCTGATGTGTACGTTGAGTCATACTTCCACACACAGAACAGTTGCACTTGTGTTTTGGTTTCGTAGGTTTTATAGTTGCTGGGGACTTAATTAATTAATTGTGTTAACGAAAATTTTCATGTCATTCTTTGTTATTGTTCTATGCAGTCAGATTGCGTAATAATACTAATCAGGCCCAACCGTTTACGAAACAGCGTAATCGGACTTACAGCCACCAAAATTAAAAATTATTTTCAAAAATAATAATTAAGCCCCCATGCACGTGGCGACCGCTGCTTCGGATCGTCCCTTGGAATTCTTCTGATTGTAAAAATAGTACACAGTAGTATTGTTGTAGTAATTTGTAGTTTAGTAATTGTAGTCTATATTGCATGTGTAGATTTGGTAAGTGGCATTCTTCTAATGGTATTTTTCAAAATTTAATTTGTGTTGTCTTGTCTACGGGTTTGACAATTTAGTGCAATTATTTCAATTGTTCGATTAATCGTGTTTGAGGGAAACATTTCGTGTAAATGGTATTGTTGGAGATAAAGAGTCATTGTGTGTAATTTTCGTACAGTGACGAGTTTTGTATGTTTTGTAAATGATTACGCGATCGATGAAAAAGGCAAAAATGATGAATAGTGAGAATGACGAAATTGTTAACATGGCGAACTGGCCAACACAGGAGAACAGTGTGATGAATAATGAAGTGGAAAACAATTTAATAAGTCGGGAAAATAGTCCGGAACCATTTCAAAATTTTTCTCAATCAGAAAATTCACAGAATACGAGATTAACGACAGAAGATTCTGTAGTAGTATCGAACACAGATGGCCTTACAGCTATGACGAAGGAAGCTGGTTTTGAGGGAAATGTTAGGGGCGAAAGGAAAGCGTAGCGATTAGACAGCATTATTTAGTTCGCAATGACATTCTTTTTAAACGAAAATCGGTCGACAACTCTGTTTGGTTAGTTTGTATTCCTGATGAGTGGGTTAATAAGCTGATTTGGTATACGCATTTCAGTTGTGCACACTTTGGTCCCAGAAAATGCTTTCATAAATTACGAGAAAATTGCTACTTCAGTAATATGGAAAAACGTATTCGATCTGTTCTGGCCAGATGCAAATTATGTCAAAAGGCTAAGCCGCCAACAATTTCTCACAGAGCACCGTTGTTTCCTATCATTCCAGCGAAATTAAAGGAGATGTCTGCAGTCGATTTGTTCGGTCCAGTGGTTCGTTCTACTAATGGTTTTGCGTACATTTTGGTAGCAGTGGAGTTGACATCAAAATATGTGTGTTTTACACCTTTACGCAAAGCAACAGCTCGTTCAGTATCTAACGCTTTCATCAAACATTTTCTTAAAGGAGTTGGTCATGTTGATAAGGTTATATCAGATAATGGATCACAGTTTCGCTCTAAAATTTGGCTTCGTACTCTATGGCGCCGTAAAATTAAATCCATCTTCATTTCACTTTTTCACCCTCAATCTAACGCTTCAGAGAGATGGATGAAGGAAGTCAATAAATTGTGTCGTCTTTATTGTCATCAGAATCACAGAACTTGGGATCAGTATCTTCATATTTTTCAAAACATTCTGAAAGAACTCCCTAATGATTCAACTTCTTTAGCGCCTATTCTGATATTAAAAAACAAAGCACCGACAAATCCCATATCTGAAATCGTTCCTTTTCCGCCTTCACGGAAACTGCGGCATTCTGAAGTTGTGAACATGGCTCTGCAAAATATTGCATCTGCGGCTGCTAGAAGAGAGAAATCAGCTAAGCGTCCTGGTCGTTTAAAAATCTTGTCAGTTGGTCAGAAGGTGTTAATTAAGTCTCATCGTTTGTCTCACAAAGGAAAAGGCTTGTGTCGCAAATTTTTTCTGCTTTACAACGGTCCATATAGAATTCGCAAAATCATTCATGATAACACTGTTGAAGTAGAAACTCTTAAATCACGACGCTCTAAGGGAATACATCATATATCTAACGTTAAAATTTTTGTGGAATGACGCACTTTCGAGAAACCAACAGTTTACGTAAACATGGAGAGAGTACAAGGATACCGCGCTGTGTTTTGGCGGCGGCATATACTCAAAGCAACAGTCAAGTCTGCGCGCCGCACAAGGCAGTCGTTGACCGCAAACAATTGCTTCCTACGTCACGCGCCTAAGCTGATCGAGCGCTCAGTGCGAATGCACTGACAGCCGTAAACAAATACACAGTCTAAGTTCTCCGACTAAATTCAGTATAAAG
Source organism: Schistocerca americana (assembly GCF_021461395.2). Classification (NCBI taxonomy): domain Eukaryota; kingdom Metazoa; phylum Arthropoda; class Insecta; order Orthoptera; family Acrididae; genus Schistocerca; species Schistocerca americana. Next base: position 873,838,141 of record NC_060120.1, on the reverse strand, counting down.
CTATAGTGACTTGATGAATTATGTTATTGACATTCACTATTTTTCAGGATACGGTTCTATAAAATATTTAAGAACTTCAGGTAAATTCTGTGTGTCTCCGACGTAAGAGGACTTGCTATCGCGAAAATTTCAGAAAGAATGTAATTTCCAAGAAGAAACTAATAAACTAAAAAAGGTAACTATTAATTGAGTTCATTTTTCAGGTAACATATTTCCACTTAGGTACGTACTTTAGACGTAATTTGCTGCTCGCGATTACGTGATTCATACTTTGTGCTAAATTTCATGTTTTATGAATTTACTTGTGAAGCGACGTGCTTGCGTACATTAACTGATTTTGACAATGATTGATGATTGAATAGGGTTGTTATTTGTATATATTATACATCGCTTGGCTGCACTGCTTTTTCACTGATGTCATATTTTTTTTATTATGTGCCTGCTGTGCTTATTTATTTAAATTATAATTGTCACCTGATTAATTGTGCTGATGTGATTATGTATGTAAGTTATACTTTGTGATTTATATGCTTGCGCCTTCATGTTTACTTATTAAGATTACATATGAACATTTATTTGCTTATGCTGATATGATGCTAATGACCTGTTTATTATGTTGGATAACATATTTGCTGCCTTGCTTATGGATTGCATATTTACACATTTCTGTTTTGTTGTCATAACTGCTCTTTAATTTGGTATATAGAAACATAGAGTTTAGGTCACACTATTGTATTGATTATAGATCGTTCGCTTGGCAAAGCCTCGTTGTAAGAATTGTGCTGCATCCACTTGTTGACATTCTGTTCTCTACTGGTATATTTACTCGCTATTGCATGTTTTGCTTACGCTCAGTGCCTTATATTTTTAAGATAGGAAAATTAACTGGTATAATTCGACGAACGACATTAGTACAAGAAACTTCATAGAAGTCACATGAGCTGGAGGTTTTATGAAAGCTGTATAAATTTATGCTAATAGGAAGGAAGCTAACGACATGACATACCAAAACTAGGTTTAGACCATTGACAGTTATTACACTGCATTTTTCGTGAGTAATTGAAATAGGAAGTGACACTTGACACAAGAAATACTCCACATGTTTGCTTCTGTTTGCCATAATTCTCGAAGTGGTGTACACGCTGTGAAATATTATGATCATTCACGCTCCGTAATCGTACTTAATTACTGAGAGTTATTCGAACTAAAGACTGTTAGAGGTCATGTATGCATTTCTTTTGTTTATAATTCATAATGAGTAGAAGATTTGGGTCAGATGGATTACACAGAGGTTGTGTGTTGACAGTGTGTCTTCGGATTGTATGGGATGATGAGGTTTGCATTAGGATTTTATCTGTACTTGTTCGAGGAGACTGACTAGAGGAAAGAGTTGTTATGGAAGTGAAATGATATTGGCGATAAGGTTTATATGTGTCGACGTATTGAAGAGGTATTATTGAGGTATTGAGATTATATGAAGTTGATGATTATTGGAGTTTTTGTGGACAAGAGGTAAGGTAAATGATATTGATGAAGGTTTATATGTATCGACGTAAGAGGTATTATTGAAGTATTGAGATAATGTGATGCTGATGATTATTGGAGTTTTGGTGTATAAGAGGTAAAGTAAGTGAGGAGCATATTTTTTTTTTTTTGTTGGTCTATATGAAGATAGCAGACTAGAACACTAAACTAGAAGGAAGATTGTCTACACACACTTTTTTAAATCAATAAGCAGTACATTTTTTTTTTTTTTTTTTGGAGAGAGGAAGTAATTGCATATCTTGGCTCACTGACAGTTGTTCAGCAACCGTAAATTTTTATCTGGCTTGGCAAACATTGGTCTTGACATGATGACTATGACGTTGACTTAACTATTATTGACTGTTATACATTGCTGCCACTACTACTTGATACACATGATGAACATCAAATTTTGACAGAATTGCATTTACACAGTTAACACTATTCAATTACACAGTAGTACTTAATGTGGATGAAAGATGAGTGAGTGTGTTTTGTGTGTTTTCCTTTCCTAATCCTACCCACCTATCTCCTAAATATTATTTTATTTGTTTGTAGTGGCTTGCACTGACACCCATAAATATTATAGGTTTACTGATATTTGAGTATTTGTAATAGTCAATATGACAATTATATGATATCATTTGTGTGTTTATTAGAATTTATATGTTTAGTGTGTAAAAGTATTTGTATGTGGATTCAAACTATTGTTCATGCCTGAACTGTCTGATTAGTGATAGTGAATATTATGGACTGTTACGTGCACTTTTTCAACATAATGGGTGCCACTTAGAAATAATTAATTTCTGCTGATGAACTGTGTGATTAGTGATAGTGGATATTATGGACTGTTACCTGCACTTGTTCAACATTGTTGTGTGACACTTAGAAATGTTTAATTTCTGCTGATGAACTGTGTGATTAAGATAGTGAATATTACGGACTGTTACTTGTACTTTTTCTACATGATTGGTGCCACTAGGACATGTTTAATTTCTGCTAATAAACTCTGATGAACAGTGTGATCAGTGATAGTGAATATTATGGACTGCTCTCTGGACCTGCTCAACATTGCTAGGTGCCACTGATGAACTGCTTCTGCTGAGAAATGTGACTTGTTGCTGTGTGTACCTGCTCAACATTGCTGGGTGCCACTGATGAACTGCTTCTACTGAAATAATGTCACTTGTTGGTGTCTGCACTTGTTCAACATTGCTGGGTGCCACAGATGGAACCGCTTCTACTGAAATGTTGCCACTTGTTGCTGTCTGCACCTGCTCAACATTGCTGGGTGCCACTGATGGAACTGCTCCTACTGACATAATGTCACTTGTTGGTGTCTGCACCTGTTCAACAATGCTGGATGTCACTAATGGAACCGCTTCTGCTGAGAAATGTGACTTGTTGCTGTGTGTACCTCTTCAACATTGCTGGGTGCCACTGATGGATTGCTTGTACTGAAATAATGTCACTTGTTGGTTTCTGCACCTGTTCAACATTGCTGGGTGCCACTAATGAACTGCTTCTACTGAAATAATGTCACTTGCTGGTGCCTGCACCTGTTCAACATTGCTGGGTGTCACTGATGAACTGCTTCTACTGAAAAGATGTCACCTGTTGGTGTCTGTACTAGTTCAACATTGCCGGGTGCCACTAATGGACTGATTCTACTGGAATAACGTCACTTGTTGGTGTCTGCACCTGCTCAACATTGCTGGGTGTCACTAATGGAACTGCTTCTGCTGAGAAATGTGACTTGTTGCTGTGTGTACCTCTTCAACATTGCTGGGTGCCACAGATGGAACTGCTTCTACTGAGATAATGTCACTTGTTGGTGTCTGCACCTGTTCAACATTGCCGGGAGCCAATGATGGACTGCTTCTACTGAAATGAAGTCACTTGTTGGTGTCTGCACCTGCTCCACATTACTGGGTGCCACTGATGGACTGCTTCTACTGAAATGATGTCACTTGTTGGTGTCTGCACCTGTTCAACAATGCTGGGTGCCACTAATGGAACTGTTTCTGCTGAGTGATGTCACTTGTTGCTGTCTGCACCTGTTCAACATTACTGGGTGCCACAGATGGAACTGCTTCTACTGAAATAATGTCACTTGTTGGTGTCTACACCTGTCAACATTACTGGGTGCCACTGATGAACTGCTTCTACTGAAATAATGTCACTTGTTGGTGTCTGCACCTGTTCAACATTACTGGGTGACACTGATGGATTGCTTCTACAGAAAAGATGTCACCTGTTGGTGTCTGTACTTCCTCAACATTGCTGAGTGCCGCTAATGGAACTGCTTCTGCTGAATGATGTCACTTGTTGGTGTCTGCACCTGTTGACCATTGCTGGGTGCTACTGCTGGAACTAATCATTGAAAGCATTTTATGTGATCATTTGTATAAACTGATTTTTTTGTGTATTGTGTGAACTATTATGTAAAGTCACATGTATGAAAAGAAGTTGTATTGCTTACTGTATTTTATATATTAGGTTATTGAAAGGTCAGTGCAAAGCCAAAATTTTAACTAATTATGTGATATTTAGGTATTAATATTATCTTTTATTTTTGTCTGTATTCTTGTGGACGAATTTGGTGGTATTTTCACCACCAATGCTGGCAAAAATACCATCAAATTCTGGCCCGTGGAGGAGGGGCATATGAAAGGCGGCTACACTGAGCCACAGCCCCAGAGATTGCGCCAAAGAGTATTATTCAGCCGCCTCCACTGGCAGTGCTTGGGGAGAACTCGTAGTAGTCAGTGCTTGTTGAGATGCGCCAGTGAAAAGTGCTTGCTGAGATGTCGTAGTGAAGAATGCTTGTTGAGAACTCGTGGTAGTAAGTGCTTGCTGAGATGTCGTAGTGGCGAGTCGGTGTGGAGAGATTGTAATGTTTAGAGTGCTTTTCATCAATATAAACGAAGGTAAAAAAAAAAAAAATTTCTTTTCTCTCTCATTATTTCAGTGTCTTAAATAATGCGTCATTACAGGTTCAGTCAACAAAGCATCTGGCTTGTGTTCTTGTATTAGAGTGTAATTCTGCCTTCCTTACGCAATTATAGTATTTCTATTTTTAATTACTTCAGTATAAATGGTATTTGAAATTTCTTGTCTTATTGAAGAAGAACCGTGCCAGATGTGTACGTTGAGTCATACTTCCACACACAGAACGGTTGCACTTGTGTTTTGGTTTCGTAGGTTTTATAGTTGCTGGGGACTTAATTAATTAATTGTGTTAACGAAAATTTTCATTTCATTCTTTGTTATTGTTCTATGCAGTCAGATTGCGTAATAATACTAGTCAGGGCCAACCGTTTACGAAACAGCGTAATCGGACTTACAGCCACCAAAATTAAAAATTATTTTCAAAAATAATAATTAAGCCCCCATGCAGACTCTTCCAGAGACTGAAACACTGGCATACAACACGATATTTTCCAAAAGAGGCACTGTTTATTATGTGATTGTTGTTCTGATTATTGTAAGAGTCTCCTGAACCAAGCTGTTAAAGGAAGACGTAGTCGTTCACACTGACTGAATGTTCCTCATACTTATCGCTACGCCCAGGGTAACGGATGCCGAGAATAAACTTCGACTTTGTTCATCCCTTCCCCTATCCTCCTGCCGATATCTACTCATTTTTTAAAATATCCTCATCACTCTTTACGCTATTAGTTTCTTTATTGAGGTCAATTTGGTTTTACAGTGGAATAAAAGGTACAAATTTCAGTATTTCATTTTTTATCAATCAAATCAAACCATGGAAAACACTTTGTCCAAACAGTTATTGCTTACAAAAGTACCACAATCTCTTTTTCATTGTGTCATTAGTTTTCGGTACAAAACAGTAACAGACAAACAGAAAACACATTGCAAATACATTTATCAGATTTTCTTAGTAACACTGTGAAAAGTCCCAGAACATTTTATCGGAGCGACGGTTGGATATCTTAAGATGTTTACGGTGGTTAGTGGTATAAGGCGCAAGTTATACTGGCACGGCTACGGAATGTATTGGTTCCACGAGCAGTAAAGCTCTTACAGTGGTACGAAAGTAGCAGTGATTGCGGCTAAAGTGCATCACGACAGGTAACTGCCAACCATGGGTAAGAGAAGAAATACTTCCACCGATCGACGAACTAAGGACATACAGAAATGTTCGTGGAAAAACACGAATACGGTGACATACGTCACTTAGGAATGAAATAAACAGGATGTGCAGGGAAGCCAAGGCGAAAAGGCTGTGCAGGAAAAATGTGAAGAAATTGAGAAACGTGATTCAGCGTGTATAAAAATCAAAACAATCCTTGACGAAATTAAAAGAAAGGGCGTCAACATTAAGAATGCAATGGAAATTTCGCCGTTCAATACAGCGGACAGGCCCCTACGGGGGGTGGGGCAGGATGCACGATGACGTGATAAAATAATGCGATTCAAGACGGAAGACATGGAGGATTCAGTATTAAGAGTACGACAGAGCTTTCGAAGATCAGCGATCAAGAAAGGCGGAAGGTATAGATAACATTTCTTGGGAATTAATGACATTCAAATTCAAATGGCTCTGAGCACTATGGGACTTAACATCAAGGACATCAGTCCCCTAGAACTTAGAACTACTTAAACCTAACTAACCTAAGGACATCACACAACACCCAGTCATCACGAGGCAGAGAAAATCCCTGACCCCGCCGGGAATCGAACCCGGGATTAATGACATTATAGGGGAATAAATCGTCCCCCCGGTTCGAAAGATAGAAATGGCAGATATGTGAGAGAACTATCGCATAATCAGCGTAACCTGTCAAGGATCCATTTTGATGACAAGAACAATTTAGAGAAGAATGGAAAATAAAATCGAGCAGCTATTACAGTACGATCAGTTTAGCTTTCGGGAAGGTAAAGTCACCAGGAAGGCAGTTCAGATGTTGAGATTGATAATGGAAGCAAGAAATAAGAAAAATCATGACATGTTCATCTGCAGTCCCAGAAGAAGTGTCTTACAATGCAAAATGGTGCAATTCTGAGACGAATAGGAGGTAGCCACAGAGAGACAGGTAAGGTATAATATATACAAGAACCATGAGGGAACAACTGGAATGGAAGACAAAGAAAAAATGCTGTTTAAAAAGGTTGTAAAACAGGGATGTAGTTCTTTCGCAGCCACTTTTCGGTACATACGTCGAAAAAACAATGACGCAAACGTAAGAAATTTTCAAGAACAGAATTAAAATTCGGGTGAAAGGATATCAAAAGAGTCGCTGATGACACTGACATCCTCACTGGAAGAAGAATTACAGGATCTGTTGAATGGACTGAACAGAATGATGAGTACAGAATATGGATTGAGTGTACACCGAAGAAGAAAGTAACGAGTGGTAGCAGAAATTAGACTAGCGGTAACCTTAACATCAAAATTGGAGACTACGAATTAGATCAAGTAAAGGAATTCCGGTTATTGGAACCAAAATAACACATGACGGACGAAGCAGGGAAACACAAAGCAGACTAGCACAGATAAGGGAAGGTTTCCTGGCAAGGAAAGGTCTGGTAGTATGATACAACGAGCATAGTATGAGGAAGAAATTTTTGAGAACCTGCGTTTTGAGCTCAGAATTATATGGCACTGAATCATGGTTTGTGGAAAATCGGAAAATAAGAGAATCGAAGCGTTTGAGATATGACGCTAGATGAATTTCGATTAAGCGGGTTGATAGGATAAGAAATGAGGAGGTTCGCCTTAGAATCAGTAAAGAAATGAACACATGGAAATCACTGACAATAAGACCGGGCAGGATGATAAGAGATGCGCTGAGACATCAGGGAATAACTTCCATGGTAGTAGAGGCAGCTCCAAAAGGTGAAAAATGTAGGGGCATACGGAAACTGGAGGACATCCGTTAAATAACTGAGGATTTTAGGGTATAGGTGCTACTCTGATACGAAGACGTTGGCATTAGAGAGAAATTCGTGGTGGGCCACATCAAACCCATCACAAGAGTAGTGGTAAAAAGCGGAAAAACAGTGGCTGGCGTGAGCTGTGCTGTGATTGGACCACTGACACGTGCGCCGTGAGCTGAGGATGTCGAACAGTTGGTTCGCAGAAATATTGTGTTATTCAGTGTTATCCATCGGCAAATGCAAGATGTACATTTTTGCAACTGAAAGGTACTTGTTGAATTATTAGACTAAGATTAATGGTAGTACAAATCATTGGAAATGCCTGGAAGTTATAATGGAAAAAACTTGTGAACAGCTAACAGTTGATCATTACTGAACTAAATGAATATATCAGTGTCTTCCCTCATCGGACATCCCAACTTTTTTTAGCTATGAATCGTTCCTGAACAATAAGTGCAATGGCCGCACCGGTACCTACACACAGAAAAATGAACGATTTAAGAGAGAGATCTTAATCTAAAACTACAGAAAGTAACGCTAACTCGGTACAGCCTTAAGAATACGACTACTCGATCCATTGGTGCCTTTCTGAATTGTACTACAGGCTACAGCTAGGTGGAATGAAGAACTGGTAAGTTGCAAGAAGCATTGCTAACTACATTTGTTACATTCTCTTGACCAATTGATGTGGGGTTTGACAATAAAATAAAGAAAACTTACTTCATCCAATAGTCCCGTACGCATTCGCAATTTAGAGAAAACTAAGTGGGAGAAGGGCCAGCGTGCGGCGTACTTTTTGCACCGAGGAAATGGAGACTACATTGGAGAGGATATTTATCATGCAAGCACGAGATATGCTCCGTTAAAGGAATCTATGGAAGCCGAAACTGAAAACTGATACTTCAGTAAAGAAAACTACAGCATGGCAACCACAGTATGGCAACAACCTCTACGGTCTTAAATCAATCAGTTACTGCATCCCACAAAAATACGATTTGTGCCGCGGCCAAAGTTTTTCTGATAACCTCAGCATTGAATTTATAGCGGGTGCTTCCCGTTTTTATCTATGATCAGAAACGAAGCTATTCTTCATAATCTCTTTAACCCCCTAACGCAATGTGACCAAACATTACCCGTTATCTTACCCAATTATCTTACTGCAAAGCTAACTCAACTGTACTTTTTACAACCCCGGAGCCATCTTGACTGTACTCCCCGTGCCCACAAAGCCGTCTCAATCTCGACTGTCCTCCTCGTGTCTCGAAGCTATCTCTACTCCTCGCACCCCCCGAAAGCTATTTTCCTACACTCCGGCGGCAAAGATGGCAAGCTGCCCGACTTTTTTCACAGTCATCACCGACCAATCCCCTGTTACGCTTTTCTGCGCGACGGTGCACACCAATCAGACTCCGAGAAGCGTCTGTCGGAATACAACTTATTTGGCACCGTTCTGCCGAGAGAAGGCTACCAGAAGCTTCTACAAGCCAATGAAACTCCTATCCTGAAAATTTGGCGCGGAAGTGCGTTTCTCCACCGACACATGACCTAGACTCACGTAGGGCGCTGCTCCAGTGTTTTTTTTTTTTTTATTTTTTTTTTTTTTTTTTTTTTTTTTTAGCGTGTCCATCCCGCTATCGTGCCACGAAGGCTGACGGACACTCCCTGTTCTTCTTCACCTACGCAGAGCATAAATCTGTCCTAAAACTGAGCTAAACTTACAGTCTCATGCACTAAAGTGAATCGGAGCACAGCTGGAATTTACTGATTAGGAAGGACACTTCATTAAAATAAAATGCAAGTTACATGGACGCTTCTGACGCTTCCTCTGGGCATGAGTATTACCCCAAGAGGCAAAAATACAGAGCGGTCCAAAACATGTATCCATTGTTTAAAAATGCATAACTTGCAAACTAATTGACGGAGTTGTCTCATTTTTAGTGAAAGTGTAGATTAAAGTCCAACTTAAAGATATCACTGTAGGTGTTCGAAATGGTCACCATTAACATCCACACACAAACGATGCCGCCGAACTGCAGCACGGACTACTGACTGCAACGTGTTCGGTTGGATATTTGCACATGAATGTACGATGGATTCTCGAAGTTCATCCAATGTGCGTGGCTTTTGTCGATAAACAACGTCCTTTAGTGTTCCCCACAGGTAAATGTCCAGAGGAGGTAGGTTTGGGGAACGTGGTGGCTACTCCACAGCACCTCTACGGCCTATCCATCTTCCTGGTAGATTTTAGTCGAGATACGCCCTAACACGATTTTGGTAGTGGGCTGGGGTGAGATGGCAGGTAAAATTGATGTCTGAAGTTTCTGAAGGTCCACCTCACCGGTAACTGTGCCGTCAAAGAAGAATGGTCCAATCAAGCCCCGTTAAGACAACCCAAACCACACATATACTCCTGGCAAATTCATGATTTTGTCTACATGGACGTTCGGATTTTCAGCGGCCCAGTAGATTTACTGTACCATTGGGTTTGAACTGTGCCTCATCAGGCCACACAATCATCTCTGCAAACTCTTCATCGTTGCACACCATGTTAGTAAACCACTCGCAGTATTCCATTCTATGATCTGGGTCGTCCTCTTTCATTGCGTGTAGCAATCGTGGGATGTAGCACTTCCACTTTGCTGTCTTCAAAATTCGCCGAACACTTGAGCAACTCACTCCGGTTTCACGAGCACACTGTCTCACAGACTTCTGTGGTGGGCGAGTGAATTGCTGTAACACACGACGGGAGTTAGCTGGACTTGTTACTGTTACTGGTCGTCCAGATGGTTGTTTGTGTACATCTTTAACACAGTCTTCGGCTTCAAATTTTTCTCGATTGCAACGAATTGATAAACGTGTCGGTGGCTCTGTCTGATACTCATTTCGCCATTGCCGTAGAACCTCACTAATGTTTTCGTACTTAAAATACCACTTCAAAACTGACATACTTTCATCGAATGTAAGCCTTGCGCCAGCCATGTTTACTCGAGTAACTAGGTGCAACTAAGAACAAAACATTGCCTATCTGGTGACTGTCAGCTGACAAAACAAAACAACGCAATACAACGCTTGTGTGGCGATTGCCGGAACTACAAACTATTACACTACCAAAGATGAGACAACTCCGTCAATTAGTTTGCCAGTTATGGACTTTTAAACAGCGGATACATTTTTTAGACCCCTCTGTATAATATGATATCAGGTTAATCGATCGTAGCATCAGTGAAGGGGGTACTGTAGGAAGACGACTTACGTCTTACAGAACGTATCCGTCGAGAAAGCCCAAAATATACTCTTTAAATTTTCGTTGTATTGGCTTACTTGCCATAACGAGAGAGCCTCCATCTAGTAGACGAAATGAAGACAATGGTGTTGCGGTGCAAAGGGGATGCAGGTGTTTTAGTATTGTTGCTCAGTACAGTTCACTCCTAATTTCCTTCTGATTTCTTTTCGAGCAAGTCTGCCCCTTTTCCAATTTACAGCCCTCCAATCCTTCACTTACCCCTCTTCTTATTTTTCTTCTTCTGTCCCTTCTTCTGCTCTCTCCTAAATCTCCCTCCTTCTTTACGTTCTCCTTTTTTCTCGTTTCGGAGTCTGTGTCCAAGGAAACGACACCCTTGGCACTCACACTGCTGTCATATCCTAATTACTCTACTAGCTGCGTCGTAACTACAGTTCTCGGTTATTTACCGCCAAGACGAACCTGAACGGCGTGCGGTATGGAATAACATAAGTCAGGTGTTCAGTGACGTGCTATTTATTTTGGCACCTTCCAGTTAATCAAGAGAGATCTGACTCAGTATTACCAAGTACGTAATGGTAGCGCAGAGACTGGACATCAGCAGTCTGCGGTCGATCGTCAAGAAGCCGGCAGCCTTGAAACTTAGAGGCTGAGTAGCCATCACTTGCCGCAGCAGAGCCCCCATATTCGTCCAGACTGGCTGACGTTGTCTCAGCGTGTCAGCCCTAACCACCAGAACTCGAGTGCGCTCTGCTTCATCTGCTGTCGCCGAACAGGAGAGCACGACGGCGACGGCGCCTAGCAGGTGCGAAGCCACCCACACCACGGAGTACAGGATGGAGCTGCTCAGTACGATGCCGTGGCTCTTGTCTGAACCAACCCAAAGCATCAGGATCTCGTAGGAGCCGTACAGGAGACTAGAGTAAGCTGTTATTATTTGCAGAGCCACAGTGAAGCCGAAGTGCCGCTGTAGGAGCTCTGCTGCGCGATACAGGACGGCGTGTGCGTGGTGCAGCTGGTTCACTGCTGGTTGGAAGAACTCCTCTGATGGTCAGCTGTGGTCCGACAGGATGTGCGACAAGCGCTTGTCGCTATGAAGAGCAGTTGTCGTGACGATAACATCGTTGATATCGTGGAACCTCACGCGCAGTTCGAGAACGAGCAGGGTCAACTGCAGCACTAATAGATTGTCCACAAGTCTGTATACCGTGTACAGGATCCAGAAAAGGATACGACTGCCGTCAACTTCACGCCGAGCGTAATTGAGAGACAAAGCACTTTCTGCTACCACCACAAATACAGAAACGCAAGTTAACAGTATTCCCGGCATTTTCTCTCTCTGCCGCTCCTTGTGAAACACACATTCATCACAGTATTGAAGTGCATCAAGATACATACTCAAGTCTGTCAACACGCATACAGTATTACGTCCAAGAGCCCATAATACTTTGGAATAGACGATCAGTCTCACTGGAATATCAACAAAAATAGTAACTGTTGATAATTTCTGATAAAGGGCGACTGTTGTGTAGATGTCCACCACTAGAGTGGTAAATGTCAAAAGGAACCAGGCAGTGGAATTCGATTTTATCACTTTACATACTACTGCTGATTCTTGTTGACACTGAAGCAGTCGTTTGGATGGCATTAAACCCACTATTTTCCACAGCGTATGCAGAGATTCAGTAGCAGCATAAAAAGTATTGCTTGACATCTTATTAGTCACTTTGTCGCATTTAAAATTCCTCCTGTAGACACATTAATTGCAGATCATGTAGTACAAGATGCTGAGTGAAACTCTGGAGACTTACTTTCACCTCTGTGTCCTATTATACCAGCATTTAATAACTAGAAACTCTGTACAGTGAAGTATTAGCTTAATCGGTCCCGTTCTGGATCAATTCGTTACTCTGTTCGCATTACTAATATTGTTAATGTCAGACAGCGCACTCCTATTATCTGTTCTTCCTGATGGCAGCCTTTAATCTTGATATTACGTTTCGGGCGTGCATTTGTCCACATAACCTCTTATTACATTTCATAAGCCACCAACTTCCACTTTTCCTCCTTCTATTAGTAATATGCCGATTTTCTCATATTTATGTACGTACACGTCACATACAATGTCTTCTACAACAGGTTTTACATCTCCAGTCCAAATTACTACCATCTGTCTCTATAACATTTAGTGAAGTGTGTCCCCCTATACCGTTTCTGATGACTTTACCGAATGATGTGGGGCAATGGTAACACGTTGGACTAGCATTTGGGAGGACAGTCATCTTGGGTTATGGGATTTCAGTGTTTTACGTAAATAGCTTAAGGCGAATGGCGATACGGTTTCTTTGAAAAGGACTCGGGCAATTTCCTTCCGTTTATATCACCAATACAAGCTTGAGCTTCGTCCCAAATGACCTTTCCGTCGAGGAAACGTAAAATTTTAATACTTGTTTTGTAAATACTCGTAAAACCGCTTTTTATTGTTGCAACTTAATTTATTTTTCCCAGATGCGTTTCGCCTTTTTCTTGCTCTAAGGCATCTTCAGTGCAATCATTAACGATACGTTTTGTTATTTTTAGATTATCGAAAAGTTCACGTCGCGCTTTTTTATATAAATAAGTAATTACTTATAGCTTTCTGTGATCTGCGTTTCCTCTCATCTGGTCTAGAGGTCGCACTACTACTTTATTTCCTAAACATCAGCACAATTTTGTATCCCGAACTTTTTCACACTGTTAACCATGTGTCTCCTTGTCTTTTGGGTGGTGTACTGTTATTCTTTTACCACTAGATAGAGTTATTTGTTAGAACATGTGCTTTTAGCAAAGTAAGTATTGTAACATCATTATCAGCTCGTGGTCTTGCGGTAGCGCTTTCGCTTCCCGAGCGTGGGATCCCGGGCTCGATTCCCGGTGGGGTCAGGAATTTTCCCTGCCGCGACATGACTGGATGTTGTTGTGTTGTCTTCATCATCATCATTCATTCCCATTACGGTCGTAGGAAGGCAATGGCAAACCACCTGCGTTACGACCTTGCCTAGTCGGCTGTGCGGGTCTCCCGCGTCGCTCCCTACGTTTCTAGGAGTGTGAGACCTCATCATCATCATTATGTGTTTCCTCCTCTTTGGTTTGTTTACCTACACGTTCCCAACCTAGCGAAGTATATGTTCAAAACTAACTTCTATTCATGATGTTTATATCTTTGTGTGTGTGTGTGTGTGTGTGTGTGTGTGTGTGCGTGTGTGTATGTGTGTGTGTGTGTGTTTGTTTGCGTGAAAGAGAGAGTGTGAGCTGAAGAGTATATATATAGTTTTTTTCATTTTTTTGGAGTTGTATAATGTTGAATATGAATGTAATAGCTGTTAGTCAAACCACGAGCAACAACTGAAAAACTACATACTAACATCAACAAGATACATAAAAATGTAAAATTCACAATTGAAAAAAAAAAACAGAATAACCTAATTAACTTCCTGGGTATAACAATCAAAAAACAAATTTACTGTAAACCCACAGCAATGGACATTATCATTCCCCAGGTCTCAAACTACCCACACTCACAAAAGTAAGAAGCAGTTCGACACATGCTCCATAGACTCAACACAGTGCCACTCACCAAAGAGAGCTACCAGACAGAACTGGACATAATAATGCAGATTGCACAAAATAATGGTTACAATAGTAACATAGTCACTAAGCTGAACAACAAAATTAAAAGTAAATTAAAACCATAAAGTGCCAAACCACAAACAGCAACATAACAGAACCAAACACAAACACGTAATACCATCACAAATAGGCAAAATAATCAGAAAAAGATGAAGAAAACACAAGATGGTACACAATGACATACAAACAAAAACTCACACATAAAAGCACCAACATTTTCAAGACATGGAATAAGCATAACGTACACAGCCGAAAATTCTGTGCAAAAGTACACCCCAAAACTGATAAAAAACGTAAGGAGGTATATATCATCTACAGTGTAAGACTTGTGAAGGTATATACATAGGACAAACAGTTAGAACTGTGGTGTCACCGCCAGACACCACACTTGCTAGGTGGTAGCCTTTAAATCGGCTGCGGTCCGTTAGTATACGTCGGACCCGCGTGTCGCCACTATCAGTGATTGCAGACCGAGCGCCGCCACACGGTAGGTCTAGAGAGACCTCCTAGCACTCGCCCCAGATGTACAACTGACTTTGCTAGCGATGGTTCACTGACAAAATACGCTCTCATTTGCCGAGACGATAGCATAGCCTTCAGCTACGTCATTTGCTACGACCTAGCAAGGCGCCATTATCAGTTGCTATTGATATTGTAAAGAATGTACAGACAAGAGCTACGCTCAACATTAATTGATTAAAGTTAAGTATTCCACCAGATACCTCCTTTTTTTCTGAAGTCTAAATTCCTTGTCCTGTTCCAGACCTCACGCCAGCCTGCGTGAGCTTAAACGCGTGCCTTTCGGCTTCCTCTACCATTAGTGGGTTGGCTCTCATGCCAATCCACAACAAGAACATTTGATGTCAGATGCAAAGAACACAAGAGAGCCTGAAAGTATGGGACAAGCCACTTCACATTTGCAGAACACCTAAGAAAACGTAACCACAAACCAACTACTAGAGAAGAAGAAATGAAAATTATTAGAATCAACAACAAAAATCGCCTCCTAACCCTGCAAGAAACCTATCACATACAGAAAACCAAAGTAGAAAGGAAAACCCTGTTAAATGAGCAAGTACAGATGCCAAACAATTCATTGTTTACACGAATAGATAAATAACGGAATAACGCTTCCAAATAATAGTTAATAATAATACCACCTAACAACTTTTCACTCGCTTACCCAAGACCCCTTCCGTAGAACATTGAAACCAAAAGTCAAATCAGCTGTCACCACAGCTTTCAACCACTCTTTAACAGCTATTACATTCATATTCAACTCTAAACAGCTCAAACCACCAATCCCGCCTCCCCTCCCACCCAAACACTATAAAAAAATGACATGCCCCCCAATACAAATGAGACTCCCCCTCTCTCGACACAAACAAAGAAACCGTACATACACTCTTCAGGTCACTCTCTCTCTCTCTCTCCCTCATGTTCACATAAACACGCGCACACACACAAATATAAACATCATGAGTAGTAGTTGGTTTTGAAGATAAACTTCGTTAGGTTGACAACATGTAGGTAAACAAACAAAAGAGGAGAAAACACATAATTAAGTTACAATATTTACGTTGTTAAAAGCACAGTGTTCGAACAAATAGCTATATCTAATAGCAAAATAATAATATTATACAACAAAAAAAGAAAAAAGAAAGTGAAACATGATGCACAATGTGAAAGAGTTCGGAATAAAAAATTGTGCTTCTGTTTCGAAAATAAAGTAGTAGTGCCACCTCCAGACTAGAAGAGAGGAAACGTGGATCACAGAAAACTGTAAGTAATTACTTATTTACATAAAAAACGCGACGTGAACTGTTTGATGGTCTAAAAATAACAAAATTGTATCGTTACAGATTAAACTGAAGAAGCCTTAGAGCAATAAAAAGCGAAACGCACTTGGGAAAAATAAATAAAGTTGCAGCAAGACAAGGCGGTTTTATTTACAAAAAAGTATTTCTCTGCTTGCTGCGGAGAATGTCCACGCAAACAAACTTGTTATAAAACGTTAATCTTCCTTCCATTTTTTTTACCACTTGAATATGTTATCCCCGTGACTTGTTTAAGGTCAAACCAAAGGTAACTTTTACTAGAAACCGAAAATGGATAAATGTGAATGGTAAATCTGTTAGTCTAACGGGGACCTTGTCATTTCCCTACAGTAGAGCCAGTTGAAATGGTGACTTCATTAAAGTATCCTTTTTAGTTATTTTTGTGTAAGAGTTCCTTGCTTCTCTTTGAGGATACTATGAGTGAACAAAAAATTCCTCAACAAGGGGAAAAAAGTAAAAGCGTCATTTTTGGGAGCAAAGATGGCCCTGTTGCACAACAGTTAGCGATAGAGGAAGATCTCCATGGCCATTTCATCGACGGATACAATGAAATTTGAAAATGCAAGGGAAGATACAAGTACCAGATAGTCGACGACAGAGTCATTAGGGACGAAGCACAACCTCGGTTTGAGGAAGGAAATATGTCGTGCCTTCTCCAAAGGAATATAGCGGCATTTGTCTTATCGTTCATAGGGAAAGCATGGAGAGCCAACTTGTGGATGGCCGAACATGGATTTGAACGCCCTCCTCCCGAGTGCAGGTCGAACGTCTTAATCACGTGGGCACCTCTCTTAGTTGGTAACCACAACGACATGCAACAGATTAGCGAAGAACTCGCCGGTGTTGTATTGTTCTAGGATATGAACCCTCATGTTCCTGAACAAATTTAATATTTCACTGTAATCTTTAAACTGTAACCTCAGAACTGGAGCTGTTCTATTGTTAATGTATACAAATACAATACAACTGTATACATTTAGACAATTATTTGGGCATGTCTAAAACTTGAAAAAAAATTGCTTTCAGCAATGACAGTAAAATAGTGGGATAAAATATTTCTCAACTGACAAACGCACAAAATTACCAGTAAATGCGTTTCTGATATATGTGGCTGGATGAGTAGTGGTTAAAAAAGATAGAATCAGCCACTCTAACCCACATCTACACTCCGCAAGCTACCTTATGGTGTGTGGCGGAGGGTACTTTGTCCAGAGATCGCGGTGCCACACCACAGTCGGCAATGCATATCGATACCTCAGACTTTAGCGAGGGCTTGCTGCAGTCCGCTACAACCAGAGGCAGGCACTCCAGGAGACTAGGCCTCCCCTCTCTGCACTGCAGCGTCCTCGTGCTGAGGTCAACATAGAGCCTAACAGTAGTTATAGTACGAGGTGAATATAGAGCCCAGCAGGGAAAACTATCCTACCACTTCTACGTCCTGATTTAAAATTCCCATTCACGCCTCAGTCCATAGGTATTCCGCCCCCCCCCCCCCCCCAGCCTCTGCAGCTGTGCAAAGCCACCGTGCCAGGGTGGCGTAGTGGTTAGTGCGTCAGCATATTTAGAAGGAGACCTGTTAGAATTGCAGGCGTTGGTACAAATTTTATTCGTCGCTTCAGTCTGTGTATATACATCATAGATGTTTGAGGCTTAAAAAGGTCTCTGGAACCATGTAGCTCCATTTAAGTAAAGTACTTATCACACTATCGTCTTGGGGGATTCAGCAGTTCTTTAGATAATTAAGTTAATTTTTATTTATTTTTCCAAATCAGTTGCACATTTTTACTTGGCTTACATCTTTCGACCATTCTGGATCATCTTCAGATGTAAGTAGATCGTCAGCAACCCCTCTTGTGTATTCAGAATCACATATCAGAGTCCTCTGACATGTGATTCTACTGACGCAGCTACTTAGATCTGAAGATGATTCAGAATGATCGAAACATGTAATCTAACTAAAAATGTGCAACTATTAAGGAACAATAGACGAGAATTATGTTAGTAAAGACCCACTGCCTGGGTTTCAGGCAGTAACCCCCGTTTCGGTCGATACTGAGGTGCTATTCCAGTAGAGCTGGAGAGCCACTGGAATGCTGTTGGAGTTTAGAGGGGAATTCCGTGGGGTGAGGCCTGAATTGAGATGTGGATTGAGGAGGGAGGCTTGTTACGATTGTACGTGCAGTTGCGCAAAGCCACTATGCAAGCGTGACGTAGTTGTCTAGTAAGCAGATGATCCGCGTTTGAATCTCACTCTTAGTACTAATGTTCATTTGTTGCATCAGTCTACATATATACATCATGTATGTTTCAGTCTTGAAAATGGCTCTGGAGCCACATAGTTTCATTTGATTTTTGGAACTAACTTCTTTGTGGGTGGGCTACATACACTGACAATGAATCTCAGTCAAGTACCTGTCTTGCAGCGATTTGCTTTTTGAGGTCGCTCCGTACGGATATTCCTATTTATATTTTATCGCTGTGACGTCTTCTAGTAGTTATTCTGGAATCGTGTAGTCACTGTGAATTCTCTGTATACAACATGTCCTCGAAAACCCTTGTGCAACTCCCGACGTTATCCTTTAGGTTACATATATTACATAAAATAATGGGTCTATAGCACTTCCTTGTGGTAAACCCGAAGTTACTTTTAAATCTGAAGATGTCTCTACGTCCAGTGACACACTTGCTCTGCTTGCTAGAAAATCTTCGATCAAATCATACAGCTGGTTTCATAATCTGTACCCACTTATTCCGTTTACTAGGCGGAAATACGAACGTATATTGAACACCTTCTGGAAGTTTAGGAATATTGTGTAGTCACTAGGAATGCTACACTCCAACGAGCTACGGTACGCTGCTGATAGAAGAAGAGCAAATTTTTTCGATTACTCTACATAGAAACGTACTAGTATCCCTCCAAGTTGCCTTTTGTGTGTGGAGTGATAACGGCTTCTTTTCTATCCCATGACTACTTACTTCGATATCTGTCATTTGCGTAACTATTCAAAGGAAGAATCATAGAAAGATCTTCCTCAGTAAAATTGTTTTGCACAAGCCGTTCATATTTCTGCCTTCTCTTTGTCATCCACCGTTGGGATGCAATTGTTGCCACAGAGTGTCTGGACAGATGACTTCCGTCCGTGTACTAATTTAATGTCAGACTGAAACTTCTCAGGATTTTCTGTCAAGTCGGTGGACAGAGTTTTACTCTAGAATTCGTGAAACGCTTCACTTATGACTCTCCTTACCGTAATTTTGGCTTCGGTCAGTATTTAGTTTGTCTGTGAAGCTTTGACTAGATTTAAATTTGCAGTGGACCTCGCTTTCTTGTCGTAGCAGCTTTCTTATACGGCTGACGAACCGAGGCGTTTTTTTTTCCCATACCTCGCAACTTTGCTAGACGTGTACCTTTCTAAGATTACTGTACAATACTGTTGAACTTTGTCGATATATGTTAGACTCTCCTTACCGTAATTTTGGTTTCGGTCAGTATTTAGTTTGTCTGCGAAGCTTTGACTAGATTTAAATTTGCAGTGGACCTCGCTTTCTTGTCGTAGCAGCTTCCTAATACGGCTGTCGAACCGAGGCGTTTTTTTTTTCCCCATACTTCGCAACTTTGCTAGACGTGTACCTTTCCAAGATTACTGTACAATACTGTTGAACTTTGTCGATATATGTTAAACATTTTCGGTAACACACAGGAATTTTTCATGTTAACCGCTCAGGTAATCTGAATGTAGATTTCTTTTTTCGCTCTTGCTGTGTAAAAATATCGTCCTACCTTTCTGTACATCCTTGGTTACCTGCATATTCAGTGATGCTCTAATGCTTAATGATAACTGATTCCCTGTTCTACACTGAAATGTTAAGTACAGGCCTGTTGGTGACTAGGAGATCTAATATGTTACTATCAGGTGCCATTTCTTTGACTAGCTGTTGAATGTGATTTTCGGATAAGGAACTTAGAACAATTTCACGCGATTCCCAGTCCCTATTATCCGTCTCAATCACTAGAGTCTCCCACTATACAGCTAGCAAGTTAAGATCTTCTCTTAATACTGACCAGGACACATCCGCAAAATATTCCTTAAGTTATCCCTTTCGACCTTCCTTCTCTGCTGATGACCTACTCCTCCACCTCACTCATCTCTCCCTCCAGCTTAACACCCGTCGCTCCGCCATTTTTGTTTCCCTCGACCTCGAAAAGGCCTACGACCGTGTCTGGCATCCCTGTCTCCTGTTTAAACTCCAAACCTACGCCTTCCTGTCAACTACATGCGTCTGATGGCCTCCTTCCTCTCCCGCCGCCCCTCTTATGTTACCATCCATAATGCCAATTCCCACACCTTCTACCCCTCTGCAGGTGTGCCCCAGGGCCCTGTCCTCTCCCCTCTCCTCTACCTCCTGTACACAGCAAATATGCCCCGACCCCCCCCCCACCCCTCCAGGACACCTCTTGCAATATGCCAATTACAACGCATTCCTCGCCCTTGCTCCTACCCTCCAACGGTTCCAACGCCTTCTCCAGAAACACGTTGACCTTTTTGCCACATGGTGTAACCAGTGGCTCCAGACAATCAATCTTTCCAAAACCCAGGCAATCATCATAGATCGTACCACTCGCTCCTTCCGGCTCCGGGATTTCTCCCTTACCGTCTGCGCTTGTCCTGTCCGCCTCTGCCCCATTCTCACCTACCTTGGCCTCACCATCGACCGTCACCTCACCTGGACCCCTCATCTCTGCTCCATCTAATCCAAAGCCCACAACCGCCTCCAACTCCTCAAACTCCTCTCTGGCCGGACATGGGGGTTGCACCCCTCTACCATCCTCCACACCTACAAATCCTTAATCCGTCCCATCCTTTGTTATGCCAGTTCCACCTGGATATCTGCTCCCCCCTCCCCCAAATACTATAAGTCCCACCAGATCCTTGAGCGTCATGCACTCCACCTCGCCTTCCATATACAAGTCCCGTCCCCTATGCGGATCCTGTATGACCTCATTCCTTTCCCCCATCTGCTCCTATTCCTCGAACATATCCACATACTCTACACCTCCTGCAGCCTTGATCCCCCTCAACCCCTGGTTGTTCCTCTCGTCTCCTGTCCCTACCCCCTGCCACGCCTTCACTGTTGTGTCCCCCTACCCTCCATCTCTACACCCTTCATCTCCTTTCCCAAGGTGGCTTCCATCAACTCCCCATCACGGATGATGCCCTCTCTCCCTCCATCTATCCCTCCTACCAACTCTGATCCTTAACCCCACCCCCCCCTACTTTCTGCTTTCCTCCCTCCTTTCCCTGGGCTCCCTCTTCCCCCCCCCCTTCCGTCCTGTTTTCTCCTTGCCAAACCTCTGCCTACCTCCCTTCTCCCCCCCCCCCCCCCCGAGTCCTTTTGTATTCCCCACTCCCTGTCGCGTCTGCCCAGCACCCCCCACCCCTCTTACGGGTTCTCATCCTCCATTGGCTCCTTTCCCCCCTCCCCCCCTTTGCTTTTCCTCTCCTTCCCCCCCCCCCCCCATTTTTTACTTTTCCATCATCTGTCCAGTTCCCCTCCCCCCCCCCCCCCCCCACCTGCTCTCTGCTATGGTATGTCACATTTGCCAACTTTTTAGTACAGTGCTACAGTGAATGTTCAGTGTTGTTCATCTTTCTAGTGTTGCGAACAGAAACCATGCTGTCGCTGGGTGTGACTTTTATGTCTTTTGTGAACAGAAACCAGACTGTCGCCGTGTTTTTTTAATTGTCTGTCTATTATTTTACCTGTCTGCTTCGTATGTATTTTATTAGCATCATCACCCCTTTGTTCTATGTTTTAAGTTCCACAATTTTTTATCCCTGTTATTATTTAAGTCTCCAATTTTATCGCCTGTTTTTATTATTTATTCTCTTCATCTTATTCAAACAAAGTCTAGGATGAAGAGCGGCGTGCAAAGCTGCTGCCAGCCCGCCCCCTTCAGGGGGGGGGGGGGGGATCGCAATTCAATAAAGGAAAAAAAAAAGCTCAACCAGCAGTCTCACATCGCGTGTGTCTCAGGGCATATCGCCTCAAACAGCGTATTGACTTTCGTGTTTCTATTCTAGTGGACGTGGTTGTCTTGTTTGGTTCGTTACTCTGTTGTCTGTTCTTGTTGTATCATGAAGTCCTCCGTTGGTCGTGTCCGTCCTCTCCCGTTGTGTTGTTCGCGGGCAGCTCCCCGCGTCCTGCCGCGTTTCCGCCACTACTACCCCGCGTCTGTAATAATCTCACTAGATATTATCGTATTATTTACAGCCTCACGGTGTTCACCCTAACACTGCGATTTACATTTTGTTGATATTAACATCTGGTTTCAGCTCACTTTTTGTCCTTTGTGCTAGATGGGCATTACTATCATTTATAAGCGAGTATACACTGAGGCGACAAAAGAGTTCATTGAACAGCGTTGTGGCCATAGTATCACATACACAGGGCATAAAATGTCGCTGCATTGGCGGAGCTTTCATTTGTATTTAGGTCATTCATATAAAAAGGTAATTACGGCCGCACGACGAGAATTAATAGACTTCGAACGTGGAATGGTAGATGGAATTTCATGCATGGGACCTTCGATTTTGGAAATCGTTAAGAAATTCAATATCTCGGGACCCAAAATATCAACAGCTTACCGATAATACTAAATTTCAGGCACTACCTCTCACCAAGGACAATGCAGTGGTCGACGGCCTTCACTTAATGACAGAGAGAGTGGCGTTTGCGTACAGTTGTCTGTGCTAACAGACAAGCAACACTGCGTGAAATAACAGCAAAAATCAATGTGCCACGTACGAAGACAGTGTGCGAAATTCGACGTTAAGCGGCTGTGGCAGCAGACAACCAATCCGAATCCCTTTGCTAACAGCTCGACATCGTCTGCAGCACTCGTGACCATACCGATTGGACGGTAGAAAACTGGAAAACCGTGGACTGGCCAGATGAACCCCGATTTCAGTTGGCAAGAGCTGATGGTAGGGTTCGAGTGTGGCGCAGACCCCACGAAGCAACGGACCCAAGTTGTCAACGAGGCACTGCGGAAGTCCAACTGTACCATACACTGAGTGAAATACGCTCCTGGAAATGGAAAAAAGAACACATTGACACCGGTGTGTCAGACCCACCATACTTGCTCCGGACACTGCGAGAGGGCTGTACAAGCAATGATCACACGCACGGCACAGCGGACACACCAGGAACCGCGGTGTTGGCCGTCGAATGGCGCTAGCTGCGCAGCATTTGTGCACCGCCGCCGTCAGTGTCAGCCAGTTTGCCGTGGCATACGGAGCTCCATCGCAGTCTTTAATACTGGTAGCATGCCGCGACAGCGTGGACGTGAACCGTATGTGCAGTTGACGGACTTTGAGCGAGGGGGTATAGTGGGCATGCGGGAGGCCGGGTGGACGTACCGCCGAATTGCTCAACACGTGGGGCGTGAGGCCTCCACAGTACATCGATGTTGTCGCCAGCGGTCGTCGGAAGGTGCACGTGCCCGTCGACCTGGGACCGGACCGCAGCGACGCACGGATGCACGCCAAGACCGTAGGATCCTACGCAGTGCCGTAGGGGACCGCACCGCCACTTCCCAGCAAATTAGGGACACTGTTGCTCCTGGGGTATCGGCGAGGACCATTCGCAACCGTCTCCATGAAGCTGGGCTACGGCCCCGCACACCGTTAGGCCGTCTTCCGCTCACGCCCCAACATCGTGCAGCCCGCCTCCAGTGGTGTCGCGACAGGCGTGAATGGAGGGACGTATGGAGACGTACCGTCTTCAGCGATGAGAGTCGCTTCTGCCTTGGTGCCAATGATGGTCGTATGCGTGTTTGGCGCCGTGCAGGTGAGCGCCACAATCAGGACTGCATACGACCGAGGCACACAGGGCCAACACCCGGCATCATGGTGTGGGGAGCGATCTCCTACACTGGCCGTACACCACTGGTGATCGTCGAGGGGACACTGAATAGTGCACGGTACATCCAAACCGTCATAGAACCCATCGTTCTACCATTCCTAGACCGGCAAGGGAACTTGCTGTTCCAACAGGACAATGCACGTCCGCATGTATCCCGTGCCACCCAACGTGCTCTAGAAGGTGTACGTCAACTACCCTGGCCAGCAAGATCTCCGGATCGGTCCCCCATTGAGCATGTTTGGGACTGGATGAAGCGTCGTCTCACGCGGTCTGCACGTCCAGCACGAACGCTGGTCCAACTGAGGCGCCAGGTGGAAAAGGCATGGCAAGCCGTTCCACAGGACTACCTCCAGCATCTCTACGATCGTCTCCATGGGAGAATAGCAGCCTGCATTGCTGCGAAAGGTGGATATACACTGTACTAGTGCCGACATTGTGCATGCTCTGTTGCCTGTGCCTATGTGCCTGTGGTTCTGTCAGTGTGATCATGTGATGTATCTGACCCCAGGAATGTGTCAATAAAGTTTCCCCTTCCTGGGACAATGAATTCACGGTGTTCTTATTTCAATTTCCAGGAGTGTAGTTATGTCGGCTACTTAGAGACCATTTGCAACCATTCCTGGATTTCTTGTTCCCAGACAACAATGGAATGTCACTGGGCCACAATCGTTAGCAATTGATCTGTAGAACATTTTGTACATTTCGATCGAATGATCTGACCACCCGGATAGTCCAAGATGAATCCCATCGAACATTTACGGGACATAATCGAGAGGTCAGTTAGTGTACAAAATCCTGCACTGCCAACACTTTCGCAATTATAGACAGATACAGAGGCAGCAAGGTTCAATATATCTCCAGGGGGCTCCCAAAAATTTGTTTAGTCCTGGGAAGTTTCTGCAGACACTTCTGGAGTTAACTAATATTATTGAGACGCCATGCTATACCCGCTGGACATGACAGGTACTTTAAATTGTGGAAATGGGCCAAAATAAGGGGCTGTCAGTTACACTCGACCATACAACTTTATTATTTGATCAAACATTACAAGAGGCCAAAAACATTTTTTTTTAACACACAGCTTTAATCTTTGGAACTTAATTACCGGCTGAAAGCCACCTTAATTTTAAAACGGCTGAAGGCCAATAACTTAAAACGCAAGCACAATCAGAATTTTAAAAGGCAAGCCTTATCTTACAACAGTTCTTTACTTAGGCTGAAGGCCCAATGATTCAGACACTTAAAGAGCAAACAAGTTAAATTCAATTCGGCAGAGGGCCTAAAACTTAAAACAACAACATTAAAACCTTTAAAATGCCAAAGGTCTTACGTGAAACAGTTCTTTAAATTAGACTGAAGGCCTTAAGAGCAAAATAACTCAAAGTCAAAATCGGCTGAAGCCCCAACACTTAAAATTTAACAACATTAAAGCGTTTAAAATTCCAAACGTCTTACGTGGAACAGTTCTTTAAATTAGGCTGAAGGCCTAAAGAATCTTATGCGATAAGGGCAAAAAAATGGGCTAGAAGCCTTACAACTACAAACAACAAGACCAAATAAAAACAAAAAGGCAGTACACCCAAGGACGCTCAGAAGATCCGAGGGTCGGCCTGGAATTCAAACACTAACGCTTGCCTAGGTGAGACAGGCAGTCGGGCCAACCATTCACGATCCGACGATAACCCAACCGACCGCAGTCAACGGATCCACCAACAAGATAACTTCCACTTCGCCCGACCAGGGCACAACAATGAGTTCAACGGAACAACATAGAAGATATTGGCGCCCACAACCAATCATACATGGAGCTGTCAAACTATACACCGTGCTAGACAGCAATGAGGAAACTACACTGCCTGAAATTTACGTCAATGGCCAGGGCAGGTAACCGGAACGTTAACGGCCAAAGGGAAGAGGATTCCGCTGGTGCACATCAATTCAAATAACCAAATAAAGTGAAACTCCTTCGTAGGGTGGCTAGAATTTTCCAACTTGAAAACCACGTTGTTGCTCGCAGGAATACCCAGCAGCTGACAACGAACTCCAAACGACACAATGTGAACAGTCTTGACTTGCTGGTAGATTAAATCAAAAGTCAACTTACGTGTCTAGGTTCGGTGAGCCACGGACCTCGTAGCAATGGGAACAGCCTCACACACTCGGACACCGCGTAGAGACCGCCAGCGGCCCCCGCCAAACTACGTCCAACGGAGAATTCCTCGCTCTCCACGCCATCCGACCAACTGGTCGCATACCGCTCAGCCGGAAACTATAATCGTCAGGTCAAAGATAGTCCAAGGTGCGAATATCGGTACACACCGCTGCTGCCACCAGCGGAAGAAGAGGATTACAGCATAATCGCGATAACCGCGGAAGACTAAACACAGATTTGTAATGTAGGTTTAATCCAGCGCATAGCATGAGCCAGCCACGGCTCAATTATATCAACGTTTTCTTTTTCCAATCTATGATGATGAATGATACATTCTTTAATTAACGAGGATAGTCCTCCTTTATGACCAAAATCAGAACTTATCACCTTGTGCCAATGCAAGAACAACATGCTCACAACCCTTGTATTGTGCTAGCATTGCAGCCATCTTGGACCATCTGGATGGCCAGATCATTCACTCGAATTGTACAAAATGTTCTTCAAACTAATCGCGAACGTCTGTGGCCCTGTGCAGGTTGTTAAAATTAACCCACATCCAAGATAGTCAGAGAATCATCTAAACCTGTGGTTTAAGCCTCCCAATCGTCTCCAAATCAGAGGACTGTAAACGACTCTGGGAACAAATGCTAGGTCTGCTTCTATTGCCGCCGTAGGCTAGCTGGCTTCACCAAACCAGCCAATCATCTGTGGAAATCTAAGTTTACCTCAGATCCGAGGCAGCAGGCGTTATTCGTACTGACATGAGCCACAATTTTCAGCTGTGTTCACCCAGTGCACTCAATTGCTATCGGCAAAGGCTTCTTCAAGTTTCGGACGTGACTCTTCAGAAAGCAAACAGACACTGCTGTTCTCTCCTGATCTACCTGCTACTTCTCTCAGGGGCTTCCTTACCCACCTAACGTTTGATTTCCCAATGACCAGCAATCACATCGGAAGATCGACCCCAGTACCAACCAATTTCAGCATTGGCCAATATCTCAAAGCTGTTGTTAAGGTGTAAGGGGACAGTCATTTGGCAAGTATCCATTTTCGCTTTCCGACCAGGTGATTCGCGACTTTGCCATAGTCATCATTTTCGGACAGGTGTTTGTCGATCGGCCAGTATGAGCAAATGGGAAGGCACTGAGAAACCAAGCATACTTTCTTTGAGTCATTGGTCTTCTGAGTTATTTGATTTGCCCCTCCACGAACTCCTTTCTTGTGTCACATCATAATCTCAGAATAGCATATGCAACCTAAAATCAGTTATCTGCTGGGTGTATTCCAATCTCTGTCTTTCCCTACAGTTTTTAACCTCGTTTAGCTTCCTCTAATATCAAATTTTACCGTTAACGGATGTTATTAACTTTCATGTTTAGAGCAATATATGACCAAGATAATAAAAACTACACGAGTCACTAAAAATTACACAAGGCACTAGAAGTATCCTTCATAGCTCGCTTTAAATAGCTCCACTGAAGTGCAAGAAAAAACCGCTGTTTACAATTAAGCCTCTCCATTACAAAACAAAGGTAAACATTTAGGGACAATACCTAATATTGTATGTACACTGAAGAAAATTAGCAGTATGTTTTACCCTTGTTTCCACTATGTGGGTAGAGTAAAGCACCCACTGTTCCAGTTTTTGACGCCGTTAGAATAACCGGCAGTCACAGCCGACAGCTAGTCCTCATTGCAGGGAGTGACTTATCCAGACTGTCAAGAAATTCAACATAAACCATTACACATCTCTTTAAAAAATATGCGTAGTATGAAAAACTGTGTCTTCTGGATAGTATAGCAAAATTTCATGGGGTAAACCGACTGTGAAAGCATGATTCCGCGGGAGGAAGTGAGCACACTGGAGTATGGGGTCGAGCGAAACGTTAAGGTATGCATAAAAGTATTACAAAAACTGTACATTGGGGTTGAAAAAAATTAGTATAAGGAAGGTAAAACAGGAACATAAAAACAGCAGTAATTGAGCTATGTTGGCACTAATTCAAATGTCTAGCTCTCAGACTTAAGGACTATTCTGATTGTTCAACCGTTTCACTTAAACACCTGTGTCGTTTGATGCGAAAGTATATCAGTAAACGAGGTTTAGAAGAGCTTTGTTAAAAACTTAAAGCAAAAGCTCTCTGTTTACAATACTGTGGCACGAGTTCGTAATAACATACAGCAGACAAGTGAAGACTAGAACCTCTTTTTAAAACTATTACAGTTTTCTGTAATACTCCAAATTTCATTAAATAAAGTAGAATTTTGGTGGCTGCGTCCTTCAAACGTTTGTAAATACACATATTTTTATTTCAGTGTTTCAGAAATATTGTACTGTCGTACGCACATAGTGCTAAACAGTATTATTGTTTGTAATTCAAATCCATTAACGGTAAATTTTCCCCCGAAGAATGGGCAGTTCGGTTGCGGCGTTCGTGACAGCTCAGGTCCCACAGTTACTGACTCTCAGGTGATCGTTCTGACAATATAATATCCACACATACTATAGAAACGGATGTACGTTTGTATGTATCTTCCACAACACCTCCTAAAGCACTGGATTGTTTTCAACCAAATTTGGTATACATATCACTTACTGTCTGGAGAGAATCGCTTGGCACGTAAGAACCACCTACACCTATCTAGCAAAGGACTGGGATTGGGGTGGAAACGAAGTGGTGCACACGACACACAAATACCATATTTTATTCGACCAATTTTTGAAAATGAGGGCGCTTAGTGACTTGAAACAAGCTTTGCACCTAATTTCAAACCTTCACGACACTTTTTCTCCCTGACAACTCCCACAAAAAGGTGTAAGGAAAAAGTTTATTATTTACTATATTTTGGCTGTTCATGCAGTAAAACTACCACATCGGACATGACGCTTTAATTTAACACTTCTTTACTACTGACTGTTTCGCAACACATTCTGGAGACGGTATTCACAAAAATCAGTGAATGTAACTGCTAAATTATGTCATTGTGTGACAGGTAATCAATGAGGTATGACGTCATAAATACACTCCTGGAAATTGAAATAAGAACACCGTGAATTCATTGTCCCAGGAAGGGGAAACTTTATTGACACATTCCTGGGGTCAGATACATCACATGATCACACTGACAGAACCACAGGCACATAGACACAGGCAACAGAGCATGCACAATGTCGGCACTAGTACAGTGTATATCCACCTTTCGCAGCAATGCAGGCTGCTATTCTCCCATGGAGACGATCGTAGAGATGCTGGATGTAGTCCTGTGGAACGGTTTGCCATGCCATTTCCACCTGGCGCCTCAGTTGGACCAGCGTTCGTGCTGGACGTGCAGACCGCGTGAGACGACACTTCATCCAGTCCCAAACATGCTCAATAGGGGACAGATCCGGAGATCTTGCTGGCCAGGGTAGTTGACTTACACCTTCTAGAGCACGTTGGGTGGCACGGGATACATGCGGACGTGCATTGTCCTGTTGGAACAGCAAGTTCCCTTGCCGGTCTAGGAATGGTAGAACGATGGGTTCGATGACAGTTTGGATGTACCGTGCACTATTAAGTGACCCCTCGACGATCACCAGTGGTGTACGGCCAGTGTAGGAGACTGCTCCCCACACCATGATGCCGGGTGTTGGCCCTGTGTGCCTCGGTCGTATGCAGTCCTGATTGTGGCGCTCACCTGCACGGCGCCAAACACGCATACGACCATCATTGGCACGAAGGCAGAAGCGACTCTCATCGCTGAAGACGACACGTCTCCATTCGTCCCTCCATTCACGCCTGTCGCGACACCACTGGAGGCGGGCTGCACGATGTTGGGGCGTGAGCGGAAGACGGCCTAACGGTGTGCGGGACGGTAGCCCAGCTTCATGGAGACGGTTGTGAATGGTCCTCGCCGATACCCCAGGAGCAACAGTGTCCCTAATTTGCTGGGAAGTGGCGGTGCGGTCCCCTACGGCAATGCGTAGGATCCTACGGTCTTGGCGTGCATCCGTGCGTCACTGCGGTCCGGTCCCAGGTCGACGGGCATGTGCACCTTCCGCCGACCACTGGTGACAACATCGATGTACTGTGGAGACCTCACGCCCCACGTGTTGAGCAATTCGGCGGTACGTCCACCCGGCCTCCCGCATGCCCACTATACGCCTTCGCTCAAAGTCCGTCAACTGCACATACGGTTCACGTCCACGCTGTCGCGGCATGCTACCAGTGTTAAAGACTGCGATGGAGCTCCGTATGCCACGGCAAACTGGCTGACACTGACGGCGGCGGTGCACAAATGCTGCGCAGCTAGCGCCATTCGACGGCCAACACCGCGGTTCCTGGTGTGTCCGCTGTGCCGTGCGTGTGATCATTGCTTGTACAGCCCTCTCGCAGTGTCCGGAGCAAGTATGGTGGGTCTGACACACCGGTGTCAATGTGTTCTTTTTTCCATTTCCAGGAGTGTATTAAGCTGCATGAAAACGAAACTGTCGGGCGAAATTCGCTAGAGATCAGGTGAAACGCGTGTATAAATATGAGTGGAATATGTTAAATATATGTGGCAAATGCGTAAGCGGGCAAAGGAACGGGTAAAAAGCTTCTCCTAAACCTCTGGGTCGATTTAACCAAACTTTTTACACATATTATTTACCATCAGGAAATAAGTACTGCAGGGGTAAGTACTAGGAACCTCCTATTGGATAGGGGGTGATAATGCGCAGAGAGAAAGGTGAGGAGGAGAGCGAAAGAGAGAGATGGAGGGAGAAATGGACAGAGAAAGGAAAGAGGAAGAGATAGATATAGAGAGAGGGTAGGAGGGGATGTGCAGAGAGGCAGGAGAGGAGGAGATAGACTGAGGATGGGGTAGGGGAGAGAATGAGCTGATGGACAGAGAAAAGAGGAGCTAATGGATAGAGATAGTGGAGAGGAGCAGATGTGGGGTGAAGCAAAGAGAGCTGGGGAAGGAGAATATGGACTAATGGAAGACTGG
Organism: Schistocerca americana; assembly: GCF_021461395.2. Classification (NCBI taxonomy): domain Eukaryota; kingdom Metazoa; phylum Arthropoda; class Insecta; order Orthoptera; family Acrididae; genus Schistocerca; species Schistocerca americana. The sequence continues at coordinate 873,806,916 of NC_060120.1, read as the reverse complement.
AATAAGTACACACGGTGGGGACTCAGCTAGTATTAAAATGAGTCTCGCTCTTTCCAAACTGCATTCCCCATATGTTCCACGTAGCAGTGTATGGATCACCACCTGTTTGAATATCGTAAAAAGTAAATAAAAGCTCCAACTGGTCCCAGCAAATGAAAACTTCTCTCTTGCGCTCTACATTTCGAACAGACATTCGAGTAGTTTAAAATGAAGAGTTGGATGATATGGATTTCTGGACATGGACTGTGTGACTATGTCTCAGAGGACCTGAGTCGCCCTGTTTGTTACGAATTATAAGCCGCCACTCATCATCACATCAGCTGACAGGTTACATAAATGCATCTTTATCATTGTGGTGCGTGTGCGTGACAACACAGATGCTACGATGTCGTAACACGTAATGTTAATGAGCTGATGACGGCACCGTGATCAACAGAGACGTGGTGAAAAATTGTCGCCTGTATGTAGAAACAATCGTATTGGCCCCGACGACCTTGAAATTCTACATCTAGATCTACCTCTACATTTATACTCCGCAAGCCACCAACGGTGTGTGGCGGAGGGCACTTTACGTGCCACTATCATTACCTCCCTTTCCTGTTCCAGTCGCGTATGGTTCACGGTAAGAACGACTGCCGGAAAGCCTCCTTGCGCACTCGAATCTCTCTAATTTTACATTCGTGATCTCCTCGGGAGGTATAAGTGGGGGGAAGCAATATATTCGATACCTCATCCAGAAACGCACCCTCCCGAAACCTGGACAGCAAGCTACACCGCGATGCAGAGCGCCTCTCTTGCAGATTCTGCCACTTGAGTTTGCTAAACATTTCCGTAACGCTGTTACGCTTACCAAATGACCCTGTGACGAAACACGTCGCTCTTCTTTGGATTTTCTCTATCTCCTCTGTCAACCCGACCTGGTACGGATCCCACACTGATGAGCAATTCTCAACTATAGGTCGAACTGTGTGTCAGTTTAAGCAGTCATTTATAATTTTTCTAAGGGTACGTTTCAGACTCTCCCAATGAATCTGAACCTGGCACCCGCCTTACCAATAATTAATTTTATATGATCATTCCACTTCAAATCGTTCCGTACGCATACTCCCAGATATTTTACAGAAGTAACTGCTACCAGTGTTTGTTCCGCTATCATATAATCATACAATAAATGATCCTCCTTTCCGTGTATTCGCAATACATTACATTTGTCTATGTTAAGGGTCAGTTGCCACTCCCTGCACCAAGTGCCTATCCGCTGCAGATCTTCCTGCATTTCGCTGCAATTTTCTAATGCTGCAACTTCTCTGTATACTACAGCATCATCCGCGAAAAGCCGCATGGAACTTCCGACACTATCTACCAGGTCATTATATATATATATATATATATATATATATATATATATATATATATATATATTGTGAAAAGCAATGGTCCCATAACAAATGGGTCAAATGGTTCTGAGCACTATGGGACTTAACCTCTGAGGTCATCAGTCCCCTAGAACTTAGAACTTCTTGAACCTCACTACACTAAGGGCATCACACACATCCATGCCCGAGACAGGATTCGAACCTGCGACCGTAGCGGTCGCGCGGTTCCAGGCGCTTCACACTGGCCGGCGGTCCCATAACACTCCCCTGTGGCACGCTAGCGGTTACTTTAACGTCTGTAGACGTCTCTCCATTGAGAACAACATGCTGTGTTCTGTTTGCTAAATCTCTTGAATCCAGCCACACAGCTGGTCTGATATTCCGTAGGTTCTTACTTTGTTTGTCAGGCGACAGTGCGGAACTGTATCGAACGCGTTCCGGAAGTCAAAGAAAATGGCATCTACCTGGGAGCCTGTATCTAATATTTTCTGGGTCTCATGAACAAATAAAGCGAGTTGGGTCTCACACGATCGCTGTTTCCGGGATGCATGTTGACTCCTACAGAGTAGATTCTGGGTTCCCAGAAATGACATGATACGCGAGCAAAAAACATGTTCTAAAATTCTACAACAGATCGATGTCAGAGACATAGGCCTATAGTTTTGTGCATCTGCTCGACGGCCCTTCTTGAAAACTGGAACTACCTGTGCTCTTTTCCAATCATTTGGAACCTTCCGTTCCTCTAGAGACTTGCGGTACACGGCTGTTAGAATGGAGGCAAGTTCTTTCGCGTACTCTCTGTAGAATCGAATTGGTATCCCGCCAGATCCAGTGGACTTTCCTCTGTTGAGTGATTTCAGTTGCTTTTCTATTCCTTGGACACTTATTTCGATGTCAGCCATTTTTTCGTTCGTGTGAGGATTTAGAGAAGGAACTGCAGTGCGGTCTTCCTCTGTGAAACAGCTTTGGATGAAGGTGTTTAGTATTTCAGCTTTACGCGTGTCATCCTCTGTTTCAAAGCCATTATCATCCAAGAGTGTCTGGATATGCTGTCTCCTGTATTATTCTAACTATAGGCATTTTGTTTCTGTTGTGTGAAGGAAAAACATTTATGGTCAAATACAAGTCTGGATGAAACGGCATACGGCAAAAACCCTGTGGTTTAGGTGAGGATTTATCTCATTCAGCACTAGTGTTCAAGCGTTAAGCGTATTCAAGACGATGGAGCATCCCTATTGATCAAGTTGTAGGAAGGTTATGGAGCAAGATTAATCACGAGACATCTCGCAGAGAACAGTGTTCAAAACGTAGGAAAGGAGTAATATAATTCCTGACAGAGGATACGCACATTAAACAGGGCAAGACTGAAAATTACTAACAAAAATAATAGCATGTGGTGATCTATACGAACGCGAAATTGACTACAGTCATCAGGATTTCTCCATGAAAAGGTGTTATGCTTTGTGAATTTGAATCTCTAACAAAGAAATAGAAATTGCAGTCGAATTTGCTCACACACATTTCAGACAGAGGAGATTCATTATCTTTGGTATTGTGGTTGTATTAATCTTCACTAGAATAATTACTGTGTATTGTTGTTCGTCATGTCACAGATATTTCATGTTATGAGTAACTATTCTTTTCAGAGTGGTGTATAGCGATGATAGACACGTATAAACATGCTTCTGTTCTAATAGTCATGTTGTACATTGGAAAGCTTATTGGAATTGGTAAAATAATACACGGCTGGGAAATAATGAAGCATCGTCAAGGATTGTGTTCTGTGGCACCAGTGTGCATACTGAGGGGTTGTGGTGTTGGTGATTCATTTGCCACGCTCATCAGCGATCAGATGTTGTTCAGGAGGCCTGTCTGTACACCCTCCAGGCAGTAACTGTGCTGACTTTTGAGGCGAAACGTCCCTGCGGCATTCATTCTAGTGTACAACCATGCCCCCCCCCCCCCCCCCTCCTCACCCCCGAGCACATACTCCTGTGTAACAGCTCTAGACCTAGATCGTGTTTTGGGCCTGTTGGATGCTAGTGGATGTATCGACGAACAGCCGCACACTTGGGACACAAGGTATCGGTGGTGTGTCGTTGCTTTCAACACTACTCTGTGGAACATTACCACAGCTGTAGACGGGGTTCTGGATGTCCGCATAGTACAAAAAAATGGCTCTGAGCACTATGGGACTCAACTGCTGAGGTCATTAGTCCCCTAGAACGTAGAACTAGTTAAACCTAACTAACGTAAGGACATCACAAACATCCATGCCCGAGGCAGGATTCGAACCTGCGACCGTAGCGGTCTTGCGGTTCCAGACTGCAGCGCCTTTAACCGCACGGCCATTCGGCCGGCTCCGCATAGTACAGGCGCACGTCAAGACTGACGCATTGTGGAAGCAGCAGTGGCGGTCCGAAAGTCACCAAGGGGCGAAATCTGGCTACATGTTGCAACTGCTGGGAACCGTCTGCCCGTAGCGGGGTTGAGAACACGTTGAATTTGACCAGGATACCACTGGGACTACAACACACCAATCATGCCACTCCTGTGTCTTAGAAGTCTACTGGAGGATGCAATGACCTTCTGTTGTCTTCAGTGATGAGAGTAGGTTCTGTATGTATGCGAGTGTTAGTCATACATGTGTATGACAAAGACCTTGTGAACTGTCTGTTCCAGAGCCCGTTCTCCCACGACGCACTGCTTCTATCCCGGAATTAAAGGTCGGGGTTGGAAGGGAGGGGCGAGCATGAGCTATGAAGTTACAACTCGTGATCACGCCAGGTGTTTCTGAAGAATAAGGTAACCAGAGCTCATGAAATCGCACAGACTGTTATCTCCGTGCTACTGTCATTTCTTCGGCAAGGAAGGTGGCGTGTTTTTTCAGCAGGACAATGCACGTTCACGTACGGCTGCTGCGACGCAATGTGCCTTTGGTGGTGTGTAATAACGGCCCTGGGCAGCAAGGTCACCAGATTTCTCGCCTACTGAAGATGTATGGGACATGAAGCGGGAAGTTGCTCGTCCTGTAACGCCAGCAAGAACCATTCCTGAATGGCAACGAAAGGTGCAAGATGCTTGAGACAGTCTATAGCAGAATGCCCTTCGTCATGTATATGCTCACTAAGAAACGATTTGATGGTATTACTCATATTGTTTCGTTATGTTATTTCAACTGAGATATTGTTGTTGTTGTTGCCTTCAGTCGGAAGACTCGTTTGCTGGAAGCCATCCATACCAGTCTATTCAGTGCAATCCTCTTCATCTGTACACAACGGCAGTGACCTACATCCACTGCAACCTGCTTACTGTTTGCATGCTTGGATATCCTTCTACAGTTTTCATCCTGTATGTCTCCGTTAACAAACTGACTGTGGACCCGTTATTTTAGTCACGTTGTGCCACCACTTTACTTTTCCTCCTGTTCGATTCAGTACCTCCTCATTCTATCTATCCACCTAATCTTCATCATTCGTCTGTAGTACAAGATTTCAAAATCTTCCATTTCATTCTTGTCTGAACTATGTAGCGTCCACGTTTCACTTCTGTACAAAGCTACATTCCAAACAAATATCTTCAGAAAATGCTTTGTAACACTTAAATAGATGCTGCATATTAAGAAAATTCCTCTTTTACGGAAAAAAACCTCATCTAGTACTTTCAGGGTCTCGTTTCTCAATCTAATTCCCTCAATATTCACCAATTTGGTTTGACTCCATTCCACTGCCCTTGTTTTACTTTATCTTTACGTTCGTCATATAATCAGCGTTCACGAAACTATCTGTTCCATTCAACTGTTCTTCCAAATACTTCTGCATCTTCTGCAGAGTTCAAACGTCTTCAAAAAACCTCGGTGACTTTATTTGTTCTCCCTGAACGTTAATTCTCTTTCCACATCTCTCCTTGCTGTCCTCTACTGCTTGCGCAGTGAACAAATTAATAGCGGGGGCAGATTACAACCACCGTTTTACAACCATCTCGACTACGGATTCCTTTTCGTATCCTTCTATTTAACAATTGGAGTCTACATCAAAATTCCAAGGAGAGTGGTGCAGTCAACACTGTTCGAAAGTTTCTCCAAATCTATAAATGTTATAAATATAGCCATAATGAATTATTGGTCTGCAGCGCGGGATGTGTGCTGATTTGAATCTTCCTGACGGACCGTGACTCGAACTTGGGACCTTTTATATAACTGTAAGTTTGACTTTCTTAGACCTGTCTTCCAAGATCAGACGAGTCGTCATTACCTCGTGTGTTCCTACATTTCATACAGCGTAAGAAAAGAAGACAACAAACAAAATACCAAAACACGTTCAACATTGGCGCAGTCGACATAAATTAAAAACTAGGATCGTCTGTTCTTATCGGACGTGTGGATGGTAAAGGAATATCTCACAGAGTGTGAACTCTGACACCTCATAGAGGATGGAAAACAGGTAGCTGCCCTTACTGGCAACCCTAATTGGCATCTGGTTTTGCGGGGTACGTACTTTGCGCTGTTTCTGCATTTCCTTATATTGTTTACTTTGGCTTCTCGATTTTGTATTACCTCTCGTTTAGAGTTTACGTTTTTGCGTACTGTTATACCGCCTCTGTTGAGAAGGACAGCTGACAACATATTCTTGAAATAAAAACAAATATATATTAAGAAGCAAAAAAAAAAAAAGGAAACACTGAACTGCAGGAAATTCAAAGGCAAAAAGACAGCTGCCGATCGATACTTGGCGATACGCACCACATGCGCGCGCGCGCGCGTGCACACACACACACACACACACACACACACGCACACACACACACACACACAAATATACACTGACGGGAAAAAATTGCAACAACACATGGAGTTGTGCAACATAAATGAAAGTTGGCAGGCGTGTTTCTACATCTGAAAGAAAATTGTTCAGATTTCAACCCAGTCGCATAAGAGAACATAAATCAGGTTTGCTTCAAGTACAAGCTGTAACTGCTGTGAGCGACCTTTGATAATGGTCATGGTGCGTTGGTGTTAGTGGAGGATTCCTTTAAGGTGACAGAGACGCCATTATCAGCACCTCACGGAGTTTGAATGAGGTCTTGTAACAGGGCTAAGAGAATCATCTAGATGTTCCTTCTGCGATATTCCATAAAGACTTGGCAGGAATGTAGCCACTGTACATGACTGCTGGCAGCGGTGGACACGAAAATGTACGGTTGCAAGAAAACCGAGCCCTGCACGGCCACATGCACTGAGAGGGAACATCATCGTGTTCGACGTTTGGCCCTGGCGTATCAGAATGCACATGCGGCAACAATCTGAGCAGCAGTTGACACCACAGTGATACAACGAATTGTTACAAATCGAATACTCCGAAGACAACTTCGAACCGTACCTGTAGTGTACAGCCACTGACCCCAAACCACCGCCAATTGCGACGTGGTGTCAGGCGAGAGCTTATAGGAGGGCAGGGTGGAGACCTGCTGTGTTTTCTGATGAAAGCTGAATCTGCCAAGGCTCGGGCAATGGCCGTGTGTTGGTTAGAAGGAGACACGATGAGTTCAGTGGCCTAGATGCATTGCAACTACACCTGAATTTATGGTCTGGAGTGCGATTTTTTATGACAGCACTCTCGTGGTTACTCCGCGCAAGCTGACCGCAAATTTGCCCGTCATTCTAGTGATTCTACCTGTTGAGGTGCCGTTCATGAACAGTATTCTAGGAGGTGCTTTCCAACATGATAACGCTCGCTCATATACCTCAGTTGTAACCCAACATGCTCTATAGAGTGTCGACATGTTGCCTTGGCCTGCTCGGTCATTAGATTTCTCCAGACGACAACCTCAGCATTATTCACAAACAGCATTAACCGTCCATGTATTGACCGACCAATTGCACCAACTCCATCCTGAAAACATTTGGCACCTGCACAACACAATGCATGCACGTTTGCAACCTTGAATTCAACTTTCTGCCAGTTACACCGGTTGCTAATGCACCTGAATTTCACATTTGCAATAGCTTATCTCGTACTTACATTAACTTGTGGTCTTGCACAGTTAATCACTGGAATACGTTGTCTTGATAAACCTATTCCCGAAATTTCATTAGTCTACATTAATTATTTTTATGGTTTTGCAATGTTTTCTGTCAGTATATATTAGCGGAGAAATGGACCGCTTAGTGCAATACCTGTTTAAAAAATTTTCTGTTTAAGAAGCAATACCTGTTTAAAAAAAATTCTGTTTAAGAAGCCAGAGGAGTTTTCTCTTACGCAAAAGGTGATGCGTGACTGCATTAAAAATACCTGCTATGCAGGGTGAAAAGAGACTTTTTAATAATTGTAGTATGTGGAACGGCTGCAGAAATTAGCTACGCCAATATAGAGTTCTCTCTGAATTGTCAAATTGTCCCTGGAGGTAACTGTAGAAACAAAGTTATATAGCATCAGAAGACGATTAGAAAATGTAAAATAAGTTATCTTGTGCATTTGTAGGCAAAGAAATGGTGAGAGAAGCATGAGAAAAATCGAAAGGCTGATGCCTGAAAACGATTGAGTCAGTTACTGACTGTGATATACTTCTTCATACATAAAATAGTGCTGTAGGTGGGGAAATAAGTTGCAAACTTTCTAGATACATGTAGTGAATGAGCATGATTCGTCGGTATCGGCGCGTATTTCCGCGTCACCGTGCTTGTGTTAGCAGTCACCATGACGCTGCACTTCAAGGGTTATGAAGCGGAAGATAGTCGCCCATCCCGATATAGACGCCGTGGGATATCTGAAGCAGCGCTACATCCAGCTAACTGCTGAAACATCTGGTATGTAATGCCCAACACTAAATCATTTATTGCGCGATGTGAATAACTAAGCCACAAAATTGCTTTCAATATTTTATTTAAAGAAATACCTGTGCCTGTTCAGTAATCAAATGTATGTAGTCATCCAGTCATTACAAGCATACCTGTTGAGGATGGTTAAGATCAGAGTTTAAGGTAACGCCACTGGTGAGATCATTAAAGATGTCCTTTACATAATTATACCATCAGCAGGAAAGAAAATTTGTACTAAAAGTGATCTCGCCCCCCCCTCCCCCAGTAACAATTATAGATAGGACTGATTTAAAGTGATACAGCTTCCCAGACGACAAAATCGTATTACTGTGCTTTCGCTGAATGCAGTTCATTGTTAATGCACTATAGTTTCAAAGTATAACTTTTGCAGTTATTCATTCCTAGAGAATCATGATTGTGCGTTGATAAACGCAATGACATTAAGAAAAAGGAATTTCCTACCTAACCGTTGTGGATCTCAATTTGTTTGATGGATCAAGATTCCAGTATTGGTTTTTTCGTAACAAGAAATGTGTTTCTAATACGGCATAGCACCTGTTTACTGTGAAGACAGTCTCTTCATTCAACTAAAATGGTTTCAAAATGGTTCAAATGGCTCTGAGCACTATGGGACTCAACTGCTGAGGTTATTAGTCCCCTAGAACTTAGAACTAGTTAAACCTAACTAACCTAAGGACATCACAAACATCCATGCCCGAGGCAGGATTCGAACCTGCGACCGTAGCGGTCTTACGGTTCCAGACTGCAGCGCCTTTAACCGCACGGCCACTTCGGCCGGCAAATGGTTTCCTTTAGACCATTTTTTAAGATAAGAAAATGTATAAAAAAATCTCGACTGTGGGTACTAAGGGTGGAGAACTTTTTCAAGGCGAGTTCTTGCTCTGTTTCAGTCTCAACAGCCAAGGTGTGTACAGGCTCAATGTTCTGAACCTCCCACATTATGAAATTCGTCCGGTAACATTGAGTGTTGAGAGGCAGGTATATTTTATCGACTTTTCAAATGTGCAGTCACGTGAACCAAACAAAAGGCATTACTTTTACTTGTTTTTGTTTTACATCCATGAATTTTCATCATCGGGAACTGACTTGATATTTCTTTCTCCTGGTTGTAATGATGGACACATGATTCATCAACTATCATACAAAGATACCGGAAGTCATAGAGATTAACCTTAAGTCACTCTCTCACTATTCTCCATATTCAAGGGTACAATTTAATGTTGATTTTTCACCCAGGACATCGTGTTTGTGAGACTACAGGAAGTTATCAGCATGGGCAGGCATTTACGGAAGCGTGAACATTGTTAATGAGTGTGGGATCTTTATGGCAACTCTCCTTCAAATTGTATTTTTCTGGAGTTGCGAACAAGCAGGCTGTAGGTCATTTGATAGTAAATCTTGCGTGGACGTTTGGGGCTTGAAAGCAATGTGCAGCTATTTGAGAAAGGAACATCACGAAGCAATTACTGCGGGCAGAATGATTGGCCCAAGAAGTTCTCCCACGGTATGGAAACAATGCGTTTCGGTCGGCGGGGCAGAAGAACAGCATACCTCGACAGAGATCGGGGGCGCAAGAGAACTCTGGTCGCCCAGCCAACGCATTATGACAGCATCGTGAGCTTTTTTTTAATCCTTAGGCCTTCAAAACATTTATCGTGACTCTGAAATGATCTCTGTTGGGACAAAAATGTTCTTCTCTTGGTAAAATCAGGGCCCTGGTCAGACACGCCACAACGTTTAGGCTGTTCAGATAATGATCTCTATTATAAACGTATTGTTCACTTTAGAACTATATGGAAACTCAAAATAACACGCTCACTGAAGTGGCCGAACGGTTCTAGGCGCTACAGTCTGGAACCACGCGACCGCTACGGTCGCGGGTTCAAATCCTGCCTCGGGCAAGGATATGTGTGATGTCCTTAGGTTGGTTAGGTTTAAGTAGTTCTAAGTTCTAGGGGACTGATGACCTCAGAGGTTAAGTCCCATAGTGCTCAGAGCCATTTGAATCATCTTTTTGTCCCTGAGAAAAAACCAAGTCGGGAGCACAATGTGTCCTCCTTTCTGTGTAGGAATTTGTGAGTCAAGGATTGGCCACTTCTCCTGAAAACACAAGAAAATTTGTTTTGATTAGGATTGGCTGATGAGTAGAGCAACCTTACTCTTTGTCATCTAGACGCCACATGGGGTTGTTAATTGTACATTGCATATTTGTGTTGCAAACAGATCATGTTTTATTTCTGTCATGAGGGTTAACATGAATTTTTACCCAATTTCAATTTATAAACTAGTGTTCAAAATGTTCAAATGGCTCTGAGAACTATGGGACTTAACATCTGTGGTCATCAGTCCCCTAGAACTTAGAACTTCTTAAACCTAACTAACCTAAGGACGTCACACACATCCATGCCCGAGGCAGGATTCGAACCTGCGACCGTAGCGGTCACGCGGTTCCAAACTGAAGCGCCTAGAACAGCACAACCTATAAACTAGTGTCATAAATAATAAAAAATATTTGGCTCATATTGATATATTAATCACCCATCAACAATTGACATAATAATGACAGAGGCGTCATATCATTATGACTATATCAGCATTCAGGTTCATTTAGATTCTGATAAGTTTGATAACCTCTAATTCAGGCTAACAACAAACACAATTAACGGACAAAATCAGTTTAGCAGACGCCCGGGATAGGTAGTTAAATGGTAGGTTTACTTGTGAAAGTGATTATTGTCAGACAGGTAACTCAGAGTTGCCTGTCGCCTTCCAAAACATACTGCAAATCCAGTGTGGTCTAGCAGTCTTCAACTTGAGCAAACGCGATTATGAAATCCGCTTCTTCGAGTGACTTTTGTCTGAAGTCGGCAACTACAGGACCACTGTGCACTTTGCTTCTTCATATTGAGATGTGTACCATCAGTGATAGAGAGAGGTACTGTTAGAAGATTACAATACCGCACTGTCGCATAACAGGTGACACAGGAAGGCGCAGGGTGTCCGTGGTGGACCGTTGTGCCTCCAGAGTTCTCTCAGTAACAATCAGCTGTAACCTACAGTCATACCCAATGGCTCCCCACGACTTGATGCTGTGACTATCCCAAAGACTGAGTCGCCGCCATACCCGCCTACAATGTTCATCTGGGGTACTGCGGAACCGCGATTCATTGGTGAACACAGTGTAACGCGAACCGTCAGCAGACTATGCTTCCCGATAATGGCGCCTCTCCAAATGCAGCCGTTTGCCTGAAAGAACATGTACAGCTGTGTGAAATTCATTCGTTCACTGCGAATTCTTTGGCATCAGCTGTATTAGGGTCAGCTCTACCACTCAATTGTGATATCTGAAAATTTCTATCAGACGGGGACCCGAACCCTGATTTCTCCCTTTTCATGTTCAAATGTTCAAATATGTGTGAAATCTTATGGGACTTAACTACGAAGGTCATCAGTCCCTAAGCTTACACACTACTTAACCTAAATTATCCTAAGGACAAACAAACACACCCATGCCCGCGGGAGGACTCGAACCTCCGCCGGGATCAGCCGCACTGTCCATGACTGCAGCGCCGAAGACCGCTAGGCTAAGCTCGCGCGGCTTTTCCGTAAGCAGTAGCCTTAACCACTTTGGCTATTGTTCGCTAGACTGACTCAGACTTCCATATGTGACACTAGGTATATCGTCATACCTTAGTCCACTAAATTCATCATCTTAAGCTTGTAACATTACTTGCAACAGAGGGAATGAGAAATGAGGAATCGAAACTAATGTTGTTACCGTCGTGTATTGTCCTAGGTTTCTAATACTTACATGCATGACTGAAAGAACAGACTCTGTTAATGGGTTACGATGCAAGGATGCAGACAGTGTGACTTATAGAAGTTTGTGTCAGTCCAAAAGTAGCCAAAGAGCTTAAGATGACCGACCGCAGTAAGTGGTAAACCAGGATTCAAGTCCCAATCCGACACAAATTTTCATATGTCACTATTGGGCAGTAGATCTGTGCTTAATACTGCTGATTTCAAGAAATCCGCAATCAGAGAACGGATTTCGAAGCAGCCAATGGTGAACGGCGTAGAGTGCACGGGACCATAATTAAAAAGTGTATGTCCTGCTACACAGTCTCCGACAAATCGTGCGGGATGATACATACTGCTGCAAGGAGTCCACTACCTATTCTGGGATGATAGGCGCAGATTTGAAAGGTTTCAGAGTGTTTGGTGCACAATACGGTGATCTTCCACTGTGGTGGCCAGGCGGGTCGACTGTGACCTTGACGGCGAGTATGACTGCACTCATGTTCCCGAGCAGTCGAACACCGGGCCACTGTCACATGCGAATACTCAACAAATCTGAATACTGCGCAATTCGACGAGCTGACCAAAAGAAGACCCACAACGAGGCCCCTTTGAAACGCTGTAGGGTGCTGGTAACGTTTTCTCGTACAAGTACGCGGTATCTCCGTGTTCTTCACGATGTTCACTCAAGATATGACGCCATTCACACCCCTAATACACCGCACAGGTCCTGATAATAGCCCCAAAAACCGAACAACACTAATGTACTCTGGTGGTCATTCCACCTGTTACAGAGAACTGCGACTCTAATCATCTACACAGCTGCCAATGGTGTGCACGTTTACGAAGTTATGACATCCGACACTGTCATCTTGGTGTTCCACTTCTTCTAACAGGTAATGTATTTCCGGAACCGAATAAGATATCGTAATTCCGTTGTCGCTCACAAGGAGATCAGACGACAATCGGAGTTTTGTAATTTTTTTATATTTATGGCACGTGAACATCGGAAGTCAAATATCAATATCCCGAAGTAGTTCGATACAGCCCTAAGAAATTCTGGAGCAAATCGCCTTTCAAGTTTCCTTAGAGTCTTTACCATCCTGAAGTAAGATCCGTTGTTTGACAGGCAGTGTTACTCTGTGTTAAAATGCTCGCATGGCGTATGAGTGGCCCAGTTTGGCCCGTCGCTGGGGTCAATTTTTAAACAAAATTTCAGTTTTATGGTATTTTCCGTGAAGTTTCCATGCGATTCCAAATGACAACAGAAAACGTCGGTTTGTTTCACGTTATGTCCAATACTATTTTTAAAGCGAATTTTCTATGCCCCTTCAATAGAGCGCTCCAAAAGTAGTCTGCTCCGATGTTAGTTTTATCGACATGTAGTAACAGGTACAGCAAAACACGAGCAATGGACAGAAATCCAGCAGCGACTCAGCAGTCCTGCGTGCTTGGCAGTAGCAGTCTGCACAGGCCGGGGCAGTGCAGTCTCTTCTGGAGTACAGGTTTTTCCACTCGTTTTACTGACCTCTTAATACACACCGAAAAAACAGATATCGTATTGGACTAATTTGGGATCACTCTGTCTGAGGGGCTCTAAGCCCCATGGGACTTAACTACTGAGGTCATCAGTCCCCTAGGCTTAGAACTACTTACCCCTAACTAACCTAAGGACATCACACATATCCATGCCCGAGGCAGGATTCGAACCTGCGACCGTAACAGTAGCGCGGTTCCGGACTGAAGCGCCTAGAATCCTCGGTCACAGGGGCCGGCAGGGGCACGTAAAATTCCGATTTAAAAATAATTTTGTTTGTAGCGGGCAACAAACGGGCGACACTGATTCATGTGTGAAAGACCCCATAAGCATTGTCTGGGCCGACACTAGCTACACAATGCAAAAATGCAAATATCTGCCGAAACAACGGAGGAAACGCGTCTAATAACTTTGACAATCTGGGTGTATATATATACACTACTGGCCATTAAAATTGCTGCACCAATAAGAAATGCAGATGATTAGCGGGTATTCATTGGACAAATATATTATACTAGAACTGACATGTGATTACATTTTCACGCAATTTGTTCATAGATCCTGAGAAATCAGTACTCAGAACAACCACCTCTGGCCGTAATAACAGCCTTGATAGGTCTGGGCATTGAGTCAAACAGAGTTTGGATGGCGTGTACAGGTACAGCTGCCCATGCAGCTGCAACACGTTACCACAGTTTATCAAGAGTAGTGACTGGCGTATTGTGACGAGCCAGTTGCTCGGCCACCATTGACAAGACGTTTTCAGTTGGTGAGATATCTGGAGAATGTCCTGGCCAGGGCAGCAGTCGAACATTTTATGTATCCAGAAAGTCCCGTTCAGGACCTGCAACATGCGGTCGTGCATTATCCTGCTGAAATGTAGGGTTTCCCAGGGATCGAATGAAGGGTAGAGTCACGAGTCGTAACACATCTGAAATGCAACGTCCACTGTTCAAAGTGCCGTCAATGCGAACGAGAGGTGACCGAGACGTGTAACCAATGACACCCCATACCATCACGCCAGGTGATACGCCAGTATGGCGATGACGAATACACGCTTCCAATGTGCGTTCACCGCGATGTCGCCAAACACGGATGCGACCATCATGATGCTGTAAACAGAACCTGGATTCATCCAAAAAAATGACGTTTTGCCATTCGTGCACCCAGGATCGTCGTTGAGTACACCATCGCAGGCGCTCCTGTCTGTGATGCAGCGTCAAGGGTAACCGCAGCCATGGTCTCCGAGCTGATAGTCCATGATGCTGCAAAAGTCGTCGAACTGTTCGTGCAGATGGTTGCTGTCTTGCAAACGTCCCCATCTGTTGACTCAGGGATCGAGACGAGGCTGCACGATCCCTTACAGCCATGCAGATAAGATGCCTGTCATCTCGACTGCTAGTGATATGAGGCCGTTGGGATCCAGCACGGCATTCCGTATTACGCTCCTGAACCAACCGATTCTGCTAACAGTCATTGGATCTCGACCAACGCGAACAGCAATGTCGCGATACGATGAACCGCAATCGCGATAGGGTACAATCCGACCTTTATGAAAGTCGCAAACGTGATGGTACGCATTTATCCTCCTTACACGAAGCATCCCAACAACGTTTCACCAGGCAACGCCGGTCAACTGCTGTTTGTGTATGAGAAATCAGTTGGAAACTTTCCTCATGTCAGCACGTTATAGGTGTCGCCACCGGCGCCAACCTTGTGTGAATGCTCTGAAAAGCTAATCATTTGCATACCACAGCATCTTTTTCCTGTCGGTTAAATTTCGCGTCTGTAGCACGTCGTCTTCGTGGTGTAGCAATTTTAATGCCCAGTAGTGTAGTTGCAAAAAATAAAGGATTGAAGAGTTCACTTTATTCTGCAGCATACATTAGGAAGTTTCAACAGCCCAGTTGAACGGAATATTGGAACCAGAGTGTAAATGAAATAGGAAGACAAGTACAATATGTTTGACTAAATGGTACTGATGCGATCGGTCATTAATTTCCTCCTATTGACATTTTATGCCTATGTTACGAGTATAATCTTCCGAAAAGTAATAATTCGTTTGTCACAAATACTCTTCATTAAAAAGTAAAACTATTATAGCTGGGAGACAATTAGTTTAGCCATTTATTACCTTTGTTACACGTAGCATTTTATACTCTAGATGTAATAAGTGTACAACGGTTAAGCATATTTTTTAAAAAAGAAGTAATGTTATGGAGGTGATTGCATTTTTGTCGTCTTTTGACGGAATACATTTAATACGGTACAATATTTACAAAACCATATTTTTTTGAAAATGTTTTTGAAGTGGAATGTTTAAGACACATAGCATATAAAGCAACTGATATGAGAAACTTAATTTTAGACAGTATTGTATCAGTACATCGAGAAACCTTTTTTCACCATATTTCTTTACTTTGCTGTCATTATGTGCTCCAAGATGATGAACGGTTTCCTTGTAAGACGTGGATAGTTTACGTTTATAAATGTTCGCGAGATCTTCAAACGTAATATGTTACAATAATTTCGCCCATGTTATTTCCTAAGTATATCGACAGGACGACCATAATAATTAATGCAGTTACTACACAAGAAATTACTTTGCTCTACCATTCCACGAGGTGCTTGGAACATAAGACCGATAAAATTTAAGGGACGCTCTCATGCTGCTCTAGTAAATAATCCTCATTTTAATGAACTTGATAAATTTTTATTTGTATGTGATATCCCTGAACATAGAATGGGATTGGAAAGCAAGGCCTGCAAGGGCAGGCCCGCAGCTGCCATCAACTGTCATTTTCAAACTCATACTTATTTCAATTAATAAACATAATACTTTAACAAAGTGCATGAACAGTATGTGCCAATTCGAGTAGGCTCTGGAATTAACCACTTAAGATTAACCAATAATTAAATACAATGGCGCCATAATGGATTTAACTTTTTAATGATTTAAAGTGAATTGTCAAACTATACCTGCCCTTGAGACTTACCTTACAGTTGATGTTTAACGACAGATAAATAAAAATTTTTGTTAAACTTATTCCCCAAACCATCAACAGACTGTCCGCCCCGATACCTGAGTGGTCAGTGCGGCTGAATGCTGTGCAAAGGGGCCCGCGTTCGTTTTCCGACTGCGTCGGAAATTTTCTCCGCTCAGGGACTGGGTCTTGTGTTGTCTTCATCATCATATCATCGTGTCATCCCCATCGACACGCAAGTCTCCACAATGGTGTCACCTAAAAAGACTTGCAACAGGCGACCGATATACGTGACGGAAGGCTCTAGCTACACGACATTTCATTTCATCGACGGACAATCTTGGCATTAAGATAGGTAGACATAAATTGCCTTAAGAAACGATCTAAATGTGGACAAGTGGAATAACAGACGAAGTGCCTTCAGTAATGAAACAATATTTCCATGGCACAAGGTGACGTTATGTTAAAACTACTTCTTCTTCTTTCGCGTGTGCTTTTGTCCAGCAGTTTTCGCAGGGTTGGCATGGTTACAACGGATTTGGCATGGTTAATTTAAAGGGGTGGCCGGATGCTCTTCCTGCCACAACCCGATACCCCCGGGATGGAATCAGAGTACCCCAGCTGGCTGCATTGAGTCTATACCATGAAATAGTGCGAGCGTGTTTCAAATGTCTGCGAGTCGTTTGAGTGAGGCGGAATGTGGGGACCAGCCCGGTATTCAGCTAGTGGGATGTGGAAAACCGCCTAAAAACCACATCCAGGCTGGCCGACATACCGGCCCACGTCGGTAATGCGCCGGGCGGATTCGATCTGGGGCCGGCGCGCCTACCCCAGTCCAGGGAGCGGCGCATTAGCGCTCTCGGCTAGTGACGTTATATTAAAACATTAATTACCAAAGTCAGGCCTTTAAAATACCCTTCACATTAAGTGAAAATTTTATATGCAAGACACTGTAGGAAACTTGTACAATATGGCTCACCAGTAATTAGAGTGAAATAAGTATATAAGTTTAAAGAGCACAAGAACGTGAAAACATGACGTCTACATATATAGACAGGCGTTGAAACAGTAACCTTTAGGCGGGAAAGAGAGAACTTGATAAAAATCAACTTCTTCTGTAGACAGCCGACAGGAACAAACTTGTGCACCAGGGGGCGGTGCCGCTCCAGACATCAGCCGATACCTCGAACACCGCGGCTCACACAAACAGGCCTTCTAGTATCTCTGCTTAGCAACGTAAACAGAGATCGCAGTTTGGTTCGCATTGAGAAATAATTTAAAAATATAGTTGTATTACGGACAGTTGAACTTTAAGCGGTGTCCATTATCGTTCATAGTCTTTCGACAAACAGTTACACAAAAATTTCGTTTGTATGGGACCAGAATAGCGGCTTTTGCGGCCATCCTGAGCGAACGCGCTGTGGCGCTTCTGTTTGGATGTTACGACTTTCTATTCAGTCTCTGAGTTACAGTGTTGTGCAAGAACGTGATTGTGGTGATGCAGCATTTTAGTTTCCTTGTTTTCGAGAGCTGTTAACTGCTGACATGGCAACCAGTTTCCCAGAAAGCTTACCATAAGATTTGAATTTGACAAAGCAACCCGTAATGTTAAGCCAAGGTCACTGGAAATTCATGACTGGATCGTTGACGTTATTGGCATTACTTCGGATCAGACGCACACTGCTTATTACGACTTGGAGCAATACTGTTTTCTTGTAAAGCTGCTTTCCCCGTTGGTGCTGGAACGGATTCTGTGGAAATTTGAAGGAAAAGCTGAATTCCGCTATCGCGGTAATTCGTTGACTACAGTTACCATTTCAAATGCTGATGTTGGTTATAAACAAGTCAGAGTTATAATTTGCCTCTTTAGGTAGAAAAATGCTACTTAAAAGACGTATTATCTAAATATGGAGACATCTAGCAAATTCGTAATGAACGATGGTAAAATCAACATAGATTTCAGTGTTTTAGTGGTGTTCGTTCTGTCGATATGCATGTCAAACAAAACATTCCATCTTATATTTTGGTTTGTGGTTACAAAGCGCACGTTATTTACAACGGACAGACCTTGACTTGTCACATATGTAACGAAAGTGGGCATCTCCGGCAAAACTGCCCCAAAAAGGTGTTTGTATTGCAGAATAATTTACAACAGCGTAAAAGGTTAACACTGGCTGATCTTGTGATCGAAAATCAGATGACGGGTGGTGAAGGTTCCAGCATTACGAGTAGTGTGGAAGACAGGCCACAAAATACTCTTGAAGTATTTCCACCTTTACTTAGGAAAGACACTGTAGACAATCCGGCTGAGAAAGGTAGTTTAGCCACTGACAAGATATGTCGAACTTGTGACGGCAGTAGCATAGATGAAGAGAAAATCAACCTGACGTTGAATGCTGTAGGTGACATTCAGAAAACGGTACTGGAAACTACTGTTTCAGACAATATTGTCGACATAGATTCAAACTCTGAATCAAGTATATCAGTAGGCAAATCGAGTACGCCACCATCAACCGAACAGGTCGAAGTGACGTCACAGTCCCACTCTGTAGCTGTGGACGCGCCGGTAGATGGCAATGCGCGGGTCTTGGTGACGTCACAACCCCGTGGTGCAGTACCGGTACGTCAATCAATACAGACAGATTCACTCGCGGATGCAACTGAAAGCAAATATGACGAGGTAGCGAGTGATTTCCAACAACAGGCGACGTCACAGCCCAAATCCCACGACGAAGATGCGGAGTTTTACATCAATAACACACAAACAGCAAACGAAAGTGATCACAGAAGTGACCGGGCATTGGAAGAATGTTTGCAAACTGCATATGCGCCGCCTTTGGCAGACGAGATGGTGACACACGACTGCACCTCAGATTCACTGACGCTACCCTCGGTGGAAAACTACTCAGGGGGTGGGCGGAGCAGACATTCGGTGAAGGCCAGTGCCAATGCAAACCGTAAGGAAAGCAAAAAGAAAGTTTCAAATGCAAACCGGGACGGTAGTCTCCCGTCAGATTCTCAGAAAGTATCCGGCACGGAATGGAATGAAATGATAGACTAGGGAAAAATAGTCACTTCCCTCTGTTACAGTCATATACGATTACCACGTTAAATATTAATAGGATACAGTCGGATGTTGAAATAGCTGCTCTGAAACACTTTCCGTATGTCAGCGATGGACATTGCTTTCGCGCAGGAAGTGGTATCCCCACAATTAAAGTTTTCCATTTACGTTGATTTTTACAATATTTCCACCGAAACGAGTGATGACACGACCATTTTAGTTAGAGAAGGCATCCACGTATACAATGTTGATAAATTAGAATCGGGGCGAGGTATTAGAATAAATGTTACTTTTGTCAATTTATATGGACCTTCTGGCAGCAGTAATAGAGCTGCAGGAGCCACATTCTTTAATGAAAGCGTAATTTATTTACTGGGTAAAGGCCCTCTGCAACTTATAATCGGGGGAGATTTTAACTGTGTATTGAGGCGAAAGGATCAAATCCCCAACTTCAATCACTCAACTGACTTGAGAGGTCTTGTTGCTGATTTAAAATTAAAAGATGCGTGGGAAACAAAATACCCAACAATGGCGAACTTCACGCATATTGTTGCGAATTCCTGTAGCAGAATTGACAGAATTTACGTATCGGAAAATTTAGCAGACGAAGTACTGAAAACACAAACTGTTCCCGTTAGTTTTTCCGATCACACTGCGTTGTTGACCTGCGTAAATTTAACACCACAACCTATCCGAAGAGTAAGAAGCCAGTGGAATCTAAATAAATCGTGATTATCAGAAGAAGACCTAGAAGATGCCCTAACCAGAGCTTGGGAAATGTGTCTCCGTTCACTGAACAACTTTCCAAGTGTGATAGAATGGTGGACCCAACGAGCGAAACAAAAGCAAAGTTTTAATATCTTTTAGTATAGATATGGCCAGAGAAAGGAAACATACTGTAGAATTCTACCATAGCGTGCTAAGGGACCTCTACGATCAGACAGATACAATTCCTACACGATTAAAAGACATCAAGAAAATAAAAGCAAAGTTAATAAGTCCGAAACGTAAGGAACTGGACAGACTTAAGATAAAATCCAAAGAAAAGTCAGTCACTGAAGATGAGACTGCTGCATTGTACCACCTTGTCAGACACGCCAAGAATAGAAGAAGTAGTTTCATGGATGAACTGCAAATCGATTATGGTACCACAATCACCACCCAGAAGGAAATAATTAAAGAGATCGCAGCGTACATTGAACGTGTGTAAGCGTCAGGGGAAAGAAACGAAGAAGAATACGATGAGCTCTTTAGTACGTATCTTCCACGAATATCGCGAGATAATGATGGGAACATTTCATCTTACATCATCAAGGAAGATGTATTGGAAATCGTGCGCAGCTCCCCCGCTAGGAAATCTCCAGGACCTGACGAACTGTCTATTGAATTCTATAAACGATTGTGGACCCTAATAGGAGAAAAGTTCACTGAAATTGTCAATGAAGTCTTACAAGGAAAGCCAGTGCCTGCACAGTTCAAACAATGCAAAATCGTGTTGATCCCGAAGAACAGAGACTGCAAAAAATTTCGCTTTTAAATTCGGATTATAAAATTATAGCTCGAGTAATTAATAAGCGCTTTACATCATGCACCACTGACATCACAGACCGATAGCAGACTTGTGCTTTTAGAAGGACGATTTTACAAACTGCGGCTTTGTATCGCGATGTCATTGCGTTAATGCAGGAAAGTAAGATAAAATGTGGACTGATTTTCATAGACTTTCATAAGGCATTTGATCAAATTAATCACAAATACCTGATAGAGACAATGCGACATCATCAAGAACATGGCAATGGGTGTTACTGCACAAATCTCGGCTAACCGTCAACTGACAAAACAATATGAAACAAAAGGGATGTTACCCAAGGAAGCCCCTAATCCATGCTCCTGTTCGTTACATCTCTGGAACCTTTCCTGAGACAGCTACAGCACAGTCTGACAGGCATTACCATTCAAGGAAGAAAAACCGTGGTAGGCGCTTACGTGGAGGATGTAAGCGTAATCATCAGAGACCAAGCAGATGTGACACAACCAGAGATGGTACTTGCAAAATATTGTTCCGCATCAGGTGCGTGGGTAAATGAAAACAAAAACAAATTTCTAAATATAAAGCGGCTTGCTAACTTGCGCATTGAGTGGGCGAACCATGTTAATGAACACAAAGCTCTTTGAATAGAATTGACAACATCCCTTTTAAAAACGATAGCAATAAATTGGCGGGAGGTGTCAAGAAAAAACAAGGGAGCTTTGATTGAAAACTGTCAACGTAGCATACACCAGTTCCAGAGAATACTGTTTTTCGACACGTATATTTTATCCAAGGCATACTGCATGGCGTAGGTTCTCTCCATTCCATCATTGATGGCTTAGACGATCATGCCCACCTTAGCAGAGTTTTTGTGGAAGGGGAATTGTTTCGAGTGCCGGTGAAGACAGCAGTTTTGGATCTAAGCAATGGAGGAATGGGACTAACCGACATCAAGTCTACATTGTATGCCAAACGAACATGGAGCATAATATGTGACGATGCAGGGTGCATTAGAGCAAAACTATACGACATTGTCAGGCCAGAAAGTGTAGAACCACCGATAAATATACAAAAAATAAGTTTTAAACTGAAACATATTAGCAAGTATTATCTTGAGCTAAGCTGTCGCAGCAAAAAGCTTTTCAACTCCAAAAACGTTAAAGCAAAGGCGATTTTAGCTGAAAGACGGAAACATGAAAGGAAAAATAACATAGAAACTAAATATGCTAGAATAGCATGGAATGTGGTCTGGAAAAACATCAGTAGTGATAATAATGAATAATGAGCGTATAGCATTGGTGGCCGGGAGGCCCCTCGCGGGGCGGTTCGGCCGCCGTTCCACAAGTTATTTAAGGCCACTATGGCGACATGCAAGTGAATGAGGATGAAATGATGATGCAAGACACACAACACCCAGTCCTCTAGAGGCAGAGAAAATCCCTGACCCCGCCGGGAATCGAACACGGGACCCCGTGCGCGGAAAGTGAGAACGCTACCGCAAAACCACGAACCGCGGACGTCAGTAGTGATGTTCTTTCGTCTGACGTGAGAACAGCGTGGTACAAGGTAGTCAATAACTTCATCAACACTAATGAGCGTCTCTTTGTCATCGGTTTAAGTGACACTAATCTCTGCAGCAAATGCAACCTCGTTGATAGTGTGCCGGCCGGAGTGGCCGAGCGGTTAAAGGCGCTACAGTCTGGAACCGCACGACCGCTACGGTCGCAGGTTCGAATCCTCCCTCGGGCATGGATGTGTGTGATGTCCTTAGGTTAGTTAGGTTTAAGTAGTTCTAAGTTCTAGGGGACTTACGACCACAGCAGTTGAGTCCCATAGTGCTCAGAGCCATTTCGTTGATAGTGTGCCTCATCGTTACACATGTGGAGATCGGATTATCAGCTAAAGGTGGACCAGGGAGAATATTGCTCAAATAACAAGAACTTCAACAAACAACGTATCGACTAACATTTTCTTCAGACCAGAAGAAAGTTACTACCCCCAGGCAAAAAATAACGCAGTGATCTTTTTAATGGGCAAATATACAAGCTACATTTTTAACAATATTGGGAGCGATGAACGTATTGAATACAAGATGTATATGGAAAATGAATTCGAGAAAACACTTAAGTATCAGAATCACAATAAGAAACATGGTAACATGCTCCGAATTGTTTTCAGCAGAATGGGCATAGGTTAGGAACACGTGGATTCCTCGTGGAGAGGGGATGGATTGGGTCACGTTCCAGACGCTAACCTCACCTGCAAGTCACACATGAAAAATAAATCAGTAGTACAGCAGATACAAGAATATGACAACAAACACCTGGTGTCTGTTATAAAGGAAGATCTTGAACTCCTTAAGGATGCGTTTAGAAGGCTGGAACTGACGAAAAATTACAAGACAGTGAAGGACTTTGCGAAGTCTCTGTTCGGGACTGCTCTTCTGTCCACGTAGTTTAACCGGCAAGGAACACACATCAGGGATGTACTGAATGATTAATTCGGCTCTGGGCAATGATGATGAGGAACCTCAGGCTGCAGAAGAAGAAAATGTGCATGCTGATCTGCCACCAGTTGAAGGTGACAGTGAAGATGCTAAATGTGTGCTACTACTAAAGATTGAATATCATTCCTCATTCTGTGAGTGGTGTAATTTATGACTGCAATTATCTGTCACCTTATTTATGTCATTTTATTGTAAGCTAGCCATTATTGCTACTGTTTTTTAGGAATAAAAAAAACACGCCTCCTGCTAGCTGCTATCACGCGAGGGTCCGAACTACAGGAACACTATTTAGCAAAAGCTGTCGACAAGAATATCATAGCCTAAACACAAATAAATTACGCCAAGATAACTAAAGCCTCTTCTAACGTTTCTTGCCAAAAGACGCCTTTAGAAGCTAATGCTAAGAAATCAGAAAATTATTCAGTCACCTACGCATCTACAGATGCCTTTATACGTTTTAACACAAGAACGAGTTTAAAACAAGAAAAATTTGTAACACCATTTGTGAATGTTCCTCACTGATCAAAGCTAGCTCGAGCTAGACTAAACGAAGTGAACAAATTAAAGTCCAGAAAACATACTTTAAATGTAAGGCCTTACCAATATAGAACCGGCAGAGGGCCATTAGTGCAATCAGTTTCTTATAAGATGCATAAGCCTTACACGTCTGTAACTTAGCATAACCTTCTAGCCACCAAGATATACATCGAAGTCTTAAGATTGCACGATAGCGTCTGAAGTAATTCAAACACAGATTTACAATAGCCTCTAAAATCACATAATTTTATTTGAAGGAAAACACATATCTGAAGAAAATAATAAATTAGATGTAACAAATTTTAAAATTATCTGTCAGTACTAATGTATCTTCCTATTTTAAGTCACAACTTGGCCCCGAAATCTCATAATTCCCGAAATAACATACGGTATACTGTGTACAGGGTGTGTCATAATTAATGGTGTAAACGCATTCAGTTGTTTGTACACGATACTAGAAGCAAAAAACTCTCAGTAAACATAGGGTCGAAAAAGCATACCTTAAGAGCTACGAGCAATTTTTCATCTTCGATACTGTGAAATAAATCTATTCTAAATGCAATTTCCTTGCTTTCCATATTTTTGGAACTGGTAGTGTGGACCAAAGCAAGAAAAAATGTCCAGTAAACACGTGCTCTAAAATATATTTCTTAAGAGCTATGAGCACTTGTTCATCTTTGCTCTTTTGAAACACAACTCTTCTAATGATCAAGTGCTCGTAACTTTTAAGGTATGCGTTTTAGAGCACATGTTTGCTGGACATTTTTTCTTATTTTTGTCAGTACTACCGTTTCCCAAAATATGGAAAGCAAAGAACCTGCAGTAGAAAAGATTTGTTCCACAGTATCGAAGATGAAAAATTGCTCGAAGCTTTTAAGGTATGCATTTTCGACCATATGTATACTGAGACATTTTTTGCTTCTAGTACCGTGTACTTTCAACTGTATGCGTGTAAGCCATTAATTATGATACACCCTGTATACACCAATGCACTCTGAATAAACAGTATGGTAACTGCTCCATCAAACTGAACTGTAAAAAATCTCAGAGAGCCATGCAAAGCACGAACCGAGTAAGCAGACAGGTAAATAATACCGACCGTTGCACAAGACGTGCTGTCCAGTCCAAACACTTAAAATTCCAGTCAACGAACAGAAGGCCAAATTCGCAATTACGGCAGTCCAATACAATCGGATGCGACTCCCAACACCAACAGTGGCGACGATTTGTCCAAGTCACATTCTGGCTCTTCGGCGCGCAGATGGTTCTGAAAACTGGCGACCGTCAGACAGTGTCGTACCCCAGGGCTCGGCCCTTACTAACTCCCGGTGGGTGAGCAGCGCTTTCCTTCACGTGCTCAACGATAAGTACGCTTTTTCGTGTACACTATAATCACACCACTTATTGAGATGCCAGTAAGTCAGACAAATAATCGAGCCAAATAGTGGTCACAAGCTGGCAAGGCTCAGTACGAAAATCACTTTTTAATGTTCACTGCCACTCTAGGTTAGTTGTACAAGTACTGAAATACTCAGATACAGTTTTCATCAAATGAATTCAGTTTAACGGTAAGGAATCCTGTTAGATTTGTATTAATTATCTGTTTCGTTCATCCAGGAGTCTGCTTTGTGCAGTTTAGTGCCCTTAGAGACTTTCGTACTTCAGACCAGATTAAATTGCACGAAGCTGATTCTCATTTTTTTATGCTCGTGTTACTATAACGCATTAGGTATCAGATTTTACGAGCCGGACTAATCGTAAACTTCGTATTATCACTCTTTGCTTACATTGCTGGAATCATGTTCTGCCACCGTCAAATCTACTTTAAGATTAAACTAAACTACTCTTTACTACACTTTGGCAAAACTTATTACTAGAGAAGAACATAATTATTGATTTAAAACAATAATCAAGTTGTTGTTTCTCAATGAGACGTACACAAAACATTCTCTTGTGCGTGTCTCACAATTGCTGCAGTGCTGCTAACTTCAATACTATTTTACAAAATAATTTACTGTATAATTAGTGTATGTTTAGAGGTTGTTCACTTGTCGCAAACTACTAAAGATACTGAGTTTAAAATCAAACTGAAACTTTTTCCACAATTAATGATGCCACTACAAACTACGCCACACAGCATCTGCCCCTAATTTTTATATATTGTTACCAGAATCACTAGTTTCATTTTTCTCTTTAGCACGCAATATACAAACTCGCAAATTTTCTGCGGAATCTGGCTGCCGTTGTAGAAATTACTTATTTAACGTTCACTTAATTTTTTAGGTACGACAATGGCTCCTCCAACTCTTTACGACCATCCAATGAGTCCTCCAAGTCGTCTGGTACGTCTGGTGGCTGGTATCATCGGAGTTGACCTGAAAGTATTCGTAGTGGATATAATGGACTCTGAGATTGACATGAAGTCTTCCGAAATGTTGAAGGTAATACATGTGTTAACTGTTACTAAAATTAGTATATTTACAGAGTGCAAAAATATTTTTACATACCTTGAGACACGAGACACTGTATAAAAGCAAACTTTTTATTTTATTTAGGTGTGAAAGTAAGTACTGGGAATGCTTTGTTATGACCCAAGTGAGCCTGTACATGCTATCACCATGTGACACTAGTGATCTCCTTTCTGTGCGGCCATGAGAGGTGTGTTCCAAATGTGTAGATTCAGGGGACAATTTCGTGGTGTTCTTTGTCTAGAGTTTTAAAGTTTATCACTGAAACAGTAGGAATCTTTGCTAAAGTTCAACAGTCCCTTGATAACAGACTCAATTTCGGTTTGGACATTGAGAGTGGAAATGCCAGGTCATTGCGATTGTAACAATGAGTTTGTAGCAAGAAAGTGTCTCGATGGGTAAATTGGTAGGTATTAGACCAAACTTCTCTGGTTCAACACAGAGACAGCAGTCGGATTTTTTCTGTCTTCTTTTGCATATGACAGTGATATGTGTACGTGAAAAATGCCAAATTGCCCCGTGGTTTGGGTCTGCGTAAGTCAGTTCGAAGGCATGGGCATACCAACTACAACAGGACGTTCCCCAGTTGAGTACTGCCTCAATCTTTAGGTTGTGAACAGTATTACTTACTTATTCCAATTACTTTCTATCATAATAACATCCTCTGACTTCCACTTGATAAAATTGGAAATTTGTGGTAAGGACTATGGGACCAAACTGCTAAGGTCATCGGTCCCTAGGCTTAAGCTCTACTTAATCTAACTTAAGCTCACTTACGCTGAGGGCAAAACACACACACACACACACACACACACACACACACACACACACACACGCATGCCCGAGGGAGGACTCGAACCTTCGACGGGGGGTCCAATTTTTAGCTATAGTTGTTTATCTACATGTATTTTTGATTACTAGAAGTTTGAAAATATAATTTTTATTTCTCCATATATTCTGAACAGCAGTGGTGAGAGGTCATATTCTTGCATTATTCATTATCATTTCATTCATTTTGTGATAGTATAGAACTGCTGTTTGATTTTTATATGAGTGGTGAATTAATCTTAGGTCTCTGTAACATACTTTAAGGTTTTTTGAGGGCTCTAAACACGACAAACGGTTTTTCGATATCAATGAAAGGGATTAATAGTTCTATGTGTGTACTTGACATACTCTCGTGCACTGTTATAACACTTCCTCGTTTTTCTATGTGTCTTCTAAACATGAGCTAGTCATCTAGCAGCTGTTTTCTCTATAGATAGTACCTAATGATATTTAGTTAATACTTTGGAGCGTATGACACAATGTTCAATGTAGGGTAGCCATCAAATTCTTTTAGCTCCTTTGTCGTAGGGTCTGCTATCTGGATAGTTTTCTCACAGACTCTGGTAGCTTTCCTGATTTGTATACGTCGTTTTATAGTGAGTATAAGCCTTTTGCCTTATCTTCTAGGCCGCGCGGGGTAGGCGTGCGGTCACGGGCGCCTTGCCACGGTTCGCGCGGCTCTTCGCGTCAGAGGTTTGAGTCCTCCCTTGGGCATGGGTGTGCGTTTGTCCACAGTGTAAGTTATTTTAAGTAAGTTTAAGTAGTGTGTAAGTCTAGGGACCGATGACCTCAGCAGTTTGATCCTTGCAGAAGGTCACCTGAAAATTGGCACTTTCCTAAAGCTTTCCGTGGATTAATCTCCCCTCAAGCTTTGTTGAATATCAAAGTATTACCGGTCTCAGCTCATCTGCTTATTTTGTTTCTTTTTCTTGCCTTTGGAATTCACGACTCGGCAGTCCTTCATACATCTCCTCTTACGGTCGTTCCATCTAAGAACTATGTAGTTTTCTTCCGTTAAGACCGCTCCTACTTTGTCTTCTGTACGTAGCCTCTTACGCTTTGGCAAACTATTTACTTATTTCTGTGATAGCGTTGCTCTTTTTAATTTTATCTATACATTTATTCTCAGGTCATCTGAATCTTTTGCCATTTCCAGGCATTAGACAAGAATATGTTCTTCTGTTTGGTGGTTGGAAAAGAGTGTTAGTAACTACAAGTGATTGGTTTGAACAAAATTCAGTGACCTTCTCACCTCTTTCATTTCTATACCCAACAAAATAGACTCTTACTGCATTGTGTATTTATCGTATCCACTGCTGCATTCAAATGTCTGAGAAATATCAGACTATCTTCATCATTCACCCTAGCTCAGTGGCCGTCAAAATGCGGCCCTAATCAAGTATTTTTTATGGTAATATGCATCTGGCAACTAACAGGTGAACCCAAAATCGCCAGCTGACATTAAGAGCTTCTGAAGAGTGTAGTTTTCCTGATTCGTAGGCCGGTTGGTGTGGCCGAGCGGTTCTAGGCGCTTCAGTCTGGAACCGAGCGACCGCTACGATCGCAGGTTCGAATCCAGCTTCGGGCATGGATGTATGTGATGTCCTTAGGATAGTTAGGTTTAAGTAGTTCTACGTTCTAGGGAACTGATGACCTCAGATGTTAAGTCCCATAGTGCTCAGAGCCATTTGAACCATTTTGAACATGATTCGTAAAAGAGAAAAAAGCAGCAAACGGATGTAACATGAGTGCAAAGTATAGAGTCGGTCTCTCCAAATGCAGCAAATGTTTGTAGCAAGGAATGTTTTATTAAATTCTGTTCTAACACAACGCAATATGTAGAAGAAAAATAATACTCCAAACATTTTTTTAAAAATATAATCACAGTTACTGTTATTAGTCAATTAATCATTCGGTCACATGGACTTAACAGCAACACTTCATCAAGCAATTACCTTGTCACATCTTTGGTATCCTTAAGGGTGGCAGCAATCTGAATCGGAGAACAGTCGACACAAAGTATTACGAATGGTGCCGACTTTTGACGATAGGTACATGTATAAATGCTGCCAACTTAGCACCATATGCTATAGTTAATGTAGTGGGGTCACATAGCATACCAACGTACCTTGGTTGACAGTAAGATCGGTAGATATGCGGCCTGAGGAGTCACCTCAAAATGTCAGTACTGGCTCTTGAGCAAGAAAGTTTGTCTATCACTGCTGTATTTGTTCGTAGTTCTCCCGCGCCCTTGTGTCCTTGAAGATGTCGGTATATACGCCTGTATTAGCAATGTATCCTTTCGTTCAGTTCTTTTTTAACTGGGCCATGATTGATCTGTCACCCCATCCCCATCTATTCTACACTTGACTACAAGGCTTTTTTCCAATATGAAATCTACATATCTGGATACTTGAGCGTCTTACGAACTCTTTTCTCCGATACCTAATACGCCAATTATTAATCTGTCTGTTTCTTCACATTCTCTAGTGCTCTACTTTGTAATTACCTCACATCCTATGTTTGCAGTCGATTTGCTCGTTTTTTGTTTTAAATTTTGTATGAAACTTCTTGTAATGCTATGTCCGCCGGAGAGTCGGTTAGGTGCTAGTCTGACTGATTTCAGGTAAGGAGAATACATTATACAATTTTCTATGGGATTTAAATAGAATGGTTTACCGTTTCCATCTTCTTTCCTATACCACTAACTAGCTCAGTGACTCTTCTGACTTTTAGGATAGTTTTCCGTCCTAAAGCAAAATAAGAGAGCTCTCTCATCCTCAGCGAAGAGAAAGTCATAAGCTATAGCGTCGTAATGATAGACAGAGGATAAGAGAACAGCGCTATGAGCTATTAATATTAGCAGGGACCGAGCCACTCCAAGGATAAGGATCCAAATATCTGTCAGGTAAAAACGACGTCATCAGAGCGCGGACGATCGGACAGAGGTCAGGGTAGTTCCTTATTAGGAGGGACCGAGCAACTCCAAGGATAAGGATCCAAATATCTGTCAGGTAAAAACGACGTCATCAGAGCGCGGACGATCGGACAGAGGTCAGGGTAGTTCCTTAACAGTTGCTTTCTCGAACACATAAGAGATCAGTATTCATCAGAGATACAGCAGTCCGATACGCAGCTACTGTCCTTCGCTACTTGCTATTCGAGAAACGAGAATATTAACATTGTTCACTGCTGAAGGTTTAAACTAATGGTATCTTCTTCTACTGTATGTCAATCTTATCTTTATTACAATTTACGATACGTATCAGACTTGATTATCAAGGAGTCAGTGGCCTTTCAGGGATAGTAGTTGGGTTTGAGTCACTGTTATTTCCCAATTTGTCAACACTGCATTCAAATTGTGGTGAATCTGTAGTTGGAGTGCATTCAGATAGTGATAAAAATATAGTTGGACTCGAGAAACGATACAAGCTCATTTTATTAATTAATAAAGAAGCGACTATTCAAACATAGGTTACATGAGAGGACGGGGTTTATTACTCATCAATTCACTGTGTCTATTAATTTCTGCAAAATTGTCGCTCTGTAACATTCGGACAGATACATATTCAAAACTCCAATAGCATTTTCCGCAAATAAGTTATTTTCCCAGGAAATTTTCACCGCTTTGAGGAGAAACGCGTGAGCGGAATCACTGGAAACTACTGTAACGGCCTCACAAGGACTCATTCGCACCTACTCACGAAGAACTGACCAAACAGCGCGCTGTCTCCCACCCCTTTCACCTCTAATGAGCGCAGCAGCCGTTTCACTGTACATTGCATTTTCAAATTTGAAAATAACATGTATGTGCCGAACAACAAAAACCAATTTGTTAAATAAATGATAACAACTGCTTCTCTCGGGATTTATAAAATCCTGCTGCAGATTGATTCCACATAAACATCCTTTAAAGATGCTACAAGAACGATCGCCTCACTGTTCTCTGGACATACTCATAGAGCGCCGTCGCCTTGTATCAAAACGTAACTTATCTATCGAGCAGACTTCCTCACATTCTAGCGTCCTCTGTCAATTTGTGAATGCATAATTTTCCTGATGAATCCCTAGATTTTCTTGCCCAGTTCGGCAGTGCGCAGCGTTTATTGACAAGAAACAGAGACACTTCAGACGTACACTATCTGACGTACAGTGACGATAAAAATATCGCAACACCAAAAAGTAATTAATGGAGAATAATAAAATTTCGGGAATACATTTGTCTAGGTACCATATTTAAGTGGTTAAATTTGCAAGATCACAGGTCATTGTAAGCGGAAGATAAGCCATTAAATGTAAAATGGTGCTACATTAATAACCGAAGTAGCCGCCAGAGTGTTGAATCCAAGCATGGAAATGTATGTGGATGTGTTGTACAGGTGCCGAATGTCAGTTCGTGCCATGGAGATCCATGCCTTTTGCACTTCGTCGGTCAATACAGGGACGGTTAATGATGGTTGTGAAAGACGCTGGATTTGTCCCATATGTGCTTAAACAGATGTGATAATCTAACAGATGTGATAATCTAACAGCCCAAAGCAATGTGTCGACAATCTGTAGAGTTACAACCGCGGTATGTGGACGAGCCTTATCCTGTTGAAAGACACCCCCTGGAATACGGTTCATGAATGGCAGGTCAACAGGTCGAATCACCAGACGAACATACAAATTTGCAGTCAGGGTGCAGGAGATAACCACGAGAGTGCTCTTGCTGTTATACGAAATCGCACCCCAGACCATAACTCCACGTACAGGTCCAGTGTGTCCATCACAGAGACAGGTTGGTTGGAGGTCCTCAACTGACCTCCTCATAACCAACACACAGCCATTGCTGGCACCGAGGCGGAACCAGCTTTCATCAGAAAAGAGACCTCGACCCTGCCCTCGAAAGAGCCGTCGCTTGTCATCACTGCAGCCTCGCACGGACCCGATTTTTGGTCAGTGACATGCACAATACAGGGCATCTTGCTCAGAGCTGTTCTTGAAGTAAACGATTTGTAGCAGTTCGTTGTGTCACTGTGGTGCCAACTGCTGCTCAACTGCTCAAATTGCTGATCCAGATGCATTGTGGTAATGGAAATGAGCGTTTGGCGTC
Source organism: Schistocerca americana (assembly GCF_021461395.2). Lineage (NCBI taxonomy): Eukaryota > Metazoa > Arthropoda > Insecta > Orthoptera > Acrididae > Schistocerca > Schistocerca americana. The sequence goes on along the minus strand of NC_060120.1, from coordinate 873,774,354 downwards.
ATTGACCGGGAGGCCCCTTTCAGGACAGGTCCGGTCGCCTTGGTGCAGGTCTTATTACATTCGACACCACATTGGGCGACCTGCGCGCCGGATGGGGATGAAATGACGATGAAGACAACACAACACTCGCTCCCTGAGCGGAGAAAATTCACGACCCAACCGGGAATCGAACCCGGCCCCTCAGGATGCAAGTCCGTCACGCTGACCATTTTTTTTTTTTTTTTTAGGTCGAGGGGGTATTTTTTTTTTTTTTTTTTTGACCGGTGGGGGCTCGGGGGGCAAAGTGGGCAGGGGTCGAAACCTGAGGCCTGGCCACAGTGTCCCTCTCACCACCACCGAGCCTGTGGTACTTAGGGGAGTGGGAGAAACAGGAATCAACAGTAGGGGAAGGCATTGTTAGTTATTTATTTGCATGTGTTTTTGTAATATTCACTAATAGCATGAAATTATGGGAACACATATGCGAAAGAGAAAAGAAATATAAATTCTAGGTAAAGAAAAAGAAAGGAAAAAGGAAAAGCAAAAAGAAATAAAATCCGCGCAATCTGCGACGCGCTCTCCCCTCCGCGGAGGTCAGAAGTAGAATAGATCGCAGGCGGTTGAAACTCAGACACCGCCGGGGGAGGAGGGGTGGGTGCCCTCTGTGCCAGGCACCCCCCAATCAGTGGAGGTCGAACAAAGACCGCTCGAAGATAGTTAACAAATAATGTTCGGTAACGTGGCGTATTTTCGAGAGCTGCATGGGCTGTTCGTAAATAGGTCCAGAAGTCGAGGCGGGATTTAGGTCCCTCATTAAAGAGATAAGCAACCGCCCACCCTTTGACCCACGTAATAGCATGACATTTGGCGGCGGGAAAATGTCGGTCCTCCGGGTATAGAAACATTCGAGGCTCGACTGTGTCTGGTGGCACCCGGAGATAGCAGGCAATGATTTGCTGCACGAAGCGCCATACATCTTGCGATGAGGCGCATGTCAGACGGTGTTCATCAGTGTCCAGTTGCTGGCAAAGGAGACAAAGAGGGGATTCTGACAAGCCAATGTTGTGCAGGCGCTGCTTCGTGGCAAATTTCCTGTTGACTATGTGATACCACAGTGCCCGGACGTTCGTAGGGAGAAAGAGCTGGTGGACGGTAGTCCACACTATGGGCCACTGGATGGAGGGGTGTTTGGTCTCCATCACATTCCGGGGAACACAGCGCAGCAACAGGCTGTTAAAATCCTTAGTCCTAGGTGGGCGTGTATCTGGGAGACTGGTATGTATGTAACTGTAGTCGACGAAAAAGGTCGAAATATGGGACAAATGCGGCACGATATGGCCGACAGACACTGGTGGTGAGGTGGAAGCAGGTAGGAGGACCTCAAGCAAGCTGCGTGTTAGAGATGTACCCTGGCCCATCCACTGTTTTCTCATGGTACTCATGTACAAGGCTGGAGCTCGCATACGGACATTGACGAGCCCGACGCCACCATACCGTGGGGGCAGGGTAAGTGTCTCATAACGGACTTTAAACATTGAACCAGCCATGAGATAATAGCCAAAAGCCGCCTGAAGGTTGCGCCCAATTGCAGTTGGCAGAGGGAGAACTTGCGCGATGTGAACCAATTTTGATGCCACATAAAGATTAATAAACGCAACCCGTTGAAGTGTGTCCTGGCGGCGCAAGAGGTTCTGGCGGACGTCGTTGCGGATGACGTGTAACAGGCGACGGAAATTCGTTGCCGCCGTGCGTGTGACCGTGGGGGTAAAGGTAATGCCCAGGTACCGGAAAGTCCGCACAAGCGGCAGTGGTGCCACTTCACCCTCCTGGAGGCCTCGTCCAATGTGCATTGCAGAAGATTTGGCGACATTCATGGCACTGCCAGCGGCAGCCCCATAACGGGTAATCAATTCGAGGACATCCCGAACCTCAGAGCCGGAGCGAATGAGGAGGAGGAGGTCATCAGCATATGCCCGACAGCGAAAAGTGTGTTGGCGTAGGGTGAGGCCAGAGAGCTTGGTCGTCAAGCCCCCAATAAGGGGCTCAAGGGCAATAGCATACAGGAGGGTAGAGTGGGGGCACCCCTGCCGTATCGAACGGCAGATAGGTACCGGCCCTGCTATACGTCCATTGACTTGGACACGTGAACTGGCACTGTCGTAAAGACGCCGGATGACGTCGAGAAACGGAGGGGGGATGCCCATTCGGGCTGCCACCGAAAACAGGAAACGATGACGCACTTTATCGAAGGCGCTGTCGAAGTCTATAGCGACGACCGCCGCCCGGAGCCTGCAGGCCGCCGCTATCGCAATTAAGTCGCGGCATTCCCCTGTGGCAGTCTGTATGTTAATCTGTCCGCCAGGCGTCGTTTGTTCTGGCGAGAGGATATGAGGGAGTGTAGTTCGGAGCCGCATTGCCAGTAAGCGCGCGAAAATCTTGTAATCGGCATTCAGGAGGGTGAGCGGTCTGTAACTCGTGACCATCGAACCACGGGCTGGTTTGTGGACTGGTATAATTATGCCCTCAGCAAAGGCGGGTGGGATTGCTTGGTCAGATGTTATCAGTTCTTGATACATAGTCGTCCACCGTGGGGCCATGAGGTCCCGAAAGGTACGGTAAAACTCAATCGATAAGCCGTCAACGCCGGGCGATCTGTTGACTGCACCCTTGGCGATTGCGTTGTTGACTTCGTCTAGCGTGACCGCCACTGTCAAAGCATCCGCCTCCGTGTGGGGGAGGGTACGCGTGACGTAATTCAAATTGGAGTCGTCTGCTGCAGTTTCAGCGTCGTCATCATTATAAGTACGACGGTTGTGCTCGACGAATGCGCGGACGATGTCATTCTGAGTGGTCACCTGCGTTCCATGAGGCGTGGTCAGAGTGCTGATGATCTACCGACGACGCCTTCGTTTGTCGGACACTATATCATGCATGGATGGAATTTCTAAATCCGCGTGATCGTGGCGCCGCGTCCGTATCACGACCCCTTGCAATTTCCGGCGTGCCAGCGCAATTATCTTCGCCTTAGTTCTTTGCCGTTCCAACTGGTTGTCCGGGGTTGGCGGTTGAGCATCCAGATCTCGGAGAATCGCGTAATAGAAGTCAACAGTGGTGCGATGCCAGTCGGCCATGTCCTTTCCGTATCTCATCAGTGCCCTCCGGATCGCCGGCTTGGCGCAGTCCAACCACCATGTCAATGTCGAGTGGTAGCGGGGAAGGCGTCGTTCGCAGGCTGTCCACGTTTCAGTGACTTGTTGCCGACACGCCAGGTCATGCAAGTGTGAGGTATTGAGTTTCTATGGCGCACGGCTGCGCCATACTGATTGCGGCGGAAGGAGGACCGTACAGATGTAAGCGCAATGGTCGGAAAAGGCCAGCGGCCAGCGTTCGGCGCCCCGTATCGCAGATCTAAGAGTTTGTGAGACATATATCCTGTCTAGTCGGCTTGCGGAATGACTTGTAAGAAAGGTATGGCCAGAAAGGTCGCCGTGTTGTACTTCCCAGGTATCGTAAAGCAGGAGGTCTCGCACCACTATACATAGCTCCTGGCATGTAGTGTAGTGGGGAATCTGATCTTTAGGATGCAGAACGCTGTTAAAGTCACCTCCTAGTAGGCAATGGTCATAACGCCCTAAAAACAGGGAAGCGATTTCCTCGGAATAAAACTGGGCTCTTTCATGCCGTCGGTCGGTGCCTGAGGGAGCGTAGACATTAATGATGCGTGTCCCCATGGCAGTGAGTGCCATGCCCCGAGCTGATGGAAGGAAGGCGACATCGGTCACAGAAATCCCGTGGCGGACGTAGATGGCCACCCCGCGGCCCATAGGATCACTCGCGGAGGCGTGGGCGGTATAGCCATTGATATCCGGGAGACTAGCCAAGTGAACTTCCTGCAGAAGGGCGAAATCAATATCCGAAGCCCAGAACATCTCCTGCATAAGGCGGATTTTCACCCTGGAACGGATGTTGTTGGTGTTGATGGTTGCTATCCGGTAGGCCTGGTGTCGGATTGCTGGAGGCTGGTCCACTCCGCCGTCCGCGCAAGGGTGTGGGCGTCGCAGCGGAACGTTATCCCGCTGGCTCGCAGGGGAGTCTGGGGAGAGTATGATTAGTGGAGCGGCCGTGACGGCGCAGGGTCCCGTAACGGCTCCTGCTCCGTGACCTCCTCCTCGTGCCACGCCGTGGAAGCAGAAACTGGTGTATCGTCCATTTTGTCTGCAGAAGATGTCGTAATTGTGCGTGGTGTAGTGTCGCCTGTGAGACGTTCATGATGTAGTTCAGCGTCAGCACGGGGCGCAGGCACACCGATAGATGTCTCCGCGCTCATTACGTCTTCGTCAGCAGTAGCGGGTTCTGAGGCCTCGTGCTGGTCGACGGGTACGTCCTCCTCGACTTGCAACGTCTCCTCTTGGCCGGAAACGGTGCGACGTCTTCGCTTCCGACGTTTCGGGGAACGTTGTTTCCTTGTGCGACCCTCCGTGTCCGACGACGGAAGGGAGTCGCGTCGTTCTGGCAGAAAGGCCGCTGTAGGAACGATGAGCGAGTCGATCTCCATCGTGTTTCCGAGATCAGGGTCAGCGTCTGGTTGCGCCGGCATCTTCGGAGCGGCGTCAAAGGCCGGCCGAGGCGGCGGGTCGTCCGAGGCGCTCTCCGTCGGTGTCTGGTCGGGCTCGTTGGTGGCGTCGTTTGTGGTGACCGGGCGACGTTGCAAAGTGGTAGGAGAAGCCAGAGCAGCGGCATAGGTCACCGGTAGCACTGTAGGTTGCGACGTGGGTGGTTTTTCGGCCGCTGGAAGTTGCGTAATACGCCGTTGTAGGCATTCGGATCTAAGGTGGCCTTCTCTGCCGCACCCGGAACAGGTCCGAGGCTGGCCATCGTATATAATTATGGCACGGCATCCGCCGATCTGTAAGTAGGACGGGACGTGGCTTTGGAGATCTATGGTGACCTGTCGGACCCCGTTTAGGACAGGATACGTTCGAAACTGTGACCACTTCTCCGCAGTGTGGCCGTGGACTGTGCCGTATGGGCGTAGTGCCGCAACGACTTCCTCAGCTGGAAGTTCGAATGGCAATTCGAAAATGCGTATCGTTCGCATACCTAAGCCTGCGTGGTCGACGGTTACCTCCCCCACATTGCCATCAGCGTGACAGAAGCGGAGCCCCTGTTTGGTCTCACGTAGTATGCGTTCGCACGCCGCGTCGTTAAAGATTTTCACATAGACCGTGCTGCTCACGATGGACAAATGTATGCCGATAATATCGGTCGCCGGGATCTGCACTTCCTCTCGCAGAAAACGCTCCACCTCGAGTGCTTTGGGTCGGGCATAATCGTTGCAGAAAGTAAATCGGAGTGTTGATTTACGGTAACGGTTCGCCATGGATCGTACAAGGTAAGCCGGCACTTAAGCAACGGCCGTCAGAAAGTAAACAAGGCGAGCTCGCGCGCCGCACGAAGTCAACACGTACGCGTCCGCTCTGTTGCCCTGCCGAAGGCAGACTGCCCATTCAGCTATCGGGGCGGACGATGCATTGTGGTAAGCCAGAGCCATACGCCGAACATGATGGTCTTTCCTCTCAGTAGTGCTACGTGGCAGTCCAGAGCTCGATGTTCTTGTGACCCTACATTTTCGTGACCACCGCTGCCAGCAGTCATGTACAGCGGCTACATTCCTCGCAAGTTTTTCTTGAGTTTCGCAGAAGGAACATCCAGCTTCTCGTAGCCCTATTTAACGATCTGGTTCAAACTCAGCGAGGTGTTGACAGTGGTGTGGTTGCCGCCTTAAAGGGATTCTTGACTATCATCAACTCAGCACGTCCAATCTCATAGGTAAGCAAGGCTCAAGACTGTTAAAGCATGTCTCTGAAGCAAACCTGATTTACATCCTCATAGTGGGTTTACTAGCGCCACTCTTATGCGACTGGTGCGAAGTTTAATAGACTTCATCTTTCAGATGTAGAAACACCCCTACAGTCTTTCGTTTATGTCGCATAACTTCTTCTTGGTGTTACGATTTTTTCCCATCAGTGCATTAGTGGACATTGCAAACACTTTCAGTGAGGTGTCTGAATGTCCGTGGAGGAATGGCTACCCAGTCTTCCTGAATAGTCGAATCCAGAGAAGGTAGTGCTGCTGGATACTGGAGTACGCGTTGAAGTCCACGTTCTGCTTCATTTTAAAGGTGTTCCATTGGGTTACGATTGGGACTCTGGGCAGGTCAGTTCATTTCAAGAATGTTGTTGTCCACAATGCATTGCCTCCCAGTTGCTGCTTTATGACAGGATGGATTGTTGAGCTGATAGAAACAGTTATCGTCTCCGAATACTTAAACTACTGTACGCAATACACAATGCTGCAAAATGTGTTCATATCAGCCCGCATTAAGCATTTATTAGGTGTAAGTAAGAGATCGCAACGTAACCATGAAAAAGTAGCTGTCTACAGGCATTCACAGAACTCTAAGCTTCCATGCGACTACCACAAGCTATATCGTTATTCATCACTGCAAACCATTCCTTTATAGTCCTCCACCGTCCACTGGCGTCGCTCTTTAGACCACCTCAAATGGTTCGGAAATGAGTGGCTTCTGTGGGTCTGCTCGATCGCTGCAGCTCATACTTTTTATTTTATCCATTTTGGTTAGAGAATACCGTAGGTTTGCGTCCTAAAATTTAATGTAAAACTTGCAAGAAGTCAACCTGTGGCTGATTGCAGTAATTCCTACAGTACAATCATACTTTTTACTCCTTACGCACACTCATTGCGGTAGCTGGTCTGCTGGTAGCACGTTGAAACTCACGAGTGGTTCCTTCTGCTGATACGATGCGATTTTCTACAACCACTCTCCGCAATGCTACACGGTTCTATCCCATTGGTACGTGAGGTCCTCGTCTTGGTTTAACTGTTGTTGTTCCTTTGCGTTCCCAGTGCGGAATCACTTCCCCATCACTCGACTTGGGCAGCTTTAGATAGGTTGAAATGACGCTGATGCATTTGTTATTCTGATGACATCCGATGATTAGTCCATTTTCGATGTCCCTAAAGTCTCCTGACCAACCCATTCTGCTGTTTGTGCTTCTCTGCTGAGAACACAGTACTGCCCGCCTACTTTTATAATGGGGATCCTCCTCTCGTGCCATTTGGTGGTCGGTTCTGCGTTATACAGCGGTGTCTGGATAGTTTTGATCAGATAGCGTACAAACACATGCATACTCTGCGAAGCGACCTAGTCGACAGGCTAACGCGGAACGGAGAGGAAAGGGATACAGTCAAGTGCAAAATCACAAGCCACGTTAGTCCGCAGCACGCACGAAAACTGATGCAGAGTCCCACGCCCGTAAACCGCCCCAGCAGTCTAGACTCCTAGTAGAGCTATAGTTGAAGCAACGGAAACTTTTGATCCAGCGCCAAACTGCAAGCTCCATTTCTTGTCTTTATTGTTATTTTATTTCCCCGCGGGGGGCGTGCTGACAGCGGATAAAACAACTCTTCAGCCAAAGGTTTTATACAGCGTGAATCAGCGAAAACTTGCACTGCAAATATTGCGGAAAATGGATGTGCGGTTTGCACAGAATGGATTGGCCGTCAGGGGCTCGTATTATTACCAGTAAGCAAATTGTAATAATACTTAGAAAATGTATTTTTGTGCAAACATGCACTTTCGTAAATGGAGTAATGCCTACTGACATCAACAAACTAAAAGTGGGGTGCTTTAGAATGTGAGTGGTGTCTGTTGCAGGATTCTAGTACGAGTCGATTACGATATACCGTATTTTGAAAAATTACCGCACCGATACTTGTTTGTGCCATTTAACTTTAGAAGTTGCTAGGTACGATGTTGTTATGTTTGCTTACAGTGTGCTTGTGTGTTCCTTGAGTGCACTGCGACTTCCTAGTTAAGTTAGAGTATGACAGTCAAAGCAGTAAGTTGTGCGGGGGATATGGAATTTACCAGCGCAGAGACAGCCGACATGATCATAGTGTGTACAGGGTGTTACAAAAAGGTACGGCCAAACTTTCAGGAAACATTCCTCACACACAAATAAAGAAAATATGTTATGTGGACATGTGTCCGGAAACGGTTACTTTCCATGTTAGAGCTCATTTTATTACTTCTCTTCAAATCACATTGATCATGGAATGGAAACACACAGCAACAGAACGTACTAGCGTGACTTCAAACACTTTGTTACAGGACATGTTCAAAATGTCCTCCGTTAGCGAGGATACATGCATCCACCCTCCGTCGCATGGAATTCCTGATGCGCTGATGCAGCCCTGGAGAATGGCGTATTGTATCACAGCCGTCCACAATACGACCACGAAGAGTCTCTACATTTGGTATCGGGTTTGCGTAGACAAGAGCTTTCAAATGCCTCCATAAATGAAAGTCAAGAGGGTTGAGGTCAGGAGAGCGTGGAGACCATGGAATTGGTCCACCTCTACCAATCCATCGGTCACCGAATCTGTTGTTGAGAAGCGTACGAACACTTCGACTGAAATGTGCAGGAGCTCCATCGTGCATGAACCACATGTTGTGTCGGACTTGTAAAGGCACATGTTCTAGCAGCACAGGTAGAGTATCCCGTATGAAATCATGATAACGTGCTCCATTGAGCGTAGGTGGAAGAACATGGGGCCCAATCAAGACATCACCAACAATGCCTGCCCAAACGTTCACAGAAAATCTGTGTTGATGACGTGATTGCACAACTGCGTGCGGATTCTCGTCAGCCCACACAAGTTGAATGTGAAAATTTACAATTTGATCACGTTGGAATGAAGCCTCATCCGTAAAGAGAACATTTGCACTGAAATGAGGATTGACACATTGTTGGATGAACCATTCTCAGATGTGTACCCGTGGAGGCCAATCAGCTGCTGATAGTGCCTGCACGCCCTGTACATGGTACGGAAACAACTGGTTCTCCCGTAGCACTCTCCATACAGTGACGTGGTCAACGGTACCTTGTACAGCAGCAACTTCTCTGACGCTGACATTAGGGTTATCGTCAACTGCACGAAGAATTGCCTCGTCCATTGCAGGTGTCCTCGTCGTTCTGGGTCTTCCCCAGTCGCGAGTCATAGGCTGGAATGTTCCGTGCTCCCTAAGACGCCGATCAATTGCTTCGAACGTCTTCTTGTCGGGACACCTTCGTTCTGGAAATCTGTCTCGATACAAACGTACCGCGCCACGGCTATTGCCCCGTGCTAATCCGTACAACTAATGGGCATCTGTCAACTCCGCATTTGTGAACATTGCACTGACTGCAAAACCACGTTCGTGATGAACACTAACCTGTTGATGCTACGTACTGATGTGCTTGATGCTAGTACTGTACAGCAATGAGTCGCATTTCAACACAAGCACCGAAGTCAACATTACTTTCCTTCAATTGGACCAACTGGCGGTGAATCGAGGAAGTACAGTACATACCGACGAAACTAAAATGAGCTCTAACATGGAAATTAAGCGTTTCCGGACACATGTCCACATAACATCTTTTCTTTATTTGTGTGTGAGGAATGTTTCCTGAAAGTTTAGCCGTACCTTTTTGTAACACCTTGTAGAGACTGTAGGAAGAATGCAGTTCGTTCTTGTACGCTGTATGCAGGATGATATCCCAACAGGCGTCACCAGCTCGGCAGTTATTTATCAACATCATCAACCAGTTACGTGAAAGTTGTAGTGTAACAGCTAGACAACGTTAATAGAAGGAAACGAGTGACGGCAGAAGAGGGGGAAATTAATGCTCTTGCTGCTGTTGCAGCTGACTCGGACTTTAGTTTCCGCGCAATCGCACGAGGAAGTGACAGAGTCAGGCAAGTATGGTTCAAATGGCTCTGAGCACTATGGGACTTAACATCTGTGGTCATCAGTCCCCTAGAACTTAGAACTACTTAAACCTAACCAACCTAAGGACATCACACACATCCATGCCCGAGGCAGGATTCGAACCTGCGACCGTAGCAGTCGCGCGGTTCCGGACTGAGCGCCTAGAACCGCTAGACCACCGCGGCCGGCAGTCAGGCAAGTACCCCACGCATTCTCCATCTACATAGGTTCCATCTCTCTCCATCTAGAGCTACATGGCCACGATTATGAAAATCATAGTAACTTCTGTACTTGGGCAATAAGACAGGACACTCCAGATATATCAGGTATCTAGTTTAGTGAAGCCACATTTACGAATCATGGCCAGTTAACCCGCCGAAACATGCACTGTTGGTCTGCTGACAACCCCAGTTCGCTTAGTCAGGCGGGACGTCAGCGTCCGCGGAGTGTAAACGTGTGGTGTGGAATTGTGACCTATCAGCCCATAGGCCCATGGTCCATAGACGGAACACTGAACGCGCGCACGTATCGCATCCTCCTAACAGACCATCTTCTAAGGATGCTTGAACATGTTCCTCTGCAAAGGAACCTGTGGTACCAACATGATGGCTGTACAGTCCATAGTGCAGAACGTACTACAATAGGTCTTAATGAATTGTTTCCAAATCGTTGGATTGGATGCAGAGGCCGGCCTGTTCCATAGTTTTGACGCCTGTAAACATTTTTCTGTCTCGAATGCTGATAGACGCTGTCTACGAGGACCTACCAACTACGCCTGGTGATATGTAACGACGTATTACTGGAGCCTACTCGGACATCTCCGCTGAAATGCTAGGGGTGTGCAACAGTCATTCCGTATCAGATTGGAAGCGTGTATTGTCACTGCCGGTAGTCATTTTGAACACAACGTACTATGGTCAGTTGTCTCGATACTAGTCAGAATCCACGTAACGTGCGTACGCACTTGTGCTGCTCTTTAGTGTGCTACACAGGTACTGTAAATCGTCGGTGTGAGAACTTTTCAAAATACGGTATCTCGTAAAACACTCGCACTAGAATCCTGCAACAAACACCACTAACATTGTAACTTGCTCTACTTTTATTTCGTTAAAGTCAACATCCACTGTCTAATTTAAAAGTGTATGTTTACACAAGAAATGCGCTTTCGTTGAATTATTACAACCTGTTGCCCGCATCTCGTGGTCGTGCGGTAGCGTTCTCGCTTCCCACGCCCGGGTTCCCGGGTTCGATTCCCGGCGGGGTCAGGGATTTTCTCTGCCTCGTAATGGCTGGGTGTTGTGTGCTGTCCTTAGGTTAGTTAGGTTTAAGTAGTTATAAGTTCTAGGGGACTGATGACCATAGCTGTTAAGTCCCATAGTGCTCAGAGCCATTTGAACCATTTGAACCAACCTGTTGATTGGCCTACAACAAGAGCCCTGCCTACCTTTCATTGTTTGACAACTGCACGTCAATAGCACTTTCCGTTTCCGCAATATTTGAGGTGTAGGTTTTAGGTGATTTACCTTGGATATTTAACCTAAGTAGCCAGTTCCGTTTTTTATTTCTTTATTGTAATTTCATTCCCTCATCCCATGGGACAAAGGTGGGCTGGCAGCGGAATAATATTCTGCATTTCAGCCAAAAGAATTTGGTGCAAATGTGGGTTAAAAACTTTAAAAGCTGGGTTGTGTAACGTTTTTTAAAAATACATGTAAGGACGCTTTGAAGTGATGTCATTTACAGAGACACATAGGAAAACTTTGTAAGAAAATTTTAAAAAATTACTTGCGAGGAAGTTAAAAAATGTCCTTATTACCCTCGTACGGGAGACCAGCATTTCGGAAGAGTAATAGAAAGAAAGCATATTGATTTTTTTCGGGTAGTTGGTGTTGATGGGGATACTGCGTACAGGTTGGTAGGCTTGTGGGGATAAGTATAAAGTGGGAGAAAGTAAGGAAATATGGGGTTCGCGTAATTCGTAGCTAGGATGGAGGTCAGGTCAAGGTCAAGATGGGGAGGGAGAGGAGCCCTGAAGTCGCCAAGGGATAGATAGGAGCCAGCAAAATCTGACAGGAAATATGGAAATAAAGAAGTGGGAGTCTTTTAAAATTGCTCTGGGAAAGGACAAGGTCCGTTCGGCTACTTCGCTTATACCGTACTTTCTTGCACCCTGTGATCAGCCCACGCGATACGAGTTGTGCGCCTTTCGGTGTTTCCATCGCAGACCGACCTCAGTTAAGTTGATAAGTGTTCCGCTGAAGTGGTTCCCTCTGGCTGGGCGCTTTTTGCGAACTTCCGTCGTTTCGCAGTCGACGTCTGAGCCCCTATCACCTTCGCTGGTTACAATATTTCAAGTTAATAAAAAGTGTTGTGCGAAGGCTCCTGTAATACACATTGGTGAAATCTAGACTGAATTTCGGCGTTCGCTTCGTGAATTAGGAAGCAGTTGTTGGTCGGTAGCTCTTGCATCCGCCGTTGCAAACATAATTCAAGGATTACCACAACCAAGGCATACACGTTGTATTGACCACATCGTTTCATCCTGATAGCAACGAATTCACTGTGGTTCACGTACTCATGGCATACCTGTGAAATCCTCTGAGCCCATGTAGCTTCCGAGACGAAGTGTGATATACGTCTCGGTCCGATGAAATGGCCGTCATAAAATATACTGAAATATCGTATATTATCTTATCTGTGTGGGAAAGTCATGCAAATGACTTCTTGGTCGACTGACATCTCGAACTACAGTTTTCTCTTCAATATGACTGCTACATCAAGTTCCGTTGCTCATACGTGAGTTATATATCTTACGGCAAATGAGTCAAGTACGAATAGCGTAGCACATAATCCACCGTGGCATCTGGAGGTCAGTTCGTATCCGTCAGTATAACATTCTGTCACTTATGAAGATCACAAATGCTGCAATGAATACAAAAATCGGAAATTGTCATTGTTATGTTCCCTTTTTATGATATGAAGATTCATGCAAAGAATTTATAAATAACTGAATTGTATGCTTTCTTTCTTAGTTCACCTTTTAGTGTCTGTGACGTCTTAGGTAATACTTACGCAAACTTAAATACTATATATTTCTCGATCATTTCAGAAATTTCCTCAGCGTACCATTCCTGCACTGGAAGACAATGGCCTGTATCTTGCTGAAAGGTAAGCATTAATTATTAGTTACAATTATGTATCAGATCTTTAGTGACCGTTAGCTAACGACTGACTGAGATGGAGAAAGACAACACAAGATTTGTTAGAAGTACGTCTGATACTGATGAACTAAAACTAAACTCTGCCCGAACAGACCAAGAAGGCCCAACAGTACCGACCACCCGTCGTGTCATCCTCAGCCCACAGGAGTTACTGGGATACTGATGAAAAACAATATTAAACAGAAAAAAAAATTAATGTTTGCTTTGCGTTTCGGTAACAACGTTTGTGGTATAGTTCTTGTTCAGCGTGGCCAGTGTACTAGAAAAAATCATGTATGGCTTTTACAGTTCACGACGATTAGCTGAAATACTTACATGTTACAAAGTAATGAACCACATGCACAAATTACAAAATGATAGATATGAAAACTCTATGGATAAACTGAGGTAGTAGGCAGAAGCTCCAAGTCCTTTAACAATTCTGAAAAATAAGGAAACTGTCTGGTAAGCAGTACCAAACACAGAGCTTTATAAAGAAGAACATACGGTGCATTAAAGCGAAACAGGTGCAAAAAATAAGCTCGAAGAACTTAAATCTTAATTCCAGTTTCGTCATACTCTGTCAATACAAAGAAAGCTATAACATTTATGATTGAAGGATCTTAGAGAAGGCACGTATGTGAAAATTGGTCTAATGTTTTATATATATGAAGCAGTGAAACATGTTTGATGAGAAAGAAACCTCATATTAGCTACCATTAAGATTGCAGGTACTGGTTTCAGATTTAAAAAAAAGGGGGAAACTATAGAAGGTCTATATGAATCTAAACCAGCTCCTGTATTGCTAAAGATCGTCAACGTCGGAAAAATGAGTCATCCTGTAGCAGGCCTAATAGTAGAGCTACTGACAGAAATTCGAAGCAATAAACGGCTAGCTAAAATGTGTTTGATCAAAACTGCAGATAGTCTATCCAAACAGAAAACATATATTCGCGAATAGAAGTATCTTGAAGTATCCGCTAAGGACTTTCTACAAAAATATAGACCACTAAGAAGAAATCAATGCAATAAAGAACGGGTATAATCCTCGAAGTCAAGAGGCTGACATTATGCAAGTATATCACCATGTAATACCAAGCAAAGCGTTGTGTACGAAGAGCTTTTATGGTACAGAGGAGCTTCAATCATACATTCCCGACAGCATCTAACCGGCAACCAACCATAACTGGTTCTTCGAGGTTCTATGCAGCAAGTATGCTGGTTATACTTCTGTTAGTAATGTAACTTTATTAATTATCTAGTTACGTGATGTGTACCCTCCATTACGGTTTTATCTCTACTTTATTTTAACTTACCTAACATAATAATATATACTGTTTAATTTTAAACTTCGCATTAACTAGTTTATCTCTCCACGTACTTAAGAAAAATGTTTTATTCGATTCACATAACCAGATAAAGCACACTAAGCAATTCTCAGAATTAAGTACTAATAGTACCATCTATGAAACCATCACAATATTACTAGTCATATCTAAATGAAACATAACTATCAAGAGCGACGTCTTGCAAAATGTCATTTCTTTAAACATATGAAAAGTAAGAAAGAAGATGATACCTAACTTCCGAGATATAATTATCCCAAGTGTAATAAATACAGAGGTTTGTCCTTTGAGACATTAAATATTCTAGAAGAAACAGTACTAAAAATTAGTTTTAGTGTACCCACTATTCGTCCAATTCTACCCTCTTCCATTTAAAGACGATAAAGAGCATCTTCAGATCATTTATGCCTCACAACAAGCAGAGTCTAGCGATCCACCACTGTCTGACCAACGGCGTTTCTCATCGTGCAGCAAACACATAGGTCTTTGTTTAATATACTAACAGGCAGACAAAAATTCCGTCTCAGGTCAAGAACTGAAAGTGTCAAACAATTACCTTTCCCTCTACAGACTGTCATTTGCCGAAAATCTTGTTTAGATATATACCGAATCATTCACTAATGATTGCAGGTATTGTGCCTGATGCAAGTTATTGATACATCAGTTACAGCACACTAAGAAGATGTAATGTATAAATAATTTCACTGGTTTCCAGCTGAGGCACGTAATCAGCAGATAGTTGCAGCATAGGCCTCTTTGTCAACACCAGTTCACTTCTTAGACCGCTTACTGTCTTGAGGTCATTGTAATTGTGGTTACACTTACCATAAAGGTGATAGCATTGCTAACCTAAAGTTTGCTGCTGAAATACGTTGTATGGAACTTCTCGCCTTCAGAGAGACAAACAGAATGTTTGTTTAGATATTCGGTAGGGAATCATACAGACGTAATAAATTAACACCATGATCTCACTATGTGTGCCAATGTACAGTGACATCATAGAATTTATGTCTTAGCCTGTATGTTTCTAATAACTTGGTGGTCTGTTAACAGCCGTGCTATTGCCATGTACCTCATCTCAAAGTACGTGAAGGATGACTCTCTCTACCCGAAGGATGTAAACAAATGTGTCCTTGTCCATCAGAGGCTGTTTTTTGATCAAGATTTGTACAACAGAATTTTCAGTGTTGCCCTAAGTATTACATTTTTGCCTTTCATACAAAAAACTGAATCATATTCTATTTTTGTTTAGTATCGTCAAAATGAGGAAAGGAGTAATAACATACTTTTATTTTTAGTTCCATGGTTTCCTTTCGATAAATGACCATAATTTTAAAAAATTGCCCAAATTCTGTGGCCAAATATCTCTCCTTTATTTTCATGTGACTGGATTCGAACCAGCTGCCCATCTTCAGATCATTTATTACAGCTGCAGAGTAACCTGTCGAATGTGGAACTGAATGTTCACTGTCAAGTTAGCAACCGATACAACAATCGCCTCTCTGTGAACATGCGCAATCTGGTTCATGCTAAGCATTTTAGGCTGGCTTACACGAAGTCACGTGACGCGCACAAATCACGGGTAATCTATTTTGAGCAAAGACTCGAAAAACGGGCTTCATCGGAACACGGCCTCATGCCCCCTCCTGCTTGCTGGAAGTCGATAAGTCACTAGGTTCACTTGTTCAAGTCTCGGCCTTTAGTTGGTGCAGTGCAGGTTTCATAATTGATCTCAGGAATACTTTAGACGTATTCATTTCGTAGTAGCGGTGGGGCACAACCTAATTAAAGTTGTAGTTTGTTCGCATTGTTTGTTTTGCACTACTGATCTTTAAGATTGAATCGACTCTGCATGAAAAAAGGAAGTTGTATTAGAAGAAAAGGGCTCATATTGAATTTCCTCATTAAGTATTAGTTTTTTTAAACTTAGATTTTTCCTTGTGAAAAAAAAAAAACAAATTTCCCCTTGAACCACTCGCATTTCAGAAGAATGATGTCTTATCGCATGTGATTATTTTGTGCGACAACATACTTGCTATGCTGTAAGCACAGTAATTATCTCATTATTTGGATTATTTAACACGTCTTTGATTGCAATTTTAATAGTTTCGGTTACGTGGTTGATTGCGTGGACATGATGTGTAAAGTAAATGGTACATTATTGATGCATTTCCACTTTCTCTATCTCATTTTGTGTACCTTCAGTTTCTTTTTATGTCTTGTTCTTTTTAGAATCCACGTTCTTACTATCTCGTTGCATTTCCTGAGATCTGCATTTACGTTAATTTCCTGTCAACAGCGGCCAAAATTTTATGGCGAACAGGTGGATACCGGCAGCATCGATAAAGTAAATGACGGTCTGGAAACTTTAAACCGAATGCTGGGTGGCAAACAGTGGCTGGCAGGAGACAACATCACGCTTGCTGATTATGCTGTCGCCAATTCTTTGTCGGCATTAGAGGTAACGTAAAGATATCAATTCAACTTTTAAAAAGTTAAAAACATACGAACAACCTATTATTAAAGACGTATCTGACGCCATAGGGAAGAGAGTGAAGACCAACACATAAAGATCATAGTTGTGTACTGCTGTCTCCAAAAGCCTAAGTTTTGCTGTCTTCATTAAAGACGTAGCTGACACCATAGGGAAGAACCAGCAGAAACGGAACATCGCCGTAGTGTACAAACCTACATGAGAGATACGTATCTTAGGTCGGCCACGAAACATCGAAAATCACTGCAACGAGCAATAGTTTACAGAATACCACGCGGTTACGGAGACCACGTGCTAGGTTGTGGACGCACACATGCACCATGGGAGTGATTACCCTTGGTCACTCTCAGCTTCTTGACAGGTGATGAAGCACCAAGTGTGACTGACTATTTTAGTGACTGTTACAAGTTGTTGTCTAATATCCTCTGGCAGCTTGAAGTTAATAAATGTGGCCAGATCTTCAGGTTTAAACGGATCGTTGACATACCGATTCAATTCGCAGTATTAAAGTTAGAAGTCCGTTAAACTCTTGTCGCTATTCCTTGTGAAAGCCTACTCCTGCAATGTCTCATGGTGGATGATGTTCTGTGTGGAAGCTTCTCCTGTAATTTCTTTATTGATTGGCAGAGTTCACTTGGCTCCAACAGAGCACACTTTCATATAATCTACATACAACGTAGCTATTTTTCCTTCTCTCATTCCAGTTGATGGAAAAAGCCAGGTACATTTTTCCCATGGCTATGTGGATGTGGTACGCTCACCTTGCTGAATCATTTGCGCCTTCACGCTCGGGCTTCTTACTTCCGTAATTATTTGAGAAGACGACGATCGCTAGTATGATCTGTCTGGGACGCTCAGTTATTTCTCGATCCTTTTCGACTGTTTCACCAACCCTTCTCCTTTAGTGGGCTGTATTTTCGCCCACTTCATTTGATATTGCTTTTTCCATTACCGGAATTCCTTTAGTCTCTTGTGTTGCAAGCTCCATACAGGTTGTTTGCAAGCCAGAGTTGGCTATCGTCACCTCATTTCACAGCTCTGTTGGATTCCATTCTGTTTCCTTAAACTCTAACTCTGACGCTGCAATGCAGTCCATTTTTTTCTAGCAGTTCAGTAGGTAAACCGACCAGTTCGTGTTCAACTACTGTTTGCGACCACCAACATCTGACACCGTTTGCCGAAACTCAAGCGATTGGTTCTGCAGTTTTCTTTCCATGTCAGCTAATCGTTGAGTCAGGGCTTGATCTCCCTCCAACTCCCCCTGTTCACGTATTACATTCTGTTCAGACAATTCCTTTTGTTTCTTTTACGCTAAGCTCATTCGGTACTATGATGTTCGGGAATAAATTCTCAAAAGTAAGTCTTTCATTTGATAGGACACCCTCTATATTACTGTTAATATTCTTCCATGAGGAAGATGTTGTGGATATCAAGTTACCTTCCGTGCAATGACTGCTATCCTGTTCCTCTTTGAGGTTTTCTACGGTATCACTCATATCTTTCTCGATAATAATTTCCCTTCCAGTTTTAAATTAACCGGGAGACTTCCAAAACGCACAACTATATGTTCCGGTGTTTTCTGGTTCCGATTATCTTCATACGATTTCCTCTGCAACGAGCACCTACAAAAAATTTTTCAAAAACTACATCCCCAGTGCTCAATACGTGCTGTTGTTGTTGCCTTCAGTCCGAAGACTGGTTTGATGCAGATCTTCTTGCTAGTCTACTTTTGAAGCCTCTTCATCTCCGAATCACTACTGCAACCTACATCTTTCTGATTCTGCTAACTGTATTAATCTCTTGGTGTCCCTCCAGGATTTTGTCTCCACCCTCACTCTTCCTTCCAATACTAAATAGTGATCCCTTAATGACCCAGAATGTGTCCTATCAACAGATGCCTTCTTTTAGTCAAGTTGTACCACGAATTTCTCTTCTCATCGTTTCTCTCCTTATTATTTACGAAATCTACTCATCTAATTTTCAGCATTTTTCTGTAGCATCACATTTCAAAAGCACACAAATACCATCGGAAAATCTATATTCAATTTAACAAATTTCTTCTTTTAAGAAACGCATTTTTTGCCTTCGCGAGTCTAGATTTTTATCCTCTCTGCTCTTGTCATCATCGGATATTTTACTGCCCAAATAGCAAAACTCATCTACCACTTCAAGTAACTCGTCTTCTTATCTAATTTCCTCGGCATCTCTTGATTTAATTCGACTGCATTCCTAAATGGTTGTTTTGCTTTTGTTGATGTTCATGCCGTTCAGCTGCTCCTCCAAGTCCTTTGCCGTCTCTGGCGGAGTAACAGCGTCAACGGCGAGCCTCAAAGTTTTTATTTCTTCTAGCTGAACTTTAATTCCTACTCTAAATTTTTCTTTGGTTTTCTTTACTGAATCTTAAACTTACAACAAATACTCACCCACAACAGTCACACATCCCTGTAACAAATGCCTCCCAGTAACATAAAGTCAAAATTTTTCTTTTAAAAAGTGAGGATGACAAGTCACAGTTACATAACAGTCCCTTCGAAACAAACATGTGTAATAAGACACTCACAACAACTTCATACAATTAAACGTATCTATAATTACTTGTTGAAATGGCTCATATTCTAAACGCTTTGGTCTTCTTACTAAATCTCTGTATATTTTTCTACCATAATTCCCTTTTAAGTTGATTTAGCCCTGCATATGTAACATCACATACTCCATACAGGGTGCCGTGTATTACATATGAGTGTTGCTCCTTTTAGTTCACGTACGGTAATTCTGACAGGGTCGTTACGTGCGATGGTATAAGGCTTCTAGATTAGGGATTTAAAACGGTGTTGTATTGTGCTTGCGCATGCCGATTCCGAGCACTGAAGAATACAGCAGACTTATCTACTTCCTACGGCT
Organism: Schistocerca americana; assembly: GCF_021461395.2. NCBI lineage: Eukaryota > Metazoa > Arthropoda > Insecta > Orthoptera > Acrididae > Schistocerca > Schistocerca americana. The sequence goes on along the minus strand of NC_060120.1, from coordinate 873,754,599 downwards.
CCTGCACAATCAATACCCATGTTTACGTCCGTCTGCGCCCAACATTCTGCATACCTCATGTGTTAAAACATCAGCAGGATGTGTTCCTATTCAAAATATTTTGTACTCACTCCCCTCTACAAGCCCTAGAAGTTTGTAACGGGAATTTCTGAACACCCTGTACGCATTATTAAGTTTGTGCGGAACCCTCAGTGCTCGAGTCTTACACGCATTTTTTTTTAGACAACATAGTTGTATGTAGATAAACAGCGATTAATTTACTTATAATCAATTATTCAAAATGACAGTCACAATCGCATTATTTATTTTGCCGCCAACCGGTTTCAACCCGCGATGGGGTCATCTTCAGGGCAATTTACACCATTTGGTCGCTCGCTGGAGTCGTCACACTGCCTGTGCACGGTTGGTAACTATGCTTAAGCAGGGTGACGACTCCAGCGAGCGACCAAATGGTGTAAAATGCCCTGAAGACGACCCCATCGCGCGGTCAAACCGGTTGGCGGCAAAATAAATAATGCAATTGTAACTGTCATTTTGAATAATTGACTACACGCACATGGCCAAATTTTTACACTTGTCACACCCCACCGGACAATAGCCTTTATTTGTTACTTTTCGGATGCCCTATTTATACAATGAAGCGCCAGAAAAGCTGGTATACTCATGCTTATTAAAACAAAGAGATATGCAAACAGGCAGGATAGGTGCTGCGGTCGGAACGCCTGTATAGGACCACAAGAGTCTGGCGTAGTTGTTAGATCGGTTACCGCTGGTCCAATGGCAGGTTAACAAGTTTTAGTGAGTTTGAACGTGGGGTTATAGTCGTCCCACGAGTGATGGGACACAGCACCTCGGAGATAGCTGTGAAGTGGGCATTTTCCCGTACGGCCATTTCACGAGTGGGAATATCAGGAATCCGGTAAAACTTCAAATCTCATACATCGCTGGGGCGGGAAAAAGATCCTGCAAGAACGGAATCAACGACGACTGAAGAGAATCATCCAATGTGACAAAAGTGCAACAATGCCGCAAATTGCTGCAGATTTCAATGATGGGCCATCAACGAGTGACAGCGTGCGAACCATTCAGCGAAACATCATCGATATGGGCTTTCGGGGCCCAAGGACCACTCGTGTATTCTTGATGACTACATGACACAAACCTTTACGCCTGGTCTGGGCCTGTCAACACTAAAACTGGACTGTTGATTTCTGGAAACATGTTGCCTGGTCGAACGAGCTTCGTATCAAATTGTATCGAGCAGATGGATATGTACAGGTGTGGAGACGTCCCCATGAATCCGTGGACAATGCATATTAGGAAGGGACTGTTCAAGGTGGTGGAGGCTCGGTCGTGATGTGGAGCGTGTGCAGTTGGAGAGATATGGAATCCCTGATACGTCTAGATACGACTCTGACAGGTGACACGTACGTAAGCATCCTATATGATCACCTGCGTCCATTCATGTCCATTGTGGCATTCCGACGGACTTTAGCGAGTCAACCAGGACAATGCGACACCCAGAATGCTCCAGGAACACTCTTATGAGTTTAAACACTTCCGATGGTCACCAAAATGCCCAGACATGAACATTATGGAGCATAGCTGGGAGACCTTGCAACGCGTTGTTCAGGAGACATCTCCACCCCTCGAACTCATACTAATTTATGGGCAGCCCTGCAGGATTCATAGTGTCAGTTCCCTCCAGCACTACTTGAAATATTAGTCGAGTCCATCCCACTTCGTGTTGCGGTACTTCTGCATGCTCTCGGAGGCCCTACACGATATTTGTTGGGCTCTTCAGTGTATGTTACACTAATTGTCTGCACTGAAATGGTAAGGTCACGAATTATTTCTGGATATGGAAAACCAATACCAGTGGAGCACGGTAACTCATACACAACACTTCACTCATGTTGTGCATCACTGTAAATAAACCTAATCACCAGCTCATGGTTGCCAAGGCAGAAGACTTGCGCGTCCGCCGCTCACGACTGCCCAGGACGAAGTGCTTCGTTCCGGTCGGTACCCACCTCACAATGGCTCGCGCAGCGATTGTTAGTGCGATTCATTTATGGACCGTTACCTCCTTTCACGCTGTTTCAGCTTTTAATGTGATTTTTTAGTAATTGGGGCTCTGAAATAGAAACCAATATTTGCAGACGACATTAGGGGAGATCGACGTCCATTGCCTGTACTTCCTTTACCTATACGTCTCGAATTTAGGTATCAATTTGTATGTTAACAAGGACACACACAGTTTAAATGGAAGGTGTGATTCGCTAGCTCAGTTTTTGCTGGGATCCAGTATCTTTAGGCACGCAAGGCTGGTTGGATCGCTGCCTCTCACCCAAAGAAGATCGACGGCTGAACCTGTTGCCACCCTTTCGGCGAAATCCGTCGCGTCGCATTCCTCCTGCCCACTCACGAAGGGCTGTGGTGTCGTCTGAAAGTCAGGCAAACTTGCTGGCCTTTTTTCCACTTCTGCATCCGTCTTCACGTCATTTTTGTGCGCCATCACAAAAAAATGGCTCTGAACACTATGCGACTTAACTTCTCAGGTCATCAGTCGCCTAGAACTTAGAACTAATTAAACCTAGCTAACCTAAGGACATCACACACATCCATGCCCGAGGCAGGATTCGAACCTGCGACCGTAGCGGTCGCTCGGTTCCAGACTGTAGCGCCTAGAACCGCACGGCCACTCCGGCCGGCGCGCCATCACAGTAACTGACATTAAACTTGCTGTTTCCTTTGATATTTGCTCCGTCCCATTACACCATCAATTACTACGACGTGCGAGTTGTCAGACAGGAAATCACCAATCCAATCATACAGTCCATAGGTGAGAAGCTTGATTAGAAGCTGTTTTTAAGTATCGGTGTCTTAAGCCTTCTGGCAATCTCGAAACATGGAAACAACTTGAGAGTCTTTACCACAATTATTTTGTGTTGTTGATAACATATGCGTTTTATTTAACCTCTGTATTATAACACACAACAAACAAAAATATAGGCACGATGTGCAAACATGCTAATTCTTCCCTGTATTCGTTACCAAATGTAATCTGTTGTACGTTTTTCTGTAATGCACGCTTAGGTCAAATTTATAAGTGCTGCAGATTAATGGTAAAGGCATCTTTATGTATAAGTGGCGTTCAAAAAGAAATGAGCCGCAGGCATAATTACAGAAACCAGTACCTGTATGTCAGAAGTATTGATCCTGGCGGTGAAGGGATGTCATAAAATTCCCACAGCTGCAATGTTAACCAGTTCCGCACGTACAGCTGGACGTCGTCGTCCGACCTGAATCGTTTGCCCCTAAGAGCATTTTTAAGGCGACCAAAAATGGCGTAAGCACCGGGAGAGTGGTCCAGACTGTGTGGCGGGTGGCCGAGAACCTCCCATTTGAATTTGTGCAGGAGTGCAGCGACTCTGTTGGGCGCATGAGGCTTTGTATTGTCCTGAAGCAGAATGACCCCAAGAGGGAGATTGCCTGGTCGTTTTAACTTGATCGCTTGGCGATGGGTGGTCAAGGATTGCGAGTAATGGTGGGCATTCATTGTTGCCCCGTGCTGCAGGAAGTGAATCAGAAGGGGGTCACCTTGGTCAAAGAAGAATGTCAGCGTAACCTTCCCCACACACTTGTCATCAGCTAACGGCCCCAGCCCTTCGCTGAAGCGCTTGTGCTACGCCGTACAGTTGTGACATTCGACAATGAATCTCCGTTCCTCCTAGTCCTTCCTCTGTAGCAAAGCGAACTATATCTTTTTGTTCTTCTTTTGACGCCTCCGTTTCACTGTTTGCAGTGCGTCTGGAAAAGTTGAACGTTGATGCATGCTGCTGCTAGCTCTGTATAGACACGTGACGTGCACGCGTGCCCTCAAGGGACGGGCTGTGAACTTCCACGCTCTGGTCGGAACCACACCTCGTTACACACTCCAAGATGTTACCCCCCCTGTCACCGGTTTGCGCATTCCAGACTCCAGCTCGTTTCTTTTTGAACGGTCCTTATAGTACTACATGAACTAATCGATGGCGTGCTCCGTAATGTTTGTTACACTGAATAACGTACTACTAAAATGAAGAACTCTTTAAAAATCTATGAATATAATGAAAATACTGATACTTTCTATGCGAAAGATGGAACATGTGTGGGATGGAATTATTAGAATCTCAGTGCACTAAAAGGCACGTTTGTATATTACAAACAGGCACGCAGCTCTGAAAGCTACTACAGAAAAATAATAATGTTATGGGGGAACAGCTGGACTGGGGGAGTTACCGTAGAGGTGAAGTCTTCTTCAGTCAGATAAGACAATGTGAAATTATTCATCAGTGTAGCTACGTGTGAATGTGTGTAGCAGTAAAGAGATGGTATAACTGTTTATTTATTTCCAGTAGAGATAAAATTACGTTGGAAAGAATATACACAAATTCTTTATTTATTCTTGTTAAGTGTCGAGAATGATGACCAGATACCGGTACAGCCACAGTTTTGAGAAAATCAGATAAAACAGATTTGTTTACAGAAAAGTCGTTGTTCTGCTGTCCAACGTGATCCAAGTCCAGTCGTTCAATAAGTTGCTAGCCACTCAGAATGGTGGAATAAAATTCTTTGTTTTCTTCGCTAAGGAATTCAAGTGTAATATGGAAGTCCATTTTATTTGTGCCACTCAAAGGTACTGAAAAATAGAAGCACGAAAATCCTGCTGGTCTTACTTGATAGACAATTATTCCTCGTTTCCGAATAAACTGCTCCTCCACCTGAATGAGTTTATTACAAATCTCTTGTATTAAACGACTCCATAATCCTCTGTTCTGGTCCAAGCTTTGAAACCTGGATAACAACAAGCTTTGAGGTGCCTATATATTTTCTCGAGGCACTGTCAAAACTGAAGCTTTTGAAACGTCCCCTTAGAAAAATTATATAATTACTGTGCTGGTAAACCCCTTATGTTATTTGATTTTCAAACAGCTGAGCAGAACTGAACGTAATCAGACATTTCGCTCTTTACTTATTCTGATCAACATTAAACTGACACACAATATTTTTTGCGCAACGCAATCTGACTTTCAAAAATCCCAACAAAAGAATGGCCCTGACTAACAATAACCTATACCTTTCATGAATCACTTACCTCACAAAAATCTTCGTTACTCGAACTACTGCAATACAGCGAGCGTCGCTACTGCCAGCTAAATAAAAGATTCTAACTACTGAAGGCACTAACTACTGATAGGCATAGTTAGCAAATGAAAGATATTGATAGAGAACAATCAATGTATTTTCCTTAATAGTGTTCAAAAGTCATATATCAGTTCATGACATCCAGTCTTACAAATTTACTGTCTCTAATGGACACACGTCCAGATCATCCGCTCTCAAAACTCTGCAATCTCTCTCCCCACATCCACCACTGCTGGCGGCTCACCTCCAACGGCGCAACGCTACGCGCTGTTAACAGCCAACTGCCCAACACTACAACAGCGAATATTACAACAATGCCAACCAGCCACAGACTGCACACAGCACAGCCAGTGAGTTTCATACAGAGCGCTACGTGGCGTTACCAATATAAAAACCTAAACAGCCTATTTACACTTTCTCTTGCCATATATATGAAGATTTGCAGTAGTGAATACATGTTTAAGGTCTTCCGATTTCTGAAATTTAGAATGTTTGGGACGTTTCCTGATTGGCATAAAATCATAACCTAAGTCAGAGGAGCTATGTCCAGATACAGGGAACTTACATGGCGTCAACTGTACCATTAGCGACTTGGAAGTTATGAGCTTGCACAGCGAATCTGGCAGAAGGATTATGAAACTTATTACTTCCGGCGGAACAATTAAATGCGTTTGATACAATGGCTCTTTGGAGTATTATCGCAGTGCCGTAATTACCTGTTCAGTTTATGTGAAGGTCTGCAGCGGCCTGCCGAAAGAGTCATGTTTTTCAGTATATGTTTACCGGTTAAAAATGGTTTGGACGACACACGGGATCATGTATGTCTAAATAAAAATGTATTATGCCAAACAAATATCGACAGAGAACTTAAACTTCAATTTTTAGACTCAGGGACTACTAGATGATATTAATCAGGAGAATTTTTTAATTACATTAATTAATTTCAAGCAATTAAATCTTTTCCAGGGACAATTTTCACTCTGCAACAGAGTGTGCGCTGATTTCAATCAAGTGCTCTGGCGACTGAGCTATCCAAGCACGAGTTCCGGCTAGCAGTCAGAAATTCACGTCCTCCAGTACCTCAACTCCTGCCTTCCAAACTTCACGGAAGTTCTCCTGCATAGCCGGCCAGAGTGGCCGAGCGGTTCTAGGCGCTACAGTCTGGAACCGCATGACCGCTACGGTCGCAGGTTCGAATCCTGCCTCGGGCATGGATGTGTGTGATGTCCTTAGGTTAGTAAGGTTTAAGCAGTTTTAAGTTCTAGGGGACTGATGACCTCAGCAGTTAAGTCCCATAGTGCTCAGAGCCATTTGAACCATTTGATTTCTCCTGCATACCTTGCAGGACTAACACCACTGGAGGAAAGGATACTGCGGACACGTGGCTTCGCCACAGCCTGGTACGCGTTCTGTTCATACTGCTGTGGTAAATGTGCTCCAAGCGTGGGACGATATGTAGATGAATGGTGAACCCCTACCACCAGAACTCCTTAACAACCTTGTGGGAGCACGTTGCAGAACATACATTGTCGTCCATGGTGATCACACACTCTATTTTGATCCATGTCCCGCCTTTTGTATTGTCCACTAGACCATCATAAATCGCGGTGAATTCGGTGTAATACTACCAGTGCCAAAGTCGTCGGAATACCACTGTTTACTTTGGTAATTCTCTCCAAGGAGTGCACTTTAAGCTGTACGCTAGATCAACAGTGGAGTCAATGTGTATTTTGCAGTGTTATCGAACACATTTTTACGATGTTTGATAAATTTGAAGCGTAGTATTAATGTGTGGTACGGACAGCACATGTTGGTGTTGCCAATAGATGGTGACAGACATTTTGTGCTCGAAGACAAAATTACAACTCCAGCATCAGCATATTATAATGTTTGGAATTATCACCAGGAGATGGCAAACGTTATGTAAAGTGAATACCCAAGCGTTGAGTTGCTATAATGTTTGGGTGACTTTGAAAGCATAGCAAACATCGTTTCTTAGCTATATGGATGTGTCTCAATACTGTTTAGTATGACGTTTCATCGAAGTGTCATGTACTTTCCACTGAGTGACAGCAGAATATGAGTACCTTTGAACTGCTAAGCGATGTTAATACCCTAGCACATGATCACTATAATGTTTAGCTGACTTTCCTGTCAGTTTTACAGACGAGTTCTTTTGATGAATTTACACTTGGAAATGCCATTGATTACTGAGGAAATGTTCCATATCGAACATCATGGCTAATTCCCGTGGTATCAGTGATCTTGTTCTAGGCTACATGGTACCGGTGCCTCGAGAATGTGGCCGCTGTCAGTTCAAGTTTTAAGTTAAATCAGAGGTAGTATTCATATGTGTTTTGCAGTCTTATAGAATTCTTATGTATTTTATTGAATTTATGTATGGTATTAATGCGTGGTGCAGAGATCAAACTACACTCACCTACTAACCTGTAATTTTTTTCAGTTTTGTTAGGAAGTGAGCTGAGTGTATTTTAATAAGTTACATAGAAAACAAAGATATCGAAAAATTTTATTTGAAGGTCCATTCAGGTTTCAGACTCTGGAGTGGATACTGAACTTTGGTCATCAACGAGTCCTGCTTAACCTGTAAGTCTTACAAAGAGTGCCATTATGCAAACTATGTAAGCTTTTTTAACATTACACAACAATTCATTTACTACAATAGTGCCGTGTGTTTCTTGCTCGAAATCTGATAAATTTTGAGAAATAAGTCTGATTTTTGTTCGTGTTCAGAGATTTGTAATCCCACTTGCGTATTACGATAAGCAACTTCTGTGTGTGTGTGTGTGTGTGTGTGTGTGTGTATGTGTGTGTGTGTCTGTGTGTCTGTGTGTGTGTGTGTGTTTGTAAGGAAAGTGGTTACTTACTATATAAATAACTTCATTTCGGTGGCAATGACTGTATGTATTCGAGTTATATATCATCCATTTCTCCCATCTCCCCTAGGCGCATTACTTACCCTCACAGAGCAAGAGTTGCGAACATGGAACACATGCAGGGGCATTGTCGAATGTGATAGTTTTGGTGTGTCAAGTGTTATGGTGTGGGAAGACATAATGGGGCATTGGTGTACTGGCCTCCAAACCTTTGAATACGGTACACTCACTGAGGAAGCTTATCGTGGCACTGCAGTTCTATGTGCGTCATTCCAGAGATTCATCTCTATGGATGACAATACGTGACCACGTCGAACTGCGAAGGTTGAGGGGCTCTTGGAACTAGAGGATACTCGATGAATGGACTGGCCTGACTGTCCCCCAACTTAAATCCCATCGAGTACGTGTGAGATGCTTGGGGAGATGTACTACAGTACGTAAGCATACACCAACGACAATCCAACATTTGTCAACTCCTGCGGTGAAGGAATAGAACCCCCTACCACCAGAACTCCTTAACAACCTTGTGGGAGCACGTTGCAGAACATACATTGTCGTCCATGGTGATCACACACTCTATTTTGATCCATGTCCCGCCTTTTGTATTGTCCACTAGACCATCATAAATCGCGGTGAATTCGGTGTAATATTGTCTTTGAACAAAAGTGTACTTTTGTGTTCGCTTTATTGCGTATTACTTTCAGTTATCTTCTGTACTATACTGTAGCAGTTCGTAGTATGTATGGCCCAAGTTCATGGGGATATGTTACTTGGCAGTTACACATCATACAAAAGTTATTTTCGTCCTTAAGTTTTGTACACCAGTGAAGTTATACAACAATGTGTTTTTATGGATTGCGAAGTGCAAAATCTTATATTATACATTTATGAACCTTTAAAGGAAGTTTGCTATTCCTTACATCATTTTACAACCTTATCAAGATATGACTGACTACTTGTGGAGGCACTACTATCTCACTATAGATGACTGCGTCCTTTATAAAAAGTATATGGCTACTACTAATATTGTCTATCACGTCATTGTCTAATATACAGCATAAAAAGCACAGGGTTACGTCATATGTCAATAACACACCAACCTAGATAACACACTCCATACTCCCTATGTAGAAATCGTCAAACCTGTCACAAATTCCGTACGATATCCCATACGATCGTACTTCGATAATAGGTGGTGTTGAGTCACATGCTTTTCGGAACAGAAGAAATATTTTACCTAACTTTCACTGTCCATGGTTTTTAGGATATCAAGTAAGAAAACACAAGTCCTTCAGTCAACCAGTTGTGTGTGTTGCTGATATTAAAAGCCGTAGTCATGTCTGGGGATATCAGGAAGAAGACAGTAAAGGAGCTATTCTAAATGAATGGATGGATATATACAATTTCCGGCCTACGTACACGCTAAATGTACAGGAACGTTTCGATCTGGTCGGTGGCTAAAGGACTATTGTCCTAATTTGGCATCATATCTAAGTCTTTAAATAAAGACAAGACACAACGATAGTTCATAAATTCTTTCCCACACGGCCAGCATAGGTCAGTCATAACTCACTTTGGCACTGAAATTCCATTATTCACGTCATGATGGAATTTTCAACTTGCGGACAGGGAATTGTCTCAAAACGGTCTTGATAGAACTGTTCAGTGGATTCACCAGCTGTTTCCAATTATGATTGTGGATGCGATTAAATCTAATGTCAGGAAAGATATTCCTCGTAGGTTTCAGAAAAAGTAGATCCTTGGATGGTCACAAGAATGTAATGAGTTACAAGATAAATATCAAGAATCTCACAATGACGCAGCAGCTGATAACTCCTTGAGAGCTCTCAATAAGAACAGAAGAGAAAAATGGCGTAAAACAATGTGAAGAGCCAACTTCGTACACTGTTGTCGGAAAGCATCGAATTTTATAAGAAAACTTGCTATAGACCCATGGTTGTCACATATAGTCACACACACAAATCCTAATTATGTTGCACCTGGCAGCAGAAAAAGATTTTTCAAAAACAAATCCAAAGCAATGACTAATGATTTCTTGCTTATATATAGTGTACTATAATACCGTTGAGGATTTCCTTTAGTGTGTCTGTTCAGGTACAGATCGTTCGTTAGCTACTCAGGATTTGTCAAAGTAGTTGAAGCTGAAAGCATCATTGTACTTTTTGTAGCGCGTTAGAAAGTTCTTCCTGTTTGGACTATGTCAAATACAGGATAACTGTTATGCTGTAATATATATATTCCACTACATTCTGTAATTGGCATTTTTATGTTTACTGTCTTAGGCAGGTGATGTCCAAATTCGTTGTTTGAGAAGAAAGATATTTTGTAATGATGTTCGTAATTAAGTTAGCAGTATTTTGTGATGCTTTGTGTGAGTAGGGGATGCTTGTAAAAATTTGTGTTGTGTTAGTTGATTTTCCTGTAGTGTTTCTGTTACTAATGTTACCCCATATCTCTTGGACATTTTGTCAGTCGATTTACTGGGTACTCATTGCAACGGTTTTGATTTTGTCGATATCTTACGTTAGTGCTTTCAGTTTTAACGGTTTTCAAGGTTCAGCATATATCAAAATTCAGCATACTTGTGTGTTTTGATAGTGTGATTATTTGTGTAATCTGGTATTAGTATAGGTTCATGTCCAGTAGAAACAACATTTGTGTTCCTGTTGCACGTTAATAGTTGTCAAGTCTAAGACATTTATAGAAGGCATTGTCTCATGTTCTATTGTAAAGTTAATTTTATTATGAAGTGAACTGTATACTGTAAGAAGTTCATCAAGTTGATCTGTTGTGCCATAAAGCAGGAGAAGAGTATCATCAATATATCCCCTGTAATAACGTATTTTTCAGAAAATTTATTTTTACCATTAATAATTTTTTCTCTAAGTGGTCCAATAATAAATCAGTCTGTTAGCTTGAGATGTTACCTATAGCTAAGATTTCTTTCTGTTGGTAGATCTAACGATAAAATGAGAAATTGTTATGGGACAGCATCAGTTTAGGTAACTGAGCAAGTTAGTTTTTTGTTTAACAAATTTCCTCCGTAATAATGTCAGTTATTGCATTGAAAGTTAATTGTGAACAAATTAACAATATCATCATATGTGGCAAATCTTGTTGTCATGGAATATTTATATCTTATGCATGTTAGCCCTTGTATATATTTTATTGAGTATTTGGATTTGAATGTGTAAAATATTGTAAGGATATTATTTAATAGTTGGGAAAGTTTTTATGATGCTCTGTTCTCAGTAAAATAATGAGCATAAGTTGTGAGTAACGTTTGTGGAGCTTCGATGTCCTGAGTTTGGGATTGCTAGGTTCATTAATGTGAATTTTTAAATATAACAATGGACTTCTTCATAGGAATATGCTCCAATAAATTCTGCATAGAGTTCTTGCTGCATCAAATTTGTGCCCAGTCTCAAAACTTCAGGAAATTCCTCTGTTGATATGATCAGGTGATTTCAGTAACCCATTAGGAATTTTATTTGCTTGGCTTAACTATGCCATGCAGTCATCACAACGTGACAGAAGTTCCATAGGGTATCAGAAATTATGTTGATGTCTACAACTGAAGAACATAGTAATGCCACTTTAATTATATGGTAGATTACGCAGCTGCTTTCTCTGTTTGTTTCCTTCATCAAGTGTCCATTGCCATGCACACTAAGGGGTAGCAACTACCATGGCTGATGTTGGACTTTCACATTGAGCTACAACTCAAAAAGAAAGAAGAAGATAATAGAAACCTTTACCACACATATCTTCAGTTAACCAACATGCTACATCCATTAGAAATGAATTAGGTCAGCGCATATGTAACAGTCTTGTTAACAAGACTCGAGCTGCTCAGCTGACAAATATAAAAAAAACTCTATCCTTTCAAAAGCAATACTACTGTGTCAATAACAATGTAAGTACTAAAACAAAGAGTTTTCATAATAGACTCATAAACAGAAACAATATTAAATTTGCTAACACAGACAAACGTTGCTGAACAAAGGCCTTAAGCACAACATCAGACCAAAGCTCCTTCAACATAATGTAAAAATTTTCTCAGTAATCCTTAAGAAAGTTGAAGATATGGTGAATCTGAACCATAATGAAGAGACTGTCTTAGCACATAATACTAATGCAATTATCCTACAAGAAAAGAAACACATAAAACAATCTGCCAATACAGCCTCTAGTGAGAGTGCTAAAACAGTTGAAACATTAACTTGCTGAACATGATGATATTATTATTTAGACTTCTCTTCCACGAGTTGGACATTTTAACTGCACCATCGCAGTACATTCTTCATATTCTCTCATAATTTTAGTCATAAATAATCCATCACAATTTGAGAAGAATAGTGATAACCACATTTACATCATTAAATGAAAAGACGAACTTTATTACCCATTATTCAGCCATCTGTGGCTCAGGAAGGAGTTCAGTATGCAGCAACAAAATTTTTTGATTATTTACCCAGTACCATAAAATACCTGACAAGCTGTATAACAAGTTTTAAGTCTAACCTATTATCTCTCCTGGACAGCTCCTTCTATTTCATGGACAAATTACTATTTAAAGTTGGCTGCCTGTGATAAAAAGGAACTAGTTTTTCAGTGTAGCAGCATGAGTGAGACTAAAAAAAGCTTCACTAATGTTCACATTAATTATGTATCACTTATACCTGTAAACTGACTCATTTCACATCATTTCGATAAAACAATTGTTCAAATGACCTATGGAACAAGCAATTAGCTAACTAGCTGATAAATGAAACTCCACTGATGTCCTTTGTACAGATGACTACTATAAAACTCTTAAGTTGTTGTCAAAAACAACATTATTGAACTGAACGATGATCCAGCCACTGTGCCATGTATTGCGAAACAGTGATGCTTTCCAGCAGTGAAGTGGCATGTTCAAGATACGTTGCTGTGGTGCACTACACAAGATGTCACAAGCATAGTGTGTAAAGTGCTGCCAGGTGCCCGTCTGGTTGTTGTTGGGAGGCAGAGTAGTTTGGCAGAATGTGGACACCAATGAAAGTAGACACACCCTGGAGAAGTGGAGTGAGTTCCATGGTGCCGTGAACAGTGTGCAGGACCGAGCGAGGTGGCGCAGTGGTGAGCACACTGGACTCGCATTCAGGAGGACGACGGTTCAATCCTGCGTCCGGCCATTCTGATTTAGGTTTTCCATGATTTCCCTAAATCGCTCTAGGAAAATGCCGGGATGGTTCCTGCAAAAGGGCACGGCCGACTTCCTTCCCTGTCCTTCCCTAATCCGATGAGACTGATGACCTCGCTGTTTGGTCTCTTCCCCCAAACAACCCAAACCCAAACAGTGTACAGGTTGAAGGCAGTTGGGCCGCCATGGTCAATGTGGTGTATGGCCGACTGTTATGCAGTCATCATTGGGCTGTGGCAGTAGGCAGTGTTTTTCTTTTGCCATCCAGCAGAGATGGCAGCTGACATAAGGGGAGGATGGACAGAAGAGTGTTTCCACTACTGTGATGCACAGTAGAGCATAATAAATACTTGTGGTTTGGAGTATGCCTTAGTTTCACTTTCTGGGCACTGGTAGTTCTGAGTAGGCTTAATGATCAAAATATAGTGTGTCCTTCAAGTACCAGGATTACTGACTGTCAGCCTTGTATAGTTTCTTTGAAGTAAATAAACGTAATGAGGCTATGCCAAGTTTTGATTGCGTCATAATTCTATTGCAGTGTACTTGCATAGTGAGGCAAGGTGTCATTAGTGTGTCATTGTTTTTCTTGAGTTTCAACACTCAATAAACCCTTCAAACAACATTGTTTGTTCTGCACTTTCTTTTTGGATTTTTTAATAGTTACATAGCGATATAGAATGTACTGGCCTATCTGTTCTCTGTCCAGGATATAGTTCAGGTACTGGTGGTACTCTGCTGTACATTATTCCTTTCAGCTATTTGCTTGCTGCTATTGTGTTTTGTTGCACCTTTGAAAGGACATTTATATATATTACATATAAAAATATCACAGGATAAGATTTGTTGTATGTTCATATGTCTGTTTCTGGAGATATTGTTATTTTATTATTGTGGGATGAGTGATTATTTTTGGTTCCTTATGTCAGTTGTTATCTAAAGTTAATTGTCTGAAGGTGGTGAGTGCATGAGTTTGCTGAGTTCATTTACACAAACACTCTGACACTATAAGTTACTTAATAAAGCAAAAGTTTGTTCAAATTCCACATTAGGACAGCCTTCAGCAGAAGAATAACTGCACCCAAAACATAAAGTGACATCTGCCAAACTGAACTGCCTGACCAATAAAGTGAATATCTTGAAGGGGAGGACGCATCAAAATGAAACATCATGGCTTGAGAAGGTATGTGACACAAAATACTAGTAAAGAACTTAGCAGTATGAACTCAGTTGTTGGTATAACGAAGTGACCTCTCTGGCTTGGATACCTGCACAGATTTGGTTGGCAAACATGTATTTTCTTCTGAGACAGTCTGGACTATAATTTTGGTAACTGATCATTGACGTACTGGATTCTGGCATTGGAATAGTGCTGTCGTTGAATATGGTCCCACACAAGTTCTATTGGGAACAGACTTGTGGATCTTGCTGGTTATGGGAGTACCTCAACATCATTCAGTCATTCACAGAGACATGTGACATATGTAGAGAGCATAATTCTGTTGAAAAATGGCACCAAGGTACTACAGCATGAGAGATGAGACCACTGTCACATCCAAATGCTCCAAAAATCTAGATATTTTACAATTTGACCAACCAGCAAAATGGAGGCCCAAATTGAGATCACTTTCAAACAGTCAAGTGTTGATTGTGCTCTCTCATGTGAGTACCCACCTCCTCTGAATCATAGTGATTATTCATCAGCTGATGCTGTTCACACCACTTAAACAAGCTACAAGGCCTGTTAGTGAAACTAAACATGGACAGTACTTCTGCACTGTGGTGACCATTCTGTCTGTGACTGAGAATTATAATTCTAAAGATTTACTTATTCACTGATGACGTGTGTGATAACATAGTTACATTAAAATTTTACCATATCTTCTTGGTTGCTTCTCATTTTTGTCTCACAGTGTAATTCGTTTTGCAAATGACATCTATATATATAAATAACAATGTATTTTTTCATTTTAGAAATAACAACATCTGTGTATCTGCGGAAATGTGACATCTTTACATTTGGAAGTTTTTGAATTGTTTGAATTCTGCTTACAAATGTCTGAAACATCCGCTAAACCCACTGGGCAGAACAGGTGATTAGGATTGCGGAAAGGGTCAAATAAGGTTGGGTCATTTTCACCTTAAAACTGTAATTTATTGTAATTTAATAACACATTTACAACCAAAAGTGGTACATAGCCAAATTTTTACAACTACGTGTTTCAAACTCCAAATCTTTCACAGCTGAAGGCCTCTAAACAAGAAATCTTAGATAAACAAGGTAAATTTCAAGTGACTGAAAACAAGCAGTATATATATATATATATATATATATATATATATATATATATATATATATATATATATGTGTGTGTGTGTGTGTGTGTGTGTGTGTGTGTGTGTATGTATAAAAAATGGTTCAAATGGCTCTGAGCACTATGGGACTTAACATCTGAGGTCATCAGTCCCCTAGAAATTAGAACTACTTAAACCTAACTAACCTAAGGACGTCACACACATCCATGCCCGAGGCAGGATTCGAACCTGCGACCGTAGCAGTCGCTCGGTTCCAGACTGAAGCGCCTAGAACAGCACGGCCACCGCGGCCGGCTGTATACGTATCACAGCTAGGCTGAAAGCATAAAGGCAAGGGTGGATACATAAACATAAACAAGAGCCAATGGAAATGGCTGAAGGCCCACAATAAAGTTTTCAAGATTTTATAAGAAATTACTATAACATTTCAAAGGCAGAAGGCCGCAATGTTTAAGATTGAAAGATAATTTTAAGAATAAGGCTCCAAGGCTGAAGGCCCACAATTAATTTTCCAAAATTTAAAAAAATATAACCATAAGCCTTAAGTTCTAAGTAGCTGAAACCGGAATAAAAGGAGGACAACACAATGGCAATAACCTTTCAGTAAATATCCACTTGCGCAGAATTCAAACTTACTTACATAAAATGCAGTAATACCAAGAATATTTTTGTCATTGGCTATGATAGATTATAAACAGGCAATTAAACACCGGTGGGAAACACAGTAAAGGCAACAGCACTCAGAAGCCTCAAGGTGGTCTGTCTGCCCTCGTTCACTTGGGTGAGACAGGTGGTGAGCCCAACTACACTTGATCCATCAGAACCTAACGAAGGATCAACCACGGACCAACCGACAAACGACTTGCTTGCCACCAATCGGTACATGAGAATTCAAACACAAAATGTTACAGGCGTGATTATCCACAATTAAGTATGTATATGTATTAAGCTGTCAAAACTACACACCATGTTGGACAGCGACAACGGGTGAGGAAAGGACACTGCCTGAAATTACGTTAGTGGCCAGGGCAGGTAACTGAAACACTAACGGCCACAGGGCAGAAAATTCTGCTGGTGCACTTGAATTGTAGTCACCCAATATAGTTAATTCCACGGCATGGCGGCTAAATTTCAGCAATACAAACACTCGGTGTTGCTCACAGGAAAACCTCACCAACAGTGAACCACCGAAATGAACCATACAATGTGAATGGACGTGTCTTGATTACTTGAAACCACTACTCAACTTTGACGTCCTGGATCGATGAACCACGAAGCTCGTAGCGATCGGTCAGATCCACACACGCTCCGACACTGCGCAGGGACCGCCAGCTGACGCAGCGACTGCACCGCTCGGAGAGAGCTTCCCAGGTCCGCAGCAATCGACCGATTCCACTCAGACTGCCGACAACTTCTAAAATAGTCGTCAGTGGAAATAAGGCCAACTACACACACAACCTGACAAACACTTGCACGTAGACCTGAACGATACCCAACAGGAGCTAAGCAAGCATGAAGACAAATCGGGAGTCGATGCACACACACACAGCCGACTCATGAACGATTGACGAGCCAAAACGCGTCGTCCGGTAGGAAGACCAACCGATGATCCACTAAAACCGTTGCCCAGCACAAGTGATGCTTGGCGACAATGGTCTGGTGAACAATGTCGACGCAGACCTCACAGCTCCAACCCGACTGCACTAGTGCCGCATTACAGCTCCCCGACAGGCAGGTGCGGACTGCCTCCAGAACTAAATGTATCGATACGCACTGCTAACGCCGCTCACGGTCAGGCAAAGCAGCAACTCAAGTCACAGTAGTAATTTAAATTAACGTAGTGAGGTGGAAGTACATTAAAAAAAGGGTGAAAAATACATGATGGCGCGAACAAGAGCCACGCACGGCTCAATGTCCTGTGAGAGGATAAGTGTGCATCTGCATGTAAATGCCTGTAAATACTGTAGTAAAAGCAATGTAATCGCTGCTGGAAACAGTAAAGAACTTTTCATATTAGTCAGAGTTTTATAAAACTTCAATCATGATTCTGATAGAAGCATTTGTTAATAGACTATTCTTTAAATTATAAAGTGACCGATTAAAAAATTAGAAGTTCTGATACGAAATACTACAACTTATCGCCAGAAGTTTAGTTCAATAGGTATTTTATTCGTATGCAGATTAACACTGATAACTAATCAGAGTGTCTTTCACAAAAAAAGAAAAAACTACACATAATACTCTATAGGAATAGGGAATATCGATTGTCTTAGGCAATGAGCCCTCATTAACGAACTTTTTCACATACAATTAGTAAAGTTTTAATCATTCAGCTTCCCACAAAGCCAGGACTCTCAATAAGATTAAAAATGATGTCTGTTATGATTGGACGCCAAATTAACAGCGTGCCATTGACTTTTTAAAACAATGCCCAAATCAGCACTTTTACCGACCACCGACGATGGACAAATCCCCTGATGTCTCAAATCGTAGCATAGAAGCTGTACTGTTCCATAAACAGCCAGTTGGGTATCCTTAGAAATCCGCGACTTGTGCCCAAGGAAATTACTGTCATATTGAAACGAAGGTATTGTTATCATCTCAGGTGTAAAAAAATTTGTATCTTCTTTGAACGAAGTAAAGTTCCCTTACTGATAGATCACAAACATCTGAGGGCAATTTTTTACCGGTACCAAAGCCAAAACAACCAACATTATAACACCTAACTGCAGCCACTTTATCACACTTACCTACAGGCTCTAAGTAGAGTAAAGACATCTACGAGGTCATACCTCTTTTTACAATTTTACAATCTTCTTTTGACAGAAAAAGGCGTGGCTCAAGTATTTCCAAGAGCAACCATCTCTTGGATGGTTGGAGAACTCAGCATTTATTGCGCAATCGGTCATCTGGATTGTGCAGAGTGCGGATGGATATAAATGGATCATAATTCACTATGCCAGTTCATCTTGAGCATATTTCAAGACGATCGTTGGGAGTAACGGTGACGTTACATTATGTCTAAAATTTGGTATAATTGGAGATGTCAAGGAAGCAGTCCACACCTGTAGCAGATGTATCTCTTGCAAGGGTACTATTACAGATATTTTTACTAAAGAATGATTATAGCTGCTCTGTTCTGGTGTCTGTGGTGTCGCAGTGTGCTAGAATATTAAGGGTTCTACTGTTTCATGCCAAAGTAGACTGCCTGCTCTTTCGTGACGTCGGAGTTAGACTTTCAGTCATTAAACGTCAAGGGGAGAGTTGGGTGTGGTCAAGCCGTGGGCTAGAAGTAATGACAAAGGGTTAATTCTGAAAAAAATTTACACTTCTGGGAAAACAGTAGTACACCTGAAAGACGACATCGACTTTGGTCCAATGACTACTCTGGGGTGGCCTCCATCTCGCTGTCAGTAACTTACACTACACATTTAATACTTTTACCTAAAATACAGGGTAGTGCCACTACATAACTATCTTCTCGCAGTAAGTTATGTGCAAGACATTCAGAATAATGTTTCTGTCGCCAGTTTTGAGTGCGTGACTCTTCCATTCCATGGCAAGCAAAGTGATTATAAAGCGTTCTGCCACTACAGCTCCTGACGCAGGTCGTCTATTAAAGCATCGGATTACCTTCTTTGATCCATCTTACGTAGGTCGCATACAGCAGCAGTAAAAAGTATCTTCTTGTTGTTGACAAACAGTAGCTGTTTAAGACCGATGTCAATCATTCATTTGCTCCTCATATTTGCATCCACATGGTACCGGAGTGACACGAAACGTAACATTTTCAACCTCATCTTGCCAGATGGATGTTCTGAGTGTGAAAATGTATTTGTTTGGCATACGTTTTTACTGCAGTTCTTCAAGGACTGTTCACTCACCTTATTAGTTCGCTAAGACAACAGATGTGGAACGTGTTAGGTCTACAACTTTGCTTCCACCGTTTTGCAATAGACGGCAGTAGCGGCAAGTGGGGTTAGGGTGGTTGGTCATAGGGGCGATACAATAAGCTTAGGCATCTGTAAACATAATGCCATAAAATATTAGTCGATTTGTGGTTGCGTCATAAGGTTATTCTCGATTAAGTACGTCAACTTACGTACCCATTTCTCGCCATTTGCGGGAGGTTTAATTTTCTACTTTAACAAGAAGAAATCTGCAGCTGTGCCTCCTAAATGCTGGGTAAGACCAATGGTGAGGGAACTAATAGTGGAAGAAAGCGCAGAGAATGTTTTCAACGCCTTAAGAACGGTGATTTTGATGTCGAAGATCGGCATGGCGTTGGAAGACAGAACGCTTTCGTAGCTACTGAAACAGACGCAGATAGTTACCGGACATCATTATCGAAAGCAACTGATGCTTTAAAGCCCAGCACTGAAATACAAACGGCCACAATACAGTGATAGACACGTAAAGGTAACTTTGCAGCAGGTCAGTGCTCAACCCTATGTCGCAAAACCCGCAAAATGTACATGGAAACATTGAAATGAGAAGTCCTATCCCTCCCTCCGCATTCTCCTTACGTTGCTCTCTGTGACTACCACATTTTGGTTAAGTGGCATACAGTTTGGCTGACCAACACTTCCGATCATATGAACAAGTGCAAAATTAAATCGATTCATGGATCCCCACAAAAGACGCCCAGTTCTTCTGCCTCAGGATTCGTGTGCTATCCGTAAGATGGGAGAATGTAGTGGCCAGCGATGGGCAATACTATGAATCATACATAATATTTTTGTTAAGTTTTTCACAATAAAGCCCCGCACTTCGAGAAAAAACGGCGGAAGTTGCAGACCTACTATTTCTTTTAAGTTACTCTTCTCGTAACTCTACCCGTAATATGTCAGTGCAGTGCACACTAACTCTAATGGGGTAAGGACCACTCGAATAACGCAAATTTCAGTTACCCAATACATCAGACTGCCCATCCTAATTCGAGTTTGCTTTAAGCCGTCTTTATGGAGCGTGTCAGACTGTGGTTCATATAACTTAATGCCACATTAAAAAGACTGAATTTTTCTTACATAACTGAAATTGTAGTTGATTATTACTTCCCACAATTTCAGGTACTGACAGCTTGACTTTCGAGGGAGCAAATTTACCTTCCGCAGAAGTCCATAAATCCAGTAAGGTCTTTTGTAATTCTCATATAGTCGATTGCTGCGCGAAGGTAAATTGTTGGCTGAACTTCACTGAATAAATGTTACATAAATCTCCATAAACATTCACAATGATTATATATTTATTTACTTTCCTTTTTTCACTATTATCTATGCTAAGGCGAGAGTTTAACATTCCGGAAGGTTATAAGAAAACTATCTGATATACAAAAGGATTGTTACTCACTCCCTCCTTCACAAGAAATTTTAGTTTGTTGAAGTGAAAAAAGTAGCAGCCTAGCAAGTCACTGTTCTCAGACTGTTCCTACGGACAAAAAATTAAGCAAGGACCAAGCAAATGTCTTCCAGACAAAGTGCAACCACTTCCAAGCAACTTCTTAAACAGCTATAAATACTGTGTTCTGATCCCTCCTGACTACAGCAGCCATCTTATTAGACTCCTGTAGCAAAGAACACCACTCCAAGCGTGTTTCCAACCTCTTTAATTTCACGCCCTACAATAAATGGGAGCGATTTCGTCATACAAATAGGCTCATCTCAGAGTCCACTGATGCAATATAGTCATACCAATAGTTAAAATCATTGAACCCTATCCAGTCATTTAAAAGCTAAGTTTATTACTGCATTATCGTATTGTAAAATAAGTTTAACAGTCGTTGTATAATGTTTCTCAGCACCAAAATAACCCTAAAATTGTTTCAATGTGCAAATTTATTGCTTTATTCCTTTTCCGTTTTATTTTCCAGAAAAGCGCTTGTGACTGTATTTAGTGACCAACGTTAAATGCCAACATTTTAAGTTAAGCTTTACCGTAATAATTATCTATAAAAATTGAACACACTTTTACTATTAGCAGTCAAGATTTATTTTATTTCTTGTTTGACAAGTTCACACGTTAATCACCATGAGGATTGACTTGAATTACTATAATGCGAGTCCACTGAGTAGTAGCAGAAGACGAAAACAAAACTCTGTTTTAGTACGTGGATCAAAGTTCGTCAAGATCTTTGATTACCAATATGAAGAAAAATACAAACGTAAAAATACTTCCAGTGCCAGAAGGCTCTTCCTTCTGTCCCGATTTCATCACATTTCACATCACATACACTTTGTAAACTCCAAAGTAAGCAGAAATAGCGTCTAGAAACTAATGATTACGGCGAACATGTGAAAAACTAATATTGCCAACACTGACAAAAAAAAAAAGATTAAATTGGCACATGTCTCAGAGTACAGTTGGGGTCTTTGATGATTAGAAATATAAATACAAAAATCTCCAGTGTTTACACACTGTATACATTTAAGTAAGTAAAGAAGACGTTTTAGAAACAAGTGTTATGTGTAAAGAACGTATAAAACAACAATGGGAAGATTTTATAACAAATTTGCTTGTTGTTTTTATGTTACACACACACACACAATACCAATGCAAAAATGCACATAAAATGAACGTATATAAGTAATTCTAGCCATGATAGTGACAATGACTTAGATTCAACCACGAAGTGCATAGTGATTTCTCATGTGTGTTAATAAAAACGGTTATAAAGCTGTTGAGTACAACGCAGCTCAACGAAATTTGACCAACTCTTGTAGTTTGGCTTGAGAGACAGGTAGGTGGCCCTGAGTCGAATTCATTCTGCGTGGCGGATTAACGAACGTCGATCTGACACAATTCATCAGAGAAGTTCGAAGTTTCTATTTCTTCCCTCTGGGCATCAATTCACTTTCCAGATTTTTCCTTGGTTTCCTTCACAACTTGCTCATCAGACCGACTAAATAACCTCGATGAATGGCTGCAATGCTGTTTCTCTCCCTTCTCAATTACTGCTTGCCTTTCATGTCCTTCGACGCTTCTAACCTGCACACATACATCCATTATGTATGTTTCCGTGCAGGGGAGACATTTTACTTGGAAGTCACTTCCCCAGGGTCGGCGGATAGATACGAAATTGCCGTGTATGCACGTCAGAAGGAACATTACATGTAAATTCGGAACAACACAGGCACAGCAATGATGCATTTATCAGCGACACATACTCTGTATGGGAACATACTTAACAGATTTACCAATACAGTTTATAGACACATGGTTGACGACATACGGAAATTTGAGTCTGGCACTGTGTCGTGCTCGGATAGTCTAATGGTAAGGCAATCGCTCCCCATAAACGAGAAATACGCCATTCCATTACCCAACTGATACTTTGTTCATATTCGCAGCTGCAAATACATTTCGTATATCTCATAACAGCTGTAGTCGCAGCAGCTTTTGTTCGACGGAACGTTGCACTGTAATTCGGAGTCACGCAGGCGATACAATACCGTATCGCCTCGACTCAATGCTCCCAAACCGATATTCCACTATATACTCCTGTATTATATCTCGTAGTAACGCGGGTTTATTTTTAAAAATTCCATTTCCCACATGAAGAATGACGAGAATACGTGATATTGCGAGTGTCTAATAGTACTGCAACTTTTCAGGTGGGGATCGCTTCACAGCATGGCCAAAGGACGTGTGCGTGTAGCTCACCACACTCTTTCGAACGTTCAGAAAGATCGCATCATTGGTATGAGCAAGATGCGAACAACACAACAGACATCGCACAGGTATAGTGCAGTCACAGTAGAATGAGTGGTGACAAAATGGGCTCAAGACAACAGTGTGCTGAAAAGAGTAGGTACTGGGCCTCCCAGAAGGAAGCACGACGAAAGGGTCGTGGAATTTTTCGACTGGCTCTAACGAAAAGACAATTGAACCAGATAATGTCCGGGCAAAGATTACAGACAGAATGTCACCACGAACGGTCGGGAACGTATTGCTGGAAGCTAAATGCCAAGCATCGTTTACCGCTGACACCATACCACAGACGACATAGACTTTTTTATGGCAACCATAACGACGCAAACGTTTCCGTAGACGACCCAATAAAACGTCACTAGAAGCAGCGATTCTCGAGGTTTACTGCTCTCCGAGTAGTGTCGGGAGCTATTGGCTACGACAACGGCATTGATTTCGTAATAGTCGTAGGGAAAGGTGAATGCGCGCCAGTCTGCAGCGAGAACAGTAAACCCTGTTGTCATAGCTTTCATGGTTGGAGTACAGAAGTAGCATACTCCAGCAGGATAATGCAAGAGCCCATACTACATTTTACACCATACACATCTTGAGGAAAGTGAGGATCCTTCAGTGGTCTGCCTGGTCTCCTGATGTGTCACCCAGAGAGGGGGGGACGCAATGAGAAGACGCAATTTCTACACCACCTTCCTGCCACTAATCATCGTGTGCTCACACAGCGTGTGTTACACGTAATTCCTCACAAGGAGAAGACGGCATGTGCCATAACCCAATTTCCCAGAACCTTCGTTCTGTGGAAGAGGGGTCAAATTAGGCGAGCATGTGTCTCGGCTTATCCTACGTACTTGGCAGTTTTTAAAAAACGACGGTCAAAGTATCCGTAGTTTTTTCGAGGTACTGTACGTGGCTTTTACCAGGCGATATCCTCCGACAACATGGTGACTGAGTCGCTAGTATCACGGCTCCGTAATTTTGAGCCCCGTAATAGAAATCGTATCATTACTTTCAGTTTTGTTTTGCAGTTATATACCATTCTCTGTAGCAGGTTATTAAGCGAATGTTCCCAGTGAGTATTGATACAACGTGTTCTAGTTCGTGTACTACGCATATATCAGGTGAATGAATTAGAAGCAAAAAAAAAAAAAAAATGAGAAAATTATTTGAAGTTGTTTCTGTGGTAACTCATGTTGTGTATGTTATTTCATAAGCAAATGCAAGCGCCAGTTTGCTGTAAATTGGTCCGTTATGCGTGGTTTTCCGCGAAATTATTGCCAACGCGTGAAATCTTCAGCATTAGTAACGACGTTTCTTTTCCCTGTGAGATTCATACCAAGAAATATCACTGTGCCAAACCTGCCTCCGTGTGATGCTCGTGGTATTCGGAACTTATATGTTTAGAATGTTTCTACGATATCATACGTACACATATTATATATGAAATGTATGACACTTATTGTGAAATCCAGTTGTAATTTTACAATTAATATATCGTCCTTCCATCCCATACTTTGCTAAGAAACATTCGTGTAGTAACTTTTATGGACAGGCGTAGATAAATGAAAACAATATAACTAAATAAACGGAAACAATAACTGGTTTCGAACATCGGGCGAAAACTTAAGAAACTCTGAAGCCAGGCACTCAGCCACCACATTTCGCAGTAAAATCCTCGCATATACCTCGTAAACTCTGACCGTCGATTTTTCAGTAACGATCGAGTATCTATGGATAATCTGAGTCACGCATTACCTTATTTTGAATCCTCTTCGACTGAGCGAATTTCCTGGGAAACTGGTGATGTCTTGCTGTTTTCTCCTCGTCAGTATGACTTTCAGAAGCTATTTGTGTCTAGAGGGTGAACGCTGACAGCGATGATGAACATCAATTCAAGTTCTAGTGGAGGTTTAAACATTCGATATCTGTTGTGCTAAGATCATCTCCAAAATGTTTGATAAATATCGGACTGGTGCCTTTGCGTCGGTGTAGACTAAACGGTTTCGTACACACTGTAAAGAAACGTAACTAGTTACTGAACTGCAGTACGGGTTGCCACACATAACTAAATGCCAACACATACGAGGGGGCACCCAAAAGAAACTGAACTTATTTATTCACATTTTAAGCGCAGACCTTCATAACCCTTCGAAGTACTCTCCTATTGCACTGATACACCTGTCTAATCATTTAGTTCATTTTTCAGAACATTGTTTAAATCCAACCTTTTTTGATGATTGATGGTGACTCTGTCGTTTTTCTCTTCACTTCACCAATATCAGCAAAACTCTTTCTTTCATGTCTGTTTTAATTTTAGGAAATAAAAAAAAGATGCACGAGGCAATGTCGGGTGAGTATCGGGGAAGGGGGGGGGAGGAGGGGGAATGAGAAAGAGGAGTTACACCATTTTTGATCAAGAATTGTTGTACAGGCAGGGCTATGTGAAAGCAGCCATTGTCATGAGGGAAAAAACAATCAACCGCCTGTAACAAATCAGGCCACTGTTGTATTTAAAAAAACACGTCGGGGCCCTACTTTCCAAGCACAGCGTGCTTCCATGTGACCTGCAATCCTTCTCATTCCGAAATCTTCTGTCACAGTTCACTGCAGTGAACTGAAGGCCACTTTTGACAGCTCCACAGTTGCTTTAATGGTGCGTCGTCGATCTTCGTTGATGATTGAATGAATGTTTTCAACATTTTCATGTGCTTGGGCCGTGGAAGGACGACCAAAACGAGTTTTGTCACCAACTGACATTTCACCATTCTTGAAACGGAAAATCCACTCAGACACTTGAGTTCTCTCCAAAGCATTGTCCTTGTACGCCGTTTTTAACATTTCAAGAGTTTATGTTCCACTTTTCGTGGCCAAAGAGCTGTTCTCAAAAATGAATCATTGCAAAATCGACGATCACACGAAACATTTGTCACTGTAAACTCTGCCCAAACAAGTCCCTACGATCTTGAGCGACGGAATGTTCGCTCTATGCACTCCTAATCATAAAACTTGGTGCTACAAAAGCTCTGTCAATCAGCAAGTTAGTTCAGTTTCTTTTGGGTATTCTTCCTGAATAAAAGCTTGCAAATTAAATAGTTAATTGAGAGAAATCTGAGCCAATATGACTAAGTATGTGATGGTGAAGCAGAGAGCAGACACCAGCAGATGGCGGTCGATGGTGAGGAAACCGGCAGCCTTGAACGACAGCGGGCGAGAGGTCAGCACTTGCATCGGCAGCGGCTCCATCCCCGCGCTGAGAAACGGGCGCCCCCGCAGCGTGGCGACCCTCACCACCAGGTCGCGCGTGCGCTCTGCCTCGTCCACCGTCGCCGAGCAGGAGAGCACCACGGCCACCAGGTTCAGCAGGTGTGACGTCAGCCACGTTGCCGCCGACGCCTTGGAATTGTTGACCACGGTGGCGCGGCTCTTCTCTGGCGCCACCCACATCACCAGGATCTCGTACGCGCCGTATATGAGAGCGGAGAACGCTGCCATCACGTGAAGGACCAAGGTGACGCCGTAGTGGCGCTGGAGAAGTTCTGCTGCCCGCTGGAGAACTGCGTGTGCGTGGTGCAGCCGGTCCACCCCGAGCTGGGATACCATCGCCGCTTGTCGAACGTAGCCCAGGAGGATGCGCGAAAAGTGCTTGTCGCCGTGACGAGTGGCCGCCGTGAGGATACAGTCGTTGATTACACGAAATCTCTCACGCAGTTCGAGTACAAGTGTTGTGATCTGCAGTAGGACGAGGGATTCCAGGCCTCCAAATAATGCATACAGTATCCACAGTAGTATGCGTGTATTCTCAGGGTACCGGCGAAGATAAACTGTAGCAAAAGAGAAGTCTACCACTCTTAGAACAATGGGAACACAGCACAAAGCTAAGCCCACGAGTTTTCCTCTTTTCTGCTTTTTGTACTGTACATGTCCATCGAAGTACTCGAGAGCTTCAAGAAACAATTTCAAGTCTTTCAACATAAAGATTGTACTACATGCAAATGGCCAGAGTACTCTTGAATAGTTGAGTAGCCTCATTGCGACATCTACGAAAACGGTGATTTTTGGCAGTTCCTGATAAAGTTCGAGCATTGCATACATGTCCACGCCTAGCGTGGTAACCGCTAAAAGAAAAAAAATATTGGACTTTGCTTTCACCACTTTAAACATCACTGACGACTCTGCTCTAGCCGTTCGTTTGGAAGGCATTAGCCCTACTATCTCTAATACTTTACATAGAGGTTTGGGTACAATATAGAAGTCACCAGCATGCATTTTATGAAAATTTGCGACTTGCAATCAGCTACCTACGGATTTTACTTTTCTATTTCTTTTACTTGGTTGTTATACATAACACAGACATCCCTCCAGACACACTAAACTGCAACTAAGCGTGCTCTCTGTGCTTCTGAACAAAACCTGTCAATGCATGTCAGAGCGTTGTTTTCTCTGATACTCGTTTATAGTAGCGGCAAGCGTTGCCCTTTCATGTTAATTGATTCCTTCTAAAAGCTCTTCGTTGATTTGGTCGCATTAAGAATATTGTGTCTGCCAATGTGACTGAATTTGCGCTCGTAATTTTAAGCAATCTATACCAATACCCTTTGGAAAGTGGTCAAGTCTCCATTGTCGAATTTACCCATGCACGATCGATTCCGAAGCACCATATATGATACATACTATCATTGTGGCGGAAACAAGTATCGTGAACAGTATCTGGATGTACAATCATATTTCATCGTATAATAATTGAAGAGTATTTAATGGCAGGTGTCTGCGCCCCATTCCCCTCCTGATATAATTGACGATGTCCTCGAACATTGCACACATCATCTATGACTTGTTTCTTGCGTCGTGATAAGAAACCTATTGCATAAAATGAGCCTTTAAATTAGGAATTGACATTTTAAGTCTATAATTTTTTCCTGTATAGGACGCAACACGTCTGGATCATCAGTGATGAGAGAAGATGCAAGGTGAAAGAAAATTCAGAAATAGTACTGTGGACCCTTTTCAAACATTAAAAAGAAACCCATCTGGAGTCACAAATTAAGGAATGTGAATCAGCTAAAGAAAACAGGAAATTACTTGATTGCGGGCAGTATAGCAAAAAGAAGCAAATCCAAAGCAGAAAGACATCAACAGATATTCTGAAGATTTTTTACTGCCCACTCGGCAATGGATAGTGAAAAGACTGGGATTATATTTACAGGAGTGTCATAAATTACGCGGGCCTTACGATTAAATCACACTCTTTATGCTTGACCATCATATTTATTTCCAAACACAAACTGATATTTTTGACCTCTCTGCTTGTCTAAATTCAAATTTTTCTTCCATAACTTACCTCTCTGTTTCAGTTTGTTAATTCAAACTGCGAACCGTAGTCAATGTTTAAATGCCCTATCCGTCTAGATTCTTCTGGTTCTTACCAGCTCTTCTTAAGAAGACTCTTTCTCAGCCTTTGGATCCTTAATGAGTTTTCCATCACATATTAAAAAGGATTAGTAGTAGATAATCGTTGCTGTCTTTTTACTAAGCATCACTACATTCAGAAATCTTTTCAGTAATGCGCAGACACTAAAAACAATACATCAGAAATGTTTTCGTAAACCAATTTTCATTAATGTTATAGCTGTTAAGCCGAGTTCTGCTTGTCCTGTAATGATGAAATAGCTGTATTAATTATGCATCCATGGTAATCCATTCAGAGAGACTTCCTGAGTCTTTTTTCTGGTTTTCTCCTGGGAGGAGTTGAAGTCAGCTGATCCAAATTGAAAACAGCGATCAAATGTACGTAACTGCAGGAAATTAAGTAAAATTAAGGTGACATAGAGATCCACCAGTCGCAGGTGGAACCACACTGTTTGTCAAGAAAAGTGAAGCACCCAGAAGACATGATCGGATGTCAGGGTAACTTCGTTCACACACACACACTATCGGCGGGTATGTGCATGATCAATGGCAATTCTCTGTGCCATGTCGATCTCCAAGCTATGAGCATTAATGTTCAAAATTGAAAGACAGTCCTAGGTTGCAAAACGCTCTTTATTGGCTAAAAAACGACACGTTTCACCTGGGTGGGGCATCATCACTTTATCTCATGCGATGTGGGTCATCAGTCATAGCAGCGTAGAGTAAGGCCACGGTCATAAACCGTAAATATGGCCCTGTAACAAATTACTGGTGGCCGATCTGTGCTCACCCTACTTTGTTGAAACGCATCCTATTTTGAGCCAGTAAAGAGCAGCGTGCAAACTATGACTATCATTTAATATTTATCACTATATAAGATTGCTGTACCACCACACTGCTATGGATTGGAATAAGTTATATGCATTAGTGTTGTTCATATTTAGTGTTCTCACCAGACCTCGTTGGGTATATACACCGAGGGGCCAAAGTTCATGTGGTAGCGCTGTGCAGTTTACAGATGGCGGTAGTATGGGTAAGAGAGCAGTGCATCGGCGGCGCTGTCATTTGTACTCAGGGGATCCATGTGAAAATGTTTCCGACGTGATTAACAGACTTCTAACACAGAAGGGTAGATAGACGCATCGGACATTCCACTCCGGAAATAATTAGAGAATTCAGTATTCCGAGATCTACAGAGTCACGAGTGTGCCTAGGATACCAAATTTCAGGCGTTACCTCTCACCACGGACAACTTATTTAACGACCGAGAGCAGCGGCGTTTGAGTAGAACTGTCGGAGTTAACAGACAAGCAACAATGCGTGAAGTAACTGTTGAAATCAATGTGGGACGTACCACGAACGTATCTGCTAGGACAGTGCGATGGAATCTGGCGTTAATGGGCTACGGCTACGGCAGCAGACGACCGATGCGAGTGCCTTTGCTAGCACCACGACGTCGTCTGCCACGACTCACCTGGATACGCGACCATATCGATTGGACCCTAGACGACTGGAAATCTGTGGCCTGATCAGATGAGTCCTGAATTCAGTTGGTAAGAACTGATGGTGCAGGCCTCACTTAGCCGCGGACTCAAGTTTTCGAAAAGGCACTGCGCAAGTTGGTGGTGGCTACGCCAATGGTGTGGACCGTGTTCACATGGAATGGATCGGGTCCTCTGGTCCAACGTAACCGATCATCGACTAGAAACGCTTATATTCGGCTACTCGGAGACCATTTTCAGCCATTCGTGGACTTCGTTACCAAACAACAATGTAATTTTTATGGATGACAATGCGCCATGGTCTTCTCGATTAATTCGAAGAACGTTCTGGGAAGTTCGTGTGAATGATTTGGCCACCCAGATCGCCCGACATGAATCCCATCGAATATTTATGGGACATAATAGGGAGGTCAGTTAGTGTCTACATCCTACACGCCAACACTTTCGCAGTAAGGACGGCTATAGAGGCAGCAGGACTCAGTATTTATGAAGGGGCCTTCCAGCGACTTTTTAAGTCCATGCTGGGTCGAGTTTCTGCGCTGCACCAGGCAAAAGGAGTTATGGCTGATATTAAAAAGTACCCCGTGACAGTTGTCACCTCAGTGTAAGGAGCATGAACAGCGTCAGATGCTGAGTGATCACTGTGAAGGATAGTGAGATGTCACGTACACGTATGAGGTAGTGTTATCAGCACCTGACAGTTTGTGAAAGGGACTTAATTATTGATTTACATTTCGCCGTCTGGACGAATCGTGCAGTATCCAGATTTGTGGTGCGTTCCGATGTGACGGTGGCTCAATAGGGCACGCACACAGAACCATATCTGACCACCATAAGGGAGGTTCGACTTATTGTGCACCAAGCACGTCGTAGCACACTGATATCTGCGTCTGCCGTTTGAGAACAAGTAATGGACACCCTGCAACATTCTGTCGTCGCACAGCATTGATCGATGGGTAGCAGCGGTGGGACTAGCGAATTACCGTATCACCCACAGGCTTCCTTTAACACCCTAACGCAAACGTCTGCTTTTGGAGACGTGCTTTGACCGGGAAGCACGGACTGCTGACGAACAGCATCGGATTGTGTTTAGCAATGAAAGACGGTATTGCGCTACCCCGGATGACTATCATCGATGAGTATGGCAGCGACGTGGAGAGATGTTTCATTCTTTTTTTGGAGATGAATTAATCACGAGCAAGCGATCTTACAGATCATTGCTGTATATAGCTTAAACAATAATACTTGCAGCCGCTACCGCGTTGCGTGTTGTTAACGGCCACTTCGCGTGTCGCAAGTCTGCAGTGTCTGCAAGTCTCCGTGACCGCATATCTGCGGAGTGTTGTCCTGAAGTTTGATTATTTTTGCTGTGTTATTTTAGTGACGATAGATAACGGTAACACTTGACATGCAAGTGCGTGAAGTACAACACTTGTAGCGCGTAAAATTATTGAAGTGAAATTGTGAGGATTCCTGACAAGACAGAGAAATGGACAGTCAAATAATGTGGCTGACACGGAATAAATAAGAAAATGTTTCTGGCTGCCTCCTCTGTCGTCGCCGTTCTACTGAACTCAAACAGAAAAATGTCGAAAATATTCGTACTTCTCCTCTTGGCACTCCATGTTCTAGAGTCCACTCACTACCACCAAACAACAATATATATATATATATATATATATATATATATATATATATATATATGCAGGACCAAAATAACAGTGCAGATGGACCGAAACAATGATGTTTTATATACACCGCTCTGTCTCTTGTTATTTCCAAGCAGACACGTAAACTATTAGCTTGGTGCATAAGTTCGTAGCATTTTTGTTTTGCATGTTGGTATTGCGCTTCCTATTGGTTTGTTTACCGATTGCTATTTTTCATTTCTCGTTTTGTCGTTTGGTGATAGTGAGTGGACTCTAGAACATGGAGTGCCAAGAGGAGAAGTATGAATATTTCCGACATTTTTCTGTTTGAGTTCAGTAGAACGGCGACCACAGAGGAGGCAGCCAGAAACATTTTTCCGTGTATGGGGATAATGTCAATAGATATGGCACGGCGAGAAAATTGTTTTCTCGTTTTGAGCAGTATGATTTTGACATTAGCGACTCCCCACGTTCAGGTAGAATTCGTGGATCGATGAAGATTGTTCAAAAGCAATTATCCACAGTGATCCTCGTCAGTGTACTCGATAACTGGTAAATGCGATGAACTGAGACCACTCCACCATCGTGCGACATTTACATGCACTGGGGAAAGTTTAAAAATCTAAGCCAAAATCGAAAAATCAGCGAGTACCCATATATGTTTCTTTGCTTGCTCGTATCAAATGGCTCGTGAACAATACGGACAGTTCCTATCCCGTATCGTTACTGTTGACGAGAAATGGTGTCCTTTACTTTCCTTCTAGTCAGTGTTTTGCATATACTCCTTTCCTTGGCGACTCTGCGGAGTGCCTCCTCATTGCATACTTTATCAGTCCACCTAATTTTCAACATTCTTCTGTAGCATCACATCTCAAATGCTTCGATTCACTTGGTTTTTCTTTAGTCTTGCTTCCAATACCAACCGCAACGGCAGAACTGCCTTAATGGTGACTTTACCTGTCCTAAAGCCAAACTGATAGTCATCCAACACATCCTCAGTTTTCTTCTGTATATTATTCTTGTCAGCAACCTGGGTGCATGAGCGGTTAACCTAATCCTTTTAGTGTGCGATAAGTCTCGCACTTGTAAGCTCTTGCAGTCTTTCGAGTTGTGTGGATGATGTTTATCCGAAAATGGTGCGTTGCCAGACTCATAAATTCTTCACGTCAAACTGAATAGATTCTTTGTTGCCATTTCCCCCAATGATTTTAGAAATTCTGATGAAATGTTGTCTATTACTTCTTCCTTATTTCGTCTTAACTCTTAAAAGCTATTTTAAATCCTGATTCTAAGACCGGATCCCCTATCTCTTTTATACGTCTCCTGTTTCTTTTTTATCACGTCATCAGACAAATATTTCCCTTCATAGAGGCTTTCAGTGCACTCTTTCCTCCTATTATCCCTCTCCTCTGCGTTTAACAGTGGAATGTCCATTGCACTTTTAATGTTACCACCCTTACTTTTAATTTCACCGAAAGTTGTTTTGTCTTTTCTATTTGTAGCATTAGTCATTCGAACAAGCATTCCTTTTTCGATTACTTCACATTTCTCGTGCAGCCGTGTCGCTTTAGCTTCCCTGTATTCCGGATTTATTTCATTCCGAAGTGACTTCTATTTCTGGTCTCCTGAATTTCCCTGAAACATTTGTGTACTGCCTTCTCTCATCGATCAGCTGAACCATCTCTTCTGTTACCCATGGTTTCTTCGTAGTAATTTTTTTTGTACCTATATTTTTCTTTCCAACTTCTATGACTGCCCTTTTTCTAGATGTCTATTCCTCTTCAACTGAATTTCCCACTGAGCTATTCCTTATTGCAGTATCCATAGGCTTAGTATCTCTTCATTCCTTAGTACTTCCATATCCTTTTCTTTGCGCAACCATTCTTTCTGACTTGTCTCTTAAACTTCAGCCTACTCTTCATCGTTTCTAAATTGTAATCTGAATCTATTTCTGCTCCTCGGTACGACTTAAAAAGTTGAAACAGACAGGTATGCAGGACTAAAAATTTATGAAATGAATAAGAAGTCTGTGAAAAGCCTTAAAATTTATGAAATGAATAAGAAGTCTGTGAAAAGGAGGAATATGTGGCAACGGTTGTCAGAAGTAAAGATATATGAAATGTACTGGTTTTTGTTCTGTTATTTTGAATATGAGTGTAGTAAAGTTGCCAAGAATAAGTGAATATTGATCAAAGATGCATTTATAAATACTGCATGGGCGACGAAGGTAATGAGCAGAGACAGATTTACTTTAATTTTGTTTATGTTGCATTTGAACGACAACACGAAATTGATGAAACGAGGTCAGCCAGGACATGATCCACTGCACAAAATTAGGCCTTTCTTCAGTTCTTTTACCACAAAGTGTAAGAATAACTCCAAATCATAGGTGAACCTCACAACTGATGAAGGAATATGGGCCTTCAGAGGTAGAATGGGATTCAGAGTGTGTAGGAATAGCAAACCAAATTAATACAGAAACTTTATTTACTATGTGACTCAAAAACAGGTTATGCTTTGAATTGTGATATTTACAAAGGTAAAGCAAACAATGTAGGTAACTCTGTCTTATCAGTAACTGGGAGGTTGTGTGGAGATTATTTTGTCAAAGAGGACTGTATTTATATGGATAAGTTCTACACAAGCTCTGCCATGTTGGACTATCTGTGGCAAAATAAAACCTTGTGTGTAGGCACTGTTAAGAAAAACAGGAGGGGTTTATCTAATGATATGAAGACTGTGAAGCTTAGGAAGGGGGAAATTTTGTTTTGAAGGAAGGAATATTTACTTGCAATAAAATGGAAATCAACCAGAGATATGTACTGTCTTTCGACCAAACATCGAGCAACTTCAACTGTTACTACTACCAGAAACAAAGAGGGACAAGTAGAGAGACGTAAACCAAATGTTTGTCCCATGCAACATTTTTTCCACAAACGTATCAGCTACTATCATACTTTTGGAGTTATTCTAGGTGGCAATAGTTAGTGACCCACCCTGCATATGGCGCCTCAGTTGGTACATAAAAATTAGTGTGTATATGTAATAAATAAAACTGTAAATGTTGCATATATTGGTCTACAGTAGATGTGTAAAAACACTTGCATATATGAATACAATGTTGTGTCTAAATTTCAAAGCAGCTGATGAAGAGATCTGGTAGATTTACAACTTTTTACAAGTGAACATCTACATCTATACAAATAAAAGTGTAAACATCTGTGTGTTCAAAACCTTAACTCTCTAAAAGTTCTTTACTGACAGTTTCAAAATTATTATATAACGCCACATATGAATATATGTGTGTTATTATATTCCTATTTTAATGTATATAATAAATAAAGTGGAAACGTTATTTCCGAAAATTTCGAAAATTTTTAAACTGAGTTACTTTCAATTTTTACACAATACTCTAATCAACATTCAGACAGACATTGGTTATATGTAAGTAAAATGTTGTTAGCAAATAGAAAAGTGGTATTTATGGCTTATCAGGCTATGATCAGAGTACTGTTGCAGAATCTAAATATGCAATAACAATAAAAAAAACACTCAAGGTCAGAGAAAAGGGGAAAGAATAGACTGACAGAGGGGTGGGTGCAAATGGAGATAGAAAGCAGAGAGGATGCGGTGTGCAGAGAGAGGGTGCAGAAGGAGATGGAAAGAGAGGGGGAGGAGAAGATGGGAGTAGAAAGGAGAGATGGGCATAGAAAGAAGGGAGGAGATGATGGACAGAGGTAGGAGAGAGGGGGCAGGAAGAGGTGGCGAGGGGGAGATAAAGATGGAAATAGAAATGGACAGAGGGAGGGGGGATGGGGGAAGGAGATTAGGATGTATATTTAATTCTGATCCATGTTAGAATCGTGTGCTTTCTGTATTCTTTGTTTTCCATTTAAGCAGACTGAGCAACAACAATGAATGTCCTTTAAAAATTAGTTGTAAATATATTTGAAAACATTGGGTGGGACCTAGGAAAGCAGTAACACTTTGACTTATAAGCCTATTAAAGAGTGGCCAATAGTTTATCACAGTTTTGATGATATTTATAAGAATGAGTAGCAAAAGAGTGCCTACAGAAAATAATGGACAGAATATAAATTATTGAGGTATTAGATGAATTGATGTGTAAGATGTATGATATTCAAACATATTATGCCTTTTTGAAGTAGATAATAATTTTTGTTGCAGTCAACTTATAAGTGTATTGAATCTTTTCTTGAACTTCAGAGCTATAGTGCATGATGGCTCCAATGTGAAAATATTTTAAATTTTGGGAGTTGCATTTACAAAGATGACGTTATGTATAAATTCTAAAATTTTATTTAGAAAATAAGATTGTATAGAGTTTATTACTTAAAAAAGAATGGCACTGTAAAAACGTTTTCCTTCCATTACTGGGGAAAGATTAATTTTCATAATTGTGTAATATACTTAGTTTAGTCAATATCTCTCCAGGGATTATTCAGATTCATTTGGATTGCTGCTTTGTATTACGAAGATTGCTAGTTGAAATCTGAATATAAATGAATACCTTGCTTTTCCAATGTTAATTGTCAAGTTAATACTGTTTTAAGGCAAATGTGGTAAAGCATGAGTATAGATACTGAGTTATGGAAACTGTGCTGCTTATGGGGGTGATCCAAGATACTAGTGGCATGTGTTCAGAAATTTATTGAGTGTTTCAACCAAATGAGGAGAAAACGTAATAGGTGAGAGCTTGTGGGAAACACCGAGGAATCACATTTTCTTTTGAATGTAAGAATCTCGGAATATTTAGTTTTTCTCCCAGTGCTAACAACTGACAACCATGTGCAGCTAGCACTGATCAGCTGCTATGGTATAAATGTAGAGCACGGATTCGTGAATGTACCTTATAGCGACGATCTTGTTGAATCGTGGTACATGTCTGGACCAAGTAATATCAAATCACATAAACGCTGTTGTAATACAATGAGTAAGAGAAGACTGACATTCAAAACGTTTAATTAGCATTTGTGATTGTGTTTGATATTGCAGTTACTTCTATTAATAACGATGATACACAGATAATAGTAAGATCGTTAGGGGAAGGTGTCGAGGACAGGAAAAGTGGCCATTGCATATTTTTTGCTCCGAACAGCGCTAGTGCTACTGCTTGGAAAGAAGTAGTCAGATTATCTCTAACATCATCGACGTTGTTGTCAGTGAAATTAAACAATGGAAGCTTGCTCTGTTACCTTTTAGTAAAAAATTTTTTGTTCCTTCGCATGTATGGAAAGAAATAACTCTTTGCAGTATGAATGTTTAAACAAGGTCTTTTATCTGTAAATGTAGTTTTCTCTTATTTTTTTCTGTGGTTCATTGAAGCTGATAAGGCGTCTGATCGTGAAAAGTGGCCACACCACTCGGGAGAAGTGGCCAAGGTGTTTATCTCAATACGAGTTAGTTACTTACAAAAACACGCTTAATACAACAGATGAAATCGTTTTTATATACAAAGCTATCAACCACCCTTGATGACAATTTTAAATTAATCAAGTTACATAATTTGAAAGCGTCTCTGTTCTGTTATGTTGGACCTATCAGAAAATTCCGACTGTAAACTGTCTGTTGCAGCCACTTATTATCCTTATAGATAGTAGGGCGTGAAGATGCCTAGAAAATGTTCCCATAAATCAGAAAAACAAACAATTAATCCTGTTGCACTGGCATTGGTCATTTTACCCACTTCTGTGGGGAAAATTGTTCCCTACTTAAGCTTCAGAAAAATGCATCTAGTTTCAATACAACATTTCCTTTTTCACTTAAAAATATTTGGAGTGATACCTTATAACAGCAACAACAACAAGTGGTAAGCCTGTCAATAACTATGGTTTGCGGAAAACTTAATATTCGAGTGTCCACTTTCTCCACCCAACCCTCCACCCCATAACCCCCCTCCCCCCTCTCCTATGTGGCCTGAGGTGTCGCCCTATAATGTCAATATTGGCTCTTAAGCAAAAATTTTGATAGCCACTCACAGAGTATACCGGGCCTCATGTCACATGTAAAAAGGAACTATTTCTCTATGGCTCATAATATACAAGGTGCCTCAGTAAATCACCTACGCCTCTTGACTTTGTATAACTGATGTTCCTTCATTGAAGTAGACGAAAAGTATTTTTGTTGGTGTTGTATTATTTTATTTGAGTATTGCATTTTTTTCACTTTTTGTTCCTCAAAATATCAGAGAGGACGTGGAGACACATATGGAGGGTTCAGATGCCAATTAGTGTAAGTCAATCCACAATGAAACTGAAGAAACTATATGTTTTGAAAATGCAACACTGAAAAATACAGGTGATTCATACAAAAATAAGTCTTTTTTAATTGAAACCTACTGCAACAATTCACCTATTGCGAGGGTGCAGAAGAACGTAACTTAAATAATATACAACATAACTATAATTTAACACAAAAACTGTGACTTATGGTCACTGCCAACTGCACTTTCTGATAAATTTAATATATATATTCATCATTATCGCTGCCATACTTTGCAGGATTCTTGGTTTCTTTTGTTGCTGACGATGGTGCGCGTGTGCTTTCGTTTATTGAGGGTAACCATCGATAAAATGAGTGGTAATATGGAGGAATATATTGCAAAAGTTCTAACATTTGCTTTTTTTCAGCTCTTTGACAGGTCGACGATCGGGATACAGGGGATCTTGAACAATATTGGTCAAATGAGGACACCTTCATTTTGAATTTGATGTAATGTTGATCTCATAAAACGCAGTATCTTCCAGCAATGTTTCTTTGTAGAAAATAGAATTTTCTTGGTCTTTGCAGTACGTTAGTCATTCCATTTTCAACCAGTTTACTTTACCCCCTTCAGTATTGGTTTTCCTATTGGAAATGGAAGCTTCCAAGTTTTTCGTTGAAAGAAACTCTTCTCGCTTCATATCTGTTACGAGAACTGGATTTTAGCGTTTGGCAATTGTTACCAGATCAATCCAATCTCTTAAACCAAAAATGAATTCTTTCCTTTGCTTCAGATTTGTTAAGGCCAAAATCTGCGTCATTTGGGAGGTAACTGTGTCCCGATACCATGAATTTGTGATCAATGTAATCATCTGCCATCCCTGGATCTTGCAAAATGTTTTGCAACGATAAGCTTAGTTTGATATTCCTGTTTTGACCTGTGCAAGAACATGAATACATGATAATAAGGCGATGAGATGAGGCATGTTGTTTGAGATGTTTAACAAGACATGCTTCAATTTGCTGTGATCCTCGAGATCCATCTGTCTCATCCCACATGTACATGTAACCCTTAGAGTCATTAAAACTGTGTACTCCTAAGTTAAATACACAATTATTTAGTTTGTAATAGGTAACAGATGTGGGAAGCTTTGGGAAAGGTAAAGCTGTTTCCAGATCAAAAGTAAAAACGTAAACATCTTCTCCTGTAAGCAACTTGTCTGAATTCAAAGAATAGCTTGTTTGTTGTGCTCGCCGAAGATGAAGTTCTTTTGTAATCTTCGCCTCGTCCTTTTTTGCATCATCATTCTCAAAAGTAAGAATGTTCTGAAGGGAATCGCACAGCTGGCATGTATCTTTGGACAGGCGTTTAAAATGTAAGTTGAAATTAGTAGAAAACACATGAGAATACGTCTTTCCTTTGACAGATTCGGTATCCTCCTGTGCACATTTCTCCACCTAAGGGTTGTACATCTATCTGATATTTAGATCAGACTGCAAATATCTCTGATTTGGCGCATAAGAGAGGGTGAAATGACTTTAATAAGAGGGAAACGATTCGACGTGTTATTTCATTTTTGTCACAGTACATCACTAACTTGAAATGCGTCCACAAAAAACTTTTCACACACCCGAACTGACATCACTGTTATTGTCAAATAATACGTCAGAGTTTTCGATTTTGATGCCTTCGATGAGCTTCTTGGACGACGTTGCTTCACCTTCACATTGTGGATCAGTCCGCGAAGATAGACGTTCTGCTTTGCATAATCACCTAATTTATAAAAGCATTCGAAAAATGATCGCCGTTCTGCAGGAATTACTAAATCAGAACACTTTCGTGAATATTTACAGTTCACACTTTTAAAGGATTTTGCAGGCATTTTTTTCCCACTTCTGTTCACATAGGCTTTCTCAGAACTGACTATCCCTTTCCATGAATATTGCTTCCTCATCCGTTTTCTTCCTTTCTGTATCATAATATTTTCGATTTCATAGCTTTTATCATGGCTGTCTAACTGGTGATCATATTCTTCAGTGACATCTACAAATAAACAAAATATTTAGGATGTCATTCAATGTAACTCAAAAACAGTTCACAATTCAAAAAAATTATTCTGGAACACATGTTCAGCAATGCTTTTAATGTAACATTCCGGTTGGAAGATTACAATATCAATAACGGGATAAACAATACACTAGTTTTGGGGAAGAAGCCTTTTCTGAGTGGTCACATGAAATTACGACACATTTTAGAAGTTAGAATGTACGTACCTGAATCGGACGAAATATTATCGTTGTCTGGCACATATTCAGAACCACTATCTGAAAACGGCGTATTTTCAACGAGTGAAGAGGACATCCTGATCTAAAAATCATGTATTGTGTAACAGTAGCAGATTACTATGTCCACCAGTACACCATGACAAACATACAGGTGTTGCAAAACTGACTTACACTAAATGACTTCGGAACATTTTGGCTCATTTACTCTGTGGTCAGTACATGTGCTGCCATCCAGTGTAAGAAATGTCAAATTGTGACTTACTCGTCTCGAAAACTGAAAGACTGAATACTGAGAAACCTCTTATGACATATAAGTCATTTGCAGAAAAACGATGACTTACACTGATTGGCTTCTGAGCCTTCCATATATATCTGCATATTGCCCAATAATAAACATACTTATCGACTGGGTCCTTCTTTTTTTTGTGTGCGTAATATCTCCAATATACAGTATATTGTTGTGACCAAAGGCTTTAAGTACAATTTGAACATCTTGTAGAGCCAAAATTAAATGATCTTGAATCTACATATTTTTGTATTAGTTTTGCAACTATCAAGGGTGGTTTATTATGATGTGCAATGAAATAGAAGCTCATAATATTTATTTT
The DNA here is from genome assembly GCF_021461395.2 of Schistocerca americana. Classification (NCBI taxonomy): domain Eukaryota; kingdom Metazoa; phylum Arthropoda; class Insecta; order Orthoptera; family Acrididae; genus Schistocerca; species Schistocerca americana. The sequence continues at coordinate 873,713,622 of NC_060120.1, read as the reverse complement.
ATTTATTGATATGCTTAAGATGGTGTACTTAGGGCTATTTTATCCTCTCTTAGATCTAACCAGGCATTCCACATACTTTACATTACATATTTCACAATACATGTTTCATGAAATATCGAATATAACATTTAGAAATTACTATATTGCAGAAAAACGCACAATTTACATTCGTTAGTGAGACATACAACAATAAATACATGTTACAGATAGAGACATTGAAACCCTGAGCTCTAACAGAGATGGACATGAAAGAAGAGGCTGGAGAGGAGACACAGAGGAATGTGGTAAGGCACAATTAATGAAGAAGAGGAAAAGAAACTGATGTAACTGATTGAGAATTCAAAATGGAGAGAAGAGCAGTTAGGAGAAGATAAAATGTTTCTCTGTACTCTTTGACAGAAGGAAAACTGGCCAATTCGTTAATTTTTGGAGAAACTATATGAGGGTGACACAAGGAAATACTTCAGCTTCTTCTTAAAAGCAATTGGGCTTCGAATTCTGTGAAGGGTGCAGGGCAGCTTGTTGCAGAGGCAGACTGCAGCAACATAGAAGTTTGCAAAGACTTTTGTTTGATGGTTGGTCACTGACAGGAGAGAGCCCTTGTATTTCGATCATGATGAGATGGCAGATACTTAATATATAATGCGAGTTCTTCGGCAATTTACATTTACAGCACGACGGAATCGACAGGATATCATTGACACAAAAGGAAAACAATAATGGATCAAAATCTGACCCCTGTGGCACATCTGGGAGAAGACACCTGAAGATGTTCTGGTATACGGCAAGTCGGGTACTGGTTGATCAGTAATCAGAAAGTGATCGTGGATTCTCGTGCTTAGGATTAGGTCAGACTATTCTTCTTCTCTGTGGACTAGAATATGGTCCACTAAGGAGAGAGAAATTAAAGATGGCTGATAAGACATGCACTAAGCTATATACAACATTCTTGTTCACAGCCATGCCAATATCGTTGTTGCCTATTACTTCAGAAGGGATTGTCATTATTTATTTCCTCGTTGTGTTTACTGCAACTCGTTTTACGTAAAAAGTGTTGATTTTCTCAATGTGATTTGGGTATTCTTGTGGACGATAGTTTTTTTGCAGCATAGGAGCTGACTGGTGCTGAAAAAATTTATTCATTTCGTCAGCTGAGACCTGAAAAGCAGTTCATGATGTTGCCTTCCCAACACCCAACCTACGTAGTTTCCTCCACAGAGTCGCGGGTGTTGTACCACTGCACACTAAACAACGAGTGTGCCTAACTTTGGCAGTGCGAACACAGTGCTTTCTATTGTTTTGTAGATTTCTGTAACCTTCAGAGCATTGTGACTTTGAATTTGCCTTGTCAGCCAAGAAGGAGAGTTTTTCTTACACAGATTGTTCGTATATGAACGTGTTTGTCACAGTGCTGCAAGCTTTTCAGTAAGTTCTCCAATTCTGCCTCAACTGTGAGCGGCTTGATTATTTAATGGCATTGGGATTCGAGCAGTCTATTGTTAGAGTCGCAGTCTCTATATTTAACCTACTTACAGGCTATGTGGCGCGATTTGAGCATTGAGTGCTGTGAAGACTAGAGCAGAAATATTACATTGTGAGCTGAGAGGTTTGGAGACGAAGTTTGGCCTATGCCTGTTACTGTGCCAGTTAGTTTTTCTTTACAATTACATAACTGTGTAACTGTGCACCATTTTTGTTGTATTGGAAGAATACTCACATTGTTACCACCAGTATTCTTAGATTCATTGTGGAGAGAGTGACTGTTAACAAGTCTATGTCCATATCTTTCATTAAAGAAGCGAATATAATTCCTCCCGAAAGGAAGTCATTGTACTGGTTTTTGGCGGTTTAGAGACGACACATGTTATTTCACATGGACCATCTCATTTCAGTGACCATGAATTCCGTCTGTCTTTCTTCCCTTGGGTTCAACAGGCGAAGGAGTTGTATTTGAGGTCGGATCATATATTTACATCGATACCCGCACCGAGTTTCTTTGGCCATTCAGCCTTTAGCACACATTGGTTATTTGGCTGCCCAGACAGAAAAAATTGACAGGACTTCTTGTAGGAAATTTAATGTAATTAAATTTTGTACTGGGACATGTTTTCGCTAGAGGCTAGAATTTTCGAGTTATTCAAGTAACCTGTACAAACGTGAATTTCAAATAAGCCCCACTCCCATACATCCCCCACTGGTCAGGATTTATTGTATGTTGTTGATGGCTCTGCTTTCTACTGCTCTCCAAAACTTTGCGGCTGCACGAATTATTTCTCACATTAGACACTTTTTTGGTCTTCATTGACTGGCCTTATTACGAGCGCTTATAAATATAAAATTGACGCTAGCGTAAATTTTACGTAACAATTTTGTGGACCAGTCCTCCAACCCACTTGGAATGCAGGTCTGTCCCGGCATGCTTGCAGGTGTGTGGGCGATGGGTTCACAGTCAGGTCTGTAGGTCGCGTTCATCGGTTTGACCTGTGGACTTCCACCTGCCTGCCCACAGTAATAGCTACCAGCCCACATTCTATCACTGCAGGCAGGTAGGGTCTGCCAAGCTGTCGCTTTTGACCATTCGCAATCAGACGGGTCAGTGAGCGAATCGACGCACCAGTGAAGCTGTGAATGGGCCCCCTTAAGCTGTCCATTCACAGAGCCAACTCGTGCGTCGACTCGCTTATCGATCCGTCTGATTGTGTGTGGTCAATGGCGGCTGCTTGGCATGCTCCATTGGTCAGCAATGCACAGTGTGGGTTGACAGGTAATGGCTACCGTTAGCAGGTAACAGTTCGTCATCAAACTGACGCACCCAGATCAAGGACCCAACCATTATAAAATCCTGCACACACAGGTGAACGGGTCGAGGCAGACCCATTGTGCAGAGGGGGTTGGCTGACTAGTTGGCCTTGTGGCTTTTACAGTCGCTGGAGGAAAAGAGATCATGGAGTTAAGGTTTCCTTAGTTTACAGAGGTATGGAAAATACAGGAGAAGATAGGGCCAAGATGGTGACGAGTATTAAAATGTTATCGCTCTAACATAATGGATGAAATATAATTAATATTGCACTGTTCAGAACAGTAAGAAAAATAATGATGTACAGCGCTCATTCTTATAATAAAGAAAAGTAAACTTAATGACTGCAAGATTAGGAGAAGAAGCTACAACTGAATTAAGAATTACTATGACTACTAGTTGTGATTTTTCTAGGAAGGACAGGGGTAACGAAGAATCGGTGTGAGTAACATAATGAAGGAAAGGTCAGTTATCAAAGGACCTCTGTTACAAACAGACAGATAACTTTTGGACAAAAGAAAAATAGTGGTGTTAGCTTTAACTAAAATTATGTTATCGGTAGCGCTAAAGAGAGATACAAGGACGAAAAGAATTACAGAGTTACTACAGTTGCAAGACAACGTTTCAGATAACAAAGAATACCACAATAGCTGAAAGCAAACCAACACAAGCAACGCTATTTTTGCTGCTTGGTCCGTATAGTTACACTTCATGTTATTCAGTTCCATCATATTTGTAACTGGTATTGTCAGCATGGATTTACTTATACAGAGAACTAATACATTGTGCAGACGTTAAGTTTCCGATTTTAATGAGTTTTTTCTGCTATGTGATTATTAATACATTTTCATCCAGCTGTTAATCTTCAGAAATTAACTGCACTGCAGAAACATTGTCAACCTAAAGATTTCCATAATTTGTAATCCACCCTCAGCACTCAGATTTAATAACGGTGGCAACAATAATCAGTTGATATGAACTTTTAATCTTGTGCTCAAACGATAATTTCGAAAAAATCGACTAGTGAAATAGTACAGTGCTTAATTAAGAACTTGGTCGCTGAGAAAATGAGATCTGGCCCAGTATGACTAAGTACGTGATGGTGGCGCAGAGGGCAGACACCAGCAGCCTTCGGTCGATCGTGAGGAAGCCAGCAGCCCTGACAGAGAGCGGTGGCAGAGCCACCACCTGCAGCAGCAGCGCCTGCACCTCTGGCTTCTGGCCTCGACGCCACCCCAGCGTGGCGGCCCTGACCACCAGGACGCGAGTGCGCTCTGCCTCGTCCGCCGTCGCAGAGCAGGACACGACCAGAGCAATCGCGCCCACGAGGTACGTAGCGATCCACTCTGCGGAAAATAAGATGGAATTGGTGATCAGAGCTCTACGGCCGTTGGTGTGGTCAATCCAAAGCGTCAGAATCTCATACGAGCCGTATATGAGAACTTGTACTGCTTGAGTTATTTGTAGGGCTAGAGTGAGTCCAAAGTGTTGTTGTAGCAGTTCCGCTGCACGCTGTAGAATGGCGTATGCCTTGTCTATCTGGCTCACTCTCGGATGGCAGTCCTGCTCTGACGGGTGAATGACTCCCAGAAGGATGCGAGATATGTGATTGTTGCCATTCGATGCGGCTGTTGTGAGGATGCTGTCATTGATAATTTGGAACCTTGTTCGCACTTCGAGAACAAGTAGGATGCACTGCAGTGTTACGAGGTTTTCCAGCATTCTGATCACCGTGTACAGGGCCAGCCGTAGGATTGCTTCCTCATCATAATGCACTTGAGCAAAAAAAGTAGCTAAAACACATTCACCTATTAATAGTACAGCAAAAATTATGATTAGTATTATCCCTAGTATTTTATTACTTTTCCACTTCTTGTGTACGTAACCATCAAAGTATTCGAGGGCCTCTAGAAACAAACGCAAGTCGTTCAACATAAATACTGTTTTCCCTGCAAGGGCCCACAGTACTCTGAAAGGCAGAAGTAGCCTGGTTGGCATGTCTACAAAAACTGTAACTGTCGGAAATTTACAGAACCGGCTGACCACAAAATGCATATCCACCGCTAGTGAGGTAATAGTGACGAGAATCCAGATGTTGGAATTTGATTTCATGGCATTACATACCACCGATGAATTTTGGAGATGCTCGGCTTGTCGGTTGGAAGGCATTATCCCCAGTATTTTCCACAGTGCACATAGTGGTTCACTCACAACATAAAAATTGGTGGCTGGCATATTGTACATTTACACTAACTCTCTATCTTTAATTTAATTTTCGCATCTGTTATATAACACGTTTTGACTCGTATCCTGCCGCACATATTATGTACTGTGCGGTATGCCTTTCTGAAAGAGACGTGTGATCATTGAGCACACTAATTTCAAGGAAAACTGGACAGTACACTGTTAGTCTAATTAATTTCTTCCTGCAGCACATTACTGATGAAGTCACATTAAGGAAATTGCATCTGACACTCGTTCCAAGGCACAGAACACGAATCCATCCAATTTATTATTCATTGCTAGTCTCCATTTGAAGGCTGTTCATTATAAGGCCGCCTTTCAAGTTAATTATTTTTAGTGAGCTCTGAGCTTCTAAACTTGCGCAAAGATATTCTGTACCCCAGCTATCGATTGCTTAGCGTACTACAGTCCTTGGCTAGTAAAACGGAAGTATTTCTACATTTCTGCACGGAGGGGGGGGGGGGGGGGGGGTGGACATTAGAGATCAGTGGCAGCTTGTCCTGTTCGACAAGTAACAAAGACAATCCCGTGTCCAGCTGTTTACTGATGAGCAGCCCTGCAGCCAGGCGACTAGCACGAGTTTTCGTGTTCTCGTAAAGATTAGTCATTTTAGATTATAAAAACATTTAGTTTGGTACTGATATGAAACATCCCCTTAGAAAAATTATAAATGACTGTGCTGATAAACCTCTTACGTTATTTGATTTTCAAACAGCTGAGCAAAACTGAATGTACTCAGACATTTCTCTCTTTACTTATCCTGATCATCATTAACCTGATACACAACATATTTTTTTAGCGCAAGACAATCTGACTTTCAGTAATCCCTACAAATGAATGGCCCTGACTATACCTCTCATGAATCACTTACCTCACAAAAATCTTCGTTACTCGAACTACTGCAATATAGCGAGCGCCCATACTGCCAGCTAAATGAAAGATTCTAACTACTGAAGGCACTAACTACCGATAGGCATACTTAGTAAATGAAAGATTTTGATGGAGAACAAACAATATATTTACCTTAATAGTGTTCAAAAGTCATTATATATATATATATATATATATATATATATATATATATATATATCAGTTCATGATATCAAGTATTACAAATTTACTCTTTCCGATGGACACACGTCCAGATCGTCTGCTCTCAAAATTCTGCCATCTCTCTCCCCACATCCACCAATGCTGGCGGCTCACCTCCAACTGCGTAACGCTACGCGATGTTCAAATCCAACTGCCCAACACTACAATAGCAAATATTTCAACAATGCCAACCAGTCACAGACTGCACACAGCACAGTCAGTGATTTTCATATAGAGCGCTACGTGGCGTTACCAACATAAAAACCTAAACAGCCTACTTACACTGATTACGTGGTAAGTAGGTGTATTAGTGTGCTTTTTAAGCGTACCATAAAAGGTTTCATTTTTCTTTACGTAATATAACAGAAAACGCGAAAAGATCGTACAGTCGTATTTTCTGTTTACGTTTTTGCAGCAGTAAATCTATAGAAGTTCGTTTGGTTGTTGTTTGCTCACTCCAACAATTTATCTGTAGCGTACCTCTTCAGTATTTAACTCACATTTCCGGAAAGTAGCGTAAAGTTTAAGTTGTTGTTTCAGAAACCTTGCACTGTTTTTGTGTACACACAGTTACGTATCGGCCAAATTTGTGGTACCATATTTTCGTGTTTATCTGTAATTTAACTGACTTGTTCTTAATAAACTATTACGTTTATCATGAGTGAAAAGTGCTTGATTTGCAGTAGACTTGTTAGGTCGGGGCTTTGGTGTGACGGGTGCTGTAGTTTTTTCCATGTGGGTGGCTGCAGTGGCGTGGGAATAGGGGAAGTAAATGGGGCTCATCAGTGGTTTTGTAGGATATGTAGTAGAGTTAGTAAGATACTAGAACAAGAGGGGAAAACTGCCGCCCTTCAGGCCGAGTTAAACCTAGGCCAGGGGAGATCTTGACAGGGTATGGAGGGAGAAGGGTAAAGCGAGGTGGGAAGTGGCAACAGGCAACAATAGGAACAGGCCTAGAACTTTGTCTGACAGCTTCGTGGTGAATGTGGCAAATAGATTTGACCTGTTGCTTCAGTTAGAAGCAACCTTCATTGTTCCACGCGTCCTGTATCACTCCTTTCACGTGATGCAGTACCTTTTGCCAGTCTTCCGATGTCACAATTTCAACTGCCTCTTTCAAAAGGCGTTCCACTTCGGTTAATGTGGATATCTTATTTTCTGTAGCAATATGCCGTTTAACCTGAGCCCAAATCGGCTCTATTGCGTGGAAATGGCAATAGTAAGGAGGCAATCTGAGCACTTCATGCCCGTATTTTTTTGGTACTTCATCCACAATGTAAATCGGGTTCTTTGGTTTGTCAAATTACTGTCGAACTGTACCTTATGTTTTTGTAACCAGCTAACAATGTCGTTTTACCTCGTTGCCTTTGTGGGTGCTTTATCTTTTATTACTGAGTGCTAAGGAGCGATATCCATAACAATGATAGAGTTTTTTGTTAAGTTCTGGAGCACACAGTCTTCAAACAATTTCACAAAAGTATTGTGGTTCATCTATCCGTGGTAGTCGGAGGTCTCATTTGAACTAAATAGCAGCAGACAATTCGGAATGAAACCCTCTGAATTTCCGGCATGTGCTACAATTATCCTTTTTCCTCTGCCGATCGGAGCTGCCATACTACCGCTGATGGTACCGTCTGTCCAGCCTTTTTTTGGTCTGTGTCGTGCATTCACCCACGTTATATGAAGCCAAACGATATCATCAAAATTTGTCCCCACTAATTCTCTAAGAAAGCGGCGTCTCCAGGCTGCAATATCTTGGCGCTCCATTAGTAACTTTCTGCCAGAGATCGATTTGTAGCGGAATCCTAACATTTTCACGACTCGTAACAAAGACGATTTACTACCCTGAAACAGGTGAGCCGCTGTGAGGGTAGCATGTAGTTTTTTGAGTGTTGGATACTCCTTCCTCGAATAAAATGCGTGTATTTGACGATGAATGGCATCTTCCTGAAAAGAGTCACGTTTTGTGACCCTCTTCTCTAGTCGCCTCTTTTTCCCAGGTGTCTCTAATTTAGATGATTCACTTGAGCCTTCTTTCGTGAATTTCTCCTTGCAGATTCTTATTACTGATCGTTTGCTAACTTGCAGAGCAGCTGCAGTTCGCTCCACCACCTTATCCAAAGGAACGAGAGGCCCTCCTGCATCCCTCTCTCTCTCAAAATACTCCCTTAAGGAACACATGTATCCACGCGCCTGACTGCGTATAACGACGCCATGTCCGCCACTTTTTGGAGGTTTCCGAGGAGTGTGCAGCCTCGGCCTCCCTCTCTTGCGACTGCTTTCATCGGACATCGTAAACACGCGAAGCTACAAGTCACTCAAATCTCTCACGAACACGTCTACAACGGCTCGCTGAGGACTGTCTAGCACAATGCCTTAGTCAGCGCAGCAGAGCGAAGTGGCAAAGCAGTGGCAGCCGATAGCGCCGGCTGCCATTAGTTTATTGGTGGCGGGAGCCCTGCATCCCGTTGCCTGACAAGTGACAACTCGTTTAAGTAATAGTATACACACATCTGTCACAGTTATAAAATGTTTGTTGAAAACATTTTATAACTGTTACTGAAAATATTGGGTTGTCAGGTCCTGTAAATGCTACTACGGAATACCTCAGACCAGACGTTTCAAGTAACTTCCATATTATGAATTTGACCCTAACTACCCCCACAGCAATAATGTCCACCATAAAATCTTTAAAATCAAAAACATCTAGTGGGTATGATGAAATATCAATAAAGTTAATTAAAGAATGTGATTCTGAGTTAAGTAACATATTAAGCTATCTGTGTAACCAGTCGTTTATCAGTAGAATATTTCCTGAATGGTTGAAATATGCTGAAGTTAAGCCACTGCTTAAGGAGGGAGATAAAGAAATAGCATCAAATTTCTGTCCAATTTCACTTTTGCCAACATTCTCACAAAATTTAGAAAAAGTAATGTACAATCGGCTTTATAACCATCTTATCTCAAATAACATACTGTCAAAGTCTGCAGTTCGGATTTCTAAAGGGTCCTGATACATAGAAGGCTATCTACACTTATAGTGAAAATGTGCTTAATTTATTAAACAAAAAATTGCAGGCAACTGGTATATTTTGTGATCTGTAAAAGGCATTTGACTGTGTAAATCACAATATCCTTTTAAGTAATTTAGAATATTACAGTGTAACAGGAAATGCTGCAAAATGGTTCAAATCTTACATCTCTGGCAGGAAACAAAGGGTGTTAGTAGGAAATAGACTTGTATTAAGGTATCAGGCATCATCCAACTGGGAACTAATTACATGTGGGGTCCCACAAGGTTCCACTTTAGGGCCCTTACTTTTTCTTATGTATATCAATGACCTATCATCACTAACATTACCAGATGCCAAGTTCGTTTCGTTTACCAATGATACAAACATTGCAATAAACAGCAAAATCAAGTGTAGTCATAGAAAGATCGGCTAACAAGATATTTGTGGACATTAATCACAGGCTCCTAGCCAATTCTTTCTCACATAACTTTGAAAAAACACACTACATGCAGTTCAGATCTTGTAATGGGTGTCCTACGAGTATATGCCTGACATATGATGACAAGCAGATCGAAGAAGTGGACAGAGTTAAATTCTTGGGATTACAGCTTGATAATAAATTCAACTGGGAGGAGCACACCACAGAACTGCTGAAGCGTCTTAACAAATCTCTATTTGCACTTTGAATTGTGTCAGACACAGGAGATATAAAAATGAAAAAGCTGCCATACTATGCCTACTTTCATTCCATAATGTCATATGGGATTATTTTTTGGGATATTCATCAAGCTAAGCTAAAGTTTTCCGGTCACAAAAACGTGCAGTAAGAGTTGTATGTGATGTGAACTCAAGAACATCCCGCAGAAGCCTGTTTAGGGAACTAGGGATACTAACTACTGCTTCCCAATATATTTATTTCTTAATGAAATTTGTCATTAAAAATGTATCACTTTTTCAAACCAACAGCTCAATTTATCGAATCAATACAAGAAATAAGAATAATCTTCACAAGGATTTAAAGACACTTACTCTTGCACAAAAAGGAGTGCATTATTTGGGAACACACATTTTTAGTTACTTGCCAGCAGCTATAAAAAGTTTAACAACTAATTAAATTCAGTTTAAGAGACGCCTACAGGATTTATTGGAGGCCAACTCCTTCTACTCCATTGATGAATTTCTCAGTAGAACCAACTGATATTTGTATGTACATGTGTGTGTGTGTGTGTGTGTGTGTGTGTGTGTGTGTGTGTGTGTATTGTGTGTGTAAGTACAATCTAACTTCTGCACCATTTCAGTGCAGTAATGAGTTCATTGTAAATATGTATTATAGTAGTTCTACTACATGTTTATAGCCATATAAATAAAAAAAACTTTTTTAATTTAAATTCAGTGCATTAGTGTTTGTAAAATGATTTTTTCATATTGTATTCATTAAAAAAGTGACGATCATTCCACTTGGGACCTGTGGAAGGTACATTAGCTTATTTGTTTCAGTTGTAAATATTTGTCATGTATTATTGTTTTTCTGACATGTTCTACATCCTGGAAGACCTGCTTACTATGGATCAATTGGAATGAAAGTAAATCTAATCTAATTCCTGCTTCATGGCGTTTGTCAGTGCTGGCTTGTGGATCAGTATACTGATTTGAGGTTATGATATGATGGTCATTCCCATGCTATAATCTACGAGGGTTAGTGGAGGTCGCGTCATGCTCGTGCAACTTGGGGCACAATATTTTGTTTGCAACTCTTTCAATTCTATAGTCGTTCTTTCAGTCATGTCCAGACTGAAATTGTATCGCTCAAAGACAAATATACTGTTCCATGCTGACAGCAACTGTACTTCAATTAAGCATGTGTGACGTTACCATACAGTCTTTGGTATGGACCACTTATTTAATATTGCTCAGAATAGTGTAGTGTATCTAGAGCTTACTTTCCTTCTAATTCACAGGTATCATGGACTTTCACACCATAAGGGGCGTCATAGGACAACTACATATTTGTTGTTTGTTACTCATTATTGAGTTGCTCATTAATAATCAGAAATTTCCATCTCATGTCCTATATGATGGCTGTATGATTTTTGAACTTCACACAAGTACTCTTAAAATAGTACAAAATGGGACAATGTGATCAATGCACAATGCCTCTAGCAGAATAATTAGTCAAAGGTAATTGCTGTCACCAGAAATATTTTGAGTCTTTGCATGCTTTAATCTCTTACAGTTCGTAGGGTAAGTCAGTGTTGGTGGAACTCAAAAGAGACTTTGTGCTGCTGCAGATTTTTGTTTTTCTTTTCAGGGACATTACACTTTCAGTGTGAGGCTTTAAATCTTTATAGCATCTGCTCTGCATATAAGAGAACGCGTACTTTTATGAGTCATGTTAGGTAAGCATCAGATAGAATTGTGCTTTTGGGTTTATTGAAGTACCTAAACAACTGTATGATAGCGTTGGTAATTGTTCTTGCGCCAGAATTTTGCATAAAAAGGAGCACATAGTTCGTGTAATCAGTTTAGTTCCAGAAGAGAGACTGGAGGCTTTCATCTGATGGCTGTCTGCCAGGACACTTTCTTTCGTGAATCTTCTGATATTTACTTTGCTGCAATGTATACTCATTACATATTTTCTCTTGTCAGTAAAAGCACTGCAGTGCTGCTTTTTATAATTTTCTAAAACAAGTATGTTGCTGCACATGTGAAAATATTTACACTTTATTTAAACTTAAAGTGGTGAAATTGTTGAAATTATATCCATTTGTGTTTGCTTGTGGAATTAATGCTTGATGCAGTCAGCTTACTAAAGTCCACTATTGGCTGTTCTGTGCTCAAGAATACTTCAGTTAATGAATGACCCTATTACGTGCAATTGTAGGGAAAAGTTTCTGCTACAGGCTTCGTTTAGTGAATCAGAGCAGGGTGAAATAATGAAGTCTATTGCAGAGTGCAGAAATAATGTAATTTATGTTTCTCTTCTCATATATATGCTCTTTTGTTAATTATGGTAATTATTGTATGTGCATGGTGCTGATATGGTTTGTATTGTTACATTAATGTGGTCATACTCATAAATAACTAAAAGCTTTTGGTCATTCATTAAAAAGATACTTCAGGAGCTTTGAAAGTTAGGGTTCTTCACCATTGCAGTTCAGCTAATAGTTGTTTTAGTAAGTTAATCATTAAATTATTTTGCATTGTTTACTGTTGATTTTGGAAGAATTAGTGAGTACTTGGGATGTTTTGAGAAATAATAGGGTTAGGTAACACTTTTGCTTCTGATATATTAAATGCATATTGAAGTTGTTACAACAAGTATATGAATGCTACTCTTTTCATTTGTATGGGTCTGCCTTACTGACAGGTAACAAGTACACTTTGAACATACACTAATGAGAAGTTTTTACATTCTCTTATTTTTATAAATTCAGATGTCAGTGAATGAAACATCATCTAGCGATATTCTGTTCACATCATGGTTTCCAAACTCTGGATATGTATGACTATTCACCACTTTTCTTTTATGTTGATTGTGGAATCTTATGGAAACATACTGGTGGGAGTGTTGCATTCACACATGACAGGATGAAACTGCATGGCTTATTGTTAAACTAATTTCTTTACTCGAAATTAATTCACTGTACACGAATTGCTTAACATTTGCCATATTATGTATAGATCTACTGCCCAATAGTTCATATGAGAATTTGTGCAAGATTTCCCATTTATCCTGAGCAGCTGGCTTAACCACTTCAGCTGTCCATGCACACTCTCCAGACTGAACGAAACTTACGTATGTCACATTGTCTACATCCTTATATCATAGTCCATATTTCTTTATGTCGTTTGGGGAACATTTTTATGTGCTGCATGTGATTTTTGATCTATGTGTGGAACCAGTACGTTACAAGATGATTATATAATGCACTGTGTTGAGAAATTAATAGTTTTGGATGCTACCATCTACCATATTAGTAGCAGACGTTGATGTGATTTCTGCTTTTCTGTAATAATAATGAGGTGGGTGAAGTTTGCATTGCAATCCTTTCATGTTTTCAGTCTGTTGATTAACTGGAATTACCACTTTTTCATGTGATTTTGCTGCAAAAGCAACTTAGGTTGGTAATTAGTGAGCAGATGTGACTTGAAGCTTCTGTGAATTCATGCTGGATGTTTTTGACAGTTTGAGCGAGAGTAAAGGCATACATGGATGTTTTGCGGCAGTGTAATATCATGGAAGGTTGAACATCTGAAGGAATTTATCAGGATTTGAAGTGCTGATGTTGTATGAAAAGTAATAATGCAAAATTGTCATTTTTTGTGGCATACTATCCTTGTAGAAGAGCTTATTAATGCTTTGTGAGTCTTTATGATATTGTAAAACGGATATTAATTTAATTTTGTACTGAAATGTCATCTTGCCTTTTGATTGCTAAACTGAGAAGTGAATTTTAGAGTGTTGTGTGGAGGTCCATATCGAATATTTTTTAAGTTTAGCCTGCAAATTATTGTTTCTCCATTTGAGTTTTTGAGACATTAGTGTGGACTCAATGTATATTCTTGTGTGGAAACTTGGTATGACAATTTCATTGCAAGTTAACTGGAATTTTGTCTGTGCTGTACAGGGGCTCTGCAAGGGAAATGAGTTTGAAGATTATATGGTAAAAAGGGAAGAGGACATAGATAAAGATGAGATGGGAGATATGATACTGCGATATGTCTTTGACAGAGCACTGAAAGACCCAAGCCGAAAGGAGGCGCTCGACTGGTCGACATTCCGTCAGACCTACCGATATCCTAGGTGAAAGCCAGCCATGAAAGAACTATTCTACCTGTTGTGCAAGATGTATGAGACAGGCGAAATGCCCTTTGAGCTCAAGAAGGACATAATAATTCCAGTTCCACAGAAAGCACTTGCTGACAGTTGTGAATATTACCGAACTATCAGTTTAATAAGTCATGGTTGCAAAATACTATCACGAATACTTTATAGAAGAATCAGAAAAATGGTAGAAGCCAACATCGGAGAAGCTAAGATCGGATTCTGAAGAAATTTAGGAACGCACAAAACAATACTGGTCCTAGAAGGTAGGTTAACGAAAGGCAAACCTGCGTTTATACCTTCTGTAGATTTGGAGAAAGTTTTCGGTGATATCAACAGGAATACACTCTTAGAAAGTCTGTTGGAAGCAGGTGTAAAATACAGTAAGGGAAAGGCTATTTACAGCTTGTACAGACACCAGACGGCAGTTATAAGGAGCATGAAATGAAAGCAGTGGCTATGAAGGGAGTGAGAGAGAGTTATGGTCTATCCCTGAACGTTATTCAATCTGTAAAACGAGCAACCAGCAAAGGAAACCAAAGGAGATATTTTAAAGGGAATTAATGCTCCAGGCGAAGAAATGAAAACTTTGAGGTTTACTGATGAGACTAAATTCTGTCGTAGGCAGCAAAAGACTTGGAAGAACTGTTGATTGGAAAGAAAATTGTCTTAAAAGGAGGTGTTGGGATTTTTTTTCGTGTGGTTGTGTTTAGTATGTGAGTGTGTGTATATTTGTGCTGTTAATAATACACTGTAAGATCACATAAGGTCACACAAAACATATTCGCTACAACTTCTTATCACAGGCGAGTATAGTTATTCATAACATTGTTACATCTTGCTATATTCAAGTGCCCCCGAAATAAACCGCCTTGGAATGTCGGAATATACGTATAATAAATTGGGAACAGAAGCGCCTAAATCTTTTACATGTACAAATATCTCAGGGATGCAATTAAATATATTTTCATTCGAATGGTAATTTATACTTCCGTGGGTTCGCGTGGAGAAACACATTTTGCATGGTACACTCATTATTAATTCAAAGCTTATAACTTTCTTAATTGTGAAATTCTCGTCACTTGAACAAAAGAACCAACCACAAGAGTATTTAATATTGATATGACTCTTTGCAAATTCAATGAAATTAACTTTGGTTTAGTATGTTTACTCAATAATTACCAGCAAATCATCTCTATTTTTCCTTACACCACTTAATATTGGATTAATTTGAACAAGAATCTGCCGTCTTGCAAATGGCTGCCAACAACACAAATTACAACTCGCGCTGTACCGCACGTTATTAATCTCTGCTAAAACATAAAATTAAAATTTCATACATGTACGGATGCCGCCGATGATGAAATAAACGGTTTGATTATAAATAACAGCATACGCTTTCCAGAAGTGTGTTACAAGATACATATATTTCCATCCACATCTTCCACATACAAAGATTCGAACTAAAGCAAGATAATTCTGAAAATCTATTTCTATTGTTTCATTCTTTTAAAACCATGGATTATCCAGCAGAATCGATACGGTTTTTCACATACATCACAGTGAGATAATTAATATTTTTCTCATATTCTTTTGCACACACAATAACAGTTCATTTAAACACATCACGTCAATCATAAATAAGTATTTCTCGTTCCCAGGGGACCAGTCAGTGGCACCCTGGAATGACTGGAAAAAAATTATATAAAATTTTGTCGACAAGCATTTCCCATGCACTGACAGTTAATTCGTCACATCTTAGTTTGTCACAATGCATACATAAAATCAAAAAGGCAAGATCATAATGCTATGTAATGTGAACACCCTTACATCAGTTGCGGCTTCGTAATCGTAATTATTTTAACTAGTTATTAATTAATCAGTTCAAACTTCCTTTTTCAGATACATAGTATCATGCTTATAGAACCATGGACCTTGCCGTTGGTGGGGAGGCTTGCGTGCCTCAGCGATACTGATAGCCGTACCGTAAGTGCAACCATAACAGAGGGGTATCTGTTGAGAGGCCAGACAAACGTGTGGTTCCTGAAGAGGGGCAGCAGCCTTTTCAGTGGTTGCAGGGGCAACAGTCTGGATGATTGACTGATCTGGCCTTGTAACACTAACCAAAACGGCCTTGCTGTGCTGGTACTGTGAACGGTCGAAAGCAAGGGGAAACTACAGCCGTAATTTTTCCCGAGGGCATGCAGCTTTACTGTATGGTTAAATGATGATGGCGTCCTCTTGGGTAAAATATTCTGGAGGTAAAATAGTCCCCCATTCGGATCTCCGGGCGGGGACTACTCAGGAGGACGTCGTTATCGGGACAAAGAAAACTGGCGGTCTTCGGATCGGAGCGTGGAATGTCAGATCCCTTAGTCGAGCAGGTAGGTTAGAAAATTTAAAAATGGAAATGGATAGGTTAAAGTTAGATATAGTAGGAATTAGTTAAGTTCGCTGGCAGGAGGAACAAGACTTTTGGTCAGGCGAATACAGGGTCATAAATACAAAATCAAATAGGGGTAATGCAGGAGTCGGTTTAATAAAGAATAAAAAAATAGGAGTGCGGGTAAGCTACTACAAACACCATAGTGAACGCATTATTGTGGCCAAGATAGACACGAAGCCCACGCCTACTACAGTGGTACAAGTTTATATGCCAACTAGATCTGCAGATTATGAAGAAATTGAAGAAATGTGTGATGAAAGAAAAGAAATTATTCAGATAGTGAAGGGAGACGAAAATTTAATAGTCATGGGTGACTGGAATTCGGTAGTAGGAAAAGGGAGAGAAGGAAACGTAGTAGATGAATATGGATTGGGGCTAAGAAGTGAAAGAGAAAGCCACCTGATAGAATTTTGCACAGAGCACAACTCAATCATAGCTGACACTTGGTTCAAGAATCATAAAAGAAGGTTGTGTACATGGAAGAAGCCTGGGGATACTGACAGGTTCCAGATAGATTATATAATCGTAAGACAGAGATTTAGGAACCAGGTTTTAAATTGTAAAACATTTCTAGGGGCAGATGTGGTCTCTGACCACAATCTATTAGTTACGAACTGTAGATTAAAACTGAAGAAACTGCAAAAAGTTGGGAATTTAAGGAGATGGGACCTGGATAAACTGACTAAACCAGAGGTTGTACAGAGTTTCAGGGAGAGCATAAGGGAACAATTGACAGGAATGGGGAAAAGAAATACAGTAGAAGAAGAATGGATAGCTTTGAGAGATGAAGTAGTGAAGACAGCAGAGGATCTAGTAGGTAAAAAGACGAGGGCTAGTAGAAATCCTTGGGTAACAGAAGAAATATTGAATTTAATTGATGAAACGAGAAAATATAAAAATACAGTAAATGAAGCAGGCAAAAAGGAATACAAACGTCTTAAAAATGAGATCGACAGTAAGTGCAAAATGGCTAAGCAGGGATTGCTAGAGGACAAACGTAAGGCTGTAGAGGCTTATCTCACTAGGGGTAAGACAGATACTGCCTACAGGAAAATTAAAGAGACCTATGGAGAAAAGAGAACCACTTGTACGAATATCAAGAGCTCAGATGCAAACCCAGTTCTAAGCAAAGAAGGGAAAGCAGAAAGGTGGAAGGAGTATATAGAGGGTCTATACAAGGGCGATGTACTTGAGGAGAATATTATGGAAATGGAAGAGGATGTAGATGAAGATGAAATGGGAGATACGATACTGCGTGAAGAGTTTGACAGAGCATTGAAAGACCTGAGTCGAAACAAGGCCCCCGGAGTAGACAACATTCCATTAGAACTACTGACGGCCTTGGGAGAGCCAGTCCTGACAAAACTCTACCATCTGGTGAGAAAGATGTATGAGACAGGTGAAATACCCTCAGACTTCAAGAAGAATATAATTATTCCAATCCCAAAGATAGCAGGTGTTGACAGATGTGAAAATTACCGAATTATCAGTTTAATAAGTCACGGATGCAAAATACTAACGCGAATTCTATACAGACGAATGGAAAAACTGGTAGAAGCCGACCTCGGGGAAGATGAGTTTGAATTCCGTAGAAATGTTGGAACACGTGAGGCAATACTGACCTTACGACTTATCTTAGAAGGAAAGGCAAACCTATGTTTCTAGCATTTGTAGACTTAGAGAAAACTTTTGAAAATGTTGACTGGAATACCCTCTTTCAAATTCTAAGGGTGGCAGGGGTAAAATACAGGGAGCGAGAAGCTATTTACAATTTGTACAGAAACCAGATGGCAGTTATAAGAGTCGAGGGGCATGAAAGGGAAGCAGTGGTTGGGAAGGGAGTGAGACAGGGTTGTAGCCTATCCCCGATGTTATTCAATCTGTCTATTGAGCAAGTAGTGAAGGAAACAAAAGAAAAATTCGGAGTAGCTATTAAAATCCACGGAGAAGAAATAAAAACTTTGAGGTTCGCCGATGACATTGTAATTGTCAGAGACAGCAAAGGACTTGGAAGTGCGGTTGAACGAAGTGGACAGTGTCATGAGGGGAGGGTATAAGATAAAATCAACAAAAGCAAAACAAGGATAATGGAATGTAGTCGAATTAAGTCGGGTGATGCTGAGGGAATTAGATTAGGAAATGAGACACTTAAAGTAGTAAAGGAGTTTTGCTATTTGGGGAGCAAAATAGCTGATGATGGTCGAAGTAGAGAGGATATAAAATGTAGACTGGCAATGGCAAAGAAAGCGTTTCTGAAGAAGAGAAATTTGTTAACATTGAGTATAGATTTAAGTGTCAGGAAGTCGTTTCTGAAAGTATTCGTATGGAGCGTAGCCATGTATGGAAGTGAAACATGGACGCTAACTAGTTCGGACAAGAAGAGAATAGAAGCTTTCGAAATGTGGTGCTACAGAAGAATGATGAAGATTAGATGGGTAGATCATATACCTAATGAGGAGGTATTGAATAGGATTGGGGAGAAGAGAAGTTTGTGGCACAACTTGACTAGAAGAAGGGATCGGTTGGTAGGACATATTCTGAGGCATCAAGGGATCACCAATTTAGAACTGGAGGGCAGCGTGTAGGGTAAAAATCGTAGAGGGAGACCATGAGACGAATACACTAAACAGACTCAGAAGGATGTAGGTTGCAGTAGGTACTGGGAGATGAAGAAGCTTGCACAGGATAGAGTAGCATGGAGACCTGCATCAAACCAGTCTCAGGACTGAACACCACAACAACAACTACTACTTCAGGTACTTATTACCAAATCAGTTCATCATCCATCGTTAGTTGCAAACGATTATATTGGTTCCGAGTTCAAAATAGTGTTTAAAAATTCATCAGTTTGTATTTAACAATAGCTGTTACGTAATGTTATTTGTACTGTTATTTACTGTTACTTAGGCATTGTATTAATGACTTTTGCACATTTCTCACTATACTATTGCAACTAATGAAAACTCCATTTGAGTTACAGGCAGAAGGAAAAAACCGAGAACGATAAAAAACTAGCCTGGAGTCTTCAGATTGTTCCCATATGAGCATTTACACAGTAATTATCAATTTAGTTACCAACTATGGTCTTAAAATTATAAACGACCTTTTTTAAATACATTCTAAGAAGTTTTTAAAATATCAGTACATATACATGTTGTTAAAGAAAGTCGTTGCAACAACTTTCATCATATTGTTCTTTGTATCTCAAGAATGCAAATGTGAGCAATAGTCTTTGGAAAAATAATGGGTAAACTATTCATGTATAACAAAACATGTTGGAGAAATGGTTTTTTTACATTCTTGCAGCAAACAACATAAAGGGTTTCTTCTTAGTGTATCTGCGTCGGCAGTGTTGACGCAAGTTACTGGAAAAGACGCTCGTAGATGTCCGTAGATTGGACAGGGAGCTTGCGATGAAGCGGCTACAGGGCCAGCCCCATCGGTAGTCACCTGTTGCCGCCGCCCCCCCCCCCCCCCCCCACACTGGGTCAGTCAGCTGTTTGAGCGGCGTGAACGTGAAATATTACCAACACAGAATTAATACACTTACCAGCATTGTTGATTTAGCTGAAAAAAGGCATTATTCATCTCGAATGAATGTAATGGTTATGAAAGCCGCATGACGGTGTTCAAATGTTCCAAATTAGGACAGATATCCTGGGCGAGATGCCATGACTAGCATAAGAAGAAATCAGAGCGATTTGATCACAAGTTCAAAACTGGAAATACGGGGTATTCAAAAAGTCTCTGCGCAATGCCGTATGATTGTCAGCCGCGCGTGCCGTATGCCGCAGTGAATATACCGAAATGAAATTCAGTGAAATACAAGTTATTAATTTATTGAATATTCATTTTTACTTACAGATTTTCACATTAAATGTTGAAAGCGTACCCCCTGTTGTTGAATACACAATTCAATTCGTCTAATCATGTTTCCAAGCACAAGCCGTAACATTTCTTCTGTAACAGATGCAGTGAAAGTGGATTTGGCACTTTTCAAGTCATCGATGGATTCTGGACGGTTTTTATAGACAGTTGCTTTCGCTGAAACCCAGAAGAGAAAGTCAGGTGGTGTTAGGTTAGGCGATCGTGGAGGCCAAAGTCCCTGTGAAATACGAGCTGTATGCGCGGGTGCACCATCTTGTAGTAAATAACCGATCAGTATATCACATAGCACAGGTTCTCCTATGAATGGGTACAAAATGTCACCGCAATATCGTTTATTGTTTCCTTGAAACATATGGCACCCACAGTCTGACGTCTAGAAATTGCAATCCAAACTCCTATTTTCACAGTATGAAGTGGTTCCTCATGAATATATAGGGGATTTGCAGTACTCCACATACGAGAATTCTGCGAGTTCACGTACCCGGGTAAATGAAACCACGTCCCATCAGTGAAAAATAGAATACCCCTTCCATTTTGTTGAACGAAATTTTTGAACCATTGACAATAATGCAGTCTCTTGCCATGATCAGTATTTTTCAGTTCTTGCACGACTGTCACTTTGTATGGGAAAAGTTCTAATTTTTTCCTTACAGCTGTGTGGGCCGTTCAGACACTAACATCGATTTCGTGGGCGAGCTTTCTTACTGACTTGTTCGGTGGACATTTTATCGCAAATATCGAGTAGTTTATCCTCAGACAAAATAGTAGGACGACCACTTCTCTGTGCACCTGTCACTGAATACGTACTTCGATATTTGTTAATCAAATCTCGCACAGTTTCGCGATGTGGGAGTGTTGCCCCCGGGAGTACTGAATTAAATGTTTGACGAACTGTAACTGTGTATTTACCGCAGCTTTGAACCCTTGTTCGACTAAAGACACACGTCCTTCAATGGTTAGTATTTTAACAGTGACAAAAACGAAACAAACGAACAAAGGAACTAAACTTAAATGTTCACGTCTTCACGTAACGACACACACCAACGATACTAATGGCTGAGATAAACGAAACAGTGGAATGTTGGGAGAGTCTACTTGAAGGGAAGTAACGTAGGCGGGCGAACATCATACGGCATTGCGGAGAGACTTCTTGAACACCCCGTATATGCAATATTTGCTTATTGAGGGCTAACTCAAGTGGGCTGAAATCGCTAACAAAGCTGCCTCATCGTTACTATCTATATATTGCATTGAAATCATATGTGACCTTTAACAACGACACTTCGTGGTTAGGTATGTCATTACACATGTAAATTACACAATACATGAAAAATCTTAATACTGCTAACATTCAAAAATACAACTCATTCAAATACAAATGTCGTGCTTATACTAACTATTCACAACAATATAAAAATTAATCTTCTTGCTAACAAACCTTTATTATCAACTTATTCAGGGGCAGTAAAAGGATTTAAATCCAGGTGTGGATATAGACTTTTCACATTTAGTGTCCTTAGATTAATTAGAAGGTAACAACCTTCATGAGGTATTTTCTCAATTAAATGTGGCCCTGTATACAAAAACTGTCAGTTTTTTATTAATTTTCTTTATACTAGGGGCTTTAGCATTGAGTCCTCAGCAACACTAGATTGCCTTCTTTGTACTCGTGTATCGGCATCTGCTGTTTATTATGTTTTCGGCTCCTAATGTTAACCTGTCTACTTATAACTAGTATAGCCTGCTCAGGTCTCAGGGCTTGATGGTCATACAAGACCACTTTGTGTTTACCATAAACATAACAATTGTACTTCTTTAGTGCCCAAACCACAGCCAATACTTGGAGTTCGGTTGCAGAGTACATTTGTTCACAACCGGATAAGACACGACTTGCAAACCATATAATTTTAACTTCAATTTGTCCCGAGGTGTAATCGACTTGGAACAAACACGCTACTAAACCACAGGTCGAAGCATCTGTCCCCAGATAAAGGTCTTTCGTCATTTCTGGATGATGTGGCAGTTCAGAGTTGACTACAGCCACTCTGATTCTATCGAAGGCTGTCTTTCACTCCTTAGAGAAAAACCAAACTGTGTTCCTCTTTAGCAGGCTTAACAATGCATCATTGTGCAGGCACAAAACGCAAATTAATGACGCAAGGCCTAGTAAATCTTTTAACTGTTTCTTAGTGTCTGAGTAAGGTAAATGTTGTATAGCATTAAGCTTACCCTGATCAGGCTTTATCCCTATAGGTGTGATAATGTGACCCAAGAACTTTATCTCCTAATGTCCAGATTTTGACTTTTTTAAGTTCACCGTCACACCTGCCTCGGTAAATCTCTTGAGAACACGATCCATGAGTTCTAAATATTCTGGCCATGACCTTGTAGCTATAAGTAAGTCGTCGAGATAGAGCGTTACCTTATCCAGAAAGTCCGGACCTATGACTGTATCTGAGGCCACACTGAAGACTCCGTCGCTCATACTGAGCCCGAATGGTAACATTCTAAACTGGTAACTTCAGCCAGCAAAAATAAAGGCAATATACTTCCTACTCTCTGCTGAAAGTAAGACGTGCCAGTACGAATCTTTTAAATCAAAGCTCGTCAAATACTGTACTCCTTGAAATTTTTTTTTCTGCTCCTCCACATTTCCAGGTTGGGTTCGCACTGGTAAGATAAGCTTACTGCTATCGCGCGCATCAAGTACGAGACTTATTCTACCATCAGACCATCACACTTGTCGACGAGACTAACAGACTGCTATAGGAAGATACGGAAGTCTCTATTATCCTCCATTCAATCATACCTTGTACCTTCTTAGACACCGCCCCCTTTTTATTGCTTGGTACCGAATCGGTAGCACGGCAGTAGGTCTCATGAGGTTTACCTGCATATCTTAAATGTGTCCCTTAATTATCCCCGGTTTTTCGAAGAATACCACTGCATAATGCTTCAATAACTGAATGAGTTGTTGCCTCTGTTTATCACAGAGATAGCTCGATTCGAAGACCTTTGCATCTATGTTTTTTCTTATGGGGTCGACCTCATTTTCACCGTTTTCAATTACACATGGGTAGTTTTCCTGAGTATAGTCACTGGGTTTGTGCATTAGTTTAGCTTTCATATAGGTTACCTTTAACCTGCAATACTGTCCATGTAAAGCAGTTGTTTTTATCATTACCAGTTCGACTGATCTTCCTTCATTCATAAGCGAGCATACAGCTCGCGAAAGGTTGATCCTTGCGTCGCTTTCTCTTAAAAATTCCCAGCCTAGGGAACTGTTAAATTTTTCACAATTAGAAACGAGCATTTTACCGGTTCGTTTCCCACTTGAATGACGGCCTGTACCTGGCTCAGAATTCGCTGCATACCTCTACGTATGGCTACTACAATTCCACAATTTTGAACTGGCAATGTTGCCAACATATTAGTCCCTAACGGATACACTGGCACCTGTATCAATAATTACATTCACGGATATGCCATTGTAACGTCAGCGCCAATGTTTTGTGTCGCCAGTGTATGGGACAGTGCTCGAGACTTAGGAATTAACGAATATTTTTCCAGAAATGACTTTTAACTGAGAAGAGACTTATTATTATATTGTGATTTATTATTATATTGTGAAAAGTCCAACGACGATATGTTTTATTACTTTTATTACCAGTTCTCTATAAGGATGGCATTGTACTGTCAATGGAATTCTCCTTCGTCTGTCCTTCTTCTTCTATTGATGTATGAAGCGGATGAGATCGAAGATAAGCTGAGGTCTGTTCGTTTAAATATTGTAAAATGTAGTCATAAGTGATCAAAAGAAAAACATAACGTACAATTTACTAAGTGCAATTCTAGTTAAGAGTCTTCTATTTGTAACTAGATAACCACTATGAATATTTTAAGTTTTGTGTCAGCAGAAGTCCAGACTGTGCTTTGTTTGCCGCCTTTACGTGAGCGTATGGAGCGACAATTTTCAACTGCAGAGATAAATCAGACTCTAATTCTTTCAATCGTTATTACAATACTTGAACTCCGAGGACAAGTACTCACAAGATCTTATTATTTTTCTATTTTAAAAGTGAAAATAACGTTGAGTAGAACAATCATCCTTTACGTAAATGAAATAATTTTATGGCTGGTGTGTAAGATTAATTTTCCCCAGACTAATTTATCAGTGACTTTAAATAAAAATATTAACGACACCAGTGTTGTTATGGGTGGAGGTTGTGGTGTGATGTATTAATTTTTGGTGCATAAACTTTAATGTCAAGTAAAGAGTTATTGAAACTATAGTCGGGATCAGCAGCACATAAAAATAATTGTCAGCGGTTATTCACTTCTTTCAAATAATACTGTTATTTTTGCTGCTACATTTTCATGCGTTTTACAATAACACGTAACACCACCACAACAACATTAAATAGAACCCCATTACCCCTTACACCGTGTGTGTTTCCCTTGATTGCTGCTTGTATCAGTTCAGTACTTCGCTGAGCTCATTTTCTCGGATCAGCACAGAGCTCTTCTCTTAGATCGAACCCTTCGTTGTGTCGGAGCATGGGTACATTTACGTATCAATTGCTCCCCATTCGTGCTTCCACGCCCACATGCGGAACGCTTACTTTGGTCGTGTGGAGCTTGACGTTTGCGATGTTGTCATCTAAGATTCTACAACTCTGACGCTATGAGACTGCTGTATCTGTTGCTTCACCGCATTCTGTGGGGCCAGCCACTGTGGTTAATGTTATTCACAGGATGCTTCTTACATTGTGGTGTTTGGTTCGATTGCCAGTTTGCTGGACCTATCTTCTGTCCTTGTTTATTCATCTCCCTCAGATTCTTTGGATGAAACGAGGCATTATAGCCCTGTTCACTTCTCCTCTTTCTATTTAAATTGTTATTCCCGTTCTTAAACGAATTTCCATTGGAATTGTGGTTATTATTATCACCAAAACTGCATTTAGCCCTTGGACTGTTTTCATTCTGGTTCCTCTCTTTGTTAAAATTACTATAGCCCTTGCGAATGTTCCCTATCCCACTTTTCTTTGCATCCGCCTGTATGAGGTCAGGTGAGTCAACAGTGACCATAAACTGTTCCAAGTTCGATCAGGGACATGGAAAAGTTTTTCCCTAATGGCAATAGGTAATCTGTCTTTCAGTATGCGCAGCACATCGCTTGGAGTGATCGGCACATCCCAATACCGAGTCTTATTTAAGTACTTTTCAAAGTATTTGCGCAGATTTCCCTATCGAAGATCATATGGTTCAGGATTGTAAACTTGCTTCCTTAAGCGTTCTTGAACACACCTCGACCAGAAGCGTGACAAAAATAACTTCACAAATTCCCAAAAGTGTCAGGAATTTCCATCGCCCAAAATGCTGCATCGCCAGTTGTGAAAGAAATCACAAACTGAGCCATTGGCCCCTCTGACTAAGAAGCAGGCACTACACTCCTAAAACTCTACATGAAAATTACTGGATGTACTGTACTTTTCTCTTCCGAGAACGTCTGGAATTTTCTGTGTTTTATAAGCGACTGTTCGTGTTTTACGTCGTCAAAGTTGGCATTGCAACGTCAGCGGCCGTCGCGCCAACAATGCGCCCATCACTGATAGGGCTGTATCTGCCAACTTGATCGCGCTTTAAACTCGTGCAACATGCACTGTTAATGGGGCTGTTACCGCACCGATAACTGCTACTTATGGTTTCATTGGGTTCTCTAATCATCTTCTCGATAGTTACACGGCTTGCCATAACCTTATCCTGCTGTATTTCACGCACCTAACGTGGCAGTCGTCCATTAAGGTCATCTTTCTCACAATTTACATCAGTATTTAAACGTTTCAGTGTCGTGGTAACTTCGGTTCGTATTTCCCTGTCTATATTGTTAAACAAATAGTCCACAGTACTAGTAATCGTTTTTCTAGCCTTCAAGAGTTTGGTGAGCTTCTTCTACCCTATTTACTTGTGAATCCAGTTCACATTCTTCACTAGCAAAATCCTTCTTTTGAGTAACTAGTTCATCCACTTGTGCTAGTATACTAACCATTGCCTCCTTTGTGTGGTCCAGGATACACTTATCGCGAGCATCGAGAGTCTTAGAGTCTTATTTAGTTGTTCGAGCAGCCTATTATCTCTTTCGATTTCGCGAATTCTTTCCCTTTCCTCTCGTCCTTTTTCCCTAATCCTTGCTTTCAAGTCTAGCTTCTGTAGCAATAGAGAAAAGAAATCGTTTTCTGCCGCCGTAAGCAAAAGGTACGCATCTGTCGCTACGGCTTGTACAGTACTTGTAGTGGCGTCAGCTGATCTGCGCGTGACTGTTGTTCAAGCGTTCCCACACTGCAACCAGAATCACCTATTTCGGTTTCCAAATTCTGGAATTCCGAGCAGATACCCTCTGTTTCAGTATTAGCCAATTCTCGAGTGTTATCAGTTTCCTCTAACTCTGTCACGTTATCTCCCTCTAACCTTTCCTTTCTCTTAGGCCTACCCATATTGAGTACCAACGTACACTAAGCACAATATACAAACTAAAATAAAAGATACAGAAAATACACTACTGGCCATTAAAATTGCAACACCAAGAAGAAATGCAGATGATAAACGGGTATGCATTGGACAGATATCCTAGAACTGACATGTGATTACATTTACACGCAATGTGGGTGCATACATCCTGAGAAATCAGTACCCAGAACAACCACCTCTGGCCGTAATAACGGCCTTGATACGCCTGGGCATTGAGTCAAACAGAGCTTCATCACGATACGACAGTTCATCAAGAGTAGTGACTGGCGTATTGTCACGAGCCAGTTGCTCAGCCACCATTGACCAGACGTCTTCAATTGGTGAGAGATCTGGAGAATGTGATGCCCAAGGCAGCATTCGAACATTTTCTGTATCCAGAAAGGCCCGTACAGGACCTGCAACATGCGGTCGTGCATTATCCTGCTGAAATGTAGGGTTTCGCAGGGATCGAATGAAGGGTACAGCCATGGGTCGTAACACATCTGAAATGTAACGTCCACTGTCAGTGCGAACAAGAGGTGACCGAGACGTGTAACCAATGGCACCCCATACCATCACGCCGGGTGATACACCAGTATGGCGATGTGCATTCACCGCAATGTCGCCAAACACGGATGCGACCATCATGATGCTGTAAACAGAGCCTGTATTCAACCGAAAAAATGACGTTTTGCTATTCGTGCACCCAGGTTCGTCGTTGAGTACACCACCGCAGGCGCTCCTGTCAGTGATGCAGCGTCAAAGGTAACCGCAGCCATGGTCTCCGAGCTGATAGTCCATGCTGCTGCAAACGTCGTCGAACTGTTCGTGCAGACGGTTGTTGTTTTGCAAACGTCCCCATCTGTTGACTCAGGGTCGAGACGTGGGTGCACGATCCGTTACAGCCATGCGCATAAGATGCCTGCCATCTCGACTGCTAGTGATACGCGGCCGTTGGGATCCAGCAGGGCGTTCCGTATTACCCTCCTAAACCCACCGATTCCATGTTCTGCTAACAGTCATTGGATCTCGACCAACGCGAGCAGCAATATCACGATACGATAAACCGCAATCCGACCTTTATCAAAGTCGGAAACGTGTTGGTACACATTTCTGCTCCTTACACGAGGCTTCACAACAACGTTTCACCAGGCAACGCCGGTCAACTGCTGTTTGTGTATGAGAAATCGGTTGGAAACTTTCCCTTTGTCAGCACGTTGTAGGTGTCGCCACCGGCGCCAACCTTGTGTGAATGCTCTGAAAAGCTAATCATTTGCATACCACAGCATCTTCTTCCTGTCGGTTAAATTTCGCGTCTGTAGCACGTCATCTTCGTGGTGTAGCAATTTTAACGGCCAGTAGTGTGTTAATACACTGAAAAGACCACAATAATCTAAATAACAAATCAGTACCATTTCCTACTCTACGACCAGAAAGTACAGAAGTTTAAAAATGGAAAAATGAAATTTCACTTATTGCATGCCCCCAAAGACGCTTATTATTTTTATGCTTGAAGCTTGGGTTTTCATGCACCGTATCCTTACCTTGGATGTTATGCAGTTTTATCGTGTTGTTCAGAACTTATTAGAATCAACTTCTCTCAGCTTATTGTTTTGCCGATTAATTTGTACCCTCGTTGTTGTAGACGATGGTATACATAAAAGAAAATACAACAAAAATTACAATAAATAACAAATGTTGTACCATATATGTGTTTCTGGCCAGACAGTATGGGCGCACACGTATGTTTTTGTGTGTTTGTGTGTCGCATGTGAGTGTGTGTATACTTGTGCTGTTAATAATTCATCGTAAGATCACGTAAGGCTACACATAACATATTCACTACCACTTCTTACCTTAGGTGGGTATTGTTATTCTTGAAATTGTATAGTTTTGCTATATGGAAGTGCTCGAGAAATAAACCACCGTGGAATGTCGGTATAGACGTAAAATAAATTAGGAACAGATCGGTGTGAAGCACCTTAATCTTTTACATTTCCGAATATTAGAGGGTTGTAATTAAATATCCTTTCATTCTAATAATAATTTATACTTTTGTGGGTTCGCATGTAGGAACACGTTTTGCATGGTACACTCTTAATTAATTCAAAGCTTATTATGAAAATCTCGCCACTTCAACAAAAGTTAGCAGTGAAGCGGCAACAACAAGAATGTTTAATATCGATACGACACTTTCGAACATGAATGAAATTGACTTTATTTCAGTATGTTTACTCAAAATAACATGTAATTCCTCTCCATTTTTCTTTACGCCACTTAGTATTGGACTGAACAAGAATCTGCCGTCTCTCAAATGGCGGCCAACAATACAAATTACAACTCACGCTGTAGTGCACGTTATTAATCTCTGAAACACATAAAATTAAATTTTCACACACGTAGGGATGCTACCGATACTGAAATAAGTGGTTTGGTTATAAATAACAGCATATATTTACCAGAAGTGAGTTACAAGATACATAAGTCTCCATCAACGTCTCCCTCATATAAATATTCAAACAAAATTAAGATAATTCTGAAAATTGTTACACTGTTCTAAAACCACATGCAGCATCGATACCGCTTTTCACGTACATCACAATGAGATAATTAATATCTTTTGTCGAATCAATTTGCACGCAAAACAAGAGTTCATTTAAACATGTCACGTCAATCATAAATAAATATTTCTCGTTCTCAGAGGACCAGTACAATGGCCCCCTGGAATCACTGGACCAAAATTATATAAAGTTTTGTGCGCAGGAATTTCCCACGTACTGTCCATTAATTCGTCTCATCACAGTTTATCACAATGCAAACGTAAAAACAAAAAGGCAAGTTAACAATGCTTTGTTGTGGATTCTCAGTTGTTGCTTCGTAATCGTATTTGTTTTAACTAGTTATTAAGTAATCAGTTCATACATCGTTTTTCAAATACATATTTTAGCATTTACAGTGTGTTTGCAATCATATCTGCTTTAAGTAGTTATTAACCACTCAGTTCATCAAGCATCGTTAGTTACACACGATTACGTTGGTTACGAGTTGAAAATTGACTTTAAAATAAAGTCATCAGTTAGTATTTAGCGATAGCTATTATAGAAGGCTTTTTGTACTGTTATATATAATTACTTGGGCACTATGTCAAGGACTTGGTTCCCATTTCTCACTACCCTATTGCAACCAGTCAAAACAGTCTGGTAAAGTTGTACATTACCTGGAAAGGTGCTTGTTATCTCCCCCATTTGGGGTTAGAAGCAGTGGGGAAAAAAACGAGAACGACATAAAAATAGCCTGGAGTTTCAGATTGTTCCCATCTGAGCATTTGCACAATTAGCACAATTAGCAATTTAGCTACCAACTAGGCTCTTAAAGTTGTAATCGATGCTTTTTTTCTTTAAATTCATTCTATGAAGATTTTAAAATATCAGTACGTATACACGTTGTTAAAGGAACTCGTTGCAACAACTTTCATTATATTGATCTTTGGGTCCCAAGACTGCAAATGTGAGCAACAGTCTTTGAGAAAGTAATGGGTAAACTGTTCATGTGTAACAAAGTATGTTGTAGAATTGGTTTTCTACAATTTTGCAGCGATCTACACATAGGGTTTCTTCTTCGAGTACCAGCGTCGGCAATGTTGACGCAATTTACAGCAAAAGACGCTCCTAGATGTGCGTGGGTTGGCCAGTGAGCTGCGATGAAGCGGCTACAGGGCCACGCCCCATCCGTGTTCTGCTGTTGCAACACCACCGGGTCCGTCAGCTGTTTATGCGGCGTGAACACGTGAAAGTGAAATGTTACCAATACAGCATTAATACACTTAGAAGCATTGTAGATTTAGCTGAAAAGAGTGATGATTGGTTTCCACTCATCCCGCAGTTACTCCTGCGCGTGTGGATAATGTTTTTGTGTGTACTGCTTCACAGTACACACAAATCTAGTACATTTCTGGGTTGTTGTCATTAACTGTTCTGATCGACCTGGTGCGAGCATTAATTTCTAGTCTGTCACTGCACTTCAAGAACCTGCACTGTCTGTAGGCACTATGGTGAGCGTTTATTACAGTCGTAACAAGTTTATCGTGCTTTCCGAATTCGCAAGTGGCATACCTGTCGTCGCTACGTTCAGAAGCGACAATATGAACTGCAACTGGTCGCCTGGCGAGTGAACACAGTCTGTTTTAACTCGTATAGCATAGTCCCAGTATTCATTTACACAGTTTATATCTATAGACATTGGATGGGACGTTAAAACTAAGTAAACTGTACATCTACATCCACATTTATACTCGGCAAACGGTGTGTGGCGGAGGGCACTTTACGTGCCACTGTCATTACCTCCCTTTCCTGTTCCAGTCGCGTATGATTTGCGGGTAGAACGACTGCCGGAAAGCCTCCGTGTGCGCTCGAGTCTCTCTAATTTTTCATTTGTGGTCTCCTCTGGAGGTATAAGTAGGGGGAAGCAATATATTCGATACCTCATCCAGAAACGCACCCTCTCGAAACCTGGACAGCAAGCTTCACCGCGATGCAGAGCGTCTCTCTTGCAGAGTCTGCCACTTGAGTTTGCTAAACGTCTCCGTAACGCTATCACTCTTACCAAATAAGCTCGTGAATCACAATATGGATATCGCTGATTAATGCATCAGTCACACACTTACTGTGATTACGCAATTTATGTTCCTTAGCGCCACTCACAGATCAATCACTCGCACCGAGCGTTCTTGTAGTTTTATCACAGGTTTTATTTTTTCATACTTAGAATGTCCTCGTCCATCGTACATACAGAAGAGAAACACTATTAAGTATTTTCTTCTCTAAGTATGATTTACACACTCAGAACGTAACTTACATCTGAGTGTCGCCTTTTCTTTCATTTACAAATTGCTGTTTATTGTTACTTTTGACCACTTCAGAAAATAACTAAGCATCTCTCCTTGTTCCAAAGCCACAGATTATCGTGCAGTATCGATACTATCAGGTCAATCATAAATAAAATTTCTCGTTCCCAGATGACCAGCACAGAGGATATGGGAGTAACATTGAAAAAAATGAAACAAATGTCAAGAACGCAGTAGATTTAAATCAGGGGATGATGAGGTTTTGCTGTTTGGACAGTAAGCTATCTATAGTTAACGATAGCCACAGTAAAGAGCATATAACATGTGTACTGGCAAAGACAAGAAAACCGTTCTGAAGAAGGAAAATTCGCTAATATCGAATATAGATTTAATTGTTAGGAAGCCCATTCTGAAGGTATTTGTTTTGGGCGTAGCATTGTGTGAAACTGAAATGCAGACGATAAAGAGTTCAGACTAGAAGAGAAGCTTTTGAAATATGGTGCTACATTAGAATGCTGAAGATTAGATGGTTAGATCATATAACTAATGAGGAGGTACTGAATGCAACTTGAGAGAAAAGAAATTTGTGACAAAACTTGACTAAAAGAAGCGATCAGTTGGTAGGACACATTCTGAGAAATGTAGAAGAAGATCAAAAGATGAATACAGCAATGAGGCTGGTGTGGGCTGCGGTACTTATACGAAGGTGAAGAGGCTTGCTCAAGATAGAGAAACATGGATAGTTGTGTAATATCAGCCTTTGGACTGAAGACCACAGCGGCCACAACCTCTGTGCTCTAAAATATTTGTGGGCCTATGCAGTGTATCAGTAGTCTACGGGTGGTCTGAATATCTTCAGTGATCTGCACTACTGGAACTGTTACCGGTTAGTATTGCACATGTGGTTCTGTATCAATGGAATAGTAGAAGATCCTTTAACTGTCGGATCTACAGTTACGTTTAGTAATGTTGAGAAATTGTAGTTTTCGACTGTCTCAGAAATTGATTCAGAGTTTCCCCACTCTCCTTTGTTGGTCTTGAGCGTAAATCTTCTACAGTGGTGTTTACTTCGTTTACACACATCCTGATGGTGCTAAATACTTTGAAATGAATGGTTATAGTGATTTAGCTTAATTTATTCCTGTATGAAAATGCCTACTGATTTTAGGAAAGTAGTTTGTGGTCTGTTGAGGTATGACGTGTTGTTCGGCATTGGGCTATTGATACCTGAAGTGTCTCGTTCTACTGGTATTGACTGCCTGTTGCTTGTGTTTCGTTCTAAGGCCTTGCGGAATTATTACGCTGTTCTTTATGTGTGTTTGTGGGAGACTTTGAGTTTCTTGGAGACTTGTCTTAGTTCACACCTGATTCTTACGCACGCTGCTGGTTCTTGAGAAACAATATCCGATACATCTGCTTTATGTTTTTGCCTTCGTGGTCCTATACAGAGATTTTGGTGGTAGAGAGGAAGGTGACTGAGTTATCGTTGTTTGTATTTAGTGTTCTTTGTATGTCTGGTGTGATTGTTAAGGAAATAAATTGTGTTAATGTAAGTGGAGATACCGGTGATTCCAAAGTGGTGATATTAATCCACCAGCAGCTGTGAAGTTTTTTAAGATAGTCTGTAGCTCTTACTACCTGCAACATTCAAGTTGGACACCAGAATGTTATTTCAGCTCCGGAAACCATTCTTGATCGTAAGAAATGTGGTATTGGTATCTATTTTTGAATTAACGTTATTTTTCACTGTACTGTTATGAGAATCTTGTGATATTTTAACATCTCTAGTACCTGCCTGTCTGAACTTCTCGTTAAGCTTTATTTCAATCAATGTAGGATGATTGGACACTGAACTTAGCCTAAAAGCAGATTAAACGGCTGTTAGCTACTGGAACCCAAATAAATAAATATCTTATGCTTTTTTCCATATACTTCAAACACTTTACACCTTTTGTTTAACATACTTAATCGCAAACATCGGCTTAAAATACGAAACTGGCTAAAATTAGTGAAAGGAGCGCCGCAACCTGAATCAGACTCTTCATTAGCCACCTGACGTATAACATAAAAATGATAACTGGAGACAAATTAACCAATTTTTATGCTCAGTCTTAGAAATCCTTTCTTGCAACTCTTGAACTATCTCTCATCTCCTATTGATTTCCATATGACACTTTTTAAATATTAAAAGCGATCTAACTTCCTCTGAATCATCTACACTATTGGCATTTTTCCATCTGAACTTCACTTTATTTTAACGGTCAGCTGAGATACTGCACTTGCCACTTCGTCAACACTTGTGGTACCCTTTCGTTTCTGGAACTTACTTTTCTGTAGTTACCTTGAGTATGTTTATTTATTCCCCAAAGGTTTGCTGCATGACCAGACACTTGCCCTTTAATCTGACTTCGAACAGCATCGAATCTATCTAAAAATTCTGTCTTCTTTCTATATTTCTTTATCAAGGCACTTTAATCGCCTCCCAGTGTTTTATTCTGATTATCCACTATTTCCTTAATTTAACCTGAGTGCAAAAAGGCTGTTCTCCACAGTATAAATTCACGCAACGTATTAAGATTGTAGCTATAACGTCTTTTGATATGTGAGCTCTGATCATGAGTTCATTAAATCTGCTTGAATAACCTCCCCAACAGATTTAAATTTGACACAAATTGTAATTGCGAAAAGTCTTGATCGCATAATTTTTTATCAAATTTTACACGTTTCGAAAAATCATCGTCTGTTATAAGCTGTGGGCCAATGCACAGAGACTTTGAAAAATAAGTAAAACATAACTGTATAACGCACGACCGTGGTAAACACTATTTCAGAACGTACATGTAGATCTACTTTTAGGCTCAACAAACTGAGAACATGTACTGTATGTAGTAATACAGTTGTCATTTCATCAAGACCGCATACGGTAGTATAGTCGTCAGTTCAATGACAGCAATTGTAAAGCTGTCTGTAAGGTATTAAACAGACAAAGAAGTAAACTACACCGATAGCGTAATCGTTAATAAAAGACAATTCTCATGGACAAGTAAATGTACTAAGATTATTTTCTCTGGAAACGATGTAAGAAATTTTATGTAAGAAGATATTTTAAATGCCGTCGTTGGATAAAAGTTGAATGACAATAAAACGTGCATCCAAAGGTATCAAGTCATTGATATATTTCCACGCACATTTTACTGCACTAATGAAACGTTATTGTTAAATTTCTATGTAAATTTTATTGTCGTTTAATGACAGATGATTGTTATATTTCGATGTACATTTTATTGTTATTTAACTTTTATCCAGCGATGGCATTTAAAATATCTTCTTTCATAGAAGCTCTCACGTCGTTTTAGAGAGGATATTAACTTCGTATATTTTCTCGGCGCTGCGAATTGCCTTTGGTTAATGATCACGCCATCCGCCGGTGTAATTACTGCTATGACATTTTAATAAGCTACAGCCAGTCTTACGCTTGCTTTTATTGAACGGAAACTGTACTGCCATATGCAGTATTTGTGAAATGAGAACTGCTTTACGGTACTGGGTGTAACACTTCAATATCTGACCTGCTGTCTAGAGGAAAACAAACATAGTCGGAGGTACTAACCAACCTGAAAACATACAACTTGTCATAGCTATAATTTTTTTAGGGTCGTCAGTCTTCTGATTGGTTTGATGCGGCCCGCCACGAATTCCTCTCCTGTGGCAACCTCTTCATCTCCGAGTAGCACTTGCAATCTACGTCCTCAATTATTTGCTGGATGTATCCAGTCTCTGCCTTCCTCTGCAGTTTTTGACCTCTACAGCTCCCTCTAGTACCATGGAAGTCATTCCCTCATGTCTTAACAGATGTCCTATTATCCTGTGATTAACAATTAAATAAAGAAAATCAGCAGACGACAATCAATGAATCGGAAGTCTGGAAGAAGTGTAAAAAAGTTATGAGTGGATGAAAGGAGTCTTATAGAGGGATGAATAAGACAAGCATTGGAATTCAAGACACGTCATAGTAACATTTACAAAACTCAGCAAAAGATCGCCTTCTTTGATTTCAGTTTCCATATTCCCATAGCTTTCATACCTGATACCAGGTCTGCTTAGTAGTAAAAGCGTAGACTTTTTGCTGTGAACGACAGCAGCTTATGAAACGTATAGTCTAATAACTAATATTGTGCAGGAAATAAACTGAGGTGTCCGAAACTTATACTTAAATCTCTAATTGCAAGAAAGGAAAAATATGAGTGAGTGATAGAAGAAACGAAAAATGTGAGAAAGCGGGTAAATTTCGCTACAGGAAACTCAGAGGTCATGCCACACATGAAAGAATTCAAATACTAGGCTACATAGAAACAGTCACTGCCACATAACACGTATAAACCACGAAAACAATAATTTAATTGAAATGAATGTTAAACAATCAATATGAGAAAACCCTGTCAACGTGTATGGTCAGTAAGCAATTACTCTTGGAGTGCGAGTTAATCAGTTGTAAAGTACAAGTACCATTTCACAAAACATACACATACATAGAAACATATGAAGTGTACAACCACATGGAAATCCAGCGGTTTGAAGAAGCTCGTATTCTTTTGCATGGTTACCAACTTCATTTTGAAGAATTACTAAAGTTCTTAATTTTTTGGATGACAGCTCATTAATATTTAGGCAGTTCATGAGCTGATAAATCATTTCTGAAGAAAAACATTGATGTGCTTGCTGCACGATGGCAGAAATGTGATTTCTATCATTACAGGCAACATGCTTTCTGCACCGCTGGATTCTAGCTTACGTTTCCTCAATATATGTCAGTTATTGAAGAATGAATGTTAGCTGATTAGACGTAAGTCATAACAATTTCTTCTCTTCCACACGATTACTTCGTTCTTTGCATAACAATTTCATGTTGTATCTTTTGGCACCTTAGGGCATAGTTAAAAACAAGGGTTCCACAAGACTCTTCCAGAGACTGAAACAGTAGCATAGAGCACTATATCAGCCAAAAGATGCACTATTTATAATTTGATTGTTCTTCTGATTATTATAACACTCTCTTGCACCAAATTGCTTAAGGAAGGCGTAGCACCTTACACTGACTGAATGTTCCCCACACTAACAGCTACGCCCAGAATAACGGGTGCCGAGAATAAACTTCGACTTAGTTGACACCTTCCCCTTTCCCCCTGGGAGGAAAAATTCTCATCACTGCTTACGCTATATGTTTGTTTATTGAGATAATTCGATTTTACTATGGAATAAAAGGTACACATTTCAGTATTTCATTTTTATCAATGAAATAAAAACATGAAAAACATATTGTCCAAACAGGTATTGCTTACAAAAGTATTGTATTCTCTTTTTCATTGTGTGATAAGCTATCTAAACAAAATCGTAACAAACGAACACAAAGCACATTGCAAATGTATTTACGGGATTTGCTCAGTGATATTGTGAAAAGTCCCACAACATTATATCGGAGCAACTGTTAAACATCTTAAGATGGTTACGTAAGTTACTGGCGCAAAACGCATCTAATATTGGCATAGCGACGTCGGAATTTACCGGTACCACGAGCAGGATACCTCTTACAGTTGGACGAATGTAGCAGCCATTGCAGCTAAAGTGCGCTCTGGTGCGTAACTGTGAACCTTGGGTAACACACGAAATACTTGAACTGATTGACGAAGTAAGGATGTACAAAGATGTTCAGGGAGAAACCGGAATACAACAACATAAGTCGCTTAGGAATGAAATAAACAGGACGTGCAGGGAAACCAAGGCGCAAATGGCTGCAGGAAAAATACGAAGAAATCGGAAAATGTGACTCAGCCTATGGAAAAATCAAAACAATCCTTGGTGAAGTTAAAAGAAAGGTCGTCAACATTAAGAGTGCAATGGAAATTTCACTGTTAAACATAGAGCAGAGAGTATATTGAAGGCCTCCGCGAGAGGGAGGACACACGATGTCGTGATAGGAGCAATATGCGAGTCAAGAGGGAAGAGATGGTGGATTCAGTATTAAAGTAATAATTTGAAAGATCTTTCGACGATCAGCGATCAAATAAGGTAGAAGGGATAGATAATATTCCTTACTAAAAGAACTGGGAAGAAAACCGTCCACACAATTCTAAAAATAGAAATGGCAGATATGTGAGAGAACTACTGCAGAAATGTAAATGTCGTGTGACTCGGGTCTCCCGTCGGGTACGCCTCTGCCTAACGTCTCAGGCATCCAATCTGATGACAAGAAAGGAAAATAAAATAGATTAGCTGCCAGATACGGTTAGTTTAGCTTTCGGGAAGGTAAAGGCACCAGAAAGACAGTTCTGACATTGAGATTGCTAATGGAAACAAGAAATAAGAAAACTCAAGATACGTTCATTGGATCTGTAGTCCCAGAAGAACCGTTTTACAATGCAAAATGGCGCAATTCTGAGACGAATAGGAATTATCCACAGAGAAAAGCAGGTAACGGTTAATTTATACAAGAACCAAGAGGGAACAATAAGAGCGGAAGACAAAGAAAAAAGTGCTCGGATTAACAAGGTTGTAAGACAGGGATGTAGTCTTTCACACCTACTTTTCAGTCTACACATCGAAGAAACAATGACGGAAACATATTAAGAAAGGTTCAAGAATAGGATTAAAATTCAGGTGAAAAGATCTCAAAAGAGTCGCTGATGACATTTTTATCTTCCGTGGAAGAAGAATTACAAGACCTGTTGAATTGAATGAACAGTCTGATGAGTACAAAATGTGGATTGAGAGTAAACCGAAGAAGAAAGTAACGAATAGTAGCAGAAATCAGATTAGCGATAAACTTAACATCAAAACTGGCGATCAAGTAAAGGAATTCGGATATATTGGAAGCAAAATAACACATGACGAACGAAGCAAGGAGAACAGAAAAGGACTAGCGCAGATAAAGAAACGTTGCCTGGTAAAGAAACGACTGATAGTGTGATACAATGGCGGTAGTCTGAGGAAGAATTTTAGAGAATCTATATTCGGAACTCAGAATTATATGACAGTCAAACGTGGTCTGTTGGAAAATCGGAAAAGGAGACAATAGAAGCATTAGGAATATGGTGATACAGAAGAACGGTGAGTAAGCGTATTGATAGGGTAGGAAATGAGGAGGATCGCATCAGAATCAGTGAAGAAAGGAACACATGGACAACACTGATCAGAAACCGGACAGGATGGTAAGATGTGCGTTAAGACATCAGGGAATAACTCCTATGGTACCAGAGGCAGCTGTAGAGGGTGAAAACTATGGGGGACGACGGAAATTGGAGTACATCCGTTACATAATTGAGGATTTTAGGATTTAGATGGTGCTCTCATATGAAGAGGTTGGCAGAAGAGAGAAATTCGTGGTGGGCCACATCAAAGCAGTCACAAGAATGAGGGGAAAAAACGAAAAAACAGTGGCCGCTGGAGTGAGACGTGATTGGACCTTCTGCACGTGCACCGTGAGCTAAGGATGTCGAACAGTTGCTTAGCTGAAATATTATGTGAATTACACAGTATTATCCTTGGCCAATGCGAAATGTACATGTTTGTACTTGTTGAATTATTGGACTAAGTTTACTTGCAGTAAAAATCGATGGAAATCTCTGAGGGATATATTATACAGAATTTGTGAGTAGCTAACAGTTGATCATTACTGAACTATGTGAGTATATCAATGTCTTCCATCATCAGACATCCCAACTGTTTCTAGTTATGAATCGTTCCTCTACAATAAGTTCAATGGCCGTATCGGTTGCTATCCACAGAAAAATGAACGATTTAAGCCCTGAATTAAAGAGAGAGATCTTAATCTAAAACTGCACAAAGTAACGCTAACTCGGTACAGAAGACGACTACAAGATCTTTGATGTCACAAGTACCTTTCTCAATTGTACTACCGACTACAGATAGATGGGATGGAGAACTGGTAAGCTACAAGAAGCATTCCTAACTACAACATTTGTGACATTATCTTGACCAACTGACATGGAATTTGACAATAAAAGAAAGGAGATTTACTTTATCTAATTGTCCCATACGCATTCGCAACTGAGTGGAAGTGAAAGAAAGGTCAGCATGCTGCCCACTCTGTACACTGAGGAAGAGGGTTATTTAACAGGAAGAAACAAAGAAATTTTGATTGCTGGTGATTTTAATACAGATTTTCTAATGCAAACTTCTAGTAAACATTTACTGCAGTTAGTAATGTTGTCTTTCAATCTAACTCACACTGTAAACTTTCGAACTAGGATCACTAAATCCTCAAGGACAGCTATTTATAACATTTTTATAGACAAATCAAAGGAACAAAATCATATCATGAAACATGTAATAAATGGACTATCAGATCATGACATGCAGCTTCTTGTTTTAGATGTAAATTCTAAGCAGATTATCAAGACTGCTAAATCTGAGTACAGGTAGTAGTCAATCAACCAAAAATTGAGTGTTTGAGAAAACTGCTCAAAGATATGAACTGGAAAGATGTTTATAGTGGTCATGACATGAATGAAAAATATAACACATTCATGAACAATGTCAGTAACTTGTTTGGAAACTGTTTTCCTCTGAAAGTTACTCAAATTAAACAGAAGTCTATAATAAAACCATGGATTACACAAGGAATAAAGATTTCCTGTAAGACAAAAAGGAAAATGTATCTGTGGACCAAGAATAGCTCCAATGATTTAGCTAAATACAAGGAATACTGTAAAATATTAAAAAAAAGTAATTCAGACATCTAAACAAATGCACTAAGAGAAGAAGATAGCAATGTCAGGGAAGAAAATAAAAACAATATGGGATATAGTGAAAGAGGAGACTGGTAGAACCAGAAAGGAACAGGAGCAAATAGCACTAACGGTAGGTGACACATTACTAACCGATGGGCATAGTGTGGCAAATCTATTTAACAAGTACTTTATAGCCGTTACTGATAGAATGGGATTGTCAGGATCAGTAAATAATGCCCTTGAATATCTGAAACTAGCCTTTGCAAATAGCGTCAGGTACATGAATATGTCACCCACTTCACCAAAAGAAATAACTTCTATAATAAAATCTTTAAAAACAAATCATTCTAGTGGTTATGATGAAATATCAACAAAGTTAATTAAGGCATGTTCTTGTGAGTTTAGTACAATTCTAAGTTACTTGTGTAACCAGTCAATTATAACTGGGACATTTCCTGACTGGCTAAAATATGTAGATGTTAAGCCTCTATTCAAGGAAGGGGATAAAGAGATACCATCAAACTACAGACCGATTTCACTTTTGCCAGCATTCTCAAAAATTTTAGAAAAAGTAATGTACAGGCAGCTTCTCAACCATCTGACCACAAATAACATATTATCAAGAACATAGTTTGGATTTCTGAAGGGTTCTGATATTGAGAAGGCTATTTACACCTACAGTGAAAATGTACTTAATTCATTAAATAACAAGTTACAAGCAGCAGGTATTTTCTGCGATTTGTCAAAGGCATTCGATTGTGTGAACCACAACATCCTTTTAAATAAATTAGAATTCTATGGTGTCACAGGCAGTGCTGCAAAATGGTTCAAGTCATACCTCACTAACAGGAAAAAAAGGGTGTTAGTGCAAGGGACTAGTGAATTAAATCATCAGCCATCATCAGAATGGGAAGAAATTACAAGGATCCATCTTAGGGTCATTGCTTTTTCTTGTGTGCATTAATGATCTCTCATCAGTTACACTGCCAGAAGCAGAGTTCGTTTTGTTTGCAGATGACACAAGTATTGCAATAAATAGTATGTCAAGTGTAGTTCTAGAAAGATCTGCTAACGATATTTTCATGGATATTAATAAATGGTTTAAAACCAACTCACTGACAATGGATTTCGAAAAGACTCACATATGCAATTCAGAACCTGTAAGAGGTTTCCACCCAGCATATGCATAATGTATGAAGAAGAGCTGATAGAAGAGGTTGACAGTCTTAATTTCCTGGGATTACAACTTGATAATAAATTCAGTTGGGAGGAGCACACCACAGAACTGCAGAAACGCCTTAACAAATCTGTACTTGCAATTTGAGTGTTAGCAGACATAGGCGGCATAGAAATGAAAAAGCTTGGATACTTTGCCTACTTTCATTCCATAATGTCATGTGGTATAATAATTTGGGGTAACTTTTCAAGTCAAACAAAAGTTTTCAGAGTCCAAAAGCGGGTAATACGTATTGTTTGTGGAGTAAATTCACGGACGTCCTGTAGAAACCTCTTCAAAGAACTGGGTGTACTAACTACTGCCTCTCAGTATATTTACTCCTTAATGAAATTTGTCCTAAATAATATATCTCTTTTTCCAACAAACAGCTCAGTTCATATATACAATACCAGGAACAAAAATGATCTGCACAAGGACTTAAAAGCACTTACTTTAGTTCAAAAACGGGTCCACTGCTCAGGAACACTCATCTTCAATAATTTGCCA
The DNA here is from genome assembly GCF_021461395.2 of Schistocerca americana. Taxonomy (NCBI): domain Eukaryota; kingdom Metazoa; phylum Arthropoda; class Insecta; order Orthoptera; family Acrididae; genus Schistocerca; species Schistocerca americana. The sequence continues at coordinate 873,671,496 of NC_060120.1, read as the reverse complement.
GCAAACATAAAAAATTTAGTTACAAATAAAGATCAGTTTAAAAGGAGCCCGATAGACTTACTAGTGGCCAGCTCCTTCTACTCCATTGACGAATTTTTTAATAGAAACAAATGATGTATTGTATGTATTCATACTATTAGTATTGTTATTTCAGCTTAAAAAAATTGACATGTTCCACATCCCCGAGGATCTTCTCAGCACGGATCTATGGAGCGAAAAACTAATCTAATCTAATCTAATCACTACATTGGATAGGATATTAATCATGCAAGCACGAGACATGCTTCGTTAAAGGAACCTATGGAAACCGAAAACGAACACTAAAACTTCAATAATGAGATCTATAGAACAAGTACGAGACAAACGGAGGGAGGCTAGAGCTCCGCTAATTAACACTTCGGTAGTTAATAACAGTATGAACCATTTTGGAATCAAGTCCGTCTGAAAGAACAAGCTGGACACTCAACCGAACTGAAAGAACGATTTTAAATCACCTCATCGTTTAACAGGATTTGTGCTGCGTCCAAAGCTTATCTGACAATCTCAGCATTGAATTTACTGCCAGTTATCCCCCCCCCCCTTCGCTCCTTTTGACCGAACTTCATACAATTACACAATTATTTTACTTCACTTGCACCAACCCCAAAGCTATCTCGACTGTACTTCTTCAATCCCGAGAGTGATCTTGTCTGTACTCCTCGTGTCCCCAAAGCTATCTCAACTGTACTCCTCGCACCCCGCGAAAGCTATCTGCCTACACTCCAGCGTCAAAGATGACAAGCTGCCCAACTTTTTTCACAGTCATCAGCGACCAACTCCTTGTCATGCTTTTCTGCGCGACGGTACACACCAATCAGACTCCGAGAAACGTGAGTAGGAATACAAATTATTTGGCGCCGTTCTGCCAAGAGAAGGCTACCAGAAGCTTTTATAAGCCTCTCGTGAGAAATCTGACGAGATAATGAAACGCCTCTCCTGAAAAGTCCGTTTTTCCAACGGCACATGGCCTACGAGTCACGTAGAGCGCTCCTCCACGATTTTTAACGTGTCCATCGCGCAATACCTCCACGAAAGTTAACGGACACTCTCAGTCCTGCTTCACCAAGGCAGGGCAGAAATCTGTCCTACCACTGAGTTAAAGTTACCGTGTCATGCGCTACTGTCAGACGGAACACAGCTGGAATTTGCTGATCAGCAAGGGCACTTAATTAAAATAAAATGCATGTTACGTGGGCTTCAGTATTACCCAATAAGGCAAAAACATAACATGGTATCAGGCTAAATTAATCCATCGTAGCACCAGTGAAAGAGGTACGAAGGTGACTTACGTCTTACACAACATATCCACCGAAAAAGCATGAAAAGTCACACAAAATATGCTCTTTAAATTTTAGTTGTACTGGCTTACTTGCCATAACGATCGTTTCTCTATCTAGTAGACGAAAGCAAGTCATTAGCGTTGCGGTGCCAGGAAGATGGTGACGATGTAGTATTGTTCCTCAGTACAGTACACTTCAAATTCCTTCTGATTTCTTTTCATGCATATCTGCCCCCTTCCAACTTGCCCTCCAGTGCTTGACTTACTCTTCTTATTATTCTTCTTCCTCTTCTTCTGCCCTCTCATATTTCTCACGCTTTCTACACGTTCTCTTTTGTCTTTCCTCATCATTTCCTTTTCACGTTGTAAGACGTGCATATTTCTATTGTCTATTGTCAAACCACAATTTATGAAAGATGTTTATATTTTATTAATAGGATTAGGTAGCAATAATTAATATTTGTCATGTTGGAAATAATAGTGGTAGCAGGGAATGTCTGCGCCAAAGTATTGTTGACAAGAGAGACTGCAAATTGATATAATTTTAAAAAGGGCGGGAGAGACCGCGTATGGATACATTTTAAGAAAAGAGCGGGAAAGACCGCGCATTGATACATTTTGTAATGGTAGCAGGGATTGTCTGCACCAGAAAGCATTGTTGGCAGGAGAGACCGCACTTTAGAGTTCGTAGGAAGTCAGTAGTAAGCAAGATGTGAAGCGAGTCGGTAGCAGGTCTGAAGCGATAGGTTGAGAGGAGCGGTGTGCCTGCCAGCCACTAGCTATGATTTGCAAGAGATTATAAACGGATGTACAGAGACATCAGCTAACTATTATCATAAGAAGAACTAATATTATTGAATTAATTTTTTTTAGAAACTCAAGAATACTGAAGGTATGTTTGCGCATTGCTACTTGTAGGATTATTGTAAAATCATTTCATTCAAAATGTAATTAATTCTAGCCATCAGTATTGCATTTCTAATTATAATCCATCCCAAAAACCATCAACGTAAAATTTTGCAAAATTTCATTGTTGTCAAGAAAAAGTTTAACTATGAATTACGTAACTTCAGTCAAATTAATTAAAGAATAACTTCAGCTTTGCTGTTAAGGAATAACGTCGGCTTTGGTAATAAATACAGCCACTTACTACGAAAGCCCACCACCAGCTAATAGAGTATAGTAAAACAGAGTAAGTATATTAATGTCGCAGTTCGATGTAGCAGTCAGATGGCGATCCAGTAACAGTAGAAAAGGTAAGGAACAGTTTTGGGTTATTGCAGATAACGACTGAGGGCCACACGACGACGACACATTCTATGTTTCGTCGAAATAATCCGAAAATCACTTTTAAAAAGCAGCAATTAAATTTGTATGCGAAGATTGAGAAAGAGAATACATTTCAAAGGGAAGATTTCATTTGTTATTATTAAGCAAGAGATAGAAATCCTAAGGGAAGGTTACATAGGTTATTGTAAAAGGGAAGCTTATCATTAACAAAAGAGGTATAGAGGAGCCGGGAAGGTTTCAACGTTTCACAGTGCATGTCCATGGAAACAGCGCCCTTGGCACTCACACGGCTGTCATATCCTAGTTACTGTACTAGCTACGTCGTCACTACAGTTCTCGGTTATTTGCCGTCAAAATGAAGCTGGATGGTGTTAGGTATGGAATAACTTAAGTGAGGTGTGCAGTGTCGTGCTATTTATTTTGGCACTTGCCAGTTAATCAAGAGAGGTCTGACCCAGTATTACCAAGTACGTAATGGTAGCGCAGAGACTGGACATCAGCAGTCTGCGGTCGATCGTCAAGAAACCGGCAGCCTTGAAACTGAGAGGTCGAGTAGCCATCACTTGCCGCAGCAGAGGCCCCACGTCTGTCCAGACGGCCTGACGTTGTCTCAACGTGTCAGCCCTAACCACCAGAACTCGAGTGCGCTCCGCTTCATCTGCTGTCGCCGAACAGGAGAGCACCACCGCGACGGCGCCTAGCAGGTGCGAAGCCACCCACACCACGGAGTACAGGATGGAGCTGCTCAGCACGATGCCGTGGCTCTTGTCTGAACCAACCCAAAGCATCAGGATCTCGTAGGAGCCGTACAGGAGACTAGAGTAAGCTGTTATTATTTGCAGAGCCACAGTGAAGCCGAAGTGCCGCTGTAGCAGCTCTGCTGCGCGACACAGGACGGCGTGTGCGTGGTGCAGCTGGTTCACTGCCGGTTGGCGGAACTCCTCTGATGGTCAGCTGTGGTCCAACAGGATGTGCGACATGCGCTTGTCGCTGTGAAGAGCAGTTGTCGTGAGGATAAAATCGTTGATGGCCTGGAACCTCACGCGCAGCTCGAGAACGAGCAGGGTGAACTGCAACTCTAAAAGAATGTCCACAGTTCTGTACACCATGAACAGTGTCCAGAAAAGGATACGACTACCGTCAACTTCACGCCGAGCGTAAGGAAGAGACAAAGGACTTTCTGCTACTACCACAAATACAGAAACGCAAGTTAACAGTATTCCAGGCATTTTCTCTCTCTGCCGCTCTTCGTGAAGCACACATTCGTCAAAGTTCAAAACCATGTTATTGCTCGCGGGAATGTCCCAACAGCCGACAACGGACTCCAAACATCACTTTTGTATCCGGCCTGGAAGGCGGCGTGTGGGTAGGAGCAGGAGTACAAAAAATACGTCGGTACTGCACGTAAGTAAAAGTGGTTCACTGGTGCAAAAAAAAAAAAAAAAAAATACATGTTTACATAACTTACAATGAGTTGCGATGCTGAGACCCGTCGTATGTAGAGCAAAGCTGAAGCTAAGTGTCCCGGCCGTCTGCTCTGGATCAAATGGGGAGAAACTGGAGCGGAGCTCGTAGAGCACAGCACCGGCTAGAGGGCGCTGTCGTCGGTGTCGGTGTCGTAGTGCCAACCTACGCCGCGGCATCGTGGCTATCGATACCACAGACACAATGTGAACATAGATTAGAACAAATAAGCCCTCGGCCACAAATACTAAGTCAAAATTGACCAGGTTTCGACGCTACTATGAGCGTCGTCTTCAGAATTACACTAACTGTTCTAAAACATGTTAGGTATATGATACATTAATAAAATTAAAGTTTGTACTGACTGGAAAAAGATGTAGTACTTACAAGTCACATATTAAAAAAGATCTAAGCCGGAAAGGCGACGTCATGAATAGTTGTAAGTAAGATGGCGAGCCGCTAAGGGCTGCTCGTACTTTAGTGAACAAGGGTTGCAACAAGACTGACGTGCCCACGTTAGAAAGTGTGGGTAAGTAAACATGGTGTTGCTACGAGCGCCATGTAGTAGCCGCAGAAACAACTCGGCTACTGTACATTCAAAATTAGACACATGAAATTGTGATGCAGCTGATTCAGGCATAACGTAAGCACTAATAATAATAGGATGAGGTTACATATTTATCTGCTTTAAACAGAGATACATTTTGTAGCGTAAAAGCATACAAGAAAACAGCAAAGATGTAACAGGAAAACAAGATTTCGGTAAACTGCATGAGTAAATCTGAATCAAAAATCAAGCAATGGCTTTATAAAGTTGAAAAAGTTTTAATTTCGCAGCTGCAGCTGTTCGTTGAGAATGAGGCCATCATGACGAGAGAGATGTTTGAAAATCTCCAATTCCTCTAAAACATCTAACCTACGCCCCTTCTTTTCGGTATGCAGAATATTGTTATCGCCTATGGTTTTTGGCACGTGTCCAGTAATTAAGAGATGATCGGCAAAGGATGAATTTAGGGGACTCGTGCTGTTCTTTCTCAAAAGATGTTCTTGATATCTGATGGTGAAAGCACGTCCAGTTTGCCCTATATAATAGGAGGAGCAGGTATCACAGATGATCTTATAAACGCCAGAACTTTCTGTAGGGGAGCTAATGGATTTCAAATTATGAATGAAGTTTCTCTTTAGATTATTATTAGTAGAGAAGGCAACATTGCAGTTGTATTTGTTGCGAAACATGCGCTGAATCTGATAGGAAATGGGTCCTATAAAAGAAATAGAAAAAAGTTTTTTTGGGTTAATTTCAGTGCATGAGGTGTTGAGCGTGGTAGTTCTTGCAGTTTTCTTTTTTAGGATATCGTCCACTATGTTAAGCGTATATTCATTATTGACTGCTATGGTTTTAAGTAAATTAATCTCCTCATTAAACTTTTCTCTTGGAAATGGTTGATGTCGGCAAGGATGCCGGCTGAAGGGTTGCCCATGGCGAGCCCATCAGGCTGCTGGTACAGTTGTCCGTTGAATTCAAAGTAGTTGTACTTGACAAGGACATTAATGAGATTCATAAAATGGGTAATGTGTTCATCTGCTAGATCTTTTTTAAATTGACGTAAATTTTCTTCCACAATGATGAGCGTCTCATGTACCGGGACATTGGTATAAGGATTTTTGATATCTAAGGAAAAGAGTTTGGTGTCTGAACTGCATACTAAGTTTTTAATATTTTGGACCAAAACGTGGCTGTTAGGAACGGAATAATTATTTTCGAAAACGAAAGATTTTTTCAAAGTTTCGTCTAGAAATCGGGACAAATCGTGATATGCGCTATTCATGCTATTGGAGATTGGATGATTAGGTTTATGAATTTTGAACTGGGACCGAAGTTTAGGGGGTAGAGGATTCATATTGATGAGTAGTTTCTTTTGGAAAGGTTTTATAAGAAATTTTGCATTGTTAATGGCTGACCTCACTTCTTTCTGTAATTTAGGAGTCGGATCATCATGCAGCTGCGATAAGTTGTTTTCACTGAAGAAATTTTCAGTTTTAGAAATCGCCAGGTCAAAGGTAGTCCAAGGTGCGAATATCGATACACACCGCTGCTGCCACCCGCGGAAGGAGAGGATTACAGCATAATCGCGGGAGACTAAACGCAGAATCGCATCGAAGGTTTAATCCAGCGCATAGCATGAGCCAGCCACAGCTCAATTATATCAACGTTTTCTTTTTCCAATCTACGATGGTGAATGATACATTCTTCAGTTAACGAGGATAGTCTTCCTTTCTGATCAAAATCAGAACTTATCATCTTGTGCCAATGCAGGAACAATATGCTCACAACCCTTGTATTCTGCTAACGTTTCAACCATCTTGGACCACCTAGATGGCCAGATCATTCTCTCGAATTGTACAAAATGTTCTTCAAACTAATTGCGAACGCCTGTGTCCCTGCGCAGGTTGCTAAAATTAACCCACATCCAAGGTCATCAGAGAATCATCTAAACCTGTGGTTTATGCCTCCCAATCGTCTCCAAATTGGAGGACTGTAAACGACTCTGGGAACAATCCAGCTAAATGCTAGCTCTGCTTCTATCGTCGCCGTAGACTAGCTGGCCTCACAAAACCAGCCAGCCATCTGTGGGAATCGAGGTTGACCTCAGAAGCGAGGCAGCAGGGATCATTAATACTGACAGGAGCCACAATTTTCTGCTGTGTTCACCCAGTGCACTCAATTGCTATCGGCAAAGGCTTCTTCAAGTTTCGGACGTGACTCTTCAGAAAGCAAACAGACACTGCTGTTCTCTCCAAATCTACCCGCTACTTCTCTGAGGGGCTTCCTTACCCACCTAACATTTGATTTCCCACTGACCAGCAGTCACATCGGAAGATCGGCCCCAGTACCAACAAAAGTGGGGTCCCGTGCTGGCTCACATGTAATTTCAGCGTTGGGCAATACCTCAAAGCTGTTGTTAAGGTGTAAGGGGACAGTCATTTGGCAAGTATCCACTTTCGCTTTCCGACCAGGTGATTCGCGATTTTGCCACAGTCATCATTTTCGGTCAGGTGTATGTCGATCGGCCAGTATGAGCAAATAGGAAGAAACTGGGAAACCAAGCATACTTTCTTTGAGTCATTGGCCTTCTGAGTTATTTAATTTGCCCCTCCACGAACTCCTTTCTTGTGTCGCATCATAATCTCAGAATAGCATATGCAACCTAAAATATGAGTTATCTGCTGGGTGTATTCCAATCTCTATCTTTCCCTACAGTTTTTAACCTCGTTTAGCTTCCTCTAATATCAAATTTAACCATTAACATATGCTATTAACTTTGATGTTTACAGCATTATCTGACCAAGATAATAAAAATTACACAAGGCACTACAAGTATCCTTCATAGCGCGCTTTAAATAGCTCCACTGAAGAGCAAGAAAATACCGCTGTTTACGATTAAGTCTCTCCATTACAAAACAATGGTAAAAATTTAGGGACACTACTTAATATTGTATGTACATTGAAGAAAATGAGCAGTATGATGTACCCTTGTTTCCACCATGTGGGTAGAGTAAAGCACCCACTGTTTCAGTTTTTGATGCCGTTAGAATAACCGGCAGTCACATCCGACAGCTAGTCCTCGTTGCAGGGAGTGACTTATCCAGACTGTCAAGAAATTCAACATAAACCATTACATCTCTCTTAAAAAATATGCGTCGTTTGAAAAACTTAGTCTTCTGGATAGTGTAGCAAAATTTCATAGGGTAAACGTTGTGGCACACCGACTGTGAAAGCGTGATCCGGCGGGAGGGAAAGAGTGAACACACTGGAGTATGGGGTCGAATGAAACATTAAGGTATGCATAAAAGTATTACAAAAACTGTACATTCTGGTTGAAAAAAATTAGTATAAGGAAGGTAAAACAGGAACATAAAAACAGCAGTAATTGAGCTATATTATCACTAATTCAAATGTGTAACTCTCAGACTTCAGGACTATTCTAGTGGTTCAACCGTTTTACTTAAACACCGGTGTCATTTGATGCGAGAGTATATCAGTAAACGAGGTTTAGAAGAGCTGTGAAAAAACGTGAAGCAAAAGCTCTCTGTCGACAATTCTGTGGCACCAGTTCGTAATAACATGCAGCAGACCAGTGAAGACTAGAACCTCTATTTAAAACTACTACAGCTTTCTGTAATACGCCAAATTTCATTTAATAAAGCAGAATATTGGTGAGTGCATCCTTCAAACGTTTGTAAATACACATATTTTTATTTCAGTGTTTCAGAAATACTGCACTATCGTACGCACATACTCCTAAACAGTATTATTGTTTTTATTCAAATCCGTTAACGGTTAATTTTCCACCGAAGGACTGGGCAGTTCGGCTGCGGCGTCCGTGACAGCTCGGGTCCCACAGTTACTGACTCTCAGGTGATCGTTCTGGCAATATAATATCCACACATACTATAGAAACAGATGTACGTTTGTATGTATCTTCCACAACACCTCCTAAAGCACTGGACTGATTTCAACCAAATTTGGTATACATATCACTTACCGTTTGGAGAGAATCGCTTGGCACGTAAGAACCACCTACACCTACCTAGCAAAGGACTGGGATTGGGGTGGAAACGAAGTGGTGCACATGACGCACTAATACTATATTTTATTCGACCAATTTTTAGAAATGAGGGCCCTTAGTGATTGGAAACAAGCTTTGCACATAATTTCAAACTTTTACGACACTTTTTCTTCCTGACAACTCCCGCAAAAAGGTGTAAGGAAAAAGTTTATTATTTACTACATTTTGGCTATTCATGCAGTAAAACTACCGCATCGGACATGACGCTTTAATTTAACACTTCTTTACTACTGACTGTTTGGCAACACATTTTGCAGACGGTATTCACGAAAGTGAGTGAATGTAACTGCTAAATTAAGTCATTGTGTGACAGGTAATTAATGAGATATGACTTCATGAACATTAAGTTGCATGAAAACGAAACTGTCGGGCAAAATTCGCTATAGATCAGGTAAAACGTGTGTAGAAATATGAGTGGAATATGTTAAATATATGTGGCAAATGCGTAAGCGGGCAAAGGCAAGGGTAAAAAGCTTCTCCTAAACCTCTGGGTCGATATAACCGAACTTGGTACACATATTACTTACTATCAGGAAATACGTACGGCAGGGGTAAGTACTAGCACCCTCCTATTGGATAGTGGGTGATAATGCGCAGAGAGCGAGGGGAGGAATAGGGGGACAGAGATAGATGGAGGGAGAAATGGACAGAGACAGGAAAGAGGAAGAGATGGACATAGAGAAAGGGTAGGAGGGGATGTGCAGAGAGACAGGAGAGGAGGAGATAGACTGAGGATGCGATGGGGGAGACAAGGTGCAGATGGACAAAGGAAAGAGGAGCTAATGGATAGAGATAGTGGAGAGGAGCAGATGTGGGTTGAAGAAAGAGAGCTGGGGAAGGAGAATATGGACTAATGGAAGACTGGAATAAGTAGGCTACACATGGCGGGGACTCAGCTAGTATTAAAATGAGTCTCGCTCTCTCCAAACTGCATTCCCCATATGTTCCACGTAGCAGTGTGTGGAGCATCACGTGTCTGAATGTTGTAAAAAGTAAATAAAAGCTCCAACTGGTCCAAGCAAACGAAAACTTCTCTCTTGCGCTATACGTTTCGAACAGACATTCCCGTAGTTTAAAATGAAGAGTCGGATGATACAGATTTCTGGACATGGACTGTGTGACTATGTCTCAGAGGACCTGAGTCACCCTGTTTGTTACGAATTATAAGCCACCACTCTTCATCATATCAAATGCCTGTTTACTGAAATGCATCTTTATCTTTGTGGTGTGTGTGCGTGACAACACGGATGCTGCGATGCGGTAACACGTAATGTTAAGGGGCTGATGACGACACCGTGATCAACAGAGACGAGTTGAAAAATAGGGAGTCGCCTTTATGTAGAGCCAACCGCATTGGCCACGACGACCTTCAAATTCCTGTATTAATCTATCAACAGGCATTTTGTTTCTATTGTGTGAAGGAAAAACATGAACGGTGAAATACAAGTCTGGATGAAACAGCACACTGCAAAAACACTGTGGTTTAGGTGAGGATTTATCTCATTCAACACTAGTGTTCAAGCGTTAAGCGTAATCAAGTCGATGGAGTACGTTAATTGATCAAGGTGTAGAAGGTTATGGAGCAAGATTAATCACGAGACATCTCGCAGAGAACAATGTTCAGAACGTAGGAAAGGAGTAACATAATTCTTGACAGAGAATATGCACATAAAACAGGGCAAGACTGAAAATTAGTAACATAAGTAATAGCTTGTAGGACAACGGCCTTACCGCAGAGGATACACCAGTCCCCGTCAGATCACCAAAGTTAAGCGCTGTCGGGCGTGGCCGGCATTTGGATGGGCGACCATCCGTGCCGCCATGCGCTGTTGCCATATTTCGGGGTGCACTCAGGCTCGTGATGCCAATTGAGGAGCTACTCGACCGAATAGTAGCGGCTCCGGTCAAAGAAAATCATCATAACGACTGGGAGAGCGGTGTGCTGACCACACGCCCCTCCTGTCCACATCCTCATCTTAGGATGACACGGCGGTCAAATGGTCCCAGAGTGCTTTCATAGCTTGTGGTGATCTATACGAACGCGAAATTAACTACAGTCATCAGAATTTCTCCATGAAAACGTGTTATGCATGTGAGGTTGAATTCCTAAGAATGAAATAGGAATTGCTGTCGAATTTGCATCACACACATTTCAGACAGAGTAGATTCATTATCGTTGGTATTGTTGTTGTATTAATCTTCATTAGAATAATTACTTTGTATTGTTGTTCGTCATGTCACAGATATTTCATGTTTTTATGAATAACTATTCCTTTCAGAGTGGTGTATAGCCATGATAGTCACGTATAAATATGCTTCTGTTCTAATAGTCATGTTGTACTTTGGAAAGCTTATTGAAATTGGTAAAATAATACACGGCTGGGAAATAATGAAGCATCATCAAGGATTCTGTTCTGTGGCACCACTGTGCATACTGAGGGGTTGTGGTGTTAGTGATTCGTTTGTCACAGTCATCGGCGATCAGATGTTGTTCAGGAGGCCTGTCTGTACACCATGTATACAGTAACTGTGCTGACTTTTGAGGCGAAACGTGCTTGCAACATTCATTCTAGTGTACAACCATGCTCGTCCCGACGAGTGCATACTCCTGTGGACCAGCTCTAGACATTTCAATGGGATCACGTTTTGGGCCTGTAGGACGCTGGTAGATATATCGACGGATAGCCCCACACTTGGGACACGAGGGATCGCTGGTGTGCCGCTGCTTTCAACACTGGTCTGTGGAACGTTACCACACCTGTAGACGGGGTACTGGATGTCCGCGTAGTAAAGACGCACGTCCAGACTGACGCATTGTGGGAGCAGCAGTGGAGGTCCGAACATCACCAAGAGGGGAAATCTGGCTACATGTTGCAACTGCTGGGAACCGTCTACTTGTAGCGGAACACGTTGAATTTGGCCAGTATACCACTGGGACTACAACACACCAATCATGGCACTCCTGTGACATGGAAGTCTACTGGAGAGTGAAATGGTTCTCTCTTGTCTTCAATGATGAGAGTAGGTTCTGCACATATGCGAGTGTTAGTCATACATGTGTGTGCCAAAGACCTGGTGAACTGCCTGTTCCAGAGCCCATTCTCCCACGAGACACTGTTCCTATCCCGGGCTTAAAGGTCGGAGGTGGAAGGGAGGGGCGAGAATGAGCTACAAACTTACAACTCGTGATCACTCCAGGTATTTCGGAAGAGTAAAGTAACCAGAGCTCACGAAATCACACAGACTGTTATCTCCGTGTTACTGTCATTTCTTCGGCAAGGAAGGTGACGTGCTTTTTCAGCAGGACAATGCGCGTCCAAGTACGGTTGCTGCGACGCAGTGTGCTCTTGGTGGTGTATAATAACGGCCCTGGGCAGCAAGATCACCAGATCTCTCGCCCACTGAACGTGTATGGGACATGAAGCGAGAACCTGCTCGTCCTGTAACGCCAGCAAGAACCATTCCTGAATTGCAACGAAAGGTGCAAGGTGCTTGAGACAGTCTATCGCTGAATGCCGTTCGTCACGCATATGGTCGCTTACATGCGAGAATACAAGAACTACCTGTCACTTCACTTGTCAATAAAATGACCTTGTCATTGAGGGTTTTCCATGTCTTCGTCTGCGGTGCACTTCGTTCCATAGTGATAACATCACTAGAAAACGATTTGAGGATATATTATAGAAGATAATATCTGTTCTGAAACCTGGCAAACCCAGCAACAAGGTAGAAAGCTATCGCCCCATTGCCCTACTTAGCTACTGCTACAAGGTTTTTGAAAGGCTAATATATAGCAGAATAAGTAGCGCTATTCTAGAGAACGTTTCAGTTGGTCAGGCAGGTTTCAGACCAGGGCGTAGTTGCTGCGACCAAGTATTGTCTCTCACATCCTTCGTAGAATCAGGATACGAAATGAAACAGAAAACATCTGTGGCATTTGTTGCTCTAACTGCCGCCTTCGACACTGTGTGGAGGAAGGCCTTATCTACTGAAACGTCCCCTTAGAAAAATTGTACAAGACTACGCTTAAACTGACACACAATATTTTTAGCGCAACGGAATCTGACTTTCAATAATCCCTACAAAAGAATGGCCGTGACTAACATTAACCTATACCTTACACAAATCACTTACCTCACAAAAATCTTCGTTACTCGAACTACTGCAATACAGCGAACGCCACTACTGCCAGCTAAATAAAAGATTCAAACTACTGAAGGCACTAACTACTGATAGGCATAGTCAGCAAATTAAAGATTTTGATAGAGAACAAACAATGTATTTACCTTAATAGTGTTCAAAAGTCATAATATAAATAGCAGTACATGACATCCAGTCTTATAAATGTACTGTCTCAGATGGACACACATCCAGATCATCTGCTCTCAAAATTCCGCCATCTCTCTCCCCACATCCACCACTGCTGGTGGCTCACTCCAACTGCGCAACGCTATGCGCTGTTAGCATCCAGCTGCCCAATACTACAATGGCAGACAACAATGCAATCTAGCCACAGACTGCACACAGCACAGCCAGTGATTTTCATACAGAACGCTACGTGGCGTTACCAATAAGAAAACCTAAACAGCCTACTTACATAGCCCCCATGCTCCCCACAAAAAACTTTACAAATTGTTTTGGGCACTGGCCAATACATATTTGTCAAAATTTTTTCACTATTGCAATAACAAAGAAATCAAATGCACACACTTATTGATACAATGTTGGTCAAAAGCTAAAATTTTCTCACAGTCCATAAAGACAGTCCTGATCATCCATCATAGTAAAATTGCAGTTTTTTTCTCAAAGTGTGAGCAGTAAAAGAAAATGCACATGGAAGTAGTGGATTTCCATGCAGTCTTGAAGAAGTAGTGTTGTCCTTCCAACGGAAAGACAGTGCTGACTCTTGACATGCAGACAGGTAATGGGCCACAACAGAGCAAACCCAAAGCAGAGTCAGTTGAAATTTTGAAGAATATTGGTAAGTAGGTCATCACAGAGCAGACCCACTGTAGTCCTGGTAGAGAGTATGGTATTTATGGGCCACCAGAGGTGCAGACCCACTGCAGTCCTTGTAGAGATAAGGGTATTGGTGGGCCATCGAAGGTGTAGACCCACAGTACTCCTAGTCCTTGTAGAGATGGCTAGCAGCCATCCGTTGCGACTGTGCAGGTGCACAATCACCATCAAAGAGTCTTGTGGACAATATAGCAAGTCCGTAAACCACCACTTGTGCACGCACAAAGTTTTTGGAATTGTCCTTAGAACCAACAATACTGTTAACCAGTCCCTTGCTGAATTATTGACACATGTGCAAACAGTAACAGTCCCAACTTCTCACATATTGTGCATTACTATGACCAACAGAAACGTGTGCAGTGAAATGTAACTTAATTTGAAGTACTGGTGTCTATACAATTATAAATTTACAACATAAGAATACAATTACAAAGGTACAAAATACATCATTAAAGAACATAATAGTACACATAACATTTGTAGTAATACAGGTTTTACAAAAGAATAGAAATAAACATATACATCAGTGTTCCAGGAATTATGACATAAGTAAATATATAAAATAATGAGAATAGTTTTCGAAACATTAATTTCACACATGAGCATTGCAACAGAACAGAACTAATAATGTCTATACATCTTTATAAAGTAAATAACATATTATTAATGCAAATTACATTTGAGGATAACAGTATTCCTCATCATAGTGAATGTAGCTTAGTACTATAAAAATTCTACAACATAAATCGTATTAGCTAAACACGTAACGACAGGAAAAACACAAATACACAAGACTACACAAACACATAGCAGAATAACACAGGAGGAAAGGTCAGGGTTTGTTTTCAGTGTAACATTTGGTACTGCAGTCCAACCCAAAACTTCATTCCATAGATATTTCGTCTTATTTCAACAATTGTTTCCACCAAAAAAATCCTATCCAAGCATGCTTTCTGTATTTATATATTCACGTATTTCTTACCTCATTATTTATTTTCCATTATCTTACCTCATCATTTATTCCAAGAAAATCCTACCTAAACCTGTTGTCCCTAAACCCTACTTTTTTGTTCATATCCTCTTTCAAAATACTTTTTTGGCCAAACCATCTTCTTATAGCCTCTCAATGCATTTCTACCAAATCATCACAACTCGTTCTCTAATATAGCCTACCCCATCTTAAGCTAACTTAAATCTACTGGCTCAGATGCTAAACTAAGGGATGAGGCAATGCAGCAGCATAAAACAATTAACACAAACAGCAATGACAAAAAAAATGGAAATTGTCAAAGCAAGCAGCAGTATATATAGATTATCTAAGCAATTGCAATATTACAACTAATATAAGGCAATGGCGCAGCAAACAAGAAAAATAAATCAGTAGTAAAACTGGCTTAACAGAGTAGTGCAAAGTGAAATTTAGTAGTACTATGCCTGGCAAACAATGGCAGCAAATGCAACAACTTATATCTGAACATGACATAACTCAAGCAGAAAAAAAAGTACACTGAAGACAACAATGCAGATAAGGGAAATGTATATTCACATCATAATGTCTATGTAATTAAAGTGGTGCACCACAAAAACTTATTCTATAAAAAATTACCAAGTACTTGAAAAGATAATTCTGTATGCAATTCCTGTGAAAGGAAATGTCTTTTTGTGCTCCTTCGTTTTTTTGAAGTACGTCATAAAGTTATTATTTGCTGGATCTGTGGGCATAAAATATTTATATTACTACATCTATAAAATTTTATTTTAACCAATGCTGTAGTGCAGCTAGAAACTAGTTAAACAAAATTCACTACCCATATGGCATTTCATAATGCAGTAAGCAATCTTTCAACTAGCAAGACAATAGACGTGAAATATTTCTCATCATTTCATTTCAGTAAATATCATAAATTAAGAGCTCCACAGTGTAATCATATGTTTTCAAGTTTGAGCGTGTCGTATTTGCGATGCTTTCTACAAAGAAATGTCAATAGCGAGGATAATGGCCTCTTTTTTTTTCTCCACCTGTGCCTCTGAAAGGCACACACTAATTGCTTTTTTCCAGGTGACTGTCACGCAGCTGGGTGCCCACGATGCATTACATGAAGGCGGTCACTTAACTTTCTCACCGAACTATTTACGACACCAGTTTGCACTACAGTAACAGTCTCATATAAAAATTTCACAGGTCTAGAATTTGCGTTGCAAATCTGTAGAAACAAAATCCTATTAATACAACAGTGTCCAAAAATTTTCGCCGGCATTGCGTTACATTCACGCATTTACACACATTTCATAACTCTTAAAGTACGATTCTTGGTTTCCAACATCCTTTTTCACAAAACAGAGCCCCTAACCACTAATCATTACTCCTTACCTTATTACGCATATACATATTCGTCGACATCTCAATCTTGCATCGACACTTCAATATTTCATCATAATAAATACATAGCATAATCAAATTTCTCATATAGCATCAGCTTATTCATCATAAATATACCGCAACAGCGTAATACACATCGTCATCATAACATAATAAAACCTCAGCCAAATTTCAAAATCGTCGTAGCTTCCTCCAATAATTTCAGAACCTAAAAAAAATTCTCTGCTCATATCAAAAGTGTCATCTACCTCAAATGTACTTTAAAAATCATGATCCCATACCAAATACATCATTCAAAGCTCTCATAGTATCACAATGGTTCCGAAAAACTATGAACATTTCACAAAGTACAGACAAAATACAATTTCATAAGTGTGAAGTTATCCAACTGTGTAATTATGTAAACATCTGTCACTGATTTAGTAAAAAAATGTTTGTCTCTCTCAGTTAAATGATCAGATAGCTGCGTAATTTATGTGTTAGAGAAATATGGTACCGATGTGTAAAGTTGTTTAAGCAAATACCATATTAGCTAGGGCTCCTGGTGCTTGCCACACACGTGGTACAAAAAGTAAGTGTGTATCCCTCTGAGGATTAATGTAATTATACTCTCAGGTGTTACAGGTTACAGCAATGGAATGAAATGTATCATGGAAAACTTTCTTTGTAATTCAAAAATCTTTAAAAATAAATGTTTTAAGTACAAAATTAATCACTCAGATACGTGTACTGCGGCGCTAAATTGTGCATCTTGTTGTAACATAATCTCTGTCATTACTTGAGGGTAAAAAATGTGTCAAGTGTGGTAATTATCGTCGTCCGTAAGCAAAATTCTATAGAAGTCACTGTACTTACCTCGTAATAAACGAAGTGAATTGCTATGCGTGTAGATATCGTAGTTGTTATGCGTATTGCTGTGATGAAGAAAGTACTATACTGTAACGTATTGTTGTGTTATGGATAAGGCTGTCTCATTGTAGCTATACCACAAAAGTTACTACTAAAACATGTTTTACTTTGCAGAATAATACAGAAAACTGTGCAGATATAAAACAGAAACACCTCAAAAGCAACATTGTAAATTGTCACTCATTAGTAGCGTCGTGATAAAATCGTGTAGCTGTCACATAAACTAACCACTGTGTCATCTGGTATCTCACAGAAAGTACTTTAAATCCAGAATGTATTTTCAAGTAAACGAAAATGTTGCATTAAAATCTCATTAGCAGTGCCGGTACATGTTCTAAGTTCGTGAGCCTTATAGTCATTACGTAATCGTGCAACTGACAAGCAAGAATGTACACACACAATAACACTTTGTCGTCTGTTCACTATAACAATGCACTCGTAAATACTGTCTAAATATGTTCCCTAGGTTCTTGACTGGATAGTTAACTTCAAAACATTGTTGCATGTTAACAGTTTCTCAGTGTGACAAATTGTACTAGTAGTGTGAAGTGAAAAATTTCATGGCAAAGACTAAGTTAAAAAGCATATTATCTCTCAATAAACGGTTTTACATGTGAAATGTGGTGCAGTCCTTTACCCTCTCTAGTGTGCAGATTTTCAACTTCAAAGTAATTATCATGTTGTATACGTCGGTAAGGAATGCTAAAATCTTTCTAAAGGTTAGCGTCTATGTTATTTTTCTCAGAGCCAGCCGGCGCACGTGGCTGCCTGCGGTGCAAGTCATTGTCTGCCTCTTTGTTGGCGCGCATCGCCTTTGGGATTTGGAGGTCTAACTTCTACAAATTCACCTTGTTGAGAGGGCCCTGCCCTGTTTGAATACCTCCAGCTCTGATGAAATTCAGGTCTGTCGTTACGATTATATCGTCTGTCGTCATGTCAGTAATTTCCGTAATTTCTTTCTTGTCGGTTAAGTGGTGGAGAATTCATCCCTGAATTAACACTTCACGGTGGACTGTCTCGTCTGAAGTTATTCTGTCTCCCGTGATAATGATAGTTCTGTTTGCCATATTGTCTGTTTCTGTGGTTGTCTCTGTTACGTTCATTACTACAGAAATGCGATCTTTCTCTGTAATTATTACTACTCTGCCAACGGTTGTCATACGGGTGGTGTCTGTTTTGGTCACAGTTTGTGTTCTGAGAATAGCCTTGTCGTGTCCAGTTATTATTTCTTTCATTGCGGAGTTGGGACAGATGTGACCTGTAATTGTTGTGTTCCTGTTTTCGTGTTCCGCGATTGTCAGTGTCAATTTCTAATTCTTGTAAGAGTCCCTGAAAAGCTTCAATGTCGTCTTTGCAACGTCCTGCCAAAATAATATGTCGTAAATGTTCAGGTAATATGATTAAGCAAATGCGGATGAGTTCTGAGAGGCTGTATGGGTTTGACAGGTACTGATTCTTGTGAAACATGTCTTCAAAATATTTCACAAGACTGGAAAATTCAGATTGTTTAAAATGTTTCATCATTATGATGCTATGTTTTACTCGGTCTTGTGTGGCTTGAGATCAATATGCTGAGAGGAAGGCATGGTAAAATTCTCCTTCACTGTGACAATAGTGAATGACAGATCGCATTCCTACAGCTGGTTCATTCTCTAAATAGTCACACATAAATTCTAATCTGTGCTCTAATGACCAGTTGGGAGGAAAACAATGAGAGAACTGATGAAGCCACACTTGTGGATGAATGTCGTTGCCGGAGTTCTTAAATGTTTTGGATTTACGTGCAGTAATAAACAGCTTATAGTCAAAATCATCATGTCGGCGAGTCCCATATCGGTCGTTGTTACGTCGTGTCGGCGGTTCCATCTCAAAATTCGGTGCGCCTTGCCAATTTCTTTCATAATTTCCGAAATGCCCTGTGGTATTATTTTGTGGCTTTTCCGTATTTCTAAGTCCCTCTTCCCGTATTGGAGCGCGAGTGTCCTCTGGAATACGTAATTCTTGTATTACCTGTGTCAGCTGATCTTGTACTTCCCGGATTTCTCTTTTGTGTTGCATATTAATTTGATTCTGATTTTGTTTGAATTTCCTAATTTGTTCACACTCTTCTGTGTCATTAAAGACTACCGGTTTTGTGTCATTCACATTATCATTTACCTTCGTAGATAAATTATTTAGCTGATCCGAAAGTTCAACTACTTTCTCAGATAATGAACTAATTTTCTCCATATGTCTTTCTGAACCAATTTTCAGAGTATCTATTGTGTCCTTTAAGTTTTCCTGAGTTTGTGCAAGTTGTGTAACCGAATCGGTAGATGCAACTGAGTCAATTTCAGCTTGCAAGGTCTCACGATTTTCATGAACAATAGTTTGCAGTTCTTTTATGGTTGCTTCGTGATTCTGTAATGCATTTTCATGCCGCGAAAAATAGGTTCAAAATGCTGACAAATTTGTGTTTTACGTCATTACAGACTTTTTGACATTTCGATTGTCTGTTATGTAACTCAGCAGTTAAATCTTCACGCATTTGTTCAAGCATGGTGTCTAACTTCCGAAGATTTTGTTCCATTGTGTCTAACTTTTGAAGCTTTTGCTGTGTTTGTCTCTGATTTTGTTCCATTGTGTCTAACTTTTGAAGCTTTAACTGTGTTTGTCTCTGATTTTGTTCCATTTGTTGCATTAATTGCAATAATAATGTATTAGTGTCTGGAATCTGTTTCTCTATGCTCTTTGGCAGTGCATTTTCACCGGCAACATTCACATTTTGACAAGCAGAAAATGTGTCTTGACTCATTTGAGAAAACGGTGAGAACCCAAAACCTGAGTCTACAGTATTTGCAATATTGTGTTCTGTCATTCCCGGTTCCTGAGGCGAGCTGATGCCGACCGATCGATCGATAATGCTTCCCTGTTCACTACCTGTTTCACTGGCTACACCATTATTTGCCGCTCGCTCCATTTCCCTATGCACAGTTACCAAATTACTGCTTTGAGTGCCTGTTAACTCATTACACAATGGTGCTGGTAAACTACGCTCGTCGTCACTATTATTTCTCAGTTTACTTTGGAACCTAGTGTTACGTTTTTCACACGCCATTATTGTCACAATATTTCACACGATAACACAGAAAAGCAGAATTTGAAGAGCTAAAATAAGAGAACACATTAACATAGCACTGAAAATAACATCTAGTTAATTGCAAGTGCAGCTGCGAAATACTTGGTGCAAATCTTTATGCATGCTACAACTGTTTTATTGTACAACAATGAAAGACTGCAACCACAAAGGAGATTCTCTCTATGATTACGCGCTAGCAATAAACAAAAGCTACACTAATTACACAAACTACAAGAAAAAATCGGAAGATTCCAGTGAGGTATCCTCGGCTA
This sequence comes from Schistocerca americana, assembly GCF_021461395.2. NCBI lineage: Eukaryota > Metazoa > Arthropoda > Insecta > Orthoptera > Acrididae > Schistocerca > Schistocerca americana. Next base: position 873,651,095 of record NC_060120.1, on the reverse strand, counting down.
AGGGTCGACATATGAAACGCCCCTTAGAAAAATTGTGCAAAACTGTGCTTAAACTGGCACACAATATTTTTAGCGCAACGAAATCTGACTTTCAATAATCCCTACAAAAGAATGGCCGTGACTAACATTAACCTATACCTATCACAAATCACCTCACAAAAATCTTCGCTACTCGAACTACTGCAATACAGCGAACGCCACTACTGCCAGCTAAATAAAAGATTCAAACTACTGAAGGCACTAACTACTGATAGGCGTTGTTAGCAAATTAAAGATTTTGATAGAGAACAAACAATGTATTTACCTTAATAGTGTTCAAAAGTCATAATATATATAGCAGTTCATGACATCCAGTCTTACAATTGCACTGTCTCTGATGGACACACGTCCAGATCATCCGCTCTCAAAATTCCGCCATCTCTCTCCCCACATCAACCACTGCTGGTGGCTAACCTCCAACTGCGCAACGCTACGCGCTGTTAACATCCAGCTGCCCAATGCTACAATGGCAGACAACAATGCAAACTAGCCACAGACTGCACACAGCACAGCCAATGATTTTCATACAGAGTGCTACGTGGCGTTACCAGTAAGAAAACTTAAACAGCCTACTTACACTACATATTTCTCCGCATAATACCCTGCAGCACAAGGGCTTGACTGATTAACACCATGCTAAGTGATCGGAAGTTCCAGGTAATCACTGGAAACAACGTAAGTAAGGAAAGGAAGCTGAACAACAGATTGCCTCAAGGATCAGTTCTCTCACCCTTATCGTTCAACCTATATCTATTGATCTACCTGACACTTCGTCCAGAAAATACTGCTATGCCGATGACCTGGCTCTAGCCGTAAGACACCAGGAAATGAAGACAACAGAAGAGATTCTAGCCAATGACCTGTCTACATTAGATAATTACTTCTAAATCTGGAGACTCCAACCTAGTTTGTGTAAAACGGAAGTGTGTTGCTTCCATCTAAGTAACCGGCGAACGTAAAACTGGAAGTAAGTTTCAGAGGCAGAATTCTTCGTCATAATTGGAACCCTCAAAATATCTTCGTGTCATCCTGGATCGTACACTATGCTTCAAACAACACCTTCTTAACTTAGATCAAAAGCTGAGGACTCGGAACAACATCCTCCCTAAGCTATGCTGAACTAGCTGGGGATCTTCAGCTACCACCCTGCGATCTTCAGCTCTGGGCTTGGTGTACTCTGCTGAGTATTGTGCACCTGTTTGGACGAACAGTCATCATACAAGGCTTGTTGATACCCAGCTGAATACGTCAATGCTCATAATATCTGGCGCAATCAGATCTACTCCAGTTTATTGGCTTCCACTGTTAACCGGTATAATGCTTCCTGATCTACACAGATGTACTGCCCTTATGAGAGAATTCCACAAGATCTCCAGGAATTCTAACCTACCTGTGCCTAGCGACCTGCCACTTTTAAATCGTAAGAGACTGAAATCACCTCATCCGACTCTGTGCGATGCTGCTGACTTGGTTGCTAAGGATTTCAAACCTCTTGAAGAATGGAAATTTCGGTGGGAAGCAGTGACAGATGTGCACCTGCATAACATCTTCTCAGGTGTTAAACTTCCAAGTGGATTCGACCTACCACGAAAGACCTGAACTACTCTCAACAGAATCCGTACCGCCCGGGATACTCTCTTTAAGTGGAAGAAGTTGCCTGATCCAGCCTGTGACTGTGAGGCTCCATACCAGACTCTTCACCACATTGTCAGTGAATGCAGGATTTGAGCCTATCACGGCGCCAAAGAGGACTTCCTGCTAGCAACTCCAGATGCAGTGCGCTGGATTGAAGGACTGGATATTCAGTTGTAAAGACAAACTGAAGTTTCTTGTTTGTCAATATGTACATATCTATATGTAATTTAATTTCATGATATGTTTGTATTAGCCATACGCTAAATAGATAAAAAACTCATATTATTTCGTTGGTTTATTTCAACTGAGATATTGTTGTTGTTGTTGTTGCCTTCAGTAGGAAACTCGTTCGGTGGAAGACCTCCATATCAGTCTATTCAGTGCAATCCTTTTCATCTGTACACAACGGCAATGACCTACATCCAGTGCAACCTGCTTTCTGTTTTCATACTTGGATCTCCATCTACAGTTTTCATCCCATATATCTCCATTATCAAACTGACTGTTTCTTGCTGTGTTAGGAAATGCCAGTGGGCCCGTTATTTTGGTCACGTTGTGCCACCACTTTACTTTTTCTCCTATTCGATTCAGTACCTCCTCATTAGTTATTCTAGCTATCCACCTAAACTTCAGCATTCGTCTGTAGCACAAGATTTCAAAATCATCCATTTCATTCTTGTCTGAACTATGTAGCGTCCACGTTTCACTTCTGTACAAAGCTACATACCAAACAAAGATCTTCAAAAAAGGCTCTGTAACATTTAAATTGATACTGCATATTAACAAAATTCCTCTTTTGCGGAAAAAACTCATCTAGTACTTTCAGAGTCTCGTTCCTCAATCTAATATAATATAAATAGAGCAATATTGACCAGTTTAGTTTGACTGAATTCCATTGCTCTTGTTTTAGTTCCTTTTTATGTTCGTCATATAATCAGTGTTCAAGAAACTATCTATTCCCTTCAACTGTTCTTCCAAATACTTTTACATTTTCCCAGAGTTCCAACGTCATCAAAAAACCTCAATGATTTTATTTGTTCTCCCTGAACATTATTTATCCTTCCAGATCTCTCTTTGCTCTCCTTTACTGCTTGAGCAGTGAACAAAGTAACAGCGGGGGCAGATTACAACCTCCATTTTACAACCATCTCGACTACGGCTTCCTTTTCTAACAATTGGAGTCTGCACCAAAATTCCAAGGAGAGTTCAAAAGTTTCTCCAAATCTACAGATGTTACAAATATATCTAGAATGAATTATTGCTCTGCAGCGGGATATGTGCTGATTTGAATCTTCCTGACGGACCGTGACTCGAACTTGGGACCTTTTCTATAATTGTAAGTTTGACCTTCTTAGACCTGTCTTCCAAGACCAGACGATTCGGTATTATCTCGTGTGTTCCTACTTTTCTTACAGGGTAAGAAATGAAGACAACAAACAACATACCAAAATACGTTCAACATTGGTACAGTCGATAGAAATGAACAACTAGGATGGTATGTTCTTATGGGACGTGTGTATGGTAAAAGAATATCTCAGAAAGTATGAACTCGGACGCCTCATACAGGATGGAAAGCAGGTAGAAATAGCAAAGATTCTATGGTTTGAATTCCAGAGGCCGCGCGGGATGACAGCACATGGTATTCACTAACTGGTACCCTTAACTGCCATCTGGTTTTGCAGGATACGTGCTTTGCGCTGTTCCTGCATTTTCTCATATTGTTTACTTTGGCTTCTCGATTTTGTATTGCCTCTCGTTTAGAGTTTACGTTTTTACGTACTGTTATACCACCTCTGATGAGAAGGACTGCTGACAACATATTCCTGAAATAAAAACAAATATATATTAAGAGGCAAAAAAAGGAAACACTGAATTGCAGGAAATTAAAAGGCAAGAAAGACAGCTGGCGATAAATACTTGGCGATATGGACCACACGCACTCTCTCTCTCTCTCTCTCACACACACACACACACACACACACACACACACACAAATATACACTGAATGAAAAAATTGCAACAACACAAGGAGTTATTGCAACATAAATGGAAGTTGGCAGACGTGTTTTTACACAAGACAATGTCTGTTCAGATTTCACGTCAGTCACATAAGAGTGGCGCTAGAAGCGCCACTAAGAGAATGCAAATCTGGTTTGCTTCAAGTACAAGCTACAGCTGCTGTGAGCGACCTTTGATACTGGACGTGGTGCGTTGGTGTTAGTGGAGAATTCCTTTAAGGTGACAAAGACGCCATTATCAGCACCTCACTGAGTTTGAATGAGGTCTTGTAATAGGGCTAAGAGATGCTAGATGTTTCTTCTGCGATACTGCAGGAAGACTTGCCAGGAATGTAGCCACTGTACATGACTGCTGGCAGCGGTGGACACGAAAATGTACGGTTGCAAGAAGACCGAGCACTGCACGGCCACATGCACTGAGAGGGAACATCATCGTGTTCGACGTTTGGCCCTGGCGTATCAGAATACACATGCGGCAACAATCTGAGCAGCAGTTCACACCACAGTGATACAACGAATTGTTACAAATCGATTACTCCGAAGACAGCTCCGAACCAGATACCATGTAGTGTACAGCCACTGACCCCAAACCACCGCCAATTGCGACGTGGTGTCAGGCGAGAGCTTATTGGAGTGCAGGGTGGAGGTCTGTTGCGTTTTCTGATGAAAGCTAAATCTGCCAGGGTTCTGGAAATGGCCGTGTGTTGTTTAGAAGGAGGCACGATGAGTTCAGTGGACTAGGTGCATTGCAACTACACCTGAATTTATGGTCTGGAGTGCGAGTTTTTATGACAGCAGGAGCACTCTCGTGGCTATTCCAAGCAAGTTGACTGCAAATTTGCCCGTCATTCTGGTGATTCGACCTGTTGTGGTGCCGTTCATGAACAGTATTCTAGGGGGTGTTTTCCAACATGATAACGCTCACCCACATACCTCAGTTGTAACCCAACATGATCTGCTGAGTGTCGACATGTTGCCTTGGCCTGCTCGATCGCCAGATGTATCTCCAGTCACGCACACATGATACTTCAAGACGACAACTCCAGCATTACCAGATATTCACAAACAACATTAACCGTCCATGTATTGACCGACTAATTGCATCAGGCATGGAACTCCATCCTGAAAACTGACATCTGGCACCTTCACAACACAATGCATGCACGTTTGCATGCTTGCATTCAACTTTCTGCCAGTTACACCGGTTGCTAATGCGCCTGCATTTCACATTTGCGATGGCTTATCTCCCATTTACATTAACTTGTGATCTTGCACAGTTAATAACTGAAATACATTATCGTGATAAACCTATTCCCGACATTTCATTACTCTACATTAATTATATTTTTACTTTTGCAGTCTTTTCGGTCAGTGTATATTAGCGGAGGAATGGACCGTTTAGTGCAATACCTGTTCAAAAAATTTTCTGTTTACGAAGCAATACCTGTTTAAAAAAAGTTCTGTTTAAGAAGCCAGAGGAGTTTTCTCTTACGCAACAGATGATGTGTCACTGCATTAAAATACCTGCATTGCAGGGCGAAAAGAAACTTTTTAATAATTGAAGCATATGGAACGGCTGCAGAAATTAGCTACACCAATATAGAGTTCTCTCTGAATTGTCAAATTGACCCAAGAGGTAACTGTAGAAGGGAAGTTATGTAGCATCAGACGATGATTAGAAAATGTAAAACAAGTTATCTTGTGAATTGTAGGCAAAGAAATGGTGAGAGAAGCATGAAAGAAATTGAAAGGCTGATGCCTGGTAACGATTGAGTCAGTTACTCACTGTGACATACTTCTTCATAAATAAAATAGTGCTGTAAGTAGTGTAATAAGTAGCGAAATTTCTAGAAACGTGTAGCGATTGAGCATGACTCATTGGTATCAGCACATCTTTTCGCATCAGTGTGCTTCTGTCAGCAGTCACCAAGACGCTGCATTTACAACGTTATAAAGCGGTCGGTAGTCGCCGGTCCCGATACAGACGCCGTGGGATATCTGAAGCTGCGCTAAACCTAGCTAACTGCAGACACATCTGGTATGTAATACCTAATGCTAAATCATTTATTGCATGAGGTGAATAACTAAGTGTTTCAAGAGCAGGAAGTAACTACAACATTGCTTTAAATCTTTTATTTAAAGAAATATCTGTGCCTGTTCAGTAATCAAAAGTACGTAGTCATCCAGTGATTACAAGCATACCTGTTGAGGAAGTTTAAGATTAGCGTTTAACGTAACGCCACTGATGGGATCACTAAAGATGCCTTTTACATAATTATACTATCAGCAGGAAAGAAAATTTGTTGTAAAAGTGAAATCCCCCCCCCCCCCCCCACACACACAAGTAACAGTTATAGATAGGACTCAATTAACGTGATACAGCTTCCCAGACGACAAAATCGTATTACTGTGCATTCGCTTAATGCAGTTCATTGTAAATGCACTGTAGTATCAAAGTCTAGCTTTTGCAGTTATTCATTCCTAGAAAATCATGATTGTGCGTTGATAAACGCAATGACATTCAGAGAAAGGAATTTCCTACCTAATCGTTGTGATCTCAGTTTGTTTGATACATCAAGATTCCAGTATTGGTATTCTTGTAACAAGGAATGTGTTTCTAATACGGCGTAACACCTGTTTACTATGAAGATAGTCTCTTCATTCAACAAAAATGGTTTCCTTTAGAACATTTTTTAAGATAAGGAAATGTAGAAAAGTCTCGGGTCTGGGGACAAAGGGTGGAGAACTTTTTCAAAGGCGAGTTCTTGCTCTGTTTCAGTCTCAGCAGTCCAGATGTGAAAAGGCTCAATGTTCTGAACCTCCCACATTATTAAATTCGTCCGGTAACATTGAGTGATGCGAGGCAGGTATATTTTATCGGTTTTCAAATGTGCAGTCACGTGTACCAAACAAAGGACATTACTTGTATTTGTTTTACATCCATGGATTTTCATGATCGGGAACTGACTTGATATTTCTTTCTTCTGGGATGGACGCACCAGTCATCAACAATCATACAAAGATACCAGAAGCCATAGAGATTAAACTTAAGAGAGGACAAGTCACTCTCTCACTATTCTCCGTAATCAAGAGTACAATTTAATGTTTATTTGTCACCCAGGACATCATGCTTGTGAGACTACAGGAAGTTATCAGCATGAGCAGGCATTGATGGAAGCATGAAAATTGTTAAAGCGTGTGGGGTCTTTATGGTAACTCTCTTTCAAATAGCGTTTTTCTGGAGTTGTGAACAAGCAGGCTGTTGGTCATTTGACGGTAAATATTGCGGTGGACGTTTGGGGCTCCAAAGCAATGTGCAGGTATTATAGAAAGGAACACCTCGAAACACTTGCTGCGGACAGAACGCTGGGCCAAAGAACTTCTCCCACGGTGTGGAAACAATGCGTTTCGGTCGGCGGGTCAGAAGAACAGCATACCTGGACAGAGGCCGGGGGTGCAAGAGAAAGAACTCTAGGTCGCCCAGCCAACGCGTTATGACAGCGTCTTAAAAGGCCTTTGTGAACAGGGATGGCGCCCATAAAAGTTCGTAAGCCTCCATGTTCACTGTGAACAGGGTTCTAACAACGGAACTGTCAGGTGGTATCATGGCTTGGTCTGCAGAGCTCTTTTTTTCTTTTTTTTTTAATCCTTAGGCCTTCCAAAAAATTATAGAAGGAACGCAACATTTATCGCGACTCTGAAATGATGTCTGTTGGGACAAAAATGTACCTCTCTTGGTATAGCCAGGGCCCCAGTCAGACTCGCCATAACGTTTAGGATGTTCAGATAATGATCTCCATTGTAAATGTGTTGTTCACTTTAGAACTGCACGGAAACTCAACCCGGCCGGTGTGGCCGAGCGGTTCTAGGCGCTTCAGTCTGGAACCGCGCGACCCCTACGGTCGCAGGTTCAAATCCTGCCTCGGGCATGGATGTGTGTGATGTCCTTAGGTTAGTTAGGTTTAAGTTCTACGGGACTGATGACCTCCGATGTTAAATCCCATAGTGCTCAGAGCCATTTGAACCATTTTTTTGGACACTCAAAATAACACGCTCCCTGAAGTGACCATGGGAAAAAACCAAGACGGGAGTACAATGTCTCCTCCTTTCTGTGTAGGAATTTGTGAGTCAGGGATTGGTCACTTCTCCTGAAAACACAATAGTATTGTTAAAATTGATTAGGATTGGGTGATGAGTAGAGCAACCTTGCTGTTTGCCAACTAGACGCCATATGGGGTTGTTAATTATACATTGCATATTTGTGTTGCCAACAGGTCATGTTTTATTTCTGTCATGAGGCTTAACATGTAATTTTACCCAAATTCAATTTATAAACTAGTGTCGTAGCTAGTATAAAATACCAGTCTCATATTGATATATTAATCACCCATCAACAATTGACATAATAATACAGCGGCATCATTTCATTAACACTATATCAGCATTCAGGTTCATTTAGATTCTGATAACTTTGATAACCTCTAATGCAGGCTAACAACAACCACAATTATCGGTCAAAATCAGTTTAGCAGAGGCACGGGACAGGTAGTTAAATGGACAGTAAACTTGTTACAGTGATTACTGTCAGACGGATAACTCAGAGTCGCCTTTCGCCTTCCAAAACATACTGCAAATCCAGTGTGGGCTAGCAGTCTTGAACTTCAGCAAACATATTATGAAATCTCCTTCTTCGAGTGACTTTTGTCTCAAGTCAGTAACCACAGAACCACTGCGCACTTTGTTTCTTCATACTCAGTTGCGTACCATGAGTGATCGAGAGAGGTTATGTTAAAAGATTACAACACGGCACTGTCGCTTGACAGGTGACACAGGAAGACGCAGGATGTCCGCGGTGGACCGTTGTGGCTTCAGAGTTCCCTCAGTAACCATCAACTGTGACCTACAGTCATACCCAATGGCTCCCCACGACTTGATGCTGCGACTATCCAAAAGACTGAGTCGCCGCCATACCCGCCTACAATGGTCATCTGGGGTACTGTGGAACCGCGATTCATTGCTGAACACAATGTGACTCGAATCGTCAGCGTACTATGCTTCCCGATAATGGCGCCACTCCAAATGCAGGCGTTTTTCTGAAAGAACATGCACTATTGACGATCCACAGCTGTGCAAAATCCATTCGTTCACTGCGAATTCTTTGACATCAGCTGTATTAGGTTCAAATGGCTCTGAGCACTACGCGACTGAACTTCTGAGGTCATCAGTCGCCTAGAACTTAGAAGTAATTAAACCTAACTAACCTAAGGACATCACACACATCCATTCCCGAGGCAGGATTCGAACCTGCGACCATAGCGGTCGCTCGGCTCCATACTGTAGCGCCTAGAACCGAACGGCCACTCCGGCCGGCAGCTGTATTAGGGACAGATCTACTACTCAATAATGATATATGAAAATTTGTATCAGACGGGGACTCAAACACGGATTTCGCCCTTTTCGTGAGCAGTAGCCTTAACCACTTTGGCTATTGTTCGCTGGACTGACTCAGACTTCCATATGTCACACTATGTACATCCTTATACCTTATTCCTCTAAATTCATCATCTTAAGCTAGCAACATTACTTGCTACAGAAGGAATGAGAAATGTGGAATCGAAACTAATGATGTTACCGTTGTATGTTGTTCAAAAATGGTTCAAATGGCTCTGAGCACTATGGGACTCAACTGCTGAGGTCATAAGTCCCCTAGAACTTAGAACTACTTAAACCTAACTAACCTAAGGACAACACACACATCCATGCCCGAGGCAGGATTCGAACCTGCGACCGTAGCGGTCGCACGGCTCCAGACTGTAGCGCCAGAACCGCTCGGCCACCAGCGGCCGGCTTGTACGTTGTACTAGGTTTGTTATACTTACATGCATGTCTGAAAGAACAGACACTGTTAGTGGGCTACGATGCAAGGATGTAGACAGTGTGACTTATAGAAGTTTGTGTCAGTCCAGCAGTAACCAAAGCGTTTAAGATGACCAATCGCAGTAAGCGGGAAACCAGGATTCAAGTCCATATCCGACACAAATTTTCATGTGTCACTATTGGGCAGTAGATCTGTGCTTAATACTGCTGATGTCAAGAAATCCGCAATCAGCGAATAGTCTTCGAAGCAGCCTTTGGTGAACGGCAGAGAGTGCACAGGACCGTAATTCCAAAGTGTATGTCCTGCCGCACAGTCTCCGACCAATCGTGCGGGATGATACATACTGTTGCAAGGAGTCCATTAGCTATTCTGGGATCACAGGCGCACATTTGAAAGGTTTCAGAGTGTTTGGTGCACAGTAGGGTGATCTTCCACAGTGGTGGCAAGGCGTGGTCGACTGTGACCTTGACGGCGAGTAGGACTGCACTCAAGTTCGCGCGCAGCCGAACACCGGGCCACTGTCACATGCGAATGCTCCACAAATTTGAATACCGCACAATTCGACGATTTGAGCAAATGAAGACCCACAATGACGCCCCCTTTAAAACGCTGTAGGGTGCTGATACCGTCTTCTCATACAAGTACGCAGTATCTCCGTGTTCTTCATAGTGTTCACTCACGATCTGACGCCATTCACACCCCTAATACACCGCACAGGTCCTGATAATAGCCCCAAAACCGAACAACACCAATGCATTCTGGTGGTCATTCTACGTGCCACAGATGACTGCGACTCTATAATCATCTACATAGCTGCCGATGGTGTTTACGTGTACGAAGTTACCTTGACATCCGACACTGTCATCTGGGTGTTTCACTTCTTCTGACAAGTAGTGTAATTCCGGAACCGAATAAGATATCTCCGTGTTCTTCATAGTGTTCACTCACGATCTGACGCCATTCACACCCCTAATACACCGCACAGGTCCTGATAATAGCCCCAAAACCGAACAACACCAATGCATTCTGGTGGTCATTCTACGTGCCACAGATGACTGCGACTCTATAATCATCTACATAGCTGCCGATGGTGTTTACGTGTACGAAGTTACCTTGACATCCGACACTGTCATCTGGGTGTTTCACTTCTTCTGACAAGTAGTGTAATTCCGGAACCGAATAAGATATAATAATTCCGTTGTCGCTCACATGGAGATCAGACGACAATCGGAGTTTTGTAATTTTTTATATTTATGGCACGCGAACATCAGAAATCAAATACCAATATCCCGAAGTAGTTCGATACAACTCTAGGAAATTCTGGAGAAAATCGACTTTCAAGTTTTCTTAGAGTCTTTACCACCCTGAAGTAAGATCCGTTGTTTGACAGGCAGTGTTACTTTGTGTTAGAATGCTCACATGGCACATGAGTGGTCCAGTTTGGTTTGTCGCTGGGGTCAATTTTTAAACAAAATTTCAAGTTTTACGGTAGTTTCCGTGATGTTTCCATGCGACGCCAAATGACAACAGAAAGCGTCGGTTTGTTTCACGTTATGTCCAATATTATTTTTAAGCCGAATTTTCCGTGCCCCCTCGATAGAGCGCTCCCAAATTAGTCTGCTCCGATATTACTTTTATCGATATGTAGTAAGAGGGACAGTGAAACACCATCAATGGACAGCAATCTAACAGCGAGTCAGCAGTCCTGCATGCTCGGCAGTAGCAGTCTGCACAGGCCGGGGCAGTGCTGCCGCTTCTGGAGTACCGGTTTTTCCACTCGTTTTACTCCCCTCTTAATACATACCGATACAGCAAATATCGTGTTGAACTAATTTAGGGTCACTATACCTGAACGCCACGTAAAATTCCGATTTAAAAATAATTTTGTTTGTAGCGGCCAACAGACCGGCGACACTGATAAACGTGTGAATGTCCCAATAAGCATTGTTTGTCTGGACCGACACTAGCTACACAATGGAAAAATGACACCGCAAATAGCTGACGAAACACCGGAGAAAACGCGTCTGACAACTCTTGGAGATAATCTGGGTGTATATATAGACTACTGTCCATTAAAACAGCTACACCAAGAAGAAGACAAACGGGTATTCATTGGACAAATATGATGTACTAGAACTGACAAGTGATTACATTTTCACGCAATTTGGGTGCATAGATTCTGAGAAACCAGTACCCAGAACAACCACCTCTGGCCTTGATACGCCTGGGCATTGTGTCAAACAGAGCTTGGATGGCGTGTACAGGTACAGCTGCCTATGCAGCTTCAACACGATACCACAGTTCATCAAAAATAGTGACTGGCGTATTGTGACGAGCCAGTTGCTCGACCACCATTGATCAGACATTTTCAGCTGCTGAGAGATCCGGAGAATGTGCTGGCCAGGGCAGCAGTCGAACATTTTCTGTATCCAGAAAGGCCCTTACAAGATCTGCAACATGCGGTCGTGCATTATCCTGCTGAAATGTAGGGTTTCGCAGGGATCGAATGAAAAGTACAGCAACGGGTCGTAACACATCTGAAATGTAACGTCCACTGTTCAAAGTGCTCAATGCGAACAAAAGGTGACCGACACGTGTAACCAATGGCACCCCATACCATCACGCCGGGTGATACGCCAGTATGGCGATGACGAATACACGCTTCCAATGTGCGTTCACCGCGATGTCGCCAAACACGGATGGGATCATCGTGATGCTGTAAACAGAACCTGGATTCATCCGAAAAGTGACGTTTTGCCATTCGTGCACCCAGGTTCGTCGTTGAGTACACCATCACAGGCGCTCCGGTCAGTGATGCAGCGTCAATGGCAACCGCAGCCATGGTCTCCGAGCTGATAGTCCATGCCGCTGCAAACGTCGTCGAACTGTTCGTGCAGATGGTTGTTGTCTTGCAAACGTCCCCATCTGTTGACTCAGGGTCCATCCGTTACAGCCATGCGGATAAGATGTTTGGCATATCGACTGCTAGTGATACGAGGGCGTTGCGATCCAGCACGGCGTTCCGTATTACCCTCCTGAACCCACCTATTCTATATTCTGCTAACAGTCTTTGGATTTCGACCAACGCGAGCAGCAATGTTGCGATACGATGAACCGCAACCACGATAGGGTACAATCCGACCTTTATGGAAGTCGGAAACTTGATGCTACGCGCATCTCCTCCTTACACGAGGCATCACAACAACGTTTCACCAGGGAACGCCGGTCAACTGCTCTTTGTGTATGAGAAATCGGCTGGAAACTTTCCTCATGTAAGTACGTTATAGGTGTCGCCACCGGCGCCAACCTTGTGTGAATGCTCTGAAAAGCTAATATTTGCATACCACAGCATCTTCTTCCAGTCGGTTAAATTTCGCGTCTGTAGCACGTCATCTTCGTGGTGTGGCAATTTTAATGGCCAGTAGTGTAGTTGCAAAAAATAATGGATTGAAGAGTTCCTTTTATACTGCAGCATACATTAGGAAATTTCAACAACCCAGTTGAGCGGAATATTGGAACCAGAGTGTAAATGAAATAGAAAGACAAGTACAATATTTTTGACTAAATGGTACTGATGCGATAGGTCATTAATTTCCTCTTATTGACATTTTATGCCTATGTTACCAGTATAATCTTATGGAAAGTAATAAGTAATTTGTCACAAATACTCTTCACTACAAAGTAAAACTATAATAGCTGGGAGACAATTAGTTTACCCATTTCTTACCTTTGTTACATGTAGCATTTTATCCTCTACATATAATAAGTGTATAACGGTTAAGCATATTTTAAGAGAAACGTAATGTTATGAAGGTGATTGTATTTTTGTCGTCTTTTTTTGGAATACGTTTAATACGGTACAATATTTACAAAACCATATTTTTTTGAAAATGTTTTTGAAGCGCAATGTTTAAGACACATAGCATAGAATGCAACTGATCTGAGAAACTTGATTTTAGACAATATTGTATCAGTACATCGAGAAAAGTTTTTCACCATATTTCTTTACTTTGCTGTCATTATGTGCTCCTAGGGTTCTGTTGCAAGACGTGGATAGTTTACGTTTATAAACGTTTGCGTGATCTACAAACGTAATATATTACAATAATTTCGCCCATGTTATTTTCTGAGTATATCGACAGAACGAGCATAAAAATTACAGCAATTACTACTTAAGAAATTATTTTGCTGTAACATTCCATGAGGTGCTTTGAGCATAAGACCTATAAAATTTAAGGGACGCTCTCATGCTGTTCTAGAAAATAATCGTCATTTTAATGGACTTGATAAATTTTTATTTGTATGTGATATCCCTGTACATAGAACGGGATGGGAAAGGAAGACCTCGAAGGGCAGGCCCACAGCTGCCATCAATTGTCATTTTCAAACTCATTTCAATTAATAAACATAATACTTTAACAAAGTGCATGAACAGTACGTGCCAATTCGAGTAGGCTCTGGAATTAACCGCTTAAGATTAACCAATAATTAAAACCAATGGCACCATAATAGAATTAACTTTTTTTGATGATTTAAAATGAATTATCAAATTACACTTGCCCTTGAGACTTTCCTTACAGTTGATATTTAATGACAGATAAATAAAAAATTTTTGTAAAACGTATTCCCCAACCCATCAACAGACAGTCCACCTCGATACCAGGGGGTCAGCGCAGCTGAATGCCGTGCAAAGGGGCCCGGGTTCGATTCCCGACTGCTTGGGAAATTTTCTGCACTCATAGACTGGGTGTTGTGTTGCCTTCACCATCGTATCATCGTATCATACCCATCGACACGCTAGTCGCCACAATGTTGTCACCTAAAAAGACTTGCACCAGATGACCGGTATAAGTGACAGAAAGCCCTAGCCACACAACATTTCATTTCATCGATGAACAATCTTGGAATTAAGATAGGTAGACATAAATTGCCATAAGAAACGATCTGAATGTGGACAAGTGGAATAACAGACAAAGTGCCTTCAGTATTGAAACAATATTTCCATGGCACACTGTGACGTTACTTCTTCTTCTTTCGCATGTGCCTTTGTCCTGCAGTTTTCGCAGGGTCGGCATGGTTACAACGGATTTGGTATGGTTAATTTAAAGGGGCGGCCAGATGCCCCTCCTGCCACCACCCCATACCCCTGGGGATAGAATCAGAGTACCCTAGCTGTCTGCATCGACTGTAAACCGTGAAATACTGCGAACGTGTTTCAAATGTGTGCGAGTCGTGTGACTGATGCAGGATGTGGGGACCAGCCCGGTATTCAGCTAGTGGGATGTGGAAAACCGCCTAAAAACCACTTCCAGGCTGGCCGGCACACCGGCCCACGTAGGTAATCACCCGAGCAGATTCGGTCCGGGGCCGGCGCGCCTACCCCAGTCCAGAATGCAGCGCATTAGCGCTTTCGGCTAGTGACGTTATGTTAAAACATTAATCATAACAGAAGGTTGTATACATGGGAGAAGCCTGGAGATACAGACAGGATTCAGACAGATTATATAATGGTAAGACAGAGATTTAGGAACCAGGTTTCAAATTGTAAGATACTGCGTGAAGAGTTTGACAAAGCACTGAAAGACCTGAGTTGAAACAAGGCCCCGGGAGTAGACAACATTCCATTAGAACTACTGACGGCCTTGGGAGAGCCAGTCCTGACTAAACTCTACCATCTGGTGAGCAAAATGTATGAGAAAGGCGAAATATCCTCAGACTTCAAGAAGAATATAATAATTCCAATCCCAAAGAAAGCAGGTGTTGACAGATGTGAAAATTACCGAACTATCGGTTTAATAAGTTACGGATCCAAATACTAACGCGAATTCCTTACAGACGAATGGAAAAACTGATAGAAGCTGACCTCAGGGAAGATTAGTTTGGATTCTGTAGATATATGGGAACACGTGAGGCAATTCTGACCCTACGACTTATTTTAGAAGCTAGATTAATAAAATGCAAACCTATGTTTCTAGCATTTGTAGACTTAGAGAAAGCTTTCAATGTTGAGTGGAATACTCTCTTTCAAATTCTGAAGGTGGCAGGGGTTGAATACAGGGAGCGAAATGGTATTTACAATTTGTACAGAAACTCGATGGCAGTTGTAAGAGTCGAGGGACATGAAAGGGAAGCAGTGGTTGGGAAGGGAGTGAGACAGGGTTGTAGCCTCTCCCCGATGTTGTTCAATCTGTATATTGAGCAAGCAGTAAAGCAAACAAAAGAAAAATTCGGAGTGGGTATTAAAATTCATGGAGAAGAAATAAAAACTTTAAGATTTGCCGATGACATTGTAATTCTGTCAGAAACAGCAAAGGACTTGGAAGAGCAGTTGAACGGAATGGACAGTGTCTTGAAAGGAGGATACAAGATGAACATCAACAAAAGGAGAACGAGGATAATGGAATGTAGTCGAATTACGTCGGGTGATGCTGAGGGAATTAGATTGGGAAATGAGACACTTAAAGTAGTAAAGGAGTTTTGCTATTTGGGGAGCAAAATAACTGATGATGTTCGAAGTAGAGAGGATATAAAATGTAGACTGGCAATGGCAAGGAAAGCGTTTCTGAAGAAGAGAAATTTGTTAACCTCGAGTATAGTTTTAAGTGTCAGGAAGTCGTTTCTGAAAGTGTTTATATGGAGGTTAGCCATGTATGGAAGTGAAACATGGACGATAAATAGGTTGCACAAAAAGAGAATAGAAGCTTTCAAAATGTGATGCTACAGAAGAATTCTGAAGATTAGATGGGTAGATCACATAACTAATGAGGAGGTGTTGAATGGAATTGGGGAGAAGAGGAGTTTGCGGCACAACTTGACTAGAAGAAGGAATTGGTTGGTAGGACATATTCTGAGGCACCAAGGGGTCAGCAATTTAGTATTGGAGGGCAGCGTGGAGGGTAAAAATCGTAGAGGGAGACCAAGAGATGAATACACTAAGCAGATTCAGCAGGATGTAGGCTACAGTACGTACTGGGAGATGAAGAAGCTTGCACAGGATAGAGTAGCATGGAGAGCTGCATCAAACCAGTCTCAGGACTGAAGACCGCAACTAACAGGCAAACAAAAATTCCGTCTCTGGTCAAGAACTGAAAGTGTCAAACAATTACATTTCCCTCTGCATACTGTCATTTGCAGAAAATCTTGCTTAGATATATACTGTACCATTCACTAAATATTGCATGTATAGTGGCTGATGCAAGTTATTGATATATCAGTTACAGGACACTATGAGGGTGTAATGTATAAATAATTTCTCTGGTTTCCAACTGAGGTACGTAATCAGCAGATGCTTGCACTATAGGCCTCTTTGTCAACACCAGTTCACTTCGCAGACCGCTTACTGTCGTGATGTCATTGTAATTGGGGTTACACTTAGCATAAGGTGGTAGCACTGCTAACCTAAAGTATACTGCTGAAACAAGTTGTATGGAACTTCTAGCCTTCAGAGAGATAATCGCAAATGGTTCAAATGGCTCTGAGCACTATGGGACTTAATATCTGCTTTCATCAGGCCCCTAGAAGTTATAACTACTTAAACCTAAGGACATCACAAACATCCATGCCCGAGTCAGGATTTGAACCTGCGACCGTAGCGGTCGCACGGTACCAGACTGAAGCGCCTAGAACCGCTCGTCCACACTGGGCGGCAGATAATCACAGAATGTTTGTTTAGATATTTGGTATGGAGTCATTCAGACGTAACAAATTAACACTATGATATCACTATGTGTGCCAATGTGCAGTGGCAGCATAAAATTTATGTGTTAGCTTGTATGTTTCTAATAACTTGGTGGTCTGTTAACAGCCGTGCTATTGCCATGTACCTCATCTCAAAGTACGCGAAGGATGACGCTCTCTACCCGAAGGATGTAAACAAACGTGTCCTTGTCGTATCAGAGGCTGTTTTTTGATCAAGATTTGTACAACAGAATTTTCAATGTTACTGCGTTCATATAAAGAGCTGAATCACACTCTGTTTTTGTTTAGTATGGTCAAAATGGGAAAAGGAATAGAAAAGGAGTAATAACATACTTTTATTTTTAGTTTCATGGTTTTCTTTCGATGAATGACCTTAGTTTTAAAAGAGTGCCCAAATTCAGTGGGCCAGATCTCTCTCCTTTATTTTCATGTGACCGGTTTCGAACCAGCTGCCATTCGTCAGATCATTCGTTACAATTGCAGAGTAACTTGTCGAATGTGGAACTGAATGTTCACTGTCAAGTTAGCAATCGATACAACAATCGCCTCTCTGTGAAGATGCGCAATCTATGTCATGCAAAGCATTTTAGGACAATACATTCGCCACAGCCACATTGTCACTGACGTCACCAACCCACTCGCTATGTGATTGGCGGCTGGCTTACACGCAGTCACGTGACGCGCACAAATCACGGGTAATCTATTTTGAGCAAAGACTCGAAAAACGAGCTTCAGCAGAACACGGCCTCATGCCCACTCCTGCTTGCTGGAAGTCGATAGTCACTAGGTTCACTTGTTCAAGTCTCGGCCTTCAGTCGGTGCAGTGCAGATTTCATAACTGATCTCAGAATTACTTTCGACGTATTCATTTCGTAGTGGCGGTGGGGCACAACTTAATTAAAATTGTAGTTTGTTCACATAGTTTGTTTTGTACTACTAATCTTTAAGATTGAATCAACCCTACATGAAAAGGGAAGTTGTATTAGGAGAAAAGGGCTCATATTGAATTTCCTCATTAAGTATTAATTTTTTTAAACTTCGATTTTTCCTTGTGAAAAAAAATTTCCCCTTGAACCACTCGCATTTTAGAAGAATGATGTCCTATCGCACGTGATTATTTTGTGCGAGAACATACTTGCTATGCTGTAAGCGCAGTAATTATCTCATTATTTGGATTACTTAACACGTCTTTGATTACAATTTTAATAGTTTCGGTTACGTGGTTGATTGTGTGGACATGATGTGTAAAGTAAATGGTACATTACTGATGCATTTTCACCTTCTCTATTTCATTTTGTGTACCTTCAGATTCTTTTTATGTCTTGTTCTTTTTAGAACCCACGTTCTTAATATATTGTTGCACTTCCGGAGATCTGCATTTACGTTAATTTCCTGTCAACAGCGGCGGAAATTTTATGGCTAACAGACGGATCCTAGCAGCATCGATAAAGTAGACGACGGTCTGGAGACTTTAAACCGAATGCTGGATGGCAAACAGTGGCTGGCAGGGGACAAGATCACACTTGCTGATTACGCGGTCGCTAATTCTTTGTCGGCATTAGAGGTATCGTAAAGCTATCAATTCAACTTTTAAAAAGTTAAGAACATACGAACAACCTATCTAATAAGAAATAGTTAATTTTGATTTCAAACGCCCTGAGGGGTTGCAGAAAATTATTTAATTTAGACAACCAAAATACGAATGTTTAACAATTATTTTGATACTGATGTTATCTCCCATTTCAGTTTGTTCCAGAAAGTGGAATTGACCCTATGAAGCAGCCTAACATCAAGGAGAGGCTTCCACGCGTTGAAAGTTCCCATCCAAAATACGGAGAAAGCCTCAAAGAATTACGAGAGGGCTTTAAGAAAATGGCGCAGAAGTAAAAACACCTACTATTTACGGATTTTGTATTTATGTAATAAAATGTTAACAGTTATCTAGTCAAAAAAGTTTATTAACAATATGTGCACATTGTTTGCAAAGGATGAAACACTCTGCAGAATGAATTTTTAAATATGCAGCATACGGAGTGTGTGTTGTTCGGAAAATTCCTTGCAGGTTAAAACTATGTGAGGCTGAAGTATTTTGCTTGTCTGTGTCTATCAGCAACCGTAGCTCACACAGGTTTTAACTGTTGTCTGTGTTAAGGAGAATAAGTTCACATTCGGTACAACAAGGCCTTGTCGAGCTCCTTAAGCCCAATTCCAGCAAACTTCTTTATGGAAAAAGTCTAAGAACGGCCACAGAGAATTGCTGTCAAAAAGAACCAACGTCTGGCTCCTCTACGTAGACGACAACTCTGTGTTGTTGAGACAATGGCAAAGAGAAATTGGGCTGTCTTCATAAACGCCTTAAAAATGGTACTAAGGTTCTGCTCGTCAAGGAGGAAAACGCAAATGGCAAATCAATGTAACTTCAATGAATATTCTGTGTGTACTAGTCCTCATGATAGAAAATGGTAGCTTGTGCCCTCACGAACGGACCGTTACTTACATTGGATTCAAATTACCATCTGCAGCAATAGTGTGGTGCTATAGAAACGTTTGCAAATAGAGTCAGGAAGATTTGTGAACCAGAGCAGCTTGACATAGAAGTGGATTATTTGGTTCAAGAGCTACTGAATATCTGCTATTCGTCTGTTGAAAGAAGAGCGTTGAGACCATCTCATAAATATTGTAGTTGTGTACTGCTGACACCAAACGCCTAAGCTTTCCTGTCGTTGATTACAAACGTATCTGACGCCATAGGGAAGAGCGTTAAGACCAACACATAGAGATCGTAGTGGCGTACTGCTGTCTCCAGAAGCCTAAATTTTCCTGTCTTCATTAAAGACGTAGCTGACGCCACAGGGAAGATCCTGCAGAAACGGAACATCGCAGTAGTGTACAAACCTACATTAGAAATGACATACCTTGGGTTCGTCACGAAACATCAAAAATCAATGTAACGAGCAGATGTTTACAGAATACCATGCAGTTACGGAGACCACGTGCTACATTGTGGACGCACACGTGCACCATGGGTGTGATTACCCTTGGTCGCGCCTTCCATCTGTCTGTCTCGCGTTTGTCACCCACTTTCGGACGCTGTTCCATTTGCTCATTTCGCCCGTCAATGCCGCTGTTCTTGCAACGCTCGCGATTTCAGTGGTTGTTTTCGTCTCCGTTTTCTATCTCTATTAACTTTGCCCTGCTGGCGTTACGTTTGACCACTTCTTCATTCTGAGCTTCATGACAGGTGATAAAGCACCACGTCGGTCTGACTATTTTAGTGACTGTTACAAGTTGTTGTCTAATATCCTCTGGCAGCTTGAAGTTAATAAATGTGGCCAGATCTTCAGGTTTAAACGGATCGTTGACATACCGATTCAATTCGCAGTATTAAAATTAGAAGTTCGTTAAACTCTTGTCGCTATTCCTTGTGAACGCCTACTCCTGCAATGTCTCATGGTGGATGATGTTCTATGTGGAAGATTCTCCTGTAATTTCTTTATTCACTGGCAGGGTTCACTTGGCTCCAACAGAGCGCACTTTCATTTAATCTACATACAACGTAGCTAGTTTTTCTTCTCTCATTCCTGTGGTTTCGCAGTAATACTTCGAACTGCTTGATCGAAACAGCCAGGTACATTTTTCCCATGGCTATGTGGATGTGGTGCACTCGCCTTGCTGAATAATTTGCGTCTTCACGCTCGTGGCTCCTTACTTCGGTAATTATTTGAGAAGACGACGATCGCTAGTACGATCTGTCTGGGATGCTCAGTTATTTCTCGATCCTTTACGGCTGTTTCACGAACCCTTCTTCTTAAGTGGCCTGAATTTTATACCACTTCATTTGATACTGCTTATTCCATTACCGGAATTCCTTTAGTCTCTTGTGTTGCAAACTCCATACGAGTTGTTTGCAAGCCAAAGTTGGCTATCGTCACCTCATTTCACAGCTCTGTTAGATTCCATTCTGTTTCCTTTAACTCTAACTCTGACGCTGCAATGCAGTCCATTTTTTTTTCTAACAGTTCACTAGGTAAACCGACCTGTTCGTGTTCAACTTCTGTTTGCGACCACCATCATCTGACACTGTTTGCCGGAACTCAACCGATTGGTACTACAGTTTTTTTTCCGTATCAGCTAATAGTAGAGTCAGGACTTTATCTCCCTCCAACAACCTCTGTTCGCGTATTGCATTTGGTTCACACAATTCCTTTTGTTTCTTTTGCGCTAAGCTCATTCGCTACTATGATGTTCTGGAATAAATTCTCAAAAGTAAGTCTGTCATTTGATAGGACATCCTCTACATTACTGTTAATATTCCTCCATGAGGAAGACCGTGTGGAGATCAAGTTGCCTTCCCTGTAATGAATGCCATCATGTTCCTCTTTGAGATTTTCTACGGTATCACTCATATCTTTCTCGATAATAATTTCCCTTCCAGTTTTAAATTAACCGGAAGACTTCCAAAACGCACAACTATTTGTTCGCGTGTTTTCTGGTTCCGATTATCTTCTTACGATTTCCTCTGCAACGCGCACCTACACAAAAATATTCAAAAACTGCATTACCAGTGCTGTTGTTGCTGCCTTCAGTCCGAACACTGGTTTGATGCAGATCTTCTTGCTAGTCTACTTTTCAAGCCTCTTCATCTCCGAATCACTACTGCAACCTACATCTTTCTGGTTCTGCTAACTGTATTAATCTCTTGGTGTCCTTCTGGGATTTTACCTCCACCCTCACTCTTCCTTGCAATACTAAATAGTGATCCCTTAATGACTCAGAATGTGTCCTATCAACCGATGCCTTCTTTAGTTAAGTTGTACCACGAATTTCTTTTATCATCATTTCTCTGCTCATTATTTACGAAATCTACTCATCTAATCTTCAGCACTTTTCTATAGCATCACATTTCAAAAGCATACAAATACCTTCAGAAAAATCTATATTCGATTTAACAAATTTCTTCTCTTAAGAAATGCATTTTCTGCCGTCGCGAGTCTACATTTTTATGCTCTCTGCTCCTGTCATCATCGGATATTTTACTGCCCACATAGCAAAACTCATCTACCACTTTAAGTATCTCGTCTTCTAATCTAATTTCCTCGGCATCTCTTGATTTAATTTGACTGCATTCTAAAATGGTGGTTTTGCTTTTGTTGATGTTCATGCCGTTCAGCTGCTCCTCCAAGTCCTTTGCGTCTCTGGCGGAGTAACAGCGTGAACGGCGAGCCTCAAAGTTTTTATTTCTTCTAGCTGAACTTTAATTCCTACTCTGAATTTTTCTTTGGTTTTCTTTACTGAATCTTAAACGTATAACAAATACTCACCCACAACAGCCACACATCCCTGTAACAAATGCCTCTCAGTATCATTAAGTCAAAATTTTTCTTTTAAAAAGAGAGGATGACAAGTCACAGTTAAATAACAGTCCCTTCAAAACAAACATGGGTAATAAGCCACTCACAACAATTTCATACAATATAAACATATCTATAATTACTTGTTGAAATGGCTCATATTCTAAACGCTTTGGTCTTCTTACTATATCTCTGTATGTTTTTCTATCATAATTCCCTTTAAACTTCATTTAGCCCCACAGATGTAACATCGCATACTCCATACAGGGTGCCGTTTATACCATATGAGTGTTGCTCCGTTTCGTTCACGTACGGTAATTCTGACAGTGTCGTTACGTGCGATGGTATAAGGCTTGTAGATTAGGGATTTAAAACAGCTCGCTTCCTACGCCCGAGTTCCCGGGTTCGATTCCCGGCGGGGTCAGGGATTTTCTCTGCCTCGTGATGAGTGGGTGTTGTGTGATGTCCTTAGGATAGTTAGGTTTAAATAGTTCTAAGTTCTAGGGGACTGATGACCATAGATGTTAAGTCCCATAGTGCTCAGAGCCATTTGAACCATTTAAAACGGCTTGCGCATGCCGATTCCGAACACTGAAGAATGCAGCAGACTTATCTACTTCCTACGGCTCCTGCACAATCAACCCCCTTGTTTACGTCCCTCTGTGCCCTGTGGCACAGCGGAAACGCCCAACATTCTGAATACCTCATGTGTTAAAACATCAGCAGGAACTAATAAAAATCGCGAAGGTTGCTACCTGGTTCCCAACGCGGAATAAACTAAGCTAACTCAGGATAAGGTTCGTTTTTCTTTCTTAGGAGTACGTACATGGTAAAAACGGAAACCTTATAGAATCGTCTATCTGTCTGTCCGACTCTTAAAAAGGATTTTTGCATAAATTTTTGGAGGTATCATGTTGAAATTTATGTCAAATACTGTGATCGACTGTCCCTTGGCGGTGTACGAAATTGAAGTTTCTATGTCAGTGCAGTCAAAAGATATGGCGTTAACAAATTCTGATACAAAATCACTCATCAAACATTATATGGTACTTCCTGTTGGCCTAGCATCTTCAAATTTGGCGAGAAGCGAGTTTCAAAATACATCAAAAGCAAAAAAGCTGAGTTATATAGACATGTAATGTTTAAGTGTTAATACAAACTAAAGCTCTTACGTGATAAGTTGACGTTTCGTTATGTTTCCTTTCGAACTATTAGCTAATAACCGTTATGAGTCACCCCCAGTTCAATTCCTCAAGCAGAAATGGGCGGATTAATCATCTGAGCTGGAAACGTGGAAGAACGGAAACGGTAGTTTTTCGATCATGGGTTCCTATTCAAAATATTTTGTACTCACTTCCCTCTACAAGTCCTAGAAGTTTGTAACGGGAATTTTTGAACACCCTGTACACATTATTAAGTTTGTGCGGAACCCTCAGTGCTCGAGTCTTACACGCCCATTCTTTTTTTTTTTTTTTTAGACAACATAGTTGTATGGAGATAAACAGCGATTAATTTACTTATAATCAATTATTCAAAATGATAGTCACAATCGCGTTTTTTATTTTGCCGCCAACCGGTCTCAACCCGCGATGGGGTCGTCTTCTGGGCAATTTACACCATTTGGTCGCTCGCTGGAGTCGTCACCCTGCCTGTGCACGGTAGGTAACTATGCATAGGCAGGGTGACGACAATTCATGCGAGCGACCAAATGGTGTAAATTGCCCTGAAGATGACCCCATCGCGCGTTCAAACCGGTTGGTGTCAAAATAAATAATGCGATTGTAACTGCCATTATGAATAATTGATTACACGCACATGGCCAATTCTTTTTTACACCTGTCACACCCCACCGGACAATAGACTTCATATGATACTTTTCGGATGTCCTATTTATACAATGAAGCGCCAGAAAAGCTGGTATATTCATGCTTATTAAAATACAGAGATATGCAAACAGGCAGGATAAGGCTGTGCGGTCGGCACGCCTGTATAGGACGACAAGAGTCTGGCGTAGTTGTTAGATCGGTTACAGCTGGTGCAGTGGCAGGTTAACAAGATTTAGTGAGTTTGAACGTGTTGTAGTCGTCCCACGAGTGATGGGACACAGCACCTCGGAGATAGCGATGAAGTGGGCATTTTTCCGTACGGCCATTTCACGAGTGTACTGTGAACATCAGGAATCTGGCAAAACATCAAATCTCAGACATCTCTGTGGCCGGAAAAAGATCCTTCAAGAACGGAATCAACGACGACTGAAGAGAATCATCCAATGTGACAAAAGTGCAACAATGCCGCAAATTGCTGCAGATTTCAATGATGGGCCATCAACGAGTGACAGCGTGCGAACCATTCAGCGAAACATCATCGATATGGGCTTTCGGAGCCGAAGGACCACTCGTGTAATCTTGATGACTACACGACACAAAGCTTTACGCCTGGTCTCGGCCCATCAACACTGACATTGCACTGTTGATTTCTGGAAACATGTTGCCTGGTCGGACGAGCTTCGTTTCAAATTGTATCGAGCAGACGGATACGTACAGGTGTGGAGAAGACCCCATGAATCAAAGGACCACGCATATTAGCAGGGGACTGGTCAAGATGGTGGAGTCTCTGTCATGGTGTGGAGCGTGTGTAGTTAGAGCGATATGCAATCCCTGATACATCTAGATTCGACCCTGACAGGTGACACGTACGAAAGCATCCTGTATGATCACCTGCATCCATTCATGTCGTGGCATTCCGACGGATTTCGGCAATTCTACCTGGACAACGCGACACCCACAATGCTCCAGGAACACTCTTATGAGTTTAAACACTTCCGATGGTCACCAAACTGCCCAGACATGAACATTATTGAGCATAGCTGGGAGGTCTTGCACCGCGCTATTCAGGAGAAATCTTCACCCCTCGCACTCATACTAATTTATGGGCTGCCCTGGAGTAGTGTCATTTCCCTCCAGCACTACTTGAAATATTAGTCGAGTCCATCCCACTTCGTGTTGCGGTACTTCTGCATGCTCGCAGAGGCCCTACACGATATTCGTTGGGCTCTTCAGTGTATGTTACGCTAATTATCTGCACTGAAATGGCAAGGTCACGAATTATTTCTGGATAGGGGAAACCAACACCAGTGGAGCACGGTAACTCATACACAACACCTCACTAATGTTGCGCATCACTGTAAACAAATCTATCCGCCAGCTCATGGTCGCCAAGGCAGAAGAATTGCACGTCCACCGCTCACGAGTGCCCAGGACGAAGTGCTTCGTTCCGGCCGGTACCCTCCTCACAATGGCTCGCACAACGAATGTTAGTGCCATTCATTTATGGACCGGTACCCCCTTTCACGCTGTTTCAGCTTTTAATGTGATTTTATAGTAACTGGGGATCTGAAATAGCAATCAATATTTGCAGATGACGTGATAGGAGATCGACTTCCATTGAATGTACTTCCTTTGCCTATACGTCTCGAATTTAGATATCAGTTTGTATATTAACTAGGATACACACAGTTTAAATGGAAGCTGTGATCCGCTAGCTCAGTTTTTGCTGCCACGCAAGGCAGGTTGGACCGCTGCCTCTCACCCAAATGAGATCGATGGCTGAACCTGTTGCCGCCCTGTCAGCGAAATCCGTCGCGTCGCATTCCTCCTGCCCGCTCACGAAGGACTGTGGTGTCCCCTGAAAGTCAGGCAAACTCGCTGGCCGTTTTTCCACTTCTGCATCCGTCCTCACATCATTTTTTTGCGGTATCACACTAACTGACATTAAACTTGGTGTCCATCTTGAATAACGCTACTTGCGTCATCGCCTGACGTCACAGTGGCGTCCTCTGGTGGCGAGCATATGAACTAAACCAGTTGGAGTCCAGACCCAGTGGAGAACACACCTGCTTGAAAGTGGTTAAATTATAAAGACAAGTACTTTTCCCGCCACTGTCTTTGTTTAGTAGAGATAACTGGGATGTGATGCATTATCGTGCTAAATTTGAACTTCGAGCCATTTTTCTGGGGGAGGGCGGGGGAGGGGGGTGGCGTGGCACTTTCCCGCCAAACTTCAAACTTCCCGCCAAAATCCGCTATCTTCCGTGACGGCAAAGCCGCCATCATGGATGACGTCATCGCCACCATCTTGGATAATGGTACTTTGGAATGGTACTGCCCTTGTTCCAATACTCTCTGGCTCGTTTCTTTTTGAACAGCCAACATGGACATATCGTTTGCGTGTCTCTTCATGTTTGTTACACTGAATAACGTACAACTAAAGTAAGGAACTGTTTAAAAATCTGTGAATATAATGAAAATACATATATTTTCAATGCAAAAGATGGAACATGTGTGGGACTGAATTATTAGAATCTAATGACACAAAATGCAGATTTGTATATTAGAAACAGGTATGCTGCTCTGAAAGCTACGACAGAAAAATAACAATGTTATTGGGTAACAGCTGGACTGCGGGTGTTATCGTAGAGGTGAAGTCTTGTTCAGTCAGATGAAGATTAGACAATGTAAAATTATTCATCAGTGTAGCTACGTGTGAACGCATGTAACAGTAAAGAGATGGTTAATCTGTTTATTTATTTCCAGTATAGATAAAATCACGTTAGCAAGAATATACACAAATTCTTTATTTATTCTTGTTAGGTGTTGATGAGCAGATACAGGTGCAGCCAGAAATTTGAGAAAATCAGGTAAAACAGATTTGTTTACAGAAAAGTTGTTGTTGTGTTGTCCCACGTGATCCAAGTCCAGTCGTGAAATAATTTGCTAGCCACTCAGAATGCTGGAATAAAATTCCTTGTTTTCTTCGCTACGGAATTCAAGCGTAGTGCGGAAGTCCATTTTATTTGTGCCACTCAAAGATACTGAGAAAACAGAAACACGAAAATTCTGCTGGTATTACGTGATAGACAATCATTCTTCGTTTCAGAATAAACTGCTTCTCCACCTGAATGAGTTCATTACAAATCTTCTTGTATTAAGCGATTCCATGATCCTCTGTTCTAGACCAAGCCTTGAAACCTGGATAAGAAGCTTTGAGGTGCCTATGTATTTTCTTGAGGCACTGTCAAAACTAAAGCTTTCTCTTGACATATATAAAGATTTGCAGTAGTGAATACATGTTTAAGGTCTTCCGAAATCTTGTTTGGCGTAAATTCATAACCTGGGAGTCAGAGGAGCCGTGTCCAGATACAGGGAACTTGTTGTTGTTGTTGTCTTCAGTCCTGAGACTGGTTTGATGCAGCTCTCCATGCTACTCTATCCTGGGCAGGCTTCTTCATCTCCCAGTACTTACTGCAACCTACATCCTTCTGAACCTGCTTAGTGTATTCATCTCTTGGTCTCCCTCTATGATTTTTACCCTCCACGCTGCCCTCCAATGCTAAATTTGTGATTCCTTGATGCCTCAGAACATGTCCTACCAACCGGTCCCTTCCTCTTGTCAAGTTGTGCCACAAACTCCTCTTCTCCCAATTCTATTCAATACTTACTCATCAGTTACGTGATCTACCCATCTAATCTTCAGCATTCTTCTGTAACACCACATTTCGAAAGCTTCTATTCTCTTCTTGTCCAAACTATTTATTGTCCATGTTTCACTTCCATACATGGCTACACTACATACGAATACTTTCAGAAACGACTTCCTGACACTTAAATCAATACTTGATGTTAACAAATTTCTCTTCTTCGGAAACGCTTTCCTTGCTATTCCCAGTCTACATTTTATATCTTCTCTACTTCGATCATCATCAGTTACTTTGCTCCCCAAATAGCAAAACTCCTTTACTACTCTAAGTGTCTCATTTCCTAATCTAATTCCCTCAGCATCACCCGACTTAATTCGACTACATTCCATTATCCTCGTTTTTCTTTTGTTGGTGTTCATCTTATATTCTCCTTTCAAGACACTGTCCATTCCGTTCAACTGCTCTTCCAAGTCCTTTGCTGTCTCTGACAGAATTACAATGTCATCGGCGAACCTCAAAGTTTTTATTTTCTTTTGTTTCCTTTACTCCTTGCTCAATATATAGAGTGAATAACATCGGGGAGAGGTTACAACCCTGTCTCACTCCCTTCCCAACCACTGCTTCCCTTTCATGTCCCTCGACTCTTATAACTGCCATCTGGTTTCTGTACAAATTGTAAATAGCCTTTCGCTCCCTGTATTTCACCCCTGCCACCTTTAGAATTTTTGAAAGAGAGTACTCCAGTCAACATTGTCAGAAGCTTTCTCTATGTCTACAAATGCTAGAAACGTAGATTTGCCTTTCCTTAATCTTTCTTCTAAGATAAGTCGTAAGGTCAGTATTGCCTCACGTGTTCCAATATTTCTACGGAATCCAAACTGATCTTCCCCGAGGTCGGCTTCTACCACTTTTTCCATTCGTCTGTAATGAATTCGTGTTAATATTTTGCAGCTGTGACTTATTAAACTGGTAGTTCGGTAATTTTCACATCTGTCAACACCTGCTTCCTTTGGGATTGGAATTATTATATTCTTCTAGAAGTCTGAGGGTATTTCGCCTGTCTCATACATTTTGCTCACCAGATGGTAGAGTTTTGTCAGGACTGGCTCTCCCAAGGCCGTCAGTAGTTCTAATGGAATGTTGTCTACTCCCGGGGCCTTGTTTCGACTCAGGTCTTTCAGTGCTCTGTCAAACTCTTCATGCAGTATCGTATCTCCTATTTCATCTTCATTTACATCCTCTTCCATTTCCATAATATTGTCCTCAAGTACAGCGCCCATTTATAGCCCTTTATATACTCCTTCCACCTTTCTGCTTTCCCTTCTTTGCTTAGAACTGGGTTTCCATCTGAGCTCTTGATATTCGTACAAGTCGTTCTCTTATCTCCAAAGGTCTCTTTAATTTTCCAGTAGGCGTATCTCTCTTACCGCTAGTGAGATAAGCCTCTACATCCATACATTTGTCCTCTAGCCATTCCCGCTTAGCCATTTTGCACTTCCTGTCGATCTCATTTCTGAGACGTTTGTATTTTTTTTTGCCTGCTTCATTTACTGCATTTTTATATTTTCTCCTTTCATCAGTTAAATTCAATATCATCTTATATGCTCCTTTCAAGACACTGTCCAGTCCGTTCAACTGCTCTTCCAAGTCCTTTGCTGTGTCTGACAGAATTACAATGTCATCGGCGAACCTCAATTAAATTCAATATTTCTTCTGTTACCCAAGTATTTCTAATAGCCCTCGTCTTTTTATCTACTTGATCCTCTGCTGCCTTCGCTACTTCATCCCTCAGAGCTACCCATTCTTCTTCCACCGTATTTCTTTTCCCCATTCCTGTCAATTGTTCCCTTACGCTCTCCCTGAAACTCTGTACAACCTCTGGTTTAGTCAGTTTATCCAGGTCCCATCTCCTTAAATTCCCACCTTTTTGCAGTTTCTTCAGTTTCAATCTACAGTTCATAACCAATAGATTGTGGTCAGAGTCCACATCTGCCCCTGCAAATGTCTTACAATTTAAAACCTGGTTCCTAAATCTCTGTCTTACCATTATATAATATGTCTGAAACCTGTCAGAATCTCCGGGCTTCTTCCATGTATACAACGTTCTTTTACGATTCTTGAACCAAGTGTTAGCTATGATTAAGTTGTGCTCTGTGCAAAATTCTACCAGACGGCTTCCTCTTTCATTTCTCTCCCCCAATCCATATTCACCTACTATGTTTCCTTCTCTCCCTTTTCCTACTCTCGAATTCCAGTCACCCATGATTATTAAATTTTCGTCTCCCTTCACTACCTGAATAATTTCTTTTATCTCATCATACATTTCATCAACTTCTTCGTCATCTGCTGAGCTAGTTGGCATATAAACTTGTACTACTGTAGTAGCCATGGGATTTGTGTCTATCTTGGCCACAATAATGCGCTCACTATCCTGTTGGTAGTAGCTTACCCGCACTCCCATATTTTTATTCATTATTAAACCAACTTCTGCATTACCACTACTTGATTTTGTATTTATATCCCTGTGTTCACCAGACCAAAAGTCTTGTTCCTCCTGCCACCGAACTTCACTAATTCCCACTATATCTAACTTCAACCTATCCATTTCCATTTTTAAATTTTCTATCCTACCTGCCGGATTAAGGGATCTGACATTCCACGCTCCGATCCGTAGAATGCCAGTTTTCTTTCTCCTGATAACAGGGAACTTACAAGGCGTCAAATATACCATTAGCGACGTGGAAGTTATGAGCCTGCACAGCGAATCGGGCAGAAAGATTATGAAACTTACTACTTCCGGCGGAACAATTAAATGCGCTTAATACTATGGATCTCTGCAGTATTATCGTACTGATGTAATTACCCGTTCACTTCACTGGAGGTCTACAGCAGCCTGATGAAAGTGTCTCATGATTTTAGTATATGGTTACTGGTTAAAAAGTGGTTAGACGACACACGGGATCATCTATGTCTAAATAAAAATGTATTATGTCAAATAAATGTCAACTGAGAATTTAAACTTCAATGATTAGACCTAGGGACCACTAGATGATATTCATTTGGAGAATTTTTGTTAATTGCCTTGATTAATTTTAAGCAATTAAATTTCCTCCAGAGACTATTTTCACACTGAAGCAGTGGGTGAGCTGATTTCAATCTTTGTAGCAAATTAAAACCGTATTTCACACAGAGACTCGAAACTGGGACTTCTGATTTCCGCAGGCAACTGCTCTGGTGACTGAGATATCCAAGCATACTGCGGACACGTGGCTTCGCCACAGCCTGGTATGCGTTCTGTTCATACTACTGTGGTAAATGCAGCCTAAGCATGAGAAGATATGTAGATGAATGATGAACCAGATGAAACTATAATTTATAAGATACTACCAGTGGCAAAGTCGTCGGAATAACGCTGTTTACTATGGTAATTCTCTCCAAGGAGTGCACTTTAAGCTGTACACTATATCAACAGTGGAGCCAATGTGCATTTTGCAATGTTTTTACGAAGTTTGATAAATTTAATGTGTAGTATTAATGTTTGGTACGGACAGCGCATGTTGGTGTTACCAATAGAAGTTGACAGACATTTTGTGCTCCAAGACAAAATTACAACTCTACTATAATGTTTGGAATTGTGAGCAGGAGATGGCAAACGTTATGTAAAGTGAACATCCTAGCGTTGAGTTGCTATAATGTTCGGGTGACTTTGAAATTATACCAAACATCGCTTCTTATCTATATGGATGTGTCGCAATAATGTTCAGTATGACGTTTCATCGACGTGTCATGTACTTTCCACTGAGTGACGGCGGAAGATAAGAAAGTTTGAACTGCTAAACGATGTTAATACCCTAGCACAGGACCACTATAATTTTTAGCTGACTTTCCTGTCCGTTTAATAGACGAGTTCTTTTGATGAATTTACACTTGGGAATGCCATTGATTACTTAGGAAATGTTCCATATCGAACAGCATGGCTAATTTCCGCGGTATCAGTGACCTTGCTCTAGGCTACATGGTACAGGTGCCTCGAGAATGTGGCAGCTGTCAATTCAAGCTTTAAGTTAAATCAGCGGTAGTATTCAAATGTGTTTTTCAGTCTTTTAGAACTAATTCTTATGTATTTTATTGAATTTATGTATGGTATTAATGCGTGGCGCAGGGATCAAACTACCGACCAGTATCAACTGCTCAGCGTGACCTATAAACCACTAGAAAGGCTTACTCTAAGTGGTATTCAATAGGCCATTGATCACTTCAAACCTGTCGAATAAGGTGGCTTTTGGAAACATCGAAGTTATGCGAACCTGTCTTAACGTTGACAACACCAGTAGAAGCTTGATTTCGGCGAGGTCTCAAATCAGCTGCAGTTTTCGTGGTTCTTACAGCACAGTATGAGACTCTATGGAGGGAGAGATTCATGATGAAGTTTACTAAACTCATCCCATGCCAAAAATTGATGTTACTAGCTAACAACGTGTTCCCTGACGGAAGCTTTCAGGTGTTCCTGAATGAACAAGCTAGCAGATGCAGAGCTATAGATAATGACCTCCCTCAGGAATCAGTTCTCGCCCCCATGCAGTTTAGCCTGTATATCGAACAGTATTCCAGACACAGACTCCATGAAAATCCAGTATGCTGGTGACCCAGCATTAGTCTTCCAGAGTAAAGGCCTCATGGACTGTGAGAGTGTGGTGACAAGTGATCTGAAGAAACTAAATGGTTCCTTCTGTAATGGAAACTTCAGCTTAACCTAAATAAAACTGATGTTACTGCATTCCACCTAAGTAATAAAGAATTTGACTCTCGATGAAATCGAAGTACCACATAACTAACTTCCATACAACAATGTTCGCCTGTTTCAAGGCCCAACAAAGAAGGTCGAGGGATTCCAAGTGCCATGCCAGGTGTGGTTGTGGGTGAACCACATTAGATCTGGCCAACGAATATGTGGTTACACCATGAAGAAGATGGGTTTCCATCGATATACTCACTGCAATTGCTGAGCAGAGCAACAAAAAATATATCATATTATTAAGGAGGCCTAACTTCCAGATTTGACGGTGATCTGAGGATTTTATATCATATGACTGAAAGTGTTTTTCGATGGTTGTCACATTCGGGAAATTCCAGTTGACTGCAGACTTTTGTGTACTTGCAGACCCCTATAGTAAACAAAACAAAAGTCTATCGTCATTGTCATTCCACAAACATCTGAATGAAGGAAAAATATTGAAACTCATATTTTGTGAGTACTTACCATTTTTAAAAATATTAATTGCATTTTAAGTGGTTGCATTAGTCACAAACATTGTATGAAAAACATAAAAGACACAAAGGAAAGACATTAGTAGTAGTATTGTTCTTGAGTAAGAACCAATATTTCTACAAGGTCTTGGTACTTAAACTGCTTATTCTTATTGGTGATAACATCTTGGGCTATATTCGTCCTGTGTATATGACTAATAAGAACAAGTAATGAACAAACAAGCTGTAATTGCACAAGAACCATGAAGAAGAAAACAGAAAAATATATTCAGTTACTGCACCAAAGCAATTCACTGAATGAAGAAAATATAGATTAAGTAAGGAGTTACTGGTGCATTGAGGACAAAAAATTACGTAAAAGAAGATTCAGAGCAAACACGCACGTGTATGAAAATTCATGTTACTGCTATACCTGTAACAAATGCAGGTAATTATATAAAGGGCAAAAATGCAAGAATTCTTGAATTACCCTACCTTTAAGAAGTGATGTCTCACACATAAGTTTTATTGGGTCATCTATAAGAACATAAACATCACTTAACATACATATATAAGGAAGTGGAGATACTGAAACAGCATTGTGTTTAGAAAAAAGATGAACTAAATAGCCAAATATAAAAAAAGTAAAACTCTATGGAATCAACTAAGGTTTTGAAAAAAAAATTAAGGAGAAAATGGGACTACATTAAAGGAATGGTCTTTCCAAGGCCTTACAGCACATATTCCAGCAGATAAATAGGATTATTAGTTAAAGCGATGTGATTTTTAGTTCTGTCCATTGTTGTCATTGTTGCAGCCTTGAATGTACTACTTCTGCAAAACGGGAAGCATAACTCATTTAGTAACAAATCGTGATCTCTGTTCCAATACATGATGCATTTAGAGCCCTGGAGGTCATCTTCAGCTGCTTAATTAGACTACTTCACTTTTTGAAAACAGGTTGCTACTGTACCTTTCAGAATACATATGTACATTACTAGGGGGCTATAATTTTTATAAAGCCAAGACAAAAATGAAAAGTTTCTTATTATTCCCACCAATGGTTACATAATCCTTAGACAAAGGAATTTGTAGGCATATTTAATACCTATATAAACTTTACATCACTCAACACATTTACAACGAAAATTCAAACAATACAAAGAATATATAAATGCAAAGATGTTCACTTTCCAAATTTCGTAGATATTACTGCTTCTAAAATGATAAAAAGATGTTACACTATTATTTATGCATAGACGCAAATAGCAAAACAGATTATGTCTGATGACCTTAGATGGGACCTTGTGACACAAAAAGGTTGTAACTTTTATTATTTTATCCATTAGAAGTGGTTATTGAAAGACTGCGACCGTAGGCACTGGGGTCCGTCTGTAAAACAAATCCTTCAGGTCATTCTTTTTCCTTATATACATCCAAGGAATAGAAAAGCAACTGGAATCACTCAACAGAGGAAAGTCCACTGGACCTGATGGGATACCAATTCGAGTCCACACAGGGTACGCGAATGAACTTGCCCCCCTTCTAACAGCCGTGTACTGCAAGTCTCTAGAGGAACGGAAGGTTCCAAATGATTGGAAAAGAGCACAGGTAGTCCCAATCTTCAAGAAGGGTCGTCGAGCAGATGCGCAAAACTATAGACCTATATCTCTGACGTCGTTCTGTTGTAGAATTTTAGAACATGTTTTTTGCTCTAGTATCATGTCGTTTTTGGAAACCCAGAATCTACTCTGTAGGAATCAACATGGATTCCGGAAACAGCGATCGTGTGAGACCCAACTCGTTTATTTGTTCATGAGACCCAGAAAATATTAGGTACAGACTCCCATGTAGATGCTATTTTCCTTGACTACCGGAAGGCGTTCGATACAGTTCCGCACTGTTGCCTGATAAACAACGTAAGAGCCTACGGAGTATCAGACCAGCTATGTGGCTGGATTGAAGAGTTTTTAGCAAACAGAGCACAGCATGTCGTTATCAATGGAGAGACGTCTACAGACGTTAAAGTAACCTCTGGCGTGCCACAGGGGAGTGTTATGGGGCCAATGCTTTTCACAATATATATAAATGACCTAGTAGATAGTGTCGGAAGTTCCATGCGGCTTTTCGCGGATGATGCTGTAGTGTACAGAGAAGTTGCAGCATTAGAAAATTGTAGCGAAATGCAGGAAGATCTGCAGCGGATAGGCACTTGGTGCAGGGAGTGACAACTGACCCTTATCATAGACAAATGTAATGTATTGCGAATACATAGAAAGAAGGATCCTCTATTGTATGATTATATGATAACGGAACAAACACTGGTAGCAGTTACTTCTGTAAAATATCTGGGAGTATGCGTACGGAACGATTTGAAGTGGAATGATCATATAAAATTAAATGTTGGTAAGGCGGGTACCAGGTTGAGATTCATTGGGAGAGTCCTTAGAAAATGTAGTCCATCAACAAAGGAGGTGGCTTACAATACAATCGTTCGACCTATACTTGAGTATTGCTCATAAGTGTGGGATCCGTACCAGATTGGGTTGACGGAGGAGATAGAGAAGATCCAAAGAAGAGTGGCGCGTTTCGTCACAGGTTTATTTGGTAACCGTGATAGCGTTACGGAGATGTTTATCAAACTCAAGTGGCAGACTCTGCAAGAGAAGCGCTCTGCATCGCGGTGTAGCTTGCTGTCCAGGTTTCGAGAGGGTGCGTTTCTGGATGAGGTATCGAATATATTGCTTCCCCCTACTTATACCTCCCGAGGAGATCACGAATGTAAAATTAGAGAGATTCGAGCGTGCACGGAGGCTTTCAGACAGTCGTTCTTCCCGCAAACCATACGCGACAGGAACAGAAAAGGGAGGTAATGACAGTGGCACGTAAAGTGCCCTCCGCCACACACCGTTGGGTGGCTTGCGGAGTGTAATGTAGGTGTAGATGTAGATCTTGCACGATGCGGTATGGGAAATGATTCCCATATTCAAGTGCGTTTTCCGAGCACTATGCTGGTTATTCGTGACGTCTTCAGTTTGTGAGGTGCTGGATCGTTCTCAATCTTTACTGTAAAAACAATCTCAACTTCTACTAAATGATTAACAAGAACAAAAGTGTAAGAGGAAGTTCTTTCCAAATTCACCGTTAACTCTACATAAAGATCGAATATTAATTAAAAATTGCGCGTGCTTTTACAGTAAAGACAAAAGAACAATACAACATCTCACACATCAGAAACATCACGAATAAACGACGTAAAAGGTGAAAACGCACTTGAAACTAGAGATAATGAACCGAAATGCTTTATGCTCAATATAAACAAAAAGAAAATCTTTACTGGCAGCAGAAAAAGTTATTCCACAAACAAACCCAAAGCAGTAGCTAATAATTTCTTGCTTATATATAGTGTATTATTAGACAGTTGAGAACTTCCTTTAGTGTTTCTGTTCAGGTACAGATTGTTCGTTAGCTACTCAGGATTTGTCAAAGTAGTTGAAGCTCAAAGCATCATTGTGCTCTTTGTAGCGTGTTAGAAAGTTCTTCCTGTTTGGACTACCTCGAATACAGGATGACTGTTATGCTGCAATATATGTATTCCACTACATTCTGTTATTGGCATTTTTATGTTTACTGTCATACGCAGGTGATATCCAAATTCGTTGTTTGAGAAGAAAGATATTTTGTAATGATACTTGTAATTAATTTAGCAGTATTTTGTGATGCTGTCTGTAAGTAGGAAATGCTTGTAAAAATTTGTGTTGAACAGTTGACTTTCCTGTAGCTTTTCTGTTACTGATGTTACCACATATTTTTTGGACATTTTTTCAGTCGATTTATTGTGTGCTCATTACTCATTGCAACTGCTTTGATTTTGTCGATCTCTTATGTTAGTGCTTTCAGTTTTAACGGTTTTCAAGGTTCAGCATTTATCAAAATTCAGCAAACTTGTGTGTTTGGATGGTGTGATTATTTATGTAATCTGGTATTTGTATAGGTTGGTGGCCAGTAGAAGCAGCACTTGTGTTCCTGTTGCTCATTAATAGTTGTCAAGTCTAAGAAATTTATGGAAGGGATTGTTTCATGTTCTATTGTTAAGTTAATTTTATTATGAAGCGAACTGTATACTGCAAGAAGTTCATCAAGTTGATCTGTTGTGCCATAAAACAGGAGAAGAGTATAATCAATATATCCCCTGTAATAACTTACTTTCCAGAAAATTTATTTTTACCATTAACAGTTTATTCCTTAAGTGGTCCATTAATAAGTCAGTCTGCTAGCTTGAGATGTTACCTACAGCTACTATTTCTTTCTGTTGGTAGATCTAACGATAAAATGATAAATTATTATGGGACAGCATCAGTTTAGGTAAGTGAGCAAGTTAGTTTTTAGTTTAATAAGTTTTTTCCATAACAATTTCAGTTATTGCATTGGCAGGGAATTTGTGAACAAATTAACAATATCATTATATGAGGCAAATCCTGTTTCCCTTGGAATATTTATATCTCATACATATTAGCCCTTGTATATATTTTATTGAGTATTTGGATTTGAATGTGTAAAATATCATAAAGATATTATTTAATGGTTGGGAAAGTTATGATGCTCTATTCACAGAAAAACAATGAGTCTAAGTGGTAAGTAATGTTTGTGGGGTTTTGATGTCCTGAGTTTGGGGTTTTCTAGGTTCATTAATGTGCATTTTTTAATTTAACAATGGAGTTCCTCATAGGGATATACTCCAATAAATGCTGCATAGAGTTCTTGCTGCATCAAATTTGTGCCCAGTCCCAAAACTTCGGGAAATTCCTCTGTTCATATGATCAGGTGATTTTAGTAACGCATTAGGAATTTTATTTACTTGATTTAATTATGTCATGCAGTCATCACAACATGAGAGAAGTTCCATATGGTATCAGAAATTATGTTGATGTCTACAACTGAAGAACATACTTAGTAATTAGAAATGAATTAGATCAGTGAATATGTAGCAGTCTTGTGTACAAGACTATAACTGCTTAGCTGACAATTATAAAGAAACCTCTATCCCTTCAAAAGGAATACTACTATGTCAATAATAATGTAAGTACTAATACAACAAATTTTCATAACAGACTCATAAACAAAAACAATATTAATTTTGCTAACACAGATAAACATTACTGTACAAAGGCCTTAAGCACAACATCAGACCAAAGTTCCTTCAACAGAACATAAAAAATTTCACAGTGATCCTTAAGAAATTTGCAGATATGGCCAATGTGAACCACAATGAAGACATTGTTTTAGCACATAATATGAATGCAATTATCCTACAAGAAAATAAAAACGTAAAACAATGTGCCAATACTGCCTTTAGCGACAGTGTTAAAACAGTTGAAACTTTAACTTAGTGAACATGATGATATTATTATTAAGGATTTTCTTCAACGAGATGGACGTTTTACCTGCACCATCCTAGTACCTACATATTCTCTCATAATTTTAGTCATAAATAATCCATCACAATTTGAGAAGAATGGTGATAACCACATGTAAATCATTAAATGAAAAGATGACATTTCTTACCCATTATTAAAGCCATCAGTGACTCAGGAAGGAGTTCAGTATGCAGCAATAAAAATTATTGATTATTTACCCAGTACTATAAAATATCTGACAAGTTGTATTGCAAATTTTTAACTCAAACCTATCATCTCTCCTGGAGAGCTCCTTCTATTCCATGCACAAATTTCTATTTAAAGTTGCCAGCCTGTGATAAAAAGGAACTAGTTTTTCAATGTAGCAGCATTAGTAAGATTAAACAAAAAGGCATCACTAATGTTAACACTAATTATGTATCAATTATACCTGTAAACCGACTCATTCAACATCATTTCGATAAAAGAATCGTTCAAATGACCTGTGGAACACGCAGTTAACTAACTAGCTGATAAATGAAACTCCACTGATGTCATTTGCACAGATTACTACAATGAAACTCTTAATTTGTTGTCAAAAAACAACATTATTGAACTGAACGATGATCCAGCCACTGTGCCATGTGTTACAAAACACCGCTGCTTTCCAGCACTGAAGTGGCATGTCCGAGTTACATTGGTGTGGTGCACTATGCAATGTGTCACTAGCATAGTGTGGGAAGTGCTGCCAGGTGCCCCTCTGGTTGCTGTTGGGAGGCAGAGTAATTTCGCAGAATTTGGACACCAATGAAAGCAGACTCGCCCAGGGGATGTGGAGTGCCATGCTGCCATGAACATTGTGCAGGCTGAAGGCAGCTGGGCTGCAATGATCAATGTGGTGTGTGGCCAACTGTTATGCAGTCATCATTGATCTGTGGTAATAGGCAGTGTTTTCGTTTTGCCATCCAGCAGAGATGGCAGGTGACATAAGGGGAGGAAGAACAGAGGAGAGTTTCCACTACTGTGATGCAGAGTAGAGCATAATAAATAGTTGTGGTTTGGAGTACGCCATAATTTCACTTTCTGGGCTCTGTTAGTTGTGAGTGGTCTTAATGATCAAAATATAGTGTGCCCTTCAAGTGCCAGGATTACTGACTTTCAGCCTTGTATTGTTTCTTTGAAGTAAATAAGCATAGTGAGGCTATGTGAAGTTTTGATTGCGTCATAATGCTATTGCAGTGTACTTGCATAGTGAGGCTGGGTGCTATCAGTGTGTCATTGTTTTTCTTGAGTTTCAAAACTCAATAAACCCTTCTAACAACATTCTGTGCTCTGCACTTTCTCTGTGGATTTTGTAATACTTATGTAACGATGTAGAGTGTGCTGACCTATCTTTTCTCTGTCCAGGATATGGATGATGTACTGGTGGTACTTTGCTGTACATTTCTTTGAGCTATTCCGCTTGTTGCTATCGTGTTTTGGTGCACCCTTGAAAGGTCATTTATATGATGGTCGAAGTAGAGAGGATATAAAATGTAGACTGGCAATGGCAAGGAAAGCGTTTCTGAAGAAGAGAAATTTGTTAACATCGGGTATAGATTTAAGTGTCAGGAAGTCATTTCTGAAAGTATTTGTATGGAGTGTAGCTATGTATGGAAGTTTGGACAAGAAGAGAATAGAAGTTTTCGAAATGTGGTGCTACAGAAGAATGCTGAAGATTAGATGGGTAGATCACATAACTAATGAGGAAGCATTGAATAGGATTGGGGAGAAGAGAAGTTTGTGGCACAACTTGACCAGAAGAAGGGATCGGTTGGTAGGACATGTTCTGAGGCATCAAGGGATCACCAATTTAGTATTGGAGGGCAGCGTGGAGGGTAAAAATCGTAGGGGGAGACCAAGAGATGAATACACTAAGCAGATTCAGAAGGATGTAGGTTGCAGTAGGTACTGGGAGATGAAGAAGCTTGCACGGGATAGAGTAGCATGGAGAGCTGCATCAAACCAGTCTCAGGACTGAAGACCACAACAACAACAACAACATAAAAATATCATAGGATAAGTTTTTGTTGCATGTTCATATGCCTGTTTTTGGAGGTATTTTTATTTTATTATTGTGGGATGAGTGATTATTTTTGGTTTCTTATGTCAGTTGTTATCTAAAGTTAATTGTATTAAGGGGTGAGTGCATGGGTTTGCTGAGTTCACTTACAAAAACATTCTGATACTGTAAATTATTTAATAAAGCAAAGGTTTATTCAAATCCCACACTTGGACATTCTTCAGCAGAAGCATAATTGCACCAAAAACATGCGCCACACTATTATATTCCAGAAAAATCATACAGAAAATAATTAGCCATTGTAACTTCGTCTTATGAAAAGAAGAAGATGCACATTAATCAATGAAACTAACCCCATACTCAGGACACAACCTAAAGTAGTCAAACATCACACACCAACTAGACTCATTGTTGACTCTAAGAATACATCAACATACAAACTTTCCCTATTATTAAATAATATCCTTATGGTATTTTGTGCATTCAAATCCACATATTCAATTAAATATACATGAGATAATACATGTAAGTTATAAATATTCCAAAGCAAGCCAGATTTGCCTCATGTGATGATCGTTTTAATCTATTCACAAAGTACCTACCAATGCAATAACTGAAATTATTTGGAAAAGCATTATTAAACTAAAATCTAACCTTGCCTGAGATACTGTCCTATCATCATTTCTCATTCTATTGTCAGATTTACCAACAGAAAGAAATCTTAGCTGTAGGTGATATGTCAAGCTAACAGACTGACTTACTCATAAACCACTTAGAAAATAAACTGTTAATGATAAAAATAAATTTCTTAAAAATAATTTATTACCAGAGCTATATTGCTGACACTCTGCTCCTATCTGACTGCACAAAATATCAGCTTGATGGACTTGTTACAGTTTGCAGTTCACTGCACAATAAAATTAACTTTACAATAGAAAATGAAACAATTCATTCCATAAACTACTTGAAACCACTACTCAACTTTGACGTCCTGGGTCGGTGAATCACGAAGCTTGTAGTGATCGGTCAGCTCCACACATGCTCCAACACTGTGCAGGGACTGCCAATGGACTCAGCCGACTACACCATGTGAAGATAGCTTCCCTGGTCCGCAGCTACCGACTGACTCAACTCAGAATACTGATAACATCGGAAATAGTCGTCAGTGGAAATGACGCCAACTACACACACAACCTCACAAATACTTGCACAAAGACCTGAACGATACCCAACAGTAACTATGCTTGCACGAAGACAAATCGGGAGTCGATGCACACACACACACACACACACACACACACACACACACACACACACACACACAGCCGACTCATGAACGATCGGCAAGCCAAAACGCGTAGTCCGGTAGGACGACCGACCAACGATCCACCAAGACCGTGGCCTGGCTCAAGTGACGCGTGGTGGCAATGGTCGGGCGAGCCATGTCGACGCAGACCTGACAGATCCAACCACTAGTGCCGCATTACAACTCCCTGACTGGCAGGTCCAGAATGCGCTCCAGACGCGTTCCAACTGACTGACAGCCCGAACTCGCGACCCGAACTGCTCACGACAGACAACGACCGGGAAGCAATAGCAGTCGAGCAAAGATACTACGAGAGGGGATATATCGATATGCGCTGCTAACGCCGCTCACGGTCAGGCAAAGCAGCAACTCAGTGACAGTAGTAATTTAAATTAATGTAGTGAGGTGGAAGTACGTTAAAAGCAGGGTGTAAGGTACATGATGGTGAGAACACGAGCCACGCAAGGCTCAACGTCTTGTGAGAGGATAAGTGTGTACCTGTATGTAAACGCCTGTAAATACTGTGGTAAAAACCATGTAATCGCTGCTGGAAACAGTAATCAACTTTTCATTTTTGTCTTAGTTTTATAAAACATCAATCATGATTCTGATAGAAGCATTTATTAATAGACTATTCTTTAAATTATAAGTTCTGATGCGAAATAATAGAACATATCGCCAGAAGTTTAGTTTAATAGACATTTTATTCGTATACAGATTAACACTGATAACTAATGAGAGTGTCTTTCACAAAGAAAGAAAAAAATTACACATAATACTCTGCAGGAATAGGGAAAATCGACTGTCTTAAACAATGAGCATCCATTAATGACGTTTTTCAGATACAATTAGTAAAGTTTTAATCATTAAGCCTCCCAGAAAGCCAGGACTCTCAATAAGATTAAAAATGGGTGTCTGTTATCAGTAGACGCCAAATTAACAGCATGCATTGACTTTTTAAAACGCTGCCCAAATCAGCACTTTTACTGACCACCGACTCTTGATGCCTCAAATCGTAGCATAGAAGCTGCACTCTTCCATAAACAGCCAGTTGGGTATCCTTAAAAATCCTCGACTCGTGCCCAAGCAAATTACTGTCATATTGAAACGAAGGTACTTGTTATCATATCAGGTGTAAAAAATTCTGCACCTTCTTTGAAAGCAGTAAAGGTCGTTTAGTGTTAGATCACAAACATCTGAGGGCCATTTTGGATCCAAAAATTTGCCGCTGGAGGAAGTTACTAAACGCACCGAACGTTAGATTCTTTTCCTAAGTAGTTACCAGTACCAAAGGCAATACACCCAACATTACAACACCTAACTGCAGTCACTCTATCACACTTCCTACAGGCCCTGAGTGGAGTAAAGGCGAGGTCATTCCTCTTTTTACAACTTTCTTTTGACAGAAAAGCTGCATATCTAATTCGAAGAGCAACTATCTCTTGGATGGTTGGAATCCTTAGCATTTATTGCGCAATCGGTCAGGTGGATTGTGTAGAGTGCGGATGGATAGTAATGGATCAT
Organism: Schistocerca americana; assembly: GCF_021461395.2. Lineage (NCBI taxonomy): Eukaryota > Metazoa > Arthropoda > Insecta > Orthoptera > Acrididae > Schistocerca > Schistocerca americana. The sequence goes on along the minus strand of NC_060120.1, from coordinate 873,607,465 downwards.
AGTTCACTATGCCAGTTCATCTTGAGCGTGTTTCAAGATGATCGTTGTGAGTAATGGTGACGCTAGATTATGTCTAAAATTTGGTATAACTGGAGATGTCAAGGAAGTGATCCACACCTGTAGCAGATGTATCTCTTGTAAGGGTACTATTGCAGATATTTTTACTAAAGAACGGTTATAGCTGCTCTGTTCTGGCTTCTGTGTAGTCGCAGTATGCTAGAATACTATGAATTTTACGGTTTCATGCCAACTATTCGGGAATCAAAGCTGTGGGCTATAAGCAATGACAAAGGATTGATTTTGAAGAAAATTTACACTTCTGGGAAAAAAGTAGTACACCTGAAAGACGACGTCGATTTGGGTCCGAGGAATACTTTGGGTGGCCTCTCGCTTTCAGTCACTTGCACTACACATTTAATACTTTTACCTAAAATACAGGGTAGTGCCACTACATAACTATCTTCTCGCAGTTCGTTATGTCCAAGACATTCAGAATAATGTTTCTGTCGTCAGTTTTATCTGCATGACTCTTCCATTCAGTGGCTAGCAAAGTGATTATGAAGCGTTCTGCCACTACAGCTCCTGACGCAGGTCGTCTATTAAAGCATCGGATTACCTTCTTCGATCCCTCTTACGTAGGTCGCATACAGCAGCAGTAAAAAGTATCTTTTTGTTGTAGACAAACAGTAGCTGTTTAAGATCGATGTCAATCACTCATCTGTTCCTCATATTTGCATCCATATGGTACGGGAGTGACACGAAACGTAATATTTTCAACCTCATCTTGCCAGCTAGATGTTCTGAGTGTGAAAATGTATTGGCTTGTCATACGTTTTTATTGCAGTTCTTGAAGGACTGTTAACTCACCTTATTAGTTCGCTAAGACAACAAATGTGGAAAGTATTAGGTCTACAACTTTGCTTCCGCCGTTTTGCAACAGACGGCAGTAGCAGCAAGTGGGGTTCGGGTGGTTGGTCATAGGTGGAATACAACAAGCTTAGGCATCTGTAAACATGCCATAAAATATTAGTCGATTTTTGATTGCGTCATGATGTTATTCTCGATTAAATACGTCAACTTACGTACCCATTTCTCGCCATTTGCGGGAGGTTTAATTTTCTGCTTTAACATGAAGATATCTGCGGCTATGGCTCCTAAATGCTGGGTAAGACCACTGGTGAGGGAACTATTAGTGGAAGAAAGTGCAGAGAATGTTTCCAACGCCTTAAGAATGGTGATTTTGATGTCGAAGACCGGCATGGCGGTGGAAGACAGAACGTTTTCATAGCTACTGAAACAGACGTCATTATCGAAAACAACTGATGCTTTCGAGCCCAGCACTGAAATACAAACGGCCACAATACAGTGATAGACACGTAAAGGTAATTTTGCAGCAGGTCAGTGCTCAACCCCATGTCGCAAAACACGTCAAAATGTACATGGAAACATTGAAACGAGAAGTCCTCTCCCTCCCTCCGCATTCTCCATACGTTGCTCTCTCTGACTACCACCTTTTTCAATCAGTTTGGCCGATCATATGAACAAGTGCAAAATTGAAGCGATTCATGGATCCCCACAAAAGACGCCCAGTTCTTCTGCCACGGGATTCGTGTGCTATCTGTAAGATGGGAGAATGTAGTGGCCAGCAATGGGCAATACTATGAATCATAATTTTTTTGTTAAGTTTTTCACAATAAAGCCCCGAGCTTCGAGAAAAAACGGCGGAAGCAAAGTTGCAGACCTACTATTTCTATTAAGTTACTCTTCTCGTAATTCTACCTGTAATATGTCAGTGCAGTGTACACTAACTCTAATGGGATAAGGACCACTCGAATAACGCAAAATTCAGTTACCCATTACATCAGACTGCCCATCCTAATTCGAGTTTGCTTTAAGCCCCCTTTATGGAGCGTGTCAGACTGTGGTTCATATAATATAATGCCACAGTAAAAAGATTTAATTTTTCTTACATAACTGAAATTGTAGTTGATTGTTACTTCCCACAATTTTCAGCTACTGACAGCTTCACTTTCGACAGAGCAAATTTACCTTCCTGAGAAGTCAAGAAATCCAGTAACGTCTTTTGTAATTCTGATATAGTCGATTGCTGTGCGAATGTAAATTGTTGTCTGAACTTCACTGAATAAATCTTACATAAATTTCCATAAACATTCACAATGATTATATATTTATTTACTTTCCTTTTTTCACTGTAATCTACGCTAAAGCGAGAGTTTCACATTCCGGAAGGTTATAAGAAAACTATCTGACATACAAAAGGATTGTTACTCACTCCCTCCTTCACAAGAAATTTTGGTTTGTTGAAGTGAAAAAAAGTAGCAGCCTAGCAAGTCACTGTTCTCAGACTGTTCCTACGGACAAAAAATTAAGTAAGGACCAAGCAAATCTCTTCCAGACAAAGTGCAACCACTTCCAAGAAACTTCTTAAACAGCTATAAATACTGTGTTCTGATCCCTCCTGACTACAGCAGCCATCTTATTAGACTCCTGTGTCAAAGAACACCACTCCAAGCGTGTTTCCAACCTCTTTAATTTCACACCCGACAATAAGTGGGAGCAATTTCGTCATACAAATAGGCTCATCTCAGAGTCCACTGATGCAATATAGTCATACCACTAGTTAAAATCATTGAACCCTATACAGGCACTTAAAAGCTAAGTTTATTACTGTATTATCGTACTGTAAAATAAGTTTCACAGTCGTTCTGTGATGTTTCTCAGTACCAAAATTACCCCAAAATTGCTTCAATGAGTAAATTTATTGCTTTATTCCTTTTCCGTTTTATTTTCCAGCAAAGCGCTTGTGACTGTAGTTAGTGATCAACGTTAAATGCCAACATTTTCGGTTAAGCTTTACCGTAATAATTATCTATAAAAATTAAACACACCTTTACTATTAGCAATCATGATTTATTTTATTTCTTGTTTGACAAGTTCACACGTTCATCAACATGAGGATTGACACGAATTACTATAATGCGTGTCCACTGAGTCGTAGCAGAAGACGAAAACAAAACTCTGTTTTAGTATGTGGATTAAAGTTCGTCAAGATCTGTGATTGCCAACATGAAAAAAAAAAAAAATCCAAACGTAAAAATACTTCCAGTGCTAGAAGGCTCTTCCTTCTGTCCCGATTCCATCACATTCCACATCACATACACTTTGTAAACTCCAAAGTAAGCAGAAATAGCGTCTAGAAACTAATGATTACGGTGAACATGTGAAAAACTAATATTGCCAACACTGACAAAAATAAAACATTAAAGTGGCACAAGTCTCAGAGTACAGTTGGGGTCTTCGATTACAAAGATGATTAGAAATATAAATACAAAAATCTCCAGTGTTTACACACTGTATGTTTTTAAGTAAGTAAAGGAGACGTTTTAGAAACAAGTGTTATGCGTAAAGAACGTATAAAACAACAATGGGAAGATTTTATAACAAATTTGCTTGTTTTTTTTTACGTTACACACACACACACACAATACCAATGCAAAAATGCACATAAAATGAACTTATATAATTAATTCTAGCCATGATAGTGACAATGACTTAGATTCAACCAAGAAGTGCATAGTGATTTCTCATGTGTGTTAATAAAAACGGTTATAAAGCTGTTGAGTACAACGCAGGTCAACGAAATTTGACCAACTCTTACAGTTTGGCTTGAGAGACAGGTAGGCGGCCCTGAGTCGAATTCATTCTGCGTGTCGGATTAACGAACGTCGATCTACACAAGTCATCAGAGAAGTTCGAAGTTTCTATATCTTCTCTCTGGGCATGAATTCACTTTCCAGATTTTTCCTTGGTTTCCTTCACAACTTGCTCAAGAGACCGACTAAGTAACCTCGATGAAAGGCTGCAATGCTGTTTCTCTCCCTTCTCAACTACTGGTTGGCTTTCATGTCCTTCGACGCTTCTAACCTGTACACGTACATCCATTATGTATGTTTGCGTGCAGGGGAGACATTTTACTTGGAAGTCACTTCCCCAGGGTCGGCGGATAGATACGAAATTGCCGTGTATGTACGTCAGAAGGAACATTACATGTAAATTCGGAACAACACAGGCACAGCAATGATGCATTTATCAGCGACACATACTCTGTATGGGAACATACTTAACGGATGTACCAGTACAGTTTATAGACACATGGTTAACGACATACGGAAATTTGAGTCTGGCACTGTGTCGTGCTCGGATAGTCTAATGGTAAGGCAATCACTCCCCATAAACGAGAAATACGCCATTCCATTACCCAACTGATACTTTGTTCATATTCGCAGCTGCAAATACATTTCGTATATTTCATAACAGCTGTAGTCGCAGCAGCTTTTGTTCGACGGAACGTTGCACCGTAATTCGGAGTCACACAGTCGATGCAATACCGTATCGCCTTGACTCAATGCTCCCAAACCGATATACCAGTTTATACTCCTGTATTATATCTCGTAGTAACGCGAGTTTATTTTTAAAAATTCCATTCCCCATATCAAGAATGACGAGAATAAGAGATATTGTGAGTGTCTAATAGTACTGCAACCTTCCAGGTGGGGATCGCTTCACAGCATGGCCAAAGGACGTGTGCGTGTAGGTTATCACAGTCTTTCGAGCATTCAGAAAGATCGCATCATTGGTATGAGCGAGATGCGAACAACGCAACAGCCATCGCACAGGTATAGTGCAGTCACAGTACAATGAGTGGTGACAAAATGGTCTCAAGACAACAGTGTGCTGAAAAGAGTAGGCACGGGGCCTTCCAGAAGGAATCACGATGAAAGGATCGTGGAATTTTTCGGCTGGCTCTAACGAAAAGGCAATTGAACCAGATAATGTCCGGGCAAAGTTTACAGACAGAATGTCACCACGAACGGTCGGGAACGTATTGCTGGAAGCTGGATTTAGATATATTGTTGTCAAGCATTGTTACCGCTGTCACCATACCACAGACGACATAGACTTTTTTATGGCAACCATAACGACGCAAACGTCTCGGTAGACGACCCAATAAAACGTCACTAGAAGCAGCGATTCTCGAGGTTTACTGCTCTCCAAGTAGTGTCGGGAGCAATTGGCTATGACAACGGTATTGATTTCGTAATAGTCGTAGGGAAGGCTGAATGCGCGCCAGTCTGCGGCGAGAACAGTAAACCCTGTTATCATAGCTTTCATGGTTGGAGTACAGAAGTAGCATACTCCAGCAGGATAATGCAAGACACCATACTACATTTTACACCATACACATCTTGAGGAAAGTGAGGACCCTTCAGTGGTCTGCCTAGTCTCCTGATGTGTAAGCCAGAGAGGGGGGACACAATGAGAAGACGTAATTTTCACACCACCTTCCTGCCACTAATCATCCTGTGCTAACACAGCGTGTGTTAAACGAAATTCCTCACGAGGAGAACACGGCATGTGCCATAACCCAATTTCCCAGAAACTTTGTTCTGTGCAAGAGGGGTCAAATTAGGCGAGCATGTGTCTCAGCTTATCCCAGATACTTGGCAGTTTTTAAAAAAACGGCGGTCAAAGTACCCGTGGTTTTTTCGTGGTACTGCATCTGGCTTTTACCAGGCGATATCCTCCGACAACATAGTGACTGATCACTAGTATCATGACTCCGTAATTTTGAGCCCTGTGATAGAAATCGGATCATTACTTTCAGTTTTGTTTCGCAGTTTTATACCGTTGTCTGTAGCAGATTATTAAGCGAATGTTCCCAGTGAGTATTGATATAACTTGTTCTAGTTCGTGTACTACTCGTATATCAAGTGAGTGAATTAGAAGCCCAAAAAAGAAAATGAGAAAATTATTTGAAGTTGTTTCCGTGGTAACTCATGTTGTGTGTATTATTTCATAAGCAAATGCAAGCGCCAGTTTGCTGCAAATTGGTCCGTTACGCGTGGTTTGCCACGAAATTATTGCCAAGGCGTGAAATCTTCAGCATTATTAACGACGTTTCTTTTCCCTGTGAGATTCGTACTAAAAATGTCACTGTTCCAAACCTGCCTCCTTGTGATGCTCGTGGTATTCGGAACTCATATGTTTAGAATGTTTCTACGATACCATACGTACACATATTATATAATAAATGTATGACACTTATTGTGAAATCCAGTTGCAATTTTACAATTAATATAACGTCCTTCTACCCTACAATTTGCTAAGATATATTCGTGTAGTAACTTTTATGGACAGGCGTGGATAAATGAAAACAATAATAACAAAATAAACGAAAACAATAACCTGGTTTCGAACATCGGGCGAAAAATTAAGAAACCGTGATGCCAGGCAGTCAGCCACCACATTTCGCAGTAAAATCCTCGCATATACCTCGTAAACTCTGACCGTCGATTTTTCAGTAACGATTGAGTGTCTATGGGTAATCTGAGTCAGGTATTACCTTATTTTGAATCCTCTTCGACTGAACAAATTTCCCGGGAAACTGGTGATGTCTTTCTGTCTTCTCCTAGTCAGTATGACTTTCAGAAGCTATTTGTGTCTGGAGGGGGAATGCTGACAGCGATGATGAACATCAATTCTAGTTCGATTGAAGGTTTAATCATTCGATATCTGTTGTGCTAAGACCATCTCCACAAAGTTTGATAAATATCGGACTGGTGCCTCATGGTGTAAAAATTGCCTTTGCGTCAGTGTAGAGTAAACGGTTTCCTACACACTGTAAAGAAACGTAACTTCTTACTGAACTGCAGTACCTGTTGCCACACATAACTAAATGCCAACACATACGAGGGGGCACCCGAAAGAAACTGAACTTATTTATTCACATTTTAAGCACAGACCTTCATAACCCCTCAAAGTACTGTCCTATTGCATTGATACACCTGTCTAATCTTTTAGTTCATTTTTCAAAACATTGTTTAAATTCAAACTTTTTTGATGATTGATGGTGACTCTGTCGTTTTTCTCTTCAACTCACCAATATCAGCAAAACTCTTCCTCTCATGTCTGTTTCCATTTTAGGAAATAAAAAAAAGGCGCACGAGGCAATGTCGTGTGAGTATCGGGGAAGGGGGGCGGGAGGGGGAATGAGAAACAGGAGTTACACCATTTTTGATCAATAATTGTTGTACAGGCAGGGCTATGTGAAAGCAGCCATTGTCGTGAGGTAAAAAACAATCAACCGCCTGCAACAAATCAGGCCACTGCTGTTTTTGAAAAAACACGTCAGGACCCTTCTTTCCACGCACAGCGTGCTTCCATGTGACGTGCAATCCTTCTCATTCCGAAATCTTCTGTCACAGTTCACTCCACTGAACTGCAAGCCAATTTTGACAGCTCCACAGTTGCTTTAATGGTGCGTCGTCGATCTTCGTTGATGATTGAATGAATGCTTTCAACATTTTCATGTGTTTGGGCCGTGGAAGGACGACCAGAACGAGTTTTGTCACCAACTGACATTTCACCATTCTTGAAACGGAAAATCCACTCAGACACTTGAGTTCTCTCCAAAGCATTGTCCTTGTACGCCGTTTCTAACATTTCAAGAGTTTCTGTTCCACTTTTCGTGGCCAAAGAGCTGTTATCAAAAATGAACCATTGCAAAATCGACTTTCACACGAAACAATTGTCACTGTAAACTCTGCCGAAACAAATCCCTACGATCTTGAGCGACGGAATGTTCGCACTATGCACTCCTAATCATAAAACACGGTGCTACAAAAGTTCTGTCCACCAGCATGTTAGTTCAGTTTCTTTTGGGTATTCTCCCTGAATAAAAGCTTGCCAATTAAATATTTAATTGAGAGACATCTGAGCTAATATGACTAAGTATGTGATGGTGAAGCAGCGAGCAGACACCAGCAGATGGCGGTCGATGGTGAGGAAACCGGTAGCCTTGAACGACAGCGGGCGAGAGGTCAGCACTTGCATCAGCAGCGGCGCCATCCCCGCGCTGAGAAACGGGCGCCCCTGCAGCGTGGCGACCCGCACCACCAGGTCGCGCGTGCGCTCTGCCTCGTCCACCGTCGCCGAGCAGGAGAGCACCACGGCCACCAGGTTCAGCAGGTGTGACGTCAGCCACGTTGCCACCTACGCCTTGGAATTGCTGAGCACAGTGGCGTGCCTCTTCTCTGGCGCCACCCACATCACCAGGAACTCGTAAGCGCCGTATATGAGAGCGGAGAATGCTGTCGTCACGTGAAGGACCAAGGTGACGCCGAAGTGCTGCTGGAGAAGTTGTGCTGCCCGCTGGAGAACTGCGTGTGCGTGGTGCAGCCGGTCCACCCCGAGATGGGATACCAGCGCCGCTTGTCGAACGGTGCCCAGGAGGATACGCGAAAAGTGCTTGTCGCTGTGAGGAGAAGCAGCCGTAAGGATACTGTCGTTGATTACACGAAACCTCTCGCGCAGTTCGAGTACAAGTGTGGTGATCTGCAGCAGCACGAGGGATTCCAGGCCTCCAAATAATGCATACAGTATCCACAGTAGTACCCGTGTATTCTCAGGGTATCGGCTAAGATAAATTGTAGCAAAAGAGAATTCTGCCGCTCTTAGAACAATGGAAACACAGCACAAAAGCAAGCCGACGAGTTTTCCTCTTTTCTGCTTTTTGTACTGTACACTTCCATCGAAGTACTCGAGAGCTTCAAGAAACAATTGCAAGTCTTTCAACACAAAAATTGTACTACATGCAAATGGCCAGAGTACTCTTGAATAGTTGACTAGTGTCATTGCGACATTTACGAAAACGGTGATTTTTGGCAGCTCCTGATAAAGTTTGAGCATTGCATACATGTCCACGACTAGCGTGGTAACCGCTAAAAGAAAAAATATATTGGACTTTGCTTTCACCACTTTACACATCACTGACGACTCTGCTCTAACCGTTCGTTTGGAAGGCATTAGCCCTACTATCTCTAATACTGTACATAGCGGTTTGAGTACGATATAGAAGTCACCAGCATGCATTTTATGAAAATTTGCGACTTGCAATCAGCTACCTACGGATTTTACTTTTCTATTTCTTTTACTTGGTTGTTATACATAACACAGACATCCCTCCAGACACAGTAAACTGCAACTAAGCGTGCTCTCTGCGCTTCTGAACAAAACCTGCCAACGCACATCAGAGCGTTTATTTTCTCTGATACTGGTTTTAAGGAGGGGCAAGCGTCGCGCTGTCATGTCAACTGAAAGCACTTCGTTGATTTGGTCGCATTAAGAATATTGTGTCTCCCAATATGACTGAATTTTCGCTCGGAATTTTAAGCAATCTATATCAAATACCCATTCGAAAGTAGACCAGTCTCCGTTGTCGAATTCACCCATGCACGATCGATTCAGATGCACCATATATGATACATACATTCATTGTGGTGGAAACAAGTATCGTGAACAGTATCTGGATGTACAATCACATTTCGTCGTATAATAATTGAAGAGTATTCAATGGCAAGTGCCTGCGCCCCACTCCCCTCCCGATATAATTGACGATGTCCGCGAACACTGGACACATCACCTCAGACTTGTTTCAAGTGTCGTGATAAGAAACCAGTTGCATAAAATGAACTTTTAAATTTGGAATTCACATTTTGAGTCTATTATTTTTCCGTGAATAGGACGCAACACTTATGGATCGTCAGTGAAGAGAGAAGATGCAAGATGAAAAAAAATTCAGAAATAGTATTTTGGATCCTTTTCAAACATTAAAAAGAAATCCATTTGGAGTCAGAAATTAAGGAATATGAACCAGATAAAGGGAAGAGGAAATTAAAAAAGAAAAACCAAAGCAGAAAGATATCAATTGATATTATGAAGATTTTTCACTGGCCACTCGGCAATGGATAGTGAAAACACTGGGATTATATTTATAGGAGTGCCATAAATTACACGTGCTTTACGATTATATTACACTCTTTATGCTTGACTATCATATTTATTTCTAAACGCAAACTGGTATTTTGAGCTATCTTCTCATCTAAATTCAAATTTTTCTTCCATAATTAACCTCTCTGTCTCAGTTTGTTAATTAAAACTGCAAACCGTAGTCGATGTTTTAATGTCCTATCTCTCTAGATTTCTTCTATCCCTCTAGATTTCTCTCCTCTAGATTTCTCCTTACCAGCTCTCCTTAAGAAGACTCTTTATCAATATTTGGATTCTTAATGTGTCTTCCATCACATATTAAAAAGTATAGTAGCAGATGACGATTTCTGTCATTTTACTAGGCATCACTACATTCAGAAATCTTTTCAGTAATGCACAGACACTGAAAACAAAACATCAGAAATGTTTCTGTAAACCAGTTTTCTTTAATGTCAATCCTGTCAAGCCGAGATCTGCTTGTCCTGTAACGATGAAATAGCTGTATTAATTACGCATCCATGCTAATCCATTCAGAGTGAATTACTGAGTCTCTTTTTCCTTGTTTTCTCCTGGAAAAAAATTATTCATTCTGTGTGGAGGAGTGGAAGTCAGCAGATCCAAAATGCAAACAGCGATCAAATGTACGTTACTGCAGGAAATTAAGGAAAATAAGCTGATGTAGAGATTCGCCAGTCGCAGGTGGAACCACGTAGTCTGTCAAGAAAAGTGAAGCGCCCGGAAGACATGATCAGTTCACCTGGACAAGGGATCATCACGTTATCTCATGCGATGTGGGTCATCAATCATACCAGCGTAGAGTAAGACCACGGTCATAAACCGTAAATATGGCCCTGTAACAAATAACTGGTGGCCAATCTGTGCTCACCCTACTTTGTTGAAACGCATCGTATTTTGAGCTAGTAAAGAGTAGTGTGCAAACTAGGACTATCATTTAATATTTGTCACTCTATAAGGTTGCTTTACCACCACGCTTCTCAGGATTGGAATAAATTATATGCATTAGTGTTGTTCATATTTAGTGTTCTTACCAGACCTCGTAGGGTATATACACTGAAGGGATGGCAATGCACCATGTCACTGGGCCACAATTTTTCGCGATTAATTCGAAGAAAATTCTGGGAAGTTCGTGTGAATGATTTGGCCACCCTGATCGCCCGACATGAATCCCGTCGAATATTTATGGGACGTAATGGGGAGGTCAGTTAGTGCCTACATCCTACACGCCAACACTTTCGCAGTAAGGACGGCTATAGAGGCAGCATACTCAGTATTTATGAAGGGGCCTTCCAACGACTTCTTAAGTCCATGGTGCGTCGAGTTTCTGCGCTACACCAGGCAAAAGGAGTACCGGCCGATATTAGAAGATCTCCCGTGACATTTGTCACCTCAGTGTAAGGGGCATGAACAGCGTCAGTGATCACTGTGAAGGATAGTGAGATGTCACTTACACGTATGAAGTAGTGTTATCAGCACCTGACAGATTTTGAAAGGGGCTCAATTGTGGATCTCCATTTCGCCGACTGGACGAATCGTGCAGCATCCAGATTTGTGGTGCGTTCCGATGTGACCGTGGCTCAATAGGGCACCCACACACGACCATAACTGACTAACATAAGGGAGGTTCGACGTATTGTACACCAAGCCCGTAGTAGCACACTGATATCTGCGTCTGCCATTTGAGAACAAGTAATGGACACCCTGCAACATTCTGTCGTCGCACAGCATTGATCGATGGCTAGAAGTCTGCTTTTGGAGTCGTGCTTTGACCGGAAAGCATCGACTGCTGATGAACAGCATCGGATTGTGTTCAGCGATGAAAGACGGCACTGCGCTACCCCGGATGACTATCATCCATCAGTATGGTGGCGACGTGGTAAGAGCCGGCCGCGATGGTCTAGCGGTTCTAGGTGCTCAGTCCGGAACCGCGCGACGGCTACGGTCGCAGGTTCGAATCCTGCCTCCGGCATGGTTGTGTGTGATGTCCTTAGGTTAGTTAGGTTTAAGTATTTCTAAGTTCTAGGGGACTGATGACCACAGATGTCCCTTAGTGCTCAGAGCCAGCCATTTGAACAATTTGAACGTGGTAAGATGTTTCATTCTTCTTTGGAGATGAATTAGTCAAGAGGAAGCGATCTCACAAATCATTGCTGTGTGCACCTTAAACAATAACACTTGCAGCCACTACCGCGTTGCATATTGTTAACGGCCAATTCGCAAGTCTGTAGTGTGTGCAAGTCTCCGTGACCGCATATCTGCGGAGTGTTGTGCTGAAGTTTGATTATTTTTGCTGTGTTATTTTAGTGACGATAGATAACGGTAACACTTGACATGCAAGTGTGTGAAGTACGACACTTGTATCCCGCGTAAATTTATTAAAGGGAAATTGTGAAGCTTCATGACATGTCAGACAAATGGACAGCCAAAGAATGTGCCGGACACGCAATAAATATGAAAATGACATTACATATATGATGGAACAAAATAACAGTGCAGATGGACAGAAACAATGATGTTTTATATACACCACTCTGTCTCTTGTTATTTCAAAGCAGAGACGTAAACTATTAGCTTGGTGCATAAGTTCGTAGCATTTTTGTTTTGCATGTTGGTATTGTGCTTTCTATTGGTTTGTTTACCGATTGCTATTTTTCATTTCTCGTTTTGTCATTTGGTGATAGTGAGTGGTGCTGTGGACTCTAGAACATGGAGTGCCAAGGGGAGAAGTCTGAATATTTCCGACATTTTTCTGTTTGAGTTCAGTAGAACGGTGACAACAGAGGAGGCAGCGAGAAACATTTTTCCGTGTATGGGATAATATCAACAGACTGAGCACGGCGAGAAAATGGTTTTCTCGTTTTGAGAAGTATGATTTTGACATTAGCGACTATACACGTTCAGGTAGAATTCGGGGATCGATGAAGATCGATTAAAAGCAATAATCCACAATGATCCTCGTCAGTGTACTCGATAACTGTTAAATGTCATGAACTGCGATCACTCCACCATCGTGCGAGATTTGCATGCACTGGGGAAGGTTTAAAAGTCGTGTGTATGTGTACGATGTGCTCTAAGTGAGAATCGAAAAATCAGCAAGTAGCCATATACGTATCTTTGCTTGCTCATACTAAATGGCTCGTGAACAATGCGGACAGTTCCTATCCCGTATCGTCACTGTTGACGAGAAATTGTGTCCTTCACTTTCCTTCAAGTCAGTGCTTTACATATACTCATTTCCTTGTCGACTCTGCGGAGTGCCTCCTCATTGCATACTTTATCAGTCCACCTAATTTTCAATATTCTTCTGTAGAATCACATCGCAAATGCTTCGATTCACTTGGTTTTTCTTTAGTCTTGCTTCCAATACCAACCGCAACGGCAGAACTGCCTCACTGGTGACTTTACCTTTCCACATCTGAATATATGTATGTTATTATATTCCTAATGTATATAATATATAAAGTGGAAACGTTATTTACAAAAATCTCGAAAAATTTTTAACGTAGTTACTTTAAATTTTTACACAATACTCTAATCAACATTCAGACAGACATTGGTTATATGTAAGTAAAACGTTGATAGCAAACAGGAAAGTGGTATTTATGGCTTATCAGGCAATGATCAGAGTACTGTTGAAGAATCTAAATATGCAATAACAATAAAAAAACACTCAAGGTCGGAGAAAAGGGGAAAGAGTAGACTGTCAGAGGGTGGGTGCAAATGGAGATAGAAAGCAGAGAGGAGGAGGTGTGCAGAGAGAGGGTGCAGAAGAAGATTGAAAGAGAGGGAGAGGAGAAGATGGGAGCAGAAAGGAGAAGATGGGCATAGAAAGAAGGGTGGAGATGATGGACAAAAAGAGGTAGGAGAGAGGGGGCAGGAAGAGGTGGCGAGGGGGAGATGAAGATGGAAAGAGAAAGGGGGTGCAGAGGGGGGCCAGGGAAGAAGATTAGGAAGTATATTTAATTTTGATTCACATTAGAAACGTGTGCTTTCTATATTCTTTGTCGTCCATTTAACCAGACTGAGCAACAGCAACGGATGCCCTTGAAAAATTAGTTGTAAGTATATTTGAAAACAGCGGGTGGGACCTAGGAAACCTGTAACACTTTGGCTTATAAGCCTAATAAAGAGTGGCCAATAGTTTATCACAGTTTTAATATTTATAAGAATGAGTAGCAAAAGAGAGCCTATTGAAAATAATAGACAGAATGTAAATTATTGAGGTATTAGATGAACTGAAGTGTAAGATGTATGATAATCAAACAGATTATGTCTTTTTGAAGTAGATAATAATTTTTGTTGCAGTCTACTTATAAGTGTATTGAATCTTTTCTTGAACTTCAGAGCTATAGTGCCTGATGGCTCCAATGTATAAATATTTTAAATTTTGGGAGTTGCATATACAAACATGACCTTATGTATAAATTCTCAAATTTTATTTAGAAAATAAGATTGTATAGAATTTATTACTTAATAAAGAATGGTACTGTAAAAATTTTTTCCTTCAATTACTGAGCAAAGATTAATTTTCATAATTGTGTAATATACTTCCATCATTATCTCTCCAGTTCTTATTCAAATTCATTTGGATCGCTGCATTGTATTTCGAAGATTGCTAATTGAAATCTGAATATAAATGAATACCTTGCTTTTCCAATGTTAATTGTCCAGTTAATACTGTTTTGAGCAAATGTGGTAAAGCATGAGTATAGATACTGATTTATGGAAACTGTGCTGCGCATGGGGGTGATCCAAGATACTAGTGGCATGTGTTGAGAAATTTATTGAGTGTTTCAACCAAATGAGGAGAAAACAAAATAGGTGAGAGCTTACGGGACACATCGAGGAATCATATTTTCTTTTGAATGTAAGAATCTCGGAATATTTAGTTTTTCTCCCAGTGCCAACAACTGACAACCATGTGCAGCTAGCACCGATCAGCTGGTATGGTATAAATGTAGAGCACAGATTCGTGAATGTACGTTATAGCGACGGTCATGTGGTACATGTCTGGACCAAGTAATATCAAATCACATAAAGACTGTTGTAATACAATGATTAAGAGAAGACTGACATTCAAAACATTTATTAAACATTTGTGATTGTGTTTGATATTGCCGTTACTTCCATTAATATCGATAATACACAGATTTATATAGGTTACCAAATAATATTAAGATCGGTAGGGGAAGGTGTCGAGGACAGGAAAAGTAGCCACTGCATATTTTTTGCTCTGAAGAGCGCTAGTACCACTGGTTGCAAATACGGTCAGATTATCTCTAACATACATCGCAGTTGTTGTCAGTGAAATTAAACAATGGAAGCTTGCTCCGTTACCTTTTAGTAAAAATTTTTTTGTTAGTGAGTCGTCTGACGCCAAATAAGTCATTTGTATTATTACTGTTCCTTCCCATGTATGGAAAGCAATACCTTTCTGCAGTATGAATGTTTGAACAAGGTCTTTTTTTCTGTAAATGTAGTTTCCTCTTATTTTTCCAGTTGATAATTTTTTCTGTGGATCATTGAAGCTGATACGGCGTCTGATCGTGAAAAGTGACCACACCACTCGGAAGAAGTGGCCAAGGTGTTTATCTCAATATGAGTTAGTTACTTACAAAAACACGGTTAATACAACAGATGAAATCCCTTTTATATACAAAGCTATCATCCACCCTTTGTGACAATTTTAAATTAATTAAGCCATATAATTAAAAGTATCTCTGTTCTGTTATATTGGACCTATCAGAAAACTCCGACTGTGAACTGTCTGCTGCAGCTACTTATTATCCTTATAGATAGTAGGGCGTGAAGATGCCTAGAAAATGTTCCCAGACATCAGAAAAACAAACAATTAATCCTGTTGCACTGGCATTGGTCATTTTACCCACTTGTGTGGGGAAATGGTTCCCTACTTAAGCTTCAGAAAAATGCATCTAGTTTCAATACAGCATTTCCTTTTTCACTTACAAATGTTTGGAGTGATACCTTATAATATGTAGATTATGAATGTGTAAGTGGTAAGCCTGTCAATAACTATGGTTTGCGGAAAACTGAACATTCGAGTGGCCACTTTCTCCACCCAACCCTCCATCCCATAATGCCCTTCTCCCTCTCCTATGTGGACTGAGGTGTCGCCCTATATGTCAATATTGGCTCTTTAGCAAAAATTTTGATAGCCACTCACATAGAGTATACCGGTCCTCATGTTACATGTAAAAAGGAACTATTTCTTCATGGCTCATAATATACAGGGTGCCTCAGTAAACCACCTACGCCTCTTGAATTGGTACAATTGATGTTCCTGCATTGAAGCACACGAAAAGTATTTTTGTCAGTGTTGTATTGTTTTATTTGAGTACTGCATTCTTTCACTTGTGAAACCATGGCTGTGTGTGTGTGTGTGTGTGTGTGTCAGGGCAAAAAATAACAGAAGCGATAAGTGAGTTTAGAAATCTCTTTGGCAGGGCCCCACCACATAAAATAAACCTGGTTGGTTAGGTTGAATGTGGACTAACGACATCGCAAGCCACACTGAAATGTCCACCACGAAGACCAGACCACATTATGGGGAATAATCAAGTCACGTGTGGCCCAAAGTCGGTACAACACCAATGAAGAACTGCACAAAAGAATTGAGAAACTTTCTGACGCACAACTCCTCAGATGCTCCTCAAAATATCAGAGAAGACGTAGAGACACATATGGAGGGTTCAGATGCCAATTATTGTAAGTCAGTCCACAATGAAACTAAAGAAATTATATGTCTTGAAAATGCAACACTGAAAAATATAGGTGATTCGTACAAAGATAAGACTTTTTTAATTGAAACCTAATACAATTCACCTATTGTGAGGGTGCAGAAGAACGTAACTTAAATAATTTTCAACATAACTACAATTTAACACAAAAACAGTGACTTATGGTCATTGCCAACTGCACTTTTTGATAAATTTAATCTACATATTCATCATTATCGCTGCCATACTCAGAAGGATTCTTGATTTCTTTTGTTGTTGACGATAGTGCACATGTGCTTTCGTTTATTGAGGGTAACCATCGACAAAATGAGTGGTAATGTGGAGGAATATATTGCAAAAGCTCTAACATTTGCTTTTTTCAGCTGTTTGACAGGTCGACGACCTGGATCCATGGGATCTTGAACAATATTAGTCAAATGAGGACGCCTTCATTTTGAATTTGATGTAATGTTGATCTCATAAAATGCAGTGTCTTCTAGCAATGTTTCTTTGTAGAAAATAGAATTTTCTTGGTCTTTGGAGTACATTAGTCATTTCATTTTCAGCCAGTTTACTTTACTCCCTTCAGTATTGGTTTTCCTATTGAAATTGAAGCTGCCAAGTTTCTCGCTTCATATCTGTTACGAGAACTGGATTTTATCGTTTGGCAATCGTTACCAGACCAATCCAATCTTTTGAACCAAAAATAAATTCTTTCCTTTTTGCTTCGGATTTGTTAATGCCAAAATCTGCATCATTTGGGAGGTAAGAGTGTCCCCATACCATACATTTGTGGTCAATGTAATCATCTGCCATCCCTGGATCTTGCAAAAGGTTTTGCACCGATAAGCTTAGTTTGATATTCCTGTTTTGACCTGTGCAAGAATATGAATACATGATAGTAAGGCGATGAGATGAGGCACGTTGTTTAAGATGCTTAACAGGACATGCTCCAATATGCTGTGATCCTCGAGATCCTTCTGTCTCATCCCACATGTACATGTAACCTTTAGAGTCATTAAAACTGTGTACTCCTAGATTATATACACAATTATTTAGTTTGTAATAGGTAACAGATGTGGGAAGTTTTGGGAAAGGTAAAGCTGTTTCCAGATCAAAAGTAAAAACGTAAACATCTTCTCCTGCTAGCAACATGTCTGAATTCAAAGAATCTCTTGCTTGTTGTGGTCGCCGAAGATGAAGTTCTTTTGTAATCTTCGCCTCGTCCTTTTTTGCATCATCATTCTCAAAAGTAAGAATGTTTTGAAGTGAATCGCACAATTGACATGTATCTTTGGACGGACATTTAAAATGTAAATTGAAATTACTAGAAAGCACGTGATAATACGTCTTTCCTTCGGCAGATTCGGTACCATCCTGTGCACATTTCTCCACGTAAAGGTTGTACATCTATTTGATATTTAGATCAGACTGCAAATATCTCCGATTTGGCGCATCAGAGAGGGTGTAATGACTTTTGTAAGAGGGAAGCGATTCGATGTGTTCTTTCTCTTTTGTCACATCGATATTATTTGTTTGCGGCCTATGGCCCCTTTTATCGATACATGCGAATAGTTCTGTACTGCCTGATATTTTATAAAGACGAGCATCACTAACTTGAAATGTGTCCATAAAAAACTTTCTACACACACGACATCAGTGTTGTTGTCAAATAATACGTCAGAGTTTTCGATTTTGGAGCCTTCGATGAGTTTCTTGGACGACGTTGCTCCACCTTGTTGTGGATCAGTCCGCGAAGACAGACTTTCTGCTTTGCATAATCACCCAATTTATAAAAGGATTCGAACAATTATTGCCGTTCTGCAGGATTTACTAAATCAAAACACTTTCGTGAACATTTACAGTTCACATTTTTAAAGGATTTTGCAGGCATATTTTTCCCACTTCTGTTCACATAAGTTTTCTCAGAACGTCTTTTGTCAGAACTGACTATCCCCTTCCATAAATATTGCTCCCTCTTCCGTTTTCTTCCTTTCTGTATCATAATATTTTCGTTTTCACAGCTTTTATCATGGTTGTCGCGATCACCTTCTTCAGTGCATCTACAAATAAATAAAATATTTAGGAAGTGATTCAATGTAACTCAAAAACAGTTCACAATTCAAAAAAATTATTCCAGAACACATGTTCAGCAATGCTTTTAATGTAACATTCCGGTTGGAATGTTACAGTATCAATAACGAGATAAACAATACACTAGTTTAGAAAAAGAAGCCTTTTCTGAGTGGTCACATGAAATTACGACACATTTAGAAGTTCGAATGTACGTACCTGAATCGGACGAAATATTATCATTGTCTGGCATGTATTCAGAACCACTATCTGAAAACGGCGTATTTTCAACGAGTGGAGAGGACATCCTCATCTAAAAATCACGTATTGTATAACAGTAGCAGATTACTATGTCTAACAGTACGCCAAGACAAACAAACAGGTGTTACAAACTGACTTACACAAAATGACTTCGGAACATTTCGGCTCATTTACTCTGTGGTCAGTACATGTGCTGCCATCCAGTGTAAGAAATGTCAAATTGTGACTTACTCGTCTCAGCAACTGAAAGGTTGAATACTGAGAAACCTGTTACCACATATAAGTCACTTGCAGAAAAACGATGACTTACACTCATTGGCTTCTGAGCCCTCCACATATATCTGCATAATGCCCAATAATAAACATACTTATCGACTGGGTCCTTTTTTTTGTGTGTGTGTAAGAATTCCAATATACAGTATATTGTTTTGACCAATGGCTTTAAGTACAATTTGGATATCTTGTAGAGCCAAAATTAAATGATCTTGAATCTATATATTCTTGTATTAGTTTTGTAACTATCAAGGGTGGTTTATTATGATGTGCAATGAAATAGAAGCTCATAATATTTATTTTATTTATTGATATGCTTAACATGGTGTGCTTAGGGCTATTTTGTCCTTTCTTAGATCTAACGAGACATTCCACATACTTACATTACATATTTGACAATAATAATGTTACATGTTACATGAAATATCGAATATAACATTTAGAAATTACTATATTATAGAAAGACGCACAATTTACATTCGTTCGTGAGATGTACAACAATAAATAAATGTTACAGGTAGATACATTGAAACCCTGAGCCACAACAGAGATAGACATGAGAGAAGAGGCTGGAGAGGGGACACAGAGGAATGTCGTAAAGCACAATTAATGAAGAGGAGGAAAAGGAACTGACGTGACTGATTGAGAAATCAAAATGGAGAGAAGAGCAATTAGGAGAAGATGTAATGACTTTCTGTACTGTCTGACAGAAGGAAAACTGGCCAAATACGCTAATTTTTGGAGAAACTATATGAGGGTGACACAAGGAAATACTTCAGCTTCTTCTTAAAAGCAATACGGCATCGAATTCTGTGAAGGATGCAGGGCAGCTTGTTGCAGAGGCAGACTGCAGCAACATAGGCAAAGACTTTTCTTTCATGGATGGGCACAGATAGGAGTTAGCCATTGAATTTCGATCATGATGAGATGGCAGATACTTAATATTTAATGTGAGTACTTTTTTCAAAGAATTTACATTTACAGAACGACAGAATCGACAGGATATCATTGACACAAAAGGAAAACAATAACGGACCCAAATCTGACCCCTGTGGCACATCTGGGAGAAGACACCTGAAGATGATCTGGGATAAAGCAAGTCAGGTTCTGGTTGGTCAGTAATCAGAAAGTGATCATGGATTCTTGTGCTTAGCATTAGGTCAGACTACTCTTCTTCTCTGTGGACTAGAATATGGTCCACTAACGAGAGACAAATTAAAGATGGCTGTTAAGACATGTACTAAGCTATATACAACATTCTTGTTCGCACTCATGCTAATATGGTTGTTGCTTATTATATCAGAAGGGACTGTCATTATTTATTTCCTCGTTGTGTTGGCTGTAACTTGTTTTAGGTAGAAAGTGTTGATGTTCTGTATGTGATTTGGGTATTCTTGTGGACGATAGTTTTTTGCAGCATGGGAGCTGCCTGGTGCTGAAAAAATTCATTCATTTCGTCAGCTGAGACCTGAAAAGCAGTTTATGATGTTGCCTTCCCAACACCCAACCTGCGTAGTTTCCTCCACAGAACCGCGGGTGTTGTGCCACTGCACACAAAGTAACAAGCGTGCAATTTTGGCATAGCGAACGCATTGCTTTCTATTGTTTTGTAGATTTCTGTAACCTTCAGAGCACTGTGACTTTGAATTTTCCTTGTCAGCCAAGAAGAAGAGTTTTTCTTACACAGATTTTACAAATGTGAACGTGTTTGTCACAGAGTGCTGCGAGCTTTTCAGTAAGTTCTCCAATTCTGCCTCAACTGTGAGCAGCTTGATTATCTGATGGCATTGGGATTCGAGCAGTCTGTTGTTAGAGTCGCAGTCTCTGTGTTTAACATACTTACAGGTTATGTGGCGCGATTCGATCATTGAGTGCTGTGACGAATACAGCAAAAATATTATGAGCTGAGAGGTTTGGAGCCGAAGTTTAACCTATGCCTCTAACTGTGTCAGTTCTTTTCTTTATAATTACGTAACTGTGTAACTGTGCACCATTTTGGTTCTATTGGAAGAATTTTCACGTTGTTAGGTTCATTGTGAAGAGAGTTATTGTTAACAAGTCTATGTCCATATCTTTCATTAATGAAGCGAATGTAATTCCGACCGTGAGAAAGTCATTGTACCGATTGTTGTCGGCTTAGAGACGACACCAGCTAAGCACTGCTGACTCTGTTCTCTCGTTTCAGTGACCATGAATTGAGTCTGTCTTTCTTCCCTTGGGTTCAACATGCGAAGGACTTGTATTTGAGGTAGGATCATATATTTACCCGCACCGAGTTTCTTTGGCCTTTCAGCCTTTAACACATATGTGGTGATTCGGCTGCCCCTACGGAAAAAATTAACAGGACTTTATGTAGGAAATGTAATGTAATTTTCGAGTTATTCAGGTAATATGTATAAACGTGAGCTTCAAATAAAACCCACTCCCACACATCCCCCACTGGTCAGGATTTCTTGTACCTATGTTGTTGATGGCTCTGCTTTCTACCGCTCTCCAAAAATTTGCGGCTGCTCGAATTATTTCTCACATGCGACACTTTTTTGGCCTTCATTGACTGGCCTTATTACGGCACCAGCTAAGTTGAGCACTTACCAATTATAAAATTGACGCTAGCGTAAATTTTACGTAACTACTTTGTGGACCAGTCCTCCGACCCACTTGGAATGCAGGTCTGTCCTGGCATGCTTGCCTGTGTGTGGGCGATGGGTTCACAGTCGGGTCTGTAGTCTGGGTCCATCGGCTTGACCTGTGGATTTCCACCTGCCTGCCCACAGTACTAGCTACCAGCCCACACTCCATCACTGCAGCCAGGTAGGGTCTGCCAAGCTGTCACTTTTGACCATTCGCAATCAGATGGGTCAGTGAGCGAATCGATGCACCAGTGAAACTGTGAATGGGACGCCTTAAGCTGTCCATTCACAGAGCCAACTCGTGCGGCGACATGCTCACCAATCCGTCTGATTGTGTGTGGTCAACTGGCAGGCTCCATTGGCCAGCAATGCAGAGTGTGGGCTGGCAGGTAGCGG
Source organism: Schistocerca americana (assembly GCF_021461395.2). Lineage (NCBI taxonomy): Eukaryota > Metazoa > Arthropoda > Insecta > Orthoptera > Acrididae > Schistocerca > Schistocerca americana. Next base: position 873,585,228 of record NC_060120.1, on the reverse strand, counting down.
CTGCCGTTAGCAGGTAACAGTTCGTCTTCAAACTGACGCACCCAGATCATGGACCCAACCATTATAAAATCCTGCACACACAGGTGAACGGATCGAGGCATATCCACACTGCATAGGGGATTAGCCGACTGGTTGGCCTGGGGCCTTTTACAGTCCTTGGAGGGAAAGAGATCACAGAGTTGAGGTTTCCTGAGTTTACAGAGTGTAATCTCCCCACGGAAAATTACCCTCTACCACGCCATAATTAATAATGGTCAACCAAATCATCCACATTTATTTACGTTTGAAAAGTATCTGATCAGATTTTCTAGTAATATATGCGCCGACAGCTCGACGACGCCAAAGTATTTTTCTAGTATGTTTATTCTTTGGAACAACAGAGGTACAGAAATGTATGCTCCATGCTTATTATAGTGGGAGAAAGGAACAGCTTCGGAAGTATCGGTTGGAAGATTGTCGGATTGCTAAAGGAGATTTATTTACTCTACTTCGCGCTAAAGCGAGCTAGGAAAGTTTGTGCCGCTAGCGTGATCGATAAAGAGAAAGAAAAACCTGTAAAAGAAAATTACATGAGACTTGGAACCAACAGAAAACGGAACATGTACGAAAATGGATTCAATATACAATTTTCCTCAGAAATAAGGTTCGTGACCATTTTATTCTAGAGTGAATGATGAATGAGTTCTCTGTCTGAATCACTGATGATTGTCTGGGCCCTGTAATTAATTGGGAAGTTTCAGCTGTGACGAAGAGAGCTTGCAATCTCTGAGTTTTTATAAATCGTCCAAAAAGGCTTCGTCCACATCTGAAATTTTAGATCTGTCGTAAACTGAACGAATTGTTCAAACGATCGATTTTCCCAACTGAATGCAGCGCTTAATAATAATAACAAATGTAAAGATCTTTTCCAGCAAGCCAGCCGCTGAACATTAAGAGGAAGGGCTCCACCCGAGATTCTACTAGGCTGATTTCACGTAATTAATATATTTAAACTGTACACAGATAAAGGACAGAGAGAGAGAGAGAGCGAATGAAATTCGAGAAATTACTCAGAATCCTCCATTAGCATAATTGTTTGTCTGTCTTTTCACGGATCAGCCTAATAAGAAAATACGAAGCCCTGACTTTATTGTACCGATTTATGTGTGAGGGTGAAAGAGCGATAAAGGCGACAGATACACTTCTGTACAGACAAAACCTTACACCAAGTTAGCGGCAAGCTGCATTCACATAGACTTTAATCATTTACAGAGTAGAATTCATTATAATGGCCAATCCGTGACAGGACACGTCTTTGGACGTTGTTAAAATAATGTTGTTCTCTGTTTCATGTGAACTACGATGAGACAACTTAACTTGGAAAAGAGAAGAAATACTCGCAGCCAAATTAAGTACAGCTACAAATAAAACCAGCACGCTGGGAGCAGAAATAAAAAGGCTAGATCTATAATTTTTTTGTTAAAGCTTGCTAATATTGAGGAAGTAGACATAGATTTGAACATTTGCTAATTGTGTTCATGCAAGACGTAGTTTGATTGACCTGCCCTAGTTGCATTTACCTGTATAAGTACTATAAGAAAGTAGCCACAGAAGTGTTCTTGGGTGAAGGGAGATATATAGATATTGACTGTAGAACATTTATATGGTTTTAACTAGGGCAATGTTTAAAATGAGTCGCTACAGATAGTGCAATAGAACGCCCGGTAGACACGGCTGGAGATGTAACAGCAGGTATGCAACATGGATTAGATCCATTAGTAATTATCATGAGACAGATGCAAATGATAACCGAGAGTATGAATAATATGAAAACCGACATTAATGCGAAGTTAGCCTCAGTTACCGAGGGGCAAAATGATTTGAACGCGAAATTAGCCTCAGTTACTGAAGGGCAAAATCATTTGAATACAAAATTAGCCTCAGTTACTGAAGGGCAAGAAAATCTGAAAATTGACATTAATGCGAAGTTAGCCTCAGTTACCGAGGGGCAAACGATTTGAATTCGAAGTTAGCCTCAGTTACTGAGGGCCAAAATGATTTGAACGCGAAATTAGCCTCAGTTACGGAGGGGCAGGAAAATCTGAAAGCTGAGATTAAGCAGCAGTTACATGACAGTTTTTTCGAATTAGAGCAGCGGATAGAGGCGAAGACATAGGAACTTAAAGATCAGGCCGAAGAGACGGAACGAAAATTAACTGCACAAATAGAATTGGTTAAAGCTCAATGTGAGGAATCTACTCAACGCGTACGTGTAGAAATGAAGGAGTATGTGGCTATTAAAATAGATACCGTACGGGAACAGGTGGAAATGATTCCGCAGTTAGTACAGAAGCAAGATGCTATGTCATGTGCAATTGCGCAACTTCCTGAATTGGCACGTACGCAGACTAACCTAAAGGAAAGTGTTGAACATCTGACCGAACGTCAAGACGTTATAGACCACCAAATTAATGTATTAACGGGTAAATTATCCGAAATCACATTAGAAAACAAAAGGCTAATGTGTGAAAACGTTGAGCAAAATGTTAAAGCAGCATTCCAGAGTCTATGCGGCAAACAGGAAGAGAATTTGTTTGCGAAAGGACTTGAGGAAGTGCGACAGCAGTTAGGTGCTGATTTCGAGCATTGGAAACTAACGATAGCAGAGTCGATACGCGTTTCACAACAAGGCTCAGAACAAGTGAATACAGGCCAGCAGCAGAAGTCGGCAGCGACTATAGAGCCAGTTACTGCACATTCGCACACAATACCGACTTGTGTGAGTAACTCGAATATTAAATTGCCACGAGCTAGTTGTTCGCGTGAAGTTTCATCTGACGGAGATTACGACCGTCTTTGCCATGCTGAAGAAAAAATGATAAAGCATCGGCAATTCCAGATTTTTAACACTGACAAAAGGGGGGTCCATCCGATTGTTTTTATTAGAAGTTTTAGAGGAGTGCTACCCAGAAATTGGTCGGAGTGGCAGAAAATCAGTTTCGTGACTGGGTATATACAAGGTTCGGGGGCGATCTGGGCCTCGGACATGACTTCTGTTTGCTCGACATATGACGATTTTGAGAAAGCGTTTTTAGCAAAATTCTGGTCAGAAGGGTTACAGGAACGCATAAGGCAGGAGGTGCTCTACCCAGAGCCTTTCTCTTTTTCAAAAGGAAGCCTTAGGAAGTATTTTGAAAAATATATAAACAAAACTAGATATTGGGAAAAAACTTTTGCCTTTGCCAGACATAATAAACATACTTAAGGCAAGATTACCAACTAACATCCGGAATCAATTAATTTACGGGAACGATAAAGACTTGGAGTCGTTCCTCACGACGTTAGATCATATAGACATTATAGAAGAGAGCAACCAGAAAGCCCGTAACAACAGATTCCAATATAGGGAGATAGAACCTCCGCCAAATGGTAGGCAAGGGAACGCACAGAGATCGATAAATAGTGGAGAAACCCCTCAAAATTTCAACAATAATACCGGCAATAGTCTTGCGAGGGGCTATCCAAGGAACAACAGGAATGGGAAACGATACAATCCCGTATGGGGGAACGAAAGGAATTTCAGACCGCAAGCCTGGAACAATAACAGTAATAGAAAGTGGAATCAACCGGGGGGAATAGATTCAAATAACCAACATCAGTGGGGAAGGACATCTACGAATCAACCGGTAATTACCGAAGTGACGGACGATGTCAACCACCAGGCGAATCAAAATCCAACAACCTTGTAAGGACCCACTCGTGCCCCGGAGGAGCGGTCAACAATTGGTTGAGGGGCAACAGGATATGTGTACCCACGCTAACGTATAATGATGGACGATTACTGGCAGATGAATTGACCGAGGACTTAGAACTCCAAGATGAGGATAAGGAACAGGTGGCAGTAGCCGAAGTGCAAGTCATTTTGGAGACTGTACCTATAGTGGCGGTTTTGGACACAGCTGCAACCACGAATGTTATTTCGGAGGCTCTATTCAACAAGATCAGAAATATAAGACGAGTACCAATTTTTCCAGTTCAAAATTGCAGAATAATAGGCGCCGTTGGGGCTATATCGGCTAATGTAAAAGTGCAGTCACTACTTAGTGTAGAAGTCGGAAATGTAGCAATATTAAGCACATTCCTTGTTGTAAAAAATTTGGTGGTAGACTGCATTATAGGAGTCGACAGCCTACGTCAATACGAATGCAGAATAGATTTTAAAACAGGAAAAATTTGGTTAAATGTAAATAAACAAGAAATTGAGTTGGACTTGTTGAAAAAGGAAAGCCTTACCAGAAAATATAATAGTGGGATCAGTGTGCAAGTAATTAGGACTGCACAAAATTCTAAACAGCACGTAAATAATGAGTTTCAAGTCGAAGGAGATTTCGGTCAATTAGTGTATGAGAAGTTAAATGAATCCGACTGCATTATTGAAGAGCAGAAGAAGCAGCTCAAAGAATTATTATTAGTGTATGAAAACGTGTTTGACGAAAGGCCAGGAGTTATTAAGGGATACATATGCCATCTCTACGTTAAGCCGCACGAAACGTATTGTAGAACTTTCTATCCTGTTCCCTGGAGATTAAAGGCTCAAGTTCAAAAAGAAATAGATCGCATGTTGAAATGGGGTTTGATCGAACCCTCTACAAGCCCATACTGCTCCCCATTGTTGGTCGTGCCAAAAGCAAAATGAACGCTCGTAAAAAACATAACAATAAACTGTGTGTGTAGTGATAGAAACCTTTAAATTGAAATAGTTAATCAGTGACATAGAGTATAGAAATAGTGACTAACTATTATTATTGAGTGTTGTAAAGAAGATAGTGGAGATAGGCTTCACCTGTGGTTTGGGTGAACATAGAACTTTAGCATTGCTAATGTCATCAAGAATGATTAAGGATCTAACTGACCTTCAAGAAGAATGAAATGTTTCCCGCAAATGACGCTGAATAATCAAAAGAGGTTCCGAGTGAATATTCATATATAATCTCATGTGAACGCTTAGATGTGTAAACGTGTGAATGGATGTGTTGTGGCAGTGAATTGTGAGTGACGGTTAACGCCGCAAAGATTATTTCCCGCGCAAAACAGTTGACGTCGGCGCGAGAGTTAAAATCGATATAGACGATACAGATATGCTTTGTAAGAGACTCGCACCAAACGCGAGGATAAACTGATTCATGTTGAACTTTAAAAGGAATAGGTGCTATAATTAGAAGTTAAGAGTTTTTTATTTATTAATGAATGATTAAAGAAAGTAATATTCATAGATTCAGTAGTAATTTAATGGTTCGTGTTCGTTTGGGAATTTTGTGTGAAAAATCCATTTCCATATATGAGCATGGATGAACGCCGTATGAATCAGAGAGTAATTGAAAGAAGCGAATCCGCATTCCTCAATGCTAATAAATTTTACATTTCAGCACTCAAGCGAAGAAATATATGTATTTAGAATAAAAAGTTTTGAGTATAGCTAAATTATATGACTTATCAAGGAAATATGGATGATGTCTTGGTATAAAATGAACTACACTTTCCATTATTCGATGATTTGAATCCAAAATCTATAGTAAGTTACATGAATCCTTTAAATTACGAAGAACAAATCAGTGATAGAAAATGTGTTAGAACTTTTGGACTTATAAACACAAGTGGGGAGGCAAAGTCAAAAGGAGTATTCAAAAGGGCGTAAATCGGATGATGCTTTTGGCAACATCATTAGTTAATGGTTGAATTCCTTGAAGTACGTCGTAACAAAAAGGATCCATGAAGCCATAAGGATTTTGCTTTCAAAAAGGAGAATCTTGGACGGTGCAACCTAATCAGTTCTCTTACAGGAAGAGTTTTCCTTTTGGTCATTGCTAATTCTTTTGGAATGAATGTTGCATGTGAATTCGAGTATCCCTGTTCCTTCTACTCTTCCCATTGTGGGCCGCGTAGAAGATCAACTACAGAGGGGGCCGCGTAGAAGACCGACTACAAATGTGGACTTCGGGGACATGCAAGACCCGGGGGAGTTTAGCACCGCAAGATATTGTACCAGGAGCAAGACTGTAAAACGAGAATTCACGTTATTTATTGTAAAACGTTTTTTTTTTTGCTAGAGGCACAAACCACTCTTCTCCAAATCGTGATACAAATTTATCCCTGTCTTTCCTTTAGAGATCTATTTCAAAATTATATTTTTTTTCTTCTATAGGCTATCCTATCTTCTATGTACCGTAGGCTGGCGGTCTAGGCTTAAGAGGTTTTCCAAGGTTTCCCTGCTTAAGAAAGTTCCCGAATGGGTAGACCCTGACATCAGTTCATGAAAGATCATCTTCCTTGGTTGTGCACAGCAAATATAACACCTAGATGCACGTAAAAGCAATACAGCCGCGGTACCGGTCTCTTCATTTCTTCTGTCATCAACATTTCTTTTCTTCGTCTGTCTCAAATATAACATTCTTTTTCGGTCGGAGGACTGACAATCATCACTTCCGGGTTATCCACGCTAATAGATAGCTCGCGAAGTGTGTTCGGTGAATCAAAATTGAGCTCACAAACTTCGCTCGCTGCGAGGGGCATTGTAATCTCCCCACGGAAAATTACCCTCTACCACGCCATAATTAATAATGGTCAACCAAATCATCCACATTTATTTACGTTTGAAAAGTATCTGATCAGATTTTCTAGTAATATATGCGCCGACAGCTCGACGACGCCAAAGTATTTTTCTAGTATGTTTATTCTTTGGAACAACAGAGGTACAGAAATGTATGCTCCATGCTTATTATAGTGGGAGAAAGGAACAGCTTCGGAAGTATCGGTTGGAAGATTGTCGGATTGCTAAAGGAGATTTATTTACTCTACTTCGCGCTAAAGCGAGCTAGGAAAGTTTGTGCCGCTAGCGTGATCGATAAAGAGAAAGAAAAACCTGTAAAAGAAAATTACATGAGACTTGGAACCAACAGAAGACGGAACATGTACGAAAATGGATTCAATATACAATTTTCCTCAGAAATAAGGTTCGTGACCATTTTATTCTAGAGTGAATGATGAATGAGTTCTCTGTCTGAATCACTGATGATTGTCTGGGCCCTGTAATTAATTGGGAAGTTTCAGCTGTGACGAAGAGAGCTTGCAATCTCTGAGTTTTTATAAATCGTCCAAAAAGGCTTCGTCCACATCTGAAATTTTAGATCTGTCGTAAACTGAACGAATTGTTCAAACGATCGATTTTCCCAACTGAATGCAGCGCTTAATAATAATAACAAATGTAAAGATCTTTTCCAGCAAGCCAGCCGCTGAACATTAAGAGGAAGGGCTCCACCCGAGATTCTACTAGGCTGATTTCACGTAATTAATATATTTAAACTGTACACAGATAAAGGACAGAGAGAGAGAGAGAGAGAGAGAGAGAGAGAGAGAGCGAATGAAATTCGAGAAATTACTCAGAATCCTCCATTAGCATAATTGTTTGTCTGTCTTTTCACGGATCAGCCTAATAAGAAAATACGAAGCCCTGCCTTTATTGTACCGATTTATGTGTGAGGGTGAAAGAGCGATAAAGGCGACAGATACACTTCTGTACAGACAAAACATTACACCAAGTTAGCGGCAAGCTGCATTCACATAGACTTTCATCATTTACAGAGTAGAATTCATTATAAGAGGTATGAAAAATGGAGGAGAAGATAGCGCCAAGATGTTAAAATGTTATCGCTCTGACGTAGTGGATGAAATATAATTAATATTGCACTGTTCAGAACAGTAAGAAAAATAATTATGTACAGCACTCATTCTGATAATAAAGAAAAGTAAACTTAATGACTGCTAGATTAGTAGAAGAAGCTACAACAGAATTAGGAATTACTGTGACCACAAGTTGTGATTTTTCTAGGGAGAACAGGTATAACGAAGAATTGGCGTGAGTAACATAATGAAGGAAAGGTCAGTTATCAAAGGAACTCTATTACAAACAGACAGATAACTTTTGGACAAAAGAAAAATAGTGGTGTTAGCTTTAACTAAAATTATGTCATCGGTAGCGCTAAATACAGATACAAGGACGAAAAGAATTACAGAGTTACTACAGTTGCAAGACAATGTTTCAGATAACAAAGAAAACCACACTAGCTGAAAGCAAGCCAACACAAGCAGCGTTATTTTTGCAGCTTGGTCCGTATAGTTACACTATATGTCATTCAGTTCCGTCATATTTGTAACTGGTAGTGTTAGTATGGATTTACTTATACAAAGAACTAATACATTGTGCAGACGTTAAGTTTACGATTTTAATGAGTTTTTTATAGTATGTGATTATTAATACATTTTCATCCAGCTGTTAATCTTTAGAAATTAACTGCACTGCAGAAACATTGTCAACCTAGAGATTTCCATAATTTGTAATCCACCCTCAGCATGCAGATTTAATAACGGTGGCAACAATAATCAGTTGATACAAACTTTTAATCTTGTGCTCAAACGATAATTTTGAAATAATCGACTTGTGATATAGTAAAGTGCTCAACTAAGGACTTGGCTGCTGAGAAAATGAGATCTGACCCAGTATGACTAGGTACGTGATTGTGGCGCAGATGGCAGAAACCAGCAGCCTTCGGTCGATGGTGAGGAAGCCGGAGGCCCTGACAGAGAGCGGCGGCAGAGCCACCACCTGCAGCAGCAGTGCCTCCACCTCTGGCTGCAGGCCTCGACGCCACCCCAGCGTGGCGGCCCTGACCACCAGGACGCGAGTGCGCTCTGCCTCGTCCGCCATCGCAGAGCAGGACACGACCAGAGCAATCGCGCCCACGAGGTACGTAGCGATCCACTCTGCGGAATATAAGATGGACTTGCTGATCACAGCTCTACGGCCGTTGGTGTGGTCAATCCAAAGCGTCAGAATCTCATACGAGCCGTATATGAGAGCTTGTACTGCTTGAGTTATTTGTAGGGCTAGCGTGAGTCCAAAGTGTTGTTGTAGCAGTTCCGCTGCACGGTGTAGAATGGCGTGTGCCTTGTCTATCTGGCTCACTCTCGGATGGCAGTCCTTCTCTGGCAGGTGAATGACTCCCAGAAGGACGCGAGATACGTGACTGTTGCCATTCGATGCGGCTGTTGTGAGGATGTTGTCATTGATAATTTGGAACCTTGTCCGCACTTCGAGAACAAGTAGGATGCACTGCAGTGTTACGAGGTTTTCCAGCATTCTGATCACCGCATACAGCGTCAGCCATAGGATTGCTTCCTCATCATAACGCACTTGAGCAAAAAAAGTAGCTAAAACACATTCACCTATTATTAGTACAGCAAAAGTGATGATTAGTATTATCCCTAGTATTTTATTACTTTTCCACTTCTTGCGTACGTAACCATCAAAGTATCCGAGGGCCTCTAGAAACAAACGCAAGTCGTTCAACATAAATACTGTTTTCCCCGCAAGGGCCCACAGTACTCTGAAATGCAGAAGTAGCCTGGTTGGGATGTCTACAAAAACTGTAACTGTCGGAAATTTACTGAACCGGCTGAACACAAAATGCATATCCACCGCTAGTGAGGTAATAGTAACGAGAATCCAGATGTTGGAATTTGATTTCATGGCATTACATACCACCAATGAATTTTGGAGATGCTCGGCTTGTCGGTTGGCAGGCATTATCCCCAGTATTTTCCACAGTGCACATAGTGGTTCACTCACAACATAAAAATTGGTGGCTGGCATATTGTACATTTACACTAACTCTCTATCTTTAATTTTCGCATCTATTATATAACATCTTTTGACTCATATCCTGCCGCACATACTATGTATTGTGAGGTATGCCTTTCTGAAATTGACGTGCGATCATTGATCAGACTAATTTCAAGGAAAACTGGACAGTACATTGTTAGTCTAATTAATTTCTTCCCGCAGCACATAACTGATGAAGTCACATTAAGAAAATTGTATCTGACACTCCTTCCAAGGCACAGAACACAAATCCATCCAATTTATTATTCATTGCTAGTCTCCAGTTGAAGGAAGTTCATTATAAGGCCGCCTTTCAAGTTAATTATTTTTAGTGAGTTCTGACCTTCTAAACTTGCGATAAGATATTCTGTATCGATTGCTAAGCGTACCACAGTCCTTGGCTAGTAAAACGGAAGTATTTCTGCATTTCTTGGCTAGTAAAACGGAAGTATTTCTGCATTTCTGTAGGTCTGGGGGGGGGGGGGGGGGGTGGGACTTAGAGATCAGTGGCAGCTTGTCCTGTTCGACAAGTAACAAAGACACTTCCGTGTCCACCTGTTTATTGATAAGCAGCCCTGCAGCCAGGCGACTAGCTCGAGTTTTCGTGTTCTCATAAAGATTAGTCATTTTAGATTATAAAAACATTTGGTATAGTACTGATATGAAACATCCCCTTAGAAAAATTATAAATGACTGTGCTGATAAACCTCTTACGTTATTTGATTTTCAAACAGCTGAGCAAAACTGAACGTACTCAGACATTTCTCTCTTTACTTATTCTGATCATCACTAACCTGACAATATATTTTTTTAGCGCAAGGCAATCTGACTTTCAATAATCCCTACAGATGAATGGCCCTGACTAACAATAACCTATACCTCTCATGAATCACTTACCTCACAAAAATCTTCGTTACTCGAACTACTGCAATATAGCGAGCGCCAATACTGCCAGCTAAATGAAAGAGTCTAACTATTGAAGGCACTAACTACTGATAGGCATACATAGAAAATGAAAGATTTTGATGGAGAACAAACAATATATTTACCTTAATATATATATATATAGTGTTGGGCAGTTGGATTTGAACAGCGCGTAGCGTTACGCAGTTGGAGGTGAGCCGCCAGCATTGGTGGATGTGGGGAGAGAGATGGCAGAATTTTGAGAGCAGACGATCTGGACGTGTGTCCATCGGAAAGAGTAAATTTGTAATACTGGATGTCATGAACTGAGATATATATATATATACACTGATTACGTGGTAAGTAGGTGTATTAGTGTGCTTTTTAAGCGTACCATAAAAGGTTTCATTTTTCTTCACGTAATATAGCATAAAACGCGAAAAGATCGTACAGTCGTATTTTCTGTTTACGTTTTGCAGCAGCAAATCTATAGAATTTCGTTTGGTTGTTCTTTGCTCTCTCCAGCAATTTATCTGTAGCGTACGTCTTCAGTATTTAAGTCACATTTCCGGAAAGTAGCGTAATGTTTAAGTTGTTGTTTCAGAAACCTTGCACTGTTTTTGTGTACACAGAGTTAAATTTAGGCCAAATTTGTGGTACCATATTTTCGTGTTTATCTGTAATTTAACTGACTTGTTCTTTATAAACTATTACGTTTATCATGAGTGAAAAGTGCTTGATTTGCCGTAGGATTGTTAGGTCGGGGCTTTGGTGTGACGGGTGCTGTAGTTTTTTCCATGTGGGTGACTGTAGTGGCGTGGGAATAGGGGCAGTAAATGGGGCTCATCAGTGGTTTTGTAGGATATGTAGTAGAGATAGTAAGATACTAGAACAAGAGGGGAAAATTGACACCCTTCAGGCTGAGTTAGACACGACCAGGGGAGATCTTGACAGGTTAAGGAGGGAGAAGGGTAAAGCGAGGTGGGAAGTGGCAACAGGCAACAATAGGAACAGGCCTAGAACTTGGTCTGACAGCTTCAGTTAGAAGCAACCTTCATTGTTCCATGCGTCCTGTATCACTCCTTCCACGTGATGCACTACCTTCTGCCAGCCTTCCGATGTCACAATTTCAACTGCCTCTTTCAAAAGGCGTTCCACTTCGGTTAATGTGAATTTCTTATTTTCTGCAGCAATATGCCGTTTAACCTGAGCCCAAATCAGCTCTATTGCGTTGAAATGGCAATGGTAAGGAGGCAATCAGAGCACTTTATGCCCGTATTTTTTTACTACTTCATCCACAATGTAAATCGGGTTGTTTGGCTTGTCAAATTACTGTCGAACTGCACCTTATGTTTTTGCAACCAGCCAACAATGTCGTTTTACCTCGTTGCCTTTGTGGGTGCTTTATCTTTTATTAATGAGTGCTAAGGAGCGATATCCATAACAATGATAGAGTTTTTTGTTAAGTTCTGGAGCACACAGTCTTCAAACCATTTCACAAAAGTATTGTGGTTCATCGATTCGTGGTAGTCGGAGGTCTTATTTGAACTGAATAGCAGCACACATTTCGGAATGAAACCTTCTGAATTTCCGGCATGTGCTACAATTATCCTTTTTCCTCTGCCGATCGGAGCTGCCATACTACCGCTGATGGTACCGTCTGTCCAGCCTTTTTTTTGAACTGTGTCCAGCATTCACCCACGTTTCATCAAGCCAAACGATATCATCAAAACTTGTCCCCACTAATTCTCTAAGAAAGCGACATCGCCAGGCTGCAATATCTTGGCGTTCCATTACTAACTTTCTGCCAGAGTTGGATTTGTAGCGGAATCCTAACATTTTTACGACTCGTAACAAAGACGATTTACTACCCTGAAACAGGTCAGCCGCTGTGAGGGTAGCATGTAGTTTTTTGAGTGTTGGATACTCCTTCCTCGAATAAAATGCGTGTATTTGACGATGAATGGCATCTTCCTGAAAAGAGTCAAGTTTTGTGACCCTCTTCTCTAGTCGCCTCTTTTTCCCAGGTGTCTCCAATTTAGATGATTCACTTAAGCCTTCTTTCGTGAATTTCTCCTTGCAGATTCTTGTTACTGATCGTTCGCTAACTTGCAGAGCAGCTGCAGTTCGCTCCACCACCTTATCCAAAGGAACGAGAGGCCCTCCTGCATCCCTCTCTCTCTCAAAATACTCCCATAAGGAACACATGTATTCACGCGCCTGACTGCGTGTAACGACGCCATGTCCGCCACTTTTTGGAGGTTTCCGAGGAGTGTGCAGCCTCGACCTCCCTCTCTTGCGACTGCTTTCATTGGACATCGTAAACACGCGAAGCTACAAGTCACTCAAATCTCTCACGAACACGTCTACAACGGCTCGCTGAGGACTGGTTGGCACAATGCCTTAGCGCAGCAGAGCGAACTGGCAAAGCAGTGGCAGCCGACAGCGCCGGCTGCCATTAGTTTATTGGTGGCGGGAGCCCTGCACCCCGTTGCCTGACAAGTGACAACTAGTTTAAGTAATAGTACACACATTTTATAACTGTTACTGAAAATATGGGGTTGTCAGGTCCTGTAAATGCTACTACGGAATATCTCAGACCAGACGTTTCAAGCAACTTCCATATTATGAATTTGACACTAACTACCTCCACAGCAATAATGTCCACCATAAAATCTTTAAAATCAAAGACATCTAGTGGGTATGATGAAATATCAATAAAGTTAATTAAAGAATGTGATTCTGAGTTAAGTAACATATTAAGCTATCTGTGTAACCAGTCGTTTATCAGTAGAATATTTCCTAAATGGTTGAAATATGCTGAAGTTAAGCCACTGTTTAAGAAGGGAGATAAAGAAATAGCATCAAATTTCTGTCCAATTTCACTTTTGCCACCATTCTCACAAAATTTAGAAAAAGTAATGTACAATCGGCTTTATAACCATCTTATCTCAAATAACATACTGTCAAAGTCGCAGTTTGGATTTCTAAAGGGTCCTGATACATAGAAGGCTATCTACACTTATAGTGAAAATATGCTTAATTTATTAAACAAAAAATTGCAGGCAACTGGTATATTTTGTGATCTGTGAAAGGCATTTGACTGTGTAAATCAATATATCCTTTTAAGTAATTTAGAATATTACAGTGTAACAGGAAATGCTGCAAAATGATTCAAATCTTACATCTCTGGCAGGAAACAAAGGGTGTTATTAGGAAAGAGACATGTATTAAGCTATCAGGCATCATCCAACTGGGAACTAATTACATGTGGGGTCCCACAAGGTTCCACTTCAGGTCCCTTACTTTTTCTTATGTATATCAATGACCTTTCATCAGTAACATCACCAGATGCCAAGTTCGTTTCGTTTACCTATGATACAAACATTGCAATAAAAAGCAAAATCAAGTGTAGTCATAGAAAGATCGGCTAACAAGATATTTGTGGACATTAATCACTGGCTCCTAGCAAATTCCTTCTGACATAACTTTGAAAAAACACATTACATGCAGTTCAGATCTTGGAATGGGTGTCCTACGAGTATATGCCTGACATATGATGACAAGCAGATCGAAGAAGTGGACAGAGTTAAATCTTGAGATTACAGCTTGATAATAAATTCAACTGGGAGGAGCACACCACAGAACTGCTGAAGCGTCTTAACAAATCTCTATTTGCACTTTGAATTGTGCCAGACACAGGAGATATAAAAATGAAAAAGCTGCCATACTATGCCTACTTTCATTCCATAACGTCATATGGGATTATTTTTTGGGATATTCATCAAGCTAAGCTAAAGTTTTCCGGGCACAAAAACGTGTAGTGCGAGTTGTATGTGATGTGAACTCAAGTACATCCTGCAGAAGCCTGTTTAGGGAACTAGGGATACTAACTACTGCTTCCCAATATATTTATTCCTTAATGAAATTTGTCATTAAAATTATATCACTTTTTCAAATCAACAGCTCAATTTATGGAATCAATACAAGAAATAAGAATAATCTTCACAAGGATTTAAAGACACTTACTCTTGTACAAAAAGGAGTGCATTATTCAGGAACACACATTTTTGTTACTTGCCAGCAGCCATAAAAAGTTTAACAACTAATGAAATTCAGTTTAAGAGAGGTCTACAGGATTTATTGGAGGCCAACACTTTCTACTCCATTGATGAATTTCTCAGTAGAACCAACTGATATTTGAATGTACTTGTGTGTGTGTGTGTGTATGTGTGTGTGTGTGTGTGTGTGTGTGTGTGTGTGTGTGTGTGTAAGTACAATCTAACTTCTGCACCATTTCAGTGCAGTAATGTGTTCATTGTACATATGTATTATAGTAGTTCTATTACATGTTTATTACCATATAAATTAAAAAACTTTTTTAATTTAAATTCAGTGCATTAGTGTTTGTAAAATGATTTTTTCATATTGTGTTCATTAAAAAAGTGACGATCATTCCACTTGGGACCTGTGGAAGGTACATTAGCTTATTTGTTTCAGTTGTAAATATTTGTCATGTATTATTGTTTTTCTGACATGTTCTACATCCTGGAAGACCTGCTTACTATGGATCAATTGGAATGAAAGTAAATCTAATCTAATTCCTGCTTCATGGCGTTTGTCAGTGCTGGCTTGTGGATCAGTATACTGATTTGAGGTTATGATATGATGGTCATTCCCATGCTATAATCTACGAGGGTTAGTGGAGGTCACGGCATGCTCATGCAACTTGGGGCACAATATTTTGTTTGCAACTCTTTCAATTCTATAGTCGTTCTTTCAGTCATGTCCAGACTGAAATTGTATCGCTCAAAGACAAATATACTGTTCCATGCTCATGGCAACTGTACTTCAATTAAGCATGTGTGAGGTTACCATACAGCCTTTGGTATGGACCACTTATTTAACATTGCTCAGAATAGTGTAGTGTATCTAGAGCTTACTTTCCTTCTAATTCACAGGTATCATGGACTTTCACACCATAAGGTGCGTCATAGGACAACTACATATTTGTTGTTTGTTACTCATTATTGAGTTGCTCATTAATAATCAGAAATTTCCGTCTCATGTCCTATATGAAGGCTGTATGATTTTTGAACTTCACACAAGTACTCTTAAAATAGTACAAAATGGGACAATGTGATCAATGCACAATGCCTCTAGCAGAATAATTAGTCAAAGCTAATTGCTGTCACCAGAAATATTTTGAGTCTTTGCATTCTTTAACCTCTTACAGTTCGTAGGGTAAGTCAGTGTTGGTGGAACTCAAAAGAGACTTTGTGCTGCTGCAGATTTTTGTTTTTCTTTTCAGGGACATTACACTTTCAGTGTGAGGCTCTAAATCTTTATAGCATCTGCTCTGCATATAAGAGAAGGCGTACTTTTATGAGTCACGCTAGATAAGCATCAGATAGAATTGTGCTTTTGGGTTTATTGAAGTACCTAAACAACCGTAAGATAGCGTTGGTAATTGATCTTGCGCCAGAGTTTTGCATAAAAAGGAGCACATAGTTCGTGTAATCAGTTTAGTTCTAGAAGAGAGACTGGAGTCTTTCATCTGATGGCTGTCTGCCAGGACACTTTCTTTCGTGAATCTTCTGATATTTACTTTGCTGCAATGTATACTCATTACATGTTTTCTCTTGTCAGTAAATGCACTGCAGTGCTGCTTTTTATAATTTTCTAAAACAATTATGTTGCTGCACATGTGAAAATAGTTACACTTTATTTAAACTTAAAGTGGTGAACTTGTTGAAATTATATCCATTTGTGTTTGCTTGTGGGATTAATGCTTGATGCAGTCAGCTTACTAAAGTCCACTATTGGCTGTTCTATGCTCAAGAATATTTCAGTTAATGAATGACCCTATTACATGCAATTGTAGGGAAAAGTTTCTGCTACAGGCTTTGTTCAGTGAATCAGAGCAGGGTGAAATAATGAAGTCTATTGCAGAGTGCAGAAATAATGCAATTTATGTTTCTCTTCTCATATATGTGCTCTTTTGTTAATTATGGTAATTATTGGATGTGCATGGTGCTGATATGGTTTGTAGTGTTACATTAACATGGTTATACTCATAAATAACTAAAAGCTTTTGGTCATTCATTAAAAAGATACTTCAGTAACTTTGAAAGTTAGGGTTCTTCACCATTGCAGTTCAGCTAATAGTTGTTTTAGTAAGTTAATCATTAAATTATTTTGCATTGTTTACTGTTGCTTTTGGAAGAATTAGTGAGTACTTGGGATGTTTTGAGAAATAATAGGGTTAGATAACACTATTGCTTCTGATATATTAAATGCATATTGAAGTTGTTACAACAAGTATATGAATGCTACTCTTTTCATTTGTCTGGGTCTGCCTTACTGACAGATAACAAGTACACTTTGAACATACACTAATGAGAAGTTTTTACATTCTCTTATTTTTATAAATTCAGATTTCAGTGAATGAAACATCATCTAGCGATATTTTGTTCACATCATGGTTTCCAAACTCTGGATATGTATGTCTATTCACCACTTTTCTTTTATGTTGATTGTGGAATCTTATGGAAACATACTGGTGGGAGTGTTGCATTCACACATGACAAGATGAAACTGCATGGCTTATTGTTAAACTAATTTCTTGACTCGAAATTAATTCGCTGCACACGAATGGCTTAACATTTGCCATATTATGTATAGATCTACTGCCCAATAGTGCATATGAGAATTTGTGCAAGATTTCCCACTTATCCTGCACACTCTCCAGACTGAACGAAACTTACATATGTCACATTGTCTACATCCTTATATCATAGTCCATATTTCTTTATGTCGTTTGGGGAACATTTTTATGTGCTGCATGTGATTTTTGATCTATGTGTGGAACCAGTACGTTACAAGATGATAATATAATGCACTGTGTTGAGAAATTAATAGTTTTGGATGCTACCATCTACCATATTGGTAGCAGACGTTGATGTGATTTCTGCTTTTCTGTAATAATAATGAAGTGGGTGAAGTTTGCATTGCAATCCTTTCATGTTTTCAGTCTGTAGATTAACTGGAATTAGCACTTTTTCATGTGCTTTTGCTGCAAAAGCAACTTAGGTTGGTAATGAGTGAGAAGATGTGACTTGAAGCTTCTGTGAATTCATGCTGGGTTCTTTTGACAGTTTCAGTGAGAGTAAAGGCATACATGGATGTTTTGCGGCAGTGTAATATCATGGAAGGTTGAACATCTGAAGGAATTTATCTGGATTTGAAGTGCTGATGTTGTATGAAAAGTAATAATGAAAAATGGTCATTTTTTGTGGCATACTATCCTTGTTGAAGAGCTTAGTAATGCTTTGTGAGCCCTTATGATATTGTAAAACGGATATTAATTTAATTCTGTACTGAAATGTTATCTTGCCTTTTGATTGCTAAACTGAGAAGTGAATTTTAGAGTGTTGTGTGGAGGTCCATATCGAATATTTTAAGTTTAGCCTGCAAATTATTGTTTCTCCATTTGAGTTTTTGAGAGATTAATGTGGACTCAATGTATATTCTTGTGTGGAATCTTGGCATGACAATTTCATTGCAAGTTAACTGGAATTTTGTCTGTGCTGTACAGGGGCTCTGCAAGGGAAATGAGTTTGAAGATTATATGGTAGAAAGGGAAGAGGACATAGATAAAGATGAGATGGGAGATATGATACTGAGAGATGTCTTTGACAGAGCACTGAAAGACCCAAGCCGAAAGGAGGCGGTTGACTGGTCGACATTCCGTCAGACCTACCGATATCCTAGGTGAAAGCCAGCTATGAAAGAACTATTCTACCTGTTGTGCAAGACGTATGAGACAGGCGAAATGCCCTTTGAGTTCAAGAAGGACATAATAATTCCAGTTCCACAGAAAGCACTTGCTGACAATTGTGAATATTACCGAACTATCAGTTTAATACGTCATGGTTGCAAAATACTATCACGAATACTTTATAGAAGAATCAGAAAAATGGGAGAAGCCAACATCGGGGAAGCTAAGATCGGATTCTGAAGAAATTTAGGAACACACAAAACAACACTGGTCCTAGAAGGTAGGTTAACGAAAGGCAAACCTG
This sequence comes from Schistocerca americana, assembly GCF_021461395.2. NCBI lineage: Eukaryota > Metazoa > Arthropoda > Insecta > Orthoptera > Acrididae > Schistocerca > Schistocerca americana. Next base: position 873,566,547 of record NC_060120.1, on the reverse strand, counting down.
TGTTATACCTTCTGTAGATTTGGAGAAAGTTTTCGGTAATATCAACAGGAATACACTCTTTGAAAGTCTGTTGGAAGCAGGTGTAAAATACAGTAAGCAAAAGGCTATTTAGGGCTTGTGCAGACACCAGACGGCAGTTATAAGGAGCATGAAATGAAAGCAGTGGCTATGAAGGGAGTGAGAGAGAGTTATGGTCTATCCCTGAACGTTATTCAATCTGTGAAACGAGCAACCAGTAATGGAAACCAAAGGAGATATTTTAAAGGGAATTAATGCTCCAGGCGAAGAAATAAAAATTTTGAGGTTTGCTGATGAGACTAAATTCTGTCGTAGGCAGCAAAAGACTTGGAAGAGCTGTTGATTGCAAAGAACATTATCTTAAAAGGAGGTGTAGTGATTTTTTTTCGTCTGGTTGTGTTTAATATGTGAGTGTGTGTCTCTTTGTGCTGTTAATAATACACCGTAAGATCACATAAGGTCACACAAAACATATTCGCTACAACTTCTTATCACAGGCGAGTATAGTTATTCTTAATATTGTTACATCTTGCTATATTCAAGTGCCCCTGAAATAAACCGCCTTGAAATGTCGGTATATACGTATAATACATTGGGAACAGAAGCGCCTTAATCTTTTACATGTACAAATATCTCAGGGATGTAATTAAATATATTTTCATTCGAATGGTAATTTATACTTCCGTGGGTTCGCGTGGAGAAACACTCATTATTAATTCAAAGCTTATAACTTTCTTAATTGTGAAATTCTCGTCACTTGAACAAAAGAACCAACCACAAGAGTATTTAATATCAATACGACTCTTTGCAAATTCAATGAAATTAACTTTAGTGTTGTATGTTTACTCAATAATTACCAGCAATTCATCTCTATTTTTCTTTACACCACTTAATATTGGATTAATTTGAACAAGAATCTGTCATCTTGCAAATGGCTGCCTACAACACAAATTACAACTCGCGCTGTACCGCACGTTATTAATCTCTGATAAAACATAATATTAAAATTTCATACATGTACGGATGCTGCCGATGATGAAATAAACTGTTTGATTATAAATAACAGCATACGCTTTCTAGAAGTGCGTTACAAGATACATATATCTCCACCCACATCTTCCACATATGAAGATTCGAACTAAAGCAAGATAATTCTGAAAATCTATTTCTATTGTTTCATTCTTTTAAAACCATGGATTATCCAGCAGAATCGATACGGCTTTTCACATACATTACAGTGAGATAATTAATATTTTTCTCATATTCTTTTGCACACACAATAACAGTTCATTTAAACATGTCACGTCAATCATAAATAAGTATTTCTCGTTCCCAGGGGACCAGTCGGTGGCACCCTGGAATGACTGGAAAATAATTATATAAAATTTTGTCGACAAGCATTTCCCATGCACTGTCAGTTGATACGTCACATCTTAGTTTGTCACAATGCATACATAAAAGCAAAAAGGCAAGATCATAATGCTATGTAATGTGAATACCCTTACATCAGTTGCGGCTTCATAATCGTAATTATTTTAACTAGTTATTAATTAATCAGTTCATACTTTCTTTTTCAGATACATAGTTTCATGATTATAGTGGGTTTACAATGACATCTGCTTTCAGTAGATGTGATTGTAAACCCCCCCAAGAGCCATGGACCTTGCCGTTGGTGGGGAGGCTTGCGTGTCGCAGCGATACAGATAGCCGTACCGTAAGTGCAACCATAAGAGAGGGGTATCTGTTGAGCGGCCAGACAAACGTGTGGTTCCTGAAGAGGGGCAGCAGTCTTCTCAGTAGTTGCAGGGGCAGCAGTCTGGATGACTGACTGATCTGGCCTTGTAACACTAACCAAAACGGCCTTGCTGTGCTGGTACTGTGAATGGTTGAAAGCAAGGGGAAACCACAGTCGTAATTTTTCCCGAGGGCATCCAGCTTTACTGTATGGTTAAATGATGATGGCGTCCACTTGGGTAAAATATTCTGGAGGTAAAATAGTCCCCCATTCGGATCTCCGGGCGGGGACTACTCAGGAGGATGTCGTTATCAGGACAAAGAAAACTGGCGTTCTTCGGATCGGAGCGTGGAATGTCAGATCCCTTAATCGAGCAGGTAGGTTAGAAAATTTAAAAATGGAAATGGATAGGTTAAAGTTAGATATAGTAGGAATTAGTTAAGTTCGCTGGCAGGAGGAACAAGACTTTTGGTCAGGCGAATACAGGGTCATAAATACAAAATCAAATAGGGGTAATGCAGGAGTCGGTTTAATAAAGAATAAAAAAATAGGAGTGCGGGTAAGCTACTACAAACACCATAGTGAACGCATTATTGTGGCCAAGATAGACACGAAGCCCACGCCTACTACAGTGGTACAAGTTTATATGCCAACTAGATCTGCAGGTGATGAAGAAATTGAAGAAATGTGTGATGAAAGAAAAGAAATTATTCAGATAGTGAAGGGAGACGAAAATTTAATAGTCATGGGTGACTGGAATTCGGTAGTAGGAAAAGGGAGAGAAGGAAACGTAGTAGGTGAATATGGATTGGGGCTAAGAAGTGAAAGAGGAAACCACCTGATAGAATTTTGCACAGAGCACAACTCAATCATAGCTAACACTTGGTTCAAGAATCATAAAAGAAGGTAGTGTACATGGAAGAGGCCTGGGGATACTGACAGGTTTCAGACATATTATATAATGGTAAGACAGAGATTTAGGAACCAGGTTTTAAATTGTTAGACATTTGCAGGGGCAGATGTGGACTCTGACCACAATCTATTGGTTATGAACTGTTGATTAAAACTGAAGAAACTGCAAAAAGTTGGGAATTTAAGGAGATGGGACCTGGATAAACTGACTAAACCAGAGGTTGTACAGAGTTTCAGGGAGAGCATAAGCCAACAATTCACAGGAATGGGGAAAAGAAATGCAGTAGAAGAAGAATGGATAGCTTTGAGAGATGAAGTAGTGAAGGCAGCAGAGGATCTAGTTGGTAAAAAGACGAGGGCTAGTAGAAATCCTTGGGTAACAGAAGAAATATTGAATTTAATTAATGAAAGGAGAAAATATAAAAATGCAGTAAATGAAGCAGGCAAAAATGAATACAAACGTCTCAAAAATGATATCGACAGGAAGTGCAAAATGGCTAAGCAGGCATGGTTAGAGGACAAATGAAAGGATGTAGAGGCTTATCTCACTAGGGGTAAGATAGATATTGCCTACAGGAAAATTAAAGAGACCTATGGAGAAAAGAGAACCACTTGTACGAATATCAAGAGCTCAGATGCAAACCCAGTTCTAAGCAAAGAAGGGAAAGCAGAAAGGTGGAAGGAGTATATAGAGGGTCTATACAAGGGCGATGTACTTGAGGAGAATATTATGGAAATGGAAGAGGATGTAGATGAAGATGAAATGGGAGATATGATACTGCGTGAAGAGTTTGACAGAGCATTGGAAGACCTGAGTCGAAACAAGGCCCCGGGAGTAGACAACATTCCATTAGAACTACTGACAGCCTACCATCTGGTGAGAAAGATGTATGAGACAGGCGAAATATCCTCAGACTTCAAGAAGAATATAATTATTCCAATCCCAAAGAAAGCAGGTGTTGACAGATATGAAAATTACCGAACTATCAGTTTAATAAGTCATGGACGCAAAACACTAACGCGAATTCTATACAGACGAATGGAAAAACTGGTAGAAGCCGACCTCGGGGAAGATTAGTTTGGATTCTGTAGAAATGTTGGAACACGTGAGGCAATACTGACCTTACGACTTATCTTAGAAGAAAGATTAAGGAAAGGCAAACCTATGTTTCTAGCATTTGTAGACTTAGAGAAAGCTTTTGACATTGTTGACTGGAATACCCTCTTTCAAATTCTAACGGTGGTAGGGGTAAAATACAGGGAGCGAAAAGCTATTTACAATTTGTACAGAAACCAGATGGCAGTTATAAGAGTCGAGGAGCATGAAAGGGAAGCAGTGGTTGGGAAGGCAGGGAGACAGGGTTGTAGCCTATCCCTGATGTTATTCAATCTGTGTATTGAGCAAGCAGTGAAGGAAACAAAAGAAAAATTCGGAGTAGCTATTAAAATCCACGGAGGAGAAACAAAAACTTTGAGGTTCGCCGATGACAATGTAATTCTGTCAGAGACAGCAAAGGACTTGGAAGAGCAGTTGAACGGAATGGACAGTGTCATGAGGGGAGAGTATAAGATGAAAATCAACAAAAGCAAAACAAGGATAATGGAATGTAGTGGAATTAAGTTGGGTGATGCTGAGGGAATTAGATTAGGAAATGAGACACTTAAAGTAGTAAAGGAGTTTTGCTATTTGGGGAGCAAAATAGTTGATGATGGTCGAAGTAGAGAGGACATAAAATGTAGACTGGCAATGCCAAGGAAAGCGTTTCTGAAGAAGAGAAATTTGTTAATATTGAGTATAGATTTAAGTGTCAGGAAGTCGTTTCTGAAAGTATTTGTATGGAGCGTAGCCATGTATGGAAGTGAAACATGGACGCTAACTAGTTCAGACAAGAAGAGAATAGTAGCTTTCGAAATGTGGTGCTACAGAAGAATGCTGAAGATTAGATGGGTAGATCATATACCTAATGAGGAGGTATTGAATAGGATTGGGGAGAAGAGAAGTTTGTGGCACAACTTGACTAGGAGAAGGGATCGGTTGGTAGGACATATTCTGAGGCATCAAGGGATCACCAATTTAGTACTGGAGGGTAGCGTGGAGGGTAAAACTCGTAGAGGGAGACCAAGAGATGAATATACTAAACAGACTCAGAAGGATGTAGGTGGCAGTAGGTACTGGGAGATGAAGAAGCTTGCACAGGATAGAGTAGGATGGAGACCTGCATCAAACCAGTCTCAGGACTGAACACCACAACAACAACTACTACTTTAGGTACTTATTACCTAATCAGTTCATCATCCATCGTTAGTTGCAAACGATTACATTGGTTCCGAGTTCAAAATAGTGTTTAAAAATTCATCAGTTTGTATTTAACAATAGCTATTATGTAATGTTTTTTGTACTGTTATTTACTGTTACTTGGGCATTATATTAACGACATTTGCACATTTCTCACTATACTATTGCAACTAATGAAAACTCCATTTGAGTTACAGGCAGAAGGAAAATACCGAGAACGATAAAAAACTAGCCTGGAGTCTTCAGATTGTTCCCATGTGAGCATTTACACAATAATTAACAATTTAGTTACCAACTATGCTCTTAAAATTATAAACGACCTTTTTTTAAATACATTCTAAGAAGTTTTTAAAATATCAGTACATATACATGTTGTTAAAGAAAATCGTTGCAACAACTTTCATCATAATGTTCTTTGTATCTCAAGAATGCAAATGTGAGCAATAGTCTTTGGAAAAATAATGGGTAAACTGTTCATGTATAACAAAACATGTTGGAGAAATGGTTTTTTACATTCTTGCAGCAAACAACATAAAGCGTTTCTCCTTCGTGTATCTGCGTCGGCAGTGTTGACGCAAGTTACAGGAAAAGACGCTCGTAGATGTACGTGGATTGGACAGGGAGCTGCGATGAAGCGGCTACAGGGTCACGCCCCATCGGTGGTCACCTGTTGCGGCCCCCCCCCCCCCCCCCCCCTCACCGGGTCAGTCAGCTGTTTAAGCGGTGTGAACGTGAAATATTACCAACACAGAATTAATACACTTACCAGCATTGTTGATTCAGCTGAAAAAAGGCATGATTAGTTTCCACTCATCCAGCAGTTATTCTTGCGTGTGTGGATAATGTTTTAGTGTGTACTGTTTCACAGTACACACAAATCTCGTACATTTCTGGGTTTTAGGCATTAACTGTTTTGTTCGGCTTGCAGTGGGCATTACTTTCTAGTATGGCACTGCATTTCAATAGCCTGCACTGTCTGCAGCCATTATGGTGAGCGTTCATTACAGTCGTAACAGGTTTGCCGTGTTTTTGACCACTTCAGAAAGTAACTAAGCATCCCTCCATGTCGAAAAGCTGATCATAGGGCATCTGTACCAAATAATTCTTGTGGTTTTACAATCATTCATACAGAGGCATTCTTTAACCAAATGTTATAGCGTGACATTTAAACAAGTGACACGGTCGCATCCTGCCAAGCTCCACTCTAACATGGAGAAAGCCCCATCTCGAATGAATGTAATGGTTATGAAAGCCGCATGACGGTGTTCAAATGTCCCAAATTAGGACAGATATCCTCAGCGAGATGCCATGACTAGCATAAGAAGAAATCAGAGTGATCTGATCACAAGTTCTAAACTGGAAATACGAGATATTCAAAATGTCTCTCCACAATGCCGTATGATTGTCAGCCGCGCGTGCCGCAGTGAATATACCGAAATGAAATACAGTGAAATACAAGTTATTAATTTATTGAATATTCATTTTTACTTACAGATTTTCACATTAAATGTTGAAAGTGTCCCCCCTGTTGTTGAATACACGATTCAATTCGTCTAATCATGTTTCCAAGCACAAGCTGTACCTAACATTTCTTCTGTAACAGAAGCAGTGAACGTGGATTTGGCACTTTTCAAGTCATAGATGGAGTCTGGATGGTTTTTATAGGCAGTTGCTTTCGCTGCAACCCAGAAGAGAATGTCAGGTGGTGTTAGGTTAGGCGATCGTGGAGGCCAAAGTCCCTGTGAAATTATGCGATCACCAAGAACATCAGCAAACACTGACATTGAAACACGAGCTGTATGCGCGGGCGCACCATCTTGTTGTAAATAACCGTTCAGTATATCACATAACACAGGTTCTCCTATGAATGGGTGCAGAATGTCACTGCAATATCGTTTATTGTTTCCTTGAAACATATGGCACCCACGGTCCAACGTCTAGAAATTGCAATCCAGACTCCTATTTTCACAGTATGAAGTGGTTCCTCATGAATTTATAGGGGATTTGCAGTACTCCACATACGAGAATTCTGCGAGTTCACGTACCCGCGTAAATGAAGCCACGTCCCATCAGTGAAAAATAGAATTCCCCGTTCCATTTTGTTGAACGAAACTTTTGAACCATTGACAATAATGCAGTCTCTTGCCTTGATCAGTATTTTTCAGTTCTTGCACGATTGTCACTTTGTATGGGAAAAGTTCTAATTTTTTCCTTACAGCTGTGTGGGCCGTTCAGACACCAACATCGATTTCGTGGGCGAGCTTTCTTACTGACTTGTTCGGTGGACATTTTATCGGAAATATCGAGTAGTTTATCCTCAGACAAAACAGTAGGACGACCACTTCTCTGTGCACCTGTCACTGAATACGTACTTCGATATTTGTTAATCAAATCTCTCACAGTATCGCGATGTGGGAGTGTTGCTCCCGGGAGTACTGAATTAAATGTTTGACGAACTGTAACTGTGTATTTACAGCAGCTTTGAACACTTGTTCGACTAAAAACACACGTTCTTCAATGGTTAGTATTTTAACAGTGACAAAAACGAAACAAACGAACAAAGGAACTAAACTTAAATGTTCACGTCTTCACGTAACGACACACACCAACGATACTACTGACTGAGATAAACGAAACAGTGGAATGTTGGGAGAGTCCACTTGAAGGGAAGCAAAGTAGGCAGGCGAACATCATACGGCACTGCGGAGAGACTTTTTGAACACCCCGTATATGCAATATTTGCTTATTGAGGGCTAACTCAAGTGGGCTCGAAATCGCTAACAAAGCTGCCTCATCGTTACTATCTACACTCCTGGACATGGAAAAAAGAACACATTGACACCGGTGTGTCAGACCCACCATACTTGCTCCGGACACTGCGAGAGGGCTGTACAAGCAATGATCACACGCACGGCACAGCGGACACACCAGGAACCGCGGTGTTGGCCGTCGAATGGCGCTAGCTGCGCAGCATTTGTGCACCGCCGCCGTCAGTGTCAGCCGGTTTGCCGTGGCATACGGAGCTCCATCGCAGTCTTTAACACTGGTAGCATGCCGCGACAGCGTGGACGTGAACCGTATGTGCAGTTGACGGACTTTGAGCGAGGGCGTATAGTGGGCATGCGGGAGGCCGGGTGGACGTACCGCCGAATTGCTCAACACGTGGGGCGTGAGGTCTCCACAGTACATCGATGTTGTCGCCAGTGGTCGGCGGAAGGTGCACGTGCCCGTCGACCTGGGACCGGACCGCAGTGACACACGGATGCACGCCAAGACCGTAGGATCCTACGCAGTGCCGTAGGGGACCGCACCGCCACTTCCCAGCAAATTAGGGACACTGTTGCTCCTGGGGTATCGGCGAGGACCATTCGCAACCGTCTCCATGAAGCTAGGCTACGGTCCCGCACACCGTTAGGCCGTCTTCCGCTCACGCCCCAACATCGTGCAGCCCGCCTCCAGTGGTGTCGCGACAGGCGTGAATGGAGGGATGAATGGAGACGTGTCGTCTTCAGCGATGAGAGTCGCTTCTGCCTTGGTGCCAATGATGGTCGTATGCGTGTTTGGCGCCGTGCAGGTGAGCGCCACAATCAGGACTGCATACGACCGAGGCACACAGGGCCAACACCCAGCATCATGGTGTGGGGAGCGATCTCCTACACTGGCCGTACACCACTGGTGATCGTCGAGGGGACACTAAATAGTGCACGGTACATCCAAACCGTCATCGAACCCATCGTTCTACCATTCCTAGACCGGCAAGGGAACTTGCTGTTCCAACAGGACAATGCACGTCCGCATGTATCCCGTGCCACCCAACGTGCTCTAGAAGGTGTAAGTCAACTACCCTGGCCAGCAAGATCTCCGGATCTGTCCCCCATTGAGCATGTTTGGGACTGGATGAAGCGTCGTCTCACGCGGTCTGCACGTCCAGCACGAACGCTGGTCCAACTGAGGCGCCAGGTGGAAATGGCATGGCAAGCCGTTCCACAGGACTACATCCATCATCTCTACGATCGTCTCCATGGGAGAATAGCAGCCTGCATTGCTGCGAAAGGTGGATATACACTGTACTAGTGCCGACATTGTGCATGCTCTGTTGCCTGTGTCTATGTGCCTGTGGTTCTGTCAGTGTGATCATGTGATGTATCTGACCCCAGGAATGTGTCAATAAAGTTTCCCCTTCCTGGGACAATGAATTCACGGTGTTCTTATTTCAATTTCCAGGAGTGTATATATTGTATTGAAATCATATGTGACCTTTAACAACGACACTTCGTGGTTAGGTATGTCATTACACATGTAAATTAAACAATACATGAAAAATCTTAATACTACTAACATACATAAATACAACTCACTCAAATACAAATGTCGTACTTATACTAACTTTTGTGGCGGTGTTCGTAGCGACAAACAATTCGCGATAGAAACGGCTTACGAAGTCACCGCTACACTTTCAATAGCGGGCCGACCGGTCCGCTGGAACAGTGAACAGAAAGATGAAAACCCAAACACTCTGATTAAATAAAAGTCGTTACTTATCTTTATTGATGAAGATACAGAAACACAATAGTGAACTCCGTGTCTACAGAGATCTGTCTAGTTCGAGTCGGAGCGGCTAGGTCAGCGTCGGCTGACGACAAACAACAACTCTGCTGCGATGAACACACAACTGACTAGCAAGTACACAATTCGGTGGCGAGTATACAACTGAGCGGCGAATACCGAACTGTCCTAGCGCTCGCGACTGCAGCGCTTAAGAAGCCAGAAGCCAGCGGTGGCGCGCGCAGACATGCGGCGATTTGCTGTCTCGCTGGCGCTGCTTATGCGGACGGCGACCGGGCTTTGATACTGCCAACCTTTTGGCAGCGGGCTCGGGTGGCATTACTGGCTAGGACATAACACTAACTATTCACAACAATATAAAAATTAAACTTCTTGCTATCAAACCTTTATTATCAACTTATTCAGGGGCAGTGAAAGGATTTAAATCCAGGTGTGAATACAGACTTTTCACATTTAGTGTCCTTAGTTTAATTAGAAGGTAACAACCTTCATGAGGTATTTTCTCAATTAAATGTGGCCCTGTATACAAAAACTGTCAGTTTTTTATTAATTTTCTTCATTCCAGGGGCTTTAGCATTGAGTCCTGAGCAACACTAGATTGCCTTCTTCGTACTTGTGTATCGGCTTCTGCTGTTCATTATGTTTTCGGCTCCTAATGTTAACCTGTCTACTTATAACTAGTATAGCCTGCTCAGGGCTCAGGGCTTGATGGTCATACAAGACCACTTCGTGTTTACCATAAACATAACAATTGCACTTCTTTAGTGCCCAAACCACAGCCAATACTTCGAGTTCGGTTGCAGTGTACATTTTTTCACAACCGGATAAGACACGACTTGAAAACCATATAATTTTAACTTCAATTTGTCCCGAGGTCTAATCGACTTGGAACAAACACGCTACTAACCCACAGGTCGAAGCATCTGTCGCTTGATAAAGAACTTTCGTCATTTGTGGATGATGCGGCAGTTCAGAGTTGACTACAGCCACTCTGTCTTTCACTCCTTAGAGAAAAACCAAACTGTGTTCCTTAATAGGCTTAACAATGCATCATTGTGCAGGCACAAAACGCAAATTATTGACGCAAGGCCTAGTAAATCTTTGAACTGCTTCTCAGTGCCTGAGTAAGGTGAATGCTGTATAGCATTAAGCTTACCCTGATCTGGCATTATCACTATAGGTGAGATAATGTGACCCAAGAACTTTATCTCCTAAAGTCCAAATTTTGACTTTTTTAAGTTCACCGTGACACCTGCCTCGGTAAATCTCTTGAGAACACGATCCATGAGTTCTAAATATTCTGGCCATGACCTTGCAGCTATAAGTAAGTCGTCGAGATAGAGCGTTACCTTCTCCAGAAAGTCCGGACCTATGACTGTATCTGAGGCCACACTGAAGACTCCGTCGCTCATACCGAGCCCGAATGGTAACATTCTAAACTGGTAACTTCAGCCAGCAAAAATAAAGGCAGTATACTTCCTACTCTCTGCTGAAAGTAAGACGTGCCAGTACGAATCTTTTAAATCAAAACTCGTCAAATACTGTACTCCTTGAAATTTTTGTTTCTGCTCCTCCACATTTCCAGGTTGGGTTCGCACTGGTAAGATAATCTTAGTGATATCGCGCGCATCAAGTACGAGACTTATGCTACCATCACACCATCACATTTGTCGACGAGACTAACAGACTGCTATAGGAAGATACGGAAGTCTCTATTATCCTCCATTCAATCATATCTTGTACCTTCTTAGACACCGCCCCCTTTTTATTGCATGGTACCGAATCGGTGGCACGGCAGTAGGTCTCATGAGGTTTACCTGCATATCGTAAATGTGTTCCTTAATTATCCCCGGTTTTTCGAAGAATACCACTGCGTAATGCTTCAATAACTGAATGAGTTTTTGCCTCTGTTTATCACAGAGACGGCTCGATTCGAAGACCCTTGCATCTATATTTTTTCTTATGGGGTCGACCTCATTTTCACCGTTTTCAATCACACGTGGGTAGTTTTCCTGAGTATAGTCACTGTCTTTGTGCATTAGTTTAGTTTTCATATAGGTTACCTTTAACTTGCAATACTGTCCACGTAAAGCAGTTGTTTTTATCATTGCCAGTTCGACTGATCTTCCTTCATTCATAAGCGAGCATACAGCTCGCGAAAGGTTGAACCTTGCGTCGCTTTCTCTCAAAAGTTTCCAGCCTGGTATACAGGGAACCGCTAAATTTTTCACAATTAGGAACGAGCATTTTACCGCTTCGTTTCCCACTTGAATGACGGCCTGTACCTGGCTCATAATTCGCTGCATACCTCTACATACGGCTCCTACAATGTCAGCGCCAATATTTTGTGTCACCAGTGTATGGGACAGTGCTCGAGACTTAGGAATTAACGAATATTTTTCCAGAAATGACTCTTAACTGAGAAGAGACTTATTATTATATTGTGACTTATTATTATATTGTGATAAGTCCAATGACGATATGTTTTATTACTTTTATTACCAGTTCTCTATAAGGATGGCATTATACTGTCAATGGAATTCTCCTTCTTCTCTTCTTCTTCTTCTATTGATGTATGAAGCGGATGAGATCGAGGATAAGCTGAGGTCTGTTCGTTTAAATATCGTAAAAGGTAGTCATAAGTGATGAAAAGAAACATATAACGTACAATTTACTAAATGCAATTCTAGTTTGGAGTCTTTTATTTGTAACTAGATAACCACTATGAATGTTTTAAGTTTTGTGTCAGCAAAAGTCCGGACTGCGCTTTGTTTGCCGCCATTACGTGAGCGTATGGAGCGGCAATTTTAAACTACAGAGATAAATCAGACACTAATTCTTTCAATCGTTATTACAATATTTGAACTCCGAGGACAAGTACTCATAGGATCTTATTATTTTTCTATTCTAAAAGTGAAAATAACATTGAGTAGAACAGTCTTCCTTTACGTAAATGAAATAATTTTATGGTTGGTGCGTAAGATTAATTTTCCCCAGACTATTTTATCAATGACTTTAAATAAAAATATTTACGACACCAGTGTTGTTATGGGTGGAGGCTGTGGTGTGATATATTAATTTTTGGTGCATAAATTTTAATGTCAAGTAAAGAATTATTGAAACTATAGTCGGGATCAGCAGCACATAAAAATAATTATCAGAGGTTATTTATTTCTTTCAAATAATACTGTTATTTTTGCTGCTACATTTTCATACGTTTTACAATAACACGTACACACCACCACAACAACATTAAATAGAACCCCATTACCCCTTACACCGTGTGTGTTTCCCTTGATTGCTGCTTGTATCAGTTCAATATTTCGCTGAGCTCATTTTCTCGGATCAGCACAGAGCTCTTCTCTTAGATCGAACCCTTCGTTGTGTCGGAGCGTGGGTACATTTACGTATCAATTGCTCCCCATTCGTGCTTCCACGCCCACATGCGGAACGCTTACATTGGTCGTGTGGAGCTTGACGTTTGCGATGTTGTCATCTACCGTTTTACAACTCTGACGCTATGAGACTGCGGCATCTGTTGCTTCACCTCATTCTGTGGAGCCAGCCACTGTGGTTAATGTTATTCACAGGATGGACCTTACATTGTGGTGTTTGGTTCGATTGCCAGTTTGCTGGACCTATCTTCTGTCCTTGTTCATTCATCTCCCTCATATTCTTGGGTTGTAACGTGGCATTTTAGTCCCGTTCATTTCTCCTCTTTCTATTTTAATTGTTATTCCCGTCCTTAAACGAATTTCCATTGGAATTGTGGTTATTATTATCTCCAAAACTGCTTAGAGTACCGTGCTGGCTTTGTGGTTTCCATTGGCCCAGGCACAGAAATCATTGTCTCTCTGGCGTCAGTTTTTCCTTGGACTGTTTTCATTCTGGTTCCTCTTTTTGTTAAAATTATTATAGCCCATGCCAAAGTTCCCTATCGCACTTTGCTTTTCATCCTCCTGTATGAGGTCAAGTGAGTCAACAGTGGCCATAAACTGTTCCAAGTTCGTATCAGGGGCATGGAAAAGTTTTTCCCTAATGGCAATAGGTAATCAGTGTTTCAGTATGCGCAGTACATCCCTTGGAGACATCGGCACATCCCAATACCGAGTCTTATTTAAATACTTCTCAAAGTATTTGTGCAGGTTTCCCTATCGAGGATTATGTGGTTCAGGATTGTAAACTTGCTTCCTTAAGCGTTCTTGAACACACCTCGACCAGAAGCATGACAAAAATAACTTGGCAAATTCCGAAAAGTTTTGGCACGTGTCAGGCATTTCCATCGCCCAAAATGCTGCATCGCCAGTTATGAAAGAAATCACAAACTGAGCCTTTTGTCCCTCTGACTAAGAAGCAGGCAGTACACTCCTAAAACTCTTCATGAAAATTACGGGATGTACCGTAATTTTCTCTTCCGAGAACGTCTGGAATTTTCTATGTTTTATAAGCGACTCTTCGTGTTTTACGTCGTCAAAGTTGGCATTGCAACGTCAGCGGCCGTCGCGCCAACAATGCGCCTGTCACTGATAGGGCTGTATCTGGTAGCCTGATCGCGCTTTAAACACCTGCAACATGGAGTGTTAATGGGGATGTTACCGCACCGACAACTGCTATTTATGGTTTCATTAGGTTCTCTAATCATCTTCTCGATAGTTTCACGGCTTACCATAACCTTACCCTGCTGTATTTCACGCATCTAACGTGGCAGTCATGCATTACCTTAATCTTTCTCACAATTTACTGCAGTGTTTAAACGTTTCAGTGTCGTGGTAACTTCCGTTCGTATTTCCCTGTCTATATTGTTAAACAAATAGTCCACAGTACTAGTAATCTTTTTTCTAGCCTTCAAGAGTTTGGTGAGCTTCTTCTCCTCTATTTACTTGTGAATCCAGTTCACCCACTTCACTTTGAAAATCCTTATTTTGAGTAACTAGTTCATCCATATGTGCTAGCATACTAACCATTTCCTCCTTTATGTGATCCATGACACACTTATCGCGAGCATCGAGAGTCTTAGAGTCTTATTTAGTTGTTCGAGCAGCCTATTATCTCTTTCGATTTCGCGAATTCTTTCCCTTTCCTCTCGTCCCTTTTCCCAAATCCTTTCTCTTTCTTCCTGTTCCCTTTCCTTTATTCTTTCCCTTTCTTCTAGTTCCTTATCCTTAATCCTTACTTTCAAGTCTAGCTTCTGTAGCAATAGAGAAAAGAAATCGTTTTCGGTCGCCGTGAGCAAAAAGTATGCATCTGTCGCTACGGCTTGTACAGTACTTGTAGCAGCGTCAGCTGATCTGCGCGTGCATGGTGTTCCAGCGTTCCCACACTGGAACCAGAATCACCTATTTCGGTTTCCAAATTCTGGAATTCCGAGCAGTTACCCTCTGTTTCGGTATAAGCCAACTCTCGAATGTTATCAGTTTCCTCCAACTCTGTCACGTTATCTCCCTCTAACCTTCCCATTCTCTTAGGCCTACCCATATTGAGTACCAACGTACACTAAGCACAATATACAAACTAAAATAAAAGATACAGAAAATACACTACTGGCCATCAAAATTGCCACACCAAGAAGAAATGCAGATGATAAACGGGTATTCATTGGACAGATATATTATACTAGAACTGACATGTGATTACATTTTCACGCAATTTGGGTGCATACATCCTGAAAAATCAGTAGCCAGAACAAGCACCTCTGGCCGTAATAACGGCCTTGATACGCCTGGGCATTGAGTCAAACAGATCTTGGATGGCGTGTACTGGTACAGCTGCCCATGCAGCTTCAGCACGATACCACAGTTCATCAAGAGTAATGACTGGCGTATTGTGACGAGCCAGTTGCTCGTCCATCATTGACCAGACGTTTTCAATTGGTGAGAGATCTGGAGAATTTGCTAGCCAGGGCAGCAGTCGAACATTTTCTGTATCCGAAAACGCCCGTACAGGATCTGCAACATGCGGTCGTGCATTATCCTGCTGAAATGTAGGGTTTCACAGGGATCGAATGAAGCGTAGAGCCACGGGTCGTAACATATCTTAAATGTAACGTCCACTGTTCAAAGTGCTCAATGCGAACAAGAGATGACCGAGACGTGTAACCAATGGCACCCCATACCACGCCGGGTGATACGCCAGTATGGCGATGACGAATACACGCTTTCAACGTGCGTTCACCGCGATGTCGCCAAACACGGATGCAACCATCATGATGCTGTAAACAGAACCTGGATTCATCCGAAAAAATGACGTTTTGCTATTCGTGCACCCAGATTCGTCGTTGAGTACACCACCGCAGGCGCTCCTGTCAGTGATGCAGCGTTAAGGGTAACTGCAGCCATGGTCTCCGAGCTGATAGTCCATGCTGCTACAAACGTCGTCGAACTGTTCGTGCAGATGGTTGTTGTCTTGCAAACGTCCCCATCTGTTGACTCAGGGTCGAGACGTTGCTGCACGATCCGTTACAGCCATGCCGATAACATGCCTGTCATCTCAACTACTAGTGATAAGGGGCCGTTGGGGTCCAGTACGGCGTTCCGTATTACCCTCCTGAACCCACCGATTCCATGTTCTGCTAACAGTCATTCGATCTCGACAAACGCGAGCAGCAATATCGCGATACGATAAACCGCAATCGCAATAAGCTACAATCCGACCTTTATCAAACTCGGAAACGTGATGGTACACATTTCTCGTCCTTACACGAGGCATCACAACAACGTTTCACCAGGCAACGCCGGTCAACTGCTGTTTGTGTATGAGAAATCGGATGGAAACTTTCCTCATGTCAGCACGTTGTAGGTGTCGCCACCGGCGCCAACCTTGTGTGAATGCTCTGAAAAGCTAATCATTTGCATACCACAGCATCTTCTTCCTGTCGGTTAAATTTCGCGTCTGTAGCACGCCATCTTCGTGGTGTACCAATTTTAACGGCCAGTAGTGTATTAATACAGTGAAAAGATCACAATAATCTAAATAACAAATCAATACCATTTCCTACTCTACGACGATAAAGTACAGAAGTTTGAAAATGGAAAAATGAAATTTCACTTATTGCATGCCCCCAAAGACGCTTATTATTTTTAAGCTTGAAGCTTGGGTTTTCATGCACCGTATCCTTACCTAGGATGTTATGCAGTTTTATCGTGTTGCTCAGAATCTTATCAGCAACAACTTCTCTCAGCTTATTGTTTTGCCGATCAATTTGTACCCTCGTTGTTGTAGACGATGGTATACATGACAGAAAATACAACAAAAATTACAATAAATAACAAATGTTGTACCATATATGTGTTTCTGGCCAGACAGTACGGGCGCACACGTAGTGATGTTTTTGTGTGTTTGTGTGTCGTATGTAGTGTGTGTATACTTGTGCTGTTAATAATACATCGTAAGGACACATAAGGCTGCACATTACATATTCACTACCACTTCTTATCATAGGTGGGTATTGTTATTCTTGAAATTGTATAGTTTTGCCATATGGAAGTGCTCGAGAAATAAACCACCGTGGAATGTCGGTATAGACATAAAATAAATTAGGAACAGATCGGTGCGAAGCACCTTAATCTTTTACACTTCCGAATATTAGACGGTTGTGATTAAATATCCTTTCATTCTAATAATAATTTATGCTTTCGTGGGTTCGCATGTAGGAACACCTTTTGTATGGTACACTCTTTATTAATTCAAAGCTTATAACTTTCTTAATTATGAAAATCTCGCCACTTCAACAAAAGACAGCAGTGAAGCGGCAACAACAGGAATGTTTAATATCGATACGACACTTTCGAATATGAATGAAATTAACTTTATTTCAGCATGTTTACTCAAAATAACATGTAAATCCTCTCCATTTTTCTTTACGCCACTTAATATTGGACTGAACAAGAATCTGCCGTCTTTCAAATGGAGGCCAACAATACAAATTACAACTCACGCTGTAGTGCACGTCATTAATCTCTGAAAAACATAAAATTAAATTTTCACACATGTAGGGATGCTACCGATACTGAACTAAGTGGTTTGCTTATAAATAACAGCATATATTTACCGGAAGTGAGCTACAAGATACATACGTCTCCATCAACGTCTCCCTCATATAAATATCCAAACAAAATTAAGATAATTCTGAAAATTGTTACACTGTTCTAAAACCACATGCAGCATCGATACTGCTTTTCATATACATCACAATGAGATAATTAATACTTTTTGTCGAATCAATTTGCATGCAAAATAAGAGTTCATTTAAACGTGGCATGTCAATCATAAATAAATATTTCTCGTTCTCAGAGGACCAGTACAATTAGTGGACCAAAATTATATAAAGTTTTGTGGGCAGGAATTTCCCACGTACTGTCCATTAATTCGTCTCATCACAGTTTATCACAATGTACACGTAAAAACAAAAAGGCAAGTTAACAATGCTTTGTTATGTGAATACTCAGTTGTTGTTTCGTAATCGTAATTGTTTTAACTAGTTATTAAGTAATCAGTTCATACATCGTTTTTCAAATACATATTTTAGCATTTACAGTGTGTTTGCAATCGTATCTGCTTTAAGTAGTTATTAACCACTCAGTTCATCAAGCATCGTTAGTTACACACGATTACATTGGTTATGAGTTCAAAATTAACTTTAAAATAAAGTCATCGGTTAGTATTTAGCGATAGCTATTATATAAGGCTTTTTGTACTGTTATATATAATTACTTGGGCACTATGTTAAGGACTTTTTCCCATTTCTCACTACCCTATTACAACCAGTCAAAACAGTCTGGTAAAGTTGTACATTACCTGGAAAGGTGTTTGTTACCTCCCCCATTTGGGGTTAAAAGCAGTGGGGAAAGAAAACGAGAACGACATAAAAATAGCCTGGAGTCTTCAGATTGTACCCATCTGAGCATTTACGCAATAATTAGCAATTTAGCTACCAACTAGACTCTTAACGTTATAATCGATGGTTTTTTTCTTTGAATTCAATCTATGAAGATTTTAAAATATCAGTACGTATACACGTTGTTAAAGGAAGTCGTTGCAACAATTTTCATTATATTGCTCTTTGGGTCTCAAGACTGCAAATGTGAGCAACAGTCTTTGAGAAAGTAATGGGTAAACTGTTCACGTGTAACAAAATATGTTGGAGAATTGGTTTTCTTTAATTTTGCAGCGATCTACATAAAGGGTTTCTTCTTCGTGTATCAGCGTCGGCAATGTTGACGCAAGTTACAGGAAAAGACGCTCGTAGATGTACGTGGGTTGGCCAGTGAGCTGCGATGAAGCGGCTACAGGGCCACGCCCCATCCGTGTTCAGCTGTTGCAACACCACCGGGTCCGTCAGCTGTTTATGCGGCGTGAACGCGTGAAAGTGAAATGTTACCAACACAGCATTAACACACTTAGAAGCATTGTAGATTTAGCTGAAAAGAGTGATGATTGGTTTCCACTCATCCCGCAGTTATTCCTGCGCGTGTGTATAATGTTTTTGTGTGTATTGTGAAGCAGTACACACAAATCTAGTATATTTCTGGGTTGTAGTCATTAACTGTTCTGATCGACCTGCAGTGAGCATTACTTTCTAGTCTGTCAAGCACTTCAAGAACCTGCACTGTCTGTAGGCACTATGGTAAGCGTTTATTACAGTCGTAACAAGTTTATCGTGCTTTCCGAATTCGCAAGTGGCATACCTGTCGTCGCGACGTTCAGAAGCCACAATATGAACTGCAACTGGTCGCTTGGCGAGTGAACACAGTCTGTTTTAACTCGTATAGCATAGTCCCAGTATTCATTTACACAGTTTATATCTATAGACATTGGATGGGACGTTAAAACTAAGTAAACTGTACATCTACATTTATACTTGGCAAACGGTGTGAGGCGGAGGGCACTTTACGTGCCACTGTCATTACCTCCCTTTCCTGTTCCAGTCGCGTATGGTTTGCGGGTAGAACGACTGCCGGAAAGCCTCCGTGTCCGCTCGAGTCTCTCTAATTTTTCATTCGTGATCTCCTCTGGAGGTATAAGTAGGGGGAAGCAATATATTCAATACCTCATCCAGAAACGCACCCTCTCGAAACCTGGACAGCAAGCTACACCGCGATGCAGAGCGTCTCTCTTGCAGAGTCTGCCACTTGAGTTTGCTAAACGTCTCCGTAACGCTATCACTCTTACCAAATAAGTTCGTGAATCACAATATGGATATCGCTGATTAATGCATCAGTCACACATTTACTGTGATTACGCAATTTATGTTCCTTAGCGCCACTCACAGATCAATCACTCGCACCGAGCGTTCTTGTAGTTTTATCACATGTTTTATTTTTTCATACTTAGAATGTCCTCGTCCATCGTACATGATGAAAAGAAACACTATTAAGTATTTTCTTCTCTAAGTATGATTTACACACACAGAACGTAACTTACATCTGAGTGTCACCTTTTCTTTCATTGACAAATTGCTGTTTATTGTTACTTTTGACCACTTCAGAAAATAACTAAGCATCTCTCCTTGTTCCAAAGCCACAGATTATCGTGCAGTATCGATACTATCAGGTCAATCGTAAATAAAATTTCTCGTTCCCAGATGACCAGCACAGAGGATATGGGAGTAACATTGAAAAAAATGAAACAAATGTCAAGAACGCAGTAGATTTAAATCAGGGGATGATGAGGTTTTGCTATTTGGACAGTAAGCTATCTATAGCTAACGATAACCACAGTAAAGAACATATAACATATGTACTGGCAATGACAAGAAAACCGTTCTGAAGAAGGGAAATTTGCTAATATCGAATATAGATTTAATTGTTAGGAAGCCCATTCTGAAGGTATTTGTTTTGGGCGTAGCATTGTGTTAAACTGAAATGCAGACGATAAAGAGTTCAGACTAAAAGAGAAGCTTTTGAAATATGGTGCTACAGTAGAATCCTGAAGATTAGATGGTTAGATCATATAACTAATGAGGAGGTACTGAATGCAACTGGGGAGAAAAGAAATTTGTGACAAAACTTGACTAAAAGAAGCGATCAGTTGGTAGAACACATTCTGAGAAATGTAGAAGAAGATCAAAAGATGAATACAGCAATCCGGCTGGTGTGGGCTGCGGTACTTATACGAAGGTGAAAAGGCTTGCTCAAGATAGAGAAACATGGATAGTTGTGTAAAATCAGCCTTTGGACTGAAGACCACAACGGCCACAACCTCTGTGCTCTAAAATATTTGTGGGCCTATGCAGTGTATCAGTAGTCTACGGGTGGTCTGAATATCTTCAGTGATCTGCACTACTGGAACTGTTACGGGTTAGTATTGCACATGCGGTTCTGTATCAATGGAACAGTAGAAGATCCTTTAACTGTCGGATCTACAGTTACGTTTAGCAATGTTGAGAAATTGTAGTTTTCGACTGTCTCAGAAATTGATTCAGAGTTTCCCCACTCTCCTTTGTTGGTCTTGAGCGTAAATCTTCTACAGTGGTGTTTATTTCGTTTACACACATCCTGATGGTGCTAAATACTTTGAAATGAATGGTTATAGTGATTTAGCTTAATTTATTCCTGTATGAAAATGCCTACTGATTTTAGGAAAGTAGTTTGTGGTCTGTTGAGGTATGACGTGTTGTTCGGCATTGGGCTATTGATACCTGAAGTGTCTCGTTCTACTGGTATTGACTGCCTGTTGCTTGTGTTTCGTTCTAAGGCCCTGCGGAATTATTACGCTGTTCTTTATGTGTGTTTGTGGGAGACTCCGAGTTTCTTGGAGACTTGTCTTAGTTCATACCTGATTCTTACGCACGCTGCTGGTTCTTGAGAAACAATATCCGATACATCTGCTTTATGATTTTGCCTTCGTGGTCCTATACAGAGATTTTGGTGGTAGAGAGGAAGGTGACTGAGTTTTCGTTGTTTGTATTTAGTGTTCTTTGTATGCCTGGTGTGATTGTTAAGGAAATAAATTGTGTTAATGAAAGTGGAGACACCGGTGATTCCAAAGTGGTGATATTAATCCACCAGCAGCTGTGAAGTTTTTTTAAGATAGTCTGTAGCTCCTACTACCTGCAACATTCAAGTTGGACACCAGAATGTTATTTCAGCTCCGGAAACCATTCTTGATCGTAAGAAATGTGGTATTGGTATCTATAGAAGAGAAGATTCAAACTAGTATAAAAGCACAAACTGAGAAGTTAGATGTTAGTCATGAAGAACAGGAAGCTCGTACAGAGGAATTCAGAGAACAATTAAGGTTTGTTAATGATGCGCTATAAGAGCGATTAGGAAATGTGAATAATAAGTACAATAAGACACAGAAGGGAAATATATGTTGTACAAGGGAATTAAAGAAACAAATTCAAAATTTTGCAAAGTAAATTTGAATCTTCATTACTTAAGACAGGAATTCTACCACAGTAGAAGTTATTGACCATTCAGATTTGACACAAATTGCAACTATGGAAACGTCTTGATCGCATCTTACTCATTTCGAAAACTCGTCGTTAGACATAATCTGTGGGGTAATGTACAAATTAAGAAAAATAAGTAACACATACCAGTCGAATGCATAATCATGATAAATGCTGTATGCACAAGTATTTAAGTACTTACATGCATATGTAGTTTTTGGCTCAAGAAACTGAGTACTTTGGCTATGTACGGGCATAACAGATATAAGAGTAGGTATTTCTACTGGTGACTGAGGACAGTGTACTGAACAACGTGACATCAGTATTTACATCGTTAATAGACTAATAACTGTAGTGACTAGGACTAGCAAAAAGGGCTTTCCTGGCCAAGAGAAGTCTACTAGTATCAAACATAGTTCTTAATTTAAGGAATAAATTTATGAGAATTTACGTTAGAGGAGAGCACTGTATGGTAGTGAAACGTGGACTATAGGAAAACCGGAACAGAAGAGAATGGAAGCATTTGAAGTGTGGTGCTACAGACGAATTTTGAAAATTAGGTGGACTGATAAGGTAAGGAATGAGGAGGTTGTGTGCAGAATCGGACAGGAAAGGAATATGTGGAAACACGGACAGGGTGAAGGGACAGGATAATAGGACATCTGTTAAGACATGAGGGAATGACTTCCATGGTACTAGAGGGAGCTGTAGAGGTCAAAAACTGCAGAGGAAGGCAGAGACTGGATACATCCAGCAAATAATTGAGGACGTAGGTTGCAAGTGCTACTCGGAGATGAAGAGGTTGCCACAGGAGAGGAATTCGTGGCGGGCCGCATCAAACCAATCAGAAGACTGACGACCCTAAAAAAATTATAGCTATGACAAGTTGAATGTTTTCAGGTTGGTTAGTACCTCCGACTATGTTTGTTTTCCTCTAGACAGCAGGTCAGATATTGAAGTGTTACACCCGGTACCTGTAAAACAGTTCTCATTTCACAAATACTGCATATGGCAGTACAGTTTCCGTTCAATAAAAGCAAGCGTAAGACTGGCTGTAGCTTATTAAAATGTCAAAGAAGTAATTACACCGGCGGATGGCGTGATCATTAACCAAAGGCAATTCGCAGCGCCGAGAAAATATACTAAGTTAATATCCTCTCTACAACGACGTGGGAGCTTCTATGAACGAAGATATTTTAAATGCCATCGCTGGATAAAAGTTAAATAACAATAAAATGTACATCGAAATATAACAATCATCTGTCATTATATGACAATAAAATTTACATAGATATTTAACAATAACGTTTCATTAGTGCAGCAAAATGTGCGTGGAAATATAGCAATGACTTGATACCTTTGTGTTGCGGCGTACAAGCTAGTTACGCCACACTGTGAAGGGAGCCGAAAGGCACGCGTACACACACGCCGACTGGCGTCAATTCTGGAACAGGATACGTTATGACTGCTATAAAGAAAATACGTAGCTTTGGAATATACTTAACTTTTAATCACTCCTTGTGATACATCTCTCTTGACTATACAAATGAGACTCGTAAGATACATGCACTGTTACAATTGGCGGCTTGCTAGGTCGTAGCCATGGATTTAGCAGAAGGCTATTCTAACTGTCTCTCGGCAAATGAGAGCAAAGGCTTGGTCCGTATAGTCGCTAGCAATGTCGTCGTACAACTGGGGCGAGTCCTCTTCCGTATCTCGAGACCTGCCTTGTGGTGGCGCTCGGTCTGCGATCACACAGTGGCGACACGCGGGTCCGACTTGTACTAAATGGACGGCGGCCGATTTAAGCTACCACCTAGCAAGTGTGGTGTCTGGCGGTGACACCACACTTTGGATGCACGTTTTATTGTCATTCAACTTTTATCCAACGACTGCATTTAAAATATCTTCTTACACAAAATTTCTTACATCGTTTCCAGAGAAAATAATCTTAGTAAATTTACTTGTCCCTGAGAATTGTCTTTTATTAACGATTACGCTATCTGTCGGTGTAGTTTACTTCTTTGTCTGTTTAATACCTTACAGACAGCTTTACAATTGCTGTCATTGAACTGACGACTATACTACCATATGCGGTCTTGATGAAATGACAACTGTATTACTACATACAGTACATGTTCTCCGTTTGTTGAGCCTAAAAGTAGATCTACATGTACGTTCTGAAATAGTGTTTACCACGGTCGTGCGTTATACAGTTATGTTTTACTTATTTTTCAAAGTCTCTGTGCATTGGCCCACAGCTTATAACAGACGATGATTTTTCGAAACGTGTAAAATTTGATAAAAAATTATGCGATCAAGACTTTTCGCAATTACAATTTGTGTCAAATTTAAATCTGTTGGGGAGGTTATTCAAGCAGATTTAATGAACTCACGAATCAGAGCTCACATATCAAAAGACGTTATAGCTACAATCTTAATACGTTGCGTGAATTTATACTGTGGAGAACAGCCTTTTTGCACTCAGGTTAAATTAAGGAAATAGTGGATAATCAGAATAAAACACTGGGAGGCGATTAAAGTGCCTTGATAAAGAAATATAGAAAGAAGACAGAATTTTTAGATAGATTCGATGCTGTTCGAAGTCAGATTAAAGGGCAAGTGTCTGGTCAGGGCAGCAAAACCTTTGGGAAAAAATAAACATACTCAAGGTAACTACAGAAAAGTAAGTTCCAGAAACGAAAGGGTACCACAAGTGTTGACGAAGTGGCAAGTGCAGTATCTCAGCTGACTGTTAACATAAAGTGAAGTTCAGATGGAAAAATGCCAATAGTGTAGATGATTCAGAGGAAGTTAGATCGCTTTTAAGATTTAAAAAGTGTCATATGGAAATCAATAGGAGATGAGAGCTAGTTCAAGAGTTGCAAGAAAGGATTTCTAAGACTGAGCATAAAAATAGGTTAATTTGTCTCCAGTTATCATTTTTATGTTAGAAGTCAGGTGGCTAATGAAGAGTCTGATTCAGGTTGCGGCGCTCCTTTCACTAATTTTAGCCAGTTTCGTATTTTAAGCCGATGTTTGCGATTAAGTATGTTAAACAAAAGGTGTAAAGTGTTTGAACTATATGGAAAAAAGCATAAGATATTTATTTATTTGGGTTCCAGTAGCTAACAGCCGTTTAGTCTGCTTTTAGGCTAAGTTCAGTGTCCAATCATCCGACATTGATTGAAATAAAGCTTAACGAGAAGTTCAGACAGGCGGGTACTAGAGATGTTAAAATATCACAAGATTCTCATAACAGTACAGTGAAAAATAACGTTAATTCAAAAATAATCATCCACTGCAGGCGCAGGTGACAAAGAGACTAATATTATTCATCTTACGTTTATTTATACTGTTAGTATCAACGGAGATTGATAGACCCCTTATTCGGTGGCAATAGTCACATAATAAGCTCACAATTGTATAGTACAACAGAACTTTTGTCAAACCAAGTGTCTGGATATTAACTGAATTCAGGAAGTAATTGTAATTATAAGGAAACACTTTCTTGTTGTTACACAAAAATATAATTTAATTTGTTTCATTTCTTTGACTATCAACAGACGATAATTAACTGCTGAAACTGCAGAAAAATAAAATGATGCAGACGGAATAATTATATAATATAAATATAATCACATTTAAAATTGTGAAGGTTACCTTTCACATTTTAGAAATAGATTTTACTATTATAATTACGTGGTTCTTCCATATGCACATAAATGAAAATTGGTTTAACTTGCAGGAAAACTGGTAGTATTTTTCTTCATTTAACCAAGCTAAAATTTTATGTGATTAACAATTAAATAAAGAAAATCAGCAGACGACAATCAATGAATCGGAAGTCTGGAAGAAGCATAAAAAAGTTATGAGTGAATGAAAGGAGTCTTATAGAGGGATGAATAAGACAGGCATTGGAATTCAAGACACGTCACAGTAATATTTACAAAACTCAGCAAAAGATCGCCTTCTTTGATTTCAGTTTCCATATTCCCACAGCTTTCATACCTGATACCAGGGCTGCTTAGTAGTAAAAGCGTAGACGTTTTTGCTGTGAACGACAGCAGCTTATGAAACGTATAGTCTAATAACTAATATTGTGCAGGAAATAAACTGAGGTGTCAGAAACTTATACTTAAATCTCTAATTGCAAGAAAGGAAAAATATGAGTGAGTGATAGAAGAAACGAAAAATGTCAGAAAGCGGGTAAATTTCGCTACAGGAAACTCAGAGGTCATGCCACACATGAAAGAATTCAAATACTAGGCTACATAGAAACAGTCACTGCCACATAGCACGTATAAACCACGAAAACAATAATTTAATTGAAATGAATGTTAAACAATCAATATGAGAAAACCCTGTCAACGTGTATGGTCAGTAAGCAATTAGTCTTGGAGTGCGAGTTAATCAGTTGTAAAGTACAAGTACCATTTCATAAAACATACACATACATAGAAAAATATGAATTGTACAACCACATGGAAATCCAGCGGTTTGAAGAAGCTCGTATTCTTTTGCATGGTTACCAACTTGATGTTGAAGAATTACTAAAGTTCTTAATTTTTTGGATGACAGCTCATTAATATTTAGGCAGTTCATGAGCTGATAAATCATTTCTGAAGAAAAACACTGATGTGCTTGCTGCACGATGGCAGAAACGTGATTTCTATCATTACAGGCAACATGCTTTCTGCACCGCTGGATTCTAGCTTATGTTTTCTCAATATATGTCAGTTATTGAAGAATGAATGTTAGCTGATTAGACGTAAGTCAGAACAATTTCTTCTCTTCAACACTATTACTTCGTTCTTTGCATAACAATTTCATGTTGTATCTTTTGGCACCTTAGGGCATAGTTAAAAACAAGGGTTCCACAAGACTCTTCCAGAGACTGAAACAGTAGCATAGACCACTATACCAGCCAAAAGATGCACTATTTATAATTTGATTGTTCTTCTGATTATTATAACACTCTCTTGCACCAAATTGCTTAAGGAAGGCGTAGCACCTTACACTGACTGAATGTTCCCGACACTAACAGCTACGCCCAGGATAACGGGTGCCGAGAATAAACTTCGACTTAGTTGACACCTTCCCCTTTCCTCCTGGAAGGAAAAATTCTCATCACTGCTTACGCTATATGTTTGTTTATTGAGATAATTCGATTTTACTATGGAATAAAAGGTACACATTTCAGTATTTCATTTTTATCAAAGAAATAAAAACATGAAAAACATATTGTCCAAACAGGTATTGCTTACAAAAGTGCCGTATTCTCTTTTTCATTGTGTGATAAGCTATCTAAACAAAATCGTAACAAACGAACACAAAGCACATTGCAAATGTATTTACGGGATTTGCTCAGTGATATTGTGAAAAGTCCCACAACATTATATCGGAGCAACTGTTAAACATCTGAAGATGTTTACGTAAGTTACTGGCGCAAAACGCATCTAATATTGGCATAGCGACGTCGGAATTTACCGGTACCACGAGCAGGATACCTCTTACAGTTGGACGAATGTAACAGCCATTGCAGCTAAAGTGCGCTCTGGTGCGTAACTGTGAACCTTGAGTAACACACGAAATACTTGAACTGATTGACGAAGTAAGGATGTACAAAGATGTTCATGGAGAAACCGAAATACAGCAACATAAGTCACTTAGGAATGAAATAAACAGGACGTGCAGGGAAACCAAGGCGCAAATGGCTGCAGGAAAAATACGAAGAAATCGGAAAATGTGACTCAGCGTATGGAAAAATCAAAACAATCATTGGTGAAGTTAAAAGAAAAGTCGTCAACATTAAGAGTGCAATGGAAATTTCACTGTTAAACGTAGAGCAGAGAGTATATTGAAGGCCTCCGCGAGAGGGAGGACACACGATGACGTGATAGGAGCAAAATGCGAGTCAAGAGGGAAGAGATGGTGGATTCAGTACTAAAGTAAAAATTTGAAATATCTTTCGACGATCAGCGATCAAATAAGGTAGAAGGGATAGATAATATTCCTTACTAAAAGAACTGGGAAGAAAACCGTCCACACAATTCTAAAGATAGAAATGGCAGATATGTGAGAGAACTACTGCAGAAATGTAAATGTCGTGTGACTCGGGTCTCCCGTCGGGTACGCCTCAGCGTAACGTCTCAGGCATCCAATCTGATGACAAGAAAGGAAAATAAAATAGATTAGCTGCCAGATACGGTTAGTTTAGCTTTCGGGAAGGTAAAGGCACCAGAAAGACAGTTCTGACATTGAGATTGCTAATGGAAACAAGAAATAAGAAAACTCAAGATACGTTCATTGGATCTGTAGTCCCAGAAGAACCGTTTTACAATGCAAAATGGCGCAATTCTGAGACGAATAGGAATTATCCACAGAGAAAAGCATGTAATGGTTAATTTATACAAGAACCAAGAGGGAACAATAAGAGCGGAAGACAAAGAAAAAATTGCTCGGATTAACAAGGTTGTAAGACAGGGATGTAGTCTTTCACACCTACTTTTCAGTCTATACATCGAAGAAACAATGACGGAAACATATTAAGAAAGGTTCAAGAATAGGATTAAAATTCAGGTGAAAAGATCTCAAAAGACTCGTTGATGATATTTTTATGTTCCGTGGAAGAAGAATTACAAGACCTGTTGAATTGAATGAACAGTCTGATGAGTACAAAATATGGATTGAGAGTAAACCGAAGAAGAAAGTAACGAATAGTAGCAGAAATAAGATTAGCGATAAACTTAACATCAAAACTGGCGATCAAGTAAAGGAATTCGGGTATATTGGAAGCAAAATAACACATGACGAACGAAGCAAGGAGAACAGAAAGAGACTAGCGCAGATAAAGAAACGTTGCCTGGTAAAGAAATGACTGATAGTGTGATACAATGGCGTTAGTCTGAGGAAGAATTTTAGAGAATCTACATTCGGAACTCAGAATTATATGACAGTGAAACGTGGTCTGTTGGAAAATCGGAAAAGAAGACAATAGAAGCATTAGGAATATGGTGATACAGAAGAACGGTGAGTAAGCGTATTGATAGGGTAGGAAATGAGGAGGATCGCATCATAATCAGTGAAGAAAGGAACACATGGACAACACTGATCAGAAACCGGGCAGGATGGTAAGACGTGCGTTAAGACATCAGGGAATAACTCCTATGGTACCAGAGGCAGCTGTAGAGGGTGAAAACTATGGGGCACGACGGAAATTGGAGTACATCCGTTAAATAATTGAGGATTTTAGGATTTAGATGGTGCTCTCATATGAAGAGGTTGGCAGAAGAGAGAAATTCGTGGTGGGCCGCATCAAAGCAGCCACAAGAATGAGGGGAAAAAACGAAAAAACAGTGGCCGCTGGAGTGAGACGTGATGGGACCTTCTGCACGTTCACCGTGAGCTAAGGATGTCGAACAGTTGCTTAGCTGAAATATTACGCGAATTACACAGTATTATCCATCGGCCAATGCGAAATGTACATGTTTGTACTTGTTGAATTATTAGACTAAGTTTACTTGCAGTAAAAATCGATGGAAATCTCGGGGGGATATATTATACAGAATTTGTGAGTAGCTAACAGTTGATCATTACTGAACTATGTGAGTATATCAATGTCTTCCATCATCAGACATCCCAACTGTTTCTAGTTATGAATCGTTCCTCTACAATAAGTTCAATGGCCGTATCGGTTGCTGTCCACAGAAAAATGAACGATTTAAGCCCTGAATTAAAGAGAGAGATCTTAATCTAAAACTGCACAAAGTAACGCTAACTCGGTACAGAACACGACTACAAGATCTTTGATGTCACTAGTACCTTTCTCAATTGTACTACCGACTACAGATAGATGGGATGGCGAACTGGTAAGCTACAAGAAGCATTCCTAACTACAACATTTGTGACATTATCTTGACCAACTGCCATGGAATTTGACGATAAAAGAAAGGAGATTTACTTTATCTAATTGTCCCGTACGCATTCGCAACTGAGTGGAATCTAAGTGAAAGAAAGGTCAGCATGCTGCCCACTCTGTACACTAAGGAAGAGGGTTATTTAACAGGAAGAAACAAAGAAATTTTGATTGCTGGTGATTTTAATACAGATTTTCTAATGCAGTCTTCTAGTAAACATTTACTGCAGTTAGTAATGTTGTCTTTCAATCTAACTCACACTGTAAACTTTCCAACTAGGATCACTAAATCCTCAAGGACAGCCATTTATAACATTTTTATAGACAAATCAAAGGAACAAAATCATATCATGAAACCTGTAATAAATGGACTATCAGATCATGACATGCTGCTTCTTGTTTTAGATGTAAATTCTAAGCAGATTATCAAGACTGCTAAATCTGAGTACAGGTAGTAGTCAATCAACCAAAAATTGAGTGTTTGAGAAAACTGCTCAAAGATATGAACTGGAAAGATGTTTATAGTGGTCATGACATGAATGAAAAATATAACACATTCATGAACAATGTCAGTACCATGTTTGGAAACTGTTTTCCTCTAAAAGTTACTCAAATTAAACAGAAGTCTATAATAAAACCATGGATTACACAAGGAATAAAGATTTCCTGTAAGACAAAAAGGAAAATGTATCTGTGGACCAAGAATAGCTCCAATGCTGATGATTTAGCTAAATTCAAGGAATACTGTGAAATATTAAAAAAAGTAATTCAGACATCTAAACAAATGCACTAAGAGAAGAAGATAGCAATGTCAGGGAAGAAAATAAAAACAATATGGGATATAGTGAAAGAGGAGACTGGTAGAACCAGAAAGGAACAGGAGCAAATAGCACTAAGGGTAGGTGACACTTTAGTAACCGATGGGCATAGTGTGGCAAATCTATTTAACAAGTACTTTATATCCGTTACTGATAGAATGGGACTGTCAGGATCAGTAAATAATTCCCTTGAATATCTGAAACTAGCCTTTACAAATAGCTTCAGGTACATGAATATGTCACCCACATCACCAAAAGAAATAACTTCCATAATAAAATCTTTAAAAACAAAGCATTCTAGTGGTTATGATGAAATATCAACAAAGTTAATTAAGGCATTTTCTTGTGAGTTTAGTACAATTCTAAGTTACTTGTGTAACCAGTCAATTATAACTGGGACATTTCCTGACTGGCTAAAATATGTAGATGTTAAGCCTCTATTCAAGAAAGGGGATAAAGAGATACCATCAAACTACAGACCGATTTCACTTTTGCCAGCATTCTCAAAAAGTTTAGAAAAAGTAATGTACAGGCAGCTTCTCAACCATCTGACCACAAATAACATGTTATCAAGAACACAGTTTGGATTTCTGAAGGGTTCTGATATCGAGAAGGCTATTTACACCTACAGTGAAAATGTATTTAATTCATTAAATAACAAGTTACAAGCAGCAGGTATTTTCTGCGATTTGCCAAAGGCATTCGATTGTGTGAACCACAACATCCTTTTAAATAAATTAGAATTCTATGGTGTCACAGGCAGTGCTGCAAAATGGTTCAAGTCATACCTCACTAACGGGAAACAAAGGGTGTTAGTGCAAGGGACTAGTGAATTAAATCATCAGCCATCATCAGAATGGGAAGAAATTACATGTGGTGTCCCACAAGGATCCATCTTAGGGTCATTGCTTTTTCTTATGTGCATTAATGATCTCTCATCAGTTACACTGCCAGAAGCAGAGTTCGTTTTGTTTGCAGATGACACAAGTATTGCAATAAATAGTATGTCAAATGTAGTTCTAAAAGATCTGCGTACGATATTTTCATGGATATTAATAAATGGTTTAAAACCAACTCACTGACAATGGATTTCGAAAAGACTCACATATGCAATTCAGAACCTGTAAGAGGTTTCCACCCAGCATATGCATAAAGTATGAAGAAGAGCAGATAGAAGAGGTTGACAGTCTTAATTTCCTGGGATTACAACTTGATAATAAATTCAGTTGGGAGGAGCACACCACAGAACTGCAGAAACGCCTTAACAAATCTGTATTTGCAATTTGAGTGTTAGCAGACATAGGCGGCATAGAAATGAAAAAGCTTGGATACTTTGCCTACTTTCATTATATAATGTCATGTGGTATAATAATTTGGGGTAACTTTTCAAGTCAAACAAAAGTTTTCAGAGTCCAAAAGCGGGTAATACGTATTGTTTGTGGAGTAAATTCACGGACGTCCTGTAGAAACCTCTTCAAAGAACTGGGTATACTAACTACTGCCTCTCAGTATATTTACTCCTTAATGAAATTTGTCCTAAATAATATATCTCTTTTTCCAACAAACAGCTCAGTTCATATATACAAAACCAGGAACAAAATTGATCTGCACAAGGACTTAAAAGCACTTACTTTAGTTCAAAAACGGGTCCACTACTCAGGAACGCTCATCTTCAATAATTTGCCAGCAAACATAAAAAATTTAGTTACAAATAAAGATCAGTTTAAAAGGAGCCTGATAGACTTACTAGTGGCCAACTCCTTCTACTCCATTGACGAATTTTTTAATAGAAACAAATGATGTATTGTATGTATTCATACTATTAGTATTGTTATTTCAGCTTAAAAAATTTGACATGTTCCACATCCCCAAGGATCTTCTCAGCACGGATCTATGGAACGAAAAACTAATCTAATCTAATCTAATCACTACATTGGATAGGATATTAATCATGCAAGCACGAGACATGCTTCGTTAAAGGAACCTATGGAAACCGAAAACGAACACTAAAACTTCAATAATGAGAACTATAGAACAAGTACGAGACAAACGGAGGGAGGCTAGAGCTCCGCTAATTAACACTTCGGTTGTTAATAACAGTATGAACCATTTTGGAATCAAGTCCGTCTGAAAGAACAAGCTGGACACTCAACCGAACTGAAAGAACGATTTTAAATCACCTCATCGTTTAACAGGAAAGACGAAATACTGACGAAGCTGTCAGTTACTCTGTAGACTACTACTAATCGCTAACCACGCTTATAATTACGTGTTTTTCACACTTTCAGCGTACAGGGTGGACCAGCTCCGTATGGCAGCAACCTCTGCTGCCTTCCATCACTCATCTACTGCATCCGACAAGGGTACGATTTGTGCTGCGTCCAAAGCTTATCTGACAATCTCAGCATTGAATTTACTACCAGTTATCCCCCCCCCCCCTCCTTTTGACCGAACTTCATACAATTACACAATTATTTTACTTCACTTGCACCAACCCCAAAGCTATCTTGACTGTACTTCTTCAATCCCGAGAGTGATCTTGTCTGTACTCCTCGTGTCCCCAAAGCTATCTCAACTGTACTCCTCGCACCCCCCGAAAGCTATCTGCCTACACTCCAGCGTCAAAGATGACAAGCTGCCCAACTTTTTTCACAGTCATCAGCGACCAACTCCCTGTCATGCTTTTCTGCGCGAAGGTACACACCAATCAGACCCCGAGAAACGTGAGTAGGAATACAAATTATTTGGCGCCGTTCTGCCAAGAGAAGGCTACCAGAAGCTTTTATAAGCCTCTCGTGAGAAATCTGACGAGATAATGAAACGCCTCTCCTGAAAAGTCCGTTTCTCCAACGGCACATGGCCTACGAGTCACGTAGAGCGCTCCTCCACAATTTTTAACGTGTCCATCGCGCAATAGCTCCACGAAAGTTAACGGACACTCTCAGTCCTGCTTCACCAAGGCAGGGCAGAAATCTGTCCTACCACTGAGTTAAAGTTACCGTGTCATGCGCTACTGTCAGACGGAACACAGCTGGAATTTGCTGATCAGCAAGGGCACTTAATTAAAATAAAATGCATGTTACATGGGCTTCAGTATTGCCCAATAAGGCAAAAACGTAACATGGTATCAGGTTAAATTAATCCATCGTAGCACCAGTAAAAGAGGTACGAAGGTGACTTACGTCTTACACAACATATCCACCGAAAAAGCATGAAAAGTCACACAAAATATGCTCTTTAAATTTTAGTTGTAGTGGCTTACTTGCCATAACGAGAGTTTCTCTATCTAGTAGACGAAAGCAAGTCATTAGCGTTGCGGTGCCAGGAAGATGGTGACGATGTAGTATTGTTCCTCAGTACAGTACACTTCAAATTCCTTCTGATTTCTTTTCATGCATATCTGCCCCCTTCCAACTTGCCCTCCAGTGCTTGACTTACTCCTCTTCTTATTCTTCCTCTTCTTCTGCCCTCTCATATTTCTCACGCCTTCTACAAGTTCTCTTTTGTCTTTCCTCATCATTTCTTTTTCACGTTGTAAGACGTGCATATTTCTATTGTCTATTGTCAAACCACAATTTATGAAAGATGTTTATATTTTATTAATAGGATTAAGTAGGAATAATTAATATTTGTCATGTTGGAAACAACAGTGGTAGCAGGGAATGTCTCCACCAAAGTATTGTTGACAAGAGAGACCGCAAATTGATATAATTTTAAAAAGGGCGGGAGAGACCGCGTATGGATACATTTTAAGAAAAGAGCGGGAAAAGACCGCGCATTGATACATTTTGCAATGGTAGCAGGGATTGCCTGCACCAGAAAGCATTGTTGGCAGGAGAGACCGCACTTTCGAGTTCGTAGGAAGTCAGTAATAAGCAAGATGTGAAGCGAGTCGGTAGCAGGTCTGAAGCGATAGGTTGAGAGGAGCGGTGTGCCTGCCAGCCACTAGCTATGATTTACAAGAGATTATAAACGGATGTACAGAGACATCAGCTAACTATTATCATAAGAAGAACTAATATTGTTGAATTAATTTTTTTTAGAAACTTAAGAATACTGAAGGTATGTTTGCGCATTGCTACTTGTAGGATTACTGTAAAAAGTAACTCCCATTTGAACGTTTGTAAAATCATTTCATTCAAAATGTAATTAATTTTAGCCATCAATATTGCATTTCTAATTATAATCCATCCCAAAAACCATCAACGTAAAATTTTGCAAAATTTCATTGTTGTCAAGAAAAAGTTTAACTATGAATTACGTAACTTCAGTCAAATTAATTAAAGAATAACTTCAGCTTTGCTGTTAAAGAATAACGTCGGCTTTGGTAATAAATACAGCCACTTACTACGAAAGCCCACCACCAGCTAATAGAGTATAGTAAAACAGAGTAAGTATATTCATGTCGCAGTTCGATGTAGCAGTCAGATGGCGATCCAGTAACAGTAGAAAAGGTAAGGAACAGTTTTGGGTTATTGCAGATAACGACTGAGGGCCACACGACGACGACACATTCTATGTTTCGTCGAAATAATCGGAAAATCACTTTTAAAAAGCAGCAATTAAATTTGTATGCGAAGATTGAGAAAGAGAATTAATTTCAAAGGGAAGATTTCATTTGTTATTATTAAGCAAGAGATATAAATCCTAAGGGAAGGTTACATAGGTTATTGTAAAAGGGAAGCTTATCATTAACAAAAGAGGTATAGAGGAGCCGGGAAGGTTTCAACGTTTCACAGTGCATGTCCATGGAAACAGCGCCCTTGGCACTCACACGGCTGTCATATCCTAGTTACCGTACTAGCTACGTCGTCACTATAGTTCTCGGTTATTTACCGTCAAGATGAAGCTGGATGGTGTTAGATATGGAATAACTTAAGTGAGGTGTGCAGTGTCGTGCTATTTATTTTGGCACTTGCCAGTTAATCAAGAGAGATCTGACCCAGTATTACCAATTACGTAATGGTAGCGCAGAGACTGGACATCAGCAGTCTGCGGTCGATCGTCAAGAAGCCGGCAGCCTTGAAATTTAGAGGCTGAGTAGCCATCACTTGCCGCAGCAGAGCCCCCATAATCGTTCAGACGGCCTGGCGTTGTCTCAGCGTGTCAGCCCTAACCACCAGAACTCGAGTGCGCTCCGCTTCATCTGCTGTCGCCGAACAGGAGAGCACCACAGCGACGGCGCCTAGCAGGTGCGAAGCCACCCACACCACGGAGTACAGGATGGAGCTGCTGAGCACGATGCCGTGGCTCTTGTCTGAACCAACCCAAAGCATCAGGATCTCGTAGGAGCCGTACAGGAGACTAGAGTAAGCTGTTATTATTTGCAGAGCCACAGTGAAGCCGAAGTGCCGCTGTAGGAGCTCTGCTGCGCGATGGAGAACGGCGTGTGCGTGGTGCAGCTGGTTCACTGCTGGTTGGAAGAACTCCTCTGATGGTCAGCTGTGGTCCGACAGGATGTGCGACAAGCGCTTGTCGCTGTGAAGAGCAGTTGCTGTGAGGATAAAATCGTTGATGGCTTGGAACCTCACACGCAGTTCGAGAACGAGCAGGGTGAACTGCAACACTAAAAGAATGTCCACAGTTCTGTACACCATGGACAGTGTCAACGACTACCGTCAACTTCACACCTATCGTAAGGAAGAGACAAAGCACTTTCTGCTACTACCACAAATACAGAAACGCAAGTTAACAGTATTCCTGGCATTTTGTCTCTCCGCCGCTGTTCGTGAAGCACACATTCGTCAAAGTATTCAAGTGCTTCAAAATACGTCCTCAAGTCTGTCAACATGCACACAGTATTACGTGCAAGGGCCCATAATACTTTAGAATAGACGAGCAGTCTCACTGGAACATCAACAAAAATAGTAACTGTCGATAATTTCTGATAAAGAGCGAGTGTTGTATGGATGTCCACCATTAGAGTGGTGAATGCCAAAAGCAACCAGACAGTGGAATTCGCTTTTATCACTTTACATACTACTGCAGATTCTTCTTGACATTGAAGCAGTCGTTTGGATGGCATTAAACCCACTATTTTCCACAGAGCGTGTAGATGTTCACTGGCAGCATAAAAAGTATTTCTTGGCATTTTATTAGTCACTTGGTTGCATTTTAAATTCCTCTTGTAGACATATTAATTGCAGATTGTGCAGTACGAGCTGTTGAATGAAACTTTGGAGACTTACTTTCATCTCTGTGTCCTTTTATACTAGCATTTGGTAGCTCTGTACAGTAAAGCATTAGCTTAATTGACCCTGTTTTGGATCAATTTGTTGCTCTCCTAGCGTTACGAACATTGTTTGTGTCTGAGAGCGCACTCCTGTTATCTGTTGTTCCCGATGGCGGCCTTTAATCTTGATATTAGATTTCCGGCTTGCATTTGTCCACTTAACTTCTTATTACATTTCATTAGCCACCAAATTCCGCTTTTCCTCCTCCTGTTAGTGGTACGCTGATTTTCTCTTATTTATGCACGTAACACATCACATACAACGTCTTCTACAACAGAGTTTACGTCTTCAATCCTAATTACGGCCATCAGTCTCTATAACATTTAATCAAATATATCCCACTATTCCGTGGCTGATGGCTTCACCGAATAAGATGGAGCAGTGGTAACACGTTGGACCATCATTCGGGGGGACAGTCATCTTGAATTATGGTATTTCAGTGTTTTCCCTAAATAACTTAAGGCGAATGTCGATATGGTTTCTTTGAAAAGGACTCGGCCGATTTTCTTCCGTATATATCCCCAATACAAGCTTTTTCTTCGTCCCAAATGACCTTTTAGTCGACGGAACATAAAACTTTAATCTTCCTTTCATTTTTTTACCAATTGAAGGTATTACCCCCGTGACTTGTTGAAGGTCAAAGCAGAGGTAACTTTTACTAGAAACCTAAAACGGATAAATGTGGAAGGTAAGTCCCTTAGTATAGCGGAACCCTGCCATTGCCCTATACCACAGTCACCTAAAAAGGTGGCTTCATTAAAGTTAGTTATTTTTTGTAAATGCTTCGTTACATTACACAACCTGATGCTTCCAAGTTCAGTTGTACCCTCACCGTAGCTCTCTATGAAAGATAAAGGTAATGGGAGTGTACTGCGCACAGTGCAGAGGTATTTATTTGCACAGTGGATTGCTTCCTTCTCTTCGAATATACTTTGAAGGGACAGAAAAATCCTCAACAAGGGGAAGAAAGGTGAAAACGTCAATTTTGGGAGCAAGGACGGTTCTGTTGCAACGGAATACAGCAGCATTTGTCTTGTGCTTCAAAGCGAAAGCATGGAGATCCAACATCTGGACAGCTGAACATGGATTTCAACCACCATCCTCCTGAGTGCAAGTCGAATGTCTTAATCAATGGGCCACCTCGCTTAGTTGGTAATGCCACCTATATACAACAGCTTAGCGAAGAACACGCCAGTGTTGATTGTTTTAGGATATGAACTCTGATGTTCCTGAACAAATTTAATATTTCAGTGTAATCTAAAAATTGTAACCCCAGACCTGGAGTTGTTCTTCTATTAATGTATATAATTAAAATACAAGTGTATATATTTATATAATTTTTTTGGACATGTCTAGAACTTGAAAAAATCTGCTTTCACCAATAACAGTAAAAATTGTAAAATAAAATATTTCTCAATTGACACATGCATAAAATTACCAGTTAATGCGTTTCTGATATATGTGGCTGGGTGACTAGTGGTAGAAAAAGTAGAAAGGAGGCAGCCACTCTAACCTACATGTACACTCCGCAAGCTACCTTACGGTGTGTGGTGGAGGGTTCTTTGTCCAGAGATCGCGTCGCCAGACTAAAGTCGTCAATGCATATCGATACCACAAATATCAGCGGGGGCTCGTCACAATCTGCAAGAAGCAGTGGGAGGCACTCCAGAAGACCACGCCTCCCTTCTCAGCATTGCAGCGCCCTCATACTGAGGTCAATATACACCTGAGTGTGGTAGAGCTCTGGCCCATTTCGTGGCCTCCTCTGAAGGAGATGACACCATTCTGCAGGACCAATAAGTTGTTAATGTTTCTGATGAACTTGTACTTTAGTAA
This sequence comes from Schistocerca americana, assembly GCF_021461395.2. Taxonomy (NCBI): domain Eukaryota; kingdom Metazoa; phylum Arthropoda; class Insecta; order Orthoptera; family Acrididae; genus Schistocerca; species Schistocerca americana. The sequence continues at coordinate 873,527,824 of NC_060120.1, read as the reverse complement.
ATGTTGAATATTGCAACTCAAGAGAACAGTTTGGTAATTAATGCATCAAGTGATGCATTGTACCTCTCGGAGTGGCCGCGCGTGTAGAGGAGCCATGTCACGGAATGCGCGGCTCCTCCCGCCGGAGGTTCGAGTCCCCCTCGGGCATGTGTGTGTGTGTGTGTGTGTGTGTTGTTCTTAGCATAAGTTAGTTTAAGTTAGAGTAAGTAGTGTGTAAGCGTAGGAACAGATAACCTCAGCAGTTGGGTCCCATAGGAATGTACACACATTTGAACATTTGTTTGATCCTTTGTTAGTCAATGACAGTTGTGAATTATCCAGTACTCCCGCGGTAAAGAAGAGTGTCCAAGTTAAGTAAACCTTTTATTCAGTAATGTAGAATTAATATTACATGAGTTGCAGTTTCTATGTGCCATCTCACCGACCAATCAAAGAACCCACAGTTACGACCGGACAAAGTAGTTTCGCCTGGTCACAACAACTATCACTACGCCGTTTCCTATTCCTTTCAAGAATGGATTGTGGTAAGAGCGATTGTTGGTGGGGCTCCGTGGGTACTTGAAAAGCTGTAATTTTAACTTCATCGTCGTTTCGCGAGATATACGTAGGAGGAAACAACATATTTGTTGATTCTACTTGGAACATAAAGTTCGTAATTTTAACAGTAAAAGACACCCTTAAGCAGAACGCCCATCTTACATCGTCTGTCTCTGGCGTTGGTCGAGCATCTCTGAGACGCTTTAGCATATACTAAATAAACTTGTAACTAAACGTGCTGCTCTACTAAAGATTTCCTCTGTTTCCTGTCGCAGACTGGGAAGCAATATTCTAGAACAAGTCGAAACGTGGTGTTTTAAAACTATGACGTATATATGCGGACTGAAGCGACACATGGAAATTTGTACCAAGGCCAGGATTTGAACCTTGGTCTCTTACCCACTAGCCATGTACCCTAACCACTACAACATCCTGGCACAGTGGCTTTGGAGATCCACACGGGCTACCCTACCACTCCTACCTCCTAATTCAAATTCCCATTCACGCCTCAGCCTATTGTTATTCGCCCACACACTCGAACAGCATCTCACAGGCTCTCCAACTGTATTGGAATACCACCTTAGCATCGAACGAAATAGGGGATCCCGTCTGAAACCCAGGTGTGAATGGGAATTTTGATTGAGGAGGGAGACATGCAATGACAGCCTGTGCGGCTGTACAAAGCCATCGTGCCAGGGTGCTGTATTGGTAACCTCATGTGACTACCTGGTAGGAGACCTGTGTTCGAATTTCTAGCGTTGGTCCAATTTTTATTCGTAGCTTCATTCTGTGTATATACATCATAGATGTTTGAGACTTTAAAAAGGCCTCTGGAACCACGTAGCTCCATTTAACCAAAGCACTTATCTCTATAGTCGACATTATTGTCTTGGGGGATTCAGCAAATGTTTAGACAATTAAGATAATTCTCATTTATTCTTTCACCTCAGTTGCACATTTTTAATTAAATCACATATTTCAAACATTCTGGATCATCTTCAGACCTAAGTAGTTCGACAGCAATCCCTCTTGTCTACTCAGAATCACAATCAGAGTCCTCTCATACGTGATTCTACTGGCGTAAGTACGGAGGTCCGAAGATGATCCGGAATTCTCCAAACACGTAATGTAATTAAAAATGCGCAACTGAGATGGACCAATAAATGAGAATTATCTCAGTAAAGTACCTATGCCCGGGTATCAGGCAGGATTCAGTGACGATTCGTCCATTGAATCTCAGTTTGTGTCTTGCTGCGATTTGCTATATGTGGTCGTTCCAATTTACTTTCCTCGTATTTTATGGCTGTGACGGCTTCTAGTGCTTGTTCTGCAATAATGTAGTCGTTGCGACTTCTCTGTATACAACTTTAGCCTTCTCGAAAAGCCTTGTGGAAAATCCGACGACTTCCGTTAGATAATTTACACATATTGCATAAAGTAGTCGGGCTTATGATAAACCAGAACTTACTTTTACGTCTGAAGATTTCTCTATGCTCGGAATGACATACTTGTTCGGTTTGCTAGAAACTTTTCAGTCAAATCATACAGTTGATTTGGTAATCTGTACCCTCTCATTTTGCTTACTTGGCGGAAAAGCGGAAGTAACTGAAGTGCCCAAGAAACTGGTATAGGCATGCGTATTCTAATACAGAGATATGTAAACAAGCAGAATACAGCACTGCGGTCGGCAACGCCTATATAAGACAAGTGTCTATCGCAGTTGTTAGATCGGTTACTGCTGCTACAATGGCAGGTTATCAAGAATTAGGGTGAGTTTGAACATGGTGTTATAGTCGGCGCACGAGCTATGCGATACAGCGTCCAGGAGGTAGCGATGAAGTGGGGATTTTCCCGTACGACCATTTCACGAGCGTACCGTGAATATCAGGAATCCGGTAAAACACCAAATCTCCACCATCGCTACGGCTGAAAAAAAATCCTACAGTAATGGGACCACTGACGACTGAAAAGAGTCGTTCAAGGTGACATTAGTGCAACCATTCTGCATATTGCTGCAGATTTCAATGCTGGGCCATCAATAAGTGTCAGCGTGCGCGATATTCAACGAAACATTATCGATATGGGCTTTCGGAGCCGAAGGTCCACTCGTGTACCATTGATGATTGCACGACACAATGCTTTAAGTCTCGCCTAGGGCCGGTCAAAACCGACATTAGACTGTTAATGACTGGAACAATGTTGCATGGTCAGGCGAGTCTCGTTTCACATGTATCGAGCGGATGGACGTGAATGGCTATGGAGAAAACCTCATGAATCCATGTACCCTGCATGTCTGCAGGGGACTGTTAAAGCTGGTGGAGGCTCTGAAATGTTGTGGGCGTGTGCAGTGGGAGTGATATGGGACCCCTGATACGTCTAGGTATAACTCTGACAGGTGACACATATGGAAGCATCCTGTCTGATCACCTGCATCCATTCATGTCCATTGTGCATTCCGACGGACGTGGGCAATTCCAGCAGGACAATGCGACACCCCCCTACCTCCCCCCCCCCTCCCCCAGGTCCAGAAGTGCTACAGAGTGGCTCCATAAATACTATTCTGAGTTAAGACACTTCCGCTGGCCATCAAACTCTCCAGACATGAACATTATTGAGCATATCTGGGATGCCTTGAAATTTGCTGTTCAACAGAGATCTCAGCCCCCTCGTACTCTTACGAATTTCTGGACAGCCCCGCAGGATTAATGGTGCCAATTCCCTCGAGCACTACTTCAGACATTAGTCGAGTCGATGCCACAACATGTTGCGGCACTTCTGCGTGCTCGCAGGGGTCCTACACGATATTAGTCAAGTGTACCAGTTTCTTTGGTTCTTCAGTGTATATGGAACGTCTTCTGGAAGTTAAGGCGTACGGCATAAACCTGGGCTCCGGAAATCTACAGCTTTCTGTGTCTTGTGGACGAACAAGCGACCTTGTTTTCGGAACCCATGTTGCTTCCTACAGAGATCTCCAGACATACAATACTCGAACATAAAACATCTTCCAAAACTATACAACATATCTAAGTCAGAGATATGGCTCTATAGTCCTGTGCGCCCGTTCGACGTCCCTTCGTTTCATTGATTCAGTTTTTTTGCAGTCACTAGGAACGCTTCACTTCAACGCACTACGGTACGCTGCTGATAGAAGGGGAGCAGCTTCTTTCGCATACTGTATACAGAAACGTACTGGTATCCCACCAAGCCCAGATGCCTTTCATGTGTAAAGTGATATCGGTTTCTTTTCTATCGCATGATCTCTTACTTCGATATGTGTCATTTTTACGTCCGTGCAAATGTTTGAAGGAGAAATCACAGTAATATATTCCTTGCTAAAAAGTGTTATGCAAAAGGCGTCCAGTATCACTGCATTCTCCTTGTGATCTTCCGTTTGGATACCGGTATTGTCAAAAAGTGTATGGACCGATGACTTCCATCCTATACTACTTTAATGTCAGACTAAAACTTCTTAACGTTTTCTGTTGAGTCGGTAGATACAATTTTACTCTAGAATTCATTGAGCGCCTCACTTATGGCTCTCCGTACGCTAATTTTGGCTTCGGTCAGTATTTTTGTTGTCTAGTAGGTTTGACTACGTTTAACTTTGCAGTCCTAGGAGCTTTCAAATATGGCTGTCGAACCGAGGCGTTTTTTTCCATTCCTCAGTACTCTGCTAGGCATACACCTTTGTAAGGCGTATTGTACAATACTGTTGAACTTCGTCGGTTTACGTTATACATTTTAGGTAACTGAGAGGAATTTTTCGTGTTAACCACTCATGTAATCTGAATGTAGATTTCTTTTTTCGCTCATGCTGTGAAAAAACATTCTTGGTTACCTGCGTATTCAGTGATGCTGTAATGTTTAATGATAACTGATTTTCTGTCCTACGCTGAAACGTGAAGTACAGGCCTCTTGCTGACTAGGAGATCTAATATGTTACCTTCAGGTGCTATTTCCCTGACTAGCTGCTCAAGATGAATTTCAGATAAGGTACTTCGAACAATTTCACATGATTCCCTGTCCCTATTACGCGTCTCAGTCACTTGAGTCTCCAACTGTACAGCTAGTAGTTAAGATCTCTTATTAATACTGTGATGTGACCAGGATACATCCGCAAAATATTCCTTAAGTTGCCCCTGGAATCTTCTGCTACGACTGCTCCTGATCCATGGATCTATAAACAATATCTGATGATCATGTCTGATTTACCTTTAACACTTATCTACCCCGAATTATTGGCATACGAAGTCAGTAATAATCTCACTAGATATTATCTTACTATTTACAGCTATAAACACGCCTCCCTCCCGGTGTTCACTATACCATTGCGATTTACATTCCAGCCACACTTTTAAAATTTTACTGATATTAACATCTGGTTTCAGCCAACTATCTGTCCTTAGTGCTATATGGGCATCACTATCATTTATAAGCCAATATGCACTGAGGCGAGGCGACAAAAGGGGTCATTAAATAACGATATGGAGATATGCAGTTGGCGATAGTATCACGTACACAGGGTATAAAAGGGTGGTGCATTGGCGGAGTTTTCATTTGTACTCAGGTCATTCGTGTGAAAACGTAATTATGAAATCACGGCGGGAATGAACACACTTTGAACGTGAAATGGTAGCTGGAACTAGACGCATGGGATCTTTCATTTTGGAAATCGTTAGGGAATTTCTATATTCCGAGATCCACAGTGTCAGCAGTGTGCCGAGAATACTAAATTTCAGGCATTATCTCTCACCAAGGACAATGCAGTGGTCGGTGGCCTTCACTTAATGACAGAGAGCAGCAGCGGTTACGTACAGTTGCCTGTGCTCACAGACAAGCAACACTGCGTGAAATAACAGCAGAAATCAATGTGCCATGTACGAAGAACGTATCCGTTAACACAGTGTGACGAAATCTGAGGTTAAGGGGCTATGGCAGCGACAACCAACCCGAATGTCTTTGCTAATAGCACATCGTCTGCAGCGCCTTTCCTGGTTGGACCGTAGACGACTAGAAAACCGTGGCCTGGTCAGATGAGTCCAGATTTCAGTTGGCAAGAGCTGATGATAGGGTTCGAGAGTGGCGCAGACCCCACGAAGCCATGGACCTAAGTTGGCTACAAGGCATTGTGCAAACTGGTGGTAGCTAGTCCAGCTGTATTCATCGTTGACTGAAATTGTTATGTTCGGCTACTTGTAGACCATTTGCAGCCATTCATGGATTTCATGTTTCCAAAAAACGATGTAATTTAACTGGACCACAATCGTTCGTGATTGGTTTGAAGAATATTTTGTACAATTCGAGAGAATGATCTGGCTACCAGATAGTCCAAGATGAATCCCCGAGAGGTCAGTTCGTGCATAAAATACTCCACTGGCAACACTTCCGCAATTATGGGCAGATACAGAGGCAGCAAGTCTCAATATTTCTGCAGGGGACTTCCAACGGCTTATTGAGACCACGTCATGTCTAGTTGCTGCACTACTCCGGGCAAAAGGAGATCTGACACGAGATTAGGAGGTATCTCATGACTTTTATGAGCTCAGTGTAGTTCTGGGACGTTTCTGTAGACACTCTTGGAGGATCTACTAATGTTATATTAACGTTTTTCTTCCCAGTCTACGACGATGAATGCTATATTCTTTAATTAATGAGGATAGTGTTCCTTTCCGACCGAAATCAGAACGTATCAGCTTGGGCCGTACAGGGACAACAAGTCTGCATCACATGTATTGTGCTACGGTTGGCCGGCCGCGGTGGTCTCGCGGTTCTAGGCGCGCAGTCAGGAACCGCGCGACTGCTACAGTCGCAGGTTCGAATCCTGCCTCGGGCATGGATGTGTGTGATGTCCTTAGGTTAGTTAGGTTTAAGTAGTTCTAAGTTCTAGGGGACTGATGACCCCAGCTGTTAAGTCCCATAGTGCTCAGAGCCATTTGAACCATTTTTTGCTACAGTTGCAGCTGCTTCCTGTAAGTAGTACATGCCTAACCTATCGATGGAGCGAAGGTTGATAAAATCAACCCACATCCAAGATCGTCACAGAATCATCTCAGCCTGTGCTTTTAGCCTCCCAGTTGTCTCCAAACCAGAGGACTGTAATCAGCTCTGGAAACAGTCCAGCTAAATGCTAGCCCCAGGCTAGCTGGCTTCACCAAACCAACCAGCCGTATGTGGAAATCGAGGTTGACATCTGAACCCAGGCAGCAGGGGTCATTCGTATTGACTGAGCCACAATTTTCAGCTGTGTTCACCCAGTGCACTCAATCGCTGCCGACAAAGGCTTCTTCAGATTTCGGACGTGACTCTTCAGAAAGCAAGTGTACTCTCCTGTTCTTCCTGCCATTTATCTGAGGGACTTCCTTACCCACCTAATGTTTGATCTACCAATGACCACCCTCTGCACTTGTCTGGACGTTCCAGGAAGACCGGCCCCAGTACCGACAAACGAGGGGTTCTGTAATTTCAGAAATGGGCAATACCTCAAAGCTGTTGTTAAGGTGTAAGGGGACAACCCTTTGGAAAGTACCCACTCTCGCTTTCCGACCAGGTGATACGCGATTTTGCCACTGCTCATCAATTACCGTCAGGTGTGTGTCGATCGGCAGTATGAGCGAATGGGAAGCCACTGCGACACAAAGCATACTTTCTATGAGTCATTAGTATGAGTGATTTTATGTGCCCCGCCGCGAAGTCCTTTCTTGTGGCACCTCTTCATCTCGGAATGGCTCCCTAAAGACTCAGTTACCTGCTGGATGTATTCCAATTTCTATCTTTCCCTAAAGTTTTTAACCTCGTTCAGCTCCCTTTAATATGAAGGAAGTAGTTCCTTGATGTCTTAACACATGTCCTAGCATCATGTACCTTCTTCTTGTGAATGTTTTCCATACGTTCCTTTATTCGTCGATTCAGTAGAGAACCTAATTTTCAACATCCTTCTGTATCATCATTCTCAAATGCTTCTGTTATCTTCTTCTCCTGTTTTTCCACAGTCCATCATACTGTGCTCCAGTGCACATTCTCAGAAATTTCTGCCTCTTATTATCGCCTATGTTTGATACTAGTAGATTTATTTTGGCCACGAAATTCCTCCTTGCTGCTGTAGTTATCTCCTGATGTCATCCTTGCTTCGACTGTCACATGTTATTTTGTTACCAAGTTAGCAGAATTCTTTTACATTGTCTATTTCATAGCGACATTATTTATGTTAACTTTATAGCTAACCTTTTTTCTGCTACTCCTCATTGTTCTCAAATTTGTAAATTCCATTCAATAGGTCAAGTAATTCTTGATTTTCGCTATGGATACCACTGTTACCAGCGAAACTTTTTATTGGTATCCTGTCAACTGAATTTTAATCCAACTTTAGAAACTTTATTTTGTCTCAGTCATTGCTTCAATATCGAACAGTAGCGGTGGAAGATTAATCGCTTTCACCATTTTAAAACCAAGCAGTTCATTCTTGGTCTTACAGTCTAAGTGTCACCTCTTGGTTACGGTTCATGTTGTTACTAGCTGTTCCCGGTCGCTATGCTCACATATCAGTAATTTTTTATGATGACTGATGGAGAGTAAGTGCACATCCAATAACGTCATCTGCCTTCACATGTCTGCAGAATTGCTGCTTAGTGGTTCTTGTGGAGCAGTGAACGTAGGAGTGTTTTATTTATTTATTTACACGTCACGTTCCGTAGGACCAAATTGAGGAGCAAATGTCCAAGGTCATGGAACGTGTCAGTACATGAAATTACGACATAAAAGTAATAACAGATAAAAATAAAATGTTTATGAATCTGAAGAAAGTCAAAGTCAATCCATAAGTTTAAGTAAACGCAATTAACTATACAACAAGAGTCAGCTCGATTTTTCAAGGAGCTCCTTTGACAGAATAGAAGGTGTGGCCCATGAGGAAAGTCTTTAGTTTCGATTTGAAAGCGCGTGGATTACTATTAAGATTTTTGAATTCGAGTGGTAGCTTATTGAAAATGGATGCAGCAGTATACTGCACACCTTTCTGCACAAGAGTTAAGGAAGTCCGATCCAAATGCAGGTTTGATTTCTGCCGAGTATTAACTGAATGAAAGTTGTTTATTCTTGGGAATAAGCTAATATTGTTAACAAGAAATGACATTAAGGAATATATATATTGAGAGGCCAGGGGTCGACAAGAGGTTTGTGAATTTACACCACTTATTACCCGAACTCCCCATTTATGAACCAAAAATATCCTTTTAAAATGGGAAGAGTTACCCCAAAATATAATACCATACGACATAAGCGAATGAAAACAAGCAAAGTAGACTAATTTTCGTGTCGAACGATCACTTACTTCAGATACCTTTCGAATGGTAAAAATGGCACCATTAAGTCTTTGAACAAGATCCTGAACGTCGACTTTCCACATGAGTTTACTATCTATCTGAACACCTACAAATTTGAACTGTTCAGTTTCACTAATCATATGCCATTCTATGAAATTGAAACGACGGGTTTTGTTGAATTGTGTGTGTTAGAAACTGTAAAAACTGAATCTTACTGTGATTTAGTGTGAGTTTATTTTCTACAAGCCACGAACTTAGGTCATGAACTGCGCTATTTGAAACCGAGCCAGTGTTGCACACAACATCCTTTACTACCAAGCAAGCAGAAATATTTTAGATTTACCCGTAATACTAGAGAGCATATCATTTATGTAAATAAGCAACAGGAGTGGCACCAACACTTATCCCTGGGGTATTCCCCCACCCCAGTTTGACCATACCCCACTCAGACCCCACATCAAAACCATTTTCCACATTGTGAATAACGACCTTTTGCTGTATGTTGCTACAGTAAAAGGTGAACCAGTTGCGAGCTACTCCCCATATTCCATAATGGTTCAATTTCTGGAGCAATATTTTGTGTTCAACACAATGTAATGACTTTGTTAAATCAAAAAATACACCTAGCGTTCGAAACCTTTTGTTTAACCCATCCAGTACCTCATAGAGAAAAGAGAATATAGCATTTTCAGTTGTTAAACGACTTCTACCAAAAAAGCCAAACTGTAAGTTTGGTAGCAAATTGTATGAAATAAAATGATCAATTATCCTTACATACACAACCTTCTCAATAACTTTAGCAAAACTGATGGCATAGAAATAGGTCTAAAATTGTCTACATTAACCCTTTCCCCCGTTTTATAAAGCGGCTTTACCACTGAGTACCTTAATCGTTCAGGAAACTCACCATTCCTAAAGGAAAAATTACAAATATGGCTAAATACATGGCTAACATGTGGAGCACAGTACTTTAATGTTGTGCTAGGCTATCCATCATATCCATGAGAGTCCTTAGTCTTCAGTGATTTAATTATTGACTCAATAATGAGTATGAATCTACACATCGTGATACTGATGTAGCTATACATTATACAACTTTACAACTTTCTTTTTACATCTCAAAGTTTCCCATATTCTTCCACAGGGCACAACTATCTCTATATCTAATTTCATCGATGTCACCCTTATTATATAGGGTGAACATTAATAAAACCGACAAACTGCAGGGACTGATTCCTGACTGGGAATGGAGGAAAAAAGATCCAGTTAACAGGTGTCCATAAATAGACAGTGTGTGTGCAGTAACAAGAAATCGTCTCAGAATACAGTACAGAGCTGTATCACATTTGCATCACAACAGATGTTCAAAGTGTCCTTCATGGATTGCAGATGATAGCGATAGCAGCGGTTTTCATGCAGGATGCATATAATCATACTTTGGCTTACAACGTGGTGCCGGGGCATTTTCCTGGAGCTTTTACTAGGGTTTGTCTTTATATCCTGTAGAATCTGCTCGAATCTGGTGTACGCGTAGTGCACCGCATCACTTCACAGTTGTCAGTCTGAGAGGATCCATGATCACAAAAACACCAAAAAGAGCTTGAAATGTGGTTGGTGTCTGTGAATGTACTTGTTTTGGTATAGTCCTGATGCCTCTCGACCGTCTGCATTTGTTTGGCCGTCCACAAACACCAGCTCGGCTTGTTCCCGACATGAATACCAGACCCCGGACCATTCTGCTGCCTACAGTACGTTGCATCAATCACACAGCCTGTAACACACAAGGAACACGTGGTACATGGTCAGAGGAGTTGTCATTCGTCAGTGCCATCTACCATAGCAACGATACATTTCTGGGCACATGTTCACAGGACTTTTTTCCTCCATTTCCAATCAGGAATCCGTCCCCGCAGTTTGACGGTTTTGTTAATGGTCACCCTCTACTATGGTATGGAAGAATTGATTAAACATGTTGAGGATTGTCTATGCATTGTATTCACCGCGTTTAATCGTATTATGTAGAACATATCAACGAATAAAAGCATGTTCAGAAATATTATAAAGTTCAAAAAACAAACAGTAAACGGCTTTTTCAAAGAGTAAATAGTTTTCCCTAATTCGCTTACTATTCTTCAAATTTTTAAATACAAAGGGCGTTCAAAAAGCTTTGCACAGTCGTCTAATTTTTTTTAAATTTTGCAAGAGGAGAACGAAATTTTTTGTGAACGTACTTGGAACATTTGGCTATAAGTTAGTACATAAAAGCATTTTCTTTTATTTACAGGTGAGCCATAATGCACTGTGAAGTAGATGCCAGGTTGCGACAACAGTCGGTTCCTCTTCGAGACCGGCGGTGATTCTGCCACATCGATTCACAGGAAGTTGCTGCTTGTTTATGGGGAGGACACAGTGGATCGCAGCAGTATCCAGCGGTGGTTGCAGAAGTTTAAAGAAGGTGATTTCTCTCTACTGGACAATCCACGATGCGTAGACCATCGACGGCAGTGAGTGATGTGAATAAGGAGTCCATTGATCAAATCATCCAAAATGACAGATGTGTGACGACACGACAGCTTGCTGAAATGACTCGTTTGTCATTGGGTAGTGTGGTATCACTGATACAGCAAGCCGACCTGTAGTGGAGGGAGTTGACTGTACCCCAACCATCTCATGTGCGATAATACACTAGACAGCAACAGTACACCACCGCTGTGGTAGGCATCAGGCTGACTACATCTTGATTTTGAAGTAAACAAGCAGGCAGACCATCACCATTCACCTTATCACGGTTTCACTGAAACTCAACAGACCATCATTTCTCTCTCGTTCTAGCGACACAGATAAAATGGCAGCAGGACTGAATGTGTCTTTGAGCTCTGAAAGCCTCGTTATTTGAAGGGCCGAGCCCGCATCTATGATGGGCTGTGGATGTATATGCGCATTAACCCTCGTTTATCAGACTCGTCAGTGCTCTTTTCCTCGCTGTGATAATTCAGTAATTATTTTGGGTCACCGAATTGAGTTCATTCTGTCTACGACTGATTTTCCAGTGGCGTTTGGGCATTGAATTTGCCTAGTGTTGCCTCATAGTCTATTGTTATCTAACACGGCAACGTGTGCGTTACAACCTTTCTAACTCTGAGGTTATGTGGCAATGCTTGCCCCTGCCCTGATGTTTTCTTTTTTAATATTCTTCCTCTACAGTTTTAACCATCTACAACTGCCACCAGTACCATGGAAATGATTCCCTGATGTCTTAACAGATATATTATAATCTTGTCCCTTCTCCTTGTCAGTCCCCTCCCGGAGATCCGAATGCGGGACTCTTCCGGAATCTTTCGCCAACGGAGAGAACATGATGACACTTTTTCAAGTACAGACATCATGTCCTGTGGATACACGCTATGCATCTTTAATGCACTGGTTTACGTTGTATTCTGCATCCACATGTCGTTGATCATTGCTGATTCTTCCGTCCTTAGGGGCAATTTCCCACTCCGACAACAAAATGCCCTGAACATACGTACGGTCCTCCGCCCTCTTCCACAAGGCCGTTGGCAGAATGAGGGTGACTTCTTATGCCCTAAGTCTGTCGCACAACAGTCAGAGCTGCCTATCTGGCGTCTTTACCTTTTCTAAATCCAAACTAATGATATTCTAATACATGCTCAATTTTATCTTCCACACTAGGCGACGCTATATGCACTGGAGATGCCAAAGGTTTCGTCTGTGATGCCCAAATGTCTCCGCAGCCCAAGTCAGCTTCTTGAAGCCTGTTGCCCACGGGCAATACAGCTTCCAGCTTTTCACGAACAGTGGCCATTACCTCACACATCCATATACAAGAGGTGCAGTACCTATCCATTCTTCACCAGTCTTCGTTTATATCATGAAGAATGTAACACGAACTGAAGCAGTCACTGGGTGCAATCGAAGTTCTGCTGCTACCTTACTTAGTGTTTTTACTGCTCTCCTGAGCCAGACTACGCATTAAAAATGCAATCACACACACACACACACACGCACACACACACAGACACACACACACACACACACCATCACCATCACCACCACCACCACGACCACCAACAACAACAACACGGTACTACTACACAACTCCACACGTATACTATTTAACGCCTGAATAATATATACTTCAAAACAGAGCAGCTCTGTGTATACATATATGTGCAGGGGATGGCGAAAAATATGGAAACACCAAAAGCACAACGCACTGCCATGCCTAATACGGAATAGCAATAACCGCTGTGGTTCAAAACAGCTTCCAGTTGTCACGAAGTGGATACATGTAGGTCTAGTATGGTTTTGAAAGGACAGTTATACCACTCTTCCTACAAAACAGCGGCAAATTCACGTAATGATGATGGAGGTGGACAGCCATGACGCACTTTCCTCTCCAAAGATTTCTGCATGTGAAAGGAAACAACATGGCAACAAATCACACTGCAAGTCAATACAATTCTTCAACTTATGTGACTGCATAGTCAGTATGTAAAATTCTCCGTCAGCCATTATTGCAGTGCCCTTCCTCAGCGTGTTTTGCTGAGTCAGCAAGACTTCTTCAGCAAAAATTCCTCACGGTATGTGACACCATTGTCAGTATGTAAAAGTTTCCGACGTTTCGACCACTGTTGCAAATGGCCTTCCTCAAAGTGTTTTGCCGAGTCAACCATTAAGCAAAAATTCTTCGGCATTTGTGACCACATTGTCAGTATGTAGAATTCTCCAATGTTTTGGCCAGTGTCGCAAATGGAATCCAGTCAGTGACAGACAAAAATGTTGGTACTGGACATGAAACAATTGAACAACCGGACAGAGATTGGAAAGATTTGCTTATTGCTTATCCGGGTTAGAAGAAACGGATTAATTTGTGTACTCGCTCCTTTAGTTTCTGTTCATCTATAGTCTGGAAATATACAGATTCTCAAGTAATCCGCGTAGATACAGAACTTTGCTAGCATCAGTCACCAGTACGATCAAGTTGTAATGTCATCCTAATGCGTCGACGGCGAATATCAGTTAAAGCGTGACATCCACAGCAGTCTTCACATTTGAGATTTCATTACACTTGATATTCCAGATACACTATGTAATCAAAAGTATCCGGACACCTGGCTGAAAATGAGTTATAAGTTCATGGTGCCCTCCATCGGTAGTGCCGGAATTTAATATGGTGTTGGCCCATCTTTAGCCTTGATGGTAGCTTCCACTCTCACACGCATACGTTCAGTCAAGTGCTGGAAAGTTTCTTGGGGAATGGTAGGCCATTCTTCACTCAGTGCTGGATGAGACCCGGCACGAAGTCGGCTTTCCAAAACATCCCAAAGATGTTCTGTAGGATTCAGGTCAGGACTCCGTGCAGGCCAGTCCATTACAGGGATGTTGTTGTCGTGTAACCACTCAGCCAAAGGCCGTGCAGTGTGACCAGATGCTCGATCGTGTTGAAAGAGGCAGTCGCCATCCCCGAATTGTTCTTCAACAGTGGGAAGCAAGAAGGTGCTTAAAACATCAATGTAAGCCTGTGCTGTGATAGTGCCACGCAAAACAACAAGGGGTGCAAGCCCCCTCCATGAAAAAAACACGACCAGTTCTGCGGCTTACTCCTAAAACTTAGTCAACTGGCTACTTACATTTATACATAATTATATATATAGTAAAATAAATAGTCTTTTCATACAGCGAGCCTATTTAAAAATAATTACAAAAATACTCAGTTCTTATCACTTAAAGTTAAACGTAATCGCTCAATGTCCCACACTCCCTTCAGATTGTGAGCAAATGTTCAAGAGTAGTTAGTATCTCTTTAAGTTCATATGCGGATAAAGTGCTCTGATTCTATCACTCATCGGGTATCCCAATAGATAAGCACCAGGGTGTGGCACGTTATTATCTTGAACGGTACCGTACACAGTAATGAGCATTTCTTGTCCTGGTTTCTTGCAACGACGATTTAGGATGATTTGGGAGAAGTACTTTCATGGCAACTTGGTTGTACTTTTCGTATACCTTTATCATATAACAGCTTTCTTTGAGCGATCTGGATGTCAGTGTGGTTATTGCCTCCCTGATTTTTTGTTCTCACGACTCATTATTAATTGGAGTTTGCAGCAATATTTCGACCCATTTATTCTTCTCCAGCGTTCTCAACATCAGCTGAGATGGAGTTGTACTTTTTTTTAATTTTCTGGTCAGTGGCAGATCTATGTGCCCAAGAACTTCGTAGTTGCTGTAGCAGTAAGTGTGATGAGATTTCGTATTTAGATCACAAACATATCCACTAATTACGCCTGGTTTTTCCTCAGAAACCTGAGCGTATTTCATGAAAGTCCCGATAGACCAGTCTGCTCGAAAGGCGGTAAGGCAGATGATTCATCAATCTTGGCTTTAATTTGCTCTCGTTTCGATAATGTCTCCGTGACAACAGGCAACTGTTTTAATTTATACGAAGTAGCTTGACCTATCCATCTGTCAATCCTTGGCGGTATTTTCCCTGGTTGCGTTCCATTGGTAACAGGCTAGCTGTGACGGAGCTACATTACCCAGTATTATTTTCAGTCGCGTCTGTCATTTTATAATTGCAAAACTTTCTCCAAGAGCACCCACTATGCGACAGTTCGCTACACCCAAGGGTGGGTAATTCAGCTCTTTCCTGAATCCTTCGGAATAGTGTCAATGAAGCTGCACTGATACATCCTCCTGCGTCCACTATAACATTAACAACTCGACTTGGTAGTCCAATACGAACCGCAGATTGTGGTCTTTTAGTGGAGTTCAATTTGCACGGATATCGAACCTCCACAAGTTCTTAACGTATATCTTGGCCATCATTATACTGTAGCATCAATAAAATACTACTACCGGAGCCCCTATACCAATTCTCGACCAAGATATTTGGGCGAGATATAGTCGCATTTAGTTTAACGTCGGGTGTGGTCTGGTAGGACTTTTGTCCTCCACCATTTCTGTTATAATTGGTGGATTATTCCCCCAGTCATTGTTTAGGTTAGCTGTTGCAGGCTGGTTGCATCCACAGTTGGTTTGATAAGCAGTATTGCCCCCCTCCCTCCCCCCTTTCGTGCCTCCCATTCTGGAAGCGGTTATGATTTGGCGTTACTGTACTTGTTGCTCACGGTAGAATTCAGCGAATTTGGCCCAATTCCATTTCGATACAGTCTACGTCCAGTTTTGAACCGAATCTGCGATGGTTGTTCGGATTAGTGGAGCTCACCTGATTGTTAGGTGTTGCAGACTAGCCCTCTAGTCCTAGCACAACACACAGATAAGAACTCTTCCAGACTCGAGTAGTTCACGTGTATTAATTTTTCTTTGATTTAAATGGCTGCTGAGTCTTGAGAATCCATAATAAATCTTTATTCGCCATTGGTTCCGTCCAGTATCTAGTTTTATTAGTGTATTTTTCGAAATATTTGCTTAAATTTTCCTGCCATATATTAAAAGGCTCGGGTTCAAATACTTCTCGACGCAAAAGCCCCTGTATCGCATTTCACCAGTATTTTGCAATAAACGGTTTCTTGAATTCGTCATAGATATGGCATGACCCAGTTGCCTGGTGCACTATCACCGTGTACGAAACCACCCACGTAACCGATATGTTTTGCTTCAGTCCATATTTGTGGCAAGGCACCTTTAAATGCACGAAATGAGATGATGGAATCAATTATCTTCTTGTCGGGACTGAATACCTGAAATTGCCGGTGTTTATTGAGTTTCTCTTCTATCGTAAGAGTGATCAATTCATTTCCTGCCACCCGCATTGTATGCAATTAGGGTGACAGTTTCGGATCGGAAGATGTCGGTTGATACTGCAGAACAAATGGAATGTTGCAAATTTCCTCTTTCTTTGTCACTGATAACAGACTGGTTATCGTATAACTCTCGTTTTACACTGGCTAATTCGCAACTCACTGTTTCTTCTCGCACACATTGATTTACTTCAGTCCTTCATTGAAGAACATTGTCTCTTAGCTGCGTTTTGACTTCTTTTAAATTATCCGTAATCTCTTTCGTCAAATTATCGTTCTGGGATGTAATTGTCTCTACAACCACACGGATTTCTTCCTGTACTTTGAGACTTAATTGATTGTCCTTACATCTCAGCCAGGTATGGAAGTTAGCATGGAATTTGTCTTCCTGTACTGTATACCTTACGGTTGTAGCCTGGTCTTGCTCATGGGATAGCTTTGACACTTTGGTAGTTAATCATTCAACACTAACAACTACGGCTTCATGACCTTGCTTTAATTCCGAAACTTCTTCATATAAATTATGAACAACCTCAGGCAATTTCTTACATGTCACCCTAAATTCAGCAATCTCATTATGGGACTGTGAAATTTCTGTATTCTACCCAGAAAGGCAGAATCGGGTGGTTAGCTCCTTGTGGAGTGTAGCTCGTACTTTTTCGATCTCAGAATGTAAGGACGTCTGAATTTCTTGCATTTACTTGGATATTGCCTGCTTTAAACTCTCAGATAAATCTTGTTTTACAGTTTCCAGTTCGTTGGACAGTTCCTGTTTCAAACATTCTGGTAACTCCCTTTTCTGGTGGTGGAACATTAATTTAATTTTACGAGTATTTAACATTTGCGTACAAGGATCCAGGGCCTGTTCTCTGCTCGCAGCCTGCTCCTCACTTTGCACCACCTGCTGAATATTCGTTTCGACCATGTGCGCTAATTTAAACTGTTGCCGGGTTCTAACCATAGCACATTAATCTTACTCATAATGCCTAAGAATTACCTTTACTTGCTAACAATAAATCCTACAACAGTGAACTACTGTTGCGGAAAAACAGTTGTATTAAATGTAAAGCACAATCACGTTCAACAACAACAAACCAACAGTGCAAAAGTTGAATATGTGCTGCACACATTTGAAGACAATATCTAACGACGACTAGCTGAAGAAATTAAATGGCACATGTAATCACTGACTCATACCAATAAAAGACCCTGATACTAGTAAATCATGAAAGGAACTGTGTGTATAAACTGACCCACAGTTGTACCGCTGCGTAGCCTTTGGTATCACAAGTTCAAATCTCTTTCAGATGCAGCTCAAATTTTGTTTTCTAATCACCAGTCATGAAAAAACCTTTATGATTACCGTACAGCACTACAGAAAACAAATAAAAAGAAAATAATACAATAAAACTACAAAATTCTTATGTTACGACACATTCTGTTACAGTCGCCGAATGAATTGTCTTTTACGTTAATTTTCGTTACTCTGATTATTAATGAGTTTTTATGTTGAAGTTAAGTTTTAAATTCGTTTATGGTTTAGTTCACAAGTTTAAACAGGAAGCCCAGGTACATTGGCAGCTCCTGGAAACCAAGGTTAGTCGACAATTGGAAGGATTCCGCTATGTGCAATGCGGGCCTGAATAGTAAGCTGGAAGCTCTCGCAGCGGAGGCGTGAAATAGTGTTGGCCGTGTAGCAGGCTCATCCGCAGCATCTAAAATTCCTATTAGACGTGTACCATAGTAACTAGAACCTGGATGACAGATAAACAAAATAAGTAGTCGATACTATTTTCTTAAGTGACTCTCGCCAGCCATCTTGTATTTGACTGCTTCCGCTTGCCAGTACCCTTGCTACTGAAGTAACATGTATTTCAACTGACTTCAATATCTCGTTAACACTGTCCTCCACGAAATTTTGGTACTGGACAGATACAAAGCCAAAAACTCACAATTCCATACGTGGATATCTTACAATACTATATCTTACAATACTCTCTACCAAAGAATAATCAGACAAAAGAGCGATATTAAATTTACGATATAATACGCATATAATCGTTGATCATCCAGTGGCGCACTAACAATATACTTAACTGCCACTGTCAGTAGTTTGACATAAACACACTGAACCGTGAGACTGGACGTCAACAATTGCCAGAAACCATGTACGCTACGCAGAATGCTTTTATCTGGTGTCCGCAGCTCGTGGTCGTGCGGTAGCGTTCTCCCTTTCCACGCCCGGGTTCCCGGGTGCGATTCCCGGCGGGGTCAGGGATTTTTTCTGCCTCGTGACGACTGGGTGTTGTGTGATGTCCTTAGGTTAGTTAGGTTTAAGTAGTTCTAAGTTCTAGGGGACTGATGACCATAGATGTTAAGTCCCATAGTGCTTAGACCATTTGAACCATTTTATCTGGTGCCTTCAGTTCTTGCACACTATGAATATGTCATGCACGAAATTTTAACTTCTGCATCGCTTCATGGGCAATACTGCACGAAATCTGAGACTGGACAGACAGCCTCCTCACACTTTTTGAAGATAAACGCAGAAATACGTTCTTCAAATCAGCCTCTTCGGCAGGGCTACTATAAGTGATTCATTCGTTCTGTCGTCTGGTTATAACTTAAGTGCAGCTACTCATAGAGGTCCAGTGTGGGCTGTAGTTATCGTTTAGCAACGAACCTTGGTAGATATTCTAATGCGTTAATGTGAACCGAGTTATGCTGGAAAAACCTAGTTGTAATTTTGGCCACCAGTTGAAAATCTGGCGCTGTTCAGCATCCCGTCGACGTCTCCGATGCTGATACTGAACGAACTGTGTAAGCGGCTCTTAATCTTAACATTACGCCTTTCTTACCTTTTTGATCTTTTCTGCCCACGTTCCGATCCTAATCCACTACATATGGAAACATATCTCTACATCCTCACAGCGCCATATTTGCATCCGCTGGTAAGAATTGGAGGTAATTTTTTCCGGTGTAAATCAGTTCAATTATAATGCAGTAGCATGCCTATAAATTTTTGCTGCCTTACGATAATTACAGCCCATCATGGGCCTCTGTGAGTAGCCGCACTTTAATTATAACCATCCGATTTATTTTCCAAAGTATTACATGTACAAATATGACTGGTGCATGAAAAGAACAGTAAACACACCGAGTCTGCATTATATCTACTAGTTGACACTATCATGTTGATAACGTGTTGGATGTACGTATGTTACATTATGGCGTGTGGTAGCGTTCTCGTTTCCCACGCCCGGGTTCCCGGGTTCGATTCCCGGCGGGGTCAGGGATTTTCTCTGCCTCGTGATGACTGGGTGTTGTGTGATGTCCTTAGGTTAGTTAGGTTTAAGTAGTTCTAGGGGACTGATGACCATCGATGTTAAGTCCCATAGTGCTCAGAGCCATTAGAACAATTTTGTTACATTATGGACTCAGAGCAGCATCTCTTGTTCAGTTGCAAAAGTGAGTAAAACTTGGATTGAACACTGGCAGGATGATATGTGGCATCTCTACAGTCAACCCTATTCACAATAATTGCAAAAGTGCATCGCAGCTATAAGGAGCCACACAACGAAAGCATCGTTCAGGCCAATCTTTGCGTAACCATATACTTCGACCGCAGTTACTCAAGATGAAGTTGGTGTGGAAAGACATATTTAATAGTCATCATCAACTTACAAGTGGTCTACGACAGGCTCCGCTTCTCGCTTCCCGTTTTCCACTTTTTCCAGTCGTGTCAGGCGCCTTCTTATACTATTGTAGAATCCATCGCGTCCCAGACCTCTTGAGTCGAGCTCCTCCTAGGGCGTCCACACTTTCGTCTATTTGGTGGGGTCCACTGTCACACTTTCTTTGGCCATCGGCTATCGCCTATCCTTTCCACATGTCCATATCATTTTAGATGTTTCGTCCCTTTGGTGTTATTGATTTATCGATACCCATGGCCTCTCCTATGTTGGTACTTGGTACATGGCCCAGCCTGGAGAAGCCACTACATAGTCTCTAAAAGTCCATCTCTAATGCAAGCTCTCCTTCGCTGCCCTATTTTGTTATTTATGTCTTCTTCACTTTTTCCGTTTCATGACATCACAACATCAAGTACTTAAAGGAGTTACATCCCCTGATCTTACTGGCTTCAACCGACTGATCCTCTATGGTGCTCCGGCCGTTGTGGCCGAGCCGTTCGAGGCGCTTCAGTCTGGAACAGCGCGACCGCTACGGTCGCAGGTTCGAATCCCGCCTCGGGCATGGTTATATGTGATGTCCTTAGGTTAGTTAGGGTTAATTAGTTCTAAGTTCTAGGGGACTGGTGACCTCAGATGTTAAGTCCCATAGTGCTCAGAGCCATTTGAACACTATGGTGCTGTAGTCAACCTCCAGATACTCTTTTTTTGTGACGCCTCTTGCGAGACCGCAGCTTTCATACTCTTCTTTCAACTTCTGAAGCATTTATTCAGCACCATGTTGGTCTCCTGCTATCCTGCTACGATGACCCCGTTGTCAGTGAAGTGTGTAAAAGATTTCATCACCCACAGAGACTCCTATTGCTCCACATTTGTTCCTCCGCACTTTAAGCGCTTCCTCCACATAGATTTTAAATAGCTTCGGTGTTGTAGCACTACCTTGGCGTAGCCCTTTTGTCACACCAGACTCCGGTGAGACTGAACTTTCTACTTTGACGGCGCTCACACTGTTCGTATAGAGCAGTTTAACTGTTCTGAGGACAGCCGGTGTGGCCGAGCGGCTCTAAGCGCTTCAATCTGGAACCGCGCGAGCGCTACGGTCGCAGGTTCGAATCCTACCTCGGGTATGGATGTGTGTGATGTCCTTAGGTTAGTTAGGTTTAAGTAGTTCTACGTTCTAGGGGACTGTTTTCCTCAGATTTTAAGTCCCATAGTGCTCAGAGCCATTTGAACCATTTTTGAACTGTTCTGATGTAAATACACTCCTGGAAATTGAAATAAGAACACCGTGAATTCATTGTCCCAGGAAGGGGAAACTTTATTGACACATTCCTAGGGTCAGATACATCACATGATCACACTGACAGAACCACAGGCACATAGACACAGGCAACAGAGCATGCACAATGTCGGCACTAGTACAGTGCATATCCACCTTTCGCAGCAATGCAGGCTGCTATTCTCCCATGGAGACGATCGTAGAGATGCTGGATGTAGTCCTGTGGAAAGGCTTGCTATGCCATTTCCACCTGGCGCCTCAGTTGGACCAGCGTTCGTGCTGGACGTGCAGACCGCGTGAGACGACGCTTCATCCAGTCCCAAACATGCTCAATGGGGTACAGATCCGGAGATCTTGCTGGCCAGGGTAGTTGACTTACACCTTCTAGAGCACGTTGGGTGGCACGGGATACATGCGGACGTGCATTGTCCTGTTGGAACAGCAAGTTCCCTTGCCGGTCTAGGAATGGTAGAACGATGGGTTCGATGACGGTTTGGATGTACCGTGCACTATTCAGTGTCCCCTCGACGATCACCAGTGGTGTACGGCCAGTGTAGGAGATCGCTCCCCACACCATGATGCCGGGTGTTGGCCCTGTGTGCCTCGGTCGTATGCAGTCCTGATTGTGGCGCTCACCTGCACGGCGCCAAACACGCATACGACCATCATTGGCACCAAGGCAGAAGCGACTCTCATCGCTGAAGACGACACGTCTCCATTCATCCCTCCATTCACGCCTGTCGCGACACCACTGGAGGCGGGCTGCACGATGTTGGGGCGTGAGCGGAAGACGGCCTAACGGTGTGCGGGACCGTAGCCTAGCTTCATGGAGACGGTTGCGAATGGTCCTCGCCGATACCCCAGGAGTAACAGTGTCCCTAATTTGCTGGGAAGTGGCGGTGCGGTCCCCTACGGCACTGCGTAGGATCCTACGGTCTTGGCGTGCATCCGTGCATCGCTGCGGTCCGGTCCCAGGTCGACGGGCACGTGCACCTTCCGCCGACCGCTGGCGACAACATCGATGTACTGTGGAGACCTCACGCCCCACGTGTTGAGCAATTCGGCGGTACGTCCACCCGGCCTCCCGCATGCCCACTATACGCCCTCGCTCAAAGTCCGTCAACTGCACATACGGTTCACGTCCACGCTGTCGCGGCATGCTACCAGTGTTAAAGACTGCGATGGAGCTCCGTCTGCCACGGCAAACTGGCTGACACTGACGGCGGCGGTGCACAAATGCTGCGCAGCTAGCGCCATTCGACGGCCAACACCGCGGTTCCTGGTGTGTCCGCTGTGCCGTGCGTGTGATCATTGCTTGTACAGCCCTCTCGCAGTGTCCGGAGCAAGTATGGTGGGTCCGACACACCGGTGTCAATGTGTTCCCATAGTGCTCAGAGCCATTTGAACCATTCGATAAGCGCGCTTTTCTGGTATCCTCGACATGATTTTTACAGTCGTTATTATTTGTCAATTCTGTGCACACACTCACTAGCTTGACTGCACACCAATCACTGCTGCACCTCCGGCGTATCTCTGTGTCTGTGGCAACCCTCGGACTGCCAAACACGTTGCTCCATCTGACTGTCTGTCTCTGATAACGTGAATACGGTGCACGAGTTCACACTAGGAGTACGTGCGTTTATCTCGTGATAGTGTGGCGAGAACAAGACTTTTCTGAACAATTCTTTTGTTCCTGGTATTTTCATAACGAAAGTTTTAAATCAAACGGGCAAATTCAAACACTAATTTAGTATTGAAATTAATAAAATTTTTGCTAGTAAAATGTGAGATGACATCCGGGGTGTCCAAGAATATGATCAACCTACAAGTGCTTATGACTAAATACAGTGTACTCTCAGAAGAAGACATAGGATGCAGATGGTGGTAGTATCGCGTACACAGGTATAAAAGGGCAGTCCATTGACGGAGCTGTCATTTGTACTCAGGTGATTCATGCGAGAAGGTTTCAGACGTGATTATGTCTGCACGGCAGGCGTTAACAGGCCTCGAATGCGGAGTGGTGGTTGGAGTTAGACCCGTGGGACGCTCGGAAATCGTTAGGGAATTCAAGCCGTCGAGATTCACAATGTCAAGAGTGTGCCAAGAACACAAAATTCCAGGCTTTACCTCTCACCACGGACAGCGCGGTGGCCGACGGCGTTTGCGTAGAGTTCTCAGTGTGTGAGAGAGAGAGAGAGAGAGAGAGAGAGAGGGGGGGGGGGGCGGGGGGAATCAGCCAAGCAACACTGCGTGAAATATCAGCAGAAGTAAATGTGAGACGTACGACGGTACGAACACATACGTTAGGACAGTGCAACGAAATTTGGGGTGACGACTGACAACACCGCCTTCTGTTGAAGCTCAACATCGCTTGCAGCGCGTCTCCTGGGCTCATGACCATATCGGTTTGACCCTAGAGTACAGGAAAACTGTGGTCTGGTCAGATGCGTACCGATTTCAGTTGTTAAGTGCTGATGATAGGCTTCGAGTTTGGTGCAGATCCCACGAAGTCGTGGACTCCAAGTAGTCAACAAGGCACTGTCGGAGGTGATGGTTGGTCCATAATGGTGTGGGCTGTATTTATATCGAATGTACAGGTCCTCCGGTACAAATAAAACGACCATTAACCGGAAATGGATACGCTCGTCTTTTTGGAGACCATTTTCAGCCCTTCATGATGGAAGTTTTATAGATGACACTGCACCATCTCACTGTGCCACTACTGTTCACGATTGATTTGAAGAACTTTGTAGACAGTTCGAGCGAATATTTGGTCACCTAGATCGCCCGATATGAATCTCATCGAACATTTATGGGACGTATTCGAGACGCCAGTTGCATGGGGCTTCCAAAGATTTGTTGAGTCCATGCCACGTCGAGTTGCTGCACTATGCCGGGCAAAAGGAGGTCCAACACGAAATTAGGAGGTATCCCATGACTTGTGTCCCTCAGTGTAATATCCATACAAATTATAAAAATGTGTGTATGTTTCACATCTTCTCCTAAAGAAGTGGACCGTTTCCAACGAAACTTGGTATACATATCACTTACTGTCTGGAAATCATCGCTGTGGGGGTAAGAAACACCTACCTACCAAAGGGATGGGGTGTGGGTGAAATACCAGTGCAGCGTAACACGAGCGAATACACGTCCTTTAGTCATCCAGTATTCGAGAATGAGAGCACTTGTAATAAGTTTTAAACGTAATTTCCAACCTTTACGAAACGTTATGTAGCTGATGACCCCACAAAATAATGAAAGAAAAAAACGTTCAACGCTTACTCCATTTTCGCTGTTCATGCAGTAAAACTATCACATCAGAGGTTTTAAATTAATACTTCTTTACCACTGAGCATATTCGCAAAACATCTTGCAGATAGTATTTACATTTACCGGTCAATGTGCCTGCAAAAGTATGTCACTGAAAGACACAAAGTTCAGGAGCACAACATCATAAACACTGAGCTGCGTGAAAACGAAATTGCAGGACGAAAATCGCTACAGGTGAACCATCTGCACAGGTATGAGTGAAATATGTTAAATATATATGACAAGTGGAAATGGGACAAAGCCACGAGTGAAAAGCTCGTCATAATCGTCTGGATCCATTGAACTAAACTTTGTAGGCGTAGTAGTTACCACCTGAGAAAAAGTACAGAACCAGCAACCATTTACTGGGGTGGTGGGGTAATGTGGGGAGAGAAGGGGGACGAAATGGACATTGATAGGAGGAAGGAGGAGATGGGCAGAGAGAGGCGACGGTAGAAATGGATAGAAAAAGGAAAGAGGAGTTGGACAGAAAGAAGGGGAGAAGGTGTTGGACAGTGGGAGGGGATGGAAGAGATAGAGGGAGGGAGGAAGAGAAGATGGATACAAAGGAGGAGCAGATGAACAGAGATAGGAAAGAGGAGAAGATGGAAAGGGAGAAGGTGAGGAGGAGATGGACGGAGAGACGGGAAAGAAGGAAATGGATTTACAGGGGGTAAGGTGGTGGTAGAGAGGGGAGGAGAAGATAAGAGGGGAGAATGAGATGGGCGAAGGGCGGAAGGAGCACATGGAGGTGCTGATGAACAGAGAGAGGGGAAGGAGTAGATGGACAGAGAGGGGAGAGAGAAGGAGATGGACAATGAGAGGGGGGAAGGAGAGACAGGGCTAATGGAAGACTGAAATTAATAAATACCGGGGAACGCCGGGTACGTAGCTAGTATTATGATATAACGAGTTTCAGTCCCTCCGTACTTCTCTCCTCCCAGGTTCTAACTAGCTGAGTGTGCGTCATCACTCGTTTCAACATTGTAAACAGAAAAATTAAAACTCCGACTGCTACTCTCAAAAATCTATCTCTTGTACTACACGTCTCGAACAGGTATTCGCAGATTTAAAATGGAGAGTCGAGCCATATGGATTTCTGAACAAGACAAGAATATTGTGAGTGTGTCTCAGAGGACCTAACTCGCCCTTTTTCTAACGAATTACCAGCCGCCACTCTGTATCACATCGGCTGATTTCTTACATAAATGCAGCTTTATCTTTGTGGTGTGCGCGCTTGTCAACACGTACGTGGTGGTGCGATAATACACGCATCGTTGTGAAGCTGATTCACAGTTCCGAAACCACCGATAATGATACCGAAATCTATACACATGGTGAAAAAATAGAGGATCGCCTGTATATAAAACCAATCGTGTTAGTCACAGAAATACTAAAATGTAGACTTTCACGGCCGGAAATATCATTTCCATTATAATTATCCGGGCTGTTATGCCGTGGTCGGTTGATGAATTTTGTCTCAATTCCCAACGTTTCGTATCCGACTGCGGGAGACATCTTCAAGGGAGTCCGTTGGTCGATGGAAGGTCCAACACACCCACTGGCTCGCTACTGACTGGGGCATAACAGCCCGGATAGTTATAATGGACGTGAGTCACAGAAATTCCTGTGTGCACCTAACAACAGGCGACTTATTTCTGTTACATGAAAGAAAAGCATTTACGGTGAAATACAAGTGTGAAGGAAGCGGCATGGGGCAAAAATTACGGTGTTCTCCTCTGTCGATTTACTCGCAGATGAGGAATTATCTCGTTCAGCACCAGAGTTCAAGCGTTAAACGTAGTTTAGACGATGGACATTGCCAACTGATCAAGGTACAGGAAGGTTACGTAGCTAGATTAATCACGAGACACTTTGAAGCGATCACTGATCAAAAAGTACAAAACAGAGGAGAGGCACATAAAACAGGACAATAATGAAAATTAATAATAAAAGTAATAACGTGTGGTGATCTATACCTACACCGTTTTCTCTACAGTGAGCGGAATATCTTTCCTAAAGCCAGACTGATCATCATCTAACACATCCTCAGTTATCTTTTCCACTCGTCTGTATATTATTCTTGTCAGCAACTTAGGGCGGCGAGGGGTAGCCACGTGGTGTGAAGCGCCTTGCCATGGTTCGCGCGCCTCCCCCCTGTCGGAGGTTCGAGTCTTCCCTCAGGCATGGGCGTGTGTATTGTCCTTAGCGTAAGTTAGTTTAAGGATAGATGAGGTCAGCAGTTTGGTCCCATAGGAACTTACCACAAATATCCTACATTTTCAGCGACTTGGATGCATAAGCTGTTAAGCTGATTGTGCGACAATTCTCGCATTTGTCAGCTGTTGCAGTCTTCGGAAATGTGTGGATGATATTTTTCCGAAAGTCAGATGATGTGCCGCCAGACTTATACATTCTACACACCAGCTTGAACAGTTACTTTATTGCTACTTCCCTCAATGATTTTAGCAATTCAGATGGGATGTTATCTACCCCTTCTGCCTTATTTGAGCTCTTTTAAATTCTAATTCTAATTCTGGATCCCCTACCTCTTCTAAATCGACTCCTGTTTTTTCTTCAATCACATCAGGCAGGTCCTCCCCCAGACAGCGACCTTTAATGTACTCTTACCACCTATTCGCTCTCTTCTCTGCATTCAACAGTGGAATTCCCGTTGCACCCTTGATGTTAGAATTCTTGCTTTTAATTTCACCGAAGGTTGTTTTGACTTTCCTGTATTCTGAGTCAGTCCTCCCGACATCATTTATTTTCGGAGTTCTTCATATTTTTCATGCAGCCTTAGCCCTCCCGCACTTCGCATGTAGACCCGCGTTCAGAAAAAAGCAGAACGCCATTTCCCAGAGATGGGAAATTTATGTTCACAGGACACGTACATTAGTATGTTGTGCAGAAACGATTAACATTTGAACCATGTCAGCCCGCGGGTTGAAGGTCAACATCGATATCACGGAGCAAAACCACCTACCCGTAAAATGTGCTCCCAGTTTTCGGTGTCGCTGTAACCCGAAGAGAATGGATCAGTGTGCCTTGAGCAGACGTGCAGGATACCTGGCGTGAACCGTACCGTCAAATGAGTGAGTTTGAAAGAGGGCGCATTATTGGCGTGAGTGAATGTGATGCATCCCTCCGTGAAATTGCTGCTCTTGTGGGACGCAGTTCATCGGCAGTGCATCTTGTGTGTGCAGAAAGGTTCGTGGAAGGCAGTAGAACACGACGAGACGGGTCAGGTCGCACCACACAGACCAGCCCCCAATAAGATCGATACCTCATCCGAGTGGCTCTGCAGGATACTTCTGCGTACTTCTCGGCTCTAGCGCAACAGTGGAACAATTTAACATCTCGTACAGTATCAGGGGTGACAGTCCGTCGCTGTTTATTACGGCGTGGGTTACGTGCGGGTCGTTCACTTCTCCGCCTACCTTTAACGAATATGCAGAAACGTGCTAGGCGGTAGTGGTGTATGGAACGACGTCGCTGGGGACAGGAATGGCATCAAATAGTATTTTAGGACGAATCAAGGTTCTGTTGGTTTCAAAATGATGGCCGTATTTTGCTTCGCTATAGACATGGGGAGCGGCACCACAGTGATTGCAATCGCACAAGACATAAGGCGTGCACTCACGGCCTTATGGTGTGGGGTGCTATTTTGTGCACTAACAAATCACAGTTGGTGCGTGTCCAGGACACTGTAAGCAGTGTGACCTACGTGAATGACACTTTGCGACCCGCAGCTTTACCCTTTCTGCAAAACACCCCGCACACCATTTTTCAGCACAACGCACGATCACATGTTGATGCACAGACATGTGCCTTCTTGGTGTTACAGGATGTCAGCCTTTAGTCCTGGCCCGACAGACCACTAGACTTGCGGCCAGTCTAAAATGTGTGGGATACGGCAAAACGACAGGTGCAGTGTTGTGACCCAATGCCAACGACCACAGATGAAGTTAGGAGTCAGATGAATGCAGCAAGGATGGCTATACCACCATATGTGCCTTATAGGCATCAACGCCATCACACATAGAACACGTTATCAGTGCCCAAGGCGGCCGCTGTGCGTACTAGGCAAAAGGACACATGATGAACCGAGGTGACTGAAATACTTGTCATTTCTGCAGAACATACTAATGTACATGTCCTGCGAATATGAAAGTCCTATCTCTGGTCGTTCGCGGTGTTCTGTTTTTTTTCTGAACATTAGCGCATTTCATTTCTCAGCGACTTGTATTGCTGTATTCCTGAATTTCCCTGAACACTTATTTACTTCCTTCTTCCATCGAGCAACTAAAGTATTTCTTCTGTTACCCATAGATTCTTCGTAGTTATCGTCTTTGTATCTATGTTTTTCTTCTCAACTTCTGTGATTGTTCTTTTCATAGATGTCCATTCCACCTCAGCTGTACTGCCTACTGAGCTAGTCCAAATTACTATATCTACAGCCTTAGAGAACGTCAAGCGTATCTCGTCATTCCTTAGTACTCGTACTTCCGTATCGCACTTCTTTGTGTATTGATTCTTCCTGGCTAATGTCTTAAGCTTCAGCTTACTTTTCATCACTACTAGTGATATGCGTCTATATCTGCTCCTGGGTTCACCTTGCAATAAAGTAATTGATTTCGGAATCTCTGCCTGACCATAACGTAATCTAACGAAATCTTCCTGTATCACCCGATCTTTTCCAAGTATACTTCTACCTTTTGTGATCATTTAACAGAGTATTCGCTATTACTAGCTTAAATTTATTATAAAAGTCAATTAGCCTTTCTCCTTTCTCATTTCTCTCATTCCTTGTACCAAGCCTATATTCTCCCGTAATTCTTTTCTCCTTCCCCTACAATTGCATTGCATCTCCAATTGCATATTGCATTACCCATTCACTATTCTCATATACTTTCTCTATCTCTTGCGGCGTCGACATTTGTTCCTCAACCATCGTTGTCGGTGTTGGTTTGCTGTCAATTCTGATGAGAACAACCCTATCACTGTACTGTTCACAGTATCACACTCTCTGCCCTACCATCGTATTCATAAAGAATCCTACTCCCGTTATTCAATTTTCTACTGCTGTTGATATTACTCCATAATTATGTGGCCAGAAATGCTTGTGTTCCTTCAATTTCACTTTGCTGATACCTTCTACATGTAGGTTGAGCCTTTGCATTTCCCTTATCAGAGTTTCTAGATTCCCTACCACGTTCAAGCTTCTTACATTCCACGTCCCGACTCGTAGAACGTTATCCTTTCGTTCTTCACTCAATCTTTTTCTCATGGTGATCTCGACCTTGGCAGTCCCCTACTGGAGATCCGAATGAGGCGCTATAGGGGAATATTTTGCCAATGGAGAGATCACCATGTCACTTTTCCAATTAGAGACCAAATGTCCTGTGGCTACACATTATGTTTATTTAATGCAGTGATTTCCGTTGTCTTCTGCATCATCATGCCTTTGGTCAATGCTGAGTCTTCCGTCCTAAGGGATAGTTTCCCACACTAAAGGCAAGAGAGTGCTGTGACCCTCTGCCCGCTCCTCCGCCCCGTTTGACAATGCCGTTGGGGGAACGATGGGACTTCTTATGCCGGAAGTCTTCGGCCACGAATGCTGATTATTAATGAAAATTTTAGCGTTGGCAGGGTTTGAACTCGGGACCGAGGACTTAGACCACGGGTGCGTACTGTTTTCATACCTGGATCTCCCTCTACAGCTTTTACTCCCTACACTTCTTTCCATTACTCTTCCTTTGTGCCTTAAAATGTGTCAGTGGACCCCTTATTTTAGTGGTGCCATTACTTAACTTCTTCTTCTTTTCGATTCTGTACCTCCTCATTAGTTATTCTATGTACCTATGTAATCTTCAGCATTCGCCTGTAGCACAAGGTTTCAAAATCTTCTATTTCATTCTTGTTTGAACTATTAACGTCCACGTTTCAGTGCTGTACAGGGCTACACTGCAGACAGATATTTTCAGAAAAGGTTTTTTAACATTTATATCGATATTAGACGTTAACAAATTCCTCTTTTGTAGAGAAGCTTTTCGTACTGTTGCCAGTCGGCATTTTATATGCTCTCTACTTCGTCCATGATCAGTTATTTTGCTCCTCTAATAAAAGAAAACTCATCTAGTACTCTAAGTGTATGATTTCTCAATCACATCCACTTGACTACGTTCCATTGCCATTGTTTTGTTTTTTCTGATATTCGTTTTGTAATCGCTGTTCCTTTTACGTCTCTGAGAGAGTTGCAACCTCAATGATTTTATTTGTTCTTCCTGAATATTAATTCCCTTTACGGATTTTTCTTTGGTTTCGTTTACTGCTTGCGCAATGTACAGATTAAACAGCACCTGGAATAGATTACGTCTCTGTCTGAGGATCATCTCAACTACGGCTTCCTTTTCATATTCTTCGACTTAACAACCGAATTCTCGTTTCGGTACAAATTACAAACGACCTTTCGGGCCGGCCGCTGGTGGCCAAGCGGTTCTGGCGCTACAGTCTGGAACCGCGCGACCGCTACGGTCGCAGGTTCGAATCCTGCCTCGGGCGTGGCTGTGTGTGTTGTCCTTAGGTTAGTTAGGTTTAAGTAGTTCTAAGTTCTAGGGGACTTATGACCTCAGCAGTTGAGTCCCATAGTGCTCAGAGCCAACCGACCTTTCGGTCTCTGTATTTTACTCCACTACAGTCAAAATTTCAATGACTGTAGTCCAGTCAACATTGTCGAAAAATTTCTTCAAAACTGCAAATGTATCAGGGATGAGTTATTGGTCAGTAGTGGAATCAAGCAGATTTGAAACTTCCTGGGAGAATAAAACTGTTTGACAGACCGGGTCTCGAACATGGGATTTTTGCTATAAATGTAGACTTGATTTCCTGGTTTGTCTTCTGAGATCAGAGACGTCTGCATTACCTCGCATGTTCTTGTATTTCGTGCAGAGTAAGAAATGAAGACACCAGACAATCTACCATATACATTCAGAATAGGTGCACGCCCAGGAAAGACAGCTGGCGACACATACTTGATATGCAAACAATAGACGGTGTGGCCCGTCAGTCTGTTAATATTTGGAAATTCACTAATTCACGGACTAATGTAGATACAGAGGTAAAAACAGACACACATGCCTGAAATGATAGTTTTATATTGAAACCAAAAATAGTGCACAAACTGGGCAACAGATGGCGCTGGACAACAACACCTGATTGACGCCGCATGAGAATCGTATATACTCGTAAAATGAGTTGTAGTGTCAGAGGATGCCAGATCATTCTTAGCCTGGCTAATAGAGACCTGCTGGAAGACACGACATCCATACAGGATGGCGCTCCACCCCATGTCTTGCGCACATCGTTCGTTGAATATAGCGCGTTGCTCCGCCATGTACGTCATGCTTGGCCTCTCATGTCCCTCGACCTGTGATTGTTGGTTGTGGGGTTACCTGAAGTAGTAAGTCTACTACGAATATCCAGCCTCATTACGGATGATAAAAGACAATATCTGACGGCAATTTCTCACCGTACCAAACCTGGTAAGCTGAATAGCGCTGTTTAAAACAACGTCCCTCGACTACAGATAATGTTGATGAATGATGGCTGACATGCAGAACATTTGTTGTAAAGAACATCGTCTTTGTTACCAATCAGTTCTTACACTGATTATTGCTTTTGTATCATATGAAGCGCCATCTGGTGATCATTTATGCACTTTTTTTGTTATTCGGTTTCAAGAAAAAACCCATGGCTTTTCAGGCATGTGTGTCAATTTTTACCTCTCTATCTACATTATTGCGTGAAATAGTGAATTTTCAAACCTCAACAGGCTTTTAGCTCACTCTTTATGTTAGCAGACAACATAGGACGGACTCTTCAAATAGTTCAAATGGCTCTGAGCACTATGGGACTTAACTGCTGAGGTCCTCAGTCCCCTAGAACTTAGAACTACTGAAACCCAACTAACCTAAGGACATCACGCACATCCATGCCAGAGGCAGGATTCGAACCTGGGAAGGACTCTAATGCAGAACTTCAAAGGTAAGAAAGTGAACTGATGAAACGTATTTGGCGACACACACACAAACACACACACACGAATATATATTATCAGAGTAATGGACCGTTTAGTGCAACATCTGTTTTTTTTAAAAAATCTGTTATAAACACTGAAGTTTTATTTTACGTAAGAGCTTATACGTGTCTGCTTTGCAGGGCAAAAAAGACAATTTTATTAAATGCAGTATATGTAACTACTGCAGAAAGTGGCTAAGTCCCCATATAGTTCTGTAGGAATTGTGGAATAGGTTACGGAAGTATGCGCAGAAGCAAATTTATATATAGCACCAGACGATCATTATCAGCATTTCTCTTGTGAATATCGGTGCTGAAGAAGCTGAGGGAAGCTTCAAAAAAATTGAAAGAATTATGACTGAAAAATTATGAAGTCAATTACTCACTGTGTGACATACTTGTTCACAAATAAAATAATGCTATAAGTGGGGAGATAAGTTGCGAACTTTCTAGAAACGTATAGTGAGTATGACTCGCCGGTGTTGGCGCGTCCTATCGTGCCGGTGTGCTTGTGTTAGCAGTCACCATGACGCTGCACTTCCAGCGTTATAAAGCGGGCGGTAGCCACGCATCCCGATTTAGACGCCGTGAGACACCAGAAGCAGCGCTACGTCCAGCTAACCGCAGACACATCTGGTATGTAATGCGACAACATTAAACTTTTTTACTGCATAATATTAATAATTACGTGTTTCAAGCACAGTAACTTGTCTCGAAGTCGCTTTAAAATCTTGTGTTTAAAGAAATATGTGTGCCGGTCCAGTATTAACAAAAATGTATTCATCCAATGATTATAGGTTTATCTGTTGAGGAAGTTTAAGATAAGTGTTTAAAGCAGCGCCGCTGACGATATAATTAAAGATGGAGCCGTTGATCTATCGCACTTATTAGCTTTTTTTATCGAATCATGCTATTAGTAGGAAAGAAAATTGGCTGTAAAAGTGAAATCTGATTTAACGTGATACGCCTGCTCAAACGACAAAATCATATGAACGTGCGTTCTCATAATGAAATTCATTGTAGATGCAGCACAGTTTCGAAGCCGAGCTTTTGTAATTATTATCGAGAGAGGTGGAGCAGTGGTTAGCGCAGGGGACTCACAATCGGGAGGACGCCCGTTCAACTACCCATTGGGCCAACCAGATTTAAGTTCTGCACGATTTCCCCAAATCGCTGCAGGCAAATGCCGGGATGGCTCCTTCGAAAAAGGCACGGTCAATTTCCTTCCTCATCCTTTCGTCTTCCGAGCTTGTGTCTCGTGTTTAACGACTTCACCGTAGACGGGACGTTAAACTTTTAATTTTCCTTCATTCCATTTTGCAATTATTCATTCCTAGAGAATCGTGAATGTGGACTGATAATCTCAACTACATTTTAAAACGAAATTTTCAATCTAATCCTCGTGGGTCTCAATTTGTGTTATACAATAACATTTCAATATTTGTGTTCCCACAGCAAGAAATGTGTTTCGAACTTTGCATAATACCTGTTTACTGCGAAGATATCCTTTTCATTCAACGAATTGATCTCTCTTGCAGACAGTTTTTTTGAGATAAGAATATTGAAAGGAATCGTAAGACCAATTCTGGAGACAAGGAAAGATAGGGATTTTTTTCAAACGCTTTGTTCCAATCTCTAAGCCCCGTGTGTGAACAGGCTCAACGTTCTGAAGCTCTCCACATTGCACTGTGGTGACAAACGTCATGGGATAACCTCCAAAAATCGTGTCGAACATCCTTTTGTCCAGCGTAGTGCAGCATGTCGACTTGGCATGAACTCCTCAAGTCGTTTAGGTCCACTGCAGAAAAAATTAGCGATGCTGTCTCTGTAGCCATTCATAATTACGAAAGTGTTGCCGGTGCAAGATTTTGTGTACCAACTGACCTCTCTATTATGTCACAGGGTATTCACATCTGGCGACCTGGGTTGCCAAATGACTCACCCAAATTGTCTAGAATGTTCTTCAAACAAATCGCCAACAAATGAGCCGTAGTAACATGGCTTATTGTCATCCATAAAAATTCCGTTATTCGAAAGCATGAAGTTCATTAATGCTACAAATGTTGTCCAAGTGGCCGAACATACCAATTTCCAGTCAATGATCGGTTCAGTCGAACCAGAGAATCCAGTTCATTCCATGTAACCACAGCCCACATCATTATGGAGCCACAGCCAGCTTGCACAATGTCTTGGTGACAACTTGGGTCCATGGTTTCGTGAGGTCTGCGCCACACTCCAGCCTTCCATCAACTCTTACCGCATGAAATCCCGATTCACTGACCAGGCCACAGTTTTGAAGTCGTCTGTGGTCCAGCTGGTATGGTCACGAGCCCAGGAGAGGCGGTTCAGGTCAGGTCGTGCTGTTAGCAAAGGCACTCACGTCGGTCGCCTGCTGCCATTAACCCGAAATTCCGCCGCACTGTCCGAACGGATACATGCTTCGTACGTCCCGGATTGATTTCTCTGGTTATTTCACATAGTGTTACTTGTCTATTAGCACTGACAACTCTACACCAAAGCCGCCGCTCTCGGTCGTTAAGTGAAGGCCGTCGACCACTGCGTCGTCCGTGGTGAGAGGTGATACCTGAAATTTAGTATTCTCGGCACACTGCTGACACCGTGGATCTCGGAATATTGACTTCCCTAATGTTTTCAGAAATGGAATGTCCCATGCGTCTAGCTCCAACTACCATTCCGCGTTCAACGACTGTTAATTCTAGTCGTGTGGGCAAAATCACGTCAGAAACCTTGTCGCATGAATTATTTGAGTACAAATGGCAGCTCCTGCGCGGTTACGGACTGTAGCGTCTAGAACCGCTCGACCACACCGGCCGGCGATATTACCGCCATCTGCATATGTACGTATCGCTATCTCATGATTTCTGTCACATCAGTGTATATAATTTGCATTGAATAAAGGGCGTCTGTTATATTTAATCCATTTTCAAATACGCAGTCTTGTGAGCTAAACAAAAGAAAAACATTGCCTTTACTGTTCTCTGTTTCCGTATTACTTTCGTCAGTCTACACGGTCGGGAAGTAACTTGACATTTTTGTCTTCTGCGTGTAATCGTGGACCCACGTGTCGTCAACAGTCACGTAATGATACCAGAAGTCCTACGGATTATGCTTCAACTTAAGCAAACACAAATGCCCTTTTTCGACCGACTTTGGCCTCGAGTCAGCAACTACAGAACCATTGTGAGGCTTTTCCACATGTGGGTCTTCTTTTCCGATAGTGCGTGCCCGTAGTTCTAAATGCCTTCTAGATACAATGAATATTAATACGAGAATTTCCTTTCACTTTATCCATCTTATATTGCTCACGGCAATAGTCCTATAACAGTCCATATGGTTATGGCCTAAGCTGCTTTCATATCTGAAGAGGTCGTCTCCTTTAGACCGATGTCGCCTTACGGGACAAATTTCGATGTTTTTACTAATTACACAACATGCTCAGGGTCATAATTCGCAAAGAAAAAATAAAATTTGAAAAGAGTTGCAATACTCTGCCTGGTAAAAAGCTTTTCTGGTGGAGATTTTGCTAAAATGAATTCAAAGAAGACAGTATCAGCAGTCATAACTCTCTTTTTGCAAACAATCTTTGCGTTTCTTCGCAGTACTTGTCACTGTGCTACCAAAAATGTGCTCATCGCAAATATGCGAGTCTTTGAATCATTCAAGGAACGTCATTAGTTGCCCCCTTCAGATGTACGAATGATACTTTCCTTAACCTGCTAACACAATTAAAGATGGGTAGTTGAGCTCGTCACTTCTTCACACATATAACTATAATAAATAATGGAGCTTCCAGCTGAAAAACTGTAATTAATGGCAAATACAATGAGTCTCATCACTAATGGACTTAATGCTGGCACTTACGTGGGAAGAGAAACACGCGATTAAGATACACAACAAGTGGGTTTCTTGCAAACTTTGTATCATACAAAAGATCGTCATAATAAAACTCGAACGATGTTTAAACATTTTATTCATCGGCTTACAGAGGTATAAACGTTTTTAGCAATATGACGAAACAGTATAACCCCACATGCATTCTTGTCGTGAGTTCATGAGACGATCAACAAAGGTAGTAAAATCTCGTGGAACACAAGCTCGCCTAATTTCTCACCTTGTGATTATTATCTTTCCGGCTAGCTGAGGTGTCAACTATTCTCAAATAATCCAAACATATGATAATAGGTACAGACAGACATTGCAAACATTATTGCTGACGTCCCTCAGGCAGAGGCCCTAAGTGTTCCTCAAAATTTGATAAATCGAACTCAAGACGTCATCGAAGGCAACAATGAATATTTCAAGCTTCATCTGCAAAGAACAATTCTCCGGTTAACTGCCTAGGATAATTTACCAACTGTCAGACTTTTTAGCCTATCAGACTAATAAGCGTTCACAGGGCAATTTTTGTTTTAGTTACTCTGTATCTTCAAACTATCGTGAAAGGAAATACTGAGTACCATAGAGTTTAATTGTACTTCTTTTACGTTCGCTGACAGAAAAAGGTAAAGAAAGGATTGCTCGTACGTATGTCAAATCTCGTCTACGAGGCCTTGTGTGATGTGTATTTTGTAGGCAACCGTACGCTGGTGTACCTCTTTGTCATATGTCAGCTCAAATTCAGACTAAGGTGTCAGTCATCGTAGTACTAACCATATTCCCGGCAGTTGTGTAGTGGGATCTAGATTTACAGGCAGTTCACGGAGATAGAGAATAAGAGTCGTTATCTGAATATCTGATGCTCTCTGCCCTTCTGCGTGTTATGTGTTCTTAAGTTAAGAAAACCTCGATGCATGGCACTTCAAGGAACTATGCCTACAGCATTTATTTTATACATTTAAAACATCGTGACTTCCTTGGATTCGTTCGTCCTCGATTTCTCATCATTTCAGCAACGTGTAAAGAAAGTTTACCCTAATTTGCACAGATTTTGAGAACGTTTTGATTACTTGACGTACGTATCACACCATCCGTCAGTTCACCACAGACTTGTCAGACTGCTAAACAGACACCAGCCCAATGGAAAACCAGTAGTCTACACAAACTCTTCAATAAGTACCGACAGTTGTTATGTAAGGTCAGTGCAATTCAGTCAGTTAAAAATATTAATCAAGTGCTCCATATACCAACGGCAGGTTGGAAGATAAAAATGACTTGTTACATCATCTGTGTGTAGTCAGAGCAAATAGTCGTAACAAAGGTACACGGACAATCTCAGAGATAATGCAGATACGCTTATCACTAGCAAATATTTGGATTCTCTGCTATTTTTTTTGTCTGGCCATAAGGAGAGAGGAGTCTCTTCCTTTTTATCTAAACCTTCTAATTACTCTCCCTTTTTACGGAAGTCGCAAAGGACATACATGTATAGGTATTTCTATAGGGTTACTTACATTCACGTGTTGAGACGGTAGAGTTCTGCGGACGAACTTATACATTAGAGCGTGCAAGAGACTTATCTAGCAAGTGATGGAGCATCTCAGCCTCTGAAATCGGAGGTTATGTGAGCAGCGCAACGGATATACGGAGTTGTGACACAGAAGTTTTTCAGTGAAGTACTTTTGAGGCCGCCCTTGTGATTCTGGAATACATTTCAGAATAAATGCGACTAAATAGAAAAAAAGAAAACGGTGTTGTAATGTTTAATACGAAAAAGAAAAATCAGGCTGTAGTTGGAGTGTCAAACACTTGCAATACGATACGGGCAAAATTAACTTTTCCGTTTTGTTCATTACTTCGAGCCTAAGAAAAAGTGTGACATCGTGCTACCCATACACTAAAATGCACTTTGTCTGAGAAGACACATCAGGTACAGATATACGGGTGTCTTTCCTAAGAGTCGTCGAGCGCATTTTCTCTAATGTTTCGACAGATATTTGCCATTTCGCTTTTGCGTTGTGTAGCTCGAGTTAGCCCAAACAGTTACTACTCGTCACGCTTTCCATACGACGCCCACTGACAACAAAAAGCGTCGGTTTGTTTCACATTACATCCAGTATTATTATTAGTAAATCGAAGACAAGTGTAATATGTTTGAATAAATGGTTCTGATACGATCAGCAATTAATTTTCCCTTGTTGACATTTTATGCCTATGCTATAATCTTCTGAAAAGTAATAATAAGTTAATAAGTATACTTCACTAAACAGTAAAAATATGATACCTCGGAAATTATTTGTTCACCCTTTTCAAAACATTGTTACACATAGCATTTTATCCACCACATATAATAAATGTTTAACCTTTAAGAATATTATAAGGAAAACGTAATATTGTAGAGATGGTTACATGCAGATTGTATTTTTTGTCGTCTTTCTGTGGAAGACCTTTAATACTTACTAAACTATATTTTTTCTGAATACTTTTTGAAGCGGAATGTTTAAGATACATAGCATATAAAGCAACTGATTTTAGAAACTAAATTTTAGACGGTATTCTTTCAAACACTTCAAGAGTATTTTTCACCATATT
This sequence comes from Schistocerca americana, assembly GCF_021461395.2. Classification (NCBI taxonomy): domain Eukaryota; kingdom Metazoa; phylum Arthropoda; class Insecta; order Orthoptera; family Acrididae; genus Schistocerca; species Schistocerca americana. Next base: position 873,488,340 of record NC_060120.1, on the reverse strand, counting down.
TCTATACTTCGCTATCACTATCTGCTCCAAGATGAAAAATGGTTTTCTTGCAAGACGTGTTTAGTTTACATTTATAAATCTCTGCATGCTCTACAGAGAGTACTGTCTTACAATAATTTCACGAATGTTATTTTTTAAGTATATGAGGACAGAACGACCGTAAAATTTGCTACAACCACTACTTAAGCAATTATTTTGTTATAACATTCCATGAGGTGCTTGTATCGTAAGGCCTATAAAATTTGAGAGACCCTCACGTGCTGTCCTAGTAAATAGTTCTCATTTTAATGTACTGGGTAAATTTTTATTTGTATGAATACCTCTTTGTAATTTCCAGAGTAACTCGGGGTTTGTTGTTCAAGTACTTTAATAAACAGGTACCGTTTTTATCAAATGAATTTAGTTTAATGGTATGGATTGTTACATTTGTGTTAGTTATCAATTTAGTTCATTCAGGAGACTACCCTATTAAGGTAGACAATTCAGCATAAGGAAGTGGCCTACCTGGATGGAGGTAGACATTGCAAGTGGTGATTGGCGCAGTTGTTTGCACTCTAACCCACCACTGCTTCCAAGTTAAATGCCCCCTGTGCATTGCAAAAAATCAATCTTAGTGTGACGTTTGTCAAGAAAGTCTGCCCGAGAATCAATGAACAACCATGTTCGAAATAACAGACACCATACACATATAAGTAAATATATCGTTTGTTAGAGTGTTAACATCATTGCATACCGCATGACTAATACTTCAGAAACCGTATGGCTTTAACAGTACAGTATTTTTATGTGCAGAACTCTGTAATCGTCAGAACTTCAGACCACTATAAATTTCATAAAGCTGATGTACAGTTTTTTTTCACGCACGTGTTACTAAAACGCATCAGGTATCAGATTTTACGTGCCAGATTAATCTCAAACTTCCTTTTATCACTTTTTGCTTACATTATTGAAATCATGTTCTGCCGCAGTTAAAATCTACTTTAAGATTAAATTAAACTGTTGCTTGGAAAAATGTATTCTTAGAGAATAACATGTTTACTAACTTAGAATAATATTCAAATTTTTGTTTCTCAATGAGACGTACACAAAGCATTTTTTTGTGTGTATGTCCCACAGTTGATGCAGTGCTACCGACTTCAAGATTTTTTAACAAAATAATTTATCTGAAGTTAGTGGGTAGCAGGCAGGCACTCCGTCTTTAGGCCACAAGTGACCCATCGGGACCATCCGACCGCCGTGTCATCCTCAGTAGAGGATGCAGATAGGAGGGGCGTGTGGTCAACACGCCGCTCTCGCGGTCGTTACGATGGTTTTCTTTGACTGGAGCCGTAACTATTCGGTCGAGTAGCTCCTCAATTGGCATCACGAAGCTGAGTGCACCCAGAAAATGGCAACAGTGCATGGTGGCCCGCATGGTCACCCATACAAATGCAGGCCACGCACGACAGCGCTTAACTTCGGTGATCCGGCGGGAATCGGCGTATCCACGGCAGCAAGGCCGTTGCCCGAAGTTAGTGTATAGTTAGAGGATATTCGCTTATCGCTATTGGATGGAAGGTACTGAGATTTATGTCAAACAGAAAATTTGTTGACTATTAATGATGGCACTACAAGCTACGCCGCACAGCATCAGACCTTAGTTTTCATTTTTTTAACAGAATCACTGTTTTTATTCTTGTCTTTACCACACAATATACAAAACTCGCAAATTTTCTGAGGAATTTGGCTACTGTTGTGGAAATTACTCATTTAATGTTCACTTTATTTTTAGGTACGACAATGGCTCCCCCGACTCTTTATAACAACCCTTTGAGTCCTCCATGTCGTCTTGTACGTTTGGTGGCTGGTATCATCGGAGTTGACCTGAAAATAGTGAATGGTACTGACATGAAGTCGCCTGAAATGTTGAAGGTAATGCATGTGTTAACTGATAACAAAATTATATGCTTCTAGAGCGCAAAAATATTTTGACATACGTTGAGAAATGAAAAACTGCATAAAAGCAAACTATTTTATTTTCTTTAGATGAGAAAATAAATACTGGGCGGGCTTGGTTATGACTCCATTGAGCCCATAAGCGCTATCGCCAGTTGTGACACCAGTGGTCCGATTCCCGTGCTGCCATGAGAGGTGTATTCCAGATGTGTAGAGTCGAGTGACGATTTTGTGCTTTCCACTGTATTGATTTTAAAGTATCAGTGAAACAACAGGAATCTTAGCTCAAGTTCAGCAGTTGGACACCGAGAGAGGAAATGCCAGGCCATTGCCATTGTAACAATCAAGATGATGACTTTTGGATTGTTGGCCGCTCAAGGGCGTCGTTATCAGCGCCCGTACAAATTCTCAGTCATTGCACATTCCAGTCTTCCAGTTCCCGAATGACGATGAAATGATGGTGACAAGAACACCCAGTCGCTGAGCGAAGAAACTTCCCAACCCAGCCGGGACCCGTTTTAACGGTGTGTTAGTAATAGGAAAGTGTCGCGGTGGTTCAATATGTAACTGTTAGACTAAGAGTCCAGACGTCTGTGATTCAAACCAGAGACGGCACTGGGATTTTTTTTCTAACTTCTTTAGCATTTGACAACGATATATGTACGTGAAAAATGCCATATTGCCCCGTGGTTGGGGTCCGCGTAAATTGTATCTCCACCAAATCTGGGTAAGTCAGTTCGAAGGCAAGGACACACCACTCCAAAAGGACCTTTCCTGGTTAAGTATTGCCTCAACTTTCGTATTGTGGACGGTATAGCTTACTTACTTCAAGCACTTTCTGTTACACTAACATAACAATCTCTGACCTCTACTTTCTTAGCTGTAGTTGTTTGTTTACATGTATTTTTAACTACTAGAAGTCTGAAAATGTAAATTTTATTGCTCTATGTATGTAGTAAACAGTACTGGTGACATCCATATTTTTGCATTATTCATTTTCTTATCTTTACATTCATTTTGTGTCTGTCTAGAATTTCTGCTTGGTTTTTGTTTCAATGGTGAATTAGTCTTCGGTCTCCGTAATCTGCTTTAAGGTAATTGAGGGTTCGAACCAGAGCATCTCATTTTGTATTATCAAATGCTTCCTCAGTTTCAATGAAAGCGATTAGTAGTACTCTGTACACACTTGGCGTATTCTCATATCAGTGTCTCGTATCTTCCAAACTCGAATAAGTCATCTGAAAGCTGTTATAGTCTTCTTTCCAAATAGCGTATAATTATATTTCGTTAATACTTTGGAGCGTGGGATACAATATTCGATGTGGAGCAGTTTTGTTCCAGTATGAAACCTACACCGTTGTATCCTTGGGCGTTAACTCCTCTGCTTGGTCAATTCACTTCGCCGATTCCTAATACGTCAGTTATTAAACTTTCCATTTCTGTCCTCACATTCTTCAGTATTCTACTTTTGCGGTTATCTCACATTTTATGCCTCTAGTCGATATGCTATTTTTTGTTTAGAATTTTTGTATCAAATTGTCTTTATTGCTGTCCGCGTCATATAGTCGGGTAGGCGATTACTCCGGATGATTTCACGTAAGAGGAATACATTATGGAAAATCATATACTGTTGTTGTTGTTGTGATCTTCGGTCCAGAGATTGGTTTGATGCAGCTCTCCATGCTATTCTATCTTGTGCAAGACTCTTCATCTCCGAATAACTGCGTCAACTTACATCTTTCTCAATCTGCTTAGCGTATTCATCTCTTGGTCTCCGTCTACGATTTTTACCCTCCACGCTTCCCTCCAATACTACACTGGTGATCTCTCGATGCCTCAGAACGTGACCCACCAACCGATCCCTTTTCTAGTCAAGTTGTGCCACAAATTCCTCTTTTCCCCAGTTCTATTCAATACCTCCTCATTAGTTACATGATTTACTCACCTTGTCTTCAGCATTCTTCTGTAGCACCACATTCTCTTCTTGTCTAAACTATTTATACTCCATGTTTCACTGCCATACATGGCTACACTCCATACAAATACATTCAGAAAAGACTTCCTGACACTTAAATCTATACTCGATGTTTACAAATTTCTCTTCTTCAGAAACGTTTTTATTGCCGTAGCCAGTGTACATCTTATATCCTCCCTACTTCGACCATCATCAGTTATTTTGCTTCCCAAATAGCAAAACTCATTTACTACTTTATATGTCTCATTTCCTAATCTAATTCCCTCAGCATCACCTGATTTAATTCGACTACATTTCATTATCCTCGATTTGCTTCTGTTGATGTTCATCTTATATCCCCCTTTCAAGACACGGTCCATTCCGTTCAGTTGCTCTTCCAGGTCATGCGCTGTCTGCGACAGAATTACAATATCGTCGGCAAACCTCAAAGTTTTTACTTCCTCTCCGTGGATTTTAATTCCTACTCCAAATTTTTCTTTTGTTTCCTTTGCTGCTTGCTCAAATACAGATTGAATAACATCGGGGATAGGCTACAACCCTGTCGCACTCCCTTCTCAACCAGTGCTTTCCTTTCATGCCCCTCGACTCTTTGTAATTGCCATCTGGTTTCTGTACAAATTGAAAATAGTATTTCGTTCCCTGTATTTTATTTTGAAAAAGTAATCCATTCAACATTATCTAAAGCCGTTTCTATCTCTACAGATGCTAGAAACGTAGTTTTGTCTTTCCTTAACCTATTTTCTAAGATAAGTCGTAGGGTCAGTATTAGATGCTATAGCGTTGAAATGGTAGAAAGAAGACATAAGGACAACACCATGAATGGTAAACATAGGAAGATGAGTGGTAAACATAGGAACGGACCGAACAACTGGCACGATAAATATTCACACCTCTGCCAGGTACCAACGACCTCCCTAGAGCCTGAACGAACGCATTTTCATAACAGTGGCTATCTCCAACTAATACGGGCTCAGTATTCATCAGTCTGAAAAGCATTTGACGTCCTCCGTTACTCACAATTCTAGAAATCAGGATATTAATATTTTTCAGCACTGATGGTTCAAATTAATGATACCTAGTTTTTCTGTGCGACCATGTTACTTTTATTTACGATGCATATCGGATTTGATTATCAAAGAATCGGTGGGCTTCCAGGGATAGTAATCAGGTTTCTGTTCGTTCTCAAGCCATCAACATTGGATTGAAATTGCGGTAAAATTGTAGCTGGACTCGAGAGACGGTATTTTAAATAATAAAGAAGCGACCCTTCAGGCGCACGTTACTTGAGAGGATCGGTGTCTATTCCTCCTCAGTTCCCTGTCTCTATTAATTGCCCCAAATTGTCGTTCTCCAACATTCGCACTCACCCGCACCTACTCACAAAGAACTGACCAACCAATGCGCGCACCGCTGCAGCGCTTTCACTGTACATTACTTTTACAGATTTGGAACGAACATGTATGTGCCCAGTAACAAGAAACAATTCATTAACAAAAGATAACAACTACCTCTCTCGGGATTTTTAAACATTCACTGCAGTTTGATTCCACATAAACACTCGCTGCTTTAAAATACTACGAGGTCGGCCACTTCACTGTTTTATGACGTACTCATAGGCCGCCGTCACCCTGTACCAAAACGTAACGTAACTATCATGCACTCCTTTCTCATGTTGTAGTGTCGAGTGTTCATTTCTGAATGCAACGATTCACTGATTAAAAAAAGTATCAGGACCATGTTAATGGCCGTCAGTGGACGCTTTCAGTGAGGCGTTTGAATGTCTGTGTAGGAGTGCCAGCCTAATCTTCCTCAACAGCCAAAACTGGAGAAGACGGTGTTGTTGGATGCTAGGGTCTGCATCGAAGTCAACTTTCCTTGTCATTCCAAAGGTGTTCCACTTGCTTCGCTTCGGGGCTCTGATCAGGACAGTCCATTTCAGAAACGTTATTGTCCATAAACCACTGGCTCACAGTAGTGGATTTATGGCGGGATGCATTGTCATGCCGATAGAAACAACTAACGTCTCCCAACTGTTACTCAACAATAAAATACGTTCACATTCTTCGGAATTTAGTGTTTTCTTAAGCGCAACTATGAGTCCACAACCTAACCCAAAAAAGGACCCCCATACCGTAACAACGCCTCCGCTACATTTCACTGTACCACTGTACACGATGGCAGGTAACGTTCTCCAGGCATTCGCCAAACGCTAAGCCTTCCATCGGATTACCACTCCAAGTCATTCGTTTTCATACATTCACCGTTCAGTGGCGTCGGTCTTAACACCACCTCAACTGTCTCGTAGCACTGACTTCAGAAATGTGTGGTCTTTCTGGATCTGCTCGCTCATTGTAGCTCGTACTTCTTTACTCCCTACGCACGCTCGCGGCGGCAGGTGGACTGTTGTTAGCACTTTGAAACTCACGAGTGATTCCTTCTGCTGATATGTTGGATTTTTTTACAACCACTCTCAGCAATGCTGCTTGGTTTCTGTCCCTGAGAACGAGAGGTCCTGGTCTTAGTTTAACTGTGGTTGTTCCTTCGCGTTTCCAGTCCAAAATCACATCACCAGTGGCCGATCTCGACAGCCTTAGCAGCGTCGAAATGACCCTGATCCATTTGTTACTCAGGTATGTATTGATTAATCCATTTTTGATGTCCCTAAACTCTCCTGACCAGCCCGTTCTGCTGTTAGTGCTTCTCTGCTGGCAACACAGTACTGCTGGCCTCCTTTTATAATGGAGGGGCCTTCTCTCGTGACATCTGGTGGTCGATTCCGCTTTATACGCGGGTGTCTGATAATTTGCATACACATGCAGACTCTGCGAAGCGGTCTGGTCGGCGCAGGCTAACACTAAACGGATATTGAAAGGGTTCTACTCAAGTACAAAACCATAAGCCAACTTAGTCCACAGCACGCGGGTAAAGTGTTGCAAAATCTAACACTCGTATGCTGCCTCAACAGTCTAGATTCCTAGTAATGCTCTAGTCGAAGCAACGGGAACTTTCAATCCAGCTGCGAACTGCCAGCTACATTTCTTTGCTTTATTGTTATCTCCCCACGAAGACGCGGGCTGGCAGGGGATAAAAGCACTCATCAGCCAAAGGTCCCAAGGGGTGAACGTGGCTGGCAGTGGAATAATACTCTGCTCTTTCACCAAACGATTCTGGACACAAAGATGGGATGTAGATTTTAAAAGCATGAATTGTGTACAATTTTCTTAAATACATGTAAGGACATTTTTCACTGATCACATTTGCAATAGCACAGGAAAGCTGTGTACGAAATTTTTAAAAACTGAGTTGCGAGAAAGTTAAAATCAATAATGTACTGTATCAGACTTTTATGGGAGAGACCTGCAATTAGAAGGAGTAATAGGGAGGGAGAAGGTGGCTTGGTCCTTTTGGGTAGTTAGATTTGATACGGCTGTTGGGTACAGGTGGGCTGGTTTGTGGGGATAAGGATAATGTGGGACAATGGTACGAAAATATCAGGAATAGATAGTTTGACGAAGGTATTTCAAGGTCAAGAGGAGGAGAGAAAAGAGGGGGATGGGGATGGGCCTGGAGGGATGGAAAAATCTCCAGGGGATAGGTAGGAGCCGGCTAAATCTGGTAGGAGGGAAAGTGTCAGGTCGGATTTAGTTGTCAAAGAGTGGGACGCTATTGAAACTGCCCTGGGAAAGGACCAGTTTCGTCTGGCGACCTCACTTGTATCGGACTTTCCTGCACTGTGGGATGAGCCCACGTGGTACAAGCGGTGAATCTTCCAGTGGCGTCATTGCAGACCTACTTCTTCGTAACATCGATAAGTGTTCTGATGCAGTGGTTACCTCTGGCTGGACGCTACCTGAGAATTTCCATCATTTCGCAGTCGGCGTCTGAGCCACTGTCATCTTGGCTGGATACAAGATTTCTGGCGTTGGAAAGTTTAGCAGGAAGGCACCTGTAATTTAAAGTGTGGTAGTGGTGGTGGTGGTAGACTGAATTTCGATGTTCACTGTCAGAGAATTTAAGAATTAGTTGTTGGTCAGTAGCTCATGTATCTGCCTTTACAAATACAATTTTACCGTGGCTGCAACCATGGAATAAGTGTTGTTTTGACAACATCATTTCATCCTGACAGCAACGACTTCCTTGAGGTCCAGGTACTCATGGTATACTAGTGATCTGCTGCATGTCAAATACTCAGGGCCTATGTGAATGTGGAGATTAAGTGTGATATAAATTTCGCTTCGATGATACTGCCGCCACAAAATGTGCTGAAATATCGTTTATTACCTTACCTATGTGGGAATATCATGCAAATGACTTTAGGCCGATTGACATCTCTAGCTACAGTTTTCTCTTCAACAAGACTGCTACATAAGTCCCGTTGCTCATACTTCTATCATAAGAAAATGAATAACGTATATCATAATCTACCGTGGCATTTGGAGCTCACTTCTCATTTTCCAGTATAATATTCTGCCATTTATGAAGATGACAAATGCAGCAATAAATATACAAACCAGAAATTGTCCTCAAGTGAACTTTATACACAGTGGATGCTGTTGAACTCCATGACTCTTCCTTTTAGGAGTAGAAAAATTTCCGCAATCAGTCACAATAAAATATTATTTATTAGTTTTCTATACACCTCCTACGCCTAAGTTCTTTGACCACAGCCTACACGTTCCTACGTAAACACAGTGTATATCGCAAGTGCACGTCGCAATAGTGAAATATGCAGATAAATTTTATAAAACTGAAACATGGACGTGAAAATGGTAACAAATGTGCAACTAAGTGGAAAAACTGTCCCACACCGTAATTATAATAATGATGCTTCATCTTTATGTAAGTACAGATGTATTTTCCATAAGTGCTGCCTTGCCACTTACAATTGTTCCACGTGTATCTGTTTATTCACCAGCAAATAATTTTCTTTGTCTTTATACAGTGATCTCCAGCAATATAAACATGTACATGAATGTATAAACACTGGAGGATGGACACAAACCCGAAACTGGTCGTGTGACGAATAAGTAATCTTTTATTGTAACTGGTAGCGGAAGTTTTTCTACACCGGAAATTGTCATTGTTATGTTTTCATTTCCTGATACACATTTCACGTAAAGGTTATACGAATATCTGAATCGTATGCTTTATTTATTAGTTCATATTTCAGTGTCAGTGTCGTCTCAGATGTTGCTTACACAAATTTGAGGTGCTACGTGTTTCTCGATCATTTCAGAAAGTTCCTCAGCACACTGTTCCCGCATTGGAAGACAATGGCCTGTATCTTGCTGAAAGGTGAGCACTGATTATGAGTTACAATTACGTGTAAAATTTTTACTGATTGTTACATAATGATCGACTTGGATGGAGCAAAACAATAAAAGCTTTCTGAGAATTGGATCTGATACTGATGAAAACTAATATTAAATTGAAAAAATAAGTTTATGTCTGTTTTAGCTTTTCAGTAATAAAGTTAGCGGTATAGTAGTTGTTCAGTCTAGCAAGTACATTGGAAGAAGTCATTTACGGCCTTTAGAGCTCACGACGTTTCACTGAAATAGTTTCGTGTGACCAAAGGGGAACTATAATCACATTACAAAACGTGAATATGTAAACGGTGTCGATAAATCGACGTACTGTACAAGCTCCATGTTTTTTAACAGTTCTGGAAACAAGTAAAGTACTTGGTAAACAGTCTCCTGGCTCGCAAAACAGAGAGATTTATAAAGGAAAATATACGGTACATTAAAGCGAAACAGGGGCAAAAATAAGCTCGAAGAACTTAAATCTTAACTCCGGTTTCGCTATACTCTATCAACACAAAGAAAACTGTTCCATTACAACTGAAGGACCTGAGAGCGGTCACGTATGTTAAAATTAGTCTAAATGAAAAGAAGTGAAACAAGTTTTATGAGAAAGAAATCTGACCTTTGCTACTATCGTGACTCCATGTACTAATTTCAGATATAGATTAAAAAAAGAAGGAAGTACAAAAGCTCCATGAGATTCCAAATCACCCCTTGCCTTGCTAAAGAACAACAACGCAGGAAAGATGAGTAGTAACACTACTGAAAAAAGTGCGAAGCAATAAACGCATAGTCAAAGTATATTTGATTAATGGTCACTGTGGGATGAATGGAAACTAAACAGCAGATAGTCTGTCCAAACTGGCAACATATGAGGGCAAAAAAAACATACTTAAGTACCGGCTGACGTCTTTCTACAAAAATATAGACGACTCATATGAGATGAGCGGAACAAAGAACGGGCACAGTGCTCGAAAGCAAGAGATCGTCATTATGCCTGCATATCACCATGTAACACGACGCAAACCTTGGTGCACGAAGACCTTTTAAGGCAGAAAGTTTGTATCCACTATAGCACAAATGACCTTCAATCCTGCATGCTTCAGACAGCATCTAAACCGCAGTTAAGTGTAACGGATTCTTCGACGACCTATGCAGCAAGTATATTCTGTCAGTTAAGTAAATCAATTAATTATCTAGTTACGTGGTGTGTACTTTCTGTTTCGGTTTTATCTTTATTTTGTTTTAACTGACCAAACGTCTTACCATATACTGTCTAGTTTTGAACGTTCGTTTCTAAGTAGCTATATCTCTCCATGTACCTAAGCAAAAAATTTTTATTCTACCCACCTAAACAAGCCAAAAACGTAGTACGCAGTTTTCAGAATTGAAAGCTAAAGATTAAAAGTAGAATGTAGATAGCTGTTCTGGTAGTGACCTACAAGCCAATAAATAACAGAAAGAAAATTATAGAAACGTAGTAATGATACTATGATTGCAGTTCTTACATCTACGAAATGGTGACAATATAATTAGTCATATCTAAATGAAACTTGACTATCAAGAATGACGTCTAGCAACATATCATTTTTTTTAAACTTATGAAAAGCGACGACGATGATGAATGTCTTCCCAGATATAACTATCACATGTGCGATGGATGTAGGGGTATGTGTTTCCTGAAAAATTGGAACTTTGTGGTAACGTCTTACGGAACTAAACTGCTGAGGTCATCGGTCCCTAAGCCTACACACTACTTAATCTAAGTTTAACTTACGCTACGGACAACATACACACCCATGCCCGAGGGAGGACTCGAACCTCCGACGTGGGGAGCAGCACGGATGGTGACAAAGCGCCCTAGACCACACGGCTACCCCGCGCGGCTGTCTTTCCTGAGACTGTGGTTAAATATGTATATAAGAATACACAGTACTACAAATCTGTAGCAGTTTGCCCATCATTTGGTCGACCTCTATCTTCACCTACTTAATAACGAACATTTTTTGCTGGTTACACATCAAACACACACACACACACACATACACGTCCGAATCAATATGCAGAAAAATTAATTGTATTTTGCTTTAGTGTCAAGTAAGAAGAAGACACATGAATTAAGTTTGATGAATAACGTCAGGAGAACGTTTGTACACCATTCCAATTATCGCCAACACTGGTCATAAGACACACCGTTCTGTAGGTGCATTGTTCTCTGAGGTTTCTATGCATTGTCTTTGATTAAAACTCCCACGCCTACCACATCTGAGGGGTCTAAAAGCAGAATCCCTTCAGTTGCCTAACAGTATCTCAACTACATATTACAGGGAGCTGCAAGTGTGCGTCTGTGCTCCAGTTTTATAAAGCCGTCGTACCTTCCTGGCTCGATTAAAAGTGCTACGTGAGTGGATCACCGAGAGATTCGCGTCATCAGAGCATTCACGCTTGAAAACAAGCAGAGTCTAGCGATTTTCCATCTCGTCCTCGGGGAGCAACCACACAGGTCTTTGTTTAATCCAATGTCACAGGCATCCCATGCGATAAATGAAAAAGTCATGGTAATGAATTTCTCCATCAGCGACCAGCTACACTACCTTCTGAATATGAGCAGCAAGATGTTGCAATTGATACACACCTTCCTCGCACTAGGTTAGAATCGTTTAGCACCACGCAAGCTAAGGAAGCCCAGAATGATTCTCCAAAATTTTTGCAGACAATATCAACGTAAACATTAACAAACGTAACACCACGTTAATCGTCTTTCCGAGAGATTTCAAAAGCTGTTAAAAAACTCACTTGCTTCACTGTTGTTATTTTCCTCTCACCACTTTTCTTTTATTCGGCAATAGAACTGAATTAAAAACACGCACTTCAAATTCAGCCAGATATACATCATCGACACCTGTAAATTTTTTTTGTAGTAAGAAACAGTTTCTTCTACTAAACATGTAATACTACACGTTTTTAATTAGTTGATACTCGTTCCAAAGATTGTACCCTTATGAAAGTGCCACCTACAGCGTTACGTGCACTTTATAAACTATGAAAAGCCTGATTTTTTTCATCTTTCGTTCTCATTCAGGAAAGCTTAAGCTCTTTTCAGCCAGAGATCTAGTTTTTTCTCTTTTGGTGCCATTTATTTATAAAGGGGAGAAAGGAGAATTTTCAGTATACTGTCTCCTTGTTTTTCTTTTCCTGATTTGGTTTTTGGTTTGAGGGGTTAAATCATAAGGACAGTTTTAGGGAAACCTCCCTGACACCTTACCTGCGATTTTTTTTTATTTGTTGTATTATTTCCCTGAATATCACGAAATTAACCATTACAATTTTTAATCTCTAGTAAATGAGTGACAAATCATTGTAATTTGACAGTTTATGAATATCAGTTACATGCAGTGCAACTAATTGCGTGGTGTTCAATCGGGTTGAAAATTCCCTCAAACACCTGCTTCATTAGCATATAGGGTGGTCAGAAACAGTCTGAAAAGCTTGTAAGGGTATTACGGGGTCTGTTGTGCTGAGAAATAATAGTTAAGAAAGAAATCAGATACGCTGCAACGTTTCCAAGAAAATAAGCATCTAAGGAATAGTAATTAAATTACGAAAAGTATACATGTACAACATTTGCACGCATATAAAATTTATATATTTTAGGCAACATAACTTATTCATAGAAAAACGTGTAAATGTATTAACGGCAAACAGAATTTCGGTCTTTGATAAAGAGTTAAAAGTGTTAACTCCAACTACATTTCCCTCTTCATACTGTCATTTGCAGAAAATCTTGTTTAGATATTCTGTAGCGTTTACTAAATATCACGGGTATTACCCCATATGCAATTCATTCACACTTCAGTACAGGATACTATACTTGTACTGTATAAATAATTTCACTATGAGTCAACATTTTTGGTTTCCAACTGAGACATGTAATCAGCAGATGGTTGCAGTATATTTGACAGTACCATTTGGCTTCAAAGACCGCTTGCTGTCGTGATGCAATTATAACTGTGGTTACACTTGCCATAATATTATAGCATTGGTGAGGTAAAGTTTGGTGTTAAAATAAGTTGCATTGAACTTTTCGCCTTCAGAAAGACAATGACAGAATATTTGTAGAGATATTCAGCAGGGAATCATATAGACGTAATGAATGAACACCACACTCTCACTATGTGCCTGAATGTGCAGCGATAGCATAGACTTTATACGTATCTGAGCTTGTACGTTTATAACGATTTGGTGCTCTGTTAACAGCCGTGCCATTGCCATGTACCTCATCTCAAAGTACGCGAAGGATGACTCTCTCTACCCGAAGGATGTAAGCAAACGTGTCCTCGTCGACCAGAGGCTATTTTTTGATCAAGATTTGTACAACAGAATTTTGAGTGTTTTCGTAAGTAATACGTTACTCTCGTTCATACAAACAGATTAACCATATTCCTTTTTTGTTTAGTGTTGTTTAAATAAGAAAGAGAGTTATGATATATTTTTATTTTAGTGTCAAGCTTTTTTCGATAAATGACCTTAATTTTTAAAAAGTGCCGAAATACAGTCTCCCAGTCGCTTTCCTTTATTTTCGTATGACCGGTTTCGGGACGTCTGCCCTTCTGCAGATCATTTGCTACAATTGCGGACTAACCTGTCGAATGTGGAGCTGAAAATTATCTGTCAGGTTAATACCTGTCACTACAACCACCCTTCTCTGCGGAATACTAAGCATTTTAGACCAACACATTCGCCACAGTCACTCTGTCACTGACTCTTGACACTCCGAACCCACCCGCGACTTGATTAGCAGCTGACTTAGACGCAGTCGCGTGGCGCGCACAAACCGCAAGTAGTCGACTTCGAGCAGAGAGTCGCTCGTGCAAAACGGACTTTTTTAGCGGAGTACAGCCCCATTTCCCCTCCTGCTTGCTGAATGTCCACAAACATTAGTTTCAGTTATTCATGTCTCGGCCTTCAGTTGGTACAGTGAAGGTTTCATTATTCATCTCAGAATTACTTTAGCCGTATTCATTTCATAGTAATGGTGGGGTACAGCCTAATTAAAGTTACGGACTGTTCTCGTAGTTTTTGTTTTACTACTGATGTTTAACAATGGATTAACTCTATGCATGAAACAGGAGAAGTCGTATAAGGGTAAAATGACTCTTATTGAATTACGTTATTAAGAACCAGTTTTCTTTTTTTTTAAATTTCGGACTTGCCATATGAAACGAAAGCGTCCCCTTGAGCTACGCGCATTCCAGAAGAATGATGCCTTATCGTATGTGACCCCCTTGTGAGAGACTATACTCACTACGCCACAACCACAGTAAATACATCATTAGTCTGATTACTTACCATGCCTCTGAGTACACTTTTAATAGTTTCTGTTACGTGATTGATTCTGTGGATATGGTGTGTAAAGCAAATATTGGATTACTGACGTTTATCTACTTTCTCTATCTCATTTTCTGTACCTACAGTTACCTTTCATGTCTTGCACTTTTCAGCACCCACGTTCCTACTACATCGTTGCAGCTTCTGAGATCTACATTTACGTTAATTTTCTGTCAACAGCTGCCAAAATTTTTTGGCAAACCGATGGATCCCAGCAACATCGATAAAGTGAACGACGGTCTGGAGACTTTGAACCGAATGCTGGATGGCAAACAGTGGCTGGCCGGAGACAAGATCACACTTGCTGATTACGCTGTCGCTAATTCTCTGTCAGCGTTGGAGGTAACGTGAAGCTGTCAAATCAACTTTTAAGAAATTAAGAAACTACGAACAACCTATCTAAGAAGAACTTGCTAATTTTTCTGAGGGTTTTTATTAGATGATGTCTTTCAAACTTTCTCGCATTAGTTCAGTAGAAATCTCCTTAAGGTCTGAGCGACATGGTCAGCCAAAAGTTCTATGAAACTCAGAAAAATTAGTTAATTTAGGCAATCAAAATATCTATGTTCAAAAATTATTTGAGTGCTGATGTCACCTCTATTTTCAGTTTGCTCCAGAAAGTGGAATTGACCCTACGAAGCAGCCTAACATCAAGCAGTGGCTTCCACGTGTTGAAAGTTCCCATCCAAAATACGGAGAAAGCCTCAAAGAATTCCGTGAGGGCTTGAAGAAAATGGCGCAGAAGTAAAAGCACATACTATTTACTGGTTTTGTATTTATGTAATAAAATGTTAACAGTCATCTAGTCAAATAAAGTTTATTAACAACATGTGCAAATTAATTCCAAAGAGTTAAACACTTTCCAGAATGAATCTATAAATATGGAGCGTACTGAGCGTGCGTTGTTCTGAAAATTCCTTGCAGGTTAAAATTATGTGAGACACGAAATATTGTCCTTGTTCGTGTCTATCAGCAAAAGTAACTTTCAGTGCTGTTAAATGTTGTTTGTGCTAAGGAGAATAATTTCACATTTGCTACAACGAAGTCCTATAGTGTTCGCCTCTGCTGCAGATGGGGATGACGTGTCACTGGCGACCTCCTTAGGCCCTATTACAGCAAACTTCTTTGCGGGAAAATTCTAAGAACATGCACAGAGAAATGTTGTCAAAAGGAACGAACGTTTGGGTTCTTAACTTAGAGACAATTCAAAGAGAAATTAGGCCATTTTCAAGAACACCTTATTAAAATTACTCCGAAGTTTCAGCTCACTGTGAAAGAAGAGGTAGATGGTAAATTTGCAGTTTCTGTGAACACTAGTCTTTCTGAAGGGAAACGGTAGCTGCGGCCACACTGCATACGAAGAACCCTCACACATGGACTCTTCCTTACATCAGGGTTCAAACCTTTTGCAGTAGAAGTGTGGCGTCATAGAAACGGTTACCAGTCAGGAAGATCCGTGAATCAGAGTAGCTCCAGGTAGTAGTGGGTTATCTGGCTACTGCCTTGCTCAAAAAGTGGTATTAGTCCGTACAAAGAAGAGCGTTAAGACCACCAGGTAATGATCCTATGTTTTCCTGCCATTCATTAAAGAAGTAGCTGATGTTGTAGCCCAGAAGACAGGTCAAGAAAGTTAACAAATCGCTGGAAAGAGCTGGAATTTAGATAATAGCACGCAGTTGTGGAGCCACGCATGTGAACGCAACAACACTAAGGCCGTGCCCTACGTGAGCGACAGAAGCGAGCGACAGCGCGCGACAGCTTCAGGCGACAAAACACAACCGCAGGTGATGAATTACTTAACATCCGATTTTAAGAAAACTATTCGGTGAAAAAATGTAATTCTTCCGCAACCTATAGCTTGATATCCTTAAATGATAAAGGTCAGAATTTATTTTCGTTATTCGTCATAGTTACTGTGCTGCACGAAATTGAATACATGGCTGCACGAAATTTTTAAAAATTTGCAAAGGTAAAATCACATTGTGTAGACTTTCCGTTTAGTTCATTTAAGACCATACATTATTGCGTATGAAATGTAACCAATATACCTAAATTGTATTTAAAGTTGAGACCGGAATGAAAACTCTTTTCATTCTTTTGGTTGTTTTATCCGCGGATGGGTCGCTCGCATCGCGTCCGAACCTTTCCTGAGCTACGGGAATCAAGTGGTCGTAGAAATCGTCGTATCTCATAAAAGGTTCAAGATATCAAAACGACGATTTTTGGAAATGTGAGCACGCAGAAAGTATTATCTTATCATATGATTAACACTTGATATGTTTTTGTAAACGCGTGAGCAGAGCGAAAACAAGACTCCCTATAACTTACACCATGAGGTTTCGTCCAAATTTTCATAGGCAAACAAAGGAAGAGAAACAAGTAAACGGGGTATCAAAGTGACAAGCATGAGGTCTAGTTTGGCATGAAAATATTTAACTGCTTGAAACTAATCAGGGTAACGAACGATAACTTAATTAACAAGCTGAGGAAAAATTGAAATATTTCACGAAAAGCTGCTTTAAATGGAGTGTCAAAAAAGTCATCTGTTCAAGACCTAGCTATATTCCACATAAAAAGACACATTGGTGCGGTATTGAATGTCAAAAAGGCTTCTTTAGGATCAAGTACGTCAGGAAGGCAAACGAGGAGTCAGTAAGGTCATGCTTTCTGAATGAAACTTGAAATTAAAAAAAATGGAAGAAATATTTTATGAAATTATTTATGTAAAAGAAATAAGTAGATCAGAGAAACGTTCTACATGCCTTTGAATGATGCTCGAAATTGATGAATAGAAAATAAGGTGCACCAAACGTTTCCCTAATATTTTTTATTTCATACTTTTAGACAAATCATTACACAAAACGTTTGACTTTCTTTTCAAAAATTTTGTAAGCCTTACTTTTACAGACTATTTAGAGTAATTGAGACATTTGGCCTTAACACCGACTGCTGATAATTACGTTCGCAACATGAAATATCTGTAAAATTTCATGGTTCATTGTAATTTATTAGGAATTAAATATGTGTGATATACTGGGATAGGTGTGAAGATCAAGTTATTTGGCAAGACCTTAAAAATATACTTAGCGATGCAGTGTAAACAGTATACATAAAACTCAGTATACAAAATCGTAATTGAGTCAGTAAAAGTATAAGATTTGTGAGGAATCGAACTCAGGACCTTATCCTTGCTTGTGATTACGAACTATTTACGCTACCCCCACACCGCAGCTTCCTGTTGTCCTATCTTATCATCCTTTACACTTATGTTGGTATGTAGCGTAGTTAATCATGTAATAGTAGTCATTCCTCCGCATTTATTAACTGTTAAAATTTATTGATCATGTAAAAAAAATAGTATTTAATCTGTTGATGAGATAGTCGAATGCTCCTCTGCTCATTCACATGTATTCGAAGAACTTGTCTGGCGATCCTTGTAGTTGATGATACTTATGAAATTTTCCATGGAGATTCCTCCATTTGTAAATTTCATACACAGCATTCCTTTTCGCTTTGTTTTCATAAGTAAACATAAGTCTGTAGCCTTACTCTCAAGCTACAGTATTCTACAAGTTAAGGACGCCGATTTATAGAAACAGCTGGTTGGCTCTAAGCAACCATCTTGTAGCACGACATGGTCTCTCGCACACACGATACCCAAGGTTGTCACCCGATGTTGCTGCTTGTCGCTGGAGTGTCGCGTATCCAGAAGTCGCTCACTATCGCTCACCTCTGTCGCTCACGTAGGACATGGCCTAACAGTGGAAAAACGACTGAAACAAATTAGCGTAACTGTAGAAGGAAACAGACAGATCAGCTGCCGTGAAAAGCGCTTTGCAGCCGGTAGAACCATAGGTTTGACTTGGTAATACGTAGGTCCCGGCTGCCACGAGCAGGTACTATGGAAAGCTGCACAGAGAGGCAATAGGAACTATGAAACACATCAACAATTTTAGTCCTAAGAAGAATGTGTGAAACTGAAGCCATCGATAGGCGACAGCAACCGACAACGGCCAATAGTGCTCGAGTCTTCAAAACATGTGACTTCACAGCTCAGGGCAACATCACCCGGAAACGAACTTTATAATGAAATCAGTACTGAAACAGGGAGTGAATCGGACATTCATAGAAGCTACAGCTCCCTGCAAGATATCCTCCTCAAATATAGCCAAATACAGAAAGATCCTTCCTGTTTGACATATGAAACACGAAATACCCACTATGGTTTAATAGCCATACTAGAAAACCGCTACGTAAACAAAGACACCTCCATCACACATTAAAGAGAGGCCAAAACCTAACTGACAAAGAAGAGCTGAACGAAGCGAAAACGAGTGTAAGGAGAGCAATGAGACAAGTGTTCAATGACTCTGAAAATAAAATTTTGTCACCGATCTCATTGATAACTGCCCCGTCACATCTGTTCCGACATATACTTCCACCTCTGTGCCCTGTCGCACAAAGGATACACCCAGCGCTTTGCATACCACCTGTGTTAAAACCATCAGCTAGAACTAGTAAAAAAGCCGAGTTGCCAGGCAGAAGACTTGCGCATCCGCCGCCCGCGAGTGTCCAGGACGGAGTGCTTTGTTCCGGGCGGTATCGCCTCCAGATTGGTTCGCAAAACGAATGTTTTTGCCATTCACTTAGGAATCAGTACCTTCTTCCACGCTACTTTAGCTTTTAATGTTATCTCATAATAACTGCGACTCTGATTAAGCAGTTAACATTTCTAAACGACGTGACGGGAAACCGATTTTCTTTGCCTATATGTCTCGAGTTCAGAAAGTAGTTTCTGTATTAAACAGGATATACACAAGCTGTGATTCGCTAGCACAGTTGTTAGGTGGGCTAGAGTATCTTTAGGCACGCAAGGGTGGCGGGACAGCTGACTCTCTACCCCAAAGAGATCAGCGATTAAGCCTGTCGCCGCCCTATCGGCGAAATCCGGTACGTCGCTTTACTCCTACCCGTTCACATAGGGCTGTGGTGTCCCCTGAAACCGTCAGGCAGACTTGTTGCCCGATTGCCACTGTTTCTGAGTGCAACCACGGTGCCTGACATTAAGCTTGATGTCTCCTTTGATATTTCCTCTATTAAAGTGTCATTTACTGCGACCTATGACCTATCTGACAGGAAATCACCAATCCGATCATAGACTTCATAGGTTTCAAGCTTGACTGGAAGTCACTTCTGACTAATGGTATAATAAGCCTTCTGGAAAGTTTGAAACGTGAAAAATTCTTTACTATAATTATTTTCAGTCGTTGATCACTCGGGCATTTTACTGTCATGACTGTTTACAGTGTTAGCCTTCTTCAGATATTTAACGTCAACTACAAAGAGAACTACGTTTAACCACTGTGTTAAATCTGTAACAAACAACAAACTACAGTTAACATTTGTATGGCGTCTATGAGTAATGTAGGTACGATGTCCAAACATACTAATTCTTCTCAGTGGTTGATACAAAATGTAACCTGTCGTACGTTTTTCTGTACTGCATGTTCACGTCAAATTTATACGTCCTGCAGATTGAGGGTACTGGCATCTTTATGCAGTACTACATGGAGAAATTGATAGCGTGCTTCAAAATGTTTGGTACACTGAATAATATACCATTAAAATAAATAACTGTTTAAAAAAAACTACGAATACAATAATAATAATAATGATAATAATAATAACAGTGATACTTTTCATGTAAAAGATGAAACACTTGTGGATTAAACTGTCTCCATCACAGCGCACAAAGTGCAGATTTATTTATTACAAACAGATACGCTGCTCTGAAAGCTCTACAGAAAATTACAATGTTGTGGGAGGAATGGTTAGAGAGCGGAAGTCATTGTAGAGGTGAAATCTTGTTCAGTCAGACGAAAATTGCAAAACATAAAATTCTTATTCAGTGAATGTGAATGTACTATGTAGCAGTAAAGAGATGAAAAAGCTATTAAATCTATGTGCCAAAATAATTTATTTACAATAGAGGTAAAAACTATGGTGATAAGAATATAAACAAATTATTTGAAACTTCCTGGCAGATTAAAACTGTGTGCCGCACCGAGACTCGTACTCGGAACCTTTGCCTTTTGCGGGCAAGTGCTCTACCAACTGAGCTGCCCAACCACGCCTCTCGAGGCGTCCTCACAGCTGTACTGCCAGTACCTCGTCTCCTACCTTCCAAACTTTACAGAAGCTCTTCCGCCAGGAAGTTTCATATCAGCGCACACTCCGCTGCAGAGTGAAAATCTCATTCTGGAAACATCCCCCAGGCTGTGGCTAAGCCATGTCTCCGCAATATCCTTTCTTTCAGGAGTGCTACTTCTGCAAGGTTCGCAGGAGAGCTTCTGTAAAGTTTGGAAGGTAGGAGACGAGGTACCGGCAGAACTAAAGCCGTGAGGACGGGACGTGAGCCGTGCTTAGGTAGCTCAGATGGTAGAGCACTTGCCCACGAAAGGCAAAGTTCCCGAGTTCGATTCACGGTCTGGCACACAGTTTTAATCTGCCAGGGAGTTTCATATAAGCGCACACTACGCTGCAGAGTGAAAATCCCATTCTGAATCAAGTTATTTATTTGTCCTTGTTAACTGTTGAAGATGATGAGCGTTTCCCGGTACCGCCACAATTTTGAGAAAGTCAGCTCAAACAGATTTGTTATCAACTTTCCATAGTCAGGAAATATCTGAGTTCCTGTTTAGTTGTCCTACGTGATCTAAGCTCTGTCCTTAAGTAAGTTACTAGCTTCTTAGGATGCGGCAATAAAATTCGTTTTCTTCACTAAAGAAATCAAGTATAGTACAAAATTACTTTTGAATGCATTATGGGAACAGCAGTGATCAATGTCTTATAAATATTACTATTAAAAACAGTCTTGATCACAATTTATTTAACAAGGTGACCGGTTTCGACCACTACTGTGGTCATCTTCAGACCATTGAGTAGGAACCTCTTTCTGTTAGTAGTGATTCTCCAACAGAAAGAGGTTCCTACTCAATGGTCTGAAGATGACCACAGTAGTGGTCGAAACCGGTCACCTTGTTAAATAAATTGTGATCAAGACTGTTTTAATAGTAATTATTTATAGTACAAAAGCCCTTTTTATTTGTGTCACTCAAAGACAAACACGAAACTTCTACTGAAATAACTTAAAGGACAGCAAGCAAGGGGAAACTACGGCCGAGGGCATGCAGCTTTACTGTATGGCTTTACTGATGGCGTCCTCTTGGTTAAAATATTCCGGAGGTAAAATAGTCCCCCATTCGAATGTCTGGGCGGGGACTACTCAGGAGGACGTCGTTATCAGGAGAAATAAAACTGGTGTTCTACGGATCGGAGCGTGGAATGTCAGATCCCTTAATCAGGCAGGTAGATTAGAAAATTTAAAAAGGGAAATGGATAGGTTAAAGTTAGATATAGTGGGAATTAGCGAAGTTCGGTGGCAGGAGGAACAAGACTTTTGGTCAGGTGAATACAGGGTTATAAATACAAAATCAAATAGGGGCAATTCAGGAGTAGGATTAATAATGAATAAAAAATAGGAGTTCGGGTAAGCTACTACAAACAGCATAGTGAACGCATTATTGTGGCCAAGATAGACACGAAGCCCACGCCTACAACAGTAGTACAAGTCTATATGTCAACTAGCTCTGCAGATGACGAAGAAATTGAAGAAATGTATGATGAGACAAAAGAAATTAATCAGATAGTGAAGGGAGACGAAAATTTAATAGTCATGGGTGACTGGAATTCGATAGTAGGAAAAGGGAGAGAAGGAAACGTAGTAGGTGAATATGGATTGGGGGGAAGAAATGAAAGAGGAAGCCGCCTGGTAGAATTTTGCACAGAGCACAACTTAATCATAGCTAACACTTGGTTCAAGAATCATAAAAGGAGGTTGTATACATGGAAGAATCCTGGAGATACTAAAAGGTAGCAGACAGATTATACAATGGTAAGACAGAGATTTAGGAACCAGGTTTTAAATTGTAAGACATTTCCAGGGGCAGATGTGGACCCTGACCACAATCTATTGGTTATGAACTGTAGATTAAAAACAGAAGAAACTGCAAAAAGGTGGGAATTTGAGGAGATGGCACCTGGATAAACTGAAAGAACCAGAGGTTGTAGACAGTTTCAGGAAGAGCATAAGGGAACAATTGACAGGAATGGGGGAAAGAAATCCAGTAGAAGAAGAATGGATAGCTTTGAGGGATGAAGTGGTGAAGGCAGCAGAGGATCAAGTATGTAAGAAGACGAGGGCTAGTAGAAATCCTTGGTTGACAGAAGAAATACTGAATTTAATTGATGAAAGGAGAAAATATAAAAATGCAGTAAATGAAGCAGGCAAAAAGGAATACAAACGTCTAAAAAATTAGATTGACAGGAAGTGCAAAATGGCTAAGCAGGGATGGCTAGTGCACAAATGTAAGGATGTAGAGGCTTACCTCACTAGGGGTAAGATAGATACTGCCTACAGGAAAATTAAAGAGACCTTCGGAGAAAAGAGAACTACTTGTATGAATATCAAGGGCTCAGATGGAAACCCAGTTCTAAGCAAAGAAGGGGAAGCAGAAAGTTGGAAGGAGTATATAGAGCGTCTATACAAGGGCGATGTTCTTGAGGACAATATTATGGAAATGAAAGAGATTTTAGATGAAGATGAAATGGGAGCTATGATACTGCGTGAAGAATTTGATAGAGCACTGAAAGACCTAAGTCGAAACAAGGCCCCGGGAGTAGACAACATTCCATTAGAACTACTGACAGCCTTGGGAGAGCCAGTCCTGACAGAACTCTACCATCTGGTGAGCAAAATGTATGAGACAGGCGAAATACCTCCAGACTTCAAGAAGAATATAATAATTCCAATCCCAAAGAAAGCAGGCGATAACAGATGTGAAAATTACCGAACTATCAGTTTAATAAGTCACAGCTGCAAAATACTAACGCGAATTCTGTACAGACGAATGGAAAAACTGGTAGAAGCCGACCTCGGGGAAGATCGGTTTGGATTGCGTAGAAATATGGGAACAAGTGAGGCAATACTGACCCTACGACTTACCTTGGAAGCTAGATTAAGAAAAGGCAAACCTACGTTTCTAGCATTTGTAGACTTGGAGAAAGCTTTTGACAATGTTGATTGGAATAATCTCTTTCAAATTCTGAAGGTGGCAGGGGCAAATACAGGGAGCGAAAGGCTATTTAAAATTTGTACAGAAACCAGATGGCAGTTATAAGAGTCGAGGAACATGAAAGGGAAGCAGTGGTTGGGAAGGGAGTGAGACGGGGTTGTCGCCTCTCCCCTATGTTATTCAATCTGGATATTGAGCAAGCAGTAAAGGAAACAAAAGAAAAATTCGGAGTAGGTATTAAAATCCATGGAGAAGAAATAAAAACTTTGAGGTTCGCCGATGACATTGTAATTCTGTCAGAGACAGTAAAGGACTTGGAAGAGCAGTTGAACGGAATGAAGGGAGGATATAAGATGAACATCAACAAAAGCAAAACGAGGATAATGGGATGTAGTCGATGCTGAGGGAATTACATTAGGAAATGAGACACTTAAAGTAGTAAAGGAGTTTTGCTATTTGGGGAACAAAGTAACTGATGATGGTCGAAGTAGAGAGGATATAAAATGTAGACTGGCAATAGCGAGGAAAGCTTTTCTAAAGAAGAAAAATGTGTTAACATCGAGTATAGATTTAAATGTCAGGAAGTCGTTTCTGAAAGTATTTGTATGGAGTGTAGCCATGTATGGAAGTGAAACATGGACGATAAATATTTTGGACAAGAAGAGAATAGAAGCCTTTGAAATGTGGTGCTACAGAAGAATGCTGAAGGTTAGATGGGTAGATCACGTAACTACTGAGGAAGTATTGAATAGGATTGGGGAGAAGAGGAGTTTGTGGCACAACTCGACAAGAAGAAGGGACCGGTTGGTAGGACATGTTCTGAGGCATCAAGGGATCACAAATTTAGCATTGGAGGGCAGCGTGGAGGGTAAAAATCGTAGAGGGAGACCAAGAGATGAATACACTAAACAGATTCAGAAGGATGTAGGCTGCAGTACGTTTTGGGAGACGAAGAAGCTTGCACAGGATAGAGTAGCATGGAGAGCTGCATCAAACCAGTCTCAGGATTGATGAGCACAACAACAACAGCAACATTGCACAGCCGTAGTTATTTGCTCCCGTTAAGTGAAGTTCTGCAGCGGGTTACTGAAAGTTCAAAATTTGTCTATGTGAAGCAGTTAAAAAAAGGCTTCAGCGACGCACCGGATCATCTATGTCTCAATAAAAAAGTTTATTGTGTGAAATTAACTTTCAACCTCTCGAGTGAGAATTTAAACTTCAATGTTTAAACTTAGGGATGTTCGTCTGGAGGGTTTTCTTAATTACCCTGTTTCATTTCAAGAAATTAAGTCTTTTGCAGAAAGAATTTTCACTCTGTAACAGAGAGTGCGCTGATTAGAAACTTAGCTACAGATTAGAACCGTGCGTCGCGCCAAGACTAGAAACTGGGAGCTTTGGCGTCCTCAGGTAAGTGCTCTGCCGAATGAGCTCATTTCCTATCTTCCAAGTTATCCTGCATATCTTGCGGGACTAGCACCCCTGGAAGAAAGGATAATGTGGACACGTGGCTTAGCCACAGCCTGGTACGCTTTCTGATCATACTGCCACGCTAAATGTATCCCAAGCATGGGAAGACATACAGACGAATGGTGAAGTAACTGAAACAGTTTCTTGTGAGTACAAGATATTGACAATGCCAATGTCGTCGGAATAACACTTTTTACTTTGGTAATTCTCGCCAAGAAGTTCACTTTAATGTGTACGTTAGATCAGCGGTAGTGCCTACGTGCATTTTGTAATGTTATAGAACCAATTTTTAAGAATTTTGATAAAATAATGTGCATAAGAACAACTGATGTTGGGATTACCACCAGAAGATGACAAACGTTTTCTACTGCAAGATAAAAGTAATACTCTAGCATAAGTGTTGTCGTAATGTTTGCAAGAGATGACAAACCTTATATACATACTCCACGATAAAGCGAATACCCAAGCGTTGAGTTGCTATAATGTTTTGGTGACTTTAATAGCGTAGCAACCCGCGTTTCGTGCCTATGTGAATGTGCATCAGTATTGTTCAGTATGCTATTTATTCGCAATGTTACGTACTTTTCACTGTGTGGCAGCAGAAGATGACAAGATATTGTTAATACCCTAGCACGATCTATCTAAAATGTTTGACTGGCTTTCATATCGGTTTTAGAACAAATTTTTGATGAATTTACACTTGGGAATACAGTAGTTTACTTAGGAAGTTTGCCGCGTCGATCCGCATGGCTAATTTCCCCGATACCAGCGATCTTGTTCATGGCTACGTGGTACCGGTGCCAAGAGTGTGCCACTTAAAGCTTTAGGTTAAATTAGTGCTAGTACTCATGCACGTTTTGCAATCTTGTACAACTAATTTTTACTTATTTTATTGAATTTAACATGGCATTAATGAGTGGTACAGAAATAGAATTACGCTCATCTGCTAAACTATAAGTTACTTCGGTTGTGCCAATAAGTGAACCATGTATCCTTTAATGAGATATACAGAAAAATTAAGGTGTGGGAATATTTAATTTGAAGGTCCATTGTGGTTCCAGACTGATATGGCTATTGAAATTTAGTCGTCAGCAAGTGTAACTTAATCTGTAATGCTTATCAATAGTGCCTTTACGCACGCAATTTATACTTTTTAATACTAAAAACTAATTAATTTGCAACAGTAGTGGCATATGCTTCTTCTTCGAAATCTTATATATTTTGAGAAACAAGGCAATTTTAGTTTGGTGCAAAGTTTGAATTTTTGTTTGTGATCAGAGATTTGTAATCAAGCTAGTGTATTAAGATAAGCAACTTGTTTGTGTGTGTTGGAGAGGAAAATTGTTATTTATTAGATAAAAAATTTTATTTCGGTGGCAGTGATGGTGTATATTCGAGACATATATCTTCCGTTTCTGCCTTCTCTCCTTGGTCCTTAACTCATCCTCACACGGCAAGAGATGAGAACACGAAACACACGGAGGGACATTGTCGAACATGATCGTTTTGATGTTTCAGGTGACTGGTATGGGGAGGCGCAACGTTGCATGGTGGTACTGGCCTAGAAATCTTAGAATACGGTACACTGAGTGGTCAAGGTTATTGTGACACTGTACTTCATCTCCATGTATGTCTTTTTAGAGGAGCAACTTAATTTTTAAGGATGACAATCCGCGACCACGTGTAATAAGTAGTATACTAAGAACTACTGCGTGTAAGAAGTTGTAGTTACATCAACTTTGGTTTAATATAGGTTTATAAATGGATGAGACAACAAAGTCACACTCTCATTTTGTCATTTGGTTTCAGCTCATCTTGTCTGACGATGTCTGTATTGTGTTAGCTCGTGTGAGGACTTACGTCTTTTAATTGTGTACATCTATAGTGTGAAAGTATTCAAAACTTTAATTTCGGAAGTATCTTCCACTTCATCTGAAAATAATTATCTCTGAAAAGGGAAAAGCTTTATTATTAAAGAGAACTGATAATTAATTTTTATTAAGTGAATTCAGGGAAGTGAGATAGGCAGTTTGACTGAAAAGCAATTAATTCAAAGTTGAAACTGAGAGAATAACTATTTTCGATCGCTACATTATGCAGCCCAGCGATCGTCAGTTTTTCATCAAGTCAAACGAAATGTAATACATGCATAGGATCTTTGACAGCTTACACTAATGAACATTACCTTTACAGTAACATGAAAAAATAATTTTAACATGAATTTAATTTACCTGCAAGAGTTAGAATTACTTTGGACAGGACTTGCTTAAAGATTATCGTCTTTATTCGCTGATTAATCCATCAATGTTAAAGAGGGAAAGATACTGTGAAATATTTGGTTCCACTACGAACCCTGTTTTACGACTAATTTTAATGACAGAAAGTTGTGGGATCTTCTCGCAAAGAAAATAAACAGTTATCAAGCCCTGATGTGAGAGCGAAACGAGTTTCAACAACGACTAACCTTACCAATTAGTCAAGAAATATCAAGATTTCGAGAGCCCCCACAAATAGCTCAAGCCAACGTCGAGCCCGAACAAAGGACAAGAATTGGACACTACAGTCAGCGGATTAACGTGGAATACAAACAAAGAAAAACCGTGAAATGATGCTTTATTGTGTTATTGATTATTGAACAATAAATGTACAAATGTGTGAACTGTGTTGTGCTATAATTGTGATTGAGACAAACCATGATTTTCTGTTGCATGTACCTGTTTTATTGACTGAACCTCGTTGAGGGAGAAATTTTTATCACGGAGGCCTTGTCTGAGCATTAATGTACACTAGCAGAACTACCCAACTCTACAAAAAGGTAAACATGTTGGTATTTGCGATGTTGCCTTTTGACAGCGCTTTAATCTTGATAAATGGTAGTAAATTAATTTAGGTTAGTTTGTTTAACTAAGTCAAGATATTTTGTAGTTTGCAATAGTAGACAGTTCTGTGTGATTTCGTCAGTTACCGTGTATTCAGCTGCGTAGGAAGCATCATTTACTGAGAGAATCTGTTGAAACTATCATGATTTGTTTAATACTATTCCATTAGTTTACCTAGAGTTATAGTGTTTTTATCAGCAGTCATACCAACGCCTAAGGAAACGACAGCATCTGATAGATTGATCGATTTGGGATTACGGGAAAATTCAACAGATTTAAACGATATAGAACTAGAGAATACTCCAGTGCCAGTAAATAGCAGAACTGAAAGTCGTGAGTCATCGAAACCACGTGCCTTTGAATCAGTTATTGAACACATCGGAACATGTACCGCAGTGGTTTCCCATCAACGAGTTGATGAAACCGTAGAATGTATAGTAAAACAGAGATAGGTACCCAGTTGGAGAATGACATCTGACCCATTTACTGCTCTTTTAATGAGACTAGATGAACGAGATAAGGAAAGGGAGAAGAGACAGGCTGAAAGGGATAAGCGATTAATCGCTGACCTTGAGGAAACGGCAAAAGAACGAGACATAAAATTAGTAGAGAGTGATAAGTGACGGAATGAAGGGGAAAAAGAAGTAGACAGCAAATTAGCACACAGGGGCAGAAAGATTTTCGATGATTTGGAACAAATCCGTTCCAAATTGGTCGAAGTTAACCATAAATATGAGAGTCTGCCTGAACTGATCGCTCAGTTAAAGTTAGAAAGTTTCCAGGGAATGTATATTAAGATCGAGTATACTGTAGAAACAATTACGCAAAAGATCAAAAACTTGTTAGTAGAGAATCAAAAACACAAAATGAATATTTGGTTAAACAATATAAAAAGTGGGAAGAGGCTACATCCGAATGGATGGAAGCCAAAAGCACCCAAATCAATACTAAAATCACTTTAAATATCCGCAGCAGCTCAAATAGCAAATAACGATTAAAATATTAGTACGCAGGAAATGATCGAAGAAATGAAGACTTAGTTTAAGCAAATGAAAGATAAGGTCATATTTGAACTCCCAGAACACCAGGGTGAAATTAGCTGTAATTTAACCGCACACGAAAACTGTATTCCTCTTGGTTCCTCTTGGAACCAACGAAGAACAGAATGAGTTTCCAAATAAATACAAATTAACTGAAAATTAAATTTTTTTGTTTTTAACATTCAGTCTTAATCACACCACGTATGTTACAGGAACATAGATGACCGGTTTCGGTCATATCACATGACCATCATCAGACCTGTAATTTAATTTAGAAAGTAATAGAAACCTTACTAGATTTACAATAAAAGAAGATGAAATGCTTATAAGGGTAAAATACAATAAGACGAGTTATACCCATGGCATCCTTCGAAGAGGGTAGGTGGAGCACTCTTCTCAGCTACTGTGGTGTCAACTGGTGCCAGCAAGCGACGAGCATACGCTTAAGTACGAAGATGCTCCACCTACGTCTTCTCC
This sequence comes from Schistocerca americana, assembly GCF_021461395.2. Lineage (NCBI taxonomy): Eukaryota > Metazoa > Arthropoda > Insecta > Orthoptera > Acrididae > Schistocerca > Schistocerca americana. The sequence continues at coordinate 873,458,739 of NC_060120.1, read as the reverse complement.
CTCCATGTCACATCAACCAATCAGTATAAAAATGGCTCCACATAATCGTCAAAACGTAAAAAAATCATAAAAACAAAGTACAATAATAACATAAAAATAGTTATGTGTAATATCTCTTTACAACCATGGAATTGTACAAAATATCAATTAAAAGCTTTAAAATAACTGTACAGACGATGTATAGTCAGTGTGCCCTCTATGGGCTAAGGTGGTACTACCGCAATAGTTTCAAATTCAACGATGTTGTGGAGGTCTTTGGCATTGCGGCATCGTATCGATATGTGAGCTGTGACTCAACTGCAAGTATATATCTATGCTAGATTCAGTCTGTCTGTCTTCTATTAAAATATCATGAAACTGATTTATTAAAAGTGGAGTCATGTTTCGTAATATTTTTATTTGGAAGTTTAAAACTGTGATATAAATATTTACATACTGTCCTAAGGTACATTTCTGCCTAAGATACAACTGGGTCCTATGATTTTCTGAACAAAAGAGTACATATGTGTTTATAGAATTTCGTCAAAGAGATCATAAAAATGTTTTTCACGAAAGTCTAACTGTTCATTGATAAGCACTGACGGTTCATCTCTATAATGGGCATATATCTCAATCTCCTCCAAAATTCTATAAACACGTATGTACTCTTTTGCATGGTTGTAAAGAGATATTATACATAACTATTTTTGTTATTATTGTATTTTATGTTTTTTTTTACGTTTTGACGATTATGTGGACCCATTTTTATACTGATTGGTTGATGTGAGATGGAGGGAGAAGAGGTAGGCGGAGCATCTTGGTACTTAAGCGTATGCTCGTCGCTTGCTGGCACCAGTTGACAACACAGCAGCTGAGAAGAGTGCTCCACCTACCATCTTCGAAGGATGCCATGGGTATAACACGTCTTATTGTATTTTATCCTTATAAGCATTTTGTCTTATTTTATTGTAAGTCTAGTAAGGTTTCTATTGATTTCTAAATTAAATTACAGGTCTGATGATGGTCATATGATATGACCGAAACCGGTCATCTATGTTCCTGTAACATACGTGGTGTGATTACGACAGAATTTTGAAAATAAAAAAATTAAAAAAAAGTTAGTTACTGTTCGAAAATTGTTTATTAAAATTGTTATCTGAAAATTATTCTCCTAGTTATAGCTATGGCATTTAACACACAATGTTCAGGCCGTATTCTGATAGCAGTCCTTATCATTATTGAAACTTGAGCAAAGTATATGAGCAATGCGGCTCAGCTTCCCTCGATTCCCGGGGTCTATCTGTCCTTTGTTTGTTCGCTTGTGAGACGTTCGTGGTGGCAGACCGATTTCAGCGACAGTGGCCGTGACGGGGTGCGATCGTCAGACCGCCAGAATGGACAGGAGGAGGTCCCATCGTTTTTCAGAACGAGAGGCACTTGGGTGTTGTGTTCGGTTGAAGGGGATCGTCATCCGCCCTGGTCGTTTTCCCACTGCTTAATGACCTTCTTTAACTTCTGCTATGTGGTGGAGTACCTGTAGTGCTGTGATCCAAGACACGAATCTTGTTTCTAGTTTCAAATTCTGACTGATGGCCTAGTTGTTTGTTTAAGTGAATTCCTGAAGGAATGAACCTGGATGGTATCGCCTTGTGGCAGCTGTTTCTTATTTATTCAGTTAATCTGAAGGCGCACCGGGTGTTCTATTCTAGATATTTCCTGACATCTTTGGGGTAATGAGTGTGTATCATTAACCCCACCCTTTAACCGTGCAATTTTGTGTCTTCTCAGATTTGACCCAAGTTGCGTGGCTATGTGATTTAACCTTTGTATCTGTCGGCCACCTCTTGAGTTGTTCTGGGGCTACGTAACGTTTCTCTTGTGTTTTGGTTCGATACGGCCATGTGGGATTTTGGGCCTTGGTTCTGTCGGTTTGCTTTAAGCTCGGTGCTTTCATATTGACTGTGGTTTCACAAAGGTACTGTGCTGTCTCGTACCGAACTTACACTACTGGCCATTTAAATTGTTACACGACGAAGATGACGTGCTACAGACGCGAAATTTAACCGACAGGAAGAAGATGCTGTGATATGCAAATGATGAGCTTTTCAGACCATTCACACAAGGTTGGCGCCGGTGGCGACACCTACAACGTGCTGACATGAGGAAAGTTTCCAACCGATTTCTCATACACAAACAGCAGTTTACCGCCGTTGCCTGGTGAAATTTTGTTGTGATGCCTCGTGTAAGGAGGAGAAATGCGTACCATCACGTTTCCGACTTTGATAAAGGTCGGATTGTAGCCTATCGCGATTGCGGTTTATCGTATCGCGACATTGCTGCTCGCGTTGGTCGAGATCCAATGACTGTTAGCAGAATATGGAATCTGTGGGTCAGGAGAGTAATACGGAACGCCGTGCTGGATCCCAACGTCCTCGTATCACTATCAGTCGAGATGACAGGCATCTTATCCGCATGGCTGTAACGGATCGTGCAGCCACGTCTCGATCCCTGAGTCAACAGATGGGGACGTTTGCAAGACAACAACCATCTGCACGAACAGTTCGACGACGTTTGCAGTAGCATGGACAATCAGCTCGGAGACCATTGCTGCGGTTACGCTTGACGCTGCATCACGGACAGGAGCGCCTGGGATGGTGTACTCAACGACGAACCTGGGTGCACGGATGACAAAAGTCATTTTCTCGGATGAATCCAGGTTCTGTTTACAGCATCATGATGGTCGCATCCGTGTTAGGCGACATCGCGGTGAACGCACATTGGAAGCGTGTATTCATCATCGCCATACTGGCGTATCATCCGGCGTGATGGTATGGGGTGCCATTGGTTACACGTCTCGGTCAATTCTTGTTCGCACTGACGGCACTTTGAACAGTGGACGCTACATTTCAGATGTGTTAGGACCCGTGGCTCTACCCTTCATTCGATCCCTGCGAAACCCTACATTTCAGAAGGATAATGCATGACCGCATGTTGCAGGTCCTGTACGGGCCTTTCTGGATACAAAAAATGTCCGACTGCTGCCCTGGCCAGCACATTCTCCAGATCTCTCACCAATTGAGAACGTCTGGTCAATGGTGGCGGAGCAAGTGGCTCGTCACAGTACGCCAGTCACTACTCTTGATGAACTGTGGTATCGTGTTGACGCTGCATGGGCAGCATCCAAGCTCTGTTTGAATCAATGCCCAGGCGTATCAAGGCCGTTAATACGGCCAGAGGTGGTTGTTCTGGGTACTGATTCCTCAGGATCTGTGCGCCCAAATTCCGTTAAAATGTAATAAAAAAATGTTCAAATGCGTGTGAAATCTTATGGGACTTAACTGCTAAGGTCATCAGTCCCTAAGCTTACACACTACTTAACCTAAATTATCCTACAGACAAACACACACACCCATGCCCGAGGGAGGACTCGAACCTCCGCCGGGAACAGCCGCACAGTCCATGACTGCAACGCCGTAGACCGCTTGGCTAATCCCGCGCGGAAAAAATGTAATCACATGTTAGTTCTACTGTAGCATATTTGTCCAGCGAATACCCGTTTATCATCTGCATTTCTTCTTGGTGTAGCAATTCTAATGGCCAGTAGTGTACATTCCGCTCCCGTGTTTGCTTATTGAAACTACTTCTCAACTAGTGGTGTGGCCGTTAACACACGTCCTAGTGTGTTCTAGTTTCGCCACGCTTTGCAGAACACGACGCCGGTCTGACAGGGTGGAATGAAGCTCGGACCTGCAACAACCGAGGAACGACAGCTCTGCAAACGGCTCACGGATCAAGAGTTACGTAAACCACTTACACATATCTGGAAGCTTGCCTTGAAAATGTATCCTAGAGGTGTCTCTCAGATTGTTGTTTTCTCCCTTAAATTGTCAATACCTTAAGAATTTTCCTGTTGTTCGTTTAACTGAAAGAAGTTATAAGGTTTTAGTAAGTATGGTGGATTCTGTGAGACGTCAATTTCTTAGAGGAATCATACGCAATTGGCAGCTTGCCTTGAAAGTATATGTTGGGAGCATCTCTTAAATGCTTTTTTACCTTAAATGGTTAATAAATTTTTAAAGATATTCCCTATTGCTTTTTAACATAGAGAAAAATATGAGTTTTGATGGTTAACACCTTTTTTTAAGAACTAGGTAGTTTATAACCTTCCTCAAACGCTTGGGTTGGTCTGTAGTTAGAACTGCATGTTACTTTATTTAAATTATATTTCTTAAAACACCGGGAATGATTTCTTTATGACAAATTTTGGATCTTGTTTAAATAAAGTGTGTAAGATAAAGGGTGAAAGATGTTTTCCCTGAACCTTACCTACCCATTTCACGTTCCCTGGGCCTCGTTTCTGAAACTGTTATTACGTTTTGTTTGGCCATGTCAGTATAATCAAAAACAGACGATTTCAGACATACTCTTCAGAAAAAGATTTTCCCCATTCTAAAGGTTTAGGAATATTTTTCCACGATCCTGGAATGAGTACCATAAAATCCAGTGCGTTCTCTCTCACATAATAGGCAAAGTCAACGATATCATGTAATTATGCAGTTCGTACGAAGATTTCTAACGTATATTTATCGCCAAATTCTGGTCCCCTAGAAATCAAGAAAGAAATGAGAAAGGAGATATAAATTCCCGAGTATTACAACCCGAAAACGGTGGCTTGCGAAAATATTTTGAACGCTACATAATTAAGACCCGATACTGGTATGATCCGATTACACCTCGAGGAGTACTGCGAAAATATTTTGAACGCTACGTAACTAAGACCCGATACTTGTATCATCCTATTACACCTCGTAAAGTACTCCGAATTTTGAAAGCTAAAGTACCGACCAGTGTCAGGGAAAAAATTATCTATGTTCCAGATACCGATCTCGAACCTTTCTTATCAATGGCAGTTTCCCTTGTTGTGACTCAAGAGTCTTTCAAACTACTGAAAGGAAACGGAAATAAACGAAACCATAACGGAAAGTCTAAAGGTAACCACAATAATTGTAGTAATCATCACAACAGCATTAATGGTTACTATTCCGATAGGAATAATCAGACTTTCAAGAGAAACAGAAACCGCCTGGGCAATGACAATGGAAATGGGAACCGAAATTTTCATATAATTCAGGTCTAACTGTAAATTTCAGTCGTAACTTGTGCCTATACGACCACCAAAACCAAAATCAGTATGTACAGAAAACTACAATCCGAGAAAAAGAAAGCAGAATGACAATTACAACGCCAGAGATTACAATAATGGTAACCGAATTATGATTCCTCAGTGGCACAGTAATAAAAATCCAGCTTTTTGGCAGTTATTCTGCTGCTGCTGTTGCAACCGAACAGCATTTGCAAATGCAACATTTGATGAAGAGTCATGTAAATAACCCTACACCTATGCCAGTCCTGTCAAAATCTTGGTCACAGAATAATATAGTAATTAATGACGTGTGACGAGGGCCTTCCATCGCGTAGACCGCTCGCCTGGTGCAAGTCTTTCGATTTGACGCCACTTCGGTGACTTTCTAGTCGATGGGGATGAAATGATGATGATTAGGACAACACAACACCCAGTCCGTGACCGGAGCAAATCCCCGATCCAGCCGGGAATCGAACCCGGGCCCTTAGGATTGACAGTCCGTCGCGCTGACCACTCAGCTACTGGGGGCGGACACAGAATAATCATAGTGTGAGAATAACCAGGAAAACTGAATACGACCAATCTTCGCCTTCCGAGGCCGGTCGCAGAAGAGGAGGAAGGCAAATGGGGAAACCGAATTCTAACGCTAAGATACAATGAAGGCGAGACAGTCCAGTAGGTATTAAGTAAAGAATATCTAGAATGTAAATCGGGCAAGGGGAAAATGGTACGAACCATGGTTAAGGTATCTATTAATGATAAACCAACATATAATTATAGACACTGGGGCTACTAATTCGGTTATGAATTACAATCTGTACAAATAAATCAGTGTGAAGAGAAAGATTCCGGTTTTTCATGTTCAGAACTGTAATTTTACTGGAGCTTTTTTAGGGCGAAAGGGGGGGGGGGACAGTCACAGACTATAAAATTTCAATGACAGTTCGATGTTATGATCCAGAAGAGAGTATTAGAAAGCATTTGTTGGTATTAAATAAATTGTAGATCTTATCTATTTGGGGATGGGATTTCCTGTACAAGAGGAAAACCGTAGTGGACCTCGAGGCAGAAATATTAGTATTAGAAATTAATAGTGACAATATAAAACTGGAGCTAGTGAAGCTGCCAGAACTTCGCAGTAAATATTGCCAGGTAATTAATCAGATCAGTTAGTGCAATGGTACTGCACATAGCAACTGAAAATAGTTTCTTTTCATGTCAGGCTTGCCTGATGGGCATTAGTTTTTCAAATTTATGGTATAGCATTAATCTATGTCAAAGGAAAAAACAATGTAGTAGCAGACGCTCTTTTGAGACTACCTCAAGGTTTGAGAAAACTACAAGAAATCGTTGAATAGTCGTTCAACTTTAAAATCCTAATAGCAAAAAATTTCCTGTTCCATCAAAAATAATACATGAACATGTGCAGAAACGTGGCTGATTTACAAGATGTCGATCCTAAGTGAAGTAAAACTAGGCAATCTCTACCTCAGGAAAATGATCAAGCTGTTGCTAGAAAATATAAATTATATTCTGATATATTGTTTTATAAGAGCAGTGACGAGGTAGTAACTTAGAAATGGTACATTCCATCACAATGTCTTTTGAGTTTTATTTTGTTTATCCACTATGTGTTGTTACATTTTGGATTGCATAAATGTACAGCTAAAATGCTTAGACATCGTTATTATCCCAGTCTAAAAAGAACAATAACTGCTGTACGAAGAACTTGCATGTCAAAAGACTAAACCATTGATCATATATGGTAGGACGCAATGAAATCCCAAAATTCCTACAAAACCTTTACAGTTAGTATCTTGTGATGTGGCTGCTTACCTACCATCTGCCATAGATGCCATTAGGTATATAATAGCGTTATACGATCTGTTTTCTAAACATGTTAAGTTGTATCCCATGAGAGTAGCGGCTGCTACGACTGTCGGTAGAAGAATCATACAAGATTATGGACCAAGGGTAGGAAAACCCGACGTTATCTTGTCGGATAATGCGTCTTACTTCACAGGTAATAAACTTCAATTATTTATGAGAGAATATTGCACTAGGCATATTTTAATATCCCCCTTTAATCCGGAAGTCAGTCCGGTTGACGGGTATTTAGAGAAGTTAATAGATTTATAAGATAATATGCTCCAAAACAGCAGTGAAAATGGATTGACAACATAACTGTGTTTGAAAATGTTTACCTCATTCTTCTATGAGACACGCGCTGTCTGAGGTAATGTTTAACGAAATAGAAATGAATGAATGGATAGACCCAACAACTGAAATACCTGAGCTAGCCAGCAATAAAGACGAGCAGATAAAAAGAGTTTTATAAGAACTGCGACGTAATGCACAAAAGAGAAAGTCCCAGTTTGATAAAAGTATAGGACAAATGACACAGACACAGCCGCCAAAAACAAAAAAAATAAAAAAGTACGAAATATTCAGTTCCACTATGAACTCTGTTCCACAACGAATTTTAAAGACAGTAAATTATGGCGACTTCTTGCAAAGAAAATTAACAGTTACCACGCCCTGAGATCAGAAAGAAATCAGTATTAACAACGAATAACATTTACCAACTATTCAAGAAATATTAAGATTACAAGAGCCGCCACAAGTACTATCAGGCCATTGTGGATGTCTCTGCTCAGGTACATATCGTTAGCTACTGAGCATTTGTCAAAGTGGTTGGGCGTGAAAGCATAAGTTTGCTCTTTGTATTGTGTATGGAAAGTGCTTCCTGATTCAATTACATCGAATTCAGGATAACTGTTATGCTGTATTTTACATATTTTATTACATTCTGTTACTGGGGTGTTAATGTTTACTCTCTTTGGCAGGTGATGTCCATGTTCGTTGTTTGTGCAGATATTTATAATGATATTTCTGATTGAGTTAGCAGTATTTTGTGATGTTGTAAGTAGCTAATGCTTGTAAAGATTTGTGTTGTGTCAGTTGTTTTTCCTGTAGCGTTTCTATTATTGATGTTACCCTGTATGTCTTGGACTTTTGTCAATCGATTTACTGTGTACCTGTTACTTACTGCAAGTGTTTTTGATGGTATCGATATGTTATGTTAGTGCTTTCGGTCTTAAAGGATCATCATGGATCTAAATCCAGCACAGTTGGGTGTTTGAAGGGTGTGATAATTTGCATACTCTGATATTAATGTAGGTTGACGTCCAGTAGAGGCAACAGTTGTTTGCCTGTTGCTGATTAACAATTGTGATATGTAAGACATTTATGGAATGGAATATTTCATGTTCTATTGTAAACTTAATGTTAATAGAGAATGAACTCTATACTGTAAGAAGTTCATGAAGTTGATCTTGTGTGTCATCAAACAGGAATAGAGTGTCAGCAATATCTCTCCTATAATAAATAACATTTTTTTAAAAAAATTTAGTTTTATCATTAACAGTTTATTTTGTAAGTGGCTTATGAATAAGTCAGTCTGTCGGCTTGACATGTTATCTACAGCTACGATTTATTTTTGTTGGCAGATCTCATGATAAAATGAGAAATGGTCATCGAACAGCATCATGTTAAGTAAACTAACTCTGAAATCTCATACAAGTTTAGTTTCCTGTGTTTAACAAGGATTTTCCTAACAATTTCAGGTATTGCATTGACAGGTAATTTGTGAACAGATTAACAGTGTCAAATGAGGCAACTGCAACTTCCCTTGGAATATTTACATCTTATGTTAGATCATGTATATATTTTATTGGCTATGTAGATTAGAATGTGTAAAATATCCCTAGGATATTATTTAATAGTTAGGAAAGTTTGTATGTTACTGCATTCTCAGAGACAAAAATGAGTGTAATTGGTGACTTATGTTTTTGGATTTTTGACGCCCTGAGTTTGGGGCAGATGGGTACACTAATGTGCTGGCGTAAGCTGTTGCCAGCATACTGGTTGGCAAAGAAGTAGCAAGATGAACGATAGTAGGCACTGGATCAAGCACGTCTATCAGAAGAGAGGCCAGAGACAGCAAGCAACGCGCCGCCAACGCTCTCTCGACCGCAAGCACTTGGATCGCCGCCACTGACTGGAGGGCTCAGTCTCAGTCACTACCACAGTCGCACAGTCACTAGCTCAGTCACTGGCTCACGAACTCACTCTCCTAGTTGGCATCTGTCAGTACATTGCGACCAGATTAGAGTACGTAGCGGGACTTGTACTTCACCAGCAGTGAGGTTAACGTGCACTATTACGGCAGAGCTTGAACCACAACACATGAACTCCCTTAAAGATAAGTAGCTTCTTGTTAATGCAAATAAAGAACCCTATTAATACATGTGTGCAGTTGTGTTGTAGAAAGAGGATACTGGCCACCAAACAACATCCTTTGCCTTGATTGCTATGGTATAAGACCCCATATTGGCGACGAGGATAATTCAGTAGCGACTGAAGTTAATCAACTTGGCAGAAGATTTTGCCTGTTTCTCTTGCGTTTTAGTTTGCAGGAGTGATCATTTTGTTAATTTGCTGTTGTGTTCTTGCATCTATTCAAGGAGAGGAGCCGCAGAACTAATCAAATTTCTATTTTCAGAGCCCTGCTTGCTTTTTGCTATAACGTATTTGTGTAAACCATAGCTATCCCGCCCCCTCCACCCCCTGCCCCCCGCAGCTCAGCCGCAGACGGCCAATGTTATGGACCTAACACAAGTTTTTTAGTTTCAGAAGCATCAAATTGCTATGTTATTGACAACGGTACAACAACTACTGTCTGCACAAGCTGCGTTGGCTGCACAACCAATCAATCAACCAGCCCAAGTGCTGCTGACCAGCGTACCGACGTTCTGCCAGTTTAACGACACAGAAGAGGAATGGCTCGAAAACTTGCCTCAGTTTTAAGCGCATTGTCAACTTCTTAGTGTTGAAGGTACTGTAAAGTTACAATACTTCCTTTAGACTGTGGGGTATCCAGTGTTCAGGTTAATACAAAAATTATTCCCAACCGCATATCCCGACGAACTCAGTTATGACCAAGTAGTCAAATGAAATGGTTCAAATGGCTCTGAGCACTATGGGACTTAACATCTGAGGTCTTCAGTTCCATAGACTACTTAAACCTAACTAACCTAAGGACATCATACACAACCATGCCCGAGGCAGTATTCGGACCTGCAACCGTAGCAGCAGCGCGGTTCCGGACTGAAGCGCCTAGAACCGCTCGGCCACAACGGCCGGCACCAAGTAGTCGCTGCGTTAACTCAGTACTACGGCCTGCAACAACAAATTAGAAAAAGTAGCTGCAGCCAGATATCATTTCTTCCGCTTGCAAAGACAGCCGGAACAGACGTACCGCCAGTGCTACACATGATTACCGGGCATGACTAGGAAGTGTGAATTTAAGTGTAGTTGTGGCAACTTTTACAGTGATTTAATATTCCATGTCCCAGATAGCAGAATAGGGAAACAGATCTTATAGATCTGAGATCCATTACTTCCCCGAGTATTGCAAATCTTAGAGGAATATTATTCGAGTGCCATAGCGGCCGATAAGTTTGACCAGGCCCCGACTTGTCGGGTCCAGTCACCCCTTGCTCGCGACAGCCCGAAGCAGCCACAACAACGAGCGGATAGCCACCTACACAGATAAACAGGCCTGTGAATTTAGTGAAGTCTTGTCTTAGATGTTTTGCTGGCCATAAAAGACAGGATTGCTCATCAACTAACGCAACGTGTTACACGCTTGGGAAAAAAGGCCATGCCAAAGCAGTTTGTTTGCAAATGCACAAAAACGCCAATTTTGTCCGCTGCCGGAGAAACAGTGCACATGCAGTGAACGTTGTGTTTTCCAAAACTACTACAGGTTCTGGCCCCACAGTAACATTAAGGTTGTGCCTCCTTCTCGCCCTAGTGCTGTGCAACGACGATCAGACAAACTCTTTGTCTCATTACGAAATGCTGGCAATCGTGTGAACTTTCAGTTAGACACAGGTGATTCAGTAACTCTGCTTAACCGTGCCCCATACGAACAGTCGGGCTCACCACGCCTTCTTAAATCTAGCAAGCAACTCACTGCTTTCAACGGACAGGAAATTCCAGTGCTTGGACAGTGTAGTTTGCCTGCCACTTACAAGTGTATCACTAGGAGAGTGACTTTTACCGTGTTGAAATGAAGTCTGTGAGAACTATTCGGTTAAAATGCATTTGATTTCTTTGGATTTATCATCCAAGACAGTTTACTTTCCGACTCGGCTTTTGATCCAAAAGACACTGTAGTAGATTGCTTAAAGAATTTCCTGAACTATTTTCAGAAGGAATGGGAAAAAGTAGCGCATGTTACATTGAAAGACAGCGCACAGCCTACGTTTTTTCCGGGCCCGCCCTTTTTCCATTGCTTTAAAGGACAAAGTAACCACTGTATTGAAAGAATTGTAAGATAATGGTGTAAGTGCTCCCATTCAAGCTAGCCAATGGGCAAGTCCTCTCGTTTTGCTGCCTAACCCTTCTGGTCACATTCGCATTTGTGTTGACTTCAAGTCTGCAGCCACCCCACAGACAGTTGTTGTCGCTTATCCATTACCTCGCCCTCAGTAACTCATAGACAGGCTTGGTGCAAGACGTTGCTTTTCTAAGACAGATTTGTGTGATGACTACTTGCAAATTCCCATGTATGAAGATCCCAGAAAGTGTTTGTTGTAAATACACACTTATGACTGTTCAAGTATTTGCGTTTGTCCTTCGTCAGTGCTTCCGCACCCGCCATTTTTCAACGTTACTTGAAACATTTGACTGCACAAGTGCCATTTTGTTCAAACTACCTTGTCGATATTATTGTCCCAGATCATATACCAGAGGAACACATTGAAAATTTGCGTCTCGGAAAGTGTGACTTTTTTCAAACTGGACTACAGCACATAGGTCATGTGATAAACAGTCAGGGTGTCCTGCCTCCTTCTCTGTTGTCGTTCACATCCTCCCTACTTGACAATGGAGTGGCATTTCAAGTGGAAGAGTGTGCGGGCGTAAAGTGTCACCAGTAGACCAGTCAGCAAAGATGTAGCAAGAAGGTTGATAGTAGGCACTGGATCAAACCTGTCTATCAGGAGAAAGGCCAAAGACAGACTCGCAAGCAACACGCCACCAACGCCCTCTTGACCACAAGTATTTAGATCGCTGCCACTGACCAAACGCCCCAGTCTCAGTCACTAGCACAGTCGCTCAGTCACTGACTCATGACCTCGCTCTCCTAGTTAGCATCTGTCAGTACATTGCAACCAGATTAGAGTACGTAGCAGGACGTTTACACACCAGCAGTGAGGCTAATGTGGACTATTACAGAATAGCTTGTACCACAACACATGTACTCCCTTGAGATAAGTAGCTTCCTGTTAATGCAAATAAAGAACCCTGTTAATACATGTGTGCAGTTGTGTTGTAAAAAGAGGATACTGGCCACCAAACAACATCCTCTCCCTTGACTCCTATGATGCAAGACTTAACAGTGTCGACGAGGGCACTACAAGATGCAGCAAGAAGGTCGACAGTAGGCACTGGATGAAGTGCACCTATCAGGAGAAAGGCTAAAGACAGACTGGCAAGCAATGCATCACGAACAACCTCTCGACCACAAGCATTTAGATCTCTGCCACTGACCAGAGGGCTCAGTCTCAGTCACTAGCACAGTCGCTGAGTCACATTTTTAATGTAACAGGGTAGTTTTTCACAGGGATATTGTTCAATACATGCTGCATGGCGTTCTTGTTGCAAGAAATTTGTTTCCAATCTCAAAAATTCAGCCAATTCCTCTGTTGCTAATGTCATGTGGTTTCAGTAACCCATTAGAAATTTTATTTATCTATCTTGATTATGTCATGGAGTCATCACAAAGAGGCAGAACTACTATATGGTATCAGAAATTAGAGTGATGTCTCTATTTGAAGAACATAGTACTGCTCATTTTATTATATGGTGGATGACTCAGCTGCTTCCTCTATTGGGTTTCAGCCTCAAGTGTCCATTGTCAAGCACACTAAGGGAGTAGCAACAGCACATACTACTGTTTCGTGTTAAACTGCAACACTAAAAGAAAGCTAAAAATAATGGAAACTTTTATTAAACACAGCTTGAGTTAACTAATATGCTACATCCATTAGGAAATAATTAAATCAGTAAATGTGTTACAGTGTCGTCTGTAAGGTTAGAACTGCTGTAGCTGACAAATATCGGAAAAACTCGAATCCCTTCAAAAGGAATACTACAGTGTCAATAATAATGTAAGTACTAAAACAGAGAATTTACGTGCCCGACTAATAAACACAACCAACATTAATTTTACAAACACAGATAAACATTACTGAACAAAGGCCTTAAGCACAAAATCAGACAAAAATTCCATCAACATAACGCAAAAGAACTTCATAGTAAGCCATAAGAAAGTTGGAGATATGGCTATTCTCAACCCTGATGAAGAGATTGTCTTAGCACATAATATAAATGTGAAAATAAAACAATCTGCCAGTACAATATTCGGTGGCAGCGTTAAAACAATTGAAACTTTAACTTAGTGAACATGGTGATATTATTATTAAGGCTTCTGTTCAACGAGTTGGGATTTTAACTGCACCATCGCAGTACGTACTATGTATTCCCTAATAAAATTTGTCATAAATAATCCATCACCATTTGAGAGGAATGGTAATATCCATACCTCTAACGCTAGGTGAAAAAATGATCTTTATTACCCATTATTAAAGCCATCAGTGGTTCAGAAAGGTGTTCAGTATGCAGCAAAAAAATTGATTTTTTTGCCTAATATTATAAAATATCAAATAGATAGCAAAGCAAGTTTTAAATCGAACTGTTCGTTTCTCCTGGATGACTCTTTCTATTCCATGGATAAACTGCTATTTAAAGTTGGCAACCTGTGAGAAAAGGACAATTAGTTTTTCAATGTAGTTGCACAACTAAAACTAAAAAAATTAATGTCTTTACTAATGTTAATGCTAAATGTATGTATACCAATAAACTGACTTATTCCACATCATTTCTATCAACGAATCGTTCAAATGATTTAGAGAACATGTAATTAACTAACTAGCTGATAAATAAAACTCCACTGATGTCCTTTATGCAAATGACAACATTGACAAAACTCTTAGTTTTTCGTCAGAAAACGTTATTGAACCGAACCATGATCCAACCACTGTTCCACGTATTGCAGCACGTTTGCACTTTCCACGACTGAAGGGCTCGAGTTACGTTGCTGTGGTGTACAGTTCAAGATGTCACCAGCAGAGTGTGGGAAGTGTTACAAATGTCTCTCTGGCTGCTCATGAGAGGTAAGGCAGAGTGGTCTGACAAAATGTGGGCACCAATAAGAGCAGACACACCCTAGAGAACTTGAGTGCGGTGTTGCCATGAACAGTGTGTAGGCTGAAGGCAATTTGGCTGCAGTGGTCAAGATGGGATGTGTCCAGCTGTAATGCAGCCATCATTGAGCCGTGGCCACTGGGGAGTGTTTTACTTTTAGCATCTAGCAGAGACGGCAGCTGAAACATAGGGGAGAAGGACGAAAGAGAGTTCCCATTACTGTGATGAAGAGCGAAACATAAAACTTACTTGAGCTTTTGCATATGTCATAATTTCTATTGCTAGGCACTGACAGTTGTCAGTGGTCTTAATAATAGTGTGAGCTTCGTGTGCCAGGATCACTTAATATGAGCCTTGTATAGTTTACTTGAAGTAAATAAGCACAGTGAGGATATGGGAAGTTTTGTTTGTGTCATAATTCTATTGCAATATACTTGCATATTGAGGTCAAGCTGCACTTGGAGTGTATCATTGCTTTTGTTGAGCTTGAAAACATGGTGAAGCAATTATAAGTGAATTATATATTAGTGATAATTCCTTGTAACCACATTGCTTGTCTGTGAACTTCCTTTGTGGATTGTGTAATATGTCATGTAACTGTACAGACAGTGTGCTGTATGTGTTCCCTGCCAAGGACTTGGTTGATGCATTGGTGGTAGTTTGCTGTAGATTAATCCAGTTTCTGCTGTATTCTGGTGGACACTTCAAAGGTCATTTGTGGGCAGAAGTAGAACTATTTTTACAATTACATATATTATGTAGAAAAATGTCACTTGATAAGTTTTTGTTATATGTTTATATTGCTTGTTTTTGGAGATACTGTCATTTATTTACTGTGGGTGAGTAATTATTTTGGTTTCTGATGCCAGTTGTTACCTGAAGTTTATTGTTTTAAGAGGGTGAGTGCATGGGTTTCCGAAGTTCATTTATGCATACACTCTAATACTGTAAATTATTTAATAATGCAAATGTTTATTAAATAATTATTATAAATTGTTTAGTAAAGAAAATGTTTATTAAAATCCCACACACTTGCACAGCGTACAGCCAAACTCCAATTCCGGCTGAAATCTGTGCCACATTACAATATTCGAGAAACAAAATGTCGAAAGTGGTTAACCATTTAGCTTCCCCCTATATGAAAATAAGATGGTGCACATTAATTAATGCAATTAAACTCAAAATCAGGACACAATCAAAAATCCACAAATGTAACTTGTCAATCAGACACACTGTCAACTCTGAGAATAGACCAACATACAAACTCTACCAACTATTAAATAATGTCCTTAGGCATTTTACACATGAAAATCCACATATTCAATAAAATATACACATGAGATAAGACAAGCTAGATTTATCTCATCTGAGATCGTTAATCTGTTCACAAGTTAACTATCAATGCAATAACTTAAATTATTAGAAAACATTCTATTAAACGCAAAAAACTAAACTTCCTGAGATTTTTAGTTAGTCAGGGTACTTAAACTGTTACTGTTCCATTACCATTTCTCATTTTATCATCAGATCTACCAACAGAAATATATCTTAGCTATAGGTAATACATCAAGCCAGCACACTGACTTATTCATAAATGGCTTAGAAAATAAAATGTTAATGATAAAAATATATTGCTTAAAAATCATTTATTACAGGAGATGTATCACTGACACTCTACTCCTGTTTGATGGCACAAAAGATCCACCTGATAAACTTCTTACAGTACACAGTACACTCCATAATAAAATTAAGTTTACAATAAATCATAAAACAATCCATTCTATGAATGTCTTAGACATGGCAATTGTTAATGAGCAAGAGGAAAACAACTGCTGAAACTGCTCTACACCAACCTACACTAATATCATTACATTACATTAATACCTGTTCCATAGATCATGAATACAACATGCAATGATGCGGCACATGTCAGTTTTGTTGAAGGTTTCATTACTATATATATGTATATATATATATATATATATATATATATATATATATATATATATATAAAACACTTACTACCATACCTAAAACTCATCTACTGAGTGGAAGAAGATGTCATTTGAAATTCTTTTAATTTATTTTTAAATGTTGGTTGGGTATCTGTCAGACTTTTGATGTTATTTGGCAAATGACCAAAGACTTTTGTCGCAGCATAATCACCCCTGCCAAAGTCAGATTTAACCCAGCATAGTGAACATTATCCTTACTTCTAGTGTTGTAGCTGTGCACTTCGCTATTATTTTTGAACTGGGATGGCCTATTAATAGCTAATTTCGTAAGTGAATAGATGTATTGTGAAAGCACTGTGAATATCCTGAGTTCCTTAAATAAAAATCTGCAAGGGTGGGCCCCATATGTTATTCTGATTACATGCTTTTGTCCAATGAATACTATTTCTTTTAATGATGAATTTATCCAAAATATGATGCCACATGAAAGCAGTGAATGAAAATGGACATAGTAAGCTAAGTTACTGATATTTTTGTCACAAAATTTGCAATAATCCTAACAGCAAAAGTAGCTGAATCTAAATGTTTCAGAAATTCATCAAAGTGTCCCTTCTGATTAAATTTCCTGTCAATGCACACACCCAGAATTTTCAGTATTCTGCCTTAGCAACAGACTTCTGTTCAAAGTCTATATTTGTCAATGATGTTAAGCCATCTACTATATAAAATTGTATATACAGTGTTTACTCAAAATTTTGTGAAAGTCCATTTGCAGACAACATTACTTACAATTTCCTCAGCTAATTCTTGTTTGTTGGGTGTGATTACTATACTTGCATCATCAGCAAAAAGAACTAGCTTTGCATCTTCATGAATACAGAGTGGAGAGTGGTAAATCATTCATATATATTAAGAACAATAAGGGACTCAAGTCTGAACCCTGTGGGACACTGTTCCTGACACCTCCCCAATTAGAAGACTATGTTGATTTTTGCTGAGTATCTGTACTCTTAATTTCAACATTCTGCCTTCTTCCAGTTAAATATGAATTAAACCATTTGTGAAGTGTCCCACTAATACCTCAATACTTAGGCTTGTTAGGCATGCAGGGTAGCCTTGCAGTCTGCGGCGCCTTTCCACAGTGTGCGCGGCTCCCCCCGTCGGAGGTTTAAGTCCTCCCTCGGGCATGTGCGTGTGTGTTGTCCTTAGCCACAAGAAAGCAGAGAACAGTGTCTAAGTTGGATGGGTTCCGTCTTTGTTTATGACGAATATTTGAAAGATGTTATACTGGCTCAGATTTCTTTTCTTTGCTACCACAGCACTTCTTTTAATGTGTACCGAGGTACTGTAAAACGAAAAGAACGCTGAACAAAAAGTTCTCAGGTTTCCAGCAGCACCAAGTGGTTAAAACTACTCTCGGTTTCGGCCAAGCACTTCTTGGCCAGTGTCAAGTGGTATGACTCCCAGTGGGCTACTGGTTGGTCCCTTACACACACTGGCTTCTGGCTGTGATGTCACTGGTGCTCGCGGCTTCGCCATATATGGGCAAACGTTGACTCGATGTTCAATGTGTCTGCTATAGCTGTGCAACTGCTGGATCACACGCTGTGCTGAGCTGGAGGCCATCGTATCCAGTTAAAATGTTACAAATAATTTTTATTTCAATGACTTCTTTAATAGCACAGTCCCAAAAGCTGTTAGTGTGAGCCAAGGCGGATTTTTCGTCATATTTTATCCAGTGATCATTTTCTAAAGAATGTTCAGTTAAAGTTGATTTTTCGGGATAGCGTAGGTGATAAAACCTCTTCTGTTCCTTCTTCATTGTTTGTTTCTTTTCCTGCCCGCCGTAAGTGGTCTCATTGTGATTCTTGTTTGAAATCACTTCATTTATCTGATAAAGGTTATAGTTGATGCTCCTGAACACGTTGTATAGGTGGCTCAGCTAAGGAGGTAGGTTATCAGTATCTCAAGTCTTTCTTGCACGATGCACCAACGTTTTTAACACAATGCGCTTCTGTGCCAGGTGATGATGGCTGACGGCGTGCAATTTCAGATCAGTGTGAATGGTATTTCTGTAGACGTTGTTGCCAAGGCATTGATTTCGTCCATTCGAGGACTCGAGGAACGTTGCGTTTTCTGCATGCATGGTGAACTGCGTGTTACACCCCATACTGCGGCGGTGGCCTGCGACTCAGCACAGCCTTGATCAACTGATCACAAGGTTGAAGCAGGGACATCAAACACCTAGTCAAAGTACGCCCCTATATGGTAACTCCATGGGTACCAGTGATGTCACAGCTCTCAGATAGTGTATACAGGGTGTTCGGAAATTCCTGTTACAAACTTCTAGGAGTAGTGGAAGAGAGTGAATAGATAATATTTTGAATTGGAATCCATGTCCAGAAGCGTACCGTTTCCGTGCTAAAACCATTTGAAAAGAAGCTGGTAACGTGACCACTTTTACAAGTAATTGTTTAGGCGTGATCGAGTGACCAAGTGCATCACCTGTTTTACACTGCCACTCATTAATAGCCAAAGAAATCGCCTATGTATTCGTTGTTGGGTTCTCTTCAACGTGATGCAGTACGCCTTCTTGAAATTCGGGTGTGTGGCGTCTCCTTGGAATACTACTGTCACGCCTGCTGACGGCGAATGTACATGTTGCGAAAAGGGTATGCGATGGAGTCAAACGTTGTGGAGAATGATCTCGGTGCAGGCGACGAGCTTCGGCATTCAGAAGGATCATGTTGGTGTGTTCTGTAAACGTGTACTCAACGATTTTGCTCTAAAACTCACAGGCACGTGAATCAGACTAGGACCAGGTCAGAGAGATACGATGGATGTCAAATGACATCAGCCGATCCGACATAACCACCCTGTACCATGACTACTCTGTTTCATACCTACCTAGCAAACACATTTTCAAATGGCTGTAGTGTGGAAATGGTATGTTTATGGACATGGTTTCCTATCCAAAATATTGTGTACTCACTCCCTTCTACAAATCCTAGAAGTTTGTAATGGGAATTTCAGAACACTCTCTATAAAGCTCGTACCAGCAGCCCACTGGCAGCCATGTCAGTTGAGAATGAACAAGGATTCCTTGGTCGAAAGCTTGTGTGATTTTAATCAGTTGACATTATTGGAAACTTGAGAACTTTTAATTCAATGTTACCGCTGCGAGTCTCTGCATTCTTAGGAAATGAATGCTGTTTAACACAGAAACGTTATACTTTCAGAATGTACTCGTATTTATACTTCGCAAATATTTCGAGATCAATAGCTTCCATGCTGAAGACCTCACTGTTGAATGCTCTAAAGATACCACCGTTATCAACAGTCCCCACTGAATTCTGTCAGTAGGACCAGGTACGTGACTGCCACAGCTAGGGCTGATACCAGCAAGCTGCGGTCGACGGTGACGAACCTGGCGGCGGTGAAGCGCAACTGTGGGCTGAGTGTGACCACACGCAGCAGCGCCGCCGTCTGGGGGTTCGGTGTGCTGTGGAGGGCGGCCGCCCTCTGCACCAGCGTCCGCGTGGCCGCCGCCTCTGCGGAAACCGCCGAGCAGCTCAGCGTCAGCGCCGCCAACTTCCAAGCGTGCAGCACCAGCCACAGCAGCGGCACGCGCATCACCCCTTCGTACAGGATGCCACCTGCCTCTTCCTGGCGGCTGATGGCTGTGATTAGCTCGTGCGAGCTGCAGATGATCCCAGATATGGAATAAGTGAGGTCCAGAGCTACTGTCATTCCAAAGTGATCCTGCAGCACTTCCGCAGCCCGGTGTAGTAACAGATGTGCCCGTCGCAGGTCGTAGTGAATTCCTGATGTACTACCTGCTGAATCTGACAGACCCAGCAGTGTAGCCACCACACATGAGCTATTTTCTGTCGCTACTGTTTGGGGAACAGCACTGTTCAGTGTTCTGAAACCAGCCCACAGCTCTAACATCAGCACAACAAACAGCAGCGTTACTAGAGCGTCGAGTATTATAAGCAATACACACATCATAATTCTCATTAATGGAATCAAGTCGCACATTGCACCATTATGATATTTCACATGTGTAAGCAATGCAGTGTATATGATGCAGAGGAATACGTATAATGAGGCTCTCAATCCTTTTGTTTTGCTACTTGTGTCATTGGGCAGCCAGAGCGCTACATGGTTTAATGAAGCGAAGAATAAACTGAAATGCTTCACTCCTTCTTTCCAATTCATAGCAAGCGCATAAACTATTTTAGTTGTTCCAAGCAACGACATTGCGGTCTTGAAAACTAACGTGGTCAGGACGGATGTATGAGACTGTACTGGACTGAATATTAATAAATCTGACACAAATATCATTATTGCGAATAACAAAACATTCGAAGGGCAGACAGCTTTCCTCCAGTGCCATTTTTTGACTTCTGTTCTGCAGTAAGTATGCCGCAGAAGCACTTCTAACGGCGCCATTCCTAAAACTTGCCATAACTTGTATATGAACATTGTCGGAAAGAAGGTGGAAAGTTTCCTCAACAATGGACTAGTTTACGACGAAGGAAATACTGAAGCTTCTTGAACGTCTCTAGCGTTGAAATCCTAAAAATTTCCACTTGACTGCCGTGGTGAATACTGCCACTCTTGAGGTATATCCGCGGTAAGCTTTTCACGGCTCATATTGCCTTTTTTCAAACAATACTTTGTGGAATTAAGTCTCTCGTATCAGTTAATGCAAAGCCTTCGATTAACGGTCACATACATGAGCAGTTAAAAGGCGGTATCTGATCATCGAGGTGGTGGGGCTTTCTCGGTAAAGACTACTAGAGACTTTTGAAGGAAATACAGGGTGATTCAAAAAGAATACCACAACTTTAAAAATGTGTATTTAATGAAAGAAACATAATATAACCTTCTGTTATACATCATTACAAAGAGTATTTAAAAAGTTTTTTTTTCACTCGAAAACAAGTTCAGAGATGTTCAATATGGCCCCCTCCAGACACACGAGCAATACCAACCCGATACTCCAACCCGTTCCACACTCTCTGTAGCATATCAGGCGTAACAGTTTGGATAGTTGCTGTTATTTCTCGTTTCAAATCACCAATGGTGGCTGGGAGAGGTGGCCAAAACACCATATCCTTAACATACCCCCATAAGAAAAAATCGCAGGGGGTAAGATCAGGGCTTCTTGGATGCCAGTGATGAAGTGCTCTCTCACGGGCTGCCTGGCGGCCGATCCATCGCCTAGGGTAGTTGACGTTTAGGTAGTTACAGACAGATAAGTGCCAATGTGGTGGTGCTCCATCCTGCTGAAAAATGAATTGTTGTGCTTCTTGTTCAAGCTGAGGGAACAGCCAATTCTCTAACATCTCCAGATACTGTAGTCCAGTTACAGTAGCACCTTCGAAGAAAAAGGGACCAAAAACTTTATTGGCTGAAATGGCACAGAAAACGTTCACCTTAGGCGAGTCACGTTCATACTGAGTTGTTTCCCGCGGATTCTCGGTGCCCCATATACAGACATTGTGACCGTTGACTTTCCCGTTAGTGTGGAAAGTTGCTTCATCACTAAACACAGTCTTTGAAACGAAAGATTCAGCTGTTTCCATTTGAGCAAGGATAAAATCACAGAAATCGATTCTTTTAATCTAATCAGCTGCAGACAGTGCTTGAACCAATTCCAGACGATAAGGTTTCATAACTAACCTTTTTCGTAGGACTCTCCATACAGTTGATTGTGGAATTTGCAGCTCTCTGCTAGCTCTGCGAGTCGATTTTCCTGGGCTGCGAACAAATGCTTGCTGGATGCGTGCTACATTTTCATCACTCGTTCTCGGCCATCCAGAACTTTTCCCTTTGCACAAACACCCATTCTCTGTAAACTGTTTATATCACCTATCAGGAGGTTTAACACCATACTTCGTTCGAAATGCACGCTGAACAACTGTCGTCGATTCACTTCTGCCGTACTCAATAACACAAAAAGCTTTCTGTTGAGCGGTCGCCATCTTAGCATCAACTGACGCTGACGCCTAGTCAACAGCGCCTCAAGCGAACAAATGTACAACTAAATGTAACTTTATAGTTCCCTTAATTCGCCGACAGATAGTGCTTAGCTCTGTCTTTTGTCGTTGCAGAGTTTTAAATTCCTAAAGTTGTGGTATTCTTTTTGAATCACTCTGTATATTGACTCCTAGAGAGCGAAGTTATTTTTTAAAAAAATTGTGCAATATGAAACAAAACAGTCGGCCTAACACGACATTTCATTTAGTAAATTGCTTTGCAATACCTAAAATTTTATCTAGAAATGAGTGCTCCTGACATAATTACAGACAGTCGTAATAATCCTTCTTCTATTTAATTTCTATTAATTATTCTCTCTGAAGAGAGTAACTTTCATACAGTCTACTACGGTTCTTTACAAGAAGGTCATAAGTTACGACAATTGACATTAAGCCAAACAACATCCTGCTTTTCAGTTAAACCAGAGTCAACATTCTTGCATGCTATTCTCGTTTTGAAATAAACAGTTTTCGATTAAAGACGATATATGAAACGGCACTACAAAATGCGTCGACAACAGGAATTTGTCAAATGTAAAGATCTTAAAACACTTAACACATCTCGACTTAAATTATGTAACATCAGTGATCAA
The DNA here is from genome assembly GCF_021461395.2 of Schistocerca americana. NCBI lineage: Eukaryota > Metazoa > Arthropoda > Insecta > Orthoptera > Acrididae > Schistocerca > Schistocerca americana. Next base: position 873,435,686 of record NC_060120.1, on the reverse strand, counting down.
TCTGATAAAAGCATTTTCTTCTTTACTGTTTTTTACGTGTTAAAGTGTTCCATTTCAAATGCTAGGAATTCGGATGCTAAATAACATAATATATCTCCATAATTTTCAGTTAATAGACAATTTATTCGTATTGTAGGGTCTTTCACAAAGAAAGAAAAAATTATACGTAGTACTTTGTAGGAATAGGAAAATCGACTCCTGAAGTAATGACCCCCATTAATGAAGTTTTCAGTGTACTGCTAGGGAAGTTTTAATCAACAAGCTTCCCAGAAAGCCAAGACTCTCAGCAAGATTAAAAATTGGGAGTCTGTTATCAGCAAGCCATTGAAATTAAATGAGCGTACAGTATTGTGGGCCGGGAGTCCCCCATTCGGGGAAGTTCGCCCGCCGAGGGCAAGTGCTTACTGCATTCGACCCCACGTTGGGCGACTTGCTCGTCGGAGATGGGGATGAAATGATGATAAGGACAACACAACACCTAGTCCCTGAGCGGAGAAAATCTCCCGCCCCAGCCGGGAATCGAAACCGGGCCCCTTGGCATGGCATTCCGCCGCGCTAACGGGGGCGGAGAGCAAGCCAGTGACTTCTTAAAACAATATCCAAATCAGCACCTTTACTGACGACCGATGATGGAAATATCTCCTGATACCTCAAATCTTAACACAGAAGCTGTCCCGTTCCATCAAAATACAGCCAGTTGGCTATCCTTAAAAGTTCTCGAATTCTGCCCAACCAAATTTCTGTCATAATGAAAGAAAGGTAATTGTTATCATCTATGGTATAAAAAATCTGTGCCTCCTTCTAAAGCAGTAAACATCACTTAGTGACAGATCACCAACATCTGATGGCATTTTCGATCCAAAAGTTAGCCGCAAGCGGAAGCTACTAAAGTTTCGAAAGTTAGATTCTTTTCCCAAGTAATTATCAGTATCAAAAGCACTACACCCAACACTACATAACTTGACTGCAGACGCTCTATCACACTTACATACAGGCCCTGAATGGAGTAAAGACATTGATGAGGTCACACCTCTCTTTTACAACTTCCGTCTGACAGAAAAAACCGTGGCTCAAGTATCAGCGGCAGATACATTTCCAGGAGAAACCATCTCCTGGATGATGAGAGTGCTCAGCATTTATTGCGCAATCGGCCAACTGGAGTCTGTAAAGTAAGGACCGATAATAATGGACCATGATTCACAATGCCAATTCAGCTTGGGCCTGTTTCACTACGGTTATTATCGGGAGCGGTGGAGGTGAGCCAGATGGAAGTACTGACTTGACACTATGTTAACTAATTTGTTATAACCGGAGACTTCAAGCAAGCAGTTCACACCCGTAACAAATGTATAGCTTTTACGGCTGCTATTACCGATACTTTTAGTTAAGATCAATATTAGCTGCTCACTTCAGGTGTCTGCGGTATGACTGACATGCTAAGAAATTCTGGATGTTACGGTTTCAAGCCAAATGTTGGGGAGTCCAAAGCTGACGTCGGAGTTAGTTTGTCAGTCACTAACAGTGGTAGATGATGGTCAAGCAATGGCCTAGAAGCAATGACAAAGGGTTAATTTTGAAGTATAGAGGTTGGTCCATTGATCGTGACCGGGCCAAATATCTCACGAAATAAGCGTCAAACGAAAAAACTACAAGGAACGAAACTTGTCTAGCTTGAAGGGGGAAACCAGATGGCGCTATGGTTGGCCCACTAGATGGCTCTGCCGTAGGTCAAACGGATATCCAACTGCGTTTTTTAAAATAGGAACCCCCATTTTTATTACATATTCGTGTAGTACGTAAAGAAATATGAATGTTTTAGTTGGACCACTTTTTTTGCTTTGTGATAGATGGCGCTGTAAAAGTCACAAACGAATGGCTCACAATTTTTGACGAACAGTTGGTAACAGGTAGGTTTCTTAAATTAATTTCAGAATGTAGATACGTTTGAACATTTTATTTCAGTTGCTGCAACGTGATACATGTACCTTTGTGAACTTATCACTTCTGAGAACGCATGCTGTTACAGCGTTATTACCTGTAAATACACATTAATGCAATAAATGCTCAAAATGATGTCCGTCAACCTCAATGCCTTTGACAATACGTATGACGAAATTCCTCTCAACAGCGAGTAGTTCGCCTTCCGTAATATTCGCACATGCATTGACAATGCGCTGACGCATGTTGTCAGTCGTTGTCGGTGGATCACGATAGCAAATATCCTTCAACTTTCCCCACAGAAGGAAATCCGGGAACGTCAGATCTGGTGAACGTGCGGATCATGTTATGGTGCTTCGACGACCAATCCACCTGTCATGAAATATGCTATTCAATACCGCTTCAACCGCACGCGAGCTATGTGCCGGACATCCATCATGATGGAAGTACATCGCCATTCTGTCACGCAGTGAAACATCTTGTAGTAACATCGGTAGAACATTACGTAGGAAATCAGCATACATTGCACCATTTAGATTACCATCGATAAAATGGGGGCCAATTATCCTTCCTCCCATAATGCCGCACCATACATTAACTCGCCAAGGTCGCTGATGTTCCACTTGTCGTAGCCATCGTGAATTTTCCGTTGTCCAATAGTGCATATTATGCCGGTTTACGTTACCGTTGTTGGTGAATGACGCTTCGTCGCTAAACAGAACACGTGCAAAAAATCTGTCATCGTCCCGTAATTTCTCTTGTGCCCAGTGGCACTGTAAGAAGTTCATCAAGCTGATAATTTGGCCATCAAATAGGAAAAGAATGTCAGCAATATATCTCCTGTAATAAATTATTTTTAAGAAATTTATTTTCATCTTTAACAGTTCATTTTCTAAGTGGTTTATGAGGAATCTGTCTGCTGGCTTGACATATTATCTGTAGCTGAGATTTATTTCTGTTGGTACATCTGGTGATAAAATGAGAATGGTTATGGGAAATTATCGTTTTAAGTAAACTGTCTAACTCATAAATTTCAGACAAGTTTAGTTTTTGTGTGTAATGTGATTTTTTAAAATAATTGACAGGTGACAGGTGATTTTTGAACAGATAAACAATGTCATCATATGAAAACTATCCTGTCTTTGAAATTTATAACCTATATATGTTGCTCATGTACATATTTTACTGAATGTGTACTGCATCGTAATGATGATGTTTAATAGTTGGGAAAGTTTGTATGCAAGTCTTGTTTTCATATAGGAGGAAGTTACAATGGTCAATTATTTTCGATATATTTTTTCTGGGACATAGTGGTGTGGCACAGGTTTTTGGTGGAATTGGAGTTTAGCTGAGCGCTGTGCAAGTGTGGGATTTCAATAAACTTTTGCTTTATTAAATAATTTACATTATTAGATACCATGTGTAAATGAACTCAACTGACCCTTGCACTCGCACTCTTAAGACAATTAACTATAGATAACAACTGACATAAGAAACTAAAAATTATTACTCATCCCATAATAATAAAATAATACTGCCTCCAAAACAGGCAATATGAATGTAGAACAAAAACTTGTCCTATTATATTTTCACATATAATATATATACAAACGCCCTTTCAAGGGTGTACAAAAATACAACACCAAAATACAATAGAACAAGTAGAATAGCTGAATGGAATTATCTAAAGAGAAGTAAAAACAAAACTTCAAAGTTGTCCTGGACAGAGAACAGATATGCCAGCACTATCTGTATGGTTACATAACCTGTTGCAAAATCGACAAAGTGTACAAACAAACAATGTGGTTACACGGGATTATTGAGTTTTCAAACTCAAGGAAAACAATGATGCACTGTGACAGCAGCTTGGCCTCACTATGTGAGTACACTGCAACAGATTTATGACACAGTGAAAACTTCACACAGCCTCACAGTGCTTATTTACTTCATACAAACTATACAAGGCGCGAACTCAGTAACCCTGGCACACAAAGGCTACACTGTAAGACCACTTATTACTATCAGTGTCCATAAAGTGAAATTAAGGCATTCTCAAAAGCTTGAGTTTCTCTTATGCTCTGCTCCGCATCATAGTAATGGAAACTCTCCTCTATCCTTCCTCCCTGTGTGCCAGCTGCCATCATTGTTTAAAAGCGAAAGGAAAACACTGCCTGCTGCCACAGCCCAATGATGACTGTGTAACAGTTGACCACACCCCACGTTGACCATTGCATCCCAACTGCCTTTGAGGTGCACACTCTTCGTGGCATTCCACTTCTACAGGGTGTGTTTGTTTTCAGCGGTGTTCATATTCTGCCAAACCACTCTGCCTCGCCTCCCATCAGCAGCCAGGGAGGCACTTGGCAGCTCTTCCCACGCTCAGCTGGTGACATCTTGCACAGTGCACCACAGCAACATAATTCGCACATACCCCTTCAGAGGTGGAAAGCGCAAATGTGCTGCAATACATGGCACATTGACTGTATCGTCATTCAGTTCGATAATGTTGTTTTCTGAAAAAAAATTAGGAGTTTTATCAAAGTAGTCATCTCTACAATGGACATCAGTGAAGTTTCACTTATCCATATTCATATTCCATAGATAATTTGAACGATTCTTTTATGGAAATGATGTAAATGAGTCGATTTACAGATATACATGATACATAATTAGTGTTAACAATGATGAAGAGTTTTTTACACTGAAAAACTAGTTTTTTCCACAGGTTGTCAATTTTAAACAGAGATTTGTCCATGGAATAGAAGGAGTTGTCCAAGAGATCTGATAGGTAAGAATTAAAACTTGCTTTGCAACCCGTCAGGTATTTTATGGCACTGGGAAAATAACAAAAGTTTTGTTGTTACATACTTTTTTCTGAGCCACTGATGACTTTAGTATACTTTTTTCTGAGCCACTGATGACTTTAGTAATGGTGTTGTTGGTATGAATATCACTATTCTTCTCAAATTGTGATGGATTATTTATGACAAATTTTATTAGTGTTTATGTAGTACGTACTGTGATGGTGTATTTAAAGCGTCCAGCTCATCGACAAGAAACCTTAATAACAATATCAGCATTTTCATGAAGCCAATGTGTGAACTGTCTGAAAGCTCTCATCACCCAAAGACTGTATTGGTACACTGTTTTAATTTTTTCTTTTCTTGTAGGATAATTGCATTTATATTATGTGCTAAGACAATCACTTCATTATGGCTCAGGTAGGCCATATCTCCAACTTTCTTAAGGCTTACTGTGAAGTTTTTTCAGGATGGAAATTTATGTTGTCCTTAAGGCATTCGTTTAGTAATGTTTGTTCTATGTTTGTAAATTAATATTGTTCTTGTTTATGAGTCTATCATGATAATCTTGTTTTAGTTCTTACATTATTATTGACACTCTAGTATTCCTTTTGAAGGAATATGAGTTTTTTCATTATTCACCAGATACAGCAATTCTAATCTTGGAGGCAAGATTGTCACATATTCACCAATGTAATTCACTTCTAATGGATGTAGCATGTTAGTTAACTCAAGATACGTGTAGTAAAGATTTCTATTATGTTCTTCTTTCTTTTTGCGTTGTAGCCTAATGTGAAACAACATCAACCGGGGTAGTCTCTACCCCTTTAGTGTGTTTGGCAACAGGCACTTGACACTGGAAACTAACAGAGAAAGCAGCTGAGGCGTCCGATATACAATTAATTCAGCATTACTAACTGCATTTTTCAGTTGTAGACCTCAACGTAATCTCTGATAAAATACTTAATGGCTTACTGAAATCACCTGATGCTAACAACAGAGGAATTTGCCCAAGGTTTGATACTGAGCACAAATTTGATGGAGCAAGAACTCAATGCACAATATCACTATGAAGAATTACATTGCTACATTAAAAATTCCACAATAATGAAACCAGCTGCCCCCAAACTCAGGGCACCAAAAATCCAGAAACAATACTCACAAATTAGACTCATTGTTTACCCTGAGAATACACAAACATACAAACATTCCCAATTATTAAATAAGATGCTTATGATATATTACACATTCAAATGGACATATTCAATAAAATATACACATGAGATAACATATATGAGATATAAATATTCCAAGGCAAGATAGATTTCCTACATATGGTGACATTGTTAACTCATTCACAAATTATCTGTCACTCCAACAACTGAAATTATTTAGATAAAGCCTTATTAAACTAAAAACTAACCTTGTCGGAGATTTCAGAGTTGATCAGTTTACTTAAACTGATCCAGTCTCGTAACCATTTCTCATTTTATCATCAGATCTACCAACAGAAAGAAATCTTAGCTACAGGTTGTATGTGAAGACAGCAGACTGGCTTATTCATAACCTACTTACAAAATACATTGTTAATGGTTGAAATAAATTCTCTGAAAAAATAAATTATTGCAGGGAATATATGGTTGACACTCTACTCCTGCTTGATGGCACAGGAGATCAGCTTGATGAACGTCTGACACTGTACAGTTCACTCCATAGTAAAATTAACCTTAAATAGAACATGAAACCATCTATTCCATAAATTTCTTAGCCATAACAACTGTTAATGAATAACAGGAAGATAACCGTTGCACATACTGGACACTGACCTACTCTAATATCAGAGTACACAAATCATCACACCATGCTAAGACACAAGTATACTGCATTTAGATCCATATTGAAGATTTAAATCATTTAAAACAGAAAGCACAAACATAAGAGATCGAATTACAAAAAAAAAAAAAAATGCAATGAATAATGAGTACCCAGTAAAGCGATTGACAAAGTGTCCAAGAAATACAGGGTAACATCATTAACAGAAATGCTACAGGAAAAGCAACTGACACAACACAAATCTTTACAAGCATACTCTGCTAACACACAGCATCACAAAATACTGCTAACTAAATTAGAAATATCTTTCTTCTCAAAAAACGAACTTGAATGTCCCCTGCCTACTACAGTAAATATAAACACACCAATAACAGAATGTAGTAGAATATATAAATTACAGTACAACAATTAATAATAAGTCAGTCTGCTGTCTTCAAGTATAATCTACAGCTAAGATATCTTCTGTTGGTAGATGTGATGATAAACTGAGAAATTGTTATGGGTCTGCATCAGTTTAAGTATTGATCAACTCTGAAATCTCAGACAGCGTTAGGTTTTAGTTTAATAATACCTTTTATAATAATTTCAGTTACTGGATTGACAGGCAACATCTGAACAGATTAACAATGTCACCATAGAGACAGATCTATGTTGCCTAAAAGTATTTATATGTTATATATGTTAGCTCATGTGTAAATTTCATTGAATATGTCCATTTGAATGAGTAAAATATAATATATAAATTACAGAATAACAGTTAACCTGCATTCGACATAGGTCAAACAGGAAAAACTTCTCATACATGATACAAAGAGTATACTAATGCTTTCAGGCTCAACTACTTTGACAAATCCTGAGTAGCTAACGATATGTTCCTAAAGAGAGACACACAAAATGTCATCGGCTACAATCTAATAGTACTCTGTTATAAACAGGAATTCAATAGATATAGCTCTTGATTTGTTTATGAAACAACTGTTTCTGCTGCTAGTCACGATTTTCTTTTTGTCGATATTTTACATGAATCATTTCGGTTAATGATCCCCAGTTTCAAGTGCATTTTAACCTTCTATGCCATTAATTTGTGATGTTTCTGATGTGTGAGGTGTTGTACTGTTCTGTCGTCTTTACAGTAAAAACATATGGAATATTTAATTACTGATCAAACTCTATATAGAGTTAACAGCGAATTTGGAAAGAACTTCTTCTTAAGGTTTTGTTGTTGTTAATCATAAAGTAATACTTTAACTTGCTTACACGGTAAAGACAACAGAACAATCCAGCATCTCACACAATGAAGACGTCTCGAATAGCCGGCATAGCGCTTGAAAAAATGCACTTCAATATGCGAATCATTTCCCGAACCCCATCGTGTAAAATATATATGAAAACAAAATCGTGAATGGTAGCAGAAAATGTTTTACTACAAACTGAGGAATTATGTTCATAATTGGAGGCTTTCACCAACCGCTTCTCATGGATAAAATAACAAATAAACTTTACAAACTTTTTACAGCGAAGGATTTCATCTGATATCAGCAGACATTATTGGAGGCTTTCACCAACCGCTTCTCATGGATAACATAACAAACAAACTTTACAAACTTTTTACAGCGTAGAATTTCATCTGATATCAGCAGACATAATTCATTTTGCTAACGGCGTCTATGTATAAATAGTAATGTGACATCTTTGTGTCATCTTAGAAGCAGTAACATCTATGTACATTGGATAACTGAACATCTTTGCATTTGTATCATCTTTGAATTGTTTCAGTTCCCTTTGTAAATGTGCTGAGGGACGCAACGTGTGTGTATACGTAATAAATACATCTACAAATTTCTGGCTAACGATTACGTAAGCTCTGGTAGGAATAATATGCAAATTTTCATTTATGTCTCATTTTTACAAAAATTGTAGCCACCTTGTAATATACCTATGTAGTCTAAGAGGTACACTAATAACTTGTTTTAAAAAAGTGAAGTACACTAGTCAAGCAGCTGAAGATCCTTGATTAGCTGTAAATCAAGGCTCTAAATGCATCATGTATTGGAAGAAAGATCACGATTTGTTACTAAAGGAGGTACGTTCTCTATTTTACGAAAGTAATACAGTCATGGCTACAACACTGACAACTGTGAACCGAATTAAACAGTCACGTTGTTTTAAAGGAAGAGTCCCATTTATCTACTGCAACACGTACAGCAAGACCTTAAAAACGGTTCCTTTAATGTAGTGCCATTTTCTTTTTACTTTTATTCAAAACCTTAGTTGACTCCATAGCATTTACCTTTTTATATTTGCCTGTTTAGTTGACATTTTTCTAAATACAATGTTGTTTATTTTCAACCAAATTATTTTCACCCTGGGGTAGTATCTGAAATTACGTTCTCAGTTTGCTGCATTCAAGGAAGGCTGTATTTCGCAACGTTTCCGGAAACTCACTTGCGTAGGAAAGAAACTTTTCAGAATTAAATGAAATTTGTAGTGGCAAGATGCCCTGTGAGGATAAAGCGTTCAGTAACGTCAGCAATAATTGTAAGCACACTTCATTTGTTGCAGCAGTTTTGGAAGTTTTTTTCTCTGTCCCTGTCTTTTTGGAAGACTGTTTAGTGTGTAAGTGAATTATTTTGACGATGATATTTTTAAGCTGTATTGACACTTATATTCCGACGTAAGCGTATGGTGTATGATGGTGCATGCAACAAGAATGAAAAACAGAGTGGTTATTAGCAAAATGCGGAGGACAGTGTTTGAAAGAAACTTCGACATTTGTGGAAAATTGTGTTCAGTTAACAGCTGAGGGATATTCACTCAAATTGTGTCCCTTCGATCATAACTACCTGTGGGTAATAGCTTTCGTCAGTGGTAATTTGTTGCAGGGTTTGTGTACCACTACCTAGGTACCCGCTTACGTTGTGTGAAATTTGTATTTCGGTAGATGACCAGTAAAACTTAGTGTGAGACATCACTGCTCTAAGGTAGACTGTAACTCTGGAATTCTTGCACTTTTTCCCTGCATATGATTACTTGAATTGTTTACAGTTATAGCAGTAACATGAATACTCATATACAAGGTGGTCCATTGATAGTGACCGGGCCAAATATTTCACGAAATGTGCATCAAACGAAAAAACTATAAAGAACGGAACTCGTCTAGCTTGAAGGAGGTAACCAGATGGCGTTATGGTTGGCCCGCTAGATAGCGCTGCCATAGGTCAATCGGATATCAACTGCGTTTTTTTAAAATAGGAATCTACATTTTATTACATATTCGTGTAGTACGTAAAGAAATATGAATGTTTTATCTGGACCACTTTTTTCGCTTTGTGATAAATGGCGCTGTAATAGTCCCAGACGTATAAGTACGTGATATCACGTAACATTCCGCCAGTGCGGACGGTATTTGCTTCGTGATACATTACCCGTGTTAAAATGGACCGTTTACCAATTGCGGATTAGGTCGATATCGTGTTGATGTATGGCTATTGTGATCAAAATGCCCAACGGGCGTGTGCTATGTATGCTGCTCGGTATCCTGGACGACATCATCCAAGTGTCCGGACCGTTATTTAAGGAAACAGGAAGTGTTCAGCCACGTGTGAAACGTCAGCCACGACCTGCAACAAATGATGATGCCCAAGTAAATGTTTCAGCTACTGTCGCGGCTAATCCACACATCAGTAGCAGAAAAATTGCGCGAGAATCGGAAATCTCAAAAAAATCGGCGTTGACAATGATACATCAACATCGATTGCATCCGTACCATATTTCTGTGCACCAGAAATTGCATGGCGACGAGTCTGAACGTCGTGTACAGTTCTGCCACGGGCACAAGAGAAATTACGGGACGATGACAGATTTTTTGTACGCGTTCTTTTTAGCGACGAAGGGTCATCACCAACAGCGGTAACGTAAACCGGAATAATATGCACTATTGGGCAACGGAAAATCCACGATGTCTGCGACAAGTGGAACATCAGCGACCTTGGCGGGTTAATGTATGGTGCGGAATTATGGGAGAAAGGATAATTGGCTCCCATTTTATCGATGTTAATCTAAATGGTGCAATGAATGCTCATTTCCTACGTAATGTTCTACCGATGTTAGTACAAGATGTTTCACTGCATGACAGAATGGTGATGTGCTTCCAACATGAGGGATGTCCGGTACATAACTCGCGAGCGGTTGAAGCGGTGTTGAATAGCATATTTGGTGACAGGTGGATTGGTCGTCGAAGCACCATACCATGGCCCCCACGTTCACCGGATCTGACGTCATCGAATTTCTTTCTGTGGGGAAAGTTGAAGGATATTTGCTATCGTGATCCACCGACAACGCCTGACAACATGCGTCAGCGCGTTGTCAATGCTTGTACGAACATTACGGAAGGCGAACTACTCGCTGTTGAGAGGAATGTCGTTCCACGTATTGCCAAATGCATTGAGTTTACGGACATCATTTTAAAGCATCTATTGCATTAATGTGGTATTTACAGGTACTCACACTGTAACAGCATGCGTTCTCAGAAATGATAAGTTCACAAAGGTACATGTAGCACATTGGAACAACCTACCTATTACCAAATGTTCGTCTAAAATTGTGAGCCATACGTTTGTGACTATTACAGCGCCATCTATCACAAAGCGAAAAAAGTGGTCCAACTAAAACATTCATATTTCTTTACGTACGACACGAAAATGTTATAGAAATGGTTGTTCCTATTTAAAAAAAAACGCAGTTGATATCCGTTTTACCTACTGCAGCGCCATCTAGCTGGCAACCATAGCGCCATCTGGTTTCCCCCTTCAGGCTAGACAAGTTTCGTTCTTTGTAGTTTTTTCGTTTGATGCTTATTTCGTGCGATATTTGGTCCGGTCACCCTGTATGTGGGTGTTTAGTTTGAATCTTCTTAAAATTAATTTTTTGGCCTCGGTGCACCTCTGACTCCTTACTTAATTTATATTTTCCTCATTCTGTGCATTGCTTTGGTACAGTAACTTTTCTTTTGCGTGGCTCTTGTGCTGTTACAGCTTGTGTGTTTGTTTCTTGTTCTTATTAGTCATACATGCAGGACAAACATAGTGCAAAACAATATCACCAGTAAGAATAAGCAGTTTAAGTAGCAAGCCCTTGAAGAGATATTGCATCTTACTGAAAAACAGTACTAAAACTCATGTATTTGCCTTTTATCTTTTTACTTTTTCGTACAGTTTTTATGTCTAATGTCTTTCCCTTCTATCTTTTTACTATTTCGTACAGTTTTTGTGACTAATGCAACCACTTTAAATGCAATTAATATTTTTAAAAACTGCAAGTACTGATAAAATACGATTATGAATATTTTTCCTTCATTCAGATGTTCGTCGAATATCGACGATGATGTATTTTTTTGTTTATCGTTTGGTTTTATAAGTACACATAAGTATCTACAGTCAAATGGAGATTTTTCAGATGTGACAAAGATTCAAAAGCACGTTAAGTCATTTGATGTAAAGTACTGACCACCGTCAAATGCTTGAAGTGGGACTTCCTTTACAATGTGATCGATTGTGTGGTCCTCTATTCTGCGATCGCAGTCCGTAGGTGGACGGAAACCACACTTCGTCATGGTGTAACCACATCTTTATTGGCGCCGGCCGTAGTGGCCGAGCGGTTCTAGGCGCTACAGTCTGGAACCACGCGACCACTACGGTCGCAGGTTCGAATCTTGCATCGGTCATGGATGTGTGTGATGTCCTTAGGTTAGTCAGGTTTAATTAGTTCTAAGTTCTAGGGGACTGCTGACCTCAGATGTTAAGTCCCATAGTGCTCCGAGCCATTTGAACCATCTTCATTGGCCAGATCTAATGTGTTCAGCCTTGACCACATTCTGGAGAGGTACTTCGAATCCCTCGCCTTTCTTTGTTGGATCTTAAACCAGACAACCGTTGCTGGGTGAATGTTAGTTATGTGGAACTTCGATTAAATCGAAAGCCCAATGAGGGCTTCTTTATTACGTAGGTGGAATGTAGTAACCTCAGTTTTATTTGGGTTAAGCTGAAGTCTCCATTTAAAGAAGGAATCATTTAGTTTCGTCACATCACTTGTCAGTGCACGTTCACAGTACATCAGGTCTTTACTCTGAAGACTCATAATAGGTCATCTGCATACTGGATTTTCATGAAGTTTGTGTCTGGAACATCGTCGATATACAGGTTAAACTTCACGGGGGCGACAACTGATCTCCGAGACAGGTTATTATCTACAGTTCTGCTTCTGCTAGCTTATGCGTTCAGGAACACCTTCAAGCTCCTCTCAGAAAACATGTTGTTAGCTAGAAACTCCAGTTTCTGGCATGGGATGATTTCAGTAAACTTGAACATCAATCTCTCCCTCCTAAGAGTCTCATAAGGTGCTGTGAGATCCATGAAAACTACAGCTGATTTGATAATTCGCTGAAATACAGGTTGTGCTAAAGTTGTCAACGTCAAGACGTGGTCGCAACTGCTCCGATGTTTCCCCAAGTCACCTTGTTCGGCAGGGGTGATTTGAAAAATGTCCTCTTGAATCTCATTTAGAATAAACCTTTTTAGTAGTTTATAGGTCATGTGAGCAGTGATACTGGTCGGTAGTGAGAAGCATCAGTTAGGTCTTTGCCTGGTTTTAGGATAACAATTATCTTAGCCTGTTTGGAACGATTGGTAATTTTCCAGCTCACAGAATCTCAATGAGAAGTTCAGTGAACCACAGTTTTATTTCCGGCGGCTTTAACAAACTCTGGATACATGCCATCAAAGCTAGCGGCTTTATTTATCTTTAGCATATCAACTTCCTCCATGCGGAACTCCCGTGGATAGTCCGAATGTGGATCTAGATGGATCCTGTTTATATACAATTCCTTTTTCACAGTTCGTGCGGATGACCTTGTCTGCTTTAGTTTTCGAGATCTTCATTAGTCTGACTGAAGCATAACTAGAATTTACGTGTGTGACTATACGTGACAACCCTCGGTCCATAGCAACATTTCTTATATGTTCCAGGCTTCCCGACTAGAGGGCGTGAAGTTGTTCCTGCCATTGTTTTTCTCTTCTGTTCTTATTGAGAGCTCTTAAGAGGTTATCAGCTGTTGTATCATTGTGAGATTCTTAATATTTAGCTCACGTTCTTGAGACCATACAGTGATGTACTCTTTCCGAAACCCACATGGAATATATTTCCTGGTATTGTTTTATGCCATTTTTATCTTCTATTCTTACTGAGCGCTCTCAAGAGGTTATCAGCTGTTGTGTCACTGTGAGATTCTGGATATTTAGCTTATAACTCATCACGTTCTTGAGGCCATCCAGGGATGTACTCTACCAAACCCAAGTGGTATATATTTCCTGGCATAAGATTTAATCGAATCAATGAGCCTTTCAAAATTGGAAGGATCTGGGGAATCCACTGAACGGTAGACCTTTCGTAAACAGTTCCCAGTTCATAAGTTGAGGGATGGACTTAAGTAATGGACTTATTGGCACAAACGAAGTAAATTGTCGCTTAGTAAATGAGCATAGTTCGATCTCTGTACCACTCGCTAATACCACGCATAAATTCAATAAAGTTCAAACAATTTAGTTCCACAAGACTGCAAAAAGACTTGTGAGTACTACCGCTGGTTTAACTTAAACCACTTAACTTAACACCCTCGTGACACCGGTACCATGTAGCCAAGAACGAGATAGCTGGTATAGGGGAAATTAGACATGCCTCTCGACATGGCACACTTCCTAAGTAAACTAGGGTATTCCCAAGTGTAAATTCATCCACAAAAATCGTCTCTAAAGCCGACAGGCAAGTCAGCTAATCATATAGTGATCCCTTGCTAGGGTATTAATATCGTCTTGCTGTTCATTGTTGTCAATTTCTGCTGCCACTCAGTGGAAAGTACGTGACACTTCAACGAAATGGCGTACTGAACAGTACTGGTACACATTCATAGACGTAAGAAAGAATGTTTGTCATGCTTTCAAAGTCATCCAAACAATATAGCAAATCAACGCTAGTGTATTTGATGCGCGTAACGTTTGCTATCTAGTACTGATAATGCCAAACGTTACAGTAGCTCATTCTGGAGTGGTAACTTCATCTTGCAGTGCAAAATGTCTGTCAACTTCTATTGGTAAGGCCAACATGTGCAGTGCGTACGCCGGCCGCAGTGGTCTAGCGGTTCTAGGCGCGCAGTCCGGAACCGCGCGACTGCTACGGTCGCAGTTCGGATCCTGCCTCGGGCATGGATGTGTGTGATGTCCTTAGGATAGTTAGGTTTAAGTAGTTCTAAGTTCTAAGGGACTGATGACCACAGATGTTAAGTCCCATAGTGCTCAGAGCCATTTTGCAGTGCGTACCACGAATTAAGACTAAGCATTAAATTTATGAAAATTCACAAAAATTTGTTGTATAACATTGCAAAATACACATTAGCACTACTGTTGATCAAATGTACAGCTTACCAGATGTAGACGTATGATACTGTTGGCCGTCAGTGTAGGGCCCGTGACACCGGGTCTGCAGCTCCATTTCCTTCCCTTAACGGCTGACAACGAATATCAACACGTAGTAACCCAAGTTCCATACATCGATATCTGTTTGAAACCCGTAAAAATGTCGAGCTTTGTGTCCATGAACTACTATTTGTGGACAGCATTGGTTTTCTGTTGTCATTTGAAGAAAACTGCTGCAGAATCGAATCTTTCGAATCTGTCGAAGCTTTCGGCACACATGCTCTTGGGAAAACACAGTGTTTTGAATGGTTCAAAAAATTCAAAAGTGGCAGTTTTGACGTGAGAAAGGAAGAGCGCGGAAACCACCGAAAAAGTTCTAAGACAACGAATTGCAGGCCTTATTGGATGAAGATGATACTCAAACTCAACAGGAACTCGGGGAAAATTGAATGTAACCCAGAAAGCCGTTTCTCTTCGGTTGAAAGCTATGGGGAAGGTGCAGAATGTAATGTGGGAAAATGGGTTCTGCATGATGTGAGTGTAAGACAGGAAGCAAATCGAAAGAACATTTGTGAAATCCTGCTCGCCAGATACAAAGGGAAGTCGTTTCTCCATCGAATAGTGACAGGTGATGAAAAATGGATCCTAAGCGTCGTAAATCATGGGTGAAACCGGGATATCAGCGACATCCACTGCAAGACCAAATCGCTTTGGTAAGAAGATAATGATCTATGTTTGGTGGGATCAGAAGGGCTCATCTATTATGAGCTGCTACAACATGGTGAAACTTTTAACACTGATCGCTACCAACAGTAAATAATCATTTTAAAGCGAGCACTACGTGAAAAACGACCGGAATATGGAAAAAGGCAACACCAAGTCATATTGCTCCATGACAACGCCACATCACACACAGCAAAACGGGTCAGGGAAACGATTAAGGCGTTCAGTTGGGAAATACTAGGGCATTCGGCTTATTCTCCAGACTACATTATCATCTATTTGCATCACCATGATACACTCTCGCTCAACAACGTTTAAATTCGTATGAAAATACACGAAAATGGCTCGCTGACTGGTACGCTTCAAATGAAGAACTGCTTTTTGGCGTGGCACTTATAGCCTGCCGGAGAGTTGGGGGAAATGTAAAAATAGCAAAGGAGATAATTTTGAATAAAATATTGTTTATTGTTTCAAACAACAGACGTGTAATTATTACAACGATATTTCGGTTTCATAAGTGCACTTCCTGGGGAGAAATACCAAAGTAAAAAGTGTTACTCCAACGACAGTAGCACTGGCAACGTTTAACACTCATAAAAGCAGTTTCGGCTAGTCACCATTCATCCATATAGCTTCCCATGCTTTCAGTGCATTTAGCATACCAGTATGAGCAGAGCCCGTGCTAGGGTGTAGCTAAGCCACGTGTCTGCAGTGTCCTATCTTCCAGAGGTGTCAGTCCTGTAAGGTATGCAGGAGAACTTCTGTGAAGTGTGGAAGGCAGGAGATGGGGCGCTGGCGGAGGTACAGCTGTGAAGGCGACTTGGACCTCGTGCTTGGAGAGCTGAGTTGGCAGAGTACTTGCCTGCGGAGAGCAGAGGTACCAGTTTCGAATGTCTGTGAGACATACGGTTTTAATTTGCCACGAAGTTTCAAATCAGCGCACACTCTACTGCAGGTTGAAAATTCTTTCTGGAAAAGATTTAATTGCTTGAAATTCATTGAGGTAATTAACAAAATCCTCCAGATGAGTATAGTTTGGTAGTCTGTAAGTTTAAACACCGAAGTTTTTACTGCTAAGCGTACACTACAGTGTTGACACTTTCACCAAGCCTCTGCAGATCTTCACGTAAAGGGAACAGGTAATTACGGCAGTGCGACAATGCCCCAAAGAGCCACAGTATTCAGCGCATATAACTGTTCCGCCGGAAGCAGTAAGTTTCATAATCTTGCTACTCAATTCGGTGTGCAGTGCCATAACGCTCACGTCGCTATTGGTACATTTGACATCATATACGTTCCCTGCGTCTATACACAGCTGCTCTGACGCAGGTCGTGATTTTGGGCCAGTCAAGAAACGTCCCAAACACTATACATTTCAGAATGCGGAAGACCTTAAACATGTATTCACTACTGCAAGTCTTTATATATGGCAGGAGAAAGCTTCAGTTTTGACAGTGTCTCAAGAAAATATAAAGGCATCTCAAAGCTTGCTGTTATCCAGGTTTCAAGGCTAGGACCAGATCATAGAGTCGTTTAGTATAAGAAGAATTATAATGGACTCATTCAGCGGGAGAACAACTTTATTCTGAAACGAGGAATGACTGTTCATCACGTAAGACCAGCAGATTTTTCGTGTTTCCATTTTGCAGTACCTTTGAGTGACACAAACGAAATGGACTTTCGTACTATGCTTGAATTCTTCAGCGATGAAAACAAGGAATTTTATTACCTGAGCTTATTTAATGACTGGACTTGGATCACGTTGGGTAACTCAACGGGGACTTGGATCTTTTCCGCAAACAAATCCTTTTTTCTGTATTTCTCAAAATTGTGGCTGTACCAGTATGTGCTCATCATTCTCATTATTCAACAAGAATAAATAAAGAATTTGTGTATATTCTTACCAACGTAGTTTTACCTTTACTGGAAATAAATTATTTTGGCACATACGTTAAACATCTTTACTATCTCATTACTGCTACATACATTCACTCCTACCTACACTGATAATAATTTTACATAGACTAATCTTCATCTGACGATAACTCCCGCAGTCGAGCTATTCCCCCATAATATTGTTATTCTTCTGTAGTAGCTTTCAGAGCTGCGTACTTGTTTGCAAACTACAAATCTGCATTTGGTCCACTGCAATGCTAATAATTTAATCCATACGTATTTCATCTTCCTCATAGAAAGTATGAGCATTTTCATTCCATTCACAGATTTTTAAACAGTTCTTTAATTTAGTATTACGTTATTCAATGCAACAAACATTACCAAGCAGGCCACCGACTTGTCCATGTACTACTACATAGAGATGCCTATGCCATTCATCTGCAGCCTTATAAATTTCAAACGTGCATTACAGAAAAACGTACGACAGTACATTTGGTCTCGAACACATCGTACCTATTTTTTGTTTGTTGTATGTTATAGTACACATAATACAAGGTTAAACGTAGTTATCTTTAGAGCTCAAGATGGCAAACACTGACAGCAGTAACGATAATAAAATGCGTATGTGATCAACAACTTTAAATAATTGTGGTAAAGACTCTGAAGTGGTTTCCATGTTTCGAGAGTGCCAGAAGGCTTATGACACCGTTACTCAGAAAGAGCTTCTAATCAAGCTTCAAAACAATGGAGTGTATGATTGGATTAATGATTTCTTCTCTGACAGGTCACACATTGTAGCAATTGATGCTGAACTGGAGCGGAGTAAATATCAGAAGAGACAGCAAGTTTAATGTCAGGTACTGTATGATGAAGGAGGATACAGAAGCGGAAAGTTGACCAGCGAGGTTGTCTGGCTTTCAGGGGACACCACAGCCCTTTATGAATGGGTAGGTGGTATGCGACGCGACGGATTTCGCCGACAGGGTGGCAACCAGCTCATCCGTTGATCTCCTTGGGGATGAGAGTCCGCGGTCCAGCCACCCTTGAGTGCCTAGAGCTACTGGAGCCCACCAAAAAGAAAGCTAGCGAATCACAGCTTGCAGTTAAATTGCGTATATCCTATTTAATATAAAAAATGATTCCTAAATTCGAGATGAATAGGCAAAGAAAGACGAACTCCTGCCACGTCATCTGCTAATATAGATTGCTATTTCAGAACCACAGTTGTAATGCATATTAAAAGCCAAAGTAGCGTGAAGGAAGGTACTGGTCCCTAAGTGGATGGGCGGCCAGAGTGGCCGAGCGGTTCTAGGCGCTTCAGTCTGGAACCACGCGACCGCTACGGTCGCAGGTTTGAATCATGCCTCGGGCATGGATGTGTGTGATGTCCTTAGGTTAGTTAGGTTTAAGTAGTTCTAAAGTTATAGGGGACAGATGACCTCCGATGTTAAGTCCCATAGTGCTCAGAGCCATTTGAACCATTAACAACTGCAATAGTGAACAACCATAACTTACAGAGTTTCTGGACTATCACTTAAATGAATTACCCAAAGTTTTGGAATAATTATGGGTGTGACCATGTTAATGGAGTAATACAAATCATATCACCATCTTACACATACAATAATTACTAAATTTAACAACAAGGCATATAGCTGTCAAGAAAAACATAAGTTATACTGTTTCTTCACTCTGCAATAGAGTTGTGTATTTCACCCTGCTCTGTTTCATAATGGAAGCTGTAGTAGAAAGTTTTCCCTCAATTGCACATAATAAGGTCATTCATTAATTGAAACACTACTGTGAAGAGAGTGGCCAACTGTCGACTTTAACAACCATTCTGCATCAGTATTAATCAGACAAGTACCCACAAATGGTTATTATTTCAACAAGTTCACCAGTGTATGTTAAGGAAAGTGGAAGTATTTTCGTATGTGTAGCAGCGCACTTGCGTTAGCACATCATAAGAAGCAACACTGCAGTGCATTTACTGACAAGAGAAAAGATGCAATGATTATAAACAGTAGCAAGGTAAATATCGCACCAGAAGATTCACAAGAAAAAAAAAAAATGTTCTGGCAGGCAGTTCCCAGGTCAAAGCGTGCTATCCCTTTTCTAGAACTGAACTGACTACACGAAATATGTGACCTCACTAAAATGTCCAGATAATGTGATCCTGTTTTTTGCAAAATTTTGACGCAAAAGCATTTATCAACGCTTTGTGACAATGGTTTAGGTGAAATTTTTCAAGGGTGGGAGATGCTTTCATTCTGTGAAGTGAAAGAAAACGGAGTCTGAGCCCTACTTGAATAAATCCAAAACCACTGTTACACTTGATGATTACCTAGTGCAGTTCACAGGTGTAAATGATGTGATCTTCCATATAGGCAGACCAATGGCTGTAAAGGCTTACAATCTCACACTGAAAAACTACCCACAAAAAAAAAAAAACATAACCTCACATCAGTACAGTGATTCAAAAGCTAGCACCGACAAACGCCAAGAAGCAGAGAAGCAGGAAACAGCAAATCGAAAATAGAAAGCAAGAAACTGAAGTGTTTTTGTCCTTTGTCTAACAGGATACTTAACTATCTCTTCCCCCTTGTTCAGGCAATTATACCTCCAAAGCATCACTTGAGGAAATTTTTAATTTTACCAGCCAAACTCTGTAGAGTGCTTAGCAGTCGATAACTAGGACACAGAATATCTTTGCGGATGTATAAAAGCTCAGAACTCACGCAAATAATTAACTTGAAAGGTTTCCAACTGAGGACTAGCAATAAATAATAAATTCTACGCATTCGAGTTTTGTGTTTAGGCAGGTGTGGCAGGTGAAATTTCCTTAATGTGATTTTACCAAAAACGTGCTGCAGGAAAAACTTAATCAAACTAACAGTGCGCTGTCCGTCAACCGTTTCTCCTTGAAATTAGTATGATTAATGATTACAAGTCTCTTTCTGAAACGCATTGTTTACAGTACGCTCCATGTATGGCAGTGTATGAATCAAAAGATTCTGTATAGCAGGTGCGAAAATTAATTAAAAAAAAGAGTTAACGTAAATATACCAAGACTGCTCTTGCACGATGCCAGCCATCAATCTTTATTTTGTGAGTGAGCCAATATATGCACTCTGGAAAATACTGGGGATTGTGCCTTTCAACCGGCAAGCCCAGTGGCTCTAAAAATCATCGGTGGTATGTAACGCCATTAAATCAAATTCTAATATCTGGATTATCTTCAGTGTTATGTCACTGGTGATGAACATGCGATTCATGGTCAGCCAGTTTTATAAACTGCCGACAGTAACAGTTTTCGTCGATATTCCTACCTATGTACTTTTGTCTTTCAGAGTAGTGTGGGCCCTTGCAGGCAACACAGTATGGTGAAAGCTTTGTGTTTGTTCCTAGAGGCCATCGAATACTTTGACGGTAAGAATAATCGGAAAAGTAATAAAATGCTAGGAATAGCACTAATCATCACTTTTGCTGTTATAATAACAACAGAGTGTGCTTTAGCTAGTTTTTATGATCAAATGCACGTCCATGATGAAGTAATCCTTCGGCTGATGCTGTATGCGGTGGTCAGAATGCTGGAAAACCTCGTAACACTGCAGTGAATTCTGCTTGTTCTCGAAGTGCGGATAGGATTCCAAATTGTCAATGATAGTATCCTCGCATCAGCTGCATACAATGGTGACAGTCGCATATCTCGCATGCTGCTGGGAGCTATTCCCCCGCCAGAGCAGGATTGCCACTCGAGAGTGAACCAGCTAGACAAGGCGCACGCCGTTCTGTACCGTGCAGCGGAATTGCTGCAGCGACACTTTGCACTCTCTCTGGCCCTACAAGCAATTCAAGCACTACACGCTCTCACATACGGCTCGTACGAGATTCTGATACTTTGGATTGACCACGAAAACGGCCACTGCATCGTGATCAGCAAGTCCATCTTATATTTTGCAGAGTGGATCGCAGCGTACATTGTGCTCTGGTGGTGTGCTGCTCTGCGATGGCGGACAAGGCACAGCGCACTCGCGTTCTGGTGGTCACGGCAGCCACGCTGGGATGGCGACGAGGCGTGCAACTAGAGTTGGATGCGCTGCTGCTGCAGGTGGTGGCTCTGCCGCCGCTCTCTGTCAGGGCTGTCGGCTTCCTCAAGATCGACCGAAGGCTGCTGGTGTCTGCCCTCTACGCTACCATCACGTACTTAGTCATTTTTTTTTTTTTTTGTCATCAGTCTACTGACTGGTTTGATGCGGCCCGCCACGAATTCCTTTCCTGTACTAACCTCTTCATCTCAGAGTAGCACTTGCAACCTACGTCCTCAATTATTTGCTTGACGTATTCCAATCTCTGTCTTCCTCTACAGTTTTTGCCCTCTACAGCTCCCTCTAGAACCATGGAAGTCATTCCCTCATGTCTTAGCAGATGTCCTATCATCCTGTCCCTTCTCCTTATCAGTGTTTTCCACATATTCCTTTCCTCTCCGATTCTGCATAGAACCGATTCATTCCTTACCTTATCAGCCCACCTAATTTTCAACATTCGTCTATAGCACCCCATCTCAAATGCTTCGACTCTCTTCTGTTCCGGTTTTCCCACAGTCCATGTTTCACTACCATACAATGCTGTATTCCAGACGTACGTTCTCAGAAATTTCTTCCTCAAATTAAGGCCGGTATTTGATATTAGTAGACTTCTCTTGGCCAGAAATGCCTTCTTTGCCATAGCGAGTCTGCTTTTGATGTCCTCCTTGCTCCGTCTGTCATTGGTTATTTTACTGCCTAGGTAGCAGAATTCCTTAACTTCATTGACTTCGTGAACATCAATCCTGATGTTAAGTTTCTCGCTGTACTCATTTCTACTACTTCTCATTACCTTCGTCTTTCTCCGATTTACTCTCAAACCATACTGTGTACTCATTAGACTGTTCATTCCGTTCAGCAGATCATTGAATTCTTCTTCACTTTCACTCAGGATAGCAATGTCATCAGCGAATCGTATCATTGATATCCTTTCACCTTGTATTTTAATTCCACTCCTGAACCTTTCTTTTATTTCCATCATTGCTTCCTCGATGTACAGATTGAAGAGTAGGGGCGAAAGGCTGCAGCCTTGTCTTACACCCTTCTTAATACGAGCACTTCGTTCTTGATCGTCCACTCTTATTATTCCCTCTTGGTTGTTGTACATATTGTATATGACCCGTCTCTCCCTATAGCTTACCCCTACTTTTTTCACAATCTCGAACAGCTTGCACCATTTTATATTGTCGGACGCTTTTTCCAGGTCGACAAATCCTATGAAAGTGTCTTGATTTTTCTTTAGCCTTGCTTCCATTATTGGCCGTAACGTCAGAATTGCCTCTCTCGTCCCTTTACTTTTCCTAAAGCCAAACTGATCGTCACCTAGCGCATTCTCAATTTTCTTTTCCATTCTTCTGTATATTATTCTTGTAAGCATCTTCGATGCATGAGCTGTTACGTTGATTATGCGATAATTCTCGCACTTGTCAGCTCTTGCCGTCTTCGGAATTGTGTGGATGATGCTTTTCCGAAAGTCACATGATATATCGCCAGACTCACATATTCTACACACCAACGTGAATAGTCGTTTTGTTGCTACTTCCCCCAATGATTTTAGAAATTCTGATGGAATGTCATCCATCCCTTCTGCCTTATTTGACCGTAAGCCCTCCAAAGCTCTTTTAAATTCCTTTTCTAATACTGGATTCCCTTATCTCTTCTAAATCGACTCCTGTTTCTTCTTCTATCACATCAGACAAATCTTCACCCTCATAGAGGCTTTCAATGTATTCTTTCCACCTATCTGCTCTCTCCTCTGCATTTAACAGTGGAATTCCCGTTGCACTCTTAATGTTACCACCGTTGCTTTTAATGTCACCAAAGGTTGTTTTGACTTTCCTGTATGCTGAGTCTGTCCTTCTGACAATTATATCTATTTCGATGTCTTCACATTTTTCCTGCAGCCATTTTGTCTTAGCTTCCCTGCACTTCCTATTTATTTCATTCCTCAGCGACTTGTATTTCTGTATTCCTGATTTTCCCGGAACATGTTTGTACTTCCTCCTTTCATCAATCAACTGAAGTATTTCTTCTGTTACCCATGGTTTCTTCGCAGCTACCTTCTTTGTACCTATGTTTTCCTTCCCAACTTCTGTGATGGCCCTTTTTAGAGATGTCCATTCCTCTTCAACTGTACTGCCTACTGTGCTATTCCTTATTGCTGTATCTATAGCGTTAGAGAACTTCAAATGTATGTCGTCATTCCTTAGTACTTCCGTATCCCACTTCTTTGCGTATTGATTCTTCCTGACTAATGTCTTGAACTTCAGCCTACTCTTCATCACTACTATATTGTGATCTGAGTCTATATATGCTCCTGGGTACGACTTACAATCCAGTATCTGATTTCGGAATCTCTGTCTGACCATGATGTAATCTAATTGAAATCTTCCTGTATCTCCCGGCCTTTTACAAGTATACCTCCTCCTCTTGTGATTCTTGAACAGGGTATTCGCTATTACTAGCTGAAACTTGTTACAGAACTCAATTAGCCTTTCTCCTCTTTCATTCCTTGTCCCAAGCTCATATTCTCCTGTAACCTTTTCTTCTACTCCTTCCCCTACAACTGCGTTCCAGTCGCCTATGACTATTAGATTTTCGTCCCCCTTTACATACTGCATTACCCTTTCAATATCCTCATACACTTTCTCTATCTGTTCATCTTCAGACTGCGACGTCGGCATGTATACCTGAACTATCGTTGTCGGTGTTGGTCTGCTGTCGATTCTGATTAGAACAACCCGGTCACTGAACTGTTCCCAGTTACACACCCTCTGCCCTACCTTCCTATTCATAACGAATCCTACACCTGTCATACCATTTTCTGCTGCTGTTGATATTACCCGATACTCATCTGACCAGAAATCCTTGTCTGCTTTCCACTTCACTTCACTGACCCCTACTATATCTAGATTGAGCCTTTGCATTTTCCTTTTCAGATTTTCTAGTTTCCCAGCACTTTCAAGCTTCAGACATTCCACGCCCCGACTCGTAGAACGTTATCCTTTCGTTGATTATTCAATCTTTTTTTCATGGTAACCTCCCCCTTGGCAGTCCCCTCCCGGAGATCCGAATGGGGGACTATTCCGGAATCTTTTGCCAATGGAGAGATCATCATGACACTTCTTCAATTACAGGCCACATGTCCTGTGGATACACGTTACGTGTCTTTAATGGAGTGGTTTCCATTGCCTTCTGCATCCTCATGTCGTTGATCATTGCTGATTCTTCCGCCTTTAGGGGCAATTTCCCACCCCTAGGACAAGAGAGTGCCCTGAACCTCAATCCGCTAATCCGCCCTCTTTGACAAGGCCGTTGGCAGAATGAGGCTGACTTCTTATGCCGGAAGTCTTCGGCCGCCAATGCTGATTATTTATCAAAACTTAGGGAGTGGCGAGGATCGAACCCGGGACCGAAGACGTTATGATTATGAACCGAAGACGCTACCCCTAGACCACGGGTACAATTGTGGGTCAGATCTCTTCTGCTCAGGTGCCAAGTCCTTAATTAAACGCTTTACTGTTTCAGAAGTCCATACCTTCAAGTTTCTCTTTCTGAGCACGAAGTTTAAAGTTTGAACCCCTTGATTAGTGTTGGCACTATTATTAAATCTGTTTGCTGAGAGTGGATTACAAATTGTGGAATCGCCAGCCTGTATAGCATTCTCGACATTCATATAATTAAGGTTGAGAATATGTCCGCAGTGCAACTAATTTCTGTGGATTAACAACTGGATGAAAATATATTAATAATCACATAGCAGAAAAAGGGCATTAAAATCGGAATTATAATCTCTGCGGAATGTATCACTTCCTTCTATAAATAGATCCATACTGGGAATGCCAGTTACAAATATGACAGAACTGAATAACATTAAGTGTAACTTTATGAAGCAAGCTGTAAAAATAATGCTGCTTGTATTGGTTTACTTCCAACTAGTGTGCTATTCTTTATTATCTGAAATGTTGTTCTGAATCTGTAATAACTCTGTAATTCTTCTCGACCTTGTGTCTTCGCTTAACGCTGTTGATAACCTAATTTAAGTTAAAGCTAACACCTTAGTTTTTATTTTCCGTGAAGTTTGTCTTTCTGTCTGTAATAGTGTTTCTGCGATAACTGCTCTTTCCTTGATTGCATTACTCACACCCATTGTTTGTCATCCTTGGTCTCCCTAGAAAAATCACAACTAGTGGTCACAGTAATTTCTAATTGAATCGTAACTTTATATGAGACCAATCTGACTCTATCAGCCATTAAGTCTACACTTCTCCATTATCAAAATGGGCACCGTACATCATTCTCTTTCTTTCTGTTCAGGACTATACATTGCTGATTACATTTTATCCTTAGAGCGATGATATTTCATACCAGTCACCATCTCAGCCATATATTCTCCATTTCACATACCCCTGAAACTCAGGAAACCTTACCTCTGTGATCTCCTTTCCTTCAGCGACTACGAAAGCTCCACACACAGACCAACCTGTCAGGCGATCTCCTCTGTAGAGCAAGTCTACTTCAGTCCATTCACCTGTATCTGGACGATTTTGTAGCGGTTGGGTTCGTGATCCAGGTGACAACAAACTGTTACCAGCTACCTCCAAACGCTACCTGCCAGCCCACACTCCATCACTGCAAGCAGGTAGTGCCTGCCAAGCAGTCACTGTTGACTACACGCAGTGAGCGAGTCGTGCACAAGTTGGGCTGTGAGTGAGTGGCTTCAAGGCGCCCATATACAGCTGGTCCATGCGAGAACTCGCTCATTGACCTGTCTGACTGTGTATGGTCAATGGCGACTGCTTGGTAGATCTCACCTGTCTGCAGTGATGAAGTTCGGACTGGTAGGTAGTACTCTAGAAAAACGGATAGTGATCTACCAGTCAATCCGCCAGACCCGGAACACTGACCCAACCGCGTCCACCCACAGTCAAGTGGGTAGACTGGTCCAGACCTGTGCAGCGCCCTTGTGTTATAGCGACACCGTGTGCACAAAATCCTGGTCATCCCTGAGTTAATCGGCTTTTCCAGAAATGTCGGACACACACACACACAAACACACACACACGCGCGCGCGCGCGCGCGCGCGCGCTCGCGCACACACGCACGCACACACACACATACACACACGTCAGTAATTGCATTGTTACAGTGTTCGCTTACATCAGCGGTGGCCTAACAACTGAAACAATGCAATACTGAATTAAAACAACGCAATACTAATACACATACTTTTCGTCAGCTTCAGTGCAGAGATATCAATTGCACAAAGTGAAGAGCCGTTTGCGGATTTCTCAGGCACTCTGCAAATTATGAGCCATTAAGGAACATGAGCACCAAGATACTGTATGTCACGATTACAACACTAGACAAAAATTCTGCTGTTATTCATACAAAATGTCTGCGTCATCAGAGACCAAATTATTTATGTGATATCGGAAATTATTGGGAAACTAAGTATTCTGAAACTCAGTAGCCACTACAGCTTGAAGAGAGAGAGAGTCGTTAAAACAAACATGGAGGATTTCAAACAACTGCGTTTGTGTTTTTGGTCTGTCTGCACTATTGTTGTATTTCATCAGACATAAAGTTGATTGTCTATATTTCCGTATTGAATTACTGACTTCATAAGTAGAGGGAATTTTCTGCTACATTCACTGATTATTTTCTTCATGTATTATTTGACAAAAACAAACAAAACAAGAAAAACACCGCTCGAACAGGCCTTGAAGGGCCAACGGTACCGACAGTCTGCCGTGTCATCCTCAGCCCTTAGGTTGCACCGGATGTCGATAAGGAGGTGGTCAGCACACGGCTGTTGTCAGTTTTCGAGACTACTGTCGCTACTTCTCAGCAAGTAGTCTCTCAATTGGCCTCACAAGGGCTGAGTGCACCCAACTTGCTAACAGAACTCGGCAGGCTCGGACGGTGACCCACCCAGGTGCTAGCCAAGCCTAACAGCACTTATCTTCGTTGGTCTGACGGGAAGCAGTGTTACCACTGCGGCAAGGCCGTTGGCCGCGTTGTTTGTCATCTCACATTATTTTTTCGTTAA
This sequence comes from Schistocerca americana, assembly GCF_021461395.2. NCBI lineage: Eukaryota > Metazoa > Arthropoda > Insecta > Orthoptera > Acrididae > Schistocerca > Schistocerca americana. The sequence goes on along the minus strand of NC_060120.1, from coordinate 873,407,893 downwards.
CGAATTTTGAAGCGCATTTTTCTACATGACAAACATGTGCAACAGTTCACATTAAGGGCCCGTATTTTATGATTTTAATCTGATATAATGTGTAGGGTTTATTATAGCAAAATTTACTCCTTCATAGATATTATTTTTATTGTTCCTTGTTACCCTTATTGTATTTCCTCTTTAGTCCTTCATTCTCTTCTGAAGTTGTTCCAAAAGTAGGCAAAGAGCTAAAATTTTCAGTTCTCTACATTTCATCACGTTGTTGTTGTTGTGGTCTTCAGTCCTGAGACTGGTTTGATGCAGCTCTCCATGCTACTCTATCCTGTGCAAGCTTTTTCATCTCCCAGTACTTACTTCAACCTACATCCTTCTGAATCTGCTTAGTGTATTCATCTCTTGGTCTCCCTCTACGATTTTTACCCTCCGCGCTGCCCTCCAATGCTAAATTTGTGATTCCTTGATGCCTCAAACCACGTACTACCAACCGATCCCTTCTTCTAGTCAAGTTGTGCCACAAACTTCTCTTCTCCCCAATCCTATTCAGTACCTCCTCATTAGTTACATGATCTACCCACCTTATCTTCAGCACTCTTCTGTAGCACCACATTTCGAAAGCTTCTATTCTCTTCTTGTCCAAACTAGTTATCGTCCATGTTTCACTTCCATACATGGCTACACTCCATACAAATACTTTCAGAAACGACTTCCTGACACTTAAATCTATACTCGATGTTAACAAATTTCTCTTCTTCAGAAACGATTTCCTTGCCATTGCCAGTCTACATTTCATATCCTCTCTACTTCGACCATCATCAGTTATTTTACTCCCTAAATAGCAAAACTCCTTTACTACTTTAAGTGTCTCATTTCCTAATCTAATTCCCTCAGCATCACCCGATTTAATTTGACTACATTCCATTATCCTCGTTTTGCTTTTGTTGATGTTCATCTTATATCCTCCTTTCAAGTCACTGTCCATTCCGTTCAACAGCTCTTCCAAGTCCTTTGCTGTCTCTGACAGAATTACAATGTCATCGGCGAACCTCAAAGTTTTTACTTCTTCTCCATGAATTTTAATACCTACTACGAATTTTTCTTTTGTTTCCTTTACTGATTGCTCAATATACAGATTGAATAACATCGGGGAGAGGCTACAACCTTGTCTCACTCCTTTCCCAACCACTGCTTCCCTTTCATGCCCCTCGATTCTTATAACTGCCATCTGGTTGCTGTACAAATTGTAAATAGCCTTTCGCTCCCAGTATTTCTCCCTGCCACCTTCAGAATTTGAAAGAGAGTATTCCAGTTAACATTGTCAAAAGCTTTCTCTAAGTCTACAAATGCTAGAAACGTAGGTTTGCCTTTTCTTAATCTTTCTTCTAAGATAAGTCGTAAGGTTAGTATTGCCTCACGTGTTCCAACATTTCTACGGAATCCAAACTGATATTCCTCGAGGTCCGCTTCTACCAGTTTTTCCATTCGTCTGTAAAGAATTCGCGTTAGTATTTTGCAGCTGTGACTTATTAAACTGATAGTTCGGTAATTTTCACATCTGTCAACACCTGCTTTCTTTGGGATTGGAATTATTATATTCTTCTTGAAGTCTGAGGGTATTTCACCTGTCTCATACATTTCATCATGTAGAATAAAAATTTGGTTACTCACTGTGTAATGTCTTTGTACTCTCTCCATCTCTCTCACTTTCTTCATTGCTTTATTTCGATTGCTTGGTCAGATTCTTCACGTAAAGCTCCTGTCCTTTTATTTCTGACAACAATATTTATTTGTAGTATTTCAGTTTCCATTAATGGTCCACTCACATCGACAAGTAAAAACTCAAACTTCATGCCATTAATTGGTAAACTACTTGGGGGACTCAAGCCAAATCCTCCACAGCTCTTATTCCTCAATTAGTGCTGCCGGTTTCTGCCAGGAAGACAGTGACTCGACTGTTAGCCCTAAGCCTGTTATAGAAATCTACAACATATGAAATTGCTTCCACTTTTTAAATAATGACAGTGTTAGATTATCAAGTTAATAATTCTATAATCAAATTTACAGTTTACATTTTCAAAATATAGAATAACAGCTAGTGAGAACTCATCTTGAATGAGCGACAGCGATGACTGAGCCGTCGTGTGACGAAACATTTACGGGTACGAACACAGCAGGTGGCGACCTGTTCGAGCGACTACGCCGGCCGGCTCGTGTGCCGCAGCGTTCGTCCAGTCGCGCGCTTGGCTGGCCGGTTCGGCTAAACAATAGAGGGGCTACTGTGCTACTGTTTGCATAACCCCGGTAAGTATTATTGTGTAGGATTTAGCTATATTTCGGTGGAAAAGCATATTTTACTTAATTTAATCCTATTCCCTCACAATTTTACATTGTTTCTTGCATAAAATATTTACGCGATATTTGGTGAGACCCACCCCCCCCCTCCGCCATATGAGACTGGGGGATATTCGGATCGCTACCCCCTCACCCCAAACGCCTCACTTAATTAATGGACGCCCTCTAAAAACATATGCCAGCGGAAATATCATGTTCTTTGTTCAAATTCTTAAATCTACGACGGTTATCCACCGATTCCATTGCAATTTAGACAAAACGTTGCATAGGAACTCGTGTATGTTTCTATATACCCACTGGAGAGCCATATTATACAGCGTGGTCCATTGATCGTGACCGGGCCAAATATCTCACGAAATAAGCATCAAACGAAAAAAACTACAAAGAACGAAACTTGTCTAGCTTGAAGGGGGAAACCATATGGCGCTATGGTTGGCCCGCTAGATGGCGCTGCCATATGTCAAACAGATATCAACTGCGTTTTTTTAAATAGGAACCCCCATTTTTTATTACATATTCGTGTAGTACGTAAAGAACCATGGACCTTGCCGTTGGTGGGGAGGCTTGCGTGCCTCAGCGATACAGATAGCCGTACCGTAAGTGCAACCACAACGGAGGGATATCTGTTGAGAGGCCAGACAAACGTGTGGTTCCTGAAGAGGGGCAGTAGCCTTTTCAGTAGTTGCAAGGGCAACAGTCTGGATGATTGACTGATCTGGCCTTGTAACAATAACCAAAACGGCCTTGCTGTGCTGGTACTGCGAATGGCTGAAAGCAAGGGGAAACTACAGCCATAATTTTTCCCGAGGGTATGCAGCTTTACTGTATGATTACATGATGATGGCGTCCTCTTGGGTAAAATATTCCGGAGGTAAAATAGTCCCCCATTCGGATCTCCGGGCGGGGACTACTCAAGAGGATGTCGTTATCAGGAGATAGAAAACTGGAATGTCAGATCCCTTAATCGGGCAGGTAGGTTAGAAAATTTAAAAAGGGAAATGGATAGGTTGAAGTTAGATATAGTGGGAATTAGTGAAGTTCGGTGGCAGGAGGAACAAGACTACTGGTCAGGTGACTACAGGGTTATAAACACAAAATCAAATAGGGATAATGCAGGAGTAGGTTTAATAATGAATAGGAAAATAGGAATGCGGGTAAGCTACTACAAACAGCATAGTGAACGCATTATTGTGGCCAAGATAGATACGAAGCCCACACCTACTACAGTAGTACAAGTTTATATGTCAACTAGCTCTGCAGATGACGAAGAAATTGAAGAAATGTATGATGAAATAAAAGAAATTATTCAGATAGTGAAGGGAGACGAAAATTTAATAGTCATGGGTGACTGGAATTCGAGTGTAGGAAAAGGGAGAGAAGGAAACATAGTAGGTGAATATGGATTGGGGGACAGAAATGAAAGAGGAAGCCGCCTGGTCGAATTTTGCACAGAGCACAACATAATCATAACTAACACTTGGTTTAAGAATAATGAAAGAAGGTTGTATACATGGAAGAACCCTGGAGATACTAAAAGGTATCAGATAGATTATATAATGGTAAGACAGAGATTTAGGAACCAGGTTTTAAATTGTAAGACATTTCCAGGGGCAGATGTGGACTCTGACCACAATCTATTGGTTATGACCTGTAGATTAAAGCTGAAGAAACTGCAAAAAGGTGGGAATTTAGGGAGATGGGACCTGGATAAACTAAAGAACCAGAGGTTGTACAGAGATTCAGGGAGAGCATAAGGGAGCAATTGACAGGAATGGGGGAAATACATACAGTAGAGAAGAATGGGTAGCTTTGAGGGATGAAGTAGTGAAGGCAGCAGAGGATCAAGTAGGTAAAAAGACGAGGGCTAGTAGAAATCCTTGGGTAACAGAAGAAATATTGAATTTAATTGATGAAGGGAGAAAATATAAGAATGCAGTAAGTGAAACAGGCAAAAAGGAATACAAACGTCTCAAAAATGAGATCGACAGGAAGTGCAAAATGGCTAAGCAGGGATGGCTAGAGGACAAATGTAAGGATGTAGAGGCCTATCTCACTAGGGGTAAGATAGATACCGCCTACAGGAAAATTAAAGAGACCTTTGGAGATAAGAGAACGACTTGTATGAATATCAAGAGCTCAGATGGAAACCCAGTTCTAAGCAAAGAAGGGAAAGCAGAAAGGTGGAAGGAGTATATAGAGGGTTTATACAAGGGCGATGTACTTGAGGACAATATTATGGAAATGGAAGAGGACGTAGATGAAGATGAAATGGGAGATAAGATACTGCGTGAAGAGTTTGACAGAGCACTGAAAGACCTGAGTCGAAACAAGGCACCCGGAGTAGACAATTATCCATTGGAACTACTGACGGCCGTGGGAGAGCCAGTCCTGACAAAACTCTACCATCTGGTGAGCAAGATGTATGAAACAGGCGAAATACCCTCAGACTTCAAGAAGAATATAATAATTCCAATCCCAAAGAAAGCAGGTGTTGACAGATGTGAAAATTACCGAACTATCAGCTTAATAAGTCACAGCTGCAAAATACTAATACGAATTCTTTACAGACGAATGGAAAAACTAGTAGAAGCCAACCTCGGGGAAGATCAGTTTGGATTCCGTAGAAACACTGGAACACGTGAGGCAATACTGACCTTACGACTTATCTTAGAAGAAAGATTAAGGAAAGGCAAACCTACGTTTCTAGCATTTGTAGACTTAGAGAAAGCTTTTGACAATGTTGACTGGAATACTCTCTTTCAAATTCAAAAGGTGGCAGGGGTAAAATACAGGGAGTGAAAGGCTATTTACAATTTGTACAGCGACCAGATGGCAGTTATAAGAGTCGAGGGACATGAAAGGGAAGCAGTGGTTGGGAAGGGAGTAAGACAGGGTTGTAGCCTCTCCCCGATGTTGTTCAATCTGTATATTGAGCAAGCAGTAAAGGAAACAAAAGAAAAATTCGGAGTAGGTATTAAAATACATGGAGAAGAAATAAAAACTTTGAGGTTCGCCGATGACATTGTAATTCTGTCAGAGACAGCAAAGGACTTGGAAGAGCAGTTGAATGGAATGGACAGTGTCTTGAAAGGAGGATATAAGATGAACATCAACAAAAGCAAAACAAGGATAATGGAATGTAGTCTAATTAAGTCGGGTGATGCGGAGGGAATTAGATTAGGAAATGAGGCACTTAAAGTAGTAAAGGAGTTTTGCTATTTGGGGAGCAAAATAACTGATGATGGTCGAAGTAGAGAGGATACAAAATGTAGGCTGGCAATGGCAAGGAAAGCGTTTCTGAAGAAGAGAAATTTGTTAACATCCAGTATTGATTTAAGTGTCAGGAAGTCATTTCTGAAAGTATTCGTATGGAGTGTAGCCATGTATGGAAGTGAAACATGGACGATAAATAGTTTGGACAAGAAGAGAATAGAAACTTTCGAAATGTGGTGCTACAGAAGAATGCTGAAGATTAGATGGGTAGATCACATAACTAATGAGGAAGTATTGGATAGGATTGGGGAGAAGAGAAGTTTGTGGCACAACTTGACCAGAAGAAGGGATCGGTTGGTAGGACATGTTCTGAGGCATCAAGGGATAACCAATTTAGTATTGGAGGACAGCGTGGAGGGTAAAAATCGTAGAGGGAGACCAAGAGATGAATACACTAAGCAGATTCAGAAGGATGTAGGTTGCAGTATGTACTGGGAGATGAAAAAGCTTGCACAGGATAGAGTAGCATGGAGAGCTGCATCAAACCAGTCTCAGGACTGAAGACCACAACAACAACAACAACACGTAAAGAAATATGAATGTTTTAGTTGGACGAGTTTTCTCGCTTTGTGATAGATGGCGCTGTAACAGTCACAAACGTATAAGTACGTGGTATCACGTAACATTCCGCCAGTGCGTACGGTATTTGCGTCGTGATATATTGCCCGTGTTAAAAGGGACCGTTTACCAATTGCGGAATAGGTCGATATCGTGTTGGTGTATGGCTGTTGTGATCAAGATGCCCAACGGGCGTGTGCTATGTACGCTGCTCGGTATCCTGGACGACATCATCCAAGTGTCCGGACCGTTCTCCGGATAGTTCATTATTTAAGGAAACAGGAATTGCTCAGCCACATGTGAAACGCCAACCACGACCTGCAACAAATAATGATGCCCAAGTAGGTGTTCTAGCTGCTGTTGCGGCTAATCTGTGCGAGAATCGGGAATCTCAAAAACGTCGGTGTTGAGAATGATACATCAACATCGATTGCACCCGCACCATATTTATATGCACCAGGAATTGCATGGCGACGACTTGGAACGTCGTGTACAGTTCTGACACTGGGCACAAGAGAAATTACGGGACGATGACGGATTTTTTGCACTCGTTCTATTTAGCGACGAAGCGTCATTCACCAACAGCGGTAAAGTAAACCGGCATAATATGCACTATTGGGCAACGGAAAATCCACGATGACTGCGACAAGTGGAACATCAGCGACCTTGGCGAGTTAATGTATGGTGCGCCATTATGGGAGGAAGGATAATTGGCCGCCATTTTATCGATGGCAATCTGAATGGTGCAACGTATGCCGATTTCCTACGTAATGTTCTGCCGATGTTAGTACAAGATGTTACATTGCATGGCAGAATGACGTCGTGCTTCCAACATGATGGATGTCCGGCACATAGCTCGCGTGCGGTTGAAGCGATATTGAATAGCATATTTCATGACAAGTGGATTGGTCGTCGAAGCACTATACCATGGCCCTCACGTTCACCGGATCTGACGTCCCCGGATTTCTTTCTGTGGAGAAAGTTGAAGGATATTTGCTATCGTGATCCACCGACAACGCCTGACAACATGCGTCAGCGCATTGTCAATGCATGTGCGAACATTACGGAAGGCGAACTACTCGCTGTTGAGAGGAATGTCGTTACACGTATTGCCAAATGCATTGAGGTTGACGGACATCATTTTGAGCATTTATTGCATTAATGTGGTATTTACAGGTACTCACGCTGTAACAGCATGCGTTCTCAGGAATGATAAGTTCACAAAGGTACATGTATCACATTGGAACAACCGAAATAAAATGTTGAAGCGTACCTACGTTCTGTATTTTAATTTAAAAAACCTACCTGTTACCAACTGTTCGATTAAATTGTGTGCCAAATGTTTGTGACTATTACAGCACCATCTATCACAAAGCGAAAAAAGTGGTCCAACTAAAACATTCATATTTCTTTACGTACTACACGAATATGCAATAAAAATGGGGGTTCCTATTTTTTAAAAAACGCAGTTGGACATCCGTTTGACCTACTGCAGCGCCATCTAGTGGGCCAACCATAGCGCCATCTGGTTTCCCCCTTCAAGCTAGACAAGTTTCGTCCTTAGTAGTTTTTTCGTTTGACGCTTATTTCAAAAATGGTTCAAATGGCTCTGAGCACTATGGGACTAAACATCTGTGGTCATCAGTCCCCTAGAACTTAGAACTACTTAAACCTAACTATCCTAAGGATATCACACACATCCAGGCCCGAGGCAGGATTCGAACCTGCGACCGCAGCAGTCGCGCGGTTCCGGACTGAGCGCCTAGAATCGCTAGACCACCGCGGCCCGCGACGCTTATTTCTTGAGATATATGGCCCTGCCACGATGAATGGACCACCCTGTGTATGTATGTATTTTTATGTACCAACTGATATATGGAGCACCATAGCACCATTTGGTATGTGAAAACACGCGTGTATTCAAATGTACCGTCGTCAAAATTTCAAAGCAAATAGTAAAGAATTTTCGGAGATTTTCGACTTTGTGCAAAGTAACATGTACATTTTTAATGATTTCACCTATAATTACTACATACATGTCTATATATTATATGTGGCGCTCTAGTAAGTGTATAAAAACACGCGTATATTCGAATTCAACTTTGTGTCAAAATTTCGCAGGTTTGATGAATGACTTTCGGAGATTTACGATTTTCTCTACACTTTTATTTTATAGATTACAGTTATTTTGACTTCAATGGGACCTCAATATGCTGGCGAGAATACATATTTAAAGTCGGTGGTAGGCATTAAAACATCGTCCGAAGTTCTACTAAAGGCTAAAAGCTTTCTCCGATACTTATTTTAGGCAGCTAGTTCAGGAGCCCACTTGAAGTATGTGGTTGAGAAAGCGTACTTCATCCCTTAGCAACAAATAATTCTTAGCAAATATGGAGCATCATGACAGACACACCTATTAGTGACCACAAGGTCGTTACAGTGACACTGAATACTGTAACATCCAATACTGTAACATCATCAAAAATAAAATAACATAAAATAATATACGACAATTTAAAAATGCAGATGAAAATTCGCTCGGTGACTTCTTAAGACACAGTCTCCTCTCCTTCCAAACTATGTAATCGTAGAGCAGATGTGGCTTAAAATCAAAGACACAATATCAACAATAATTGAAAGGTTTATAGCAAATAAATTAATAAAAGAGGGAACTTTTCGCCTGTGGTTCACAGGTCAGCTCAGAACATTGTTGCAAAAGCAACGTAGTTGCAGCCAAGATAGTGGTATCCAAAATGGCCGCTATATTGATAGTACACCCTTACTCGTTTTCCTTCTCCCCTGTCTCACACTACTTGGTTTTAAATTTCTGTTTATCCCCATGCTTGTGATTTCGAAATGTGGTTCCACACCCATTGACCTATCCTGTAGTTCAGAGTGATGGGTTACGATAAAGAATTTTAGGGAAAAGCAAGTAAAGGGATATACTTATCTCTTAGTGTACAGAGATGTAGCTCGCTTTGTATCAGCCTCCGGAACTGACGAAAAATATTGAAGCTGTTGATGTTTAGAACACGTAGAGCAGTCAATGGATTGTTACGATCTATGGAGAGACGGAAAAACTAATTCAGAATTGGAACATAAGGAGCAGTGTATGAAAAATTAAAAGCCTGATGACCAAGAAAAATAAACGGCACGTATTTATCATTTTTACATTGAGCTGACTGGTGGAAATACTCATCTTAATGTGTGCGTATCAACAAGGTGCGGCATGAGAAAATCACTCAAGTGAATAGCGTTCTGTTAATGGAGCGTCACCCCAAAGAAGTAGTGTAGGAAGTGACGGATTGACAAATGAAGCCTAGCCCATTTCATTAAGTCATGCTGAACAGTCTATAGTAACAGAAAAACTCCACAGAAATCAGCGCAAAAAAGCAACTCCCCTGAAAGCCTGGTAACGTCTCCCCAAGTACTGGCTGAACATCTACAAGTGTCATCACAGACAAGTAGCGTAATGAAGGCAAGCTCTAATGTTACATTTACTCTGATGGTTAACACATGCTGATCGGGCTCTACGAAGATTTGTCGAACGTTGAAATTGTTGCCTATATGCCAATAAGGTCAATTCTGAAACATCCTGGCGGATTAAAACTATCTGCCGGACCGAGACTCGAACCAAGGACCTCTGCCTTTCGGAGGCAAGTACCCTACCATCTGAGCTACCCAATCAAGACTCACGATTCTTCCTGACAGCTTCACATCCGTCAGTACCAAGTCTCCTACCTACCAAACTTCACAGAAGCTCTCCTGGAAGAGCACACGCCCGCGAAAGGCAATGTTCCTGTGTTCGAATCTCGGTTTAGGACACAGTTATAATCTACCAGGAAGTTTAATATCAGCCGACACTCCGCTGCAGGGTGAAAATTTCTTTCTGGAAGGTCAATTCTCTTTTCCAAAGAACTACACGCTTTCAAAGAAAATACAGTAGGTGCTTTGAAATAATTTCGGTTATTTCTTGAAGCACCTGAATGCTTCGATGACTATGTAGATCACAAGAAGAAGAAGACTGCTAACCAAATGGATAAATTAAAATTGTCACTGAGAAAAGCCTGCTGTTTTATAGCGTATGCTTACTTAATGATGAACGAGAAAATTATGACCACTGCCCAAAGCAAGACAGTACGACGTCTAGTGGTGTTTATCCGTATATTTGTGTTTTCGACATGTGGTTCCACGCCCATTGAACTGCCCTGTAGTTCAAAGTGATGGGGTCTGGCGAAGAATAACATCATGGAAAAGCCTAGTGGTGTTGCGGGCATGTGACGTGCGGTGCGGAATGTACATATGTGCAGCAGAGACCAACAGGGAATCATTCTGTTTTTGCAGGTCCATCCTTTTCACACGGGGTATTGGGGACCACAGCCGTTTACTACTGTAAGAAAATGGAATGCCTACAGCCGTCCTTATGTATTGTGTAGCTGCCAGTTCCAACGCTTGAATGCGCTTTCCTCAGGCCGCAGTTGATGCTGGTGGCGTTATCACGATCCATATATACACTGCATCAGTGGCCAACGTAACTGTTTGAAGCAGACTATCTGTAAATGTGGTGTCAGCACTCCAACCCTCAACTGCCAATTCGAAAAATTGGATTCATCTTAGTGGTGATGCGGGACGAAAATTGGGAAATGCACTGATATTAATGACTTTGATGAAAGACAGTATGTCATGGGAACGAGCATCTCGGAAGCGGCACAGCTGGTCGGCTATTCGCGTGTTACTGCCGGGACCACTTATGGCAAATGGTAGAAGGAGGTGACACCACGAGTAGGCGACGCCTCGTCACAGAACATGGAGGTCGGGTGTCTGCTTGCTCGCTCCGTAAAGCAGGATGGGTGGCGATCTGTGTCAGCTCTAAAGACAAAGTAGAATCCTGGCGCTGACACGAGTGTATTGAAGCACACCGTTCACCGCACATTGTTGAGCCTAGGGACTCCCCAGCAGACGACCTGTTCCCACGCTAATCCAACGAAATGATCAGTTACAACTGCAGTAGGCTGGGGATTCTCGACAGTAAGACGTGAATCAACGGAAATGTGTCGCTTGGTCCGATGATTCACGTTTCTTATTCCACATGATGGTCGAGTTCAGACACGTCGTCATCTAGGTGAATAGTCGCTCGAAACATGTACCGCGCCAAGGACGCACGACTGTGTGCATGGAATTGTGCTATGAGGGACATTCATTTGGGCCACCACGGGAGCTGCAGTTGGATAACTGTCTGGATAACTAGGCCAGAATCGCTCTCCCGTGGTTTGAATAGCGTTATAGTGACGTGACGTTGCTGTCTTGGGCACCAAATTCGCCTGAAGTGAACCTGCGGATCACACGTGGGACGCTATCGGACACCTGCTCAGCTCTCACAAACCATCGGTCGGTAATCTAAGCAAATTTCGTGATCAGTACGTAGACGTCTGGTGCCATAAATCTACGGAAACCCACAATGGACTTGTCGGATCCAAGCCACATTTTTTTCTGTCACACCAACCCACAGAGACCAGCTACACCTCTTCTGCGTAGAAGAGGGCCCAGCCAATGGGTTGCTGGTACTCCCAGCCTCCAGATAGAGCGGGGACATGAAAGTAGCCGAACGGGCTATCCGCTGGCAGTTTCAGCCACAATCGAATTGCTGCACAGACCCAGGCATCCAATGATGATGGCGCCCTCAGATGAATCCTGGACAGTTCTGGGCCAGGGATGACAAATGTGCACAAGGTATACAGGGACTGGTGACGCTTCAGTGGTGCCTGCAGAAGCACATGCCGCTGCTGCTTGACTTCCTTTCTTAGGCGGAACAGCTCCTGCCACTGTTAACGAACTCCCAGATATCGTAGTTTATCATCAATACCCAGCGATGGAATGTTGACGTTGCTGGCCTTGAAGACGACGTTGGGCTCATCTTTTTCTCTCACCCTGAAGCTACCAGAGCGAGGGAGAATAATTTGCCGGGGTTGACTTCAAGGCCAAGTGCCCAAAGGTGGACAGGGCACTGGTGATCAATTCCTGGAGTCCATCTTTGGTACCAGCAGACAGCAAGTCATCAGAGAAGGTGGCAAAGTCGATACCAGATATGAGGGCGAAGATGTGGTCAGCGAAATGGGCCTGCATGAGATCCAGGTACATGCTGTAGAGTGTAGGGGAATGTAGATCACCCTGTGGAACGCCCCTGTAAGGCTGCAAAAGACTCACTGTGGACAAGCCGCATAAGAGTTCAGTCGTACCCTATGAAATCGACTGGAAGGCCACGGGCCCTGAGGGCAGGCCCCATAACACCATGATCCAACTAGTCGAATTCCTTTGACAACACCCAAGGACGACACAAACAGTGAGCGACAAGATGCAGTGGCCTGGATCATCGCCTGATTACTTAAAAATTTATGCAAGTTTCCCTAACATGGCAAACCGGTTGAAAGTCCCACTTTTCGTGTGAAGTGACGGTAATGTAACATAACACGAATTCAGCTCTCAGTTTCGTTGTCTACGGTGTCATTTGTAACTGTAGGGGTTGCCAACTTCTGGATGTTTCAGTTTTGAATTCTGTTTGGCTGTAGACAAGTCTGTGCACAGATATGCCTACATGTATGTTAGGTAAGACAGGTTTCCTTTTATATCTAGGAAAGGAATGGAATTTGTGGTTGCCTATTAGGATGCTTGTTTACTGTATAGAGTAAGCAGTAAGTTGTCGCATTGACTGAGTCATTTAATAATCGTTTTTTTTCTACCTTTGCGTTGTGTGTGTGATAGTTTTCTTGCAAAATTTATGCTAATTACATTTTCTCTCCTGAGGTTGGCCTGTGATTCGTTTTTCTCAGATGTTCTTGAAAAGTTACATAGCTTGTCCCATACTTCCAGGCTTTGATATTGTCTTTAAATCGAGTGGCGAATGACCTCCTAGTTTGTCCTACGTACCTTCTAGCACGTTTGTTGTATGAATTTTCCTCCCTTCCGGTACATGCCTACCTCAGTTGTTATTTCTGGGATGTCTGTACTGAAATATATATTTTAATCCTTTTCTTTTGAAACTGCTATTTTGTGGGTATGTTTGTGCTTGTATGTCATTATACAAGACCTTGAATCTTATTTCTTGTTGTTTTCTGTGCTTCACGTCGCTGTTATTTCGCCATTGGGTGTGTTTGTTTGTGTAGAGTTATGTTGTATTTTCTTTGTGTATTGCATGTGAATCGTGTTTACTGACTGCATTTGTGTTTTCCACTTTTTGTTTAGTTTTTATATCTACATTACTATTGTACTCATTGTTCGTTGCCAAAGTCAGACCACCACTTGCTCCCTCTTCATTAAGGAACTCCTTTCTGTAGAAGGCATTGCATAACAAACCATATGAACTGTGAGAAAATCCTGATGTATCTGATCTAAAGTAGTAGACACATGATCTAATACTACAATTACTGTATGTTCAGAACCCTTGATATATAATTGAGCCTCACTCATATTGACCGTGATTCCAGTGTCTTAACTACTTCATTACTTTAAACAATAATGGCCCCTGTCACCATTTCAATAAGAGAGAATGACTCAGCAGAAGAACAACATTAGAAGAGCATTGTAATAATTGGTAAGATATCACATACGACAAATTTAGTTAAGTAGCTCTTAATCAGAAAAAAAATTATGGAAATAGATGTCCTTGATCGCACAGAGAAAGAGATAAAATTTGAGAGACTAGCAGAAACTCAAGTAACATATTTAATTTTTAACCAGGGAGAATGATTGGAAAACTATAATTATGTTAGTGATATCTTAATTACAAGAATGAACAAGAAAAAACTTTTCTAAAAGAACAGTCATTTGTATGGTATGAAGGTTGGCAGCAACCAGCCACTATTCAATTTATCACATTTATTTTATTATCCTTCAACAATGTAGTGTGTTTGCATATGCCTTTACAGAAAGTGCTCATTTAGTTTCGCTACATGACATGTGCACCATCTATAGGTAGGTGTGACATCACCCATAACTGGGAAATAAATATAGTGATCTAAATGTTGACTGGATACTGTGCTTGTTAATCCATTATGAAAAAAAAGTACCAGTTAGCCGGATATAGCTCTAATAATTTCCTTCCAAATTTTTTCATTTGTTTTGATGACCTATTTATTTACAAGAACTATTTTAAAGCATTAATTAGTATTAAGTTTACTTTCGTTTTTCTGCAATTAATAAGGACCGCTTGGTTTCCTGCAAGAATAACTGTCTTTTTGTAATAAATGATAGATTTCACAACTATAGTTAACATCGTAAATATGTTTTGAATTTTGTGAATATGTATTTATTATTTGTTTACAGGTCCAAAGTAATCTAAACAGGGAAGATAAAAGAAGCTGAGAATGAGATACTGCACCACGCTGTTGAACAATCTCTTTCCCATGGGTGTAATACTTCAGACTGTATGATTTGGCCCTGAAATATGCAGAACTACATCCAGAATACAAGTAACAACTAAAACACAAACAGCAACAACAACAAGAATAATAATAATAATAAATATATAATTGCATGGATAACCTGATCAATACATTAATTTACATTTAATTAGACTTCAGTATTTTATTTTATTGTGTATTTTGTTTTGATTAATATTCATTGTAATTATACAAAAGGTTAATATATTAAAAAGAATGTACTGTTTTTAAATGTAAACTATGCTACAAGAATTGCTAATAGGAATAGACATGGACTATTCTTATGTTAGAGCACGTCTAAAGCACATTACAACGAAATTAAGAGCCAGACAGGTGTGAAACTTGTTTTTTCAAAGTTTTATTGTTGCAGCATATGAAATTCTACAAGTTGGACATATTCTCCTCCGCAGTAGCACTGAATTGTAAATAAATGACATTGTGACTATTTTTAAAAAGTCCTGTATGTCTAGTTACATTTCAGCAAAAATTTGTGAATATATATAAATAAAAAATAAGAATTATGGAGGGAGCTAATAAAAAATTAGGCTTTACTTATTTAAGACCAATGCAGATTAGTTATGTAAACAGGATTATGAAGAGTGGATATGTACGGCACATCACAATGTGCTCTGCTCTGTCCACCTACAAATAGAAAAATGAAGAATCGTGAGATATATGTTGGTATGACTCTACTGTAGAGTGGCTTCATTACACAATGATTACATTACACAATACTACCAATATTCCTAAGTATGCCATATAATAGACATTACAGACAGGTAACTACAAATAATACAGATATGAGTGCATGACCAAAGCGATGAAAAGTCTAACTGATCTTAAAATCCATACATGGGCGGTGAAATGTCTGTAACAATTTACACCTTAGATTTTGAGGCACTAGCCACAGCTGTGTTCAGGCACACAGCTGCGTTCAGTCGCCGCATGCAGTAACAGTATGCGTGTCCTGGGTGGGAAAAGGCTTTATCTCTAGACTAGCCACATGCTAAATTTACAGCTTGAGACAATCTACAAAACCAAATCAGCCAGCTTCCCATGTCATCATTTATCGCTACAGTTTTTCCGAGGAGAATGTCATTGTAAACACATTGTTTCTGGTCCAGGAAACAGTCAGGATAACAGATAACAGTGTGTGAGAACATACGGGATTTTAGTGCACTCCACAGGTGGCCCAGAGCACAAAGAAATAATAAGCCCGTGACAACTTTGAATCTGTTGGAAGGAAAGAAAATTAGAATTTAATGCCCTATCGATAGCGAAATCATCAGAGAGGGAAAACATGCTTGGATAGGATGAAAAGGAGGAAGGAAATCACTCATTTTGAAAATGATATTTTCACTCTGCATCGGAGTTGTGCTGATATTAAACTTCCTGGCAGATTAAAACTGTGTGCCAGACCGAGACCCGAACATGGGACCTTTATCTTTCGTGGGCAACTGCGCTACCAACTGAGCTACCCCGCACGTTTGAGGACCTCTCGTCTCAGCTTCATTCTGCCAGTACCTCCGTCTCGTACCTTCCAAACTTCACAGGACCTCTCCTGTGAACCTTGCAGAACTACGTCTCCTGGAAGGAAAGATATTGTGGAGATATGGCTTAGCCACAGCCTGGGGGGGTGTTTTCAGAATAAAATTTTCAGTCTGCAGCAGAGTATGCGAAGATATGAAACTCCACTGAGTGAAAATTTCATTCTGGAAACATCCTGCAGACTGTGGCTAAGCCATATCTCCGCAATATCTTTTCTTCCAGGAGTGCTAGTTCTGCCAGGATCACAGAAGAGCTTCTGTGATGTTTTGGAGGCAGCAGACGAGGTAATAGCAGACTCGAAGCCGTGAGGACGACTTCTCAGTTGTGCACGAGTAGCTCAGTCAATAGAGCCCTTACGCCCAAAAAACGAAAGGTACATGTTCGAGTCTCCGTCCGGCACACATTTTTAATCTCCCAGAAAGTTTCAGTCACTTATTTCGTTTATATGGGTCGCCAGAGAAGTACATGAAACTCCTTAATGGAATCCAGTGCAGTATGTACTGTGGCAATACACTTGTATTTATATTTGATGACGAGCTACAATTTCTAATACTGAAATTTATTTCTGAAATTCAACTTAATTGTAACAGGTGTAGATGTCTCACCTAAGGCAACATACGAAAATGTGTGTTGGACCGTAACTCGAACTCATATTTCCCCCATATCACTAGCAGTCATCTTACCCTTCAGGCTATCCGAGCACAATCTCTGAATGGACCAACTTCCATGTTTCACACACTACATATTTCTTGTCATAGATTATTAATTCATTTATTCACGATATGACAAGAAATAGGTAGCCATGTGGCATATGGAAGTTTGGATCAGTCCAGTGATCATGCTTGGATAGCCAATGTGGTAAGGCCTGCTCGCGGTAAGTGGGGAATCTGGGTTCTAGTCCCAGTTCAGCACAAATTTTCATGTGTCGCTTTAAGGTACCACATCAATATCTATTGCGGTTAATTTGAACTTCACGAATGAGTTTCAGTATTTGAAACAGTAGTTCTTCAAAAAGGTACGGCCAAACTTTCAGGAAACATTCCTCACACACAAATAAAGAAAATATGTTATGTGGACATGTGTCCGGAAACGCTTAATTTCCATGTTAGAGCTCATTTTAGTTTCATCAGTATGTACTGCTCAATGGAGCTCGTTATCATGATTTTATGCGGGATACTCTACATGTGCTGGTAGAACATGTGCCTTTACAAGTACGACACAACATGTGGTTCATGCACTATGGAGCTCCTGCACATTTCAGTCGAAGTGTTCGTACGCTTCTTAACAACAGATTCGGTGACCGATGGATTGGTAGAGGCAGACCAATTCCATGGCCTCCACGCTCTCCTGACCTCAACCCTCTTGACTTTCATTTATGGGGGCATTTGAAAGATCTTGTCTACGCAACCCCAGTACCAAATGTAGAGACTCTTCGTGGTCGTATTGTGGACGGATGTGATACAATACGCCACTTTCCAGGGCTGCATCAGCGCATCAGGGATTCCATGCGACGGAGGGTGGATGCATGTATTCTCGCTAACGGAGGACAAAGTGTTTGAAGTCACGCTGGTACGTTCTGTTGCTGTGTGTTTCCATTCCATGATTAATGTGATTTGAAGAGAAGTAATAAAATGAGCTCTAACATGGAAAGTAAGCGTTTCCGGACACATGTCCACATAACATATTTTCTTTCTTTGTGTGTGAGGAATGTTTCCTGAAAGTTTGGCCGTACCTTTTCGTAACACCCTGTATATATAAACGTGCCTGTGACGAAAATACAATGCTAGTCTGTGACTACACTTTGTCTTGATTCTAAAACTTGCACGGGAATCTCGGGACGTGCGATCGGGAGTAAAGGAATAAATAATCTATTGGAATAAATAGATACGTGTGTGACATATGGAAGTTTGAGTCGGTCCAGGAAGTGTGCTAGGATAGCCTAAGTTGAAAGGCGATCGCTCGCAATAAGGGAAACTCCGTGTTTGCGTCCTTGTCCGGCAACAATTTTGATATGTGGCTTTAGGCTGTACAACTATACGTATTACACGTAAGCTGAATTTCAGGAATAAATTTCAGTTCACTAAACTGGACTGCATGAACCAAGACCTGGGGCGAGCAGGTCCCACGCTGTGGGTGATGAAAGGGCGGACATAGCAGTGTCTGACCATATCTGATGAGCAGACCTCTCTGGGCACAAAAATCTTGTTGATTGCGAAATGTAAAGGAGATTCAATATGGGTGTCACAATCTACATTCTCTTGAATGCAGTCTTAATTAGAGCTAAAGAAACTTTAAATAATTTTGGTGAGTTTTTTACCTCAACTTGGTTCATGTTTTAAGAAATAAGTAATAAAGTAGGAGACATAAGCACTTTTGTGTGCATGATCGTGTGGTAGTACCCAAGTACTGCTTTTCCCCTAGCCTGTGATTATCCTGCTCCAAAAAAAGAATGCTGTGTTTGGACTATGCCCCGTTGCACGAGCAAAATAGATGTATATATAAGTTATTGTTATGCACTTATCGCAAGCAGTTTGAGACTTGCATATATAAAGCAACCATGCTTGATTCGGAGAAACATCCTTCTTATTTCCGGTAGTTTCAAAGACATATCGCAAAGTGGATTTGAGAAAACACGTTGGGAAACGTGTACCACTTTCTTGCAATCAATTCAGCAGTTTCCTATGAAATCCATTAGCGAAAGAGCAAATGAATTTCAAGTACGACGGTCAACAACGCATGACCACAGAGTGGAACAATTCACGTAAAGATGTCGTCTACAGTAAAGGCAGTCCTTGATTAAAAGCTGCATCGTCAGCACTACTATAGTTTACTACATTCTTGTTTCAGTCCAATATAAGCTTTGCAGCAATGTAGTTCTCCGTTTGTCCGTGTGAGCCGTATCGCAGTTATCTTGTCATAAAGTGTTTCATTGTTCGAAGTGAACTCAAAACGTCAAGAGGAAGTGTTTATTCCAAGAAAAATACTCAGAAGAGCGGTTCTCCACAAAAAACGATGGAAAATTTACTATGATGTGGAATGTGTAGTTCGCTATTTGTTTGCATTGCACTTGGGGGAAAGAGATAATTTAGCTCGCGTAAAGCGTAAATCAAACGTGTACTCTACAACCACCTAAAATGGACAGTTGTTTCGTTTCAGATTCATTTAAACTGAACAAAATAGTAACAGCAGCGGAATTAGGAATCTGCTATCATGCTGTAAAATAACGTATATCTTTGAAAACATTGGACTGTACTAAGATGAGACCCATAGTTGTCAACGATGTCGAAGAAGCAAAAATCAACAGCAGTTATGAAACAAGTTTTAGCAGGCGACACTGACAAACAAATATGCAATGATCTTTCAAAGGTCTTTTCTTTTGGTACAACTAGAGATAGTAGTAATCAAGAGGAGAAAATATTTCCATTAATTAGTTCACTTTTATAAGCTTAAGAGAAGTGTCCCGGTTTCTGGTTCCAAAATTAAGTCTATTTTTAGTCAGTTTCAGAGTAATGTCACGGTTTGTCAGACGGAAATTATGGCAACCCTATAAATAATGCAAACCTTAAATTGAGTACGGTTGACGGAAAGATCGGTGTTCATTTTCCTTGTGTTTCCATTTATTTGCTATTAACTCCAGCAAACGAACAAGTTACGCTATGCTGAGGAACTGAACTGTGTGCTAGTTCAGAAGAATCAAAATTAGTGTCGTGTTACTTCTTAATAACGTGATCTTTACGTGAATAGTACAGTGTGGTCCCCTTTTGAACTAGTCTTGAGAAGAGAAAGTGGATTACCTAATAAAAAAAATATAGGGCGCTATTTAAGAAAGACGTACTGTGATCATATCTTCGTCATGAACAGAGTTACAAGAAGTCCACGATGGAATAATGATAGTGTTATGGAAAGGATAGATTGCTACTCATCATATAGTGGAGATATTCAGTCGCAGATACGAACAACAAAAATACCGCCCCTGGTCATGTGTGTGTGACTTGTGTTTCCGTGAATGTGTAGATGGAAATTTGGAAATTTGTGGTAAGTTCCTGCCAAACTGCTGAGATCATCGGTCCCTAGGCTTACACACTACTTAATCTAACTTAAACTGGCTTATGCTAAGGTCAACACACACACCTATGCCCGAGGGAGGACTCGAACCTCCGATGGGGGGAGACGCGCGAACCGTGGCAAGGCGCCCAGGGCCGCGCGGTTCCACGCGCGGCAATGCGTGCAAATGTTGCCTACTTCAGAAGAAGGCCTTTTTGGCCGAAAGCTTACTTGTATAGCAATCTCTTTGTTGCTCCTGTATGCGACTCAGCATCGCCTCTATACAGAAAGTAGCAGTCTATCCTTTCCATAATATTCTCAAAGTTATAAGAAAGATAACCACGCCGGTTAATGATCCCATGAAGGACCTTTGTTTGACACTCTGTTTATTTGGCTCCTGGCCAAAAATTATGTTTGGTGGTCAAGGTCAATAAAACATTTTGCACAATGTAGTGCTGTACCTGGGTGTAAGGGGACTCCTCGGACATACTGTACTTTTAGTAATTTTCTTGCATAGTGCGCTCTGTTAACAGTGCCGTCAGTTCCTCAGCTGCACCATGACGGTGAAGTAAGTGGCCAAGGCCGCGAACGCAGACACGAGTAGCCGGCCGTCCAGAGTGAAGAGCCGGGCGGCGGTGAAGCGTGGAGCTGGACTGTGCTGCGCCTGCTGCCAGAAGATGCTCAGCTGGGTCGGCACCGTCCATGGCTGGCCCTGGAACTAGGGACGGGAAAATCAGACCCCTTAAAACCGATACCGGTATTACTCGCTCACCCTAAGGTGACGATTCCCGCAAGAGTTTGGGTAACCTGTGCGCATTCGCACAGACGAAGGTCAATGGCTGTGTAGCCTTTAACTATATATATGTAGATAGTAACTGTTCTCGAAAGAACGGATACCATTGATGACCGTGCAGCTTCTCTAGAATAAATGCTAATTAACTGAAACCCTCAGCTGCCGACAGTGGATGGGCAAATATCTATCAGGTACATTAAGTATGTATGTAGATTGTGGACAGTTGAGAATGTGGGGTTCACGGGAAGCGTGCAAGTGATAAGTTACTGCATTCGCACTATTCATCTGTGTCCTCGGTGGCTCAGATGGATAGAGCGTTAGCCATGTAAGCAGGAGATCCCGGGTTCGAGCACCGGTCGGAGCGCACACTTTCAGCTGTCTGCTTCGAGGTATATCAACAGCGCCTGTCCGCAGCTGAGGGTTTCAATTAATTATCATTTAATATGTACTAACTCTGAATGTAAGTTAAAACTGTTCTTTTTAGAAATATTTGAAATTAGAGAATATTTGGTACACTTAAAATTTCTATTATTAATTACGCAGTCTAGTACTGTTTATTATGTTTATTTCTCGATACATTTATAAAATAATAATCTAAACTAATTGTCAAGAAAAATTGTCAACTCTTTGGAACATTGTTATTACCACAGAAAGAAGTAGTAATAAACATGCCTCTGATTTGATCGGATATATTTTGGTAGTTTGGGCGAACAATGTAATTTCAGCTTTGTTAATGTGAAAATTCAAAAGATAGTGTGATACAGCAAAATGTGACGCAGTAAATCATTGTAAAAACAAAAATCCTACAAAGACACTCTTCAAAATTATTGAGCCGTAAGAAGTTAATATGTGAGAATTTCATTTATAAGGATCAGACCGGTAGACATGAAGAACTGAAGCGAACTGTGCGAGAAAAGATACGTAAAATTTTTTATTGTAAATCTTACTCCTCTCGAATCTTCTGAAGAAGACTTCACCATCGTGGACTGTAGCATCAATAAGAATGCGAGGTGTAGATTACAACCTGCACTGCAAACATATCTGATGTGGAAGCCACTATCGATGCGTGGTTTTCACATAATTGAATTGTAGCCAAGGGCACGTATTTGCAGCCAATATATAGATTTTGAGACATTGACAAAAGTGCAGTTTTTTGTAACAGTTACAAATTTTTAAATGGGACAATGCCTGTTGACAAAAAAATCATAAAAAGTAGCGTAAACGATAATGTCAATGTTGTTTGTTGCAGAAATGTAGTGCAACTAATTTACGAGTAATCGTGTTGTGAACACTGTATACACCAACAGCTGTTTGTTCCATTGCAAAGTGCCCTGTATACACTGCGATTATATTGCGAAGATCCTATCACTTTTTGTGTGATAGTGGATGTAGTAGAACATGTTTTTATGATGGTATTTCCCAATGCGAAAATGGCGGACATGCTGATGGTTTGTGGTGAATGTAGAGCGTATGCTGTTAGTTTGTGTAGAGTTCGTGCCGAGGATATCCCAACAGATGTCAACCTCTTCAAACAATTACAGATAATGTGAAACGGCGGATTACTGCTGCCTGCACTGCAGTTTCTGCTGAATTGCTAGAACTTGTGAAGCAATCGTTGCACGGCAGAAGACGGCAATCTTCTATTGACGTTGGTGGTAGTTAATTTGAGCACAGGCGTTGAGAGTACATCAGTTCTTTTCATGACAGGTCCCACAGAAGTACTGCATTCACGTTTGTGTGTCTTTCCTTCGTCCTAGGCAATGTCTCATTTAACTTCAGGACACCTCCGGAGACTTATTAACATCTGTGTGGGGCTACACATAAGCAACCAAACGAAATTCACATTCGTTTGTGCTACAACATGGAACAAACGACAGTCGGCGTTTACAATGTTTAAACTACGATATCTCGTAAACTGCTTGTACTAAACTCCTGCAACACGCCACTGGTACTCTTATTTAGTATTCTTTGATTGTGGTACTGTCAATAGGTATTGTTCCATTGAAACATTTGTACCTGTGAAGAACAAACACATATTGGAACATGGTAACAATATGTGTATGGGGTGCATAGGAAGTCCCCTGCCTGCCATTTCAATCTGTGAAAATTGCATGTCAACGGCGCCTTCCACTATCAAAATGTTTTCGGTACAAGTATCAGGAGTTCATCCTGGATACATACATTCATTCACATAATACGTATGGATTTTGATGCAGAAGTTGGGGGGGGACTTAGAATTTTTCAATCTATGTTCGATATTTACAGTCATTACTGAAAATATGCAGATGGAAAAAAATCGCAAGACCACAAAATAATCAATGTAGAGTAATAAAATTTCGGAAATATATTTGTCTACGTATCACATTTAAGTGATTAACATTGCAAGAACAGAAGTTAACATAAGTTCAAGATAAGGCATTGGAAATGTAAAATACTGGTAAACTAATAATCGGGGTAACTGACAGAATGTTTAATGGCACCATGCGAACGAACATGCATTGTGATATACAGGTGCAGGATATTAGTTTGTGGGATGGCGTTCCATGCCTGTTGCACTTGGTTGGTCAATACGGGGATGGTTAATGCAGGTTGTGGATATATACATGCCAGATATCAGTTTGTGGGATGGTGTTCCATGCCTGTTGCACTTGGTTGGTCAATAAGGGGATGGTTAATGCAGGTTGTTGATATATAGGTGCCAAATATCAGTGTGTGGGATGACATTACATGCCTGTTGCACTTGGTCGGCCGATACAGGGATGGTTAATGCAGGTTGTGCATATATACATGCCAGATATCAGTTTGTGGAATGGCGTTCCATGCCTGTTGCACTAGGTGCACTAGGTCAATCAATACAGGGATCAATACAGGGATGCTTAATGAAGGTTGTCGACATATAGGTGCCAGATATCAGTTTGTGGGATGGCGTTCCATGCCTGTTGCACTTAGTCGGTCAATACGGGTATGGTTAATGCAGGTTGTGGATATATAGGTGCCAGATATCCGTTTGTGGAATGGCGTTCCATGCCTGTTGCACATGGTCGGTCAATATGGGGATGGTTAATGCGGGTTGTGGATATATAGGCACCAGGTATCAGTTTGTGGGATGGCGTTCCATGCCTGTTGCACTTGATCGGACAATACGGGGAATGTTAATGAACGTATTCGTTATATAAGTGCCTGATATTAGTTTGTGGGATGGCGTTGCATGCTTGTAGCACTTGGTCAGTCAATACAGGGATCAATACAGTGATGGTTAATGCAGGTTTTCGATATATAGGTGCCAGATATTAGTTTGTGGGATGGCGTTCCATGCCTGTTGCACTTGGTTGGTCAATACGGGGATGGTTAATGCAGGTTGTGGATATATAGGTGCCAGATATCAGTTTGTGGAATGGCATTCCATGCCGGTCAATATGGGGATCAATACATGAATGGTTAATGCAGGTTGTGGATATATAGGTGCCAGATATCAGTTTATGGGATGGCGTTCCATGTTTGTTGTACTTGGTCAGTCGATACAGGGATGGATAATGCAGATTGTGGGTATATAGGTGCCAGATATCAGTTTGTGGGATGACGTTCAATGCCTGTTGCATTTGTTCAGTCAATACGGGGATGGTTAATGCAGGTTGTGGATATATAGGTGCCAGATATCTGTTTGTGGGATGGCGTTCCATGCCTGTTGCACTTGGTTCGTTAATACGGGGATGGTTAATGCAGGTTGTGGATATATAGGTGCCAGGTATCAATTTGTGGGATGGCGTTCCATGCCTGTTGTATTTGGTCGGTCAATACAAGGATGGTTAATGCAGGTTGTGGATATATACATGCCAGATATCAGTTTGTGGGATGGTGTTCCATGCCTGTCAATACAGGTATCAGTACACGGATGGTCATTGTAGGTTGTGGATATATAGTGGCCAGATATCAGTTTGCCGGCCGTGGTGGTCTCGTGGTTCTAGGCGCTCAGTCCGGAACCGCGCAACTGCTACGGTCGCAGGTTCGAATCCTGCCTCGGGCATGGATGTGTGTGATGTCCTTAGGTTAGTTAGGTTTAAGTAGTTCTAAGTTCTAGGGGACTGATGACCACAGATGTTAAGTCCCATAGTGCTCAGAGCTGTTTTTGTTAGATATCAGTTTGTGGGATGCCATTGCATGCTGGTCAATACAGGGATCAATACAGGTATTTTTAATGCAAGTCGTGGATATATGTGTGCCAGATTTCAGTTTGTGGGATGGCGTTCCATGCCTGTTGCACTTGGTTCGTTAATACGGGGATGGTTAATGCAGGTTGTGGATATATAGGTGCCAGATATCAATTGGTGGGATGGCGTTCCATGCCTGTTGCACTTGGTTCGTCAATACAGGGATGGTTAATGCAGGTTGTGGATGTATAGGTGCCAGATATCAGTTTGTGGGATGGCGTTCCACGCCTGTCAATACAGGGATCAGTACAGGGATGGTCAATGTAGGTCGTGGATATATAAGGGTAGATATCAGTTTGTGGGATGGCGTTGAATGCCTGTTGCACTTGGTCGGTCAATACAGGGATGGTTAATACAGGTTGTGGATATATAGGTGCCAGATGTCAGTTGGTGGGATGCCATTGCATGCCGGTCAATACAGGGATCAATACAGGTATTTTTAATGAAAGTCGTGGATATTTATGTGCCACATTTCAGTTTGTGGGATGGCGTTCCATGCCTGTTGCACTTAGTCGGTCAATACTGGGATGGTTAACGCAGTTTGTGGATATACACTCCTGGAAATTGAAATAAGAACACCGTGAATTCATTGTCCCAGGAAGGGGAAACTTTATTGACACATTCCTGGGGTCAGATACATCACATGATCACACTGACAGAACCACAGGCACATAGACACAGGCAACAGAGCATGCACAATGTCGGCACTAGTACAGTGTATATCCACCTTTCGCAGCAATGCAGCCTGCTATTCTCCCATGGAGACGATCGTAGAGATGCTGGATGTAGTCCTGTGGTACGGCTTGCCATGCCATTTTCACCTGGCGCCTCAGTTGGACCAGCGTTCGTGCTGGACGTGCAGACCGCGTGAGACGACGCTTCATCCAGTCCCAAACATGCTCAATGGGGGACAGAAGCGGAGATCTTGCTGGCCAGGGTAGTTGACTTACACCTTCTAGAGCACGTTGGGTGGCACGGGATACATGCGGACGTGCATTGTCCTGTTGGAACAGCAAGTTCCCTTGCCGGTCTAGGAATGGTAGAACGATGGGTTCGATGACGGTTTGGATGTACCGTGCACTATTCAGTGTCCCCTCGACGATCACCAGTGGTGTACGGCCAGTGTAGGAGATCGCTCCCCACACCATAATGCCGGGTGTTGGCCCTGTGTGCCTCGGTCGTATGCAGTCCTGATTGTGGCGCTCACCTGCACGGCGCCAAACACGCATACGACCATCATTGGCACCAAGGCAGAAGCGACTCTCATCGCTGAAGACGACACGTCTCCATTCGTCCCTCCATTCACGCCTGTCGCGACACCACTGGAGGCGGGCTGCACGATGTTGGGGCGTGAGCGGAAGACGGCCTAACGGTGTGCGGGACCATAGCCCAGCTTCATGGAGACGGTTGCGAATGGTCCTCGCCGATACCCCAGGAGCAACAGTGTCCCTAATTTGCTGGGAAGTGGCGGTGCGGTCCCCTACGGCACTGCGTAGGATCCTACGGTCTTGGCGTGCATCCGTGCGTCGCTGCGGTCCGGTCCCAGGTCGACGGGCACGTGCACCTTCCGCCGACCACTGGCGACAACATCGATGTACTGTGGAGACCTCACGCCCCACGTGTTGAGCAATTCGGCGGTACGTCCACCCGGCCTCCCGCATGCCCACTACACGCCCTCGCTCAAAGTCCGTCAACTGCACATACGGTTCACGTCCACGCTGTCGCGGCATGCTACCAGTGTTAAAGACTGCGATGGAGCTCCGTATGCCACGGCAAACTGGCTGACACTGACGGCGGCGGTGCACAAATGCTGCGCAGCTACCGCCATTCGATGGCCAACACCGCGGTTCCTGGTGTGTCCGCTGTGCCGTGCGTGTGATCATTGCTTGTACAGCCCTCTCGCAGTGTCCGGAGCAAGTATGGTGGGTCTGACACACCGGTGTCAATGTGTTCTTTTTTCCATTTCCAGGAGTGTATAAATGCCAGATATCAGTTTGTGGGATGGTGTTCCATGCCTGTTGCACTTGGTTGGTCAATACAGAGATGGTTAATGCAGGTTGTGGATATATGGGTACCAGACGTCAGTTTGTAGGATGGCATTGCATGCCGGTCAATACAGGGATCAATACAGGGATTTTTAATGCAAGTCGTGGATATATTTGTGCCAGATATCACTTTGTGGGATGGCATTCCGTGCCCATTGCAGTTGGTCGGACAATATAGGGATGTTTAATGCAGGTTGTGGGTATATACGTGTCGGATATCAGTTTGTGGGATGGCGTTCTATGCCTGTTGCACTATGTCAATCAATACAGGAATCAATACAGGGATGGTTAATGCAGGTCGTGGATATATAGGTGCCAGATATCAGTTTGTGGGATGGCGTTCGATGCCTGTTGCACTATGTCAATCAATACAGGGATCAATACAGTGATGGTTAATGCAGGTTTTCGATATATAGGTGCCAGATATCAGTTTGTGGGATGGCGTTCCATGTTTGCTGCACTTGGTCGGTCAATACGGGGATGGTTATGCAGGTTGTGGATATATAGGTGCCAGATATCAGTTTGTGGGATGGCGTTCAATGCCTGTTGCATTTGTTCAGTCATTACGGGGACGGTTAATGCAGGTTGTGGATATATAGGTGCCAGATATCTGTTTGTGTGATGGCGTTCCATGCCTGTTGCACTTGGTTCGTTAATACGGGGATGGTTAATGGAGGTTGTGGATATATAGGTACCAGATGTCAGTTTGTGGGATGCCATTGCATGCCGGTCAATACAGGGATCAATACAGGGATTTTTAATGCAAGTCGTGGATATATATGTGCCAGATATCACTTTGTGGGATGGCATTCCATGCCCGTTGCAGTTGGTCGGACAATATTGGGATGTTTAATGCAGGTTGTGGGTATATACGTGTCAGATATCAGTTTGTGGGATGGCGTTCGATGCCTGTTACACTACGTAAATCAATACAGGGATCAATACAGTGATGGTTAATGCAGGTTTTCGATATATAGGTGCCAGATATCGGTTTGTGGGATGGTGTTCCATGTTTGTTGCACTTTGTCGGTTAATACTGTGATGGTTATGCAGGTTGTGGATTTATAGGTGCCACATATCAGTTTGTGGGATGGCGTTCTATGCCTGTTGCACTTGGTTGGTCAATACGAGGATGGTTAATGCAGGTTGTGGATATATAGGTGCCAGATATCAGTTTGTGGGATGGCATTCCATGCCGGTCAATGTGGAGATCAATACATGAATGGTTAATGCAGGTTGTGGATATATATGTGCCAGATATCAGTTTATGGGATATCGTTCCATGTTTGTTGTACTTGGTCAGTCGATACAGGGATGGTTAATGCAGGTTGTCGATATATAGGTGCCAGATATCAGTTTGTGGGATGGCGTTCAATGCCTGTTGCATTTGTTCAGTCAATACGGGGATGGATAATGCAGGTTGTGGATATATAGGTGCCAGATATCTGTTTGTGGGATGGCGTTCCATGCCTGTTGCACTTGTTTCATTAATACGGGGATGGTTAATGCAGGTTGTGGATATATAGGTGCCAGATATCAGTTTGAGGGATAGCGTTCCATGCCTGTTGCATTTGGTCGGTCAATACAGGGATGGTTAATGCAGGTTGTGGATATATACATCCCAGATATCAGTTTGTGGGATGGCGTTCCATGCCTGTTGCACTTGATCGGACAATACGGGGAATGTTAATGAACGTATTCGTTATATACGTGCCTGATATTAGTTTGTGGGATGGCGTTGCATGCCTGTAGCACTTGGTCAGTCAACACAGGGATCAATACAGTGATGGTTAATGCAGGTTTTCGATATATAGGTGCCAGATATCAGTTTGTGAGATGGCGTTCCATGTTTGTTGCACTTGGTTGGTCAATACGGGGATGGTTAATGCAGGTTGTCGGTATATAGGTGCCAGATATCTGTTTGTGGGATGGCGTTCCATGCCTGTTGCACTTGGTTCGTTAATACGGGGATGGTTAATGCAGGTTGTGGATGTATAGGTGCCAGGTATCAATTTGTGGGATGGCGTTCCATGCCTGTTGTATTTGGTCGGTCAATACAGGGATGGTTAATGCTGGTTGTGGATATATACATGCCAGATATCAGTTTGTGGGATGGTGTTAGATGCCTGTCAATACAGGTATCAGTACACGGATGGTCATTGTAGGTTGTGGATATATAGTGGCCAGATATCAGTTTGTGGGATGCCATTGCATGCTGGTCAATACAGGGATCAATACAGGTATTTTTAATGCAAGTCGTGGATATATGTGTGCCAGATTTCAGTTTGTGGGATGGCGTTTCATGCCTGTTGCACTTAGTCGGTCAATACAGGGATCAATACAGTGATGGTTAATGCAGGTTTTCGATATATAGGTGCCAGATATCAATTGGTGGGATGGCGTTCCATGCCTGTTGCACTTGGTTCGTCAATACGGGGATGGTTAATGCAGGTTGTGGATATATAGGTGCCAGATATCAGTTTGTGGGATGGCGTTCCATGCCTGTTACATTTGGTCGGTCAATACAGGGATGGTTAATGCAGGTTGTGGATATATACATGCCAGATATCAGTTTGTGGGATGGCATTCCATGCCTGTCAATACAGGGATCAGTACAGGGATGGTCAATGTAGGTCGTGGATATATAAGGGCAGATATCAGTTTGTGGGATGGCGTTGAATGCCTGTTGCACTTGGTCAGTCAATACAGGGATGGTTAATGCAGGTTGTGGATATATAGGTGCCAGATGTCAGTTTGTGGGATGCCATTGCATGCCGGTCAATACAGGGATCAATACAGGTATTTTTAATGAAAGTCGTGGATATTTATGTGCCACATTTCAGTTTGTGGGATGGCGTTCCATGCCTGTTGCACTTAGTCGGTCAATACTGGGATGGTTAACGCAGCTGTGGATATATAAATGCCAGATATCAGTTTGTGGGATGGTGGTCCATGCCTGTTGCACTTGGTTGGTCAATACAGGGATGGTTATTGCAAGTTGTGCATATATAGGTACCAGATGTTAGTTTGTGGGATGCCATTGCGTGCCGGTCAATTCAGGGATCAATACAGGGATTTTTAATGCAAGACGTGGATATATATGTGCCAGATACCACTTTGTATGATGGCATTCCATGCCCGTTGCAGTTGGTCGGACAATTTTGGGATGTTTAATGCAGGTTGTGGGTATATACGTGTCGGATATCAGTTTGTGGGATGGCGTTCATGCCTGTTACACTATGTAAATCAATACAGGGATCAATACAGTGATGGTTAATGCAGGATTTCGATATATAGGTGCCAGATATCGGTTTGTGGGATGGTGTTCCATGGTTGTTGCACTTTGTCGGTTAATACTGTGATGGTTATGCAAGTTGTGGATATATAGGTGCCACATATCAGTTTCTGGGATGGCGTTCTATGCCTGTTGCACTTGTTTGGTCAAATCGGGGATGGTTAATGCAGGTTGTGGATATATAGGTACCAGATATCAGTTTGTGGGATGGCATTCCATGCCGATCAATGTGGGGATCAATACATGAATGGTTAACGCAGGTTGTGGATATATAGGTGCCAGATATCAGTTTATGGGATGGCCTTCCATGTTTGTTGTACTTGGTCAATCGATACAGGGATGGTTAATGCAGGTTGTCGATATATAGGTGCCAGATATCAGTTTGTGGGATGGCGTTCAATGCCTGTTGCATTTGTTCAGTCAATACGGGGATGGTTAATGCAGGTTGTGGATATATAGGTGCCAGATATCAGTGCGTAGGATAGCGTTCCATGCCTGTTGCATTTGGTCGGTCAATACAGGGATGGTTAATGCAGGTTGTGGATATATACATGCCAGATATCAGTTTGTGGGATGGCATTCCATGCCTGTTGCACTTGATCGGACAATACGGGGAATGTTAATGAACGTATTCGTTATATAAGTGCCTGATATTAGTTTGTGGGATGGCGTTGCATGCCTGTAGCACTTGGTCAGTCAATACAGGGATCAATACAGTGATGGTTAATGCAGGTTTTCGATATATAGGTGCCAGATATCAGTTTGTGGGATGGCGTTCCATGTTTGTTGCACTTGGTCGGTCAATACGGGGATGGTTATGCAGGTTGTGGATATATAGGTGCCAGATATCTGTTTGTGGGATGGCGTTCCATGCCTGTTGCACTTGGTTGGTCAATACGGGAATGGTTAATGCAGGTTGTGGATATATAGGTGCCAGATATCAGTTTGTGGGATGGCATTCCATGCCTGTTGCATTTGTTCAGTCAATACGGGGATGGTTAATGCAGGTTGTGGATATATAGGTGGCAGATATCTGTTTGTGGGATGGCGTTCCATGCCTGTTGCACTTGGTTCGTTAAAACGGGGATGGTTAATGCAGGTTGTGGATATATAGGTGCCAGGTATCAATTTGTGGGATGGCGTTCCATGCCTGTTGTATTTGGTCGGTCAATACAGGGATGGTTAATGCAGGTTGTGGATATATACATGCCAGATATCAGTTTGTGGGATGGTGTTAGATGCCTGTCAATACAGGTATCAGTACACGGATGGTCATTGTAGGTTGTGGATATATAGTGGCCAGATATCAGTTTGTGGGATGCCATTGGATGCTGGTCAATACAGGGATCAACACAGGTATTTTTAATGCAAGTCGTGGATATATGTGTGCCAGATTTCAGTTTGTGGGATGGCGTTCCATGCCTGTTGCACTTAGTCGGCCAATACAGGGATCAATACAGTGATGGTTAATGCAGGTTTTCGATACATAGGTGCCAGATATCAATTGGTGGGATGGCGTTCCATGCCTGTTGCACTTGGTTCGTCAATACGGGGATGGTTAATGCAGGTTGTGGATATATAGGTGCCAGATATCACTTTGTGGGATGGCGTTCCATGCCTGTTACATTTGGTCGGTCAATACAGGGATGGTTAATGCAGGTTGTGGATATATACATGCCAGATATCAGTTTGTGGGATGGCATTCCATGCCTGTCAATACAGGGATCAGTACAGGGATGGTCAATGTAGGTCGTGGATATATAAGATCAGATATCAGTTTGTGGGATGGCGTTGAATGCCTGTTGCACTTGGTCAGTCAATACAGGGATGGTTAATGCAGGTTGTGGATATATAGGTGCCAGATGTCAGTTTGTGGGATGCCATTGCATGCCGGTCAATACAGGGATCAATACAGGTATTTTTAATGAAAGTCGTGGATATTTATGTGCCACATTTCAGTTTGTGGGATGGCGTTCCATGCCTGTTGCGCTTGGTTCGTTAATACGGGGATGGTGAATGGAGGTTGTGGATATATAGGTGCCAGGTATCAATTTGTGGGATGGCGTTCCATGCCTGTTGTACTTGGTCGGTCAATACAGGGATGGTTAATGCAGGTTGTGGATATATACATGCCAGATATCAGTTTGTGGGATGGTGTTCCATGCCTGTCAATACAGGTATCAGTACATGGATGGTCATTGTAGGTTGTGGATATATAGTGGCCAGATATCAGTTTGTGGGATACCATTGCATGCTGGTCAATACAGGGATCAATACAGGTATTTTTAATGCAAGTCGTGGATATATGTGTGCCAGATTTCAGTTTGTGGGATGGCGTTTCATGCCTGTTGCACTTAGTCGGTCAATACAGGGATCAATACAGTGATGGTTAATGCAGGTTTTTGATATATAGGTGCCAGATATCAACTGGTGGGATGGCGTTCCATGCCTGTTGCACTTGGTTCGTCAATACAGGGATGGTTAATGCAGGTTGTGGATATATAGGTGCCAGATATCAGTTTGTGGGCTGGCGATCCATGACTGTTACATTTGGTCGGTCAATACAGGGATGGTTAATGCAGGTTGTGGATATATACATGCCAGATATCAGTTTGTGGGATGGCATTCCATGCCTGTCAATACAGGGATAAGTACAGGGATGGTCAATGTAGGTCGTGGATATATAAGGGCAGATATCAGTTTGTGGGATGGCGTTGAATGCCTGTTGCACTTGGTCGGTCAATACAGGGATGGTTAATGCAGGTTGTGGATATATAGGTGCCAGATGTCAGTTTGTGGGATGCCATTGCATGCCGGTCAATACAGGGATCAATACAGGTATTTTTAATGAAAGTCGTGGATATTTATGTGCCACATTTCAGTTTGTGGGATGGCGTTCCATGCCTGTTGCACTTAGTCGGTCAATACTGGGATGGTTAACGCAGGCTGTGGATATATAAATGCCAGATATCTGTTTGTGGGATGGTGGTCCATGCCTGTTGCACTTGGTTGGTCAATACAGGGATGGTTATTGCAAGTTGTGCATATATAGGTACCAGATGTTAGTTTGTGGGATGCCATTGCATGCCGGTCAATACAGGGATCAATACAGGGATTTTTAATGGAAGACGTGGATATATATGTGCCAGATACCACTTTGTATGATGGCATTCCATGCCCGTTGCAGTTGGTCTGACAATATTGGGATGTTTAATGCAGGTTGTGGGTATATACTTGTCGGATATCAGTTTGTGGGATGGCGTTCATGCCTGTTACACTATGTAAATCAATACAGGGATCAATACAGTGATGGTTAATGCAGGATTTCGATATATAGGTGCCAGATATCGGTTTGTGGGATGGTGTTCCATGGTTGTTGCACTTTGTCGGTTAATACTGTGATGGTTATGCAGGTTGTGGTTATATAGGTGCCACATATCAGTTTCTGGGATGGCGTTCTATGCCTGTTGCACTTGTTTGGTCAATTCGGGGATGGTTAATGCAGGTTGTGGATATATAGGTACCAGATATCAGTTTGTGGGATGGCATTCCATGCCGATCAATGTGGGAATCAATACATGAATGGTTAACGCAGGTTGTGGATATATAGGTGCCAGATATCAGTTTATGGGATGGCCTTCCATGTTTGTTGTACTTGGTCAATCGATACAGGGATGGTTAATGCAGGTTGTCGATATATAGGTGCCAGATATCAGTTTGTGGGATGGCGTTCAATGCCTGTTGCATTCGTTCAGTCAATACGGGGATGGTTAATGCAGGTTGTGGATATATAGGTGCCAGATATCAGTGCGTAGGATAGCGTTCCATGCCTGTTGCATTTGGTCGGTCAATACAGGGATGGTTAATGCAGGTTGTGGATATATACATGCCAGATATCAGTTTGTGGGATGGCATTCCATGCCTGTTGCACTTGATCGGACAATACGGGGAATGTTAATGAACGTATTCGTTATATAAGTGCCTGATATTAGTTTGTGGGATGGCGTTGCATGCCTGTAGCACTTGGTCAGTCAATACAGGGATCAATACAGTGATGGTTAATGCAGGTTTTCGATATATAGGTGCCAGATATCAGTTTGTGGGATGGCGTTCCATGTTTGTTGCACTTGGTCGGTCAATACGGGGATGGTTATGCAGGTTGTGGATATATAGGTGCCAGATATCTGTTTGTGGGATGGCGTTCCATGCCTGTTGCACTTGGTTGGTCAATACGGGAATGGTTAATGCAGGTTGTGGATATATAGGTGCCAGATATCAGTTTGTGGGATGGCATTCCATGCCTGTTGCATTTGTTCAGTCAATACGGGGATGGTTAATGCAGGTTGTGGATATATAGGTGGCAGATATCTGTTTGTGGGATGGCGTTCCATGCCTGTTGCACTTGGTTCGTTAAAACGGGGATGGTTAATGCAGGTTGTGGATATATAGGTGCCAGGTATCAATTTGTGGGATGGCGTTCCATGCCTGTTGTATTTGGTCGGTCAATACAGGGATGGTTAATGCAGGTTGTGGATATATACATGCCAGATATCAGTTTGTGGGATGGTGTTAGATGCCTGTCAATACAGGTATCAGTACACGGATGGTCATTGTAGGTTGTGGATATATAGTGGCCAGATATCAGTTTGTGGGATGCCATTGGATGCTGGTCGATACAGGGATCAACACAGGTATTTTTAATGCAAGTCGTGGATATATGTGTGCCAGATTTCAGTTTGTGGGATGGCATTCCATGCCTGTTGCACTTAGTCGGCCAATACAGGGATCAATACAGTGATGGTTAATGCAGGTTTTCGATACATAGGTGCCAGATATCAATTGGTGGGATGGCGTTCCATGACTGTTGCACTTGGTTCGTCAATACGGGGATGGTTAATGCAGGTTGTGGATATATAGGTGCCAGATATCAGTTTGTGGGATAGCGTTCCATGCCTGTTGCATTTGGTTGGTCAATACAGGGATGGTTAATGCAGGTTGTGGATATGTACATGCCAGATATCAGTTTGTGGGATGGCGTTCCATGCCTGTCAATA
Organism: Schistocerca americana; assembly: GCF_021461395.2. NCBI lineage: Eukaryota > Metazoa > Arthropoda > Insecta > Orthoptera > Acrididae > Schistocerca > Schistocerca americana. The sequence goes on along the minus strand of NC_060120.1, from coordinate 873,372,300 downwards.
CAGGGATCAGTACAGGAATGGTCAATGTAGGTCGTGGATATATAGGGGCCAGATATCAGTTTGTGGGATGGCGTTGAATGCGTGTTGCACTTGGTTGGTCAATACATTGATTTTTAATGCAGGTTGTGGATATATAGGTGCCAGATGTCAGTTTGTGGGATGCCATTGCATGCCGGTCAATACAGGGATCCTTACAGGTATTTTTAATGCAAGTCGTGGATATTTATGTGCCAGATTTCAATTTGTGGGATGGCGTTCCGTGCCTGTTGCACTTAGTCGGTCAATACTGGGATGGTTAACGCAGGTTGTGGAGATATAAATGCCAGATATCAGTTTATGGGATGGTGTTCCATGCCTGTTGCACTTGGTTGGTCAACACAGGGATGGTTAATGCAGGTTGTGGATATATAGGTACCAGATGTCAGTTTGTGGGATGGCATTGCTGGCCGGTCAATACAGGGATCAATACAGGGATTTTTAATGCAAGTCGTGGATATGTATGTGCCAGATATCACTTGGTCGGATGGCATTCCGTGCCCGTTGCAGTTGGTCGGACAATATAGGGATGTTTAATGCAGGTTGTGGGTATATACGTGACGGATATCAGTTTGTGGGATGGCGTACGATGCCTGTTGCACTATGTCAATCTATACAGGAATCAATACAGGGCTGGTTAATGCAGGTCGTGGATATGTAGGTGCCAGATTTCAGTTTGTGGGATGGCGTTCCATGCCTGTTGCACTTGGTGGGTCAATACTGGAATGGTTAATGCAGGTCGTGGATATATAAGTGCCAGATATCAGTTTGTGGGATGACTTTCCATGCCCGTTGCACTGGGTTGGACAATACGGGGATGTTTAAAGCAGGTTGTGGATATATACGTGTCGGATGTAAGTTTGTGGGATGGCGTTCCATGCCTGTTGCACTAGGTCAATCAAAGCAGGGATCAATACAGATATGGTTAATGCAGGTCGTGGATATATAGGTGCCAGATATTAGTTTGTGGGATGGCGTTCCATGCCAATTGCACTTGGTCGGTCAAACGGGTATGGTTAATGCAGGTTGAACATATATAGGTGCCAGATATCAGTTTGTGATATGGGGATCAATGCCTTTTGCATTTGGTCGGTCAATACGGGGATATTTAATGCAGCTTGTGGATATATTGGTGCCAAATATCAATTTGTGGGATGGCGTTCCAAGGTTGTACCACTTGGTCGGTGAATACAGGGATCATTATAGGGATGGTTAATGCAGGTTGTCGATATATAGGTGCCAGATATTAGTTTGTGGTGAGTCGTTCCATGCCTGTTGCACTTGATGGGTCAATACAGGGATGGTTAATACAGGTCGTGGGTATATACGTGCCAGATATCAGTTTGTGGGATGGCGTTCCATGCCCGTTGCACTTGGTTGGTCAATACAGGAATGGTTAATGCAGGTTGTGGATATACAGGTGATAGATGTCAGTTTGAGGGATGGCGTTCCATGCCTGTTGCAGTTGGTCGGTCAATATAGGGATGGTTAATGCAGGTTGTGGATATATACATGCCAGATATCAGTTTGTGGAATGGTGTTCCATGGCTGTTGCACTTGGTCGGTTAATACTGGGATGGTTAATGCAGGTTGTGGATATATAGGTGCCAGATATCAGTTTGTGCTATGGCGATCCATGCCTGTTGCACTTGGTCAGTCAATACAGGGATCAATATAGGGATGGTTAATGCAGGTTGTCGATATATAGGTGCCAGATATCAGGTTGTGGGATGGCGTTCCATGCCTGTTGCACTTGATGGGTCAATACAGGGATGGTTAATGCAGGTGGTGGATATATACATGCCAGATAGCAGTTTGTGGGATGGCCTTCCATGCCTGTTGCACTTGGTCGGTCTATACAGGGATGGTTAATGCAGGTTGTGGATATATAGGTGCCGGATATTAGTTTGTGGGATGGCGTTCGATGCCTGTTGCTCTTGGTCGGTCAATATAGGGATGATTAATGCAGGTTGTGGATGACGCTGGTGTTCTCGTTCTATGATGTCTCATACGCGCTCAATTGGAGACATATCTGGTGATCGAATAGGCTGAGGTATCATGTCGACACACTGTGGAGCAAGATGGGTTACAACATCGGTATGTGGGTGAGCGTTATCTTGTTGGAAAACAACACCTGGAATGCTGTTCGTGAATGGTAGCACAATAGGTCGACTCAACCGATTGACGAACAAGTTGGCCTCATGGTGCACGCGATAGTAGCGAGAGTGCACCTGCTGTTACACTAAATCGCACTCCAGACCATAACTCCAGGTGTAGGTCCAGTGTGTCTAGCACGCCGCTTGCAGGCCCTCAACTGGCGTTCTTCTCTGCAGAAGGAACATCCAGCTTCTTGTAATCCTATTACACGACCTCATTCAAGCTCTGTGAGGTGTTGATAGTGGCTTCTTTGTCGCCTTAAAGGCATTCTTGACTAATATCACCTCGCCACGTCCAGTCTAACAGATAACTAGCGCTTACGACCATTTCAGTGTGTATTTAAAGCAAAGCTGATTTGCGTCCTCATAGTGGCGCCACTAGCCTCGCTTTTGGGCGACAGACGTGAAATTTGAAAAGACATCATATTTGAAGTTTTAGAAAGATGCCTACATACTTTCGTTTCTGTTTCACTCCATCTTAGTGCTTTGATTTTTTTTTTCTGTTAGTCTAATACCATTAACCCTTTCGTGAGCCGTGGGAAACATGCTTCCTACTACTCGCTCCTAGTCCCGTGGGATTCACTGTTCCCACCTCTGTACGGTGTTACCACCTAGTGAACAGTATAGGGTACTACTTTCAATCGGAAGTTCCCACCGTTTTTGCTGTATCTTCGCGCAGAGGCATTGTATAGCTGAGTGTTGCTCTGTAGAGGAGCCTTTCAGTGCCGTTTGCGTGACATTTTGTGATTTTTTACCTCAATGCTATAGTATAAGGTAAATACTTTTGATTTACCCAAATTTGTGAAGGAGCACGTAAAACTGGAACGGGGAGAATTCCAGTTTGAAACAAAAGGAGCCATTTCTGCAGTAAAATGGATGTATAACCATCCAGTCACTTTCCTGTCCTCAATTCATGACCCATGAGAAACAGCCACAGCGAAAAGGAAAAACAAGGATAGTACTAGTACAGAGGTTTCTTGTCCTGAAGTTGTGGCAAAATACAACAAAATAATGCGTGGTGTCGATAAGTTTGATCAGTTACGAGAAAGGTATGCTATTGGTAGACGCTCTGTAAAATGGTGGCACAGAATGCTTTATTTCCTGGTGGATGTTGCTGCAGTGAACAGTTTTATCTTGTGGAAAATTAGTAAAAGAGAAAGTGGGCAGCATGATGAGCTCACATACAGGATCCTTCTAGCCAGACAATTGATCGCTGGCTTCTCATCCCAAAAAAGGCGTCAACAAAAACCTGTCTTTCTGGCAAAAAGGGGTAAAGTACCTGAAGATTTTCGTCATGTGGCTGTAGGGGAGCATCTACCCGTTTGGGAGAAACCTACTGGACGTGCCGTCATTGTAGTACCAAAGCTGCGGAAAAGAGCACTCGCTGAGTTTGTACATATTGTTAAATACCACTTCGCATAGACCCATGTTTCAGAAAATTTCATGGCAAGTAATTATGAACAATCATTGTAACAAGAGAAGTAAATTTATCAAATAAATATGACATATATATTGAAAAAGTTGTTTTTGTCATTTAACTCCAAGGAAGGGCAGTGGGGAGAATACTTCCCACCCTGTTGTGTGACCTTACTTTCACAGTTGGAGCAAATTTGATATTCTGTATGATAAATATACCTATCTGTTAACTACTATCTGATCTCCATTCATTAAAAAAAAAAACTGCTCAATAATTTTGCCCACGAAAGGGTTAAAAGGTCGAAAATCGGTTTTATCAGTAACCGGTTGCTTTGAGTTTTTTTAACAGTCAGGTAAAACTGAAGATAGAAACCGGCAGTATGAGTGATAACCACCAGCCCTACCTGGGACACGACGCGCAGCAGCAGCACTGGGGTGCGCGCCGCCTCTGCAGCGGCCGCGCCGCACGCCAAGCAGACAGCGCACAGCTTGAGCACGCTGTAGGAGAACCAGCCGTGCCGGACCACCACGCTGCCGCTGTCCGCCGACGCCGCCACCAGCACGATGTCGTGGGCGCAGCTGAGCACGCTGGTCGCGCTGTAGCCGATGTCCACGAGCGCGACGAGGCAGAAGTGGTCCTGCAGCAGTTCCGCCGCTCTGTGGAGCGCCAGGTGGGCTTCGCGAAGGCTGAGTACTCGGGACCACGCTGCGCGACGCGCCGACGACATCTTCAGTCCCAAGATTTTCCTCAGTTCAGACTCGTCAGGCGAACTGCTCAGCTCTAGCACTCCGTCATTTAGACGTTTAAATCTGATCCAGAGCTCCACAGTGAAGCAGAAGTGCTGCAGTGAAATCATTGCGTCAAATGCCTGCTGAATAGATATTACAACCAACGACTGCTCAAAGATATCTGGCGACAACTTCGTTATGCGCAAGTACAGCTCAGTCTCCAAACAGCATAACATGATGATGATTAAAATCACGAGAGCTGTAGTTGCACATCTCCTCCTCGGACTTTTTGTCGAGAATAGTCGCCTATCTGCGTACAAGAGCGCTGTGCGAAACGACCAAAGTTCTTTAAAATTATTTAAACTGTTGCTCGCGAAGAACACTAATATCTTTGCCAATCCTAATGTTGCTACGAGCCAGTGTGCTACAGCGGCGATGGACGAAAGATCTTTGTAAATTACGCAGCGAACTTGAATGCCAAGTACAGAGGCAATTACGTGCAAAAGTAGCCACAGTAACGAAGGTGTAAATGCTAATCTGTGGCGGCTACGAGTCTTAGAAACTGACGTTCGAAAACGCTTGCCAATTTTGCATGGAACCAGCCCAAGCACTTGCCATAACTTATACAGTTTGTCACCCACCAGGAAGAATGTCTCATCTCCCATGCTATAAAGACAGGAAAACCTTGTGAAGTCTTTCCCCAGAGTGTAGCTGGATTGTCGCAAACGCTGGGACACCTGCCCAACCGAAACGAATTCTCGTGTAGAACGATTAAGATCGTGAATTTGTGACTATTATTGAATCAGATCTTAGCTGAAGTACAGAACAATGCCTTTGATATTTACCTCCAGAGCGCCTGAAATACATTTGCTGATTGCTTGGCATAAATAGATGCATGTTATTAGTACGAAGTTTCAAAGTCTTCAGGTATCTTTTTCGTTCTTAATTCGATTTCTTGTGCCGCTACGTTTCTGAGCTGTTGTTTTACTTCATAGCAGTGTGAAAATTACTGGGACTTTCTGAGAACTCATTATTTGTCGTAATTTAAAGTTTTCCGAGATCAAATATGCAGGTACAGAGTCACAGCAGTAACATGTAGAGAGTGCCTTTTCCAGTACCGCATTGAGATCTGACGACAGATACACGAATTAAACAAAGTTTTGTATCGTAACACTACGAAAACGAACAGACTTCATGGAACTCAGTCAATACGCCACTGCCTCCACTTTTTACAATTCGTTGGCGACACGATGTAATTTACTGCATATTTTTTGAAATCTGAGGTAGACAGAATTTCTCAAAGTGCTGCTATGATTTGCATATTTAAACATCCGACTGTACATGACACAGGCTGCAGTGGAATCGAAAGTAATAACGACGGGTTTTCAATTGTCTCTTACAAGGCTCGTTTATTTGCCCACGTTTACTGGAACGATTTTGCTTCTACAGGGTGATCGAAAAGTTGCGCACACCATTCTGAATAAGCGACAAAATCTATGTAATAATGTATTGGTACCCAAAGAAAATAGGGCTCGCTATGCAACCCTGTGGTGCGTCACACTGCACCCTAATTTTCTGACTGTTCTATTACTTCTTACGTTATTTTTCGTTACTCTGATTGTTAATGAGATCATATGTTGAGGTTAAGTTTGAAATGTAATTTGTGATTTAGTTCACAAGTCTAAACAGAAAGCCCAGGTACGGCAGCACTTCCTGTGAACAAAGGTTGGTCGACGGATTGAGGGACTCCGCAGTGTGTAGTGTGGACCAGAATACTGAAGCTGGAGGCTCTCGCAGGAAGGCGTGGAATAATGTTGACCTTACAGCAGGCTCATCTGCAACATCCAAAATTCCTATTAAACCTGTACCATAGTAACTGAAACCTCGATGACAGATTAAAAACAAGTAGTCGATACAATTTTCTTTGCGTGAGTATCACTAGCGATCTTCAGTTTGACTGCTTCCTCTTGACATATCCTTTGCCATTCAATTAAAATGTATGTCAACTGACTTTCATATTTCGTTAACACCTTTCGCTACGACTTTTTCGTACTAGATACATAATAAACAAACAAAGACTATCAGATGATAGTACCGACCGGCCGCCGTGTCATCCTTAGCCGTTAGGTGTCACAGGATGTGGATTCGGAGGGACATGTGGTCAGCACACAGTTCTCCCGGCCGTTGGCAGTTTTCGTGTGCGGTGCCGCTACTTCTCAATCACGTATCTCTTAAGTTGGCCTCACAAAAAGCCAAAAATTCAGAATTCCATACATGGATATACGATAAGCTGGACTTGGGGTATATCAATTATCAGTGTTTGTAGGTACTGCTAAAGGTAATCTTTCATCGATAAAATCCATCATTTTATCATATTCATACTTTTTGAGTCTCGTGCTGATCGGCTGGAATTTGGCTACTAAAGGCGTCGACTTGAGGTGATGACAGCGACAAGACAGCAAGATGAAGGGATAGATCAGGCTCAGAATGTTGATTGGTGTCAGAAACATTCGTTGAGAAAAGTACGGACATCAGCCAGTGACGAACAGCAAAGTTAGCAGTGGAAATGTAACCTAATCAGACATTTCATTTGCTTATTGGTTCAAATGGCTCTGAGCACTATGGAACTAAAATTCTGAGGTCATCAGTCCCCTAGAACTTAGAACTACTTAAACCTAACTAACCTAAGGACATCAAACACATCCATGCCCCAGGCAGGATTCGAACCTGTCGCGCGGTTCCAGTTTGTAGCGCCTAGAACAGCTCGGCCACTTCGGGCGGCTCATTTGCTTGTTGTTTTGCGTGGTTGGAAAGAAAGGATTAATTTGTGTTCTCATTCGATTTCTATTCAACTGTAGTCTGGGACATTCAGATTAAAATAATTCGTATAGATATAGAACTTTGCTAGATGATGAATATCGGTTCGAGCAATCAGGAATGTACTTATCACGTGACATCCACGGCAGCCTTCATATTCAAGATTTCATTACACTTGATGTTCGAGATACAATCTAAACTGATCACAAGACATTAAGCACTCGACCTAGCATGTCCTCAGATCACTTCTTATTGGTTAACTGTTCAACTAAATGGCACAACTATGTGAATAACAGATGTGTCCATGGATACATCACACCTAGCAATACACATCTCTTCTAAATGTTTGTAGGGTTCAGTTTACACACACCCAACAATTTATTTGTGGTTGACAGATACATTAATGGTACATTTATTTAAGAATCAGGTTGTAATTCACACATTGCATACCTGCTCGTGAGGGGCAAGGCAGGCACATATACACACACAGATCGTGACCGTTCACTAGTACTAAAGGTGGAATATAATGACTGATTACAAAATATTTGTAACCAAAACGACCAGATATCCCATTAACACCACCCATAACTAAGGTTTCAGTCGATGAATTATCATTGTTATGAATTCAAATCATGTACAGATCACTGATGATTGAAAACTAACTTGCGAGAAAATCGTCAACAGACCCTTATCCTAATTGCTAATTGAAAACTCTCACAGATTAATTAATAATAAAAAACTTCATCATAAGTAGTAAATTGTAACGACTTGCCTAAATAATATTAAATATTCTTCTACTTTGGTCACCACAATTCTCTGTATTATTCTCAAAACCCAATTAACTGGCTACTTACGTGTATACATAATTATACATATACCAAGGAAATAGTCTCTTCATACATGGAGGATATTTGAAAAAAAAAAAAAAAGAAACAGTCACTTAGATCTTATCACATGAGGCTAAACCTAATAGCCCAATACTCTACACTTCATTGAGATTATGAGAGAACGTTAAAAAATAGTTTATCTCTAAGTTCTTTTGGGGATAAAGCCCACCGATTCTGTCAATCATGTGGTACGCCAGAAGATAAGCACCAAGTTGTGCATGTTTATTATCTTGAATGGTCCCGGATGCAGTAATGGCCATATTTTGTTCTGATTTTTTAGCGACGACGATTTGGGGTGATGTCGAAGAAGTACTTTCATACCAACTTCAAAACGTTGTAATTTTGTCCGCAGCTCGTGGTGGTGCGGTAGCGTTCTCGCTTCCCGCGCCCAGGTTCCCAGGTTCGATTCCCGGCGGGGTCGGGGATTTTCTCTGCCTCGTGATGACTGGGTGTTGTGTGATGTCCTTAGGTTAGTTAGGTTTAGGTAGTTCTAAGTTCTAGGGGACTGATGACCATAGCTGTTAAGTCCCATAGTGCTCAGAGCCATTTGAACCATTTGTAATTTTCGTATAGCATAAATATATAGTAGCTTTCTCTGACGCACGTTGGAGGTCAGAGTGATTAGGCCTATTGACTCCATGATTTTCCGTTCCCACCATTCATCGTTGGTTAGAATTTGCGGCAATCTGTCGACCCATTTATTCTTTGCGGCTTTCTCAACGTCAGCTGAGATGGGCCTGTAGTTCTTTTTATTTCCTGGTATATCTAAGTGCCCAAGGGATTGTGTAGTGGCTGTAGCAGTAGGTATGATGAGGTTTCGTATTTAGACGACAAACATATCCGCTAAGTATGGCAGGGTTTTCTGCTAAACCTGAGCGTATTTCAGTGAAGGTTCCAAAACACGCTCTGCTCCGAAGGCATAAATCAATCGAATTGTCAATCTTGGATGTTATCTGCTCACGAATCGACACTGTCTCTGTGACAACAGGCAGTTATTTTAATTTATCTGCAGTTGTTCAACATGTCCATCTCTCAACCTTTCGCTTATTTTCCGTGGATGCATTCCTTCGGTAACAGGTTAACTGTAGTGGAGACTCCTTCGTCCGTAAATTTTAGCTTGCCTGAAGAAAAGTCTGTCGTTCAGTCCTTCACGTGCTGACGACCAAATTCAGCACCACCAAGCACGTGCATAATGTAGCTACATTACCCAGGATTATTTGCAGTCGCATCTGCCATTATATAATTCCATAAACGTTCACTAGCAGCACCAACTACGCGACCCTTCGCTGCAGGAAGAGTGCGTAAATCAGTTCTTTTCCGCATCCTTGTGCCAATGAGACTGCATTGATATACGCTCCAGTGTCTCGTACTTCAATACAAACTGCAGATTGTGGTCTTTTAGTTGATTTTAATTTAGGCGGATGTGGATCCTGCACAAGTTCTCCACGTCTGTCTTGTCTATCATTATACTGTAGCACCAAAAACCTATAACTACCAGAGCCCTTTATTAATTCTCGACCAACATATTTGGGCGAGATGTGGTCGTATTTAGTTTAATGTTGATTGCGGCCTGGTAGGACTATGGTCCTCCACCACTTCTATCATAATCGGTGGATTATTCCGGCATTCATTGTTTAGGTTACCCATGGCAGCCGGATTTTTCTGCCTCTGGTTATGTCCTCAAATTGTCTGACAATCAGGATTGATTATCCTTTCGTGCCTCCTACACTGGAAGCGGTTATGATTGCCTTTGTTGTACGTGTTACTGACAGTGGGATTCATCAGATTTGGTCCATTCCCATTTCTGTACTGTCTATGTCCAGTGGCGAACTAAATCTGCGTTAGTTGCTCGTATTAATGAACTCACCTGATTGTTAGGCCTTCTAGTCCTACTACAACACATGTAGAGTGTCTAATACAGACAAGAACTCTTCCACATTGGTGAAGATAATGTGGCTCTGTTGGCGAGTAGCCAAGTATGGAAGTGAAACAAGGACGATAAATAGTTTGGACAAGAAGAGAATAGAAGCTTTCGAAATGTGGTGCTACAGAAGAATGCTGAAGATTAGATGGGTGGATCACATAACTAATGAGGAGGTATTGAATAGGATTGGGGACGAGAGGAGTTTGTGGCACAACTTGACCAGAAGAAGGGATCGGTCGGTAGGACATGTTCTGAGGCATCAAGGGATCACCAATTTAGTACTGGAGGGCAGCGTGGAGGGTAAAAATCGTAGAGCGAGACCAAGAGATGAACACACTAAGCAGATTCAGAAGGGTGTAGGTTGCAGTAGGTACTGGGAGATGAAGAAGCTTGAACAGGATAGAGTAGCATGGAGAGCTGCATCAAACCAGTCTCAGGACTGAAGACCACAACAACAACAACAACAACAACAATTTGGCTCTGTTCCTTTGGTCGCCCAGGTCGCCTGACCTAACGCCTTGTGACATTTACTTTGGGGATACATTACAGACCGTGCTTATGCCTTCCAGTTGCCAAGAACGCTGGAACAGCGCAGAAAACGCATCAGTGCTGCTGTGATGACCATTAATGAAATATTGCTTCGTAACGAATGCGTGGACGTGTGTCTTGTGACCAGAGAACACTGCAGAGTCCAAAATGCAAACTTGGTGAGCTTTAGGTTTTATTCATGCATATATTATATTTGTACATGTAATACTGGAAAATAGAGCTTTGAAAACGAATTAATAATTTATAGTAGCCTTGCACTGTTGAACAGTTAAGAAACGTTTCTCCTGGAAAAACATGTATACTATGCAATGAAGAACACGATCCTGCAGACTTTAACTGAACTGTAGCAGTTATATCGGCCTCTTTGTTTCTTGTCGGTAATACTTGTAGTGCTGTCTTGCATGGCTGAGCGAACGAATCCACTGCACCTCCTATTTACAGACATATTTGTGGTGATACTATATTGCAGTGCCTGTGTTATTCCGAATAGAGATTGAATGTTCCTTCAGACATGCACACATACCTGAAGGAAAAGGTACTGCGGCGACTGCAGTTGTTATGAAATACATCCAATGTATTTGCAGTTGCTAATATGGATAACTATCAACAGCATAATGTAATGAAGAAAGTGAAAGTATGTGCCGGACCAGGACTCGAAACGCGATTTCCCGCTTACCGCGGGCGGTGCCTTACCATTTCTTTTTAATTATCAGAGTGACTTGGCATTATAATGAAACTTCAGAAGGCCAGTCAGATCATCATGGAATATAAGCTGCAAATGGGAGAACAAATTAATTATCATAACAAAACAGTAATAAAAAGAGAAAGGAAAAAAAACTGAGACCATAGCCGAAAAACCACCTCCAAGCTCTCATGATATGTATAAATATTTTTATAGTATTTTATATTAATTTAGTTTTTAAATTTTTATATATTTTGTATTATATAGAACCTAAAAGTAGGAAGATAACGAATCAGATCATATTCTAAATAACAAACTAAGAAAAATTTCAATATGATTTCAAGGATTGTATACGCTCGTGGGTATATATATACTTCATCTATACACATTTTACAACAGAACTCAAGCGATACTGAGTCAAAACACTAAACAAATCGAGCAGGGAAACTAGGCGAGAACAACCGAAGCAATTCAGATGGGAAACACACATAACAAGGAAAACACTTATCATTAGAAAATGAAATTAACCAACACCTTGCCGACACAAAACAAGATTAAACATGTTGCCGAAGAGGTCTCGATATCGAGGCATTCGCAAGCATGTCCAATAGGCCGTGATCATGTACTGCATCAAGTTCAGGTGATCTTCCCGCTCGCCTTCTACAACATAATGAACCAAGGGTCCCAGTAACCAGATAACGGTATCGGTTTTCGACCATGGAAAGAAGGAAGATTCCGGTCGAAATATGATGTCCGTAGTGTATAAAGTCTCAGAAGATCGAGTAAGGAAGGCCAATTGCGTCCTAATCCAAGACCAGTTTGCCATATGACATCCACAAGTAAGGGGATGTTGAACCGTATTTGTAGACGTACAACGACTACATAAATCCGTGTCGCTAAGCCCAAAACGGAAAAGTCGCTCTTTCGTTGGAATCAAGTTATTTCCTGCCTTATACCAATAGGATGCTACGGGCATCGGCAATATCGGAAGACTGATATTGCACCAAACTGTTTCCCAGTTTGTTTGCGGCGATCCTCTTTCAACGAGGTTCGGACAAGGGACTGCTTTCCAACAACTCTGTAGGAATTTCATGGTGAAGACAGGTCTTCATAAGATGTCAGCCCCTAAACAGCTCACCACATGTATTTAACTTGTAATTTATGAGACCAACATCGCCCAGCCCCCCTTTTTTTGTATGTCCCCTCCCTCCATTGGCTCCCCCCTTTTTTCCTTTGCTCTCCTCCCCCCTTTTTTCCCTTCATCTGTCTGGGTCTCCCCCCCCCCCCCTCTCCCCCACCCCGCCCCTCCATCTGCCACCGTGTTGCCTCTACAGTGCTGTTTTGAGTGAGTGTTCAGTGTTGTGCGTCCCCTGTCAGTGTTGCGAACAACCACCATACAGTCACTAGTTGTGTTTCTATCTTGTGCGAACAGAAACCAGACTGTCTCCGTGTTCTTTAATTGTGCATGTCTCCTTCCTGTGTGTCTTCATTCGCATCGCAACACTGTGTTTTTGTATTTTAAGTTCTGCAACTTTCCGCCATTTTACTGTTATTAACAATGTCACCGTTTTATCGCCTTTTTATATTGTTTGTTCTCTGACCATTGTTTGTTTAATTCAAAAAATGGTTCAAATGGCTCTGAGCACTATGGGACTTAACATCTATGGTCATCAGTCCCCTAGAACTTAGAACTACTTAAACCTAACTAACCTAAGGACATCACACAACACCCAGTCATCACGAGGCAGAGAAAATCCCTGATCCCGCCGGGAATCGAACTCGGGAACCCGGGCGCAGGAAGCGAGAACGCTACCGCACGACCACGAGGTTTGTTTAATTTTTGTCTCGGCTGTAGAGCAGCGTATTAAACTGCTGTCAGCGCGCCCCCCCCCCCCCCAGGTGGGGGGGAATCGAAAATCAATAAAGGAAGAAAAAAACGACTAACATCAATAGACGGTTCAAGACCAACAGGACGGACACAGAGAAATAGAAGAGACGTGAATGTGTGAGTTTCTTGATGTATCATCAAAACCGTACATCGCACATGTAGCATCTGCGTCTTCCTTCGTATGTCAGCCAGACCCAACCCACCAAGGAAATGACGCTTTGTAACGACCTCGTACCGTAAGCAGCAATGTCTTTTCCATAAGAAAGGACCAGACAGTTGCTGAAGTTTCTTCGCCATCATCGAGAGAAGCGCATAAACTTGGGCCACGTAATAAGCTTTGCATAAAACATATGTATCCAGTATTCGGACTTTCTGGAGCTGAGTAAGAGAACGCCTTTTATGTTCTAGTACTGCTCCCTGAATTTTTTCCGCAACAGACTTCCAGCTGAGCGTTGCCGTTTTGAATGAACAACGATCAATGATGATACTGAAAGACGTATGCTGATCCATCCATTTGGCTATCCGAGCACGACTCATGGCCAGATCCAAACATCCATATGTCGTCAACTATGTTTCTATATCCTGTACTCGTACATCCGTTATGTATATTCCTGTACAGTGGAAACATTTTACTTGAAAGTAGCTTGCCCTGTGTCGGAGGATGCAATGTTCCTTCGGAGATGCATGCGTGTACTGGCGGTCATTATCTTGCTGAAATGCAAGCCCAGGATGGCTTACCATGAAGGGCAACAAAACGGGACGTAGCATATCGTTGACGTACCGAAATGCAGTAAGGGTGCTGCGGGCGACAACTAAATGTATCCTACAATGAAAAGAAATGGGACACCAGACCGTCACTACTGGTTGTCTGACCGTATGGAGGGCAACAGTCAGGTTGATATCCTGCCGCTTTCTGGGGTGTCTCCAGAGACGTCTTCGGCCTGGAATCTCATTGACTGGAGTAGAATTACCTTCAATGAACAGTCCCACGTCGGAGTGAGTCCCGATCACAAGCAAAGACGTGTCTGGAGACGTCCCCGACAGCAGAGGGATACCAATCTGACTGACGCTTGTTGTGTTACTGAGGATAGCCTAGTAGTAGTAGGAGGAAATAAGTGTTTAACGTCCTTCGACATCGAGGTCGTTAGAGACAGAATATAAGCTCGGATTAGGGATGGATGGGGAAGGAAAGCGACTGCGATCTTTCAAAGGAACTATCCTGGCATTTGTCTTAAGAGATTTAGGGGAATCACGGAAAATCTAAATCTGGTCGGCGGGACGCCGGTTTCAATCGTTGTCCTCTCGAATGCTAGTCCACTGCACAACCTCTCTTGGTACAACGGCCGAAATAGAGATGATATAAAAAGCAGACTCACAGTGCCAAGAAAAGCGATTCGGACGAAGATAAATATTTTAACATCAAATACAAATCTGTTAAGTCAAGAGAAGAACAGAAGCTTTTGAAATGTGCTGCTACAGAAGAATACCGAAGATTACGAAATGGGTTTATTGGATAATGAACGAGAAGTTAGTGAATCGAACTGAAATGTTTTTACACAATTTCACTAAAAAGTTAATGATTTATAGCGCACGTGCTGAGAGATCAGGGAATCGCCACTTTAGTAAAAAAGGACAGCAGGTGGGGGAAATGTAAAAACTGTAGAGGGCGACCAAGGCTTGATTACAGTAGCAGGTTCTGAGTAACGTGGGTTGTAGCAGTTATACAGAGATAAAAAAACTTGCAAGACTAGATTAGTGTGGAGAGCTGCATCAAACCTGTCTTCAGAGAGCACACCCCAGACGTCATGTACGACGTTGTAGACAACGATAAGGAGAGATGGGCTACAGAATTGTGTAACCACTGTCATCGCAGGAAAGCTGGACAAGAGCTGAAGTAACCAGTGAACAATGTAACACAACAAATATAAGATTTACTTAACCTGTATTTCTCGAAGTTAATGAATACTCAGTAGAAATAATGCAGCAGGAAACAGTGCAGCTATATCAGTGTCAACAAGGATGATGCATGAAAGAAGATGGTGTAGTGTAGTGGTTCCAAATGCGAGAGAGCTGAGCGGGTGCCGCCAACCGTCCTATATTATGGCAGCTGAGGGCACTCATGACGCAGAGCTGTTGCAGGTATGGTTCAGTGGACACACACCATTGGATCCACCGGATCCCATGACACACTCTCGACGTCAGACAGAAACTTGCCGTTCTGTTACCAACCCGGATGTACGGCGGGGTGGTATCAATACGTGATACCACAACAGTAACAGGTGATATTATGTCACAACCTTCCAATGACTAACCATTACTTTCTGCCTTGGGTCTACAACCATTTCTACCATTTCTGCAATAAACACACTTTCGTGACTGATTAATGTCACAACAACAGAATCATCCTGCATTGTCTGTACACTGCCCACCTGCTCCTGATACAAGCATGTAAACAGACAATGATTCATCCAAGTTCGGTAGGTAGCAGATACTTGTATGCACTGATTTTCTTTTGTTTTACGTTATATATTCTAACGAGGTAATTTAACGCTTTCACTACCATCAGGGCATATGTGACCCATTAGAGATTATCAAAGAACTAGTGGTAATTTCCAGAGTGAAATTTACAACGTAGAAGACGAAGTACTGGCGGAATTAAACCGTGAGTACCGGCTGTGTGTCATGCTTCGGTAGCTCAGATGGTAGAGCACTTGCCCGCGAAACGTCCCGAGCTCGAGTCTCGATTCAGAACACAGTTTTAACCTACCAGGATGTTTCAGTGGAAATTTGATACATGCTACTGTATGTACCAGTGTCCCACTGGTAAGAGGAAGCCAGCTAATGGTTTGCAGAAGTCTTATATAGTTTGCAGCTGTAGGTTGCGCTGTCTTCGGATTTCATTGTTAACCATCCGCTCCGCTCCGTATTGTCCCATCAAATTAGTTCACACCTACAGATGGGCAACACAGTGAACAGATTTGCAAATCGGGTTGCTGTCGCACCTTTCCAGACAATTTGTAGCAATGAAATGCACACACGTATTGGCGTTTGCTGAGTCACAAACAGTGTCATATAGAGTAACTGACATGGATCTTTTCTGCTGTATGTCTTGTGGTTTCAGTCAATTTATCTTCTGAACCTCTGAACCCATCCCCTTCCTACGTTGGAAGATGAAACGGCGTGAAATCTTTTTTTATATATACATATATATACAGGGCCTATCCGAAAACATATTTTTACACAAGCGACTTATCATTTGTCGCCCCTTTCCCTCCCTTCTCCCTAGTACACTTCCATCTGAGTCTCGCTAATTGCGATAAGCACTGTAATATGGGGTGGTCCGAATTCCTATTAAACAGTTATAGACATTGTACAGGAGACTCAGGACAGCAATATCGATACAAATTACAAATATACATATTTACCAAATATACATATTTACCAAAAAATACCAATGGGAAGATCTCCATACATATGGGACAGAGACTTAAGGAAGACATCCGAAACTGGAAATGGGAAGCTCAAGATCGACAGAAATGGAAAAACATGCAGGCATCCTATGTTGCACGCCGAGGCAAAAAGGCGACATCACCAACTGAGCGAACTGGCTAACGGTGATCATCACCACCATGATGATGTATGTATGTGTGTATGTTCCACATCTCCTCGTAAACAACTGGACCGATATCAGCGAAACTTGATAGACGCATCACTTACCATCTGGAAACCATCACTGTGGACGTAAGAACTACCTACATACTAATTAGTTGGCGGTAGGGGTGAAGAAGCCGTATAGCCCACGAGGCACCAATACCCATATTTTAGTCAAGCAATATTTGACAATGAGAGCTTTTTAGAGACTTGCATCAAACTTTACACATAATTTCAGACCTTTAAGAAACTTTTTCTTGTTGATGACCACCACAAAATAATGAAAGAAGGAAAGTTTATTGCTTACAAATTTTCGCTGTTCACGCAGTATAACTGCTGGATGAAGCATGACGTTTTAATTTATTAATCCTTTACCAATAACGATATTCGCGACACATTTTGCAGATAGTATTCACATATACCATTGAATGTACCACAAAAAGTATATAATTTTACGACACGTAGTTCAGGAGAAGTGACATCACAAACATCGAAATGTATGAAAACCCGCTGCATCACGCAAGAGATTTAAATTTATTACTTCGTTGCTACTAACTATATTCGCAAACCTTTTCGCAGACAGTAATCACATCTGTCATTGAAAGTACCTTCAAACATATATCTCATGTACGACTTTTTAATTTCTTACTTATTTACTGCTAACCTATTTGCAACGTATCTCGCAGGCAGTGTCCACACACGTTACTGAATGCATTTTCAAGCAAATATTTCATGTATCTCGTTTGAATTTATTATTTATTTATTTCTAGCTCTATTTCCAACAAATTTCGCCGATAGTATCCACACATGCCGCTGCATGTGACGAGAATAATGTGTCATTCTGCAGCACTTAATATAGGAGATATCACTTCACCAATACAGAGATGCGTGAAAAAATACAGCATCCTGCATGACTTTTTAATTTATTATTTCTTTACTACCGAATCTATTCAAAACACATTTCGCTAATAGTAGCCATATGTAAACTGGATATACAACTTATATCACTGTACAGCACATAGTTAGGAGATACGACGTCATGAACATGGAACTGAGGGAAAATGAAACTATGGGACGAAATTTGCTAGAGATACAAGTGGAAATGTATGCAAATACATGTGAAATATATTTGACGTATACCTATGCGGGAAAAATGTCGCGTTTAAAAAGCTCACCCTAAACCTGTGGAGCGATTTCAGCCTAACGTGGTACAAATATTAGTTCCAATCTGTAAAGAAATACTGTGGGAGTAAGAACCACCAGCCTCGTATTAGGGTGGGGGTGATAACATGGACAGACAGAGGGGGAGGAGGTGACGGATATACAGGGAGGGTGAAGCAGGCGAAGTATAGGGAAAAGAAAGACGAAGAGACCAACGGAAGAGGGCGAAGGAGAAGATGGACAGAGGACAAGAGGAGGAGACCGACAAAGAATGGCGGAGTAGGAGATGGACAGAGGAGGAAGGAGCAGATGGACAGAGAATCTTGTTCAAAGAATTAATACTGCCATTTTTACTATTCGAACGGTATCTGAAGTGAGCGACCGTTCGACACGAAAATTAGTCTACGTTGCTTATTTTCATTCGCTTACGTCGAATAGTATTACATTTGGGGGTAACTTTTCCCATTCTAAAAAATATTTTTTACTCAGTAACAGGCGGTTCGGGCAATATGTGGTGAAGTAAGCGCGTAAGTCGACTCGTGTTCACGAGTCTGGGTATTTTGTCATTGGCCTCTCAATATATATATATTCCTTACTGTCATTTCTTGTTAACAAGATGACCTTATTCCCAAGAATAAGCAGCTTTCACTCAGTTAATACTCGGCAGAAATCAAACCTGCATTTGGATAGGACCTTCTTAACTCTTGCGCGGATAGGTATGCAACATACTGCTGCATTCATTTTCAGTAATCTGCCACTGGAATTCAAAAATCTTATCAATAATCCTCGGGCTTTCAAATCGATACTGAAGAGTTTCCTCATGGGTTACTCCTACTATTCTGTCGAGGAGTTCCTTGAAAAATTTAGCTGATTCTTGTTGCATTGTTGATTACGTTTGCTTAAACTAATGGACTGACATTTTTCGGGTTCATAAATATTTATTTTCATCTGTTACTACTGTTATGTTGTAATTTCATGTACTGACACGTTCCATGATCTTGGAGATTTGCTCCACAGTTTGATCCTACGGAACTTGACGTGTAAATAAAATACTGGGTGATCAAAAAGTCAGTATAAATTTGAAAACAATGTATCCCGTAATAATGTAGATAGAGAGGTACAAATTGACATACATGCTTGGAATGACATGGGATTTTATTACAACAAAAAAAATACAAAAGTTCAAAAAATGTCCGACATATGGCGCTTCATCTGATCAGAATAACAATAATTAGCATAACAAAGTAAGACAAAGCAAAGATGATGTTCTTTACAGGAAATGCTCAATATGTCCACCATCATTCCTCAACAATAGCTGTAGTCGAGGAATAATGTTGTGAACAGCACTGTAAGGCATGTCTGGAGTTGTGGTGAGGCACTGGCGTCGGATGTTGTCTTTCAGCATCCCTAGAGATGTCGGTCGATCACGATACACTTGCGACTTCAGGTAACCCCAAAGCCAATAATCGCACGGACTGACGTCTGGGGACCTGGGAGGCCAAGCATGACGAAAGTGGCGATTGAGCACACGATCATAACCAAACGACGTGCGCAAGAAATCTTTCACGCGTCTAGCAATATGGGGTGGTTCTAATAAAACCCCATGTCATTCCAAGCATGTGTGTCAATTTTTACCTCTCTATGTACATTATTCCGTGGTTTATTAAGTTTTCAAATTTATACTGACTTTTTGATCATCCGGTAAATAAAGGGGGACGAGCAGATTGACAAAGGGGGGAGGAGCACATGCACAGAGAGAGGGCAGGAGGAGAGGGATAGAGAAAAGGGGAAGAAGGTTTGGGAGTAATAGAAGACTGGAATAATTACGCAATTGGGCAACGCTGAGTTATCAGCTAGTTTGGTAGTAAACACACCTGTCCAGAAATGTACCGTCTGGAAGATAAGCGACTTCGAAAGAAAGTCAGAAGGCATGTTGCACATGCATCAACCAGCTCGTGCCTCCGTGAACCACAACGTATGGTCGAAGTGGAGACTGATTTTCGTTGCACGAAGTGTACCTGCGAACAGTATTCACGTACACACGGTCCAAAAGTTTTGGAATCTCTCGAATGGCCTCCGCTGCATATGTGTGTGTGTGTGTGTGTGTGTGTGTGTGTGCGTGTTGTGTGCGTGCATGTAAGAAAGAGAGTATGTGTATGATTGATGGTTGTTTGTGTGTGTGCGTGTGTGTGTGTGTGTGTGTGTGTGTTTGTGTGTGTGTGTGTGTGTGTGTGTGAGTGGGTGGGTTTGTGGGGGTGGGTGAGTTCTGGTTATTCAGTGCTGGTTGTAGGATGTTGAATATGATTGTAATAGCTGTCAGAGAGTGGCTGAAAGTTTTGGTGTCCAGGTGATTTGAGCTTTGGTTTGAATTTTTTATGGAGTGGTTCACGGAAATGTGAGTGGAAAGGGGTTGGTGGTATTATTATAATTATTAATATACTCTGTTGGAGTGTTACTCTATAATTTTATCTGATTGTGTAAACAATGAGTTGTTTGGCATGTGTACTTAATCATTCAACAGGGTTTTCTTTTCTGCTTTGGTTTCCTCTACACAGTAATTTTCTTGCAGAGTTAGGAGGTGTTTTTTATCGTTGATTCTAATTATTTTCATGTTTTCTTCTCTAGAGGTTGGTTTGTGACTGTGTTATCTTTGGTATCCCGCAAATTGGGACTAGATTGTCCCATACTTCCAGGCTCTCATGTGTTCTTTGTATACACCATCAAATGTTCCACCTTTTTGTCCTATGTATTTGCCATTACAAACGATACACTGTAATTGATCTATACCAGCTTCCTGGTATATTTATCCGTCTTTTGTCAGTTTTTGGGCGTATTTTTGGACAGAACTGGTTGTTGTGTATGTTATGTTTATGCTCTGTCTTTTGAAAATGTTGGTGATCTTATGTGTGAGTTTGTGTTTGTATATCACTGTGTAACATATTGTATTTTCTCTTTTATTTTCCTGATTGTTCTGTGTAGTTGTTATGGCACTGAGTGTTTGTGATTGTGTTTGGTTCTGTTGCGTTAATGTATGTGGTTTTGAGTTTTCTGCTTTTATTTTATTTTTAATTTTTTGTTTAGCTTTGTTACTGTGTTGCTGTAATAGCCATTATTATTGGCTACTAGCAGTATTATGTCAAGTTGATTTTACTAGTTTTCTTCGTTGAGTGGCACTGTGTTGAGTCTATGGAGCAAGTGTCGAACTATTGCTTGCTTTTGTGAGTGTGAGTGGCCTGAGGATAGGGGAGTGATAACGGGAGTTGTTTTGGGTTTACGGTAAAATACACTGCTGTAAAAAAGGCGGTTTTTATTTACAAAACAAACACTCTATTAAGTTCTGTACAAAATACAGAGTCATACCAACAACTGATGTAGCGGATGAGCAGCGGTCAGTAAACAAGGTCGAAGTTCCAATCTTATGGGTGCACATATTGATGAAAACTTGAATTGGAAGAACTCCTAAAACGCCTAAAATCCTGAAACAATTAAGTACAGCAACTTCTGCTCTTCGAATAATTACTAGTCTTGAAAACAAAGAAATCAACCTCCTGAAGTATTTTGCATATTTCCACTCAGTAATGTGTAACAGAATAATTTTCTGGGGTAGCTCAGCACTATGAAAGAATGTCTTGATTGCACAAAATCAAGCTGTAAGAATAATATGTAGTATTCATTATGGTCGTCATGTAAGTACCTCTTCGAGGAGTTTGGCATTTTAACTGCACCGTCACATTACGTACATTCACTAATAATATTCGTCATTTATCTATTACACTTCGAGAACAGAAATGTCCATACCTACAAAACTAGAGGAAAAAATGACCCTTATTACCCACTATTAAAGCTGTTAGTGGCTCAGAAAGGAGTTCAATACGCAGGAACAAAAATGTTTGATCATTTGTCTAACAACATTAAACGTCTGAGAAGGTGCAAAGCAAATTTTAAATATAACATCAAATAATTTCTCCTAGTCACCGGCCGATATTTTACTTAAAATTGATAGCCTGTACAGAAAAAGAATAGTTTTTAAGTTATTTACATAAATAGGACCAAAACAGTATGTTCATTAATGTTAACACTAATCGTGTACAAAATTAATATATCTTCGATAAAAGAAAAGTTCAAAGGATCTACGAAACTTGTAGCTAAAAAACTAACAATAAGCCAGTTCTAAACAAATAAGGGAAAGCTGAAAGGTGACAAGACTATATAGAAGGTTACAGAAGGGAAAAGAAGACAGCATTATAGAAAAAGAAGAGGAAGATAAGATGGAAGATATTATGCTGTGAGAAGAATCTGCCAGAACACTGAGAGACTTGAAATCGACACGAAGGTTCCTGGTGTAGACGACATTCCGACAGAGTTACTGAAGTCCAAAGGGTGAGCCAGCCATGACAAAACTATTCCACCAGATGCGCAAGTTATAGGAGAGATTCGAAATATCCCTAGACGTCACAAAAACGTAGTAATTCCTTTTTTAAAGAAATCAGGTACTGAGAGGTGCGAATATTACAGTACTAACTGTTTAATAAGTAGAGGTGGTTAAATACTTTACAGAGATACGAGAAACTGACAGGAGACAACTTCGGGGGCTATCATTTTGTGTTCGGGAAAATGTACAAAACACGCGAGAGAATGCAAACACTACCATTTATTTTAGAAGATAGACTGAAGAAAGGCAAAGCTACGCCAAAGTTTCACAGATTTAGAGAATGTCTTTGATAATGTTGACTGCAATACACTCTTTGAAATTCTGAAGGTAGCACGGTTGAACTTTAATCGAAAGAAACAGGACTGCATTTATGTGATTAGCATTATGTGAAGGGGAAGCAGCAGTTGAGAAGGTAATATGAAAGGGTTTTATCTACAAGCTGTGCATCGATAGAAACCAAGAAGAAATTTGGAAAAGGAGTAAAGCTTTGTGAGGAGAAATAAAAGATTTGAGGCCGGCTGACGACATCGTAATTCTGTCACGGAATGCAAAGGACTTAGAAGAGCAGCGGAACGAAATGCATAGCGTCATGAACATAAACAACACTAAATCATGGGTAATGGAATGTTGTCGAATTACATTAAGCGTTAGTAAGGAAATTAGATAAAGAAATGAGAGAATAAAACAATTGATGAGGTTTGCTATTTGGGCATCAAAATAACGGATGATGGTCTAACTAGACAGGATATAAAACGGCAAGGCAAAGAAAAGTTATTCTGAAAAAGATAAATCTGTTAGCATCAAATGTAAATTTAAGTGCTAAGAAGTCTTTACTGAAGGTATTTGTACGAATAGCTGCCTTTACGACAACAAACTGTTCAGACAAGAAGAGAACAGAGGTTTTTAAAATTTGGCTTTACTTAAGAATGGCGATGAAAAGACGTGTAGATCCAGTAACTAATGAGGAAGTGCTGATTCGAACAGGCCAAAAATTAATTAATAGCCCAACGAGACTGAAAGACGCGATCGTTTTATAGGACGTATCCTGAGGCATTATGGAATCGTCTGTTTTGACATGGAGGGAAATATTGGAGCCAAAAATTGTGGACTGAATATTGTAAGCAAGTCCAAATCGATCAAGGGAGCAGTAACTGTACGAAGACGAAGAAGTTCGCATAGGATAATGCAGCTTGAGCATCGGGTTGCAAATCACAATAAATAGATTTTTGCCCCCAATTACGTGAATAAAGCGTGAAACTGAATTTTATTTCACCAGTTTAACCACTAACAGATGTTATCTACTTTGATTTTTAGAGCTTTATCTGACCAAGATAATAAAAATTACTCAAAGCACTAAAACTATCCTTCGTAGCTGGCTTTAGGTATCTCCACTGAAGAGCAAGGAAAAACCGGTGTTTGGAATAAGTCTCTCCACTAGAAAATAAAAATAAAAGTTCAGGGACACTACCTAAACCGATGTTTAGGAATAAGTCTCTTCACTAGAAAAAAAATAAAAGTTCAGAGACACTACCTAATACTGCTTGAACATTGAAGACCTTGTTTACGCTTTGTGGGAAGAGTAAGGCAACCACTATTCCAATTTTTGACCACCGTTAGAATAAGCGACAATCACAGCTGACAGTTGGTCCCCATTGCAGGGGGTGACCTATCGAAACTGTCCAGAAATTCAACATAAACCATTATGTCTTTCGTAAGAAAATAATATGCGTCGTATTATAATCTTAGTCTTCTGGATAGTATAGCAGAATTTCGTAGGTCGGTCTATGCCACACAGTAAAACGTCGTGGCACACCAACTGGGAGAGTGTGATTCTCGAAACTCGAGAATGAGGCATCCCGCGGGAGGGAATGACCACACTGGAGCATGGGGTCGGGTGAAACATCAAAGCATGCATTGAAAATTTTACAGAAACGTGACAGGCCAACTTTAAAAGGCACATTATGGTTTAACTCAAGATTAGTATAAGGAACGTAAAACAGGATCACAAAAGTAGCAGCAAGTGAGCTACATTATTACTAATTCAAATGTGTAAATGTCAGACTTTGGGACTATTACGGCTGCTCAACTGTTTCACTTAAACGCCTGAGTCGTTTGGAGTATATCAGAAAACGAAGTTTAGAAGAGCTTTGTTAAAAATTTAAAGCAAAAGCTCTCTGTCGACAATATTGTGGTACGAGTTCGTAATAAGATACAGCAGACCAGTGCAGACTAGAACCTCTCTTTGAAACTACTATATCTTTTTGTATTACGCTAATTTCATTTAACAAAGTACTGTTTTGGTGGTTTTATTCTTCAAACTTTTGTAAATACACATACTTTTATTTCATTGTTTCAGAAATACTGCGCTATCGTACGCACACAGTCCTAAACAGTATTAATATTTTTAATTCAAATCCGTTAACGGTTAATTGTCCTCCAAAGAACTGGTCTGTGCGCTGCGGTGTCCGTAGCAATGCGCATTCCACTGTTTGCGACTCTTAGATGATCGTGCTGGCAATATAATATTCACACATATTATGAAAACTGATGTACGATTGTTTAAAGCAACAATGAATTAATTTTCTATGTCAAATGTACTTCTATATAAAGTATGTATAAAACTAAAAATGTAATTTATTAAGCTATTTAAGTAATAATGCACTCAAGTAGCGATGAACTACATTCTTCTTCTACTAACAAATTTACTAATATGAGTGTATTTCTCATGAAAAAGCTAAAATTCATGTATTCCATGTATGAAATGCTCAGTCAGTATTTAATCTGCATATAACAGATGTATGTATCTAAGGTATTACACAGAATATACGACAACTACCAACAATAGGACAAACAAACTTACAACACTCTCAGAAATATACCAATACACACAAACACAGTAAACGTACATAGGCAGAAACCATTTCAGATGAGAATAGCTCGAGGTTCTACCGAGACCTTCTCACCTGAAATAGGTAGAAATAGGTCGAAATAGGTCATTATCAACCAACTAGCTACATAGGCTATATTACACATCCAGATACACTATATCACTTCCCTCTACATATTGCAAATTTTTTCCAACGCACTCATTGTAATAAATTTTTATTTTTATTTTTCTTTGACATTTGCATGTATAAATAATACTCCTATCAACTAGGCAGAAACAAATTGTATAGAACCATTTTAACAACTGTTAAGCACTCAGTTCGCTGTAACCTTAGAGAAATTTTTATATTATGTTCGTTATATTATTTAAAAAAAGCATTACAACTTTATACCAATAACGTTGTAATACTGAGGAGTTTATGCTGTTGGATTCAGAAGCATCCGAGCCATCTTACACTTCAAGGTGGTGTGTTACTCTGTGCTGTTAATGAAATAAATAAATAAAATTTATATTTGTATGTACATTCCCATCTCCTCCTAAAGCACTGGACTGATTTCAACCAAATGTGGTGTAGATTACACTTACTGTCTGGAAAGAATCGCGGGGTACGTAAGAACCACCTTCCTAGCAAAGGAATGGGGTTGGAGTGAAACCGAAGTGCAGCACATGAAGCTTAAATACCCAGACTTTTTTCGACCAGTATTTGAAAATGCGAGCTCTTAGTGGCTTGCAGCAACCTTTAAACCTAATTTCCAACCTCGACAAAACTTTTTCTTCCTGTCACCCGCCACAAAAATATGAAAGGAAAAAAAGTTTATCGCTTACTACATTTTGGCTGTTCTTGCAGTAAAACTGCCGCATCAGGCGTACGCTTCAGCTTAATACTCCTTTACTACTGGCTGTATTCGCAACACGTTTTGCAGACAATATGCACAAAAATCAGTAAATGCAACTGCTAAATTATGCCATTGCACGACAGGTAGTTCATCAGATATGACGTCATAAAATTTAAGCTGTGAGAAAACGAAACTGTCCTGCGAAATTCGTTGGAGGTACGGGTAAAACGTGTGTAGAAATACGAGTGAAATATGTTAAATGTATGTGACAATTGGGTAAGCGCGCAAAGCAACAGGCAAAAGCTCCTCCTAAAATTCTGGGTCGGTTTAAACAAACGTGGTACACACACATTGAAGAGCCGGAGAAACTGGTACACCTGCTTAATATCGTGTAGGGCCCCCGTGGGTATGCAGAAGTGCTGCAAGACGACATCATATGGACTCGACTAATATCTGAAATAGTGCTGGAGGGACTTGGCACCATGAATACTACGAGTGAGTGGAGATCTCTTCTGAACAGCACGTTGCAGTACATCTCAGATATGCTCAATAATGTTCACGTCTGGGGAGTTGGTGGCCAGCGGAAGAGTTTAACCTCAGAAGAGTGTTCCTGGAGCCACTCTGTAGCAATCCTGGACGTGTGGGGTGCCACATTGTCCTGCTGGAATTGCCGAAGTGCGTCGGAATGCACAATGGACATGAGTGGATGCAGATGATCACAGAGGGTGCTTACGTACGTGTCACCTGTTAGAGCCGTATCTAGACCTATCAGGGGTCTTATATCACTCCAAATGCATACAGCCAGCACCAATACAGAGCTTTCCCCAGCTTGAACGGTGCCCTGCCGATAGGCAGGGTCATGAGGTTGTCTCCATATCCGCACACGTCCATCTGCTCGATAGAATGTGAAACGAGACACGTCCGACCAGGCACATGTTTCCAGTAATCAACAGTCCAATGTCAGTCTTGACGGGCCCAGGCGAGGTATAAAGCTTTGTGTCGTGCAGTCATTAAGGGTACACGAGTGGGCGTTCGAAAGGCCATATCAATGATGTTTCATTGAATGGTTCGCACACTGACACTTGTTGGTGGGCCAGCATTGAAATCTGCAGCAATTTCGGAAGGGTTGCACTACTGTCACGTTGAACGACTCTCTTCAGTTGTCTTTGGTCCAGTTCTTGTAGGATCTTTTTCCTACCGCAGAGATGTCAGAGATTTGATGTTTTACCGGATTCCTGATATTCACGGTAGTTTCGTGAAATGGTCGTACGGGAAACTCCCCACTTTATCGCTACCTCGGAGGTACTGTGTCCCGTCTCTCGTGTACCGACTACAACACCATGTTCAAACTCACCAAAAACTTGTCAACCTGCCACTGTAGCAACAGGAACCGACCTAACAACTGCGCCAGACACTTGTTGTCTTATATAGGTGGTGCCGACGGCAGTGCCTTAATTCTGCCTGTTCACAAATCTCTGTATTTGAACACGCATGCCCACACCAATTTCTTTGGCGCTTCAGTGTATTACTTACTATCAGGAATGAAGTACTCTAGGGATAAGCACCAGGAAGATTCTAGTGGGTTGGTGGTCTTAATGCGGAGAGAGAAAGTGGAGAAGGAGAGGTTCAGAGAGAGATGGAAGGAGAAATGGACAGGGAGAGGAAAAAGGAGATGGACAGAGGGAGGGGATGAAGGTGATACAGGGAGGAGGAGGAAGAGGTGGACAGAGAGAAGAGGAGAGCCAGGGAGAAGGGGTGGAGAAGAGATGGACAGAAAAAGAAGAGAGGAAGAGATGGATAGGAAGAGGAGTAAGAGGGGATGTACGGAGAGACAGGGGTGGAGGTGATGAGCAGGGAGGGTAGGGGGCGGGTGGAGAAGGAGCAGATGGACAGACAGGGGAAGGGGGAGAGGCAATGAGAGGTAGATAGCTGGGGAAGGAGGATATGGACTAACAGAAGAATGGAATAAATACATACGGCGGGAACACAGCTAATGATTCTCACTCACTCCAAACTTCGTTCCACACAGGTTCTCCGTAGCAGTGTGTGGATCGTCACTTGTTTCAGTATTGTAAAAAACAAAAATGCCCCACCTGTTACCAGCAAATGAAAACTTCTCTCTTCCACTATACGTTTCGAACACACATTCGCGAAGTTTAAGATGAAGAGTCGGATGATATGGATTTCTAGACAAGGACGGCGTGACTATGTATCAGAGGACCTGAGTCGCCCTTTTTGTTACGAATTATCAGCCGCCCTTCTCCATCACATCGGCTGTCTGGTTACATAAATGCACCTTTATCTTTGTGATGTGTGTGTGCGTGACAACACGGATGTTGCGACGCGATAACACGTACCATTGAGAAGCTGATAACGACACTGTAATCAACTGAGACACGGCGAAATATACACATTCGCCCGTATATAGAACCAATTGTATTTGCCACGAAGACCATGGAATTCCGGTGTGCATCTAAGAATAGGCGATTTATTTCTATTGTGTGAAGGAAAAATATTAACGGCAGTCCCCAAAAACATTGAAAATCTGTCGATGTAGGTTTTACCCGTGGTCTAGGAGTTGCGTCTTTGATGCATAATCAAAACATCTTCGGTCCCGGGTTCGATCCCCGCCACTGCCTAAACTTTGATAAATAATCAGCATTGGCGGCCGAAGACTTCCGGCATAAGAAGTCAGCCTCATTCTGCCAACGGCCTTGTCAAAGAGGGCGGAGGAGCGGATAGAGGTTCAGGGCACTCTCTTGTCCTAGCGGTGGGAAATTGCCCCTAAAGGCGGAAGAATCAGCAATGATCAACGACATGAGGATGCAGAAGGCAATGGAAACCACTGCATTAAAGACACGTAACGTGTATCCACAGGACATGTGGCCTGTATTTGAAGAAGTGTCATGATGATCTCTTCATTGGCAAAAGATTCCGGAATAGTCTCCCATTCGGATCTCCGGGAGGGGACTGCCAAGGGGGAGGTTACCATGAGAAAAAGATTGAATAATCAACGTTCTACGAGTCGGGGCGTGGAATGTCAGAAGCTTGAACGTGGTAGGGAAACTAGAAAATCTGAAAAGGGAAATGCAAAGGCTCAATCTAGATATAGTAGGGGTCAGTGAAGTGAAGTGGAAGGAAGACAAGGATTTCTGGTCAGATGAGTATCGGGTAATATCAACAGCAGCAGAAAATGGTATAACAGGTGTAGGATTCGTTATGAATAGGAAGGTAGGGCAGAGGGTGTGTTACTGTGAACAGTTCAGTGACTTGGTTGTTCTAATCAGAATCGACAGCAGACCAACACCGACAACGATAGTTCAGGTATACATTGCATGGGGGCTTAATTAAATATTATGCAAATATTTTTAATTTTAGTCGCTGTATGTCCGGCTACAAGGTCTCGTAAACGGTTAGCCCTGACTAGCATTAGTACGCAATCTGACTGCATAGAATAACAACAAAGAATGAAAGGAAATTTCCGTTACCACAATTAATTAATTAAGTCCCCAGCAACTATAAAAGCTACGAAACAAAAACTACGAACAACAAAGCACAAGTGCAACTGTTCTGTGTGTGGTAGTGTGATTCAACGTACACATCTGGCACGGTTCTTCCTCAATAAGACAAGATATTTTAAATACCATTTACACTGAATTAATTAAATAAAACTGAAATACTATAATTGCATAGAGAAATCCGAATTACAGCCTAATACATGAACACAAGCCAGATGCTTTGTTGACTGAACCTGTGACCAAGAGGCATTATTAGTTAGGAAATTTAAAAAAAAAATAAAAAAAATGTTTTTTACCTTCATATATATTGAATAAAAATACACTATGATCATTACAACATCTCCTTTCGAACAACATCTGCTGTCTAGCCCATCAAAACAACTGCACACGACATGGCCTCAAATAGTACAGCTATCAACATCCTCTCAGCAAAGCACTAACCATCACAACTTCTGAACCAGCACTGCCAGTGGAGGCGGCGGAATAAAACTCTTTGGCGCAATCTCTGGCGCTGTGACTCAGTGTAGCCACCTTTCATATGCCCCTCCACCACGGGCTAGAATTTGATGGTATTTTTGCCAGCATTGGTGGTGAAAATACCACCAAATTCGTCAAAAAAAACAGACAAAATAAAAGATAATATTAATAAGTAAATATCACGTAACTAAATAAATTTTGGCTTTGCACTGACCCTTCAATAACCTAATATACAAAATACAGTAAGGAATACAAATGCTTTCATACATGTGATTTTACATGATAGTTTACACAAGTATCATTCAATCAATGGCACCAGCAATGACTAATAGGTGTAAGTAAGAGACTCATAACATTTCATAAACAGTAAATACACAAAAAATCAGTTTATACAAATATTCACACAAAATCTTTTCAATAGTTCAATAAACACGTAGCACTTCTCAGAGTAGTTGACAGTTCCAACAGTAGCACCAAGCAATGGTCAACAGATGCAAATAGCAGTCTCATAATATTTAATCAGCAGTATTTAAACAGCTCCAACAGTGGCACCCACAAATGGCGAGCAGGTGCAGACACCAACAAGTGACCTTATTTCAGTAGAAGCAGTTCCATCAGTGGCACCCAGTAATGTTGAACAGGTGCAGACAACAACAAGTGACATCATTTCAGTAGAAGCAGTTCCATCAGGGGCATCCAGCAATGTTGAACAGGTGCAGACACAAACAAGTGACATTATTTCAGTAGAAGCAGTTCCATCAGTGGCATCCAGCAATGTTGAACAGGTGTAGACACCAACAAGTGACATTATTTCAGTAGAAGCAGTTCCATCAGTGGCATCCAGCAATGTTGAACAGGTGCAGACAGCAACAAGTGACATCATTTCAGTAGAAGCAGTTCCATCAGTGGCACCTAGCAATGTTGAACAGGTGCAGACACCAACAAGTGACATTATTTCAGTAGAAGCAGTTCCATCAGTGGCATCCAGCAATGTTGAACAGGTGCAGACACCAACAAGTGACATTATTTCAGTAGAAGCAGTTCCATCAGTGGCATCCAGCAATGTTGAGCGGGTGCAGACACCAACAGTGACATAATTTCAGTATAAGCAGTTCCATCAATGGCACCCAGCAATGTTGAACATGTGCAGACAGCAACAAGTGACATCATTTCAGTAGAAGCAATTCCATCAGTGGCACCTAGCAATGTTGAACAGGTGCAGACAGCAACAAGTGACATCATCTCAGTAGAAGTAGTTCCATCAGTGGCACCCAGCAATGTTAAGCAAGTGCAGGTAACAGTTCATAATATTCACTATCACTAATCAGGCAGTTCATCAGAGTTTATCAGCAGAAATTAAACATTTCCAAGTGGCACCCATCATGTTGAACAAGTGCAGGTAACAGTCCATAATATTCACTATCACTAATCAGACAGTTCATCAGAGTTCATCAGCAGAAATTAAACATTTCTAAGTGGCACCCATTAATGTTGAACAGGTGCAGGCATGAACAACAGATTGAATGCACACACAATTGCTTTTACAAAATCATTATTAATTCTCTTACACTAAACATACAAATTGTAATAAACACACAAATGATATCAGATAGTTGTCATATTAACTATTACAATACACAAATAACAGTAAACCTATAATATTTATGGATGTCAGTGCAAGCCACAACAAACAAGTAAAATAATATTTATGAGATAGGTCGGTACCAATTATTTGGGATTAGGAAGGGAAAACACACAAAACACACTCGCTCATCTTTCATCCACATTTAAGTACTACTGTGTAATTGAATAGTGTTAATTGTGTAAATGCAATTCTGTCAAAGATTTAATGTTCGACATGTGTATCAAGTAGTAGTGGCAACAGTGTATAACAGTCAATAATAGTTAGTCAACGTCATAGTCATCATGTTAAGACCAATGTTTGCCAAGCCAAATCAAAATGTACGGTTTCTGAACAACTGTCAGTGTGCCCAGATATGCAAATGCTTCCTCTCTCCAAAAAAAAGTATATACTGCTTAGTGATTTAACAAAGTGTGTGTGTAGACAATCTTCCTTCCACTTGAGTGTTCTAGTCTGCCATCTCAATCCTCCTTGTTCCATATAAACCAACAAAAGAAAAATTCTCCTCACTTACTTTATCTCTTATCCACCAAAACTGCAATAATCATCAGCATCACATAATCTTAATACTTCAATAATACCTCTTACGTTGATACATATAAACCTTATCATCAATATCATTTACCTTACCTCTTGTCCACCAAAACTCCAATAATCACCAACTTCACACAATCTCAATACCTCAATAATACCTCTTCAATACGTCGACACATATAAACCTTATCGCCAATATCATTTCACTTCCATAACAACTCTTTCCTCTAGTCAGTCTCCTCGAACAAGTACAGATAAAATTCTAGTGCAAACTTCAATTCATCATCCCATACAATCTGAAGACACAATGTCCGCACACAACCTCTGTGTAATCCATCTGACCCAAATCTTCTACTCATTATGAATTATAAAATACATTGTGGTTACCTTATCCATCATTAAATAAAAGAAATGCATACATGACCTCTAACAGCCTTTAGTTTGAATAACTCTCAGTAAGTAAGTACGAGTACGGAGTGTGAATGATCGTAATATTTCACAGTGTGTACACCACTTCAAGAATCATGGCAAAACAGAAGCAAACATGTGGAGTATTTCTTGTGTCAAGTGTCACTCGCTATTTCAATTGCTCACGAAGAATGCAGTGTAATAACTGTCAATGGTCTAAACCTAGTGTTGGTATGTCAAGTCGTTAGCTTCCTTCCTATTAGGATAAATTTATACAGCTTCCATAAAACCTCTAGCTCATGTGACTTCAATGAAGTTTCTTGTACCAATGTCGTTCGTAGAATTATAGCAGTTCATTTTCTTATCTTAAAATATAAAGCACTGAGCGTAAGCAAAACATGCAATAGCGAGTAAATGTACCAGTAGATAACTGAATGTCAACAAGTGGATGTACCACAATCCCTATAACGAGGCTCTGCCAAGCGAACAATCTATAATTAATACCATAGTGTGACCTAAACTCCATGTTCGTACACCGCATATCAGCATTTCTATATACCAAATTAAAGAGTAGTTATGACAACAAAACAGAAATGTATAAATATGCAATCCATACGCAAAGCAGCAAATATGTATCTTACATAATAAACAGGTCATTAGCATCATATCAGCATAAGCAAATAAATGTTCATATGTAATCTTAATAAGTAAACATGAAGGCGCAAGCAGATAAATCACAAAGTGTAACCTACATACATAACCACATCAGCACAATTAATCAGGTGACAATTATAATTTAAATAAATAAGCACAGCAGGCACATAATAGAAAAATATTACATCAGTGAAAAAGCAGTGCAGCCAAGCGATGCATAATATACACTAGTAACAACCCTGTTCATTACTCAATCATTGTCAATATCAGTTAACACGAAGTATGAATCACATAATCGCGAGCAGCAAATTACGTCTAAAGTACGTACCAAGTGGAAATATGTTACCTGAAAAATAAACTCAATTAACAATTACCTTTTTAGTTTATTACTTTCTTCTTCGAAATTGCATTCTTCCTGAAATTTTCTCGATAGCAAGTCCTCTTAACGTCGGACACACACAGAATTTACCTGAAGGTCTTAAATATTTTATACAACTGTATCCTGAAAAATACTGAACGTTAATAACATAATTTATCAAGTCACTATAGCTTTATACTGAATTTATTCGGAGAAATTAGACTGTGTATTTGTTTACGGCTGTCAGTGCATTCGCACTGAGCGCTGGATCAGCTGTAGGTACGCGTGACGTAGGAAGTAATTGTTTGCGGTCAACGACTGCCTTGCGCGCCGCGCAGACTTGACTGTTGCTTTGAGTATGTGCCGCCGCCGGAACAAGGCGCGGTAGCCGTGGACTCTCCGTGTGTTTACGTGTAACTGTTAGTTTCTCAAAATTATGTCATTCCACAAAAATTTTAACGTTCGATATATGATGTACTCCCTTAGAGCGCCGTGATTTAAGAGTTTCTACTTCGACAGTGTTATCTTGAATAATTTTGCGATCTCTGCATGGACCGTTATTAAGCAGAAAAAATTTGCGACACAAGCCTTTTCCTCTGTGAGACAAACGATGAGACTTAATTAAGACCTTTTCACCAACTGACAAGGTTTTTAAACGACCAGGACGTTTAGCTGATTTCTCTCTTCTAGCAGCCGCAGATGCAATATTTTGCAGAGCCAGGTTCACAACTTCAGAATGCCGCAATTTCCGTGTAGGCGGAAAAGGAACTATTTCATAAATGCGATTTGTCGGTGCTTTTTTTTTTTAATATCAATATAGGCGGTAAAGAAGTTGAATCATTAGGAAGTTCATTCAGAATGTTTTCAAAAATATGAAGATACTGATCCCACGCTATGTGATTCTGATGACAATAAAGTCGACACAATTTATTGATTTCCTTCATCCATCTCTCTGAAGCATTAGATTGAGGGTGAACAATTGAAATGAAAATTGGTTTAATCTTACGAAGCCAAATTTTAGAGCGAAACTGTGACCCATTATCTGATATAACCTTATCAACATGACCCACTTCTTTAAGAAAATGTTTGATGAAAGCATTAGATACTGAACGAGCTGTTGCTTTGCGTAAAGGTGTAAAACACACATATTTTGATGTCAATTCCACTGCTACCAAAATGTACGCAAAACCATTAGTAGAACGAACCACTGGACCGAACAAATCGACTGCAGCCATGTCCTTTAATTTCGCTGGAATGATAGGAAACAACGATGCTCTGTGAGAAATAGTTGGAGGCTTAGCTTTTTGACATAATTTGCATTTGGCAAGAACAGATCGGATACGTTTTTCCATATTACTGAAGTAGCAATTTTCTCGTAATTTATGAAAGCATTTTCTGGGACCAAAGTGTGCATAACTGAAATGTGTATACCAAATCAATTTATTAACCCACTCATCAGGAATACAAACTAACCAAACAGAGTTGTCGACCGATTTTCGTTTAAAAAGAATATCATTGCGAACTAAATAATACTGTCTAATCGCTACGCTTTCCTTTCTCCTTCACTTCTCCTTAATGTCCTTCCAGAATGGATCCTTATTTTGATCCTTAGCGATGTCCTGGAGCGAAGACGAAATAAAATTTTCGAACGCAACGCTTTGAATATACATCAAACAATAATTATTTTTTTTGCAGTCCTCTTCAGCACTTTGTTTCAAACTCATAGGTGCACGTGATAAAGCATCAGCAATAATATTTGAAGAACCCTGTATGTAAACAATACTAAAATCAAATTCCTGTAGATACAGCGCCTATCGTGACAATCTTCCATGTGTTAATTTTGTTGACATAAGAAATTCCAGAGCTCGATGATCGGTGTGAACCTTGGTATGTCTCCCATACAAAAATATGCGAAATTTTGTGAAAGCCCATACAACAGCCAAGGCTTCAAATTCCCTAATCGAATAATTCTTTTCTGATTTAGAGAGAACACGACTTCCAAATGCAATAGTTTTCTGTACTACAACGCCGTTTTCTTCTATCTCTTTAAATAAGTGTGCACCTAGGCCTTTGTATGATGAGTCCGTCGCCAAACAAAAATCTTTAGATAAATCCGGATGTGAAAGAAGTGGAGCAGCAACTAAAGCATCACGAAGTTGTTCAAATTCTGATTGAGCTTCCTCATCCCAACACCAATTAGAATTCTTTCCAGATAGTTCACATAAACGAGGTGTGGCCAAATCGTCCAATCTAACAAAGCGTCTAAGAAAATTTCAGACACCAAGGAAACTACGAACATCACGTTTTGTGGCAGGAACAGCATAATTACGAATAGCGTCTAGTTTCTCTGCATCAGGAAGAATACCTTCTGTAGAAATAATACGACCAAGGAATTTCACCTGAGAACGACCAAATTCAGATTTTTCCAAGTTCACTGTAATGCCATCTCTTGCAAAAATACGTAATAATAAATCCAAAATTTTGTTATGCTCACTCCAAGAACGTTTAGCAATAAGAATATCGTCAACATATGAAGTAATATTGTTACGATGACAAACAGGTACACTGAAGATACAGTAATTCCAAACGGTAATTTCCGAAATCACTTTTGGGTAAAATAGTCATATCTAGTTATTCTTTACCGAGTCCTTTTCTAGATAGATTGATAGTTGAAGAGTTGTTCTGATAGATACAAAGAATAGTAAAAGAGAAGGCAGCAGTGCAGAAAACTAAAAGGTAAATAGCACCACTACAGCTCAGGGCCCTGTGCACACTACGGCACATATTCACTTAGTGTAGCGAATCCCCTGAGGACTTAAATAGCCGCACTTAAATTCCAGTTTGTGACTTAGTGGCCAATTTGGTGGAAGTGCGTACATAAATTGATCTAACCATGAACATGGATGTATGTCATTCTTAGAATTGCGAAAGATCTTAAATTTCCGAACAGTTAAAAAGTGTTTATAGTCAAAGTTTTCTCCTCGTGGCGACAAAGACCTACCGCGTCTGTCCCAGTCCGAATGTCGATTATTGTCAAGTTCGCGCGCCTGGCGCTCTCTTGTTGCATCTCGTAAATGAAATAAATTATTTTCTTCAAAGCCCTCTGCTACCTGTGATTCTAAATTTCTTCTGTTGTCTTTTCCTACGATTTCGCCTTCAATTTGTTTGACTTGCTTTCGTAATGCCTCAAATTCCCTTTTAACGCATACATTAAATTTTCCCTGATTTTCGACATGTTTATTTATGTTCTGGTACTCTTCTGTTTCTGCAAATGGCAATGGAGCTGTATCATCTGAATCTCTGTCCCCATGTAAACTAAGATTTCTCAATTTATCTGAAATCTCCTCAACTCTTTCCGTTAAGTCACCTATTTTTTGTATCTGTTTATTTACGTCTTCCGTAAGTGTCGCGACTCGGGTTTCAGTATTGACACATTTAGTAGTTAACTGTTCATATTGTTGTGTTAGGTTATTTATTCTGTCATTTGGTACGGATTCCTCGATTCTCTCAAATATTTCTTCCTTGTCGTGTGCACGTTGTAAATTTAATTCTGAAAATTTTTGTACTATCACGCGATCTCTTTCTTCCTGTTCTCTATCCTGTTCCTTTTGTCTAATTTCTATTGCAATTAATCTATTATTGTGAGAATTCAAAATCGGTTGTACTTCTTCTCTAATTTCTTTCTTCAATTCATCTTTCATGTTTTTGAAACATGTCCCTATTCGTGAGTCTAACTGTGTTTCCATTGTTTCCATCTCTGTTTTAATTGTTCCTATTTGTGATCCCACTGTTTTTAATTCAGATCTTAACTGTGTTTCCATTGTTCCCATATCAGTTTTAATTGTTCCTGTTTGTGATCCCACTGTTTATAATTCAGATCTTAACTGTGTTTCCATTGTTCCCATATCAGTTTTAATTGTTCCTATTTGTGATCCCACTGTTTTTAATTCAGATCCCAAATTTAACATTGCACTCATCAACTACTCCATATTAACTGGTTCGAAATTCTTTTCACCCCTAACATTTCCCGCAAAACGAGCTTCTTTCGTCATAGCAGCAAATCTATCTGTGTTCGATACTATTCCAGAATCTTCCATCGTTAATCTCGTATCTGAAAGTTTTTTGTTTGTAAAAATTTTGAACTGGTTCCGGACTATTTTCCCGACTTATTAAATTGTTTTCTACTTCACTATTCATCATACTGTTCTCCTGTGTTGGCGAGTTCGCCATGTTAACAATTTCGTCATTCTCACTATCCATCATTTTTGCCTTTTTCATCAATCGCGTAATCATTAACAAAACATACAAAACTCGTCACTATACGAAAATTACACACAATATGACACTTTATCACCAACAATACCATTCACATGAAATGCTTCCCTCAAACACGATTAACGAACAATTGAAATCTTCATAATTGCACAAAATTGTCAAATGCGTATACAAGACATCAAAAATTAAATTCTGCAAAAATACCATTAGAAGAAAGACAAGACAACTACAAATGTTCATTACCAAATCTACACATGCAATATAGACTACAATTACTAAACTACAAATTACTACAACAATACTACTGTCTGCTATTTTTACTATCAAAAGAATTCCAAGGACGATCCGAAGCAGCGGTCGCCACGTACATGGTGGCTTAATTATTTAGAATGCAAATATTTTTAATTTTAGTCGCTGTATGTCCGGCTACAAGGTCTCGTAAACGGTTAGCCCTGACTAGCATTAGTACGCAATCTGACCGCATAGAATAACAACAAAGAATGAAAGGAAATTTCCGTTACCACAATTAATTAATGAAGTCCCCAGCAACTATAAAAGCTACGAAACAAAAACTACGAACATCAAAGCACAAGTGTAACTGTTCTGTGTGTGGTAGTGTGATTCAACGTACACATCTGGCATGGTTCTTCCTCAATAAGACAAGATATTTTAAATACCATTTACACTGAATTAATTAAATAAAACTGAAATACTATTATTGAATATAGAAACCCGAATTACAGTCTAATACATGAACACAAGCCAGATGCTTTGTTGACTGAACCTGTGACCAAGAGGCATTGTTAGTCAGGAAATTTAAAAAAAAAATTTAAAAAATGTTTTTTACCTTCATATATATTGACTAAAAATACACTTTGATCATTACAACATCTCCATTCGAACAACATCTGCTGTATAGCCCATCAAAACAACTGCACACGACATGGCCTCAAATAGTACAGCCATCAACATCCTCTCAGCAAAGCACTAACCACCACAACTTCTGAACCAGCACTGCCAGTGGAGGCGGCGGAATAAAACTCTTTGGCGCAATCTCTGGCGCTGTGACTCAGTGTAGCCTTTCAACATGCCGACGTAGCAAGCTGAAGATGAACAGATAGAGAAAGTGTATGAGGATATTGAAAGGGTAATGCAGTATGTAAAGGGGGACGAAAATCTAATAGTCATGGGCGACTGGAATGCAGTTGTAGGGGAAGGAGTAGAAGAAAAGGTTACAGGAGAATATGGGCTTGGGACAAGGAATGAAAGAGGAGAAAGACTAATTGAGTTCTGTAACAAGTTTCAGCTAGTAATAGCGAACACCCTGTTCATGAATCACAAGAGGAGGAGGTATACTTGGAAAAGGCCGGGAGATACGGGAAGATTTCAATTACATTACATCGTGGTCAGACAGAGATTCCGAAATCAGATACTGGATTGTAAGTCGTACCCAGGAGCAGATATAGACTCAGATCACAATATAGTAGTGATGAAGAGTAGGCTGAAGTTCAAGACATTAGTCAGGAAGAATCAATACGCAAAGAAGTGGGATACGGAAGTAATAAGGAATGACGAGATACGTTTGAAGTTCTCTAACGCTATAGATACAGCAATAAGGAATAGCGCAGTAGGCAGTACAGTTGAAGAGGAATGGACACCTCTAAAAAGGGCCATCACAGAGGTTGGGAAGGAAAACATAGGTACAAAGAAGGTAGCTGCGAAGAAACCATGGGTAAC
The DNA here is from genome assembly GCF_021461395.2 of Schistocerca americana. Lineage (NCBI taxonomy): Eukaryota > Metazoa > Arthropoda > Insecta > Orthoptera > Acrididae > Schistocerca > Schistocerca americana. The sequence continues at coordinate 873,332,646 of NC_060120.1, read as the reverse complement.
AGAAGAAATACTTCAGTTGATTGATGAAAGGAGGAAGTACAAACATGTTCCGGGAAAATCAGGAATACAGAAATACAAGTCGCTGAGGAATGAAATAAATAGGAAGTGCAGGGAGGCTAAGACGAAATGGCTGCAGGAAAAACGTGAAGACATCGAAAATGATATGATTGTCGGAAAGACAGACTCAGCATACAGGAAAGTCAAAACAACCTTTGGCGACATTAAAAGCAACGGTGGTAACATTAAGAGTGCAACGGGAATTCCACTGTTAAATGCAGAGGAGAGAGCAGATAGGTGGAAAGAATACATTGAAAGCCTCTATGAGGGTGAAGATTTGCCTGATGTGACAGAAGTAGGAACAGGAGTCGATTTAGAAGAGATAGGGATCCAGTATTAGAACCGGAATTTAAAAGAGCTTTGGAGGACTTACGGTCAAATAAGGCAAAAGGGATAGATAACATTCCATCAGAATTTCTAAAATCATTGGGGGAAGTGGCAACAAAACGACTATTCACGTTGGTGTGTAGAATATGTGAGTCTGGCGACATACCATCTGACTTTCGGAAAAGCATCATCCACACAATTCCGAAGACGGCAAGAGCTGACAAGTGCGAGAATTATCGCACAATCAGCTTAACAGCTCATGCATCGAAACTGCTTACAAGAATAATATACAGAAGAATGGAAAAGAAAATTGAGAATGCGCTAGGTGACGATCAGTTTGGCTTTAGGAAAAGTAAAGGGACGAGAGAGGCAATTCTGACATTACGGCTAATAATGGAAACAAGGCTAAAGAAAAATCAAGACACTTTCATAGGATTTGTCGACCTGGAAAAAGCGTTCGACAATATAAAATGGTGCAAGCTGTTCGAGATTGTGAAAAAAGCAGGGGTAAGATATAGGGAGAGACGGGTCATATACAATATGTACAACAACCATGAGGGAATAATAAGAGTGGACGATCAAGAACGAAGTGCTCGTATCAAGAAGGGTGTAAGACAAGGCTGTAGCCTTTCGTCCCTACTCTTCAATCTGTACATCGAGGAAGCAATGATGGAAATAAAAGAAAGGTTCAGGAGTGGAATTAAAATACAAGGTGAAAGGATATCAATGATACGATTCGCTGATGACATTGCTATCCTAAGTGAAAGTGAAGAAGAATTAAATGATCTGCTGAACAGAATGAACAGTCTAATGAGTACACAGTATGGTTTGAGAGTAAATCGGAGAAAGACAAAGGTAATGAGAAGTAGTAGAAATGAGAACAGCGAGAAACTTAACATCAGGATTGATGGTCACGAAGTCAATGAAGTTAAGGAATTCTGCTACCTAGGCAGTAAAATAACCAATGACGGACGGAGCAAGGAGGACATCAAAAGCAGACTCGCTATGGCAAAAAATGCATTTCTGGCCAAGAGAAGTCTACTAATATCAAAGACCGGCCTTAATTTGAGGAAGAAATTTCTGAGGATGTACGTCTGGAGTACAGCATTGTATGGTAGTGAAACATGGACTGTGGGAAAACCGGAACAGAAGAGAATCGAAGCATTTGAGATGTGGTGCTATAGACGAATGTTGAAAATTAGGTGGACTGATAAGGTAAGGAATGAGGAGGCTCTACGCAGAATCGGAGAGGAAAAGAATATGTGGAAAACACTGATAAGGAGAAGGGACAGGATGATATGACATCTGCTAAGACATGAGGGAATGACTTTGTAACACCTCCGTTTATTTATCCCGACCTGATCTGATCGAATAGCAGCCCAATAATTATTATTAATGTGACCGTGTACCTAATGGGGCTGGCAATCGGAATTGACTGCTACGGAAGTTGTTACTTTCCAGTTCGTCCTTCTCAAATGCTGCAATAATGAAATGTCTGGTAACAAGGAAAACACCAACAGAGTTTCACTAATTACGAACCTATATTCGTCTCAAAAACACAAAAAGGAGGAGACAGCCACTGCCTTCGTCATACATATCTAATTACGGCTAATCTCAGCACAGGCTTCTTCATTTTCCATTATCGTCACACGCTAATTCATCACTGTATCCAACACTGCAATCCAATACTGCAATCCAAAGTGATGCCGGCGCGGTAGACGCGAAACCAAAATATCGGCACTAGAAATATCACTGATCACTCTCGTAATTATACTTCTTCACTTTCCCGGTATTATTCTAGTACAAAGGGGTTAAACCACGGCGATGGCAACTCCCTTTGTCGTTAAAGCCTTGCATTACAACAACTGGCCTCCACACATCTCTACCCGCAACATGGCACTGGTTCAACTCTACACTCGCTCTCGCAACACGACACAATCGATTGTTCGCCCTATCGTCCTGTGCCGAGTGCAAATTTGTAGTAAGGGCCTACGGACCCCTTACAACTTCCATGGTACTAGAGGGAGCTGTAGAGGGCAAAAACTGTAGAGGAAGACAGAGATTGGAATACATCAAGCAAATAATTGAGGACGTAGGTTGCAAGTGCTACTCTGAGATGAAGAGGTTAGCACAGGAAAGGAATTCGTGGCGGGCCGCATCAAACCAGTCAGTAGACTGATTACAAAAAAAAAAAAAAAGTCTACCCTTCAACACCCTTACAAACTTTTCAGACTGTTTCTGACCACTACTACTACTGGATGCGGATATGGAGGGGCATGTGGTCAGCACACTGCTCTCCCGGCCGTGTCTCAGTTTCCGAGACCTGTCAAGTAGCTGCTCAGTTTGCGCCAAGGCCTGAGCGCACCCGTCTTGGCGCTCGGAAGACCGGATGGTCACCCATCCAAGTGCTAGCCAAGGCCGACAGCGCTTATCTTCGGTGATCTGATGGGAACCGGTGTTACCACTGCAGCAAGGCCGTTGGGTTCTGACGACCCTATAGATCGCATATTCAGTTTTTACTGGAATAAACTCGGCGATGGCTTGTTGATTATGAACCACATTTCAAAATTCTGTGCCCCACAGTTTAATTACTCACTTTAAACCAGCTTCCACATAGATGATTGATTCTTAACGTTTTGTACTGTTCGTTCACTTAGTTCGCGCTCACCTTGTCATCAGCCAGTTTCCAAAAAACCATTACTGGTCTCGCCCCTTCAACTGCATCTGTCTCAGTTTATTCCACATTACGCAATGATAATAAGTACTTAGTGCCCTTTACTGTATCATTTCGTGCCTTTCATGTGTCATTCCACCAACCAGCCCAGCATACGCCTTTACTCCTCTCTCGTACAACGCTGAAAAACCAACGCTGAAAAACTGTTCCCATCCCTTGTTCCTTTGATTTTATGTTGATATTAGTTCCTCTTAGATTAGCATTTAAATTACGAAACGTGTACATCTACAACATTTGCCCGCAATTCAAATTTACGTTTCACTCTGTATACTGTCATTTGCTGAAAGTCTTGTATATATATATATATATATATATATATATATATGTGTGTGTGTGTGTGTGTGTGCTGAATCATTCACAAAATATTGCAGGTTTTATGCCTGATGCAAGTTGTTGATACATCAGTTACAGTTACAGGATACTAAGCAGTTGTCTTGTATAAATAATTTCGCTGTGAGTCAACATTTTTGGTTTCCAGCTGAGACACATAATCAGCAGATGGTTGCAGCTTAGGGCTATTTGTCAACACCAGTTGACTTCATAGACGGCTTACTGTCGTGATGTCATTGTAATTATGGTTACCTTACCGCAAGATGATAGAACTAATAATCTAAAGCCTGCTGCTGAAACAAGTTGTATGAAACTTCTCGCCTTCAGAGAGACATTCACAGAATGTTTGTTTAGATATTCGGTAGCGAATCATACAGACGTAATAAATTAACATCACGATCTCACTATGTACCTGAATGTGCGGCGACAGCATAGAATTTATGTCTTAGCCTATATGTTTCTAATAATTTGGTGGTCTGTTAACAGCCGTGCTATTGCCATGTACCTCATCTCAAAGTACGCGAAGGATGACTCTCTCTACCCGAAGGCTGTCGACAAACGTGTTCTTGTCGACCAGAGGCTGTTTTTTGGTCAAGATTTGTACAACAGAATTTTGAATGTTCTCGTAAGTATCGCATTATTGCCGTTCGTACAAAGAAACAAATCACATTCTGTTTTTGTTTAGTATCGTCAAAATGAGAAAAGGAAAATGACATACTTTTACTTTTAGTTCCATGGTTTTCTTTCGATAAATGACCTTAATTTTAAGAAAGTACCCAAGTTCAGTCGCCATATCTCTCTCCTTTGTTTTCATATGACTGGTGGCGAACCAGCTACCCATCATCAGATCATTTGTTACAATTGCAGAGTACCCTGTCGAATGTGGAACTGAATGTTCACTGTCAAGCTAGCAACTGATACAACAATCTCCTTTCTGTGAGCATGCGCAATCTGTGGCATGCTATGCATTTTAGGACAACACACTCACCACAGCCACATTGTAATTGACGTCACCAACCCACTAGCGACGTGATTGGCGGCTGACTTACATGCAGTCACGTGACGCGCTCAAATCAAGGGTAGTCGATTTTGAGCAAAGACTCGAAAAACGGGCTTTAGCAAAACACGGCCCCATCTCCCCTCCTGCCTGTTGGAAGTCGATAATCACTAGGTTTAATTATTCAAGTCTCGGCCTTCAGTTGGAGCAGTGAAGATTTCATTATTGATCTCAGAGTTACTTTATACATATTCATTTCGTAGTAGTGGTGGGGTACAGCCTAATTAACGTTATACTTTGTTCCCATAGTTTGTGGTGTACTACTAATGTTTAACATTGAATCAACTCTGAATGAAACAGGAGACGTTGTATTTGGAGAAAAGGCCTCATAGTGGATTTCCTCTTTAAGTATCAATTTTCTAAACTTCGATTTTTCCTTGCCTAAACAAAACAAGTTTCCCCTTGAATCAATTGCAGTCCGAAGAATGATGTCTTATCGTATGTGATTATGTATTTTGCGCCAGACCATACTCACTATGCTGTAACCACAGTAAATACGTCATTAGTTGGATTGCTAAACACGTCTTTAATTACAGTTTTAATCGTTTCGGTTACGTGGTTGATTCTGTGGACACAATGGATAATGTAAACGTTACATTATTAATGTCTTTCTACTTTCAGTATCTCATTTTGTGTACCTTCCGTGTATTTTTATGTCTTGTACATTTTAGAACCCACGTTCTTACTATATCGTTGCAGTTACTGAGATCTGCATTTAAGTTAATTTCCTGTCAACAGCGGCCAAAATTTTATAGCGAACGGACGGATCCCAGCAGCATCGATAAAGTTATTGACGGTCTGGAAACCCTAAACAGAATGCTCGATGGCAAACAGTGGCTAGTTGGAGACAAGTCACACTTGCTGATTACGCTGTCGCTAATTCTTTGTCGGCATTAGAGGTAACGTAAAGCTTTCTATTCAACTTTCAAGAAGTTAAGAATATACGATCAGTCTATCTAATACGAACTAGTTAATTTTGATTCCAAACGCCCTGAGTGGTTGCAACAGATGATGTCGTCGAAACTTTCCCACCTTAGTTCAGCAGAAATATCCTTAAAGTGTGTCACACCACCAGGCACAATTCCTATGAAACTCAGAAAAATTATTTAATTTAGACAACCAAAATACTTATGTTCAACAATTATTTGGGTGCTGATGTTATCTCTCATTTCAGTTTGTTCCAGAAAGTGGAATTGACCCTACGAAGCAGCCTAACATCAAGGAGTGGCTTCCACGTGTTGAAAGTTCTCACCCAAACTACGGAGAAAGCCTCAAAGAATTACGTGAGGGCTTTAAGAAAATGGCGCAGAAGTAAAAGAACCTACCATTTACATATTTTGTATTTATGTAATAAAACGTTAACAGTTATCTAGTGAAACAAAATTTATTGACAATATGTACACATTATATGCAAAGAGCGAAAGACTTTCTAGAATGAATTTTTAAATGTCCACCGTACGGAGTGCGCGTTGTTCCGAAAATTCCTTACAGGTTAAAACTATTTAAGACCTGTCTGTGTCTATCAGCAACCGTAACTCACAGTGGTCTTAACTGTTGTCTGTGCTAAGGCGAATAAGTTCACATTTGGTACAACAAAGTCCTATACTGTTCGCCTCTGCTGAAGATGGTGATGATATGTCCATGACGAGCTCCTTAAGCCCAATTCCAGCAACCGTTTTTATGGAAAAATTCTAAGAACAGGCACAGAGAAACGCTGTCAAAAAGAACGAACGTCCGGCTGTTTTACGTAAACGATACCTTCGTGTTTTGCAGACAATGGCTAAGAGAAATGATAGTGTCTTCATATACGCCTTAATAAAATTAGTACTAAGATTCAGCTCGTCAAGCAGGGAGAGGCAAATGGCAAATTAATGTAAATTTAATGAAAATTCTGCTTGCACTAGTCTTCATGAAATAAAATGGTAGCTTGGGCACTCACGAACGGACCGTTACTTACGCTGGGATTCAAATTACCATCCGCAGCAGTAGTGTAGTGTTATGGAAACGTTTGCAAATAGAGGGAGTCAGGAAGATTTGTGAACCAGAGCAGCTCGATGCAGAAGTGGATTATCTGGTTCATGCGCTACTGAATATCTTCTATTAATCTGTTGAAAGAAGTGTTGAGACCAACACGTAAAGATCATAGTGGTGTACTACTGTCTCCAAAAGCCTAAGTTTTCCTGTCTTTATTAAAGACGCAGCTGACGCTGTAGGGAAGATCCTGAAGAAATGGAACATCGCCGTAGTGTACAAACACATATGAGCGATGACATGTCTTAGCTCGGCCACGAAAGATTAACAATCACTGGAAAGAGCAGGAGTTTACAGAATACCACGCAGTTACGGAGACCACGTGCTAGGTTGTGGAAGCACACATGCACCGTAGGTGTCTATTACCCGTGCTCGCGCCTTCCATTTATATGTGTCGCGTTTGTCACCACTTCCGGACGCTGTTGCATTTACTCATTTCGCCCGTCACTGCGGCTATTCTTGCAACGCTCGCGACTACAGCGGCTGTTTTCGTCTCCACTGTCTATCGCTATTAATTTTACTTTGTTGGGGTTACGTTTGACAACCACTCCATTGTAATTTTCTTGACAGGCGATGAAGCCCAAGTTTGTCTGACTATTTTAGTGATTGTTACAAGTTGTTGTCTAATAACCCCTGGTAGCTTGAAGTTAATTAAATGTGGCCATATCTTCAGGTTTACGCAGATCGTTGAGATACCGATTCAGTTCGCAGTATTTAAGTTAGAAGCCCGTTAAACTCTTGTCGCTATTCCTTGTGAACGCCTACTCCTGCAATGTCTCATGGCGAATGATGTTCTACACGGAAGTTTCTCCTGTAATTCCATTATTGACGGGCAGAGTTCACTTGGCTCCATGAAAGCGCACTTTCATTTAATCTAATTACAAAGGAGCTATTTTTCCTTCTCTCATTCCATTGGTTTGGCAGTAACACTTCGAACTGCTTGATGAAAACAGACAGGTATATTTTCCCCATGAGCTATGTGGATGTGGTGCTGTCACCTTGCTGAATCATTTGCGTCATCTCGCTCATGGCTCCTTACTTCGGTAATTATTTGAGAAGACGACGATCGCTAGTACGATCTGTCTGGGACGCTCAGATATTTCTCGATCCTTTTCGGCTGTTTCACCAACCCTTCTTCCTAAATGGCCTGTATTTTCGCCCACTTCATTTGATACTGCTTTTTACAATATATGAATTCCTTTAGTCTGTTGTGTTGCAAGCTCCATACGGGCTGTTTGCAAGCCAGAATTGGCTACCGTCACCTCATTTCACAGCTCTGTTGAATTCCGTTCTGTTTCCTTTAATTCTGACGCTGCAATTCAGCCCATTTAGTTTCTGACAGTTCAGTAGGTAAACCGACCTCTTCGTGTTCAACTACTGTTTGCGACCACCAACATCTGACCACGTTTGCCGAAACTCAAGCGATTGGTTCTACAGTTTTCTTTCCATATCAGGTAATCGTTGAGTCAGGGCTTGATCTCAGTCCAACTCCCTCTGTCTTCAGACAATTCCTTCTGTTTCTTCTGCGCCAAGCTCTTTCGTTATAATGATGTTCGGGAATAAATTCTCAAAAGTAAGTCTGTCACTTGATGGGACATCCTCTATATTACTGTTAATATTCTGCCGTGAGGAAGATCGTGTGGAGATCAAGTTACCTTCCCTGAAATGAATACTATTCTGTTCCTCTTTGAGGTTTTCTGCGGTATCATTCACATCGTTCTCGATAGTAATTTCCCTTCCAGTTTTAAATTAACCGGAAGACTTCCAAAACGCACAAATATATGTTCAAATGTTTTCTGGCTCCGATTATCTTCATACGATTTACTCTGCAACGCGCACCAACACAAAAATATTCAAAAACTATATCCCCAGTGCTTAATATGTGTTGTTGTTGCGGCCTTCAGTCCGAAGACTGGTCTGATGCAGATCTTCATGCTAGTCAACTTTGCGTGCCTCTTCATTTCCGAAACTACTGCAACCTACATCTTTCTGATTCTGCTAATTGTATTCATCTCTTGGCGCCTCTCACTCTTACCTTCAGTACTAAATAGTGATCCCTTAATGACTCAGAATGTGTCTTATCAACCGATGACTTCTTTTAGTAAAGTTGTACCATGAATTTCTTTTCTCCCCGTTTCTCTCCTCATTATTTACGACATCTACTCATTTAATCTTCAGCATTTTTCTGTAGCGTCACATTTCAAAAGCTTGCATTCCGTTCCTGTCTAAACCGTTTATCGTCCATGTTTCACTTCGATTCATATCTGCACACCATACAAATACCTTCAGAAAATCTATATTCGTTTTAACAAATTTCTTCTCTTGAGAAACGCATTTTTTGCCGTCGGGAGTCTACTTTTTATCCTCTCTGCTCCTGTCATCATCGTATCTTTTACTGCCCAAACAGCAAAACTCATCTACCACTTAAAGTATCTCGTTTTCTAATCTAGTTTCTTCGACCTCACTTGATTTAATTCGACTGCATTCCAATATGGTTGTTTTACTTTTGTTGATGTTCATGCCGTCCAGTTGCTCCTCCAAGTCATTTGCCGTCTCTGGTGAAATAACAGTGTCAACGCCAAGACTCAAAGTTTTTATCTCTTCTACCTTAACTTTAATTCCTACTCTAAATTTTTCTTTGGTTTTCTTTACTGAATCTCACACATACAACAAATAGGCACTCACAACAGTCACACATCCCTGTCACAAATGCCACCCACAAACAGAAAGTCAAAATTTTTCGTTTAAAAAGAGAGCATGGCAACTCACAGTTAAATAAATGTCCCACCAAAACAAACGCTAGTAACAAGACACTCAAAACAACGACGTACAATTAAACACATCTATAGTTACTTGTTGAAATGGCTCATATTCTAAACTCTTTGGTCTTCTTAATAAATCTCTGTTTGTTTTTGTACTATAATTCTCTTTAAAGATGATTTACCCCTGTCGATGTGACATCACATACTCCACACAGGGTGTCGTGTCTTGCATATGAATGTTGCTCTTGTCCGTTAATGTACGGGCGTCCTGACAGGGTCGTTACGTGCGATGTTATACGGCTTGTAGATTAGGGATTTAAAACGGTGTTGTATTGTGCTTGCGCATGCCGATTCCGAACACTGAAGAATCCAGCAGACTGATCTGCTTCCTACTGCTCCAGCACAATCACCCCCACGTTTACTTCCCTCTGTGCCCTCTTGCACAACGGAAACGCCCAACACTCTGCATACCTCATGTGTCAAACATGAGCAGGAACTAATATAAAACGACAGCGTTGCTACCTGGTTCCCAACGCGAAATAAACCAAGCTAACTCAGGATAAGGTACCTTTTTTTTCTTAGGATTACATACCTGGTAAAAACGGAACCCCTATAGAATCATCTATCTGTCTGTCCGTCTCTTAAAAAAGCATATTTTTCATAAATGTTTGGAGGCCGGCCGGTGTGGCCGTGCGGTTCTAGGCGCTACAGTCTGGAACCGAGCGACCGCTACGGTCGCAGGTTCGAATCCTGCCTCAGGCATGGATGTGTGTGATGTCCTTAGGTTAGTTAGGTTTAATTAGTTCTAAGTTCTAGGCGACTGATGACCTCAGAAGTTAAGTCGCATAGTGCTCAGAGCCATAAATGTTTAAATTTATGTCAAATACTGTGATCTACTGTCCCTTGGCGGTGTACGAAATTGAAGCTTCTACGTCAATGCAGTCAAAAGATATGGCGGTAATATGTTTTGATACAAAATCACTCATCAAACGCTATATGGTACTTCCAGTTGGCCTAGGATCTTGAAATTTGGCAAGAGGCGAGGTTTCAAAGTACAACAAAAGCAGAAAAGCAGAATTGTGTAGACACGTAACGTTTAAGTGTTAATACAAACTAACGCGCTTACGTGATAAATGGATGTTTCGTTATGTTTCCTTTTGAGCTATCAGCTAATGACTGTTACACGTCACCCCTAATTCAACTCCTCAAGCAGAAGTGGGTGGATTAAACATCTGAGCTAAAAACGGTGTAGAACGGAAACGGTCGGTCTCCGATCAGGGGTTCCTATTCAAAATGTTCTGTACTCACTCCCCTCTAAAAGCCCTAGAAGTTCGTATCGGCAGTTTCTGAACACCCTGTATACATTATTAAGTTTGTACCGAACCCACTGTGCTCGCACATGGCCAGTTTTTTTAAAACTTGTCACACCGGACAATCGCCATCATTTGTTACTTTTCGGACGCCATATTTATACACTGCCAATCTCGAAAAATAGAAACAATTTGAGAGTCATTATCACAATTATTTTGAGTCGTTGATTACATACGCATTTGATTAAGAGTACTACTTGCAGTCCTAGCCATCTTGAGCTTTGTTACATCAGCTATAAAGATGACTACGTTTAACCCCTGTTTTCCCTGTTTTATAACAAACAACAAACAAAAATATAGCCACGATGTGCAAACATACTAATTCTTCCCTGCACTCGACACCAAATGTAATCTGTCGTACGTTTTTCTGTAATGCACGTTTGCATCAAATTTGTAAGTGCTGTAGATGAATGGTATAGGCATCTTCATGTAGTACTACATGGACAAACGGATGGCGCGCTTCGTAATGTTTGTTCACTGAATAACGTACTACTAAAATAAAGAACTGTTTAAAAATCAGTGAATATAATGAAAATACTGATACTTTCTACACGAAAGATGGAACACGTGTGGATTGAATTATTAGCATCGCAGCCCACAAATTGCAGATTCGTTTATTACAAACAGGTATGCAGCTCTGAACGCTACTACACGAAAGTAACAATGTTATGGATGAATAGCTGTACTGCGGGAGTTATGGTAGAGGTGAAGTCATGTTCAGTCAGATGAAGATTAGACAATGCAAATTTATTCATCAGTGTAGCTAAGTGTGAATGTATGTAGCAGCAAGGAGATGGTAAAGCTGTTTAACCTATGTGCCAAAATAATTCATTTCCAATAGAGATGAAAACTACGTTGGCAAGAATATATACAAATTCTTTATTTATTCTTATTAACTGCTGAGAATGACGAAAAAGAAGACGCAGGTAGAGCCACAATTTTGAGAAAATCAGATAAAACGGATTTGTGTACAGAAAAGTCCCTTTGGTGTTGTGGAACGTGATCCAAGTCCAGTGGTTAAATAAGTTGCTAACCACTCAGAGTGCTATAATAAAATTCCTTGTTTTCTTCACTAAGAAATTCAAGTCCATTTTATTTGTGTCACTAAAAGGTACTACAAAATAGAAACACGAAAATTCTGCTGCTATTACGTGATGAACAGTCATTCCTCGTTTCAGAACAAACTACTTCTCCCACTGAATGAGGCCACTATAATTTTTCTTATCCTAAACGACTCCAAGATCCTCTGTTCTAGTCCAAGCCTTGAAACCTGGATAATAGCAGGCTTTGAGGTGCCTATATATTTTCTTGATGTACTGTCAAAACTGAAGCTTTCTACTGCCATATATAAAGATTTGCAGTAGTTAATACAAACTTCCGCATTCTGAAATGTAGAATGTTTCGGACGTTTCTCAATCGGCGCGAGCTGTGTCCAGACACAGGGAACTTATATGGCGTCAAATACACCATTAGTGACGATGACGTTATGAGCCTGCACAGCGAATCGAGCAGCAAAGATTATGAAACTTACTACTTCCAACGGAACAGTTAAATGTGCTGAATACTATGGCTGCTTGGGAAATTATCGCAGTGCCGTAATTACCTGTTCCCTTTATGTGAAGGTCTGCAGCGGCCTGCTGAAGTGTCAAGAATTTAATATGCGTTTACCAGTGAAAAATGGTTTAGAAGACATACGGCATCGTCTATGTCCCAATAAAAGTTTATTATGTCAAACAAATTTTCAAGCCGTCGACTGAGAATTTAAACTTCAATGTTTAATCTTAGTGATTACTAGATGATATTTTTATGGAGAATTTTTGTTAATTACCTTAATTAATTTCAAGCAATTAAATCTTATTCAGAGACAATTTTCGCTTTGGAGTAGTGTGTGCACTGATTTGAATTTTCGTGGTAAATTAAAACCGTATGTCACACTGAGACTCCAAACTACAACCTCCACTTTCCGTAGGCAAGTGGTCTGGCGACAGAGCTATTCATGCACGAGTTCCATCTCGCCTTCACAGCTTCACTTCCGCCAGTACCTCATCTCCTGGCCTCCAAACTTCACGGAAGTTCTTCAGCATACCTTGCAGGGCTAACACCTCTGGAAGAAAGGATACTGTAGGCACGTGGCTTAGCCACAGCCTGGTACGCGTTCTGTTCATGCTGCTCTTGTAAATGCATTCCAAGAATGGAAAGATGAAAGGTGAACCATCTGAAACTATATTTTACAAGATATTACCAGTGCCAAAGCCGTCGGAATAACACTGTTTACTTTGGTATTTCTCTCCAAACAGTGAACTTTAAGCTGTATGCTGGATCAACAGTAGCGTTAATGTGTATTTGCAATGTTATGGAACAGATTTTTATTAGTTTTGATAAATTTAAACCATAGTATTAACTGCGGTACCGACAGCACATGTTGGCATTACCAGTAGAAGTTGACAGACATTTTGTGCTGCAAGAGAAAATTACATGAGGATATTATCATGTTTGGAATTATCAGCAGGAGATGGTAAACATTATGCAAAGTGAATACCCTAGCGTTGAGTTGTTATAATGTTTGTGTGACTTTGAAAGCATAGCAACCATCGTTTCTTACCTATATGAATGTGTATCAGCACTGTTCAGTATGACGTTTCATCGAAGTGTCATGTACTTTCCACTGAATGACAACAGAAGACGACAACGATTGAACTGTGAGACGATGTTAATATCCTGGCATAGGATCACTGTAATGTTTAGCGGACTTTCCTGTCCGTTTTAGAGACGAGTTCTTTTGATGAATTTACACTTGGGAATACCATTGTTTACTTAGGAAATCTGCCATATCAAACTGCATAGCTAATTCCCGTGGTACCAGTGACCTTGTTCTTGGCTACGTGGTACCTGTCTCACGAGAATGTGGCCGCTGTCACTTCAAGCTTTAAGTTAAATCAGCGGTAGTATTCATATGTGTTTTCCAGTGTGATAGAGCTAATTCTTATATATTTTATTGAATTCGTGCACGATATTAATGCGTGATGCAGGGATCATACTACGCTCATCTATTAACCTATAGTTTACTTCAGTTGTGTCAATAAGTGAGCCGCGTAAATTTTAGTAAGTTACACAGAAAACAAAGAGGTCGAAATGTTTCATTTGAAGGTCCATTGTGGTTTCAGACTCTGGAGTGGACACTGAACTTTGGTGACCAACAAGTCCTGCTAAACCCGTAAGTCTTACAAACAGTGCCATTATGAAAACTACGTAAACTTTTTGGTATTACACAACAATTCATTTACAACAGTAGTGCCACGTGTTTCTTGCTCGAAATCTTATTTATTTTGAGAAATAAGACAATTTTATTTGGTGCAAAGTTTGATCTTTCCTTCGTGGTCAGATATTTGTAATCCCACTTGCGTATATATATATATATATATATAATGTATATATATATGTGTGTGTGTGTGTGAGAGAGAGAGAGAGAGAGAGAGAGAGAGAGAGCCAGCCCTGGCAAAACTCTACCATATGGTGAGCAAGATGTATGAGACAGGCAAAATACCCTCAGAGTCCAAGAAGAATATAATAATTCCAGTCCCAAAGAAAGTAGGTGTTGACAGATGTGAAAATTACGGAACTAGCGATTTAATAAGCCACGGCTGCAAAATACTGACATGATTTCCTTACAGACGAAGGGAAAACTGGTAGAAGCCGACCTCGGAGAAGATCAGTTTGGATTCCGTAGAAATGTTGGAACACGTGAGGCAGTAATGACCCTACGACTTATCTTAGAAAATAGATTAAGGAAAGGCAAACGCCGCGCGAGATTAGCCGAGCGGTCTATAGGCGCTGCAGTCATGGACTGTGCAGCTGGTCCCGGCGGAGGTTCGAGTCCTCCCTCGGTCATGGGTGTGTGTGTTTGTCCTTAGGATAATTTAGGTTAAGTAGTGTGTAAGCTTAGGGACTGATGACCTTAGCAGTTAAGTCCCATAAGATTTCGCACACATTTGAACATTTTTGAAAGGCAAGCCTACGTTTTTAGCATTTGTTGACTTGGAGAAAGCTTTTGACAATATTGACTGGAATACTCCCTTTCAAATTCTGAAGGTGGCAGGGTAAAATACAGGGAGCGAAAGGCTATTTACAGTTTGTACAGAAACCAGATGGCCGTTATAAGAGTCGAGGGGTATGAAAGGGAAGCAGTGGTTATGAAGGGACTGAGACAGGGTTGTAGCCTCTCCCCAATGTTATTCAATCCGTATATTGAGCAAGCAGTAAAGGAAACAAAACAAAATTTTGGAGTAGGAATTAAAATCCATGGAGAAAAAATAAAAACTTTGAGGTTTGCCGATGAAATTGTAATTCTGTCAGAGACAGCAAACGACCTGGAAGAGCAGCTGAACGGAATGGACAGTGTCTTCAAAGGAGGATATAAGATGAACATCAATAAAAACAAAACGAGGATAATGGAATGTAGTCGAAATAAATCGGGTGATGCCGAGGAAATTGGATTAGGAAATGAGACGCTTAAAGTAGTAAAAGAGTTTTGCTATTTGGGAGCAAAATAACTGATGATGGTCGAAGTAGAGAGGATATAAAATGTAGACTGGCAATGGCAAGGAAAGCGTTTCTGAAGAAGAGGAATTTGTTAACGTTGAGTATAGATTTAAGTGTCTGGAAGTCGTTTCTGAAAGTATTTGTATGGAGTGTAGCCACGTATGGAAGTGAAACATGGATGATAAATAGTGTGGACAAGAAGAGAATAGAAGCTTTCGAAATGTGGTGCTACAGAAGAATGCTGAAGATTAGATGGGTAGACCTCATAAATAATGAGGAGGTATTGAATAGAATTGGGGAGAAGAGAAATTTGAGGCACAACTTGACTAGAAGAAGGGATCGGTTGGTAGGATATATTCTGAGGTATCAGGGGATCACCAATTTAGTATTGGAGGGCAGCATGGAGGGTAAAAATCGTAGAGGGAGACCAAGAGATGAATACACTGAACAGATTCAGAAGGATGTAGGTTGCAGTAGGTACTGGGAGATGAAGAAGTTTGCACAGGATAGAGTAGCATGGAGAGCAGCATCAAACCAGTCTCTGGACTGCAGACAACAACATGTGTGTGTGTGTGTGTGTGTGTGTGTGTGTGTGTGTGTCTGTATGTGTTTTTTAAGGAAAGTGGTTACCTATTATATTAATAATTTTATTTCTGTGGCAAGGACTGTATGTATTCGAGATATACATCTTTCATTTCTACCTTCTCCCCTGGGCCTATTACTTACCCTCACAGAGTAAGAGTTTGGAACATGAAACACATGCAGTAGCTTTGTCGAATATGATCGTTTTGATGGTTCAGGTATTATGGTGTGGGAAGACATAATGGTGCATGGGTGTACTGGCCTCTAAACCTTTGAATACGGTACACGGACTGAGCAAGCTTATTGTGACACTGTACTCCATTCCCACGGGCGTCTTCCATAGGTTTATTCGGCCCTGACTATATTTCTTTGGATGACAATACGTGACCACTTCGAACTGCGAAGGTGGAGGAGCTGTTGGAACGAGAGGATACTCGACGAACGTACTGAGGAGACCCTTCCCTTGACTTAAATCCCACTGAGCACGTGTGAAATGCGTTGGGGAGATGTATTGCAGTACGTCCACATAAACTAACGGCCATCCAACATTTGTCAACTGCGATGGTGGAGGAATGGAACTCCCCACCAGCAGAACTCCTTAACAGCCTTGTGGGAGCATGTTGCAGAACTTTCATTCTCGTCCATGGTGATCACACACCCTATTTTGATCCATGTCCCACCATTTGTGTTGTCCACGGGACCATCATAAATTGCGATGATTTCAGTGAAATACTGTTTATGAACGAAAGTGTCACGTCTGTTCGTTTTTTAGTTTTATTGCGCATGAATTTCAGTCATCTTCTGTACTGTTCTGCAACAGTTCGTTCTACATACGGTTTAAGTTTCATAGAAATATGTTACTTGGCGGTTCCATATCATACAAAAGTTAATTTAGTTCTTAAGTTTTCTACACCAGTGTAGTTATACAACACTGCATTTTGGCGTTACATAACTCGTAAAATCTTATGTTCTAACATTCTGCGTGGTGTCTGTTTGTTCTAAGTCCTGTCTCCCTACAACTTTCGCGCAATGACGCTCTGAGTGTGCTTTTTAGTGAATTGACTAGTTTGAACCTGGGACCTGTTGCTGGGTAGGAGACCCCAGACCACACATTCACAAAAGTTCAGTGAGACTAGCGATAATATAATCAAATACTTAATGATTTCAGTGTAAGCTCCACTGCACTCCCTGTAAAAGAATCTTAATACTAACTAAATTTAGTGGAAGGGGTTCAAGGATTTCCTATTTTTAGTTAGCTGGTAAAGTAACGTCGAAAAAGCAGTGAAGTTTACCATTGGAATTTTTATTCTACTCACAAAACATTGTTTATAAATTGCACTATTGATAAAAGGAAATATTTTAATACCGGATGATAAAAACCAACTGCGTTCAACAAAAATGTGAACGAATATTCCCTGAATGGGTTTCCAAGTTCTATAATGGATGGAAGGATGACCTATGCCATATCACATCTATAATCTAGGTTTAAGTTAAGTTTCATAAAAGAGACAACTATCAAATTGGTCTACAGTGACCCTCAATTATCTTTATATCTTATTTAACTTGTTGTAAATTACAGTGGATGATGTGGCTTCCCAATAAATATATAACAGAAAAATCATCGCGTTTCAGATTTTAACTTCTAATAGCAAATGTGAATACCATGAGCTTTAATTGACGATCGACACTAGTATTACCTAAAAAGGTGGTGTAACAGATGAGACTTCTGCAGTTCTAAGTGCAGCCTTATGCGCTCTTATGCCACATCGTGTGCGTTCATTACCTTGTCGTTGGTTAGGCAGCGTCAGGAGGCGTCTGGCGGCGCAGCTCTAATCACCTTGCCGTCTCGGAAGCAACTCTCCCCAACTTCTCTTCACTACAATTTACCGAAGTTGGTTGAAGAAAAGCTATCTGGCTGTGTTTTCAGCTGACCAATCAGGGTCTCAATGTTAACCTTAAGCTCCGCCTACAAAAATTCTGTCCATCCAATGAGAAATGTTATACTTTTCGTGGGGGGCAATGTTTTTAATGTTTGCAACGTAACAGAGACACGTATAGTCTCATGCTAAAACTTGCAGCTGGTGTTGCCCTTTTAGTGTTATCATAAGATCTATACTGTTCTTCTGGAGGGCTCTATCATTAACCATGGGTGATGATCTTGGCGGTCGGCTGGCGACGTGGGTGTCCGTCCCTTATCGTAGGGCCTCCTACCCTACACGACTCTGCTCTCGGCTTCTGTTCTCGTTTCTCCCCTCGGAACTGCGTCTGTTTCACGGTGGGAAGGTACGACATGCATTTAGGCATTCTTGTGTTAGTCTGTGGTATTCCATTTGCTCACTCGTTGATCGTATTACTTTGGTTAATTTAATGTCAGGATTTATTTGGAGCTATGTGACATACTGTTGGATTTGCTATCATGTCAGGGTTTTCATGGAAGGTGTTGGATTTGCCTGACACCTTACATATCACCACACTTCGAACTTAATTTTTGCACTGAAGTTAGCCAATGATTGAATCGTTGTCTAAGTCAGTCAAAAATTATTCCTTTATCTAAATTTTGTTGCCTACTGTTCAGCCACGTTATTCTTGTTCTATGCTAGTTCACAGTACAAATTTATATTTTTATATTTTTCCACATTACTCTCAAAAATATGTTTATATCGACAAGAGAAGAATATTTTTATACTATTATCAATATTAATTTTTAATTATTGGGCAACAGTCTGGATGATTGACTGATCTGGCCTTGTAACACTAACCAAAACAGCCTTGCTGTGCTGGTAATCCGAACGGCTGAAAGCAAGGGGAAACTACAGCCGTATTTTTTCCCGAGGGCATGCAGCTTAACTGTATGGTTAAATGATGATGGCATCCTCTTGGGTAAAATATTCCGGAGGTAAAATAGTCCCCCATTCGGATCTCCGGGCAGGGATTACTCAAGAGGACGTCGTTACCAGGAGAAACAAAACTGGCGTTCTGCGGATCGGAGCGTGGAATGTCAGGTCCCTTAATCGGGAAGGTAGGTTAGAAAATTTAAAAAGGGAAATGGATAGGTTAAAGTTAGATATAGTGGGAATTTGTGAAGTTCGGTGGCAGGAGGAACAAGACTTTTGGTCAGGTGAATACAGGGTTATAAATACAACATCAAATAGGGGTAATTCAGGAGTAGGTTTAATAATGAATAAAAAAATAGGAGTACCAGTAAGCTACTACAAACAGCATAGTGAACGCATTATTGTGGCCAAGATAGACACGAATCCCACACCAACTACAATAGTACAAGTTATATGCCAACTAGCTCTGCAGATGATGAAGAAATTGATGAAATGTGTGATGAGATAAAAGAAATTATTCAGGTAGTGAAGGGAGACGAAAATTTAATAGTCATGGGTGACTGGAATTCGAGAGTAGGAAAAGGGAGAGAAGGAAACATAGTAGGTGGATATGGATTGGGGAAAGGAATGAAACAGGAAGCAGTCTGGTAGAATTTTCGCACAGAGCATAACATAATCATAGCTAACACTTGGTTCAAGAATCATAAAAGAAGGTTGTACACGTGGAAGAATCCGGGAATACTAGAAGGTATCAAAGAGATTATATAATGGTAAGACAGAGATTTAGGAACCAGGTATTAAATTGTAAGACATTTCCAGGGGCAGATGTCGACTCTGACCACAATCTATTGGTTATGAACTGGAGATTAAAACTGAAGAAACTGCAAAAAGGTGGGAATTTAAGGAGATGGGATCTGGACGAACTGATTAAACCAGAGGTTGTACAGAGTTTCAGGGAGAGCATAAGGGAACAAGTGTCAAAATGGGGGAAAGAAATACAGTAGAAGAAGAATGGGTGGCTCTGAGGGATGAAGTAGTGAAGGCAGCAGAGGATCAAGCAGGTAAAAAGACGAGGGCTAGTAGAAATCCTTGGGTAACAGAAGAAATATTGAATTTAATTGATGAAAGGAGAAAATATAAAAATGCAGTAAATGAAGCAGGAAAAAGGAATACAAACGTCTCAAAAATGAGATCGACAGGAAGTGCAAAATGGCTAAGTAGGAATGGCTAGAGGACAAATGCAAGGATGTAGAGGCTTATCTCACTAGGGGTAAGATAGATACTGCCTACAGGAAAATTAAAGAGACCTTTGGAGAAAAGAGAACCACTTGTATGAATATCAAGAGCTCAGATGGAAACCCAGTTCTAAGCAAAGAAGGGAAAGCAGAAAGGTGGAAGGAGTATATAGACGGTCTATACAAGGGCAACGTACTTGAGGACAATATTATGGAAATGGAAGAGAATGTATATGAAGATGAAATGGGAGATACAATACTGCGTGAAGAGTTTGACAGAGCACTGAAAGACCTGAGTCGAAACAAGGCCCTGGGAGTAGACAACATTCCATTAGAACTACTGACGGCCTCGGGAGAGCCAGTCCTGACAAAACTCTACCATCTGGTGAGCAAGATGTATGAGACAGGCGAAATACCCTCAGACTTCAAGAAGAATATAATAATTCCAATCCCAAAGAAAGCAGGTGTTGACAGATGTGAAAATTACCGAACTATCAGTTTAATAAGTCACGGCTGCAAAATACTAACGCGAATTCTTTACAGACGAATGGAAAAACTAGTAGAAGCCAACCTTGGGGAAGATCAGTTTGGATTCCGTAAAAGTATTGGAACACGTGAGGCAATACTGAACTTACGACTTTTCTTAGAAGAAAGATTAAGAAAAGGCAAACCTACGTTTGTAGCATTTGTAGACTTAGAGAAAGCTTTTGACAATGTTGACTGGAATACTCTCTTTCAAATTCTGAAGGTGGCAGGGGTAAAATACGGAGAGCAAAAGGCTATTTACAATTTGTACAGAAACCAGATGGCAAATATAGGAGTCGAGGGACATGAAAGGGAAGCAGCGGTTGGGAAGGGAGTGAGACAGGGTTGTAGCCTCTCCCCGATGTTATTCAATCTGTATATTGAGCAAGCAGTAAAGGAAACAACAGAAAAATTCGGAGTAGGTATTAAAATTCATGGAGAAGAAATAAAAACTTTGAGGTCAGCTGATGACATTGAAATTCTGTCAGAGACAGCAAAGGACTTGGAAGAGCCGTTGAATAGAATGGACAGTGTCTTGAAGGGAGGATATAAGATGAATATCAACAAAAGCAAAACGAGGATAATGGAATGTAATCGAATTAAGTCGGGTGATGCTGAGGGAATTAGATTAGGAAATGAGACACTTAAAGTAGTAAAGAAGTTTTGCTATTTGGGGAGCAAAATATCTGATGATGGTCGAAGTAGAGAGGATATAAAATGTAGGCTGGCAATGGCAAGGAAAGCGTTTCTGAAGAAGAAAAATTTGTTAACATCGAGTATAGATTTAAATGTCAGGAAGTCGTTTCTGAAAGTATTCGTATGGAGTGTAGCCATGTATGGAAGCGAAACATGGACGTCAAATAGTTTGGATAAGAAGAGAATAGAAGCTTTCGAAATCTGGTGCTACAGAACAATGCTGAAGATTAGTTGGGTAGATCACATAACTAATGAGGAGGTATTGAATAGAATTGGGGAGAAGAGGAGTTTGTGGCACAACTTGACAAGAAGAAGGGACCGGTTGGTAGGACATGTTCTGAGGCATCAAGGGATCACAAATGTAGCATTGGAGGGCAGTGTGGAGGGTAAAAATCATAGAGGGACACCAAGAGATGAATACACTACTCAGATTCAGAAGGACGTAGGCTTCAGTAAGTACTGAAAGATGAAGAAGCTTGCACAGGATAGAGTAGCATGGAGAGTTGCATCAAACCAGTCTCAGGACTGAAGAGCACAACAACAACAACAGTTCCACAGCATTATCATGAGCAATTCGGCTAATTATGACCGATCCTTTGTATGCTGCGGAAGGCTTATGTATTTTGTGTTTCTGTTTGCTAGAGAGATGGTGTGGTTTTACAAATACTTTCTGGCCTACTGAGAATGTTCTTTTAATTGCTGTTCTATCTCCTCTGTCTTTTCTTTTAACGGCTGCCTTTCTGATGTTGGAGAGTGCTGTTGCTATGACTTGTTTGTGCTGTCTACGTGGTACAACAGGAAGTCTAACATTTTCTCTGGTTATGTTTGGGGGTTCAATATTTTTAAGTACAGTGACAGGAGGTAATAGTGTAGCGCTATGTGGCATTTCGTTTATTACTTCTTGAAAATCTTTAAGGTATATATCCCAAGTGTTGTGTGTAATTGCCTACATATAATCGGCATAAAGTCCCTACGTCCATTATAGATCGTTCGGCTGGATTTACGCTGGATTTGTACTTAGATATGTAGATGGATTTTATTTTGTGTTGTTTTAATGTGTTCTGCCTTTGCATTGATTTGTATTGTGGGCCATTATCCGAAATTATTGCTACCACTCGACCTACTTGTCTGAGAAAATCTTGTCCAAATGCTTTACTTATAGTAAGACCTGTTGCCCGTTTTAATGGTGTCAAGCTAAGATATTTAGAAGTAAGTTCCATATCCACAGATATGAAAATATTTCCATTTTTCGTGCATGGGAGCGGCCCCATCAAATCCATTGCAGCTATTTCTTTTAATTCTTTAAGGATTATTGGAAACATAGGTGGTTTAATTTGGAAAGTGACGTGTTTAGCCCTCATACATTTTTTGCATTTGACTAATACTGTCCTAATTCGTCTTTCCATATTAGTAAAATGGCTTGTTTGTTTTATTTTTAAAAAGCATTTCCTTAGGCCAAAGTGGCCATTACTTAAATGTGTGTACTATATGTACTTACTAATTAGTTCATCTGGGATATAAATTAACCATTCATTCGTTGCAACATTTCGTCTAAAAAGTAAAACACTAATTTTTAGGAGATCGTGCTGTCGAATGTCTGGAAAATCCTTACTTCTCCACTTGTGTTTGATTCCTAGTATTTCGGGATCCTTGTCCTGTCCTTTGCCTATGTTTTTCAATGTTGTCGTAATGTAGTTTTCGAAAGGTACTTATTTCATATAGTACGTTGTAAACTGGTCTTCTGCTGCTTCCAAACCTATGTTATTGGATGCACCCTGTGCACATCGTGATAAAGTATCTGCTAATACATTCCCTGGTCCTGGTATGTGTGTAATAGTGAAGTCAAATTCTTGTAGTATTAACATACATCTGGCTAAACTCCCATGAGTTAGTTTGGCGGATAACAGAAATTCTAATGCTTTGTGGTCAGTGTATACTCTTGTTTTTCTTCAGAATAGGAAGTATCGAAAACGTTGGAAGCCCCATACAATGGCCAATGCTTCCAGCTCCACGACTGAATAGTTTTTCTCTCTTTTTGTGAGTACACGACTAGCAAATGCAATTGTTCTATATGATCTTAGCCCTGCGTGTTCGTATTCTTGGAATAAAACAACTCCTAAACCTGTTTTCGCGCTATCAGTGGCCATACAAAAATTTGTGTTAGATCAGCATGTGCTAAAATCGGTGCTGTTGTTAGTGCGTTTTTCACTTTCAAAAATTCTTCATCGGCTTGCTGATCCCATACCCATGGTTTGTTTTATCCAGTCAATGCACATAGACTTGGTGTTGCGAGAGAGTCGATCCAAATAAATTTTTTATAGAATCCGGTGAGACCTAGAAATCCTCTGAGAGTTTACTTATTATATGGTGTACATAATTCTTAGATTGCCGTTAGTTTTTCTGGGTCGGGCATTACCCCTTTCTCTGAAATTATGTGTCCTGGAAATTTGACCTCTCGCCTTCCAAATTTGGATTTTGTTATTTTTACTGTAACCCCATGCTCTTTCATGATCTGTAAAAACTGATTTAATGTGTCGTTGTGACGTTCCCAAGCGGGCTCTGCTATAATCACATCATAAATAACAAGTACTTTTTTGTAAAATTTCAGAACTGAGTATAGTATTAAATCCCCTAATAAACGCTGCTGATGATATGTTTAAACCAAATGGCAAACGTTTAAATTGGTAACATCTACTGAATACGACAAATGCTGTAAATTTTCTACATTCTGGCGCCAATTCTATTTGTCAGAAACTACTCCGTAAATCAGTTGATGAAAATATATTAGCACTGTGGAAGTTTTGTATCAATTCCTCTAATTTTTCTGGGCGACCTGTCTCAGTGATTATGATTGTGTTGATCTGTCTGGAATCAAGCACTAACCTGATGTTCCCATCTCGTTTTTGTAGAATATGGAGCGGGCTGTTACATGTGGAGGTAGCGGGTTCAATAATATCATCATCTAACATTTTAGAAATCTCCTGGACTACTTTATTCCTATACCTTAATGGGATTGTATAGGGTGGCACTCTAAATGGTTTGTGCTGTATTACTTCAAACTTGTACTGAAAGTGTTTAATACTGCCAGTCTTAGGTAAAAATACCTCTGCTTTATCCCGTAAAATACCCTCTAATTCTCTTTTACTGTGTTCCGAAATATCTTGACCTTCTTGCAATTTTTCGTCGATTTTTTTATGGACTTCTAACCTGAATTGAGGCTATTCCCCCTTTTGTGCATACCATTCTAATTCTTCATCCTCTTTATCTCGCATCATTCTTAATTGTTTGTTTATATCTGGTATTTCTTATAATTTTAGCTTTTGCTCAAAGAGAAGTGTGACATTCCCGAATGTTAGGCTACCTTTCCCCATATCTATAATCGCTCGTCTCTCATTTAAAAAATCTGTACCTATAACCAAATCTACTGTTAGTTTAGGTATAATCACGAAGTTGGCTTCGATCTTTTGACCTTGTGTGTCTCGTAACTTCTGCAGCATTGTTTCTAACAGGACCTCTTACTTTAATCTTACGTGTTTTCAGAACTGGGAATTCCTCATTGGCATTACACTGCATGAATAAATTTTCTGAGATCGCGGTCAGTTCACTTCCGCTATCAATTACAATATTGACTGGGATAGGTTTTACCGTGATCTTCCCAATTGGTTGAACTTGAAAGGGTTGGTTTTGTTCATCTTCTTCTTGCATCAACGAATCTTCCACTGAATCATACATGAGTCTTTTCAGGACTTTCCCCTGTGAATTCGAACTTTCTGTAGGATAAGCTTCGACTGCTACTTCTCTCTCTTTTATTTCCTCTTCTCTATTTCTTCCTTCATTTACGCTTTCTTCAACATCCTCTACTTTTTTCTCATCTTCGTTTATCTTCCCCTTCTTCGTCGCTACTTCCACATTATCTCATTTAAATGCTCTAATTATCGCTTCATAACTTCCTTCGTTATATACGTTGGGTTGTGTGCCCATTAGTAACTTGTTTTCAACCTCTGTCGACTGCGCATTATCCTCATTGAATTCGCTTTCCCTGGTTTCCATCTCAAATAGCTCTGCAATACTCATTACTTCATCCTTTCAACCTGCATTCGTTGTGCATGCCTCTGGTAATTCATTTTCCTCGTCAGTATTCTCCCAATTAATTTCGTCCCAACACGATATTGTTATTTTCCTGTCTTCGTTTTCATCTGGTTCCTGCGGTTTTGTTTCTTCCTTCTTCTCTTCTCGTGATAAGGTATTTACTTCTCTGTTCAAGGTGCTGTAATTATCCTGGGTCGGTGCGTCATTCTCTTTGGCTTGGACGCATAGCTATCAATTCGAACGTTTTTCGGGGTTTGGTGGTCTCTTCTATCTGTATTCTCTTTTCTTATTCATCTTGTTGATATTGGTTTCTTTGTTGATAACTTGTCGGTCTATTGGTTCTCCAGTACCCGTTCCGGTTGTCATTATTCCCTCTGTAATAGTTGTTGCCGTTCTTGGGTGAATTATAGTTATTGCCATATTCTCTTCTAAATCCATAACCATTTCTTTGTTGAAATCTGTTGTCGTTTCTTGGTGCGAAGTTATCACGTGGTTCGTTGTTTCTTCGTATTGTGTCTTGTGGATTCCACTGCTTTTTGCTTCCGTTTTCACGTGCGCTTCGTCTATTTCTTGCGTCATCTTCCGAAAATATAAACTCTAGTTCCCTTTGAAATTCCTTTAAATGCTTCGACGTCATTGCCTCCACGACCTACTAATGACTGCAGGAATTTCAATGGCAACTTCATCGCGCATAATTTAATCAACTCTCCGTCACTGTATGGTACATCTAAGCATTGATTTTTCTTTGCCATTACTTCGAAAAATTTCACGGGACTCTTCTCTCCTGAATTTTCAAAATATGGGATCTGTAATAATTCGTACTTCACTCTGTTCTGTGCTTCGCTAGACCAATATCGTGAGAGAAACTTCTCTCTGAAATCCTCGTACGATCGGCATGTCGCTGCAACATTCTGCATGGTTTCTGCGACTGTTCCTGATATGTGTGCACATATAAAGTCTAATTTGTGTGCTAGCGTCCAGTGTTCTGGTAATCCTACTCGGAATTGATCAATAAAAGTTCGTGGATGTAACGAGTTTCCTTCTCGAAAGTGTTGAAATTTTCTGACTGTGAGGAAATGATCGTTGTCGTACCTCGTCATGGTTCCATATGAAATTCGCGATTCTTCGCCACTTTTGTTTCTTATCATTTCTCTCGTCGTTCTTTCAGGTTGTGGTAGATCCATTGGACATTGTCCACTGTAACTTTCGCCTACCCTTGCGTGGTATCGTTGGAGTGGTACGCAATAATTTTCTTCCATCGGTTGTGAACGTGTAGCTGAATGCATTGCACTGTACTCTTCGAGACCCGGCTTTCCATTGTCACGTATTGCTTCGGTATCTTGTCTGGCTAACCTTGCTGCTTCATTGCACGATACAAACTGTCTTGAAACATACATTTGTGGTTCCGCATGTGTTTGTGGTGCCGTTTGTTCATCAAGAGTTTCGAAACGTGTTTGTTGCCGTGCAGGCTGTCTGATTTCATGTATGTTACTTTCCGCTTGTGATTGGAATCGCAAATGCATGATATCTTCGTTAATTGCTTGTTTTTCCGGTGCTGTTACAGATACGGATGTGGTTGCAGACTCGGTGCTTGTTCGATTCTGTTCACTTTGCTCTTCAATGGTTTGCAACAACTCTGTTCGCAATTTCTGAAATTGTTGCTTCGTTTGCGCTCGTATTTTTACTATGCAATTATCGTATCTTTACAGCGCTGCTTTTGTGATACGTTTGTGTAACACACTGTTTTCAACAATTTCACACGTTGCACCTGCTGCTTGTCTAGTAATTACGTTTATCTGTTTGTCTAGTTTCTTGACTTCTAACTGGGTGTTGTTACGTAATGTTTTGATCTCGTCCTGAATGTCATCACGCAATGTTTGTACGTCCACTTGTAACTTATCAGTGTCTGTTCTCAATTGATTGTGACTTGTTATTAAGTTTCCTATCACTTCTCGAGATTATTTTGCCTCGTCTTCAATATGACTTAGATGTAACTGATTTTTTTTTTTTTTGTTCTTTAATCTCACGCATTTGTCTCGTTGTTTCTGCATTTGAATTTGGTTCGCTATTTCTTTATTTTGCCTTGTCATGGTTTCCGTAATTTGTTGTAATAATTCTACCAGGTTGGTGGGTCCTATTGCGTTTTATTCCGACGTCCTACGCTCTGTATTTTCGCCCAAGTGTTGGTTTGCAACCGATTGCATTGAACTGTGCGGTGACATGTTTCTGCTCGAATTCCTTGTACTGTGTTGTGAGGGAGCTCTGATTACTTGTACTATGGTTTCTACGTATTCAAGATCGCAAGTTAGAATCCTCATCGACTGTCTCCCTCCTTTCCTGCTCCTCTGTCGTATGCTGACCTATGTTTTCTGTGCCTTGATATACACTATCCTCGGTATGGTGCGTTATCTGTCCTATTTCTTGCGGTACTGCATCGTCTGTTGTATTGTCCTCTATTCTCTGTCCATCTTCATGCTGGGTCTCTACCTCAATTCGGTCAAGGTCTCGATCTGCCATTGCTAGTCTTTCCGATTCCCTTATTTTCTGTTTTAAAAGCAATTCACGCGCCCTACTTCGCAAGCAATAAAGGAAACAAAAGAAAAGTTCGGAGTAGGTATTAAAATCCATGGAGCAAAAATAAAAACTTTGGGGTTCGCTGATGACATTGTAATTCTGTCAGAGACAGCAAGTGACTTGGAAGAGCAGTTGAGCGGAATGAACAGTATCTTGAAAGGAGGGTATAAGATGAACATCAACAAAATCAAAACGAGGATAATGGAATGTAGTTGAATTAAGTCGGGTGATGCTGAGGGAATTACATTAGGAAATGAAACACTTGAAGTAGTAAAGGAGTTTTGCTATTTGGGGAGCAAAACAACTGAAGATGGTGGAAGTAGAGGGATATAAAATGTAGACTGGCAATGGCAGGGAAAGCGATTCTGAAGAAGAAAAATTTGTTAACATCGAGTATAAATTTAAATGTCAGAAAGTCGTTTCTGAAAGTATTTGCATCGAGTGTAGCCATGTATGGAAGTGAAACGTGGACGATAAACAGTTTAGACAAGAAGAGAATAAAAGCTTTCGTAATGTGGTGCTACAGAAGAATGCTGAAGATTAGATGGGTAGATCACATAACTAATGAGGAGGTATTGAGTAGAATCGGGGAGAAGAGGAACCTGTGGCACAACTTGACTAGAAGAAGGGATCGGTTCGTAGGACATGTTCTGAGACATCGAGGGATCACCAATTTAGTATTGGAGGGCAGCGTGGAGGGTAAAAATCGTAGAGGGGGACCAAGAGATGAATACACTACGCAGATTCAGAAGGATTTAGGGTGCAGTAGGTACTGGGAGATTAAGAAGCTTGCACAGGATAGAGTAGCATGGAGAGCTGCATCAAACCAGTCTCAGAACTGAAGACCACAATAACAACAACAACAACTACGCGTTAACCTGCGCTCATACGATCTCACGCGTTTCATACACCTTTTGCTCACACGACTTGACACTTATTATACCCAAGACTGACAATCCATTGACTTACTTGTTGGGTCAGAACCAACTTGTCAGCGATGTATCCGCCACCTGTGCGCTTGCATTGGAGAGAAAACTTAATTCTAACAATATTAAAATTCATAACTTAATTATGCTGTTGTCTCTGCTAGAATGTCTCACTTTCAGTTGAATACTTTCTTACTATCTATCGCTCCAGCTACTGTTTTCGACTATTTATGCCTTTCAGAAAAAATTTATGTTACGAAAATTTTCAACAGGATATTTTTCTGACCTAGTAGGGCATGTGGTCGACCTTCACTCATGGTATTTTACCATCCTGGCAGGGTCGCCATTCTCTAACATTCTGTGGGTGTCTGTTTGTTCTAAGTCCTGTCTCCCTACAACTTTCGCGCAACGACGCTCTGAGCGTGTTTTTTAGGGAATTGACTAGTTTGAACCTGGGACCTGCTGCTGGTAAGGAGACGCCAGACCACACATGACATGTAGAATTCAGAAGAGTTCAGTGAGACTAGCGATGATATAATCAAATACTTAATGATTTCAGCATCAGCTCCACTGCACTCCCTGTAAAAGAATGTCAATACTAACTAAATTTAGTGGAAGGGGTTCAAGGGTTTCCTATTTTTAGTTAGCTGGTAAAATAACGTCGAAAAAGCAGTGAAGTTTACCATTGGAATTTTTATTCTACTCACAAAACATTGTTTATAAATTGCACTATTGATAAAAGGAAATATTTTAGTACAGGATGATAAAAACCAACTGTGTTCTACAAAATGGTGAACGAATATTCCCTGAATGGGTTTCCAACTTCTATTATGGATCAAAGGATGACCTATGCCATATCACATCTATAATCTAGGTTTAAATTAAGTTTCATAAAAGAGAAAACTATCAAAAATGGTCTACAGTGACCCTCAATTATCTTTATATCATATTTAACTTGTTGTAAATTACAGTGGCTGATGTGGCTTCTCAATAATTATATAACAGAAAAATCATCGCGTTTCAGATTTTTAACTTCTCGTAGCAAATGTTAATAGCACAAAGTTTCATTGACGATTGACATAATTATTACGTAAAAAGGGGGTGTAACAGATGAGACTTCTGCAGTTCTGAGTGAAGCCTTATGCGCTCTTATGCCGCATCGTGTGCCTTCATTACCTTGTCGTTGCTAGGGAGCGGCGGGCGGCGCAGCTCCACACACGTCGCCGTCTCGGAAGCAACTCTCTCTAACGACTCCTGACTACATTTTACCGAAGTTGGTTGAAGAAAAGCTATCTGGCTGTGTTTTCAACTGAAGAATCAGGGTCTCAATATTAACCTTAAGCTCCGCCTACAAAAATTCTGTCCATCCAATGAGAAACGTTATACTTTTCGTGGGGAGCAATGTTTTTAATGTTTGCAATGTAACAGACACGCGTATAGTCTCACGCTAAAACTTGCAGCTGGTGTGGCCCTTTTAGTGTTATTGTAAGATCTATACTGTTCTTCTGGAGGGCTCTATCTTTTTAACATGGGCTGGGGGTGGTCTTGGCGGTGTCCGTCCCTTATCGTAGGGCCTCCTAGCCTTCACGACTCTGCTCTCGGCTTCTGTTCTCGTTTCTCCCCTCGGAACTGCGTCTGTTTCACGGTGGGAAGGTATGACATGCATTTAGGCGTTCTTGTGTTAGTCTGTGGTATTCCATTTGCTCACTCGTTGATCGTATTACTTTGGTTAATTTAATGTCAGGATTTATTCGGTGTTATGTGACATACTGTTGGATTTGCTATCATGTCAGGGTTTTCATGGAAGTTGTTGGATTTGCATGACACCTTAAAATGTGTTACATTTATGAATATTTAAAGGAAGTATCCTATTGCTTAAATCATTCTGCAATATTATCAAGATATGACTGAATATCTGTGAAGGCACTATTACCGTATTATACACTACTGGCCATTAAAATTGCTACACCAAAAGATGGTGTGCTACAGACGCGAAATTTAACCGACAGGAAGAAGATGCTGTGATATGCAAATGATCAGCTTTTCAGACCATTCACACAAGGTTGGCGCCGGTGGCGAAACCTAAAACATACTGACATGAGGGAAGTTTCCAACTGATTTCTCATACACAAACAGCAGTTGTCCGGTGTTTCCTATTGAAACGTTGTTGTGATGCCTCGTGTAAGTACCAGAAATGCGTACCATCACGTTTCCGACTTTGATAAAGGTCGGATTGTAGCCTATCGCCATTGCGGTTTATTGTATCGCGACATTACCGCTCGCGTTGGTCGAGATCCAATGACTGTTAGCAGAATATGGAATCGGTGGGTTCAGGAGGGTAATACGGAACACCGAGCTGGATCCCAACGGCCTCGTATCTCTAGCAGTCGAGATGACAGGCATCTTATCCGCATGGCTGTAACGGATCGTGCAGCCACGTTCCGATCCCTGAGTCAGCAGATCGGGACGTGTGCAAGACAACAACCATCTGCACGAACAGTTCGACGACGCTTGCAGCAGCATGGACTATCAGCTCGGAGACTACGGCTGCGGTTACCCTTGACGCTGCATCACAGACAGGAGCGCCTGCGATGGTGTACTCAACGCCGAACCTGGGTGCACGAATGGCAAAACGTCATTTTTTCGGAAGAATCCAGGTACTGTTTACAGCATCATGATGGTCGCATCCGTGTTTGGCGACATCGCGGTGAACGCACATTGGAAGCGTGTATTCGTCATCGCCATACTGGCGTATCACCCGGCGTGATGGTATGGGGTGCCATTGGTTACACGTCTTGGTCACCTCTTGTTCGCATTGACGGCACTTTGAAAAGTGGACGTTACATTTCAGATGTGTTACGACCCGTGGCTCTACACTTCATTCGATCCCTGCGAAACCCTACACTTAAGCAGGATAATGCACGACCACATTTTGCAGGTACTGTACGGGCCTTTCTGGATACAGAAAATGTTCGATTGCTGCCCTGGCCAGCACAGTCTCCAGATCTCTCACCAATTGAAAACGTCTTGTCATTGGTGGCCGAGCAAATGACTCGTCACAATACGTCAGTCACTACTCCTGATGAACTGTGGTATCGTGTTAAAGCTGCATGGGCAGCTGTACCTGTACATGCCATCCAAGCTCTGTTTGACTCAATGCCCAGGCGTATCAAGGCCGTTATTACGGTCAGAAGTGGTTGTTCTGGGTACCGGTAATAATTTCTCAGGATCTATGCACCCAAACAACTTGAAAATGTAATCAGATGTCAGTTCTAGTATAATATATTTGTCCAATGAATACCCGTTTATCATCTGCATTTCTTCTTGGTGTAGCAATTTTAATGGCCAGTAGTGTAGATGACTGCATCGTCTGCAAAAAGTACGTGGCTACTACTAATATTGTCTGTCAGGTCATCAGTAATACACGGCATAAACAGCACAGGGTTTCGTCTGATATTACTTCTATATTTGTCAATGACTCTCCAACCCAGATAACACACTCCATCCTCTCTATGTAGAAATCGTCAAACCTATCACAAATTTCGTATGACATCCCATATGATCGTACTTTCGATAATAGGTTGTGCTGAGTCATATGCTTTTTGGAATAGGAGATATATTTCATCCGATTTTCTCTGTCCATGGCTTTTAGGATGTCAAGTAAGAAAAGTCAAATTGTGTATCGTATGACCAATATTTTCTAAATTCTTTTTGATAGGCCCATAGTAGGTCTTTCTGTTCGAGATACCTCATTACTTTCGTTCTAAGATTCCGCGGTAGATGGATATCAGAGGTATTGGACAACAGTTTTGTGACTTACTCCTTCAACCCTTCTTGTGGACGAGTGTGACTTTTGCTTTCTTTCAACTACTCAGTAAAGTTTTCTGTTCACTGGATCTACAGTTTGTTATGATCGAAGGAGGGGTCAACTCTGCCGCTAATTTTGTATAGAATGTGATGGGGATTATATAGGGCCCTGCAGCATTGCTTCGTTTTAGCAGCTTCGGCTGTTTCTAAACGCCACTGGCACTAACACATACTTCGCTATAGATAGCAGAGGCTATTTTCTTACTCCCAGTCTTCTGTTCAGGTGTGTTTATTGTATTAATTTATGTGAAACTCAGGCACTCAGCACTGTTTTCGACATGATATGTCACCTTAAGTATATCCTGTTAATATACCCCAGCATCCTCTAATACGGTAATAAAAAGGCTGCCAGGTTCATGTAAAACGTAAAGTCAAACGCTAAATCGCTAAATATACTCAAATTAGTCACAGAAATTGTCAGACCCAGGTGTAGGTCCATTGAATCACCAAATTAGATTGAAGTTACATGCATCTAGCTCCACTTATTGGGTATATGACTTTGTACAACAGCCAGAATATTCCACACTCCTTTCTTATGTTCAGCTGAGATTCATCCCGAAATTATGAGTGTGGTACAAGTAT
Organism: Schistocerca americana; assembly: GCF_021461395.2. Classification (NCBI taxonomy): domain Eukaryota; kingdom Metazoa; phylum Arthropoda; class Insecta; order Orthoptera; family Acrididae; genus Schistocerca; species Schistocerca americana. Next base: position 873,299,529 of record NC_060120.1, on the reverse strand, counting down.
GAAAATATTTTGTTTTAGCACAACTCTTCTCTAAGTTACTGAAATTATTTATATGTGTATGCAGAACAACGGTAATCTATTTTTAGCTTAGCACTCAGGCAGCCCCACATACAACGTGCTACTCCAACACACATTCATGTCATCGTCAACACATGGCACTCAGCAACAAGTATGCAACAAGACCTATCTATGAACAGGTTTTTCAGGACCAACTATGCACAGAACACCCTTCAGTTCCCAGTGGTAGCAACTTACGGAGATGTCACATGCACAATGAGTCAATTTCATCTGCTAACAGGCAATATATCTTACGCCTGATGCTGGAAAGTGCTGTATACGATATATTGATACAGAAAACTCACGCCAAGGATGACACGGATCATTACAGAAGAGGAAGCTCATATGGGTGTGTTATGGTTGGGGCCATAAATCATAAACAATGCAGCGTTGCAGTACATATCAAATCCCATCTCACTGAATACAAAGCAAGTTATGAAGACAGAATAGCAAATGCCTTTGTTCTGGCTGTAGAGATGGTTGGCACTACAATTGCAAATATTTACAAGCCTCCGCAAGCCAGTTGGCCATTTGACGTTTTGGAAACAGGTTGTTACTGTACCTATTGGGAGTACCTAGGTATATTACAAGGTGGCTACAATTTTTATAAAACCAAGACAAAACTGAAAAGTTGTTTATTATTCCCACCAGTGGTTACATAATCCTTAGACACGGAATTAGTAAGCATATTTAATACCTACACACACTTTACATCCCTCAGCACATTTGCAACGAAACTTCAAACAATTCAAAGAATATACCAATTCAAAGATTTTAAATTTCCAAACGTACGTGGATATTACTGCTTCTAAGTTGGTACAAAGATGTTACATTATTATTTATACATAGATGCCATTAGCAGAACCGTTTGTGTCTGCTGACTTCAGATGAATCCTTAAGTTGTAAAAAGGTTGTAACTTTTATATATTACTTTATCCATTAGAAGTGGTTGGTGAAAACCTACGACTGTGAACACTATAGGTCTGTTTCTAACATAACTTTTTCTGCTTCAGGTCACAACTTTGTTTTTGTATACATCTTGCACGATATGATACGGGAAATGATTCCCATACTAAAGTGCGTTTTTCAAGCACTATGGCGGCTATTCGTGATATGTTCAATGTGTGAGGTGCTGGATGGTTCCGTTGTCTTTACTGTAAGTTTTGTCAGTCTGTTTACTGGGTACTCATTATTCATTGCAACTGCTCCGATTTTGTCGACGTCTTATGTTAGTGCTTTCAGTTTTAAAGGTTTTCAATGGAGCATACCTGTGTGTTTGAATGGTGTGATGATTTGTGTACTCTGGTATTCGTGTAGGTTGGTGTCCAGTAAAAGTAACACTTGTGTTCCTGTTGTTCATTAATAGTTGTCATCCCTAAGAAATTTATGGAAGAGATTGTTTCATGTTCTGTTGTAAAGTTAATTTTATTATGAAGTGAACTGTACACTGTAAGAAGTTCTTTGATCTTTTGTTCCATAAAACAGGAGAAGGTTATCGTCAATATATCCCCTGTAATAATTTATTTTTTCAGAAAGTTTACTTCTACCATTAGCAGTTAATTTTCTAAGTGGTTTATTATTAAGTCAGTCTGCTAGCTTGACATGTTACCTATATCTAAGATTTCGTTCTGTTGGTACAACTGACAATAAAATGAGAAATGTTTATGGGACAGAATCAGTTTAAGTAAACTGAGCAACTCTAAAATCTATGAAAAGGTTAGTTTTTAGTTTAATAAGTTTCTTCCCAATAATTTCGGTTGTTGCATTGACAGATAATTTGTGAACAAATTAACAGTGTCATTATATGAGGCAAATCTCGCTTGCCTTGGAATATTTGTATCTTATATATGATAGCTCTTGTATATGTTTTATCGAATATGTGGATCTGAATGTGGAAAATATCGTAAGGATATTATTTAATAGCTGGGAAAGACTGAATGTTGGTGTATTCTCAGAGTCAACAACGAGTCTAGTTGGCGAATAATGATTCTGGATGTTTGATGTACTGAGTTTGGGGTTAGCTGAGTTCATTAATGTCCATTTTTAATGTAACAATGGGTTTCTTCATAGCGATATTCTTCAATAAATGCTGCATAGAGTTATTGCTGCATCAAATTTGTGCCCAGTTTCAAAATTTTGGCAGATTCGTCTATTGTTACGGTCAAGTGATTTCAATAAGCCATTAGGAATTTTATTTAGTCGACTTAATTATGTTATGGAATCATCACAAAGTGACAGAAGTTCCATAGGGTAGCAGAAATTTGTTGATGTCTACAGCTGAAGAACATAGTAATTTTGCAAACATAGATAAACATTACTGAACAAAGGCCTTAAGCAGAACATCAAACCAAAGTTCCATCACCATAACATAAAAAACTTCACCGTGAGCCTTAAGAAAGTTGGAGGTATGGCCAACGTGAACCATAATGAATAGATTGTCTTAGCACATTGTGTTGCATTGTATTGTATGGAACTGGGGACATAGAAAGACTTCGTCCAGGCAGTAGAGCTCAGTAGTTCACAACCAGACAACAGGTTACAGCAGTACACTCACCTCACTGCCGTCCCACATGAAGTCCATGGTTATTGTGCGGTTCGGACCCCGGTTGACGCCCCTGGAAACGTCTCACACCAGACAAGTGTAACCCCAATGTTTGCGTGGTAGAGTGATTTTGGTCTACGTGAACGTGGAGAAAGTGATTGCGCAGCAATCGCCGACATAGTGTAACTGAGGCGGAATACGGGGAACCAGTCCGCATTCGCCGAGGCAGATGGAAAACCGCCTTAAAAACCATCTACAGACTGGCCGGCACACCGGACCGCGACACTAATCCTCCGTGTCGATTCGTTACGGGGACTGGCACACCTTCCCTCACAGAAAGCAGGGCGTTAGACCACATGGCTAACCAGCGGGCTTGTCTTAGCACATAATATGGATGCAATTATCCTTCAAGAAAAGTAAAACGATGTGCCAGTCAGTAGTGAGAGTGTTGAAACAGTTGAAACATTAACTTAATGAACATGATGATATTATTATTAAGGCTTCTCTTCAATGATTTGGACATTTTACCTGATCATCGCAGTACATACTACATATTCTCTCATAAAATTAGTCATAAATAATCCATCACAATTTGAGAAGAATAGTGATATCCATACCTACATCATTAAATGAAGAAACGACTTTTATTATCCATTGTTAAAGCCATCAGTGGCTCAGAAAGGAGGTCAGCATGCAGAAACAAACATTTTTGATTATTTGCCCAGTAGTATTAAACATCTGACAAGTTGCAGAGCAAGTTTTGGTTCTAACCAATATTTTTCTCCTGGACACTTCTTCTATTCCATGGACAGATTTCTATTTAAAATTGGCAGCCTCTGATGAAAAAGAAATATTTTTCATTGTAGCAGCACGAGTAAGACTAAGAAGTGTCTTCACTGGGACTGGCACACCTTCCCTCCCAGAAAGCAGGGCGTTAGACCACACGGCTAACCAGTGGGCTTGTCTTAGCACATAATATGAATGCAATTATCCTACAAGAAAAGTAAAACGATGTGCCAGTCAGTAGTGAGAGTGTTGAAACAGTTGAAACATTAACTTAATGAACATGATGATATTATTATTAAGGCTTCTCTTCAATGATTTGGACATTTTATCTGATCATCACAGTACATACTACATATTCTCCCATAAAATTAGTCATAAATAATCCATCACAATTTGAGAAGAATAGTGATATCCATACCTACATCATTAAATGAAGAAACGACTTTTATTATCCATTATTAAAGCCATCAGTGGCTCAGAAAGGAGGTCAGTATGTAGAAACAAACATTTTTGATTATTTGCCCAGTAGTATTAAATATCTGACAAGTTGCATAGCAAGTTTTAATTCTAACCAATATTTTTCTCCTGGACAACTCCTTCTATTCCATGGACAGATTCTTATTTAAAATTGGCAGCCTCTGATGAAAAAGAAATATTTTGCAGTGTAGCAGCACGAGTAAGACTAAAAAGTGTCTTCACTGATGTTAACACTAATTATGTATCATGCATACCTGTAAATCTACTTAATTTACATTATTTAGATAAAAGAATCATTCAAATTATCTATGGAACATGTAATTAACTAACCAGCTGATTCATGAAACTCCAGTGACGTCCTTCGTACAGATGACTACGACGAAACAACATTATTGAACTGAACGTTGATCCAACATATCGCTACATATTGCAACACATTGCCGCTTTCCACCACTGAAGGGGCATGTTCGAGTTATTTGCTGTGGTGCACTATGCAGGATGTCACCAGCATGGTGTGCGAAGTGCTGTCAGGTGCCTCTCTGGCTGCTGATGGGCGGCAGAGTAGTCTGCCAGAATGAGGACACTGATGAAAGCATGCACACCCTGGAGAAGTGGACTGATGTGGTTCCATCAACAGTGTGCAGGCTGAAAGCAGTTAGGTTGCAATGGTCAACATGGGGTATAATCAACTGTTACAGTCATCATGGGGCTTAGGCAGCAGACAAGTGTTTTTCTTTTGCCATCCAGCTGAGATGGCAGCTGACATACAGAGAGCAAGGATGGAGGAGAGTTTCCACTAATATGATACAGAGCAGAGCATATGAAGTACTTGTGGTTAGGAATATGCCATAATTTCACTTTCTCGGCACTGACAGTTGTGAGTTGTCTTAATGATTAAACTACTGTGTCCTCCAGGTGCAAGGATTACTGACTTTCAACCCTGCATAGTTTCTTTCAAGTAAATAAGCACGGTAAGGCTATGGAAAGTTTTGATTTTGTCACAATGCTATTGCAGTGTACTTGCATAGTGAGACCAATGTGCCACCAGAGTGGATCATTGTTTTTCTTGAGTTTTAAAATTCAATACACTCTGGTAAACACATTGTTTGTTCTGCACTTTCTTTGTGGATTTTGTAATAGGTTATGTAACGATATAGACTGCTGGTCTACCTGTTCTCTGCCCAGGATACGGTTAAAGTGCTGATTTTACTTTGCTGTGGATTATTCCTTTCAGCTATTCTGCTTGTTGCTTTTGTGTTCTGGTGCACCCTTGAAAGGTCATTTGTATATATCATGTATACAAATATCATAGGATATGTTTTTGTTGTATGTTCATATTGCTTGTTTTTGGAGATATTGTTATTTTGTTATTCTGGGATGATTGCTTATTTTTGGTTTCTTATGTCAGTTGTTATCTAAAGTTAATTGTCGTGAGAGGGTGAGTGCAAGGGTTTGTTGAGTTTATTTATGCACACACTTGGACACTGTAAATTATTTAATAAAGCAAAGGTTTATTCAAATCCTTCACTTGGACAGGCTTCAGAGAAAGCATAATTCCAGCCAAAACCTGTGCCATAGCAGTATATTCCAGAAAAACCACACAGGAAATGATTAATCATTGTAACTTCCTTTTATGAAAACAAGAAGTTGCAACTAATGAATGCAACTAATCCCAAATTCAAGATACAACCAAAGCCCCCAAACATTACTCACCAATAAGATTCATTGTTGACTCTGAGAATACACTAACAAACTTTAATATCCTTACGATTTTCCATGATTACACAGAGCGTCACAAAATACTGCTAACTTAATAAGAAGCATCATTATGAAATGTCACAATATATAAATCAGAGTAACAGTTGTCCTGTATTTGACATAGTTCAAACTGGAAGAATTTTTCATACACTCTGTGAAGAGCACACTGATGCTTTCACGTCTAAACACATTTCAGATCTTGAGTAGCTAACCAAATGTACATGAACAGACACACCAGTGACGTACAAAACGGTCTAATAGAACTCTACACAAAAACCACTGCTAGAAAACGTGATCTCTTAGAACAAACAAAAATACTGTTGCACAGAGAAACATTTTCTGCAAACATGTTAAATGAACAAATTAAATATAATAGCCACGGTTCTTTCAGCAATCTCAGAAGATCATTTTTCCTAAAGAGGCAAAAATGTAATAGAACTTTTAAAACATAAGGTCACATCTTATCTGCCAAACTGAACTGCCTGACCAATAAAGTGAAGTATCTTGAAAGGGAGAAGACAGCAAAATGAAACTTCATGGGTTGAGAAGGTATGTGACTTTGTATCAGTGTTTACAAAATATTAGTAAAGAACTTTACAGTATGAACTCAGTTGTTGGTATAACGAAGTGACCTCTCTGGCTTAGATACCCCCACAGATTTGGTTGGCAAAGATGTATCCTCTTCTGATGCAATCTGGACTACAATTTTGTTAAATGATCGTTGACATACTGGATTCTGGCATTGGGATAGTGTTGTCGTCGAATCTGGTTCCACACAATTTCTATTGGGAACAGATTTGGAGATCTTGCTGGTTACGGGAGTACCTCAACATCATTCAGTTACTTCACATAGACACGTGACATGTGTAGAGAGCAACATGCTGTTGAAAAGCTTGACTAGCCTGGAGAGAGCAAACTTACTTCACCCAGAAGTCAAGATATCCAGTATGGTCTTTTGTAATTCTGTTTTTGTAGATTGCTATGCTATCGTAGATTGTTGGCTGAACTTCACTGGATAAATTTTACGTAAATATCCATAAATGTTCACAAAAATTATGCATTTACTTACATTCCTTTCTTCACTGTTATCTACGCTAAGAAGAGAATTTAAGATTCTGGGAGGTTATAAGAAAAGCATCTGATATACAAAAGAATTTACTCATTCCCTCCTTCACAAAAAATTTTAGTTTGCTGAAGTGAAAAACAGTAGCAGCCGAACAAATCACTGTTCTTTAACAAAAAGTTAAACAAGTACGAACCAGATCTCTTCCAGACGAACTGCAACCACTTTCAAGAAACTTCTTAAACAGCTACAAGCACTGTGTTCTGATCCTTTCTGACCCTCTACAGCAGGCATCTTACTAGAATCCTGTATTAAAGAACACCGCTCCATGTGAGTTTCCATTCTTTTTAATTTCACGCCCTGTAATAAATGGGCGCAATTTCCTCATACAAGTAGCCTCCTTTCATAGCGCAATGATGCAATATAGTCATACCAGTATTTAAAATCATTGAACCATACCCTATGAATGAAGAGTTAAAATTATTACTGCATTATCGCATTGTAAAATTAGTTTAACCATCGTTTTATGATGTTTTTGAGTACCAAAATTACCCTAAAATTGTTTCAGTGTGCAAATTTATTTACGTGATAAGTTTACTTCTTTCTCGTTTTATTTTCCAGAAAAGAGCTTGTGATTATAGTTAGTGATCAACATTAAATGCGAACATTTTAAATTAGGCTTTACCGTAATTATTACTGATAACAACTGAAACACACGTTTACCGTTAGAAATCAAGATTTATTTTATTTCTTGATTCACAAGTTTCCACGTTCATCACCATAAGGATTGACATGAATTACTATGATGTGTGTGTACTGAGAGTACGACTTAGGTGTAACCTGCAGCACCGAGTAGTAGCAGAAGACGAAAAAACTTTGTTTTAGTACATGAATCAAAGTTCTTGGAGATATTTAACCGCAAATATGAAAAAAAATATAAACGTAAAAATACTTCCAGTGGTCACAGGCTCCTTTTTCTGTCGCGATTGTATCACATTCAACATCACATACACTTTGTAAACACTACATTAAGCAGAAATAGCATCATGATTACGGGGAACATGTGAAAACTAATATTGCCAACACTCACAAAAACAAAACATAAAATAGTTGGTGTCTTTGATTGCAAAGATGATTAGAAATATAAACACAAAAATCTCTAGTGGTCACAGATACTTTTTCTGTTGTGTTTACACAACATATACTCTGTATACATGTAAAACAATTGTGCTACAGACAGTGGAAAGATATGATAACAAATTTACTTGTTTTCTTTTATGTTAAACACACACAATACCAATGCAAAAATGCACATACAAATGAACATATATAAGTAATTCTAGTGATGATAGTGACAATGATTTAGATTCAGCCACGAAAGTGCAAAGTGATGTTTCAATTGTATTAATAATAACGGTCATAAAGCTGTTGAGTACAATGCAGCTCAACGAAAACTGATTAACTCCTACAGTTTGGCTTGAGAGACAGGTTGGTGGCAGATTAAGGAACGTCGATCTGATACAAGTCATCAGTGAATTTCGAGAATTTTCCTTGGTTTCCTTCACAGCCTGCTCAACGGACGGACTAAATAACCTCGAGGATAGGGTACAGCGCTGTTTCTCTCCCTTCTCAACTACTGCTTACCTTTCATGTCCTTCGACTCTTACAAGTGTATCTACGACCAGTACTCTTACGTCCATTATGTATATTTCCATACAGGGGAAACATTTTACTTGAAAGTCACTTGCCGGGTGTCGGCGGGTAGACACCATATTGCCGTATATGCAAGTCAGAAGGAACATTACATCTTAATTCGGAACAACACAGGCACGGCAATAATGCACTTGTCCAGGGCACAGGACAAGCTGATTTCAAGGAAAATGACTCCTCTGCATGGGAATGTACGTAATGGATGTACCAGTACAGGCTATAGAGACATGGTTGATGACGTATGAAAATTTGAGCTTGGCACTGAGTCGCGTTCGGACAGTCTAATTGTAAGGCAATCACTCGCGATAAGCGGGAAATACGTCACACCATTATGCAACTGTTACTTCGTTCATATTCGCAACAGCGAATGCATTTCATGTATTTCACAAAAACCTTAATCGCAGCAGTGTCTGTTATTTCGGACATGCATGCTTGTCCGACGGAACGATGCATCGTAATTTGGTGTAACACAGGCGACGCCATGTCGTATCCCCTTGACCCAATGCTCCCAAACCGATATTCCACTATTGTATCCCAGTATCATATCTCAAAGTAACGCGAGCTTATTTTAAAAAATACCATTCCTAATATGAAGAACGACGAGAATACGTGATATTGCGAGTGTCTAATGGCACTGCAACTTTTCAGGTGGGAATCGCATCACAGCATGTCAAAAGGACGTGTGCGAGTAGCTCATCACAGTCTTTCGGACGTTCAGAAAGATGGCATAATTGGTATGAGCGGCATGTGAACAACACAACAGACATCGTACAGGTATACTGCAGTCACAGTACAATGAGTGGTGACAAAATGGGCTCAAGACAACAGTGTGCTGAAAAGAGTAGGCACGCGACCTTCCAGAAGGAATCACGACGAAAGGGCCGTGGGATTTTTCGGCTGGCTCTGACGAAAAGATAAGTGAACCAGGTAATATCCAGGAAAATATTACAGACAGAATGTCACCACGAACGGTCGGGAACGGATTACTGGAAGCTGGATTTAGTTCCATTGTTGCCAAGCATCGATTACCGCTGACACCATACCACAGACGACAGAGACTTTTTTATGGCAACCATAACGACGCAAACGTCTCCGTAGACGACCCACTAAAACATCACTGGAAGCAGCGATTCTCGAGGTTTATTACTCTCCAAGTAATGTTGGGAGCTACTGGCTATGACATCAGCATTGATTTCGTCATAGTCGTAGGGAAGGCTGAATGCGCGACAGTCTGCGGTAAGAACAGAAAACCCTGTTATCATAGCTTTCATGGTTGGAGTACAGAAGTAGCATACTCCAGCAGGATAATGCAAGACCCCATACTGCATTTTACACCATACACATCTTGATGAAAGTGAGAACCCTCCAGTGGTCTGCCTGGTCTCCTGATGTGTCACCCAGAGAGGGGGGACACAATGAGAAGACTTAATTTTTACACCACCTTCCTGCCACTGATCAGCTTGTGCACGCACAGCATGTATTACACGAAATTCCTCACGTGGAGAACACGGCAAGTGTCATAACCCAATTCCTCAGAAACATCGTTCTTTGGAAGAGGGGTCAAATTAGGCGAGCATGTGTCTCGGCTTATCCTAGATACTTGGTCGGTTTTTAAAAAACGACGGTCAGAGTTCCCGAGGTTTTTTCGAGGTACTGTATCTGGATTTAACCAGGTGATATCCTCCGACGACATGGTGACTGAGTCGCTAGTATCACGACACCGTAATTTTGAGCCCCATGATCGAAATCGGACCATTACTTTCATTTTTGTTTTTCAGTTATATACCATTGTCTGTAAAAGATTACTAAGTGAATGTTTCCCAGTGAGTATTGATATAACTTGTCCTAGTTCGTGTACTACATGTATATCAGGTGAATGAATCAGAAGCAAAAAAAAAAGAACGAAAAAATTATTTGAAGTATCTCCTGTTGTGTATATTAATTCATAAGCAAAAGCAAGCGCCAGTCTGCTGTAAAGTGGCCCGTTGTGCGTGGTTTGCCGTTACATTATTGCCAACGCGTGAAGTCTTCAGCATTATTAACGACGTTTCTGTGAGATTCATGCCGAGAAATGTCACTGTGCCAAACCTGACTTCATGTGATGCTCGTGTTCGAAACTTCTATATTCAGAATGTTTCTACGATAGGTATCATCCAAGAGAATGCATCAAATCTTCCTGAATAATAAACATACGAACAAAATATAATAATTAATATTAGAAGTGATATGAGAGTGGAATATTAGAATATGAGAATTTAAAAAGATTGCACCCCTCCCCCCCCCCGCCCCCCCCCCAACATACCATACGTACACATACTATCTAATAAATGCGTGACACTTACTGTGAAATGCAGGTGTAATTTTACAATTAATATAATGAATTTCTATAGCATAATTTTCTAAGAAACATTCGTGTAGCAACTTTTATGGACAGGCGTAGATAAATGAAAACAACAATAACAAAATAAACAAAACAATAACGTGGTTTCGAATAGGGCTCAAAATTAAGAAACTCTGAAGCCAGGCACTCGGTCGCCAAATTTCACAGTAAAATCCTCGAAAATACCTTGTAAACTTTGACCGTCGATTTTTCAGCAACGATCGAGTATCTATGGATAATCTAAGACACGTGTTCCCTTATTCTGAATCCTCTTCGACTGAGCGAATTTCCTGGGAAACCGGTGATGGCTTGCTGTCTTCTCCTCGTCATTATGACTTTCAGAAGCTATTTGTGCCTGCAGGGGGTATGCTGACAGCGATGATGGACATAACGTTCGAGTGCTGGTTTAATCATTCGATATCTGTTGTGCTAAGATCATCTCCACAAGTCTGATAAATATCGGACTGGTGCCTCATGATGTAAAACACTGCCTTGGCGTCAGTGTAGACTACATGGTTTCCTACACATTGTAAAGAAACACAACTACTTCCTGAACTGCAGTACCCGTTGCCACATATAACTAAATGCCAACACATATGAGGGGGCACCCAAAAGATACTGAACTTATTTATTCACGTTATAAGTACAGATCTTCATTCCCCTTCAAAGTTCTCTCCTCTTGCAGTAATACACCTGTCTAATATTATAGTTCATTTTTCAAAACAGTTTAAATTCAACATTTTTTGATGATTGATGGTAGCTCTGTCGTTTTTATCTTCGCCTCACCAACATCAGCAAAACTCTTTCTTACATGTCTGTCTTCATTTCAGGAAATAAAAAAGGCGCATGGGGCAAGATCGGCTGAGTATGGGGGGAAGGGGTATGAGAAACATGAGTTACAATATATTTTATCAAGAATTGTCGTACAGACAGGCCTATGTGAAAACACCCAATTTCGTGAGGGAAAAACCAATCACCAGCCTGCAACAAATCAGGCCACTCCTTTTGGAAAACACGTCGCGGCCCTTCTTTCAGAGCACCACGTGCTTCCATGCGAGCTTCTTTTTATTTTGGGACCAGTAGCTGTAGCAAGAATTTGCAGCCACTCTTTTCATTCCGAAATCTGTTGCAAATCACTTTTGATAGCTCTTTAATGGTATGTCGTCGATGACTGAATAAAAGTTTTCAACATTTTCATGTGTTTGGGCCGAGGAAGGACGACCAGAACGAGGTTTGTCACCAACTGACATTTCACCATTCTTGAAACGGAAAATCTAATCAAACACTTGAGTTTTCTCCATAGCATCGTCATTGTACGCCATTTTTAACATTTCAAGAACTTCTGATCCCCTTTTCGTAGCCAAACATCTGTTCAGAAAAATGAACCATTGCAAAATCGACGATCACAATAAACAGTTGTCACTGTAAACTCTGCCGAAACAAGTCCCTAGCATCTTCAGATGTTCAGATGTGTGTGAAATCTTATGGGACTAAACTGCTAAGGTCATCAGTCCCTAAGCTTACACACTACTTAACCTAAATTATCCTAAGGACAAACACACACACCCATGCCTGAGGGAGGACTCAAACCTCCACCGGGACTAGCCGCACAGTCCAAGACTGCACCGCCCCAGACCGCTCAGCTAATCCCGCGCGGACCTAGCATCTTCAGCGATGACACTCGGCTTACTGTCTCTGGAATGGTCGCTCTATGCACTCCAAATCATAAAAGTCGGTGCTACAAAAGCTCTGTCACCCAGCAAGTTAGTTCGGTTTCTTTTGGTTATTCTCCCTGAATAAAAGGTTGCCAATTAAATAGTTAATTGAGAGAAATCTGAGCTAATATGACTAAGTATGTGATGGTGACGCAGAGAGCGGACACCAGCAGATGGCGGTCGATGGTGAGGAAACCGGCAGCCTTGAACGACAGCGGGCGAGAGGTCAGCACTTGCGTCAGCAGCGGCTCCATCCCCGCGCTGAGAAACGGCCGCCCCTGCAGCGTGGCGACCCTCACCACCAGGTCGCGCGTGCGCTCTGCCTCGTCCACCGTCGCCGAGCAGGAGAGCACCACGGCCACCAGGTTCAGCAGGTGTGACGTCAGCCACGTTGCCGCTGACGCCTTGGAATTGTTGACCACAGTGGCGTGGCTCTTCTCTGGCGCCACCCACAACACCAGAAACTCGTACGCGCCATAAATGAGAGCAGAGAATGATGTCGTTATGTGAAGAACCAAGCTGATGCCGAAGTGGCGCTGGAAAAATTCTGCTGCCCGCTGGAGAACTGCGTGTGCGTGGTGCAGCCGGTCCACCCCGAGATGGGATACCAGCGCCGCTTGTCGAACATAGCCCAGGAGGATACGCGAAAAGTGCCTATCACCGTGAGGAGTGGCGGCGATGAGGATACTGTCGTTGAGTACACGAAATCTCTCACGCAGTTCGAGTACAAGTGTGGTGATCTGCAGTAGGACGAGGGATTCCAGGCCTCCAAATAATGCATACAGTATCCACAGTACTACGCGTGTATTCTCAGGGAACCGGCGAAGATAAACTGTAGCCAAAGAGAATTCCACTGCTCTTAGAACAAAGGAAACACAGCACAAAAGTAAGCCGACGAGTTTTCCTCTTTTCTGCTTTTTGTATTGTACACGTCCATCAAAGTACTCGAGAGATTCAAGAAACAATTTCAGGTCTTCCAACATAAAAATTGTACTACATGCAAATGGCCAGAGTACTCTCGAAGAGTTGAGTAGTCTCACTGCGACATCTACGAAAACGGTGATTTTTGGCAGTTCCTGATAAAGTTTGAGCATTGCATACATGTCCACGCCTAGCGTGGTAACCGCTAAAAGAAAAAAAGTATTGGACTTTGCTTTCACCACTTTAAACATCACTGACGACTCTGCTCTAGCCGTTTGTTTGGAAGGCATTAGCCCTACTATCTCTAATACTGCACATAGAGGTTTGGGTACAATATAGAAGTCACCAGCATGCATTTTATGAAAATTTGCGACTCGCAATCAGCTACCTACGAATTTTATTTTCCTATTTCTTTGTTATACAGAAGACAGATATCCCTCCAGCAGACACCGTACACTGCAGCTAAGCGTGCTCTTTGTGCTTCTGAGCAAAACCTGCCAATGCATGTCAGACCTTTATTCCCTCTTATACTGGTTTGGAGGAACGGCAAGCGTTGCGCTGTCATGTTAATTGATTCCTTCCTGAAGGCACTTTCTTGATTAGGCCGCATTAAGGATATTGTGTCTGCCAATATGGCAGAATTAGCGCTCGGAATTTTAAGCAATCTATATCAAACACTGAAACGTCCCCTTTGAACAATTATACCAGACTGTGCTTAAACTGACACACAATATTTTGTTAGCGCAACGCAATCTGACTTTCAAAATTCCCTACAAAAGAATGGCCCTGACTAACATTAAACTATACCTTTCACAAATCACTTACCTCACAAAAATCTTCGCTGCTCAAGCTACTGCAATACAGCGAGCGCCACTACTGCCAGCTAAATAAAAGATTCAAACTATGGAAGGCACTAACTACTGATAGGGATAGTTGGCAAATGAAAGATATTAATAGAGAACGAACAATGTATTTACCTTGATATCATCATGTATAAATATAGCAGTTCATGACAAATTTCAAAACTCCGCCATCTCTCTCCCCACATCCACCACTGCTCGCGGCTCACCTCCAACTGCGCAACGCTACGCGCTGTTCACATCCAGCTGCCGCTGCCCAATACTACAATGGCGAGTATTACAACAATGCAAAGCAGCCACAGACTGCACACAGCACAGCCAGTGATTTTCATACAGAGGTGGCGTTACCAATAAAAAAACCTAAACAGCCTACTTACATAGCCCCCATGCTCCCCACAAAAAAATTTTACAAATTTTTTTTGGGCAGTGGCCAATAATGATTTGATAAAATTTTTCATAATTACAATAACAAAGAAATCAAATGCACACACTTATTGATACTATGTTGGTCAAAAGCTCAAATTTTCTCACAGTCTATAAAGACAGTCCTGATCATTCATCACAGTGAAACTGCCATTTCTTTTCTCAAAGTCTGAGCAGTAAAAGACAATGCACACGGAAGTAGTGGATTTCCATGCAGTCTTGAAGAAGTAGTGTCCTTCCATCAGAAAGACAGTGCTGACTCTTGACATGCTGACAGGTAATGGGCCACAACAGAGCAAACCCACAGCAGAGTCAGTCGAAATTTTGAAGAGTATTGGTAGGTCATCACAGAGCAGACCCACTGTAGTCCTGGTAGAGATTACGATATTGGTGGGCCACCAGAGGTGCAGACCCACTGCAGTCCTTGTAGAGATGATGGTATTGATGGTTGATGTAGACCCACTGTAGTCCTTGTAGAGATAGCCAACAGCCATCTGTTGTGACTGTGCAGGTGCACAATCACCATTGAAGAGTCTTGCGGATAATACAGCAAGTCCATAACCACCACTTGTGCACTCACAAAGTTTTTGGAATTGTCCTTAGAACCAGCAATGCTGTTATCCAGTCCCTTGCTGAATTATTAACACACGTGCAAACACTATCAGTCCCTACTTCTCACATATTGTCCATATACTATGACCAACGGAAATGTGTGCAGTGAAATGAATGCTTACAAGTTAATAATAAGATGAACTGGTGTCAATTACAATTTTATAACATAAGAATACAATAACAAAGGTACAAAATACATCATTAAAAACATAACAATACAGATAACATTTGTAGTAATAGGGGCTTTACGAAAGAATAGAAATAAACATATACATCAGTGTTACAGGAATTATGACATAAGTAAATACATAAAAGATCAGAATAACTTTTGAAACATCAACTTTACACATGAGCATTAAAACAAAACAGAATTAAAAATGTCTAACATCTTTACAAAGTAAATAACATATTATTAACGCAAATTATATTTATTCCTCATCATAGTTCATGTAGCTGAGTATGAGAAAAATTCTACAACAAAAGTCTGATGAGGTAAACATATAAAGACAGGAAGAACATATATACACAAGGGTACCCAAACACATAGTGGGATAACACAAAAGGAAAGGACAGGGTTTGTTTCATTGCAGTATTTTGCAAACAAAACTTTCTTTGCTTCTTGGAGATCTCCCTTCATTCATCATTATTCCCAAAAGTCCTATCTAAGCCTGCCTTCTGTATTTCGTTCACATCCTCTGTCAAAAAGAGTTTTTCTCTCTGCTTTCTGTATTCTGTTCTCATCCTCTGTCAATAATAGTTTTTCTCCACTGTACAGTATCCTTTTTATTTTGCCAGACCATTTTCTGATAGCTTCTCAATGCATTTCTTATAAATTTATAATAGTTAGTTTCTTATATAGTCTCCTCTTAAGCTAACTTAAATCTACTGAGCTCAGATACTAAACTAAGGGACGAGGCAATGCAGCAGCACATAACAAATTAACACAAACAGCAATGCAAAAAAAATGAAAAATTGCAAAGCAAGCTACAGTAAATATAAATTACCAAGCAATGCAACATTACAACTAATATGAGCCAATGTACAGTAGCAAGAAAAATAAGTCAGTAGTAAAATTAGCTTAACAGAGTAACACAATTTAAAATTCAGTAGCACTATGCCTGGCAAACAGCAGCAGCAAATATAAAAAATATAAAAAATATAAAACTTATATCTATACATGACAAAGCTCAAGCAGAAAAAATATTACAGTAAAAACAAAATGCAGATATGGGAAATGTATATTCACATCTTAATATCTATGTAATTAAAGTGGTGCACCACAACAACTGATTGTAAAAAGAAATATTACCATGTACTTGAAAAGAAAATTATGTGTTACTGTTACTAGTTCCTTCTTATTGTTCTTTCCTTTCCAAGTGCTCCTTTTTTAAAGAATGTGGATCATAAAATAATTATTTAATAGATCTGTTGACAGAAAGTGTTCACATTAGCAAATGCATTTTATTTTATAAAAGCAATGCTGCAACGCAGCTGGAAACCAGATATCAAGTGAAATAAGCAACTACAAAAAGCAAAGCATAAAAATATCATTCAATAGTCATGTGGCATTTCGTAAGTCAGTAGCTCTCAACTCTCATAGAAAGACACTTGTCATAATCTGGTGTGCAGATGTACGAATATTTCCCATCAATTCATAAGCATTGCAATAATTAGCACAAAGTATGAGTAATCAAATATTTTCAGGTAATGAGCGTGTAATATTTGCGATGCTTTCTACAAAGGAATGTCAATAGCAAGGTTAATGGAAGTAATGAGGGTGTCGCATTTGCAATATTTTCTCTAAAGGAATGCCAATGGCGAGGATAAAGGCCTGCCTTTTTTCTTTTTTTTTCTACCTGTGCTTCCGGAAAGGCACACCCTAATGGCTTGTTCTCCAGGTGTTTGACACAGCTGCATGCCCATGACGCATTACGTGCAGGTGGTCACTTAACTTTCTTACGGAAATATTTACGACACCAGTTTCCGCTACAGTGACAGTCTCACATAAAAATATTTCACAGGTCAAGAATTAGCGTTGCAAATCTGTAGAAAGAAAATCCTATGAATATAACGTTGTCCAAAAAATTTTCGCCGGCATTGTGATACATTCACGCATTTACACACACTTCATAACTCTTCAAGTACGATTCTTGGTTTCCAACATCCTTTTTCACAAGTCAAGAGTCCCTACCCACTATTCATTACTCCTTACCTTATTACACATATACGTATCCATCAACACTCGTCAATATTTCGTCATTATAAATATGAAGCATAATCAAATAACTCATATACCCTCAGCCTATTAATCGTAAACATACCTCAGCAGTATAATACACATCGTCGTCGTAAAAATAACATCATAACACCTCAGTCAAATCTCAAAATCGCCGCAGCTTCCTCCAATAATTAAAAAAATTCTCTGCTCATGTCAAAAGTGTCATCTGCCTCAAACGTACTTTAAAAATCATGAATCCATACCAAATACATCATTCAAAGCTCTCATAGTATCACAATGGTTCCGAAAAAATATGAGCATTTCACAAAGTACAGACAAAATACAATTTCATAAGTGTGAAGTTATCCAACTGTGTAATTGCGTAAACATCAGTCACTGATGTAATAAAAAAAGTTTATCTCTCAGTTACATGATCAGATAGCTGTGTAATTTGTGTGTTAGAGAAATATGGTACCGGTGTGTAAAGTTGTATAAGCAAATACCATATTAGCTAGGGTTCCTTGTGGTTGCCAAACACATGGTACACAAAGTAGGCGTATACCCCCCTGAGGATTAATGTAATTAGACCCTCAGGTGTTACAGATTACAGCAATAGAATGAAATATATCACGGAAAACTTTCTTTGTAATTCAAAAATCTTGAAAAATAAATGGCTTAAGTACAAAATCTCTCAAATGCGTGTCCTGTAGCGCTAAATGTGCGTCTTGCTGTAAGATAATTCTGTGGAAGTGTCGTACTTATCGTCCTCCGAAAGCCAAGTTCTGCAGAAGTCAATGTACTTACCTCATGATAAACAAAAGTGAAATGCTTTATGTATAGATATCTTAGTTATTACGCTTATTGCTGTGATGAAGAAAGTACTGTGCTGTAACGTATTGTTGTGCTACGGAAAAGACAATCTCATTGTTGCTGTACCACAAAAGTTACTACTAAAACATGTTTTACTTTCCAGAAGAATTCAGAAAAACTGTGCAGATTTAAAACAGAAACACTGCAAAAGCAACATTGCAAATTGTCGCTCATTAGTAGCGTCGTGATAAAATCGTGTAGCTGTCACATAAACTAACCACTGTGCCATCTGGTATCTCACTGAAAGTACTTTAAATCCAGAATATATTTTCAAGTAAACCAAAATGTTGCATTAAAATCTCATTAGCAGTACTGGTAAATGTTCTAAGCATGTAAGCCTTATAGTCGTTCCATAATCGTGCAACTAACAAGCAAGAATGTACACACACAATAACACTGTGACGTCTGTTCACTATAACAATGCATTCGTCATTTCTGTTTAAGTGAGTTCTCTTGGTTCTTGATTGGATATTTAACTTCAAACATTGTTGTATGTTAACAGATTCTACGTCTGACAAAGCATATTAGTAATGTGAAGCGAAAAATTTTATGACAAAGACTAAGTTAAAAAGCAGATTATCTTTCAATAAATGGTTTTACATGTGAAACCTGGTGTAAACCTTTACTCTTCATAGTACTCAGAGTTTGAACTTGAATGCAATTGTCATGCGGTATACGTCGGCAAAGAATACTGGAATTTTTCTCAAGGTTAGCGTCTATGTTATTTTTCTCTGAGCCAGCCGGCGCACGTGGGTGCCTGCGGCGCGAGTCATTGTCTGTCTCTTTGTTGGCGCGCGTTGTTATTGGGATTAGGAGACCTAACTTCTACAAATTCGCCTTGCCGAGAGGGCCCAGCTCTGTTAGAATCCCGCCAGTTCTGATGAAATTCACGTCTGTCGTCTTGTCGGTAGTTTACATAGTTTCTTGTTTGTCGGTCATGTGGTGGAGAATTTCTCCCTGAATCGTAACTCTGCGCCGAACTGTTGCGTCTGAAGTTATTCTGCCTCCCTTGATAATACTTGTTTTGGTTCCCATATTGTCTGTTTCTCTGATTGTCTCTGTGATAGTCATTACTACGGAAATGCGATCTTTCTCTGTAACTATTATTACTCTGCCAACGCTTGTCGTACGGGTGGTGTCTATTTTGATCACGATTTGCGTTGTAAGAATAGACCAGTCGTGTCCGGTTATTGTTTCTGTCGTCACGGAATTGTGACGGATGTGACCTGTAATTGTTGTGTTCCTGGTTTCGCGTTCCGCGATTGTCAGTGTCACTTTCCAGTTCTTGTAACAGTCCCTGAAAAGCTTCAATGTCGTCTTTGCAACGTCCTGCCAAAATAATATGTCGTAAATGTTCAGGTAATTTGATTAAGCAAATGCGGATGAGTTCTGAGGGGCTGTATGGGTTTGTCAGGTACTGATTCTTGTGCAACATGTCTTCAAAATATTTCACAAGACTGGAGAATTCAGATTGTTCGAAATGTTTCATCATTATGATGTCATGTTTTACGCGGTCTTGTGTGGCTTGAGACCAATATGCTGAGAGGAAGGCATGGTAAAATTCTCCTTCACTATGGCAATCGTGAATGACCGATCGCATTCTTACAGCTGGTTCATTCTCTAAGTAGCCACACATAAATTCTAATCTGTGTTCCAACGACCAGTTGGGAGGAAAACAATGAGAGAAGTGATGGAGCCATGCTTGTGGATGAATGTCGTTGCCAGAATTCTTAAATGTTTTGAATTTACGTGTAGTAATGAACAGCTTATAGTCAAAATCATCATGTCGGCGAGTCGCATATCGGTCATTGTTAGGTCGTGTCGGCCGTTCCATCTCAAAATTCGGTGCACATTGCCAATTTCTTTCATAACTTCTGAAATGCCCTATGTTATTATTTTGCGGCTTTTCCGTATTTCTAAGTCCCTCTTACCGTGTTGGAGCGCGAGTGTCCTCTGAAATACGTAATTCTTGTATTACCTGTGTCAGCTGATCTTGTACTTCCCGGATTTCTCTTTTGTACTGTGTATTGATTTGATTTTGATTCTGTTTGAATTTCCTAATTTGTTCATACTCTTCTGTGTCAGTGAAGGCTACAGGTCTTGTGTCATTCAGATCATCATCTACCTTTGTAGATAAGTTAGTGACCTGATCCGAAAGTTCGGCTACTTTCTCCGATAGTGTACTTATTTCTTCAGTGTGTTTTTCTGAACCAAGTTTCAGAGTATCTACTGTGTCCTTAAAGTTTTCCTGAGTTTTTGCAAATTGCGTAACCGAATCGGTAGATGCAACTGAGTCAAATTTAGCTTGCAAGGTCTCATGATTTTCATGAACAATAATTTGCAGTTCTTTTATGGCTGCTTCGTGATTCTGTAATGCCTTTTCATGCCGCGAAAAAATAGGTTGAAAATGCTCACAAATTTGAGTTTTTACGTCATTACAGACTTTTTGACATTTCGATTCAATGTTATGTAACTCAGTAGTTAAATCTTCACGCATTTGTTCAAGAGTTTGTTCCAATGAGTCTAACTTTTGAAACTGTTGCTGTGTTTGTCTCTGATTTTGTTCCAGTGTGTCTAACTGTTGCCGTGTTTGTCTCTGATTTTGTTCCATTGTGTCTAACTTTTTAAGATTTTGTTCCACTGTGTCTAACTGTTGCTGTGTTTGTCTCTGGTGTTGTTCCATTGTGTCTAACTTTTCAAGCTTTTGTCCCATTTGTTGCATTAATTGTAATAACAATGCACTGGTGTCTGAAACATGTTCCTCAGTGCTTTTCGGCAGTGAAGTTGCACCGGCAACATTCACATTTTGACAAGCGGAAAATGTGTCTTGACTCATTTGAGAAAACGGTGAGAACCCAAAACCTGAGTCTACAGTATTTGCAATATTGTGTTCTGTCATTCCCGATTCCCGAGGCGAGCTGTTGCCGACCGATCGATCGATAATGCTTCCCTGTTCTACACCATTATTTGACGCCCGCTGCATTTCCCTATGCACAGTTACCAAATTACTACTTTGAACATTAGTAAATTCATTACTCTGCGGCGCTAACACACTGCCTTCGTCTTCACTGTCATTTCTCAGTTTACTTTGGAGCCTAGTATTACGTTTTTCACACGCCATTATTGTCACAATATTTCACATGACAACACAGAAAAGCACAATTTAAAGAGCAAAATAAGAGAACACATTAACATAGCACTGAAAATAATATTTAGTTAATTACAAGCGCAGCTGCGAAAAACTTGCTGCAAATCTACATGCATGCCACAACTGTTTTACTGTACAACAATGAAATACTGCAACTACAAAGGAGATTTTCTCTACAATTACGCGCTAGCAATAAACAAAAGCCACACTAATTACACAAACTACAAGAAAAAAAATCAGAAGATTCCAGTGAGGTATCCTCGGCTAAGGGTCGACATATGAAACGTCCCCTTTGAACAATTATACCAGACTGTGCTTAAACTGACACACAATATTTTGTTAGCGCAACGCAATCTGACTTTCAAAATTCCCTACAAAAGAATGGCCCTGACTAACATTAAACTATACCTTTCACAAATCACTTACCTCACAAAAATCTTCGCTGCTCAAGCTACTGCAATACAGCGAGCGCCACTACTGCCAGCTAAATAAAAGATTCAAACTATGGAAGGCACTAACTACTGATAGGGATAGTTGGCAAATGAAAGATATTAATAGAGAACGAACAATGTATTTACCTTGATATCATCATGTATAAATATAGCAGTTCATGACAAATTTCAAAACTCCGCCATCTCTCTCCCCACATCCACCACTGCTCGCGGCTCACCTCCAACTGCGCAACGCTACGCGCTGTTCACATCCAGCTGCCGCTGCCCAATACTACAATGGCGAGTATTACAACAATGCAAAGCAGCCACAGACTGCACACAGCACAGCCAGTGATTTTCATACAGAGGTGGCGTTACCAATAAAAAAACCTAAACAGCCTACTTACATAGAGAAAACATAAACAGCCTACTTACAACACCTATTGGAAAGTAGACCAGTCTCCAGTGTCGAATTTGCACTATCGATTCAGAGGCACCGTATATGATATTTATAATCACGTGGTGTAAACTGAACAGTACCTGGATAATCTGCATTACGATACAATCATATTTCATGGTATAATAATTGCAGAGTATTTAATGACAGGTCTCCCCCTCCCACAACATAATTAACGATGTTTTCGAACCCTGGACAGAACATTTCCGACCTGTTTCTCTTGTCATGACAAGAAAACAACTGCATAAAATCAACTTTTAAATTAGGGATTCAAATTTTCAGTCTATTTTTTCCCGAATAGGATGCAGCACTTATGGATAGTCAATGAAGAGAGAAGATGAAAGGTGAAAGAAAGTTCAGAAATAGTGTTGTGGATCCTTTTCAAAATTAAAAAGAAACCAAGGTAGAGTCACAAATTAAGGAATATGAACCAGATAAAGAGAAAAGGAAATTACTTTATTGTGACAAGTATAGCAACAAGAAGCAAAAGCAAAGCAGGTTGATATCAACAGAAATTCTGAAGAATTTTTACCGTCCACCCGACAACGGATAGTGAAAAGACTGGGACCATATTTACAGAAGTGTCATAAATTACGCGGGCCTTACGATTAAAAAACACGCTTTATGCGTGACCATCATATTCATTTCTAAACACAAAGTGGTATTTTTGAGCCGTCTTCTTGTCTAAATTCAAAATTTTCTCCCATAATTAACCTCTCTGTTTCAGTTCGTTAATTAAAACTCCAAATCGTAGTCGATGTTTAATTGAGTTATCCCTCTAGATTTGTCCTCATTCTTACCAGCTCTCCTAAAGAACACAGTACGTTTTAACTCTTTGTCAATCTTTGGATCCTTAATGGGTTTTCCATTGCATATAAAATGGTATAGTAGTAGATAATCGTTATTATCATCTTACTAGGCATCACTACATTCAAAAATCTTTTCAATAACTCGCAGACACTGGAAAAAGAATCAGAAATGTTTTCGTAAACTAGTTTTCTTTAATGTTATAGCTGTTAAGCCGAGTTCTGCTTGTCCTGTAATGATGAAGTAGCTGTGGTAATTACGCATCCACGGTAATCCATTCGGACAGACTTACTGAATCTCTTGTTTCTTGTTTTCTCCTGGGAAGAAAGGTATACATTGTGTGTGGAGGGGTGGAAGTCAGCAGAACCAGCTTGAAAACAGCAATCAAATGTAACTGCAGGATATTACGGAAAATGAAGCTGATGTAGAGATTCAACAGTCGCAGGTCGAACTACACTGCCTGACAAGAAGAGTGTAGCACCCAGAAAACATGGACGCATGTCAGTGTAACTTCGTCCGCACACACACTATCGGCGGATATGTAAATGATTAGTTGCAATTCTCTGTGACATATAGAACGTCAAGCTATGAGGCATTAATGATGAAGATTGGAAAACAGTCCTAGGTTGCAAAACGCTCTTTAGTGGCTCAAAAGTGACACGTTTCACCCGGGCGGGGCATCATCACGTTATCTCATACGATGTGGGTCGTCAGTCATAGCAGCGTAGAGTAAGAACACGGCCACAAGCCGTAATTATGGCCCTGGAACAAAATGCTGGTGAGCGATCTGTGCTTACCCTACTTGGTCCAAATGCGTCGTATTTTGAGCCAATAAAGATCAGTACGCAACCTAGGACTATCATTAATATTTATCAATATACGTTTGCTGTACCACCACGCTGCAGTGGACTGGAATAAATTATATGCATTAGTATTCGTCATATTTAGTGTTATTACCAGACCTCGTAGGATATATACACTTAGGCGAGAAAGGTCGTGAGGTAGCGATATGCACATATACAGATGGCGTTAGTATCGCATACACGGTGTAAGAGGGCAGAGCATTGCCACCACTGTAATTTGTATTCAGGTGATTCATGTGAAAATGTTTCCGACGTGATTAACGCCACACGACGGGAAATAACAGACTTTTAACGCACAAAGGTAGTTAGAGATAGACGCGTGGGACATTCCATTCCGGAAATAGTTAGGGAATTCAACATTCTGAGATCTACAGTGTCACGAGTGTGCGTAGGATACCAAATTTCAGGCGTTACCTCTTACCACGGACAACGCAGTGAACGACGGCCTTCACTTAACGACTGTGAGCAGTGGCGTTTGTTTAGAATTGTCAGTGCTAACAGACATGCAACACTGCGTGAAATAACAGCAGAAATCAATGTGGGACGTACTACGAACGCATCCGACAGAACAGTGCTCTGAAATGTGGAGTTAAAGGGCTATGGCAGCAGACGACCGATGCGAGTGTTACCAACACTGTCTCGCTGCCATATCTATTGGCCCCTAGACGACTGAAAATCTGTGGAATGGTCAAATGAGTCCTGAATTCAGTTGGTAAGAGCTGATGGTACGTTTCGACTGCGTCGCAAGGCACACTTACCAGGGACACAAGTTTTCAAAAAGGCACTGCGCAACTTGCTGGTGGCTCCACAATGGTGTGGACTGTGTTGACATGGAATAGTCTGGATCCTCTGGTCTAACTGAACCGATCATTGACAGGAAATGCTTATATTCGGCTACTTGGAAACCATTTTCAGCCATTCATGGATTTCGTTACCAAACAACAATGTAATTTTTGTGGATGACAATGCGCCATGTCACTGGGCAGCAATTGGGCGGGATTAGAGCGTTCTGTATAGTTCGAGCGAATGATTTGGTCACCCAGATCGCTCGACAGGATCCCATCGAATATTTGTGGGACATAATGGAGAGGTCAGTTAGTGCCAAAATCCTACACGGCAATGCTTTCACAGTAAGGACGGCTATAGAGGCAGCTTGGCTCAGAATTTATGCAGGGGCTTCCAACGACTTGTTAAGTTCATGCTACGTCGAGTGGCGGCACTACACCAGGCAAAAGGAGGTCCTACACGATATTAGAAGATGTCCCATGCTTTTGTCACCTTAGTGGAAGGAGCATGAACGGTGACAGATACTGAGTGATCGTTGTGAAGGATACTGATATGTCACTAACACGTATGTGGTACTGTTATCAGCACCTGGCAGAATCTGAGAGGGGCTCAATTGTGATTCTCCATTTCGCTGGCTGGACGAATCGTGCAGTATCCAGATTTGTGGTGCATTCCGACGTGACAGTGGCTCAACAGGGTACTCACAGACGAGCATATCTGACAACCATAAGGGGGGCTCGACGTATTATGCACAAAGCACATCGTAATACCGTGATATCTGCGTCTGCCTTTTGAGAATAAGTAATAGACTCCCTGAAACATTCTCTGTAGTCTCACACCATTGATCGATGGCTAGCAGCGGCGGGAATAGGGAATTACAGTCTCACGCGTAGGCTCCCGATAACGCCATAACATAAACGGTTGATTTTGGGGTCGTGCTTTGACCGGGAAGCATGGGCTTCTGATGTTCAGCGATGGAAGACAGTACTGCGGTACCTCGGAGGACTATCATCGATGAATATGGCAGCGACGTGGAGACATGTTTCATCCTTTTTTGGAGGCGTATTAATCACGAGGAAGCGATCTCACAAATCATTGCTATGAGTAGTTTAAACAATACTACTTGCAGCCGCTATCGCGTTGCATATTGTTAACGCCACTTTGCGTGTCGCAGATCTCCAGTGTCTGCAAGTTTCTGTGTCCCCATATCTGAGGATCATAAAAGTGTTGTCCTGAAGTTTAATTATTTTTGCTGCTTTGTTTTACTGACTATAGATTATGGTAAAACATGACATGCAAGTGTGTGAAGTACGACACTTGTAGCACGTGTAAAATTATTGAAGGGAAATTGTGAAGATTCATGACACGAGGAGTCAGAGAAATGGACAGTCAAAGAACGTGCCTGACGCGCAATAAATTACATATGTGCGGGATCAAATGAACAGTGCAGAAGGACAGAAACAATCATATGTAGCTACCTATTTTTGTATACACCACTCTGTCTCTTGTTATTTCCAAGCAGAGACGTAAACTATCAGCTCGGTACATAAGTTCGTAGCGTTTTTGTTTTACATGTTGGCATCCCTCTACCTATTGGTTTGTTTACCGATTGCTGTTTTTTATTTGTAGATACTTTGCTATTGGGAGTTTACATATCGTCGTTTTGTCATTTGGTGACAGCGAGAGAAGGTGTGGACGCTAGAACATGGGGTGGCAAGAGGAGAAATCTGAATATTTCCGACTTATTTTTCTGTTTGAGTTCAGTAGAACGGTGACAACAGAGTAGGCAGCCAGTAACATTTTTCCGTGTATGGGGATAATGTCAATAGACAGAGTGTAACGGTACGACTGACCACCTCGAACGGCAATCGATACTAACGTTATACCCTTGCGAGGAATTTTTGAAAGTTGTGACCGTGAGATAACCTAATGGAAACTGAACAATCAAACTGGGATTCGTTTCCGAAATACTCCAGCAAAGTATAAACAATAGTAAACGGTGGGTCAGGAACAGGCATTCTCTTTGCACAAAAGCAAGTTGTAACATCGCATATTAAAACAGGTCGCCAGCCTAATTAGGCGTTCTTGTGTGAAGTATAATGATACAGCAGAAGGCAGTGCAAAGGCTAACCTAACTTTCCTTGACACACACACACTAAACTCTTTTATTATATCTGTTCACACTATAACACAATAACCTAACCTTGCAGATCTATGTGCTACTAATTAGTAAGTCAGATAAGCAAACGGCCAATGAGATAGTAAACAGCAACACATGACTGTCAGCAACACGTACCTTAAATGTACTAGGTACAACAGTTTATAAAACCAAATACCGACACACAAGAAACTAGTAGCAATTACTGAACAGGAAAAAGGCTTGAAATGGTTCTGAATTTAAATCAGGGGGTCTACTAATGATCATAATCTATAACTTCATTGCCTGATACAGGTTCTCTATGCCTGTGCACTATGCATCAACCAACTTACATTAGAATAAATAACTAAGTAAATAGTTCTTTCTTAAACTCGGTTTGAAGCAACTAAACAGAATGCAAATCTAAGGAGCCTTTGCATTGCTTCATTAAATAACTAGGCTGGTCCATGAGGGCCCTTAAACTTTCATGATCTGAAGAACCAAGCTCATTAACAAAACTACACCAGTATGTATGAGAAAAGGGAAGTATTCTTTTCATTAATTATTAGTTAAGTGAAGCACAACAAACTATAAGTCTTTCAATAACAAATGTGCAGTCTCTTGACCTACTCAAAATTATGATTGGCTATGCAAATGACAACACAACGTTGAATTCATGTGCAGCCACTTTCTTATAATAAATTAGTACACTCGGAATTAAACTTACTAGGATAGGAATCCTGTTCAGGTTTGCGATTTGGGATAATGACGAATGTAAGATAGAGTTTTTAGTAACACCACGATTACTATTAAAATAAAGCAAATTTCACAAATACCTGGTCCATTTACGGTGTGCCAAATGGAAAACAATTTAGTGTAAGGCTGGTGCACTGGTGGCGCAATTTGTCGTGGCTGTTAACCTGGCGGCGATGCTGTCGTGGCAGTACTATTGGCCTCGCCCTATTACTGATCTTCTTGGCGTCAGAATTATATTTATAGGGTCAAAAACAATGCCATGATAATGGTATTAACAAATTCAGCATCCGAGGCCCATAAATACTGACCTTAAGCCCTTCTGGCCTCGAAACTCCAGGAATACGAACTACTGTGATCCTCTGCTGCTAGCGAGGTGTTAACCACATCACTGCCCAGCCCAGACTCCTTACTCGCCACAAAGGACGAGTTGCCACTTTCGTGCCAACCACACCTTTTCCACTCTGCCAGGCTACTTCTGTAGCTGCGGGGCTTCCCTACATCTTTTACTTTCAACCCTATGTTCCCTAATTAGGGACCACGTCATGTATAGTACACTACACAGCAATCATTCCAGTAGTTATTTAAATTCACAAGCATAATTTAAACAAAATCGTTTAAAAATTCACGTAACTGAAACATGTATACATAGTCAAAGAATTTCCATGACAGATACAACATTATATAGAAGCAGTACTACAAACTGACATAGAAATATCGATACAGACACAAGATAGGTCAAAAATAGGTGTTACAAGAGCACGGAAAGTGGTTTTCTCTTTTTGAGAAATATCATTTTGACATTAGCGACTCTCCACGTTCAAGTAGATTTTCGGGCTCGGCCAAGAGTGTTTAAAAGCAATAATCCATAATGATCCGCGCCAGTGTACTCGATAACTGGCAAATGTGACAAATTGCGAGCACTCCACCATCGAGCGACATTTCCGTGCACTGGGGAAGGTTCAAAAATCGGGTGTATGTGTACCACACCCTCTAAGCCAAACTCGAAAAATCAGCGGGTAGCTACATGCATCTTCGCTTGCTCGTTTCAAATGGCTCGCGAACAATACGGACGGTTCCTCTCCCGTAAGCTGGCCATTGTGCCCGAGCGGTTCTAGGCGCTTCATTCTGGAACTGTGCTGCTGTTACTGTCGCAGGTTCGAATCCTGCCTCGAGCGTGGATGTGTGTGATGTCGTCAGGTTTAAGAAGATCTATGTCTAGGGGACTGATGACCTCAGATGTTAAGTCCCATAGTGCTAAGAGCCATTTGAACCATTTTGAACCGGTCCCGTATCGATACTGCTGACGAGAAATGGTGTCATTTTCTTTCCTTCTAGTTAGTGTTTTCCGTATATTTCTTTCCTCGACGACTCTGCGGAGAGCCTCCTCGTTGCATACTTTATCAGTGCACCAAATTTTCAATGTTCTTATGTAGCACCACATCGCAAGTGTTTCGATTCACTTCTTTTCGGTTTCCGCGCACTCCACGTTTCAGTACATACAGTGCTGTGCTCCAAACGTACATTCTCAGAAATTTTTTCCTCAAATTAAAGTCTACTTATGATATGACTTTCCTAGGTCAGAAATGCCCTTTTTGCCAGTGCTACTCTGCTTTCTATGCCCTCCTTGCTCCGTCCGTCATGGGTTATTTTGATGCCTAGGTAGCAGAATTCCGAAACTTCATCTGCTTCGTCATCACCAAGTTTCTAGTTGTTCTCATTTCTACTACTTCTCATTACCTTCGTCTTTCTTCGACTTACTCTCAGTCGATATTATGTACTTATTACAGTGTTCATTCTGTTCAACATATCCTATCATTCTTTTTCACTTACACCGACGACAGCAATGACATCAGCGAATCTTATAATTGATATACTTTCACTTTGAATTTTAATTCCACTTTTGAACCTTTCTTTTATTTCCGTCATTACTTCTTCGGTGTATAGATTGAACAGCAGGGGCGAAAGACTATATCCCTGACATACAGACTTTTTAATCCCAACTTTTCGTTCCTTGTGTTCCACTCTTATTGAAGCCTCTTGAATCTTGTGCATTTTGATTATTCCCGTCTTTTCTATAGCTTACCCTTATTTTCTCAGAAATCCCAACAACTCGCATCATTTGACACGGTGGAATGTTTTTCCAGGTCGATAAATCTTATGAACGTGTCTTGGATGTTCTTTAGTCTTGCTTCCAATACCAACCACAAAGGCAGAACTGCCTCACTAGTACCCTTAGTTTTCCTAAAGCCAAATTGATAATCATCTAAAACATTCTCAGTTTTCGTGTATATTATTCTTGTCAGCAACCTGGATGCATGTGCGGTTAACCTAATTTTTTTAGTGTGGGATGATTCTCGCACTTGTAGCTCTTGCAGTCTTCGGAGTTGTGTGTATGATGTTTTTCCGAAAATGGTATGTCGCCAGACTCATATATTTAACACGTCAAACTGTATAGTGGCCGCGCGGGATTAGGCGAGCGGTCTGGGGCGCTGCAGTCGTGGACTGTGCGGCTGGTCCCGGCGGAGGTTCGAGTCCTCCCTCGGGCATGGGTGTGCGTGTGTGTGTTTGTCCTTAGGATAATTTAGGTTAAGTAGTGTGTAAGCTTAGGGACTGATGACCTTAGTAGTTAAGTCCCATAAGATTTCACACACATTTGAACATTTTTGAACTGTATAGTGGCTTTGTTGCCATTTCCCTCAATGATTTTAGAAATTCCAATGAAATGTTATGTATTACTTCTTCCTTATTTCATCTTAAAAGCTCTTTTAAATTCTGATCCTAAGACTGGATCCCCTATCTCTTTTATATGTCTCGTGTTTCTTCTTTTACCACGTCAACAGACAAATATTTCCATCTTTCCCATCATAGAGGCCTTCAGTGTACTCTTTTATTTTCCCTCTCCTCTGCGTTTAGCAGTGGAATTTCCATTACACTCTTAATGTTACCAGCCTTACTTTTAATTTCACCAAAGGTTATTTTCCCTTTTCTACATGTAGCGTTAGTCCTTTGGACAATCATTTCTTTTTCGATTTCTTCACATTTTTCATGCAGCCATGTCGCTTTAGCTTCCCATTTCATTCCTATTCTTTCTATTTCTGTATTCATGAATTTTCCTGAAACATTTTTGTGCTTCCTTTTTTCATCGATCAGCTGAAGTATCTCTTCTGTTACACACGGTTCCTTCGCAGTTATCTTCTTTGTACCTATGTTTTTCTTTCCAACTTCTGTGACTGCCCTTCTTCGAGATGTCCATTCCTATTCAACTGAATTTCCCACTCAGCTATTCCTCATCGCAGTATCTATAGCCTTAGAGAACTTTAAGGGTATCTCCTCATTCCTTAGTACTTCCACATCCTCTTCTTTGCGCAACCATTATTTCTGACTTGTCTCCTTAAACTTCAGCCTACTCTTCTAAGGTCTACTAAATTGTGATCTGAGTCTACATATGCTCCTGGGTACGCCTTACAATCCAGAATCTGATTTCTGAATGTTTGCCTGAAATCTTCTCGTATCTCCGGGCCTTTTCCAATCATAGCACAGAACAGAGAATTCGTTATTACTACCTGATATTAATTGCAGAACTAAATTCGTCTTTCTTCTCCCTCATTCCTAATTCAAAACCTATATTCTCATCTCACCCTTTCTTATGCTTCTTCTCGACAGCTGCATTCCAGCCCGCCGTTACTATTAGATTTTCATCTCCCTTCGCGTAGTGAATTACACGTTCAATATCCTCGTATACGTTCTCTGTCTCTTCCTCTTCAGCTCACGACGTGAGCATCGTCAGCATCGTGTTGGCTGATGAGAACAACAGCGCCACTAAACTGTTCACACTAACTCACTCTGTGCCTCACGTTATTATTCATAATGAGTCCTACTCTCGTTACACCATTTTCTGTTGCTGTTGATATTACCCCATATTTGTCGGACCACAAATCCTTGTCTTCTTTTCATTTCACTTCACTGACTCTCTCTATATTTAGACTAATCATTAGCATTTCCCTTTTCAGATTTTCTAGCTTCCCTACCGCGTTCAGTCTTCTGACAGTCCACTCCTCGACTCGTAGAAAGTTTTCCGTTCGCTGGCTTTTTCTCACGGTCACTTCCTCTTTGGCAATCCCTTCCCTGAGATCCTAACGGGGGGGCCATTCCGGAATCTTTTGCCAAGGGAGAGATCATCTTGACACTTTTTCAGTTACAGGTCCCATGTCCTGTGGAGACACTTTATGTTTCTTTAACACTTTCCACACTAAGCCCGTACGCAATACTTTCTCGCAAACGCACTTCTTTGGGCGAAGCCGGCGATCTTGTAATGTATGGCCTTTGTTTCCCGCGCTCTTGTAATGCGTAAACGTACGCTGTATATTTCGTAAGTTGACCTGGCGTCAAGAGTAGTTCATTCTTTCTGACAGAGGTCACTATGAATGTGGAACTTGAGCGTAGGCATCACACGTTCGGTTGTCAAGGGCACTTCTGACTTCGGCCTAGTGCAGTTTGCGCATTTGTGTTGTGTAAGGAGCATGTATGTTTCTGATGGTTCTTCCGGATTAGCGGAAGAAAACTCTGATGTCGATGTTGATTACGAACCATCGGACGTATTTTCTGAAACTTCCAACAGTTCAGGTACGGATTTATCGTTAAGAAATAGTATGCACGTTACTATAAAAGCCAACATTGATTCAAATTATTTTGATATTTTTATAGTGGTCTATACGAGTATTTTTTTGTTTATGGACAGATGAAGATGAGGGTTCTAGTGCTACTGCTTGTCCGGATACATCGCAAAACGCGATCACTGATGTGAGCACTGGTCAACAGTTGACAACCAGCCTGATTTACCATAGAGTAAATATCTCTGGAGTGAGCACTCACATGCGCAGAACAGATTTTGTGTTGTCAACATACATTGTCGGCCTGGTCACGTGATCTCGGGACGTCGTGTGTTTGTTCGTATAGCGCCCTGTATATTTAGAATGTCACTACATCCCTAGTACAGACGGATTCTTTTCGTACGTGTCGTGGATTATTTATATATGTTGCGAAGACATTTTAACAGTATCCATTTGATACCGGGAATAAACCAGCTACGTAACTTTTAAGGGCAAGTGATATTACATTCAGCTTCTTTGCGATAGGTGTCATAGTTCAGATGCACTCGATTTTTGGTAGTTTTTGGTATGATACCGCACTTTATTGTATTGCAGAGCCTGAATTTTCCACACATTAGCGATTATATCCCTGCTAATTCGTCCTTTTTTCTTGTATTTCTGCGTATTTATTTTCTCGTTTTTGCGACATAAAGCACAATTTTTCTTACTGGTGGCACTTTGAGGTATTTATTTTACGCATTTTAAGTACTTGCTCCCAGTTCATTAAATAAATAGTAGACGGAATAATCTATATACATAATTGACAAGTCACTGATAAATGCATGGAGGATAGTATTTACTGAAACAACTAAGCTATCCCTTTCCTGTTCCACTAGCAAACTTACGAGAGGAAGCGATTGTTTGTAAGCTTTTGTACGATCCGTAATATCTATTATATAGTCATAAAATCGTAGAAAAATAGGTCTACAGAATCAAGTCTTAATTATAATGCGACTCGAAATTTTTAAACGTATACAGTGTCTCTTACTAAAATGACAACTATAATTAGAGCTATATGGAATGTACCCATGAAAAGTTACTATCCCTCCTTTCACATATTTTTCTTTCCATCCGTAGCAACAACGTAATTCACCATCGCTATTACACTATCAACAAACGGTGAAACACAACAAAAACTCTTGGTATTATAAACTTCAAACGCTGCAGAAAGCACACAGGCACAGCGAAGTCCCGAGATCACGTGACAATCCTGGTTTAATGTTGACAACATGCGCAGAACGCAATGCTCACTCCAGAGATATTTACTCTATGTGATTTACCAGTGTTCAATAGTGCTAGTGGTGTAACTTTGCAAATGGATGAGAACTAGAGTGAATTTGAATACTTCTCTACGTTTTTCGACAGTACGATGATAAAAACAATAAAAGTTGAAACAAAGAGGTGTACACGAGTAAAAATTTATGAAATGTATGAGAAGACATCTTTGAAAAGGAAGACTATGTGCCACGGTGGCCCAAGTAAAGAAACACGAAATGTACTTGTTTTTCTCTATTATTTTGCATATGACTGTAGTGAAGTTGCCAAAATGTAGAGACTATTGATCAAAGTATGCATTTAGAAATACTGCATGGGCGAGGAAGGTAATGAGTAGAGACAGATTTACTTCGATGTTGTTTATGTTGCACTCGAACGACAATACGAAATTCATAAAACGAGATCAGCTAGGATATGATCCACTGCACAAAATTAGGCCTTTCTTCAGTTCTTTCGCCACAAAATGTAAGAATAACTCCAAACCACACGTGTACCTCACAACTGATGAAGGAAAATACCCCCTCCGAGGCAGAGTAGGATTCAGAGGGTATCGGAAAAGCAAACCAAATAAATGCGG
Organism: Schistocerca americana; assembly: GCF_021461395.2. Classification (NCBI taxonomy): domain Eukaryota; kingdom Metazoa; phylum Arthropoda; class Insecta; order Orthoptera; family Acrididae; genus Schistocerca; species Schistocerca americana. Next base: position 873,265,251 of record NC_060120.1, on the reverse strand, counting down.
AATCAATATAATGTGTGACACAACAACAGGTTATGCTTTTAATTGTGAAATTTACACAGGTAGAGCAAACAATGTAGATAACTCTGTCTTACCAGTAATTTGGAGGTCGTGTGAAGTTTATTTTGGCAAAGCACACTGCACTTATATGGGTACGTTCTACTCAAGCCCTTCCATGTTGGACTATCTGAGGCAGAATAAAAACCTTGGATGTAGGTTCTGTAATGAAAGAAAGGGTTTATCTAATGAAATGAAGACTGTGAAGCTTACAAAGGAGGAAATAGCGTTTTGGAAAGGAATATTTATTTGTGGTAAAATGGGAATCAACCAGGGATGTGTATCGCCATTCGACCAAACATCGAGCAACTTCATACTACTACCAGAAACAAAGAAGGACAAGTAGAGAGACGTAAACCAGATGTTGTAATTGAATACAAGAAGGATAAAACTGGAGTAAACAGGGTTGACCAGTTATTAGTCTGTTATCCTTTCTGCCGGAAGACACTTAAATGGTGGAAAAAAACGTTTTCTTTCACTTATTTGTTTTAAAAATAGTGAATAGTTGGGTTGTGTGCAAACAGACAACCAAAAAGACAACACTCTATTGCGATTCATGAAGGCCTTAGGTAAGCAGCTAGCAACTGATGCTGATGTGGAGCAGCTTCAGGATTTACAAGGTGGACCGTCATCAAATGTGGACAGAGTGCCTGTGCGACACTTCCCAGAAGAGATCCCAGCTACAACATGTTAACAAAGTGCAGAAAAGTTCTGTTAAGTATGTGTAAACAAAGGGAAAAAGACTGGAAAAAGAGTAAGAAATGGAACACGATGGTGGTGTAAGCAGTATAATGTGGGTCTCTGCAAACCTGACTGTTACAAAGAGTACCATTCCCAAATAACATATGGTTGATAAAAAAAGCTGCACTTCTGTACCGAAGTTTTCTTATGCTCATGTTTTTTCAGTAAAGTATGTTCTTTTGTACATGCTTATTTCTTTCAAACATTAAAAATAGAGAATTTTTGAAGTTAGAATTTGTTTTCTTTTTTTGGAAAAACATTAGACTTTCAATATTAAAAAAAATACTGTAACATCACGAGAAAGAACTTTCAAACCTTAATGTAAATGGTTTACTAACTTCAAATTTTCTTCATGACTTCACAACTTCTATAAAAAGTCCAAGAAATTGCTTGAAAAGTTTCAGTCCGCAGGGACAGAAGATGTCTAAACGGGTCAATGTGGAAAGCGTTAATGGAGTGGTTTCCAGTGCCTTCTGCATCCTAAAGCCGTTGATCGTACTTGATTCTTCCGCCAAGGGCAAGGAGTTCCTTGAGCCTCTGTCTGCTCTTCCGCTGTTTTTGACAAGGCCGTTGGCTGAATGAAGGTGACTCTTTAGGTCGGAAGTCTTTGACCGCCGTCGCTGATTTTTATTCAGAATTTAAGTAGTGAAGGGGTTCGAATCCGGGACTGAGAATATTTTTATTACACATCAAAGACGTTACCCCTAGACAACGGGTGTATCGTCCATATGTTCACATAAGAAAAGAAAAAAAATGTTCAAATGTGTGTGAAATCTTATGGGACTTAACTGTTAAGGTCATCAGTCCCTAAGCTTACACGCTACTTAACCTAAATTATCCTAAGGACAAACACACACGCCCATGCCCGAGGGAGGATTCGAACATCCGCCGGGAGCAGCCGCACAGTCCGTGACTGCAGCGCCTCAGACCACTCGGCTAATCCCGCGCGGCTAAGAAAAGAAAAAGAAAGGTGTTGAGCCCAAACAAAGCAGTAACTGCCCATAAAAAGGCAGCATTGTGTACGATGAATTCCTTCCACAAGGTGTAACAATCACATTTATTGTCAACAACTGAGACGTTACGCGACGCGCGAAATTTGGCACGGACTTCAATGCGAGATGCCTTTAATAGGTTCCACAAAGAAACATTGTCTCGAAATTTGGTAGAAAATCCGAAGAAATTCTGGTCGTATGTAAAGTACACAAGCGGCAAGACGCAGTCAATACCTTCGCTGCGCAGTGCCGATGGTACTGTTACCGACGACTGTGCCGCTAAAGCGGAGTTATTGAACGCATTTTTCCGAAATTCCTTCACCAGGGTAGATGAATTGAATATTCCAGAATTTGAAACACGAACAGCTGCTAGCATGAGTTTCTTAGAAGTAGATACCTTAGGGGTTGCGAAGCAACTCAGATCGCTTGATACGGGCAAATCTTCAGGTCCAGATTGTATACCGAGTAGGTTCCTTTCAGATTACGCTGATAAAATAGCTCCCTACTTAGCACTCATATACAACCGCTCGCTCACCGATAGATCTGTACCTACAGATTGGAAAATTGCACACGTCGCACCAGTGTTTAAGAAGGGTAGTAGGAGTAATCCATCGAACTACAGACCTATATCATTGACGTCGGTTTGCATAGGGTTTTGGAGCATATACTGTATTCATACATTATGAATCACCTCGAAGGTAATCAGCATGGTTTCAGAAAACATCGTTCTTGTGCAACGCAGCTAGCTCTTTATTCGCACGAAGTAATGGCCGCTATCGACAGGGGATCTCAAGTTGATTCCGTATTTCTAGATTTCCGGAAAGCTTTTGACACCGTTCCTCACAAGCGACTTCTAATCAAGCTGCGGGCCTATGGGGTATCGTCTCAGTTGTGCGACTGGATTCGTGATTTCCTGTCAGGAAGGTCGCAGTTCGTAGTAATAGACGGCAAATCATCGAGTAAAACTGAAGTGATATCAGGTGTTCCCCAGGGAAGCGTCCTGGGACCTCTGCTGTTCCTGATCTATATAAATGACCTGGGTGACAACCTGAGCAGTTCTCTTAGGTTGTTCGCAGATGATGCTGTAGTTTACCGTCTAGTAAGGTCATCCGAAGACCAGTATCAGTTGCAAAGCGATTTAGGAAAGATTGCTGTATGGTGTGGCAGGTGGCAGTTGACGCTAAATAACGAAAAGTGTGAGTTCCAAAAGAAATCCGTTGGAATTCGATTACTCGATAAATAGTACAATTCTCAAGGCTGTCAATTCAACTAAGTACCTGGGTGTTAAAATTACGAACAACTTCAGTTGGAAAGACCACATAGATAATATTGTGGGGAAGGCGGGCCAAAGGTTGTGTTTCATTGGCAGGACACTTAGAAGATGCAACAAGTCCACTAAAGAGACAGCTTACACTACACTCGTTCGTCCTCTGTTAGAATATTGCTGCGCGGTGTGGGATCCTTACCAGGTGGGATTGACGGAGGACATCGAAAGGGTGCAAAAAAGGACAGCTCGTTTTGTATTATCACGTAGTAGGGGAGAGAGTGTGGCAGATATGATACGCGAATTGGGATGGAAGTCATTACAGCAAAGACGTTTCTCGTCGCGGCGATGTCTATTTACGAAATTTCAGTCACCAACTTTCTATTCCGAATGCGAAAATATTTTGTTGAGCCTACATAGGTAGGAATGATCATCAAAATAAAATAAGAGAAATCAGAGCTCGAACAGAAAGGTTTAGGTGTTCGTTTTTCCCGCGCGCTGTTCGGGAGTGGAATGGTAGAGAGATTGTATGATTGTGGTTCGGCGAACCCTCTGCCAAGCATTTAAATGTGAATTGCATAGGAGTCATGTAGATGTAGATGTAGACGTCTCGCGGACGCATTCTGAGCGCGGCAACCAGGAAGACTGTGTGAAGTGCTGCTACTCCACGATAAAGCACGCCCGTATTTTACCAGACTCACAAAAACGCTATAGAGGAGTTGGATTTGGAAGACATTCCCTTCATTCACCTGCCAGACAGCCTCAAATTTTTAGCTTTCCCGCTCTTTATCGAACAATCGTCAAGGGACGCCTTTCCATATAAAAATGCGCTTCGAACATGGCTCGACGTGACCTTCACCTCAAAAGTATCTGATTTTTACCTACGGTCGCGGAATCGAAAAGTTACCCCATCGTTGGCAGGTTATTGTAAACAGTGATGGACAATATATTATTGGTTACCAAAGTTTCTGTTAAATGTTTCTGTTATGATTAAACATATGGAGAAACGCTACGAACTTATGCACCAACCTAATTGTTATCTTGGGTTTAGAACTGCTTAGACTCCTAATAATCCGTATAAACTGTAGAGAACATACTAAAAAACTGCCTATAGAAAAGCAATATTTTGATGTATAATTAAGTTTATTTTGGTACTGTGTAGCATTCCGGTGGGAGCCTTTTATGTTTTTTTAAGTAAAATGAAGATCGATGAAGAAATTTGGTTGCCTGAGTCCGAATGCCGTCTGCGAACGTTGTTATGGAGTCCAAGGAACTGTTGTAGCATTCCTTTGGTGACTGTACAAAATGATAACGTATGACATGCAGGCGTGTGTAGACTCGGATAAGGCTGTGACCCTGATAATATATTAGGAACGTCGTTCTAAGATTTTAAGGAACAAGTCGAACATTTCACAAAACCTTAAAAGACGTATCACATGCGTGTCAGAATCGGTTAAAACACAGAGAAAATCGATCGGTAAAACAGGTTCAAAATGGCTCTGAGCACTATGGGACACAACTGCTGTGGTCATCAGTCCCCTAGAACTTAGAACTACTTAACCCTAACTAACCTAAGGACATCACACACACCCATGCCCGAGGCAGGATTCGAACCTGCGACCGTAGCAGTAGCGCGGCTCCGGACTGGAGCGCCTAGAACTGCACGGCCACAGCGGCCGGCGGTAAAACAGGAGTTGGTCTTTTGTCGTAGTAGAAAATACAGCCTACTAAAATGTGGCTCATCGTCATCTGTATTGCCACACGAACCACACAATGGAGCGTCCTCTAGCCGGAACAAAGTAGCCATGTGTCCCAGGGATATATTACATGCGAAGACGAGTGAGCGTGACCCCATTACATCTGCGTTACTCGAAGGAGATGCGCCGTGGTCGAGTTGTGGACTTTACCAAACGCAGCTTGTTGTCTGTCGCTTCCAGCCACTCTTCTTTCCATCGACGCATGACTCTGTACCTCAACAGCAAGGGGCATGGGACAATGAACCAACTGAGGACTGCGACACACCTCCTTTGCTACTACATACGCTATTTAGTTCCTCGTAATACCCATATTTCTTGGCGCCCAACAGAAAGACCCTCTCTTCAACTACCTTCCTAAATGCAGCAGTCCTAGATGTAATGTACTCTATTTGCTGGAGACAAGTGTTGTAGAGTGTTAAGTGCACTCCCATTAGGAGTCGGAACAAACGAGGACTGGAGCACTCAAACACATCTCATCTGCTCCAGCGCCCTCAAGATCGCGTATAATTCCGCATCGAAGACAGTGAAGACTTGAGGCAGTCGGATCTTGAGGACACGATCAGAAGAAAACGACAGAGCAGTCGACTCTCTTTAGACCCATCCGTAAATACAGCAACTTAGTTGTGGTACTGAATTAAAATTTCACAGAACTAGGTATTATATACATTTCAGAATAAAAACAGTCTTGGCTGCGAAATTATTTAACATGAATGACGCGTTTAACCCTTTTGGAGCATCATCATATTGTGTTAAAGTAGACGGATATAAAACTCATCCATCATTAAATCACATAAAAGGGAAAATTGAGGCTACAGTAGCTGGATATGTAGTCCATCGCACATAAAATCATATAGTATTAAAAGCAGATTCAGGAGCGCATATTCTCCTTTATCACCTCATATCTAAAATTCCACTGGGCCTTTGCAGTTACTAGGGCGGCAGACTCTAAAAGCCCTGAATTTGGAGTTGTACTTGCTGCACACCAAGTAACTCTAGCACAGGCTTCACACGGATCCTAGTGGTGTTGTTGCTAATGGACTATTGGAGAAAAGATGTTTCACAGCTGGACAAGCAACAATATGATATGCTGGTGAACTATGAGCAGCGAGGAACTGAATCCATACCGACAGCGGATAAGGAGTAGCCTGGTAGTTGTACAGCAAAGAGAGAACGACGCCATTTTTAATGTATTCGAGACGGCGGACACTCGCCCCGGCCCTCCCAGCTGCCCCTGGTGTAGGTGTGGCAATGTTGCACTTTTGATATAAAATTAGGTAATTAAATTGATCAATTAATTAATTCCCGTCCTCTCCTCCCCACCTTTCCCTCTCATACCACCTGGAAAAAACTGGAGGGAAAAATCGCTCAGTCTGGATTTGGCTGCTCGACTAGAAGGATCTCATGACATGAAATTGAAATCAGCGCCGATTACATTGCAGAGAATATACTGTTTATTTATAAAATTCAATTAGCATATTCTTTATTTAAGCAGTTTGTGGCTGACAGAGCTGTGGATCTCTTTATTTGGTGGGAAAAGCTCATCATTCTCTGCTGTTGGAAGGTGCATGTGTTGTAAAATACTTCAGACAAAAATGTTTGATCTGTCAAATAGTGATTAAATGCAGAAATAGATCGCTTTTTCCCAATCATGCGTGCAACACCGCCACGAAATTGGCCTCAACATCAACATAAAATACTCACCAAACAGGATTACACGAGAACAACAAAAATCCAATATCATCGCTAATAAAAATCTAAATATACTGCCTGTCACGCACTGCACATGGAGATATCTGCTCTTTCCCAAGCAGATGCACGGTGCTAGAAAACACCATTAGTGCACTGCACCTGGAGTACTGCGTCAGCTGGGTTCTGGGAGCACATTCACTCGCCGCAGTCTGCAGTCTGCTGGGCCATGCTGCCAGCTCACGTCAGCCTTTCGTTTCCTCACCCGCAGACTGGAATTCCACTCCCCTCACCCCCTTTCTTGGCTTCCTGTGGCCACTATATCGATCTCACTTTGATGCGGTCTCTCGGCTTGTAGCGGTTGCATCAGTTACATTTCCTGGAAGGAAAACTCACTTAAGAATACACTCCCTTCATTCTACCCGAAGGACACTATCCCCTTGCGAACTACCTCAACCCCCAACGTGTTTGAAACAGCAAACCTGTAGCGAAGCTTCAAAGACCTTCCTGGAAATACCGACAAAGAATGGTGCGTTTCCAGTCTCCACACAAATGGCTTCTTTGAAGCACTCCTCAGCTTATCCTATTGCTCTCAGAACATAGGTGACCACCTGTACACTTGAAAGACCCCAAAAAGAGCACAAATAGGTTACTGGAAGGACAGTGCGTTTCCTGTCCAAGTATTTGCTTCAAACGCATCTGGAAAACTTGTATGGCAAACCAGTACTTTCTGGGATAGATTATCAAACACCGACAAAGACATTCCGAGTCTTCCCACCTACGTTCTGTATGTGGGTGGTCCTGAAGGATGCGAACAATACCCAATGTGTATGAACCTGCAGGGCTGGGTATTCCCGCTTGTGTAGGTATTCCTATTGGTCCCAGACAAATTGCTGGGCAGAACTTGAGTCTATATAAACCATACCGCCTCCACAGTCATCTTCATTCTGCTCTAGCCTTTGACTACAGTCAGTCTTCGTCATTAATGCTTTGGTCTATTATTTTGTCGAATTTTCTTCATCTAACACTGATGTGATGCATTCAACACCTTCAATCAGCATCAACAGTGTCAGTGGCAGTGGAAAACGTCTGAGGTATTAATTGGAGGAATTGTCACGTAACTACATATTTTCATAATAAGTAATTGTGTATCTGTTGTTCTTAGTCTTCAGATTTAGATGTATATTTTTCATTATTTCGTTGCTATGCATGTTCAGATTTATCAGCAAGTCAGATCAGTGCGTGTTCGTTATTTCGAAGTATATTTCCGTCATTTCATTTCCCTGAGTGTTCAGATTTCTTTAAAACGAATTCAGCAGCAGGTGTTCATCGTATACTTCATAGCATGTCTTTATCAAATCAATGTGTTAAAAAGAATTAAATAGCTAGTGTTCAGATTTCGAAGTATATTTCCGTTATTTCATAGCATCAGCTCATAGCATTTTTTATGGAAAAAAGTTTCCTTGTTGTTACAGCACTCATTCTTGAAATGATGGCTGTGCTGAACCAGCAGCTGGGGGCTGACCCCCGGAGCAGCATCCAGCGGCGTTTCCGCCATGTAAGTACATATTCCTGTTAAAAAATTTATGGTGTTGTAATTTGCGTATGTGTATACGTTTTTAAATCGATATGTTCTTGGTATTGTAGGTGATTTTATGGATGTCGAGGGGTGTGTTAATCAACCCGCAGTGAATCTATCACAGATGTGTAAGTACATATTCTTCTCGTTAATTTTTTTCATAGTTCTCTGTAGGTTTTTTCAAGTCAGTACTTTATTGTTGATGTAGGCGATATTGGTGAGCTGCACTGGTGGCTCCAGGCCTTTCCAAACTAGGAGATGCCTCAGTGGATACAAAGCATGTCTGTCAGTTCGTCCGTAGTATTGACGCGCGTCATAGAGTTTGCCTATGCTGTCTAAGAAACGGGCCGTGGTGATAAACATCGGTGAGTAGCGTGAGCAGTAGCGGGTCGGCAACTGTCAGTAGAAGGAGTCATGTGTACGAGCGACGAGTGCAAGGACCCGCCGATTTGAAGTACAACACGCTGTCGATTGGGGCCTGGTGTGCGAAGTGACAGAGAGGAAGCGGCTATGGCCATCACAGTCATGAAGTCCACAGTTGAGTCGATGCGTCAGGACCCTGGCACAACCTGTTGCGAGCCGAGGACAGCACGTGATATACTAAGTTATCTCTCTTTCACTATCCGGTTGAAAGCTGGTTACAACGTTCGGAGGGTTCCAATGGTACTTCATTAGTTTATCTTCTTGATATTGGTTCAATAATTGTCACAGTGTCTAGTGCAAAACGCTTTTATTTGAACAGCCAGTACAAAACTATATCGGATTGAGAGCCACTGCCACAGTGTGTCAGCGCACATAAATATATTTGAACGTTTATTGCAAGTTAAGGCCTAGATGCCACAGTAGAGCAGTTACTGAAAATTTAATTGAATAGCCAGTATCTGTTTCGAAAGTAACCGCCACAGTGTGTTAGCACATGCAACTGCGTTTCAGTATTCCTTTGAAGTTAAAGAATAGATGTCACAGTGTGTTAGTGGCTGAAAATGTCATTTTAATAGTCAGCATAAGTTAGTACCTGTTTTGTAACTGCCATTCTGTGCTAGCGCATGTAAACATATTTGAACATTTCTTGCAAGTTAAAGAATAGATGTCACAGTGTGTTAGTGGCTGAAAATTTCATTTGAATAGACAGTATAAGGCTGTATCTGTTTTATGAGTAACTGCCACAGAATGTTAGTGAACGTTAAGGTATATGAAAATTTCTTGCAACTTAAAGAATAGATGTCATAGTGTGCTAGTGGCAGAAAATGTCATTTGCATAGCCGGTATGAAGCTATATCTATTCTTAGGGTAACTGTCGCAGTGTTTTGGACTACTTCAATGCATTTGAAATTTTTTTTGTCTTTAAGTATAAATTTCACAATGTGTTAATGGCGTAAAAGTGCTTTGGAACAGCTAGCACAAACCATTTCTGTTTGGCAGTAGTTTTCACCCGCTGTTAGCGCCCATAAATGCATTTGAATATGTGTCTCTAGTCAGAGAATATGTGCTACTATCTGTCAATAGTGGTTAACTCATACCATAAGGGCCTATAAAACTGTTGCTAACTTAGTAGTGACTGCTGCAGCCTGTAGCATTCATAAAAATAATTGAATTTTGCTTCTTGTTAAGGTATGTCGTACACTCTTATAGGTCGGACAGTTTATATGGGGTGCATACACCACTTCGTTCTTTGAGGGCAACTTTTCCAGTGAACTGATCCTTGTATTATCTTGGAAAGCCTTCTTTTCAAGAAAAAGTAATTGCTGCTGTGGGTTAGTGCCCATAAATTGCATCTTGAGGCAAGCATTAATATTTTAAAATTTTAAGCTGTTTAATATTCAGCATAGGTTATTTAACAAGGAGTACTTCCCACCGTGGGGTAGTCCACATAGTTTATATCTGGTGTCGTTTTTTTTTATTAATATTTTGTAGGCCAGTGCCTGTAGGTTTATTTATTATTCAATACATGTTCATTTTAACAAAAGTGATTGCTGTAGTGCAGTAGTGCCCGTTAATTTCACATTGGGGAAAGTTTTTAAAATAACTGTTGCTCACTGATAACTTGTTAGTAACTTTGTTTGTTAATAAATTGTTGTTCTAAACGTCCAGTGGCTTTCAAATGGCTCTGAGCACTATGGAACTTATCATCTGATGTCATCAGTCCCCTAGAACTTAGAACTGCTTTAACCTAACTAACCTAAGGACGACACACACATCCATGCCCCAGGCAGGATTCGAACCTGCGACCGTAGCTGTCGCGCGAGTGGATTTGACTCTGGGATCTTATGGACTAACTTACCATCTCTAAGGTACTTCCGTCTTTTCACCCTGTGTACAAAGGTGGTATCAGGGTGGAAGAAATGGAACAGGATGTTTGCCGGCCTGTGTGGCCGTGAGGTTCTAGGCGCTTCAGTCTGGAGCCGCGTGACCGCTACGGTCGCAGATTCGAATCCTGCCTAGGGCATGGATGTGTGTGTCGTCCTTAGGTTAGTTAGGTTTAAGTTCTAGGGGACTGATGACCACAGATGTTAAGTCCCATAGTGCTCAGAGCCATTTGAACCATATGAACAGGGTGTTTAGCTCGTTGAATCCCAGACGCCAATGCCTGACTGGGTGTAGGAGGATCCTGATGACCTTGGGAATGTGAGGTCATCGTGCAGTCAGGGTGACATCCCCACTGCTTCAGGTAATTTATCTACCCACTTTTATTTTTTGTGTCACATATAATCAGTGCCCTTTCTTTCTTTTCAGCAGGCAAGTCTACAACATGTGTACGCATTCTGTTGCTCTTCCTACTGCTGATGAGCCAGTACTGCTCGGTATGTGATCCATTCTGGCATCCCTGCAGTACGCTGTGGGGCGGGTGTCGAGGCAGGCGAAGACACCACCAAAAAATTGTCCTGTGCAGCATGCCTCACCTGGCAGGATGAGACTCGTGTTGCCCGGGCATGAGGTGTACTCTGTGATGCAGTGTAAAATCAGTCTGTCGCCTCTTGAAGATAAGCAGGTCATTCGTGAGGATAGGACTGAAACTCGCCCATACTCAAACAGTTCGCTTGATGAGAGTAGTGCGCATGACAGAGAGAGAGAGAAATGGTTCAAATGGCTCTGAGCACTATGGGACTTAACATCTGAGGTCATCAGTCCCCTAGAACTTAGAACTATTTAATAACATCTGAGGTCATCAGTCCCCTAGAACTTAGAACTATTTAAACCTAACTAACCTAAGGACGACACACACATCCATGCCCTAGGCTGGATTCGAACCTGCGACCGTAGCGGTCACGCGGCTCCAAACTGAAGCGCCTAGAACCTCACGGCCACTCCGGCCGGCCAGAGAGAGAGAGAGAGAGAGAGAGAGAGCACATGTGAACTGTGGATGTGTGTGAGAATAGCATGATCTGTTTATTATAGTGTAAATATAGTAGTAGTATAGGATATAGTGACATGTAATCTATTTTAGGTGGAGACTATACTCTCAAGGTGGGCTTGTGATTTTTTTTTCTGATACTATGTTTCATTGTAGCTGTCTGAATTTAACTAACCTTCAACCCTTGTTATTTTGTTAGGTCAATTCTAAGGAACAATAATGTTAGTTTGACACCATGTCTAACTGGAAACAAGCCAATTAAAACAAGTAATAAACGCATTTTTAATAACTGCAAAGACGTATTTGAAACAGCTGTGAGGGAAAGAATGGACTCTGTTTGCATAGAAATGAAGAATTAAATGAAGACTTGTCAAGGATTCCCAGTCGGCGTCTACTGTCAGTTCACGACGACTCATCTTACTCTGTATAGAACTGTTGAATCGTAAGATATAATAACCACTGTAAACATTATGATCTCATAGTAAAGCGTGTTTTGGCTTGATGAGAATTTTTATCTCTGCGTAGACTGTATGTCTATAATTTTCGACCGCACTCACTTTGCATATCCTCTTAGATGGATCTGCTCTGGATCGCGTCGCCGCAGTGAGCACGTGCCAGGCATCAGTCTCCTTCTGCAAAACTGATTGTGCGACTACAAGACGATAACTTATTTAAATGAAAGAATTCTTGATAGTTTACTATGTGTAATACAGGGATGATCAAAAACATGGAAACGCCAGAGGGACAACACATTACCACACCTATTACGTTTTAAGAACACCGTTGGCCCTCAAAACACCTTTCAATCGTCTCGGAATAGATAAATATAGGTACTGTACCGTTTTAAAGGGAATCTTGTACCATTATTCCTGGAAAATAATGGCAAGTTCAGATAAGGTCGACGGAGGTGGACAGCGATTACGAAACCTTCTCTCCAAAGTAGGTCATGAAGGCTCAGTAATGTTGAGATCTGCCGAGTTCGTTGGCCAGGGGAGATGGGACAATTCAGCCTCGTACTCGCAAAACCAGTCCTGAACGAGTCGTGTGAACAGGGGCCTTCTCGTCTCAAAACACAACGTCACTGTTGGGGAGCAAATATTGTATCATGGGATGTACATGACCAGCCAAATGGGTCACATAATCCTTGCGAAAAACGCGCCCTTGCAGAGCAGTCGTGGGACCGTGGGATACCACGACATGGCTGCACAAATCATCACTGAACCGTCGCCATGTGTCACTCTCAGAACGCAAACTCTGCTAGAAGTTGGAAACAGTGCGAAACAAGAGACATCCGACTAAATGATTTTCTTCTGTTGCTCAATAGTCTAGGTTTTATGGCTTCGGCATCAACTTCTCATGTTGAGGGCATTTGCATCATTAATAAATACTTTCGGAATTAAAGCTCGCCCTGCAATTCCCTCCGAATTCTACCGACAGGGTTCGCGAGTGCGACATCCAGTTCTGTAATGACTTTTGCAGCTGTTGTCCTCTTTTTTTTATCGTCATATTTGTCTTTAATGACAGTCCGTTACGATCACTGAACACGTGGTTTCGTGCATGTTGTGACTCAGCTGATGATGTTTCTCTGCTTTCGTTGTATGGGCTACAAATCTCTGATACGGTTCCTCTTTTAACACCAAACATTTCGGCTACCTTGGTTACGGAAACAACCCACCCATTCAAGCACCAATAATTTGTCCACTTTCGAATTCACTTAGTTCTGACATAATGCCCATACAACTACTGTTCTTACCACGAGTGACATTTGCAACGTTTTGAGAACAACGCATAGGTGCAGTTCGTGGTCAAATGCAAAGGCGCAACTTGGATAGCACCTGCATATGTTCAAGCACGCATTTCTCGCTGCGTTTCCATATTTCTGTGCAACCCATGTATAATGGTGTGCAAAATTTAAGGATGATAGTAATCTACGAATGATGTGTCACTGCCAAGTAATATAGCTACAATATAGCACAGAAGGGAACTCAAAGAAGCAATGAGACATTTATTAGTTTATGATGGTACCCCGCGCATTACACATTGCAGGACATGGTTCTTGATAGGATGTATGATTACCACGGACGACAATGCATGCTCAGCAACGTGATTACATGCTAGCCACAAGGTTGGCAAGGAGACCTTGTGGTAGGGCGTTCCGTTCCTCCACATGTGGGCTTCACAACAGTTGTTCATTGAATACTGAACTGTGGATGAAGCCCGACCAACAGGCATTACCTGCATCGATCAAAAATGATTGTGCATTGAAAAGGGGTAGTTTGTAGCTGAAATCTAGATCTGCCAATAAAATTTCAAAAGGACGACTGATAGCTGAAATCTATTATTTACAAAATTGGGTATAGTTTTGGTTTGTGTATACTGATGTATGATTCATTATTGTGTTTTCTTACTCTCCTTTTAGTGTGTGTTATCATTAGCAATATTAAATGGTGCCTCTTTTATTGGTTGAATCCAGAGAAACACACTATTTGCTAGGGTATTAGGTGGAATTTTGGTAACTGAGCGCTGATTTCGTTTGTTATTTCTTCTAGGTTGTGCACTCAAAGTTGTCAATACTGATCAACAAACTGATTTCTATCCGTTGTGGAACCACTATCATCTGTTTCGGTTTGAACCAAAAGGTTTCAGACATCATGTAGAATTGCATCATCTGTATTAACTTTCCGAAGTTGCAAAAGCTGCATAGCGATATCGTTAACTTCTGAATGACTCTTCAATAGCAACTCAACAACGCAATTACCTGAAAGAGGAGCTCATCAAAAAATGTTAATTTTACAGTCTTTATGTTAAAAACATCGGTTTTGGGGTCGATTATTATCGGCAATCGATATGTAGACGCCTATGACGAAATACAAGTCAGGACTGATAATTTGTCAACGTCGCATGTCCCTATTTTGGGAGAAGCGTCGTGATACCACTGCTGTTGCTAATGTGAAGCCTCATCTGCTATCCGAGAACTTGCATGGTGAAGTAGTACCTGGTTACAAGGCTTTGTATACGTTATCAACTGCAAGAGCATCAGGATCCGACTGAAGGTAGAAACGATGCTACTTCAGCTGCTGTTTTAATGGGACGAATAATGGTCTTCATTCTGTAACGATACCTCCTGTGGAGATAATGAAATAAATTAAAGATGCTACGTACTTGATTTCGGTGCAATGGGTTTTCTGTGGTGGACACGGCTGTTGCAGGGAGCGGCTCGGCGAAATGCTTACGGATCGGAGAAACTGCAGATTCTCGGGAGTGACCACCCAGATGGCCTGAACATTGGTACATTCGGAATTTTGCTAGCAGCTAACAAATACCGTGAGCCAATAACTGAATGCATGTATTGCCACGGCCGCTACTCATTTCGAACACAACCTGTGATGGTCAATTGTCTGTTTACTGCTCCGAATCCACATAAACAATGTATTCACCTGTGCTGTTCTTGCGTGCTACCACAGCTATTGTGCAAGTGTCAGAGTGGGAATTTTTCAAAATACGATATCTCGTAAACGACTCCTGTAACAAACACCACTGACATTCTTATTTATCCTACATTTAGTCTGGTAATGTCAATAGAAATTGTTCCATTTAAGAAAGTATTGTACTGGTTAACTATATGAGCTCCTGACTGTGAATCCATTCTGTGAAGACCACACATCAATAGCACTTTCCATTTCCAAAATGTGTGCAGTTCAAGGCCTAGATGATTTATATATATCCGGCGCCTCAATTGATACATGAAAAGTAGTGCGTACATGTAATAAACAAAACAGTAATACGTAACATACATGTTGATATACCATATTCCTCTACGGTAGGTGTGTAAAAACACCAACATATTTGAATGCAACGTTGTGTCTAAATTTCAAAGCAGTCGGTGAAGACATTTCGGAGATTTACAACTTTGTACAAGAGAACATCTACATCTATACAAATAAAAATGTAAACATCTGTGTGTTCAAGATCGTAAAGCCCTGAAAGTTCTTCACACACTGCTTCGAAATTATTACACAACGCTGCATCTGAATATGTGTATGTTATTATATTTCTATTTCTAATGTGTATAATATGTAAGGGGGAAACGTTATTGCAAAAAATCTCGAAAAGTTTTTGACTGAGTTACTTTAAATTTTTACGCAATACTCTAATGAACATTCAGACAGACATTGGTTATAGATAAGTAAAACGTTGTTCGCAAACAGAAAATGGAATGTATGGATTTATCAACTTATGATCAGAATACTGTTGCAGAATCTAAATATGCAACAAAAATAAAAAAAAAAACACTCAAGGTCAGAGGAAAGGGGAAAGAGTAGACGGATAGAGGGGTGGGTACAAGTGGAGATAGAAAGCAGAAAGGAGAAGGTGGGCAGAGAGAGGGTGCTGAAGGAGATGGAGAGAGAGGGAGAGGAGAAGAAGGACATCGAAAGGAGAGAGGAGATTATGGACAAAGGGAGGGAAGGAGAGAGGGGGAAGGAAGAGGTGGGGAGGAGGGATGAAGATGGGCAGAGAAAGGGGGAGGAGATAGTGGGCATAGAGAGGGGGAGGGGGAAGGGGATTAGGATTTATATTTAATTCTGATACATGTTAGAAACGTGCGCTTTCTGTATTCTTTGTTTCGTGTTTAACCAGACTAAGGCTCAGCAATGCATGTCCTTGAACAACTAGTTATAAATATAATTTCAAACAGCAGGCGGGACCTAGGAAAGCAATAACACTTTGACTTGGAGGCCTAAGAAGGAGAGGGCAACAGTTTTATCATAGTTCTGATGATATTTATAAAAATGAATAACAAAAGTTGCGCCTTTTGGAAATAATGGACAGAACATAAATTATTTAGATCTTACATGAAATGAAATGTAAGATCTATGATAATCGAACAGATTATGTCTTTTTGGTGTTGAGAATAATTTTTATTGCAGTCCACTTGTATGTGTATTGTGTCTTTTCTTGAACATCAGAGCTATAGTGACTGATGGCTGAAACATATAAGTCTTTTTAAATTTTTGGAGTTACATATACAAAGATAACCTTATGTATAAATCCTCAAATTCTGTTTAGAAAATAAGATTGTATTGAATGTATTACATAAAGAAGAATGTACTGTAAAACAATTTTCCTTCCAGCCTTGCTTTTCCAATGTTAATTTTCAAATTAACATTATTTCAAGGCAAATATGGTAGAGTAACGTGTAACGTGTGGCGGCGATCCGAGTACTAATGGCACGTGTTCAGCAATTTATTGAAAGTTTCAACCAAGTTAGTAAACAACTTAAGGGCATATGGGACATGTCAAGAAATCGCATTTGTTTTTGAATGTAAGAATCTCGAAATATTTACTTTTTCTCTCAATGCTAACGACTGACATCCATGCGCAATTAGCACCGATCACCTGTATGGTATAAATGTCAAACATGGATTCGTGATTGCACGTTATAGCGACGGTCACGTTGCAACGCGGTACATGTTTGCACCAAGTAATACAAAGTAAATGAAGGCTGTTGTAATATAATGAATAAAAGAAGAGTGACAATGGTGATAATGTCTCATATTGCACTTACTGATATTAATTACGATAACATACAAATTTATGTAGGTTCCCATGTTTTTTGCTCTGAACAGCGCTAGTGCTGCTGCTTGTCAAGGAGTGGTCAGATTATTTCCAATATACATCGACATTGTTTTAGGTGATATTGTCAATGGAAGCTTGTTCCCTCACTTTTTAGTAAAAAAAATTTTGTTTCTTAGTCTTGTGATTCAAAATAACTCATTTATATTATTCTTGTTCCCTCACATGTACGGAGAGTAATCCTTTTTTTTTAATATGAGTGCTTCAATAACGTATTTTTTCCATTTGATTACTTTTTGCTGTTGATCATTAAAGTTAATATGGCGTCTGATAGTGAAAAGTGGCCATAGTACTCGTCGGGAGAAGTGGCAAAGTCGTTTATAGCGACACGAGCTAGCTGCTTACAAGAACACGCATAATACGAAAAATAAATGTGTCTTCTAACCTCTTTTGTATACAAAGCTATCATCTAACCTTTGTGACAAATTTAAATTAATTAAGTTATATAATTTATAACCTCTGGCTGCAGGCCTCGACCCCACCCCAGCGTGGCGGCCCTGACCACCAGAACGCGAGTGTGCTCTGCCTCGTCCGCCGTCGCAGAGCAGGACACCACGAACGCAATCGCGCCCACGATGTACGTTGCGATCTCCTCTGCGGAAAACAAGATGGATTTGCTGATTACAGTTCCACGGCCGTGAGGTTGGTCAATCCAAAGCATCAGAATCTCATACAAGCTATATATGAGAACTTGTACCGCTTGAGTTATTTGTAGGGCTAGAGTGAGTCCTCAGTCTTGTTGGTAGCAGTTCCGCTGCACGGTGCACAACGGCGTGTGCCTTGTTTATCTGGCTCACTCTCGGATGGCAGTATTCCTCTGGTGGGGGAATGACTCCCAGAAGGATGCGAGATATGTGACTGTCGCCATTCGATGGGGCTGTTCTAAGGATGCTGCCATTGATAATTTGGAACCTTGTCAGCAGTTCGAGAACAAGCAGAATGCACTGCAGTGTTAGGAGGTTTTCCAGCATTCTGACCACCGTGTACATCATCAGCCGTAGGACTATTTCTTCATCAAAATGCACTTGACTGAAAAAAGTACCTAAAACACATTCTGCTGTTATTTGAACAGCAGAAGTGATGATAAGTATCATCTCCAGCATTTTATTACCTTCCCACATCTTGTATACATAACCATCAAAGTGTTCAAGGGCTTCTAGAAACAAACGCAATTCTTTCAACATAAATAATGTTTTTCCTCCACGGACTCACACTACTCTGGAAGACAGAAGTACCCTGGTTGGGATATCCACAAAAACTGTAAATGTCGGAAGTTTATAGAATGGGCTGACTAACACAAGCATGTCCACCACTAGTGAGATAACCGTGAAGAGAATCCAGATATTGGAATGTGACTTTATGGCATTAAAAACCACCGATAATTTCTGGAGATGCTGGCCTTGTCTGTTGGAAGGCATTATCCGCAGTATTTTCCAGAGTGCACATAGTGGTTCACTCACAACATAAAAATTTGTGGCTGGCATATTGTGAGCACGGCCTTTGTACATTTACACTAACTCCGTTTTTTAACTTAATTTTCGCATCTGTTATATAACATCTTTTTATTCATATACTGACGCACATATTACGTACTGAAAGAGACTTAAGGTCATTGATCTGACTAATTTCAAAGATAACTGGGTGATGGACAGCACATTGTTAGTCTAATTAATTTCTTTCTGCAGCACATTACTGATGAGATCACATTAACGAAATTGTATCTGCCACTCCTGACGAGGCGCAGACCACGAAGCCATACAATTTATTATTTATTGCTAGTCTTCAGCTGAAAGCCGTTCATTAAACGTTTGCTTCTGAAGTAAGTCATTTTAATGAGTTCTCAGCTTCTAAACTTCCGCAAGGATGATATGTATACGAGTTATCGACTGATAAGCGTACCACAGTCTTTGGCTAATAAAATGGCAGTATGAGGTTCTTAAAATTGAAGTATATCTGTAGGCGATGCTCTGGAGCTACAATTGAACTGGGCGACCAAGGGTCGGTGAGTAGAGGGGGGGGGGGGGGGGCATGGTAGAGATCAGTGATAGCATTTCCGTGTCCGCCTGTTTACTGATGACCTGCTGTCTGTTTCGTGTCTTTCGTCGGTGCTGCCTTGTGGATCAGTATATTGATTTGGGGTTACGTTATGATGACCATTCTCACGCTATAACCTACTAGGATTACGGTGAATTCGCGGCATGCTCGTGCAACCTGGCACAGTATTTTCCGTACGGTCTTTGTTACAGCCCACTTATTTAACACTGTTTAGAGTATTGTAGTGTATGTGGAGTTAATTTTTCTTCCAATTCACAGGTATCATGGACTTGCACACCATCTGGTGCATCATAGGGCAACTACACGTTAGTTTTTTGTTACTCATTATTCAGCTGCCTATTAATAATCAGATATTTCCATCCCCCGTCCTTTATAAAGGCTGTACGATTTTTGAACTTCACACAAGTACACTTAAAATAGTACAAAATAGGGCAAAGTGAGCAATGACCTATGTCTTTAGCAGAATAATTAGTCCAAAGTAATTGATATCAGCAGAAATACGAGGCGCGTTTTTTAAGTAAGGTTCGTTTTGTTGTAGACACTAGTAGTTCGCGGGCATACCGCATCGAGCATATGAGTCGTGTACTGGCACGCCTCGGGAACAACTGCGCTCAATTTCATCTCTGTAGCTAACCTCTACGGTTCTGTTCTGCGCTTTCAAAATGTTTAAGATTATCAACTCGGCCGCCGCGTGTGAGGTTCTCTCAGTGATAAGGTTTTTGTCAGCAAGGAACCTCTCTACTGCAGAAATTTATCGACAGATTTGCAAAGTGTACAGTGATACTGTTATGAGTGAAAGCAAAGTGCGTAAGTGGGTACGAGAATTCAAAGATGGCCGTGATAACGTCCATGATGAGGACCACTCCGGTCGCCATTGTCTGATTAAAGACGATTTTGTGACTTCAGTTGAGGCGAGGATTCGTGAGAACAGGCGCTTCACAATAACAGGTCTCTCAAACGAATTTCCTGACGTGTCGAGATCAGTGCTTTACAACATTGTTTCTAAACACCTAAAGTTTACGAAACTGTGCTTCTGTTGGGTCCCAAAGCTCCTAACAGAGGACCACAAAAACCAAAGATTTGAGCGTGCGATGAAGTTCTTGAGTCGTTATCACGAAGAAGGTGATGGCTTCTTGAGTCAGATCGTAGCTGGAGACGAAACATGGGTTTCGCAGCTCACGCCCGAATCGAAGCAACAGAGCATGGAATGGAGACACACACACTCGCCTGTAAAGGTGAAGGTCAAACAGACTCTCCCCAGCGCAAAACCACAGCGTCGGTTTTTTGGGCTAGGCATGGTGTTTTGTTGGTACACTTCATGCAACGAGGAACCACAATCAATGCAGAAGCATATTGCCAAACCCTGAGAAAGCTATGCAGAGATATTAAAAACAAAAGACGAAGCATGTTGCCAAAGGGAATTGTCAGACCCGCGATTTATTGGACGGTTTGGACTGGGAAGTCTTAGACCGCCCACCTTACAGTCCTGACCTTGCGCCGAGCGATTACCATCTGTTCCTCCACCTCAAACAACAACTCAGTGGCAACCGTTACATGATGACGACGATGTGAAAACGGCAGTGAACTCTTAGTTACCGGATCTGGCGATAAGTTTTTATGAAGAGAGTATTTTAAAATTGGTTGAAAGGTATGATACGTGTTTGAAAAAACATGGCAACTACGTCGAAAAATAGAGTGAAGTATATACTTTCTGAAAATAAATTTACTTTTTGAAATAACCTTTCGTTGTGTACTTATGTTGAAACGAACCTTACTTCAAAAACACGCCTTGAATCTTTGCATACTTTAAACTTTTACAGCTCGTAAGGCAAGTCAGCCTTGGTGAAACTTAGAGACTTTGTGCTGCTGCAGATTTTTTTTTTCTTTTTCGGGGACGTTACACTTTCAGTGTGAGGCTGTAAGCCGGCCGGCGTGGCCGAGCGGTTCTAGGCGCTACAGTCTGGAATCACGCGACCGCTACGGTCGCAGGTTCGAATCCTGCCTCGGGCATGGGTGTGTGTGATGTCCTTAGGTTATTTAGGTTTAAGTAGTTCTAAGTTATAGTGGACTGTTGACCTCAGAAGTTAAGTCCCATAGTACTCAGAACCATTTGAACCATTTTGAGGCTGTAAATCTTTTTAGCATATGAAGTGGCTACAGGGGAGGTCGTACTTTAATGACTCATGCTATGTAACCATCAGGTATAATTGTGATTTTGGGTTTATTCAAGTACCTGAACCATTGTAAGATAGGGTTCTTAATTATTCTTGCACCAGAATTTTGCATAAAATGGGCACATAATTCGTGTAATCAGTTAGGTTCAAGAAGAGGGACTCGAGGCTTTCATCTGCCAGCTATCTGCCAGGATAATTTCTTTTGTGAATCTTCTGATATTTACTTTGCTGCAATCTATAATCATTACATATTTTCGCTCGTCAGGAAATGCACTGGAATGCTACATCTTAAAATTTTCTAAAAGAAGTGTCTTGCTGCACATGTGAAAATACTTTCACATTATTTAAACATAAAGTGGTGAACTTCTTGAAATAATATCCATTTGTGGGTGCTTCTGGGAATAATACTTGATGCATTCAGCTTTCTAAAGTCCACTAATGGCTGTTCTGTGCTCCAGAATATTTCAGTTAGTGAATGATCATATTATGTGCAATTGTAGGAAAAAGATTCTGCTACAAGCTTCATTCTGTGAATCTAAACGGGGTAAAATAAAGAAGCTTATCGCAGAGTGGCGCAATGACACAAGTTTAATATAGTAAGGTGAAGATGCTTGCACAAGATAGAGTAGCATAGAGAGTTGCGCCAAATCGGCCATTGGGCCGAAGAACACAATGACGACAACATCTGTGCTCAAGAATATTTGGGGGACTATACAGAGTATTAGTTGCCTACAGATGGTCTGAATATCGTTAGTGAACATCACTACTGGAACTCTTACAGGATAGTATTGCAACACGTGGTTGTGTATCGGTGGAATGGTAGAGGACGCTTTAATTGTCAGTTCGACTGTTACCTTTAGCAACAATGAGAAATTGTAATTTTGGACCCTTTCCCCTATCCTTTGTTGGTCTTGAGTGTGAATCTCGTACAGTGATGTATATATTGATTTTCACACATCCTGAGTGTGCTAAATACATTGAAATGGGTGCTATTAGTGATTTAGCTTAATTTATTCATGTATGAATATGCCTGCTGAGCTTAGAAAAATAGCTTGAGGCCTGCTGCGGTGTGATGTGCTGTTTAGTTTGGACTGTTGATATCTGAAGCGTCTCATTCTACTGATATTGACTGCTTACTGCATTTGTTTTATACAAAGGACTTGTGAAATTATTACACTGTTATTTCAGTGTGTTTGTGGAAGACTGTGAGTTTTTTGGTGTCTTGTCTTACTTCATATCTGATTCTTAGAAGTGCTGCTGGTTCTTGAGAAACAACATTCGATGCATCTACTTTACGTTTTTGCCTTCATCGTGCTATAAAGAGATTTTGGTGGTAGAGAGCAGGGTGACTGATTTTGTCTTTGTATTTAGTGTTCTTTGTATTTCTCGTGTGATTGCTAAGGAAACAAGATGTGTTAATGTGAGTGGAGATATAGGTGACTCTAAAGTGGTGATACTATCCCATCATCATTTATGAAGTTTTATAAGATAGCCTGTAGCTCCTATTACAGCAACATTCAAGCTGAACACCAGTAAGTTATTGCAGCTCCTAATACCATTCTTGATCAGGATTTATTAAATATGTTACTGACATCTAAGAGAAGAAAATTGAGACTAGTAAAAAACACAAAATGAGAAGTTAGATGTTAGTCATAAAGAACAGGACGCTCATACAGAGGAGTTCAAAGAACAGTTAAGGTTCATAAATGATGAGTTAAAAGAGCGATTAGGAAATGTGAATAATAAGTACAGTAAGATACAGGAGAAAAATAGATCTAGTACAAGGGAATTAAAAGAACAAATTCAAAATCTGCAAAGTAAATTTGAATCGTCATTAGTTAAGCCAGCAATTCTTTCTTAGCTGAGGCGAGTGAACATTCAGATTTGACTCAGACTGCAGTTATGATCGCATAGTTGTTTATTAAATGTTACTCATCTCGAAAAATCAGCATCACACACAATCTCTGGTGTGTTGTATAGGAATTACGAAAAATAAATAACACATGCCACTCTCATGCATCATCATCATAAACACTGTATGCACAACTATTTCAGTACTTACACATGGATATAGTTTTTGGCTCAACAAACTGAGCACATGGGCTGTATATGGGATGTGGTAGATATAAGGGCAAATATTTCTACTGGTGACTGATGACAGTGTCCTGAGTAACATCACATCAGTATTTACGTCATTTGTAGACTAATAATTTTAGCTGTTACAAGAAGTATGTCTTTAGGATGGTCTGTACCTCCAACTATGCTTATATTCCCCTAGGCAGTAGGTCAGGTACTGACAAGAGGATGCATAGACGCAAAACAGTTAGTGTATACTGATAGGCATAATCCTCTTAGCGGTGCAGTTACGACCTTGCAGAAAACATCAGATCGTGAAGGTTGTGATGTGTTAGTGGGAAGACTGTTCCATGCGAAGAAAAAAACGAACAGCATACTGATACGTGTACATATTAACCTAACACATATAAAAATATCTGCACTTATATCCGTTACACCTTGTACGAGGGCGGTTCAGAAAGTAACCTCCGATTGGTCACAGTGCGGGTTGTGGGGGGAGTAGCGACGCCATCTGTGTGTTCACGCACTCAACAGGTCAGTCGGCATCAAGCCGTGGTCGAGTGAACGTCGTACCTGCGCTAGTTTAGTTTTTGTGGCAGTTTGAAATGTGTGCTGCAATAGAAAACCCCGCCAAATGTGAAGTGCGTGCTGTCATAAGGTTTTTTACAGCCAAAGGATATTCTGCAGCAGCTATTCATCGTGAGCTTTGTGCCGTGTACGGACCAAGAGTTATGAGTGAAGGAGTTGTCCGTGAATGGGTACGTTTATTTAAAAGTGGACGAGAAAACGTTCATGATGAAGAGAGGAGTGGTAGACCATCATTGGTGACTGACGAACTCGTTCAGACAGTTGATGCAAAAGTTCGTGAAAATCGACGTTTCTCAATGTCGGAGTTGTCTACTGGTTTTCCACAGATTTCTAAGACTCTCTTGTACGAGATAGTGACAGCAAGATTGGGTTACCGTAAGTTCTGTGCACGATGGGTGCCCAAAATTCTTACCGACCAACACAAAACTCAAAGAATGGCCTCTGCATTAGACTTTCTGTCACGTTATGAGGATGAAGGAGAACCATTGTTAAACAGAATCGGACCGGTGACGAAACCTGGATTAAGTACGTGAACCCTGAGACAAAAGAACAATCAAAGATGTGGGCACATTCAAATTCGCCTACCAAACCAAGAAAAGCCTCGCAAGATTTTTCTGCCAGAAAACTGATGGCAATGGTGTTTTGGGATGCCAAAGGGGTTTTGTTGGTTGAATTCATGGAACGTGGTACGACCATTAATCAAGACGTGTACTGTGAAACAATAAAAAAGTTACGACGGGCTATACAGAACAAACGCCATGGTATGCTGACTTCCGGTATCGTTTTTTGGCACGATAACGCCCGTCCTCACTCTGCTCGCAGAACAACGGCCATTCTTGAGTCCTTCAAGTGGGACGTTATCAACCATCCACCTTCCAGCTCAGACCTGGCGCCAAGTGATTATCACCTCTTCATGCATTTGAAGAAATGGCTCGGGTCACAGCGGTTTGATGACGACGAAGAGCTCAAAGATGCGGTCACAGCCTGGCTCCACGCACAAGCGGGTGATTTTTATGCAGAAGGAATTTCAAAGCTTGTGAAGAGATACGATAAGTGCCTCAGTCGCTATGGAGACTATGTAGAAAAATAGTGCAAAGATGTAGTTGTAAGATGTATATATTAAAATATTTTTATTTAACTTGGTGTATTTTTTTAAATCAACCGGAGGTTACTTTCTGAACGGCCCTCGTACATTAACACAGCTCTCATTTCATAAAGACTGCATGTGGCAGTAGAATTGTTAGTTCAATGAAAGCAAGTGTCAGACTTGCTGTAGCGTATTAAACTGTCAAAGAAGTAAACTAAACCGACGGAACGCGTGATCTTTTACCACAGGCTATTCGCAACGACGAGTATATATGCTAAGATTGCGTTCTCTCCAAAACAACGAGAGAACTTTTATGAAAGAAGATATTTTAAATGCTGTTGATGCATAAAAGTTAAATGGCAGTAAAGTGTGCATCAAAATATAACAATTATCTGTCATTAAATGACAATAAAATTTAGATAGAAGTATAACAACGACATTTCATTAAATGAGAATAAAATGTGCACAGAAATATAACAATGACGTTTCATTGTTACATTTCAATGCGCATTTTATTGTCATTTAACTTTTATCCAACGATGGCATTTAAAATATCTACCTAAATAAAGTTTCTTACGCCGTTTGCAGAGAAATTAATCTTAGTATATTTATTTGTTCATGCGAATTGTTTTTTATTAATGATTACGCTATCTGTTGGTGTAGTTTACTTCTTTGGCAGTTTAATACGCTACAGCCAGCTTGACACTTGCTGTTATTGAACAGACAACTTATAGTCTTCGTGAAATAAGAACTGTATTACTCTACACAGTCCACGTTCTCCGTTTGTTGAGCCTAAAACTAGATCTACATGTAAGTACTGAAATAGTCCCACATAGAGTATTCACCATGGTCATGCATTATACTGGTAGGTTTTACTTATTTTTCATATTTTCTGTGCATTGTCCCACAGCTTATATCTGACAATGATTTTCCGAAACGTGCAACATTTGATAAATAATTACACGATCAATACTTTTCGTAACTGCAATTTGTGACAAATTTGAATCTGCTGGGATACTCATTCAAGCATATTTAATGAACTCACAAATCAGAAGACGTTAAAGCTACCGTCTTAATACGTTGCGAGAATTTATATTGTGGAGAACAGCCTTGCTGCAGCAGAAGAGAGTCAGGTTGAATGAAGGAAGTAGTAGAAGATCAGAATAAGACATTGGAAGGAGATTTAATCGCCTTGAGAAAGGAATATACACTACTGGCCATTAAAATTGCTACACCACAAAGATGACGTGCTACAGACGCGAAATTTAATCGACGGGAAGATGCTGTGCTATGCAAATGATTAGCTTTCCAGAGCATGCGCACAAGGTTGGCGCCGGTGACGACACCTACAACGTGCTGACATTAGGAAAGTTACCAACCGATTTCTCATACACAAACAGCAGTTGAACTGCGTTGCCTGGTGAAACGTTGTTGTGATGCCTCGTGTAAGGAGCAGAAATGCGTACCATCACGTTTCCGGCTTTGATAAAGGTCGGATTGTAGCCTATCGCGATTGTGGTTTATCGTATCGCGACATTGCTGCTCGCGTTGGTCGAAATCCAATGACTGTTAGCAGAATATGGAATCGGTGGATCAGGAGGGTGATACGGAACGCCGTGCTGGATCCCTACGGCATCGTATCACAAGCAGTTGAGATGACAGGCGTCTTATCGGCATGGCTGTAACGGATCGAGCAGCCACGTCTCGATCCCTGAGTTAACACATGGGGACGTTTGCCAGACAACAACCATCTGCACTAACGGTACGACGACGTTTGCAGCAGCATGGACTATCAGTTCGGAGACCATGGCTGCGGTTACCCTTGACGCTGCATCACAGACAGGAGCGCCTGCGATGGTGTGCTCAACGACGAACCTGGGTGCACGAATGGCAAAACGTCATTTTTTCGTATGAATGCAGGTTTTCTTTACAGCATCATGATGGTCGCATCCGTGTTTTTTGCGACTTCGCGGTGAACGCACATTGGAAGCGTTTATTCGTCATCTCCATGCTGGCGTATCACCCGGCGTGAGGGTTTAAGGTGACATTGATACACGTCTCGGTCACCTCTTGTTCACATTGACGGCACTTTGAACAGTGGACGTTACATTTCAGATGTGTTACGACCCGTGGCTCTACCCTCCATTCGATCCCTGCGAAACCCTACATTTCAGCGGGATAATGCACGACCGCATGTTGCAGGTCCTGTACGAGCCTTTCTGGTTACCGAAAATGTTCGACTGCTGCCCTGGCCAGCACATTCTCCAGATCTCCTACCAATTGAAAATATATGGTCAATGGTGGCCGAGCAACTGGTTCGTCACAATACGCCAGTCACTACTCTTTATGAACTGTGGTATCGTGTTGAAGCTGCATGGGCAGCTGTACCTGTACACGCCATCCAAGCTCTGTTTGACTCAATGCCCAGGCGTATCAAGGCCGTTATTACGGCCAGAGGTGGTTGTTCTGGTTACTGACTTCTCAGGATCCATGCACCCAAATTGCGTGAAAATGTAATCACATGTCAGCTCTAGTATAATATATCTGTCCAATGAATACCCGTTTATCGTCTGATTTTCTTCTTGGTGTGGCCAGTAGTGTATAAGAGACAAAACAGAATTTTTAGATAGTTTAGATGCTGTTCGAAGCTAGGAAGATTAAAGAGTAAGTGTCTGCTCATGCCGCGAAACCCTTAGCAAGACGTAAACATACTCAAGGTAGCTACAGAAAAGCAAGTTTCAGAAGCTAAGGAGGCAGTACAAAAGGGTATCACAAATGAAGACGAACTGGCAGGTGCAGTAGCACAACTGACTGTTAATATAGAATGAAGTTCAGATGGAAAAGTGTCAGCAGTGTTGCTGATGCAGAGGAGGTTAGACTGTTTTTAGTATTTAAAAAGGATCAGATGGAAATAAATAGGAGGAAATGAGATTTAGGGCTGGTGCTGCAAGAAAGGATTTCGAAGACTGAGCAAAAATTAGGTTAATATATGTTCAGAAATCATTGTTATGTTTAAAGTCAGGAGACCAATGAGGAGTCTGATTCAGATTGTGGCTCTCTTGTTACTAATTATATCCAGTTTCGTATTTTAAGCCGATGTTTGCAACTAAGTGTGTTAAACAAAAGGTGTAAAGTACCTGAAATTGCGGCAAAGTGCTTAAGATATTAATTTATTTTTTATTTGGCTTCTGAGAGCTAACAGCCATTTAGCCCGCTAAACATGAAACAAGAGACATGTAGTATAACCCATACATTGATGACATAACAGTGATAAAAAATGTAATAACATTAATGAGTAACACTACAAGTTAATACATAAAACACTATTTAAGATAATAGTGTCATTTATCAAAGAAATATAAACTTAATCCATAGAAGTTATTCTATAGTGCTGATCATCGTACTGAGTTTGATTTCCATGTAGTGATTATAAAACGATGATTCATGGACGCTTCGATGTGATACACGTAATTC
This sequence comes from Schistocerca americana, assembly GCF_021461395.2. Lineage (NCBI taxonomy): Eukaryota > Metazoa > Arthropoda > Insecta > Orthoptera > Acrididae > Schistocerca > Schistocerca americana. The sequence goes on along the minus strand of NC_060120.1, from coordinate 873,236,738 downwards.
TTCTGTAAATGTGAACTTCTTTAAAATTACAGTTACTTCAGTATCAGTTTAGCAGTAGGCTCATCACTTGTCGCTATCTCTAGATCAGTTTCCAAAAGACGAGAATACACTATTACCGGTGACGAACATTCAGAATTCAATACACAAATTAAAAATTTCTGAGAAATTTATGTTTCAGAAGTACCAGAATTCTAGAAGATATCAGACATGGCCTTAACTCGTGGTGTTTACTTTAGCTCATTACACTGTTCTCAATGCTGAAAACTTAGGGGAAATTCTGGAAGCTCTTCTTCTTATCAGGTTTTCCTTTTTTCTTCGCGCTTCTTTTAGTAACAAATATTCCATACACATGCTTTTACATATTGCTTATCCTTGTTATCAGCGAGATAATCTGACTTGCGGTTTGTATTGATTTTTCCATTATTTGGATACTGCTAACTTTCAGTCAGAAATCGCTTTAAGCAAGTATTTATTGAATATGTGGTTTATAAGCAACAGTTTTGAAGTTCGCTCAAGACGGTACCGCAAACTATTGTAGTTTTTAATACTGTTGACCTGTTAGTAATAACAGGTAATAAGTCGCTATTAATGTTGTGTTAAGGATTTTGAGATTATGTTTATGTGCACGTGAATAAATGTAATTTACCTTCCGTCATATATGCCAACTTCAAATTATTATGAAACCTATACAGTGGGCTGAAATATGCAACACATATGCATTTAATTACCGTTATTTTCGAAAATGAATTGTGGTAATGTATCATTTATAAACTAAAAGTACAATGTCAGATGATGTAAGTGAAAAATGCTACATATATGTGTAAATTTGCATTTTTCAGAACACTCATAATGCTTTAGAATTAATTGAGGAGGGACATATAGAGAAACACATACATTGCATTTACTTATTCGTTCACAGACACAACCTCAAGATCATTAAAATAACAATTTCGTTATCTATCTTGCACCAAGGTGACCTCTTGTCACAATGTGGAACCGAGTTTCCGAAAAAATGAGAATAAACTAGTTGTTATTTTGAAGACATTATTAAAGTGCTGGAAATCTGTATGCATTTTGGCTTTATAGAGAACGAAAATACCTTAAGCAATCTGGTATTAAAATACTGTAGATAACGTTCCAACTTTAATTTATACATCAGAGAATACAGATCGGTTGTTTTATTTTGCTTTACCAGTGAAATGTGGGAGCCAACAAGGGTGCTTCTCAGAGGAAACGTAGCTGTGTATTTTACAAGGAGAAAACTGAGATAATAAGCAGTCACGCAATTTTTTGCTGAAGTCTAGGACACTGGCTTCTGTCAAACGACAGAAACGGGACAGAAAAATATTGGCGATTATTTGGGAAGTTTTTCATAATTGTTAGCAGCTTCAAAAGAACAGTTTTCAAGACTTTATATACTGAAAAATTTCAAAGGGAATGATTGTTTTCTTTCGTGCTTGATGTGGCTGTGATAAAATACACGCACCGCAATGGAGACACATGTAGCCCAGCTGGCAGTACTCTAAGTGCAAAACTTTCTGTTAGGTACCATTCAAGCGGAGCCAGCTATAATTGAATTTCCTCTTGCGTAAACGAATCTTATAGTGTGCAATTGAAAAATCTGTTGAGATATCACATAATTCAGAAGTAATTATCCACTGCAGGTGCAAGTGACAAACAGGCTAAGATTATTCATCATACATCTATTTATACTGTAACTATAATGGGGGATTGACTCATTCCCTTATTCGGTGGGAATAGTCACAGAATAAGTTCACAGTTGGCAATACAACAGAATTTTTACTAAATGAGTTCTCTGTCAGTACTTGGCAGGACCTAATAGTAAGGATAAGAAAAGAAACACTTTTGCTACACTAAAATTTTATTTAATTTATTTAATTTCTTTGACTACCAGCAGATGATAATTAACTACTGCAACAGCAGATTAAAAAAAATGACAGATGGATTAATAATATAATACAAATGTAATCACATTTTACGTTTTAAAAAATCAGTTTTACTGTCGTAATTAATTGGTTCTTTCACATGCACGTAAACAAAAGTTAGTTCAACTTGGAGGATAACTGACGGTATCTTTCTTCTTTTAAAACCAAGCTAAATTTTTTGTGATTAAATATTAAATAAAGAAAATCATAATCAGGCGACAATCAACAAATCGGAAGGCTGGAAGACGTGTAAGTAAAGTAATGATTGAAAGAATAGTGTCTTATAGAGGGATTAACTTAGACAGGCTTTGGAATGCAAGACACCTCACAGTAATATTCACAAAATTCAGTACATTCAGTTCAAATATTCCTATAGCTTTTATACCTTATTGCTTAGGGTAAAATGGTAGCCTTTTGCTGTGAACGGCAGTAGCTTACGAAATTTGCAGTCTAATAATGTTTAAAATTAATATGGTACAGGAAATTAACTGAGGTGTCCGAATCTTATATTTAGATCTCAAATTGCAAGAAAGAAAAAATGTGGGTACATTTTGTTACAGGAAACTCAGAGATCATACCATACACGAAAGAATTCAAATACAAGGCTACATAAAAACAGTCAGTGCTACATAAAACGTATAAGTCACGAAAACAAAATTACTGATGAGGGCAATGATATAATTAAAATAAATGTTAAACGGTCAATGCGAGAAAAACCTGTCAGTGGATGTGGTCAGTAAGTAATTAGTCTTGAAGTGACAGTTAATCAGTTCTAAAGTACACGTACAATTTCACAAAAATGTACGCATACATACGAACAACAGTGGTGTGTACAATCACATAGAAATCCAATGGTTTGAAGTGGCTGTTATTGTTTCCATTGATTACCTCGATTTTGCAGAACTGCTAAACTTCTTAATTGCTTGCTTGGATGATAAGTCATTAATATTTGGTAGTCAATGAGCTGATAAATCATTTCTAAAGAAAAATACTGACATGCTTGCTGCATGGTGGCAGAAACATGATTTCTATCATTGCAGGCAACATGCCTTCTGCCCTATTGCATTCTGGTTTATGTTTTCTTCATACATGTCAGATATTGAAGATCAAATGTTAGCTGATGAGCCGCAAGTCAGAAAAAATTCTACTCTCCAACACTATCACTTTGTTCTTTGGAATAACAATTTCATGTCATATCTTTTAGTAACTTAGGGCATTGTTTATGACAATGGCTTGCACACGACTTGAAAGGTGGCTACACTGAGCCACAGCGCCAGAGATTGCGCCAAAGAGTATTATTCAGCCGCCTCCACTGGCAGTGCTTGGGGAGAACTCGTAGTAGGCAGTGCTTGTTGAGATGTGCTACTGAAAAGTGCTTGCTGAGATGTCGTAGTGAAGAATGCTTGTTGAGAACTCGTGGTAGTAAGTGCTTGCTGAGATGTTGTAGTGGCGAGTCGGTGTGGAGAGATTGTAATGTTTAGAGTGCTTTTCATCAATATAAACGAAGGTAAAAAAAAAAAAATTCTTTTCTCTCTCATTATTTCAGTGTCTTAAATAATGCGTCATTACAGGTTCAGTCAACAAAGCATCTGGCTTGTGTTCTTGTATTAGAGTGTAATTCTGCTTTCCTTACGCAATTATAGTATTTCTATTTTTTAATTACTTCAGTATAAATGGTATTTGAAATTTCTTGTCTTATTGAAGAAGAACCGTGCCAGATGTGTACGTTGAGTCATACTTCCACACACAGAACAGTTACACTTGTGTTTTGGTTTCGTAGGTTTTATAGTTGCTGGGGACTTAATTAATTAATTGTGTTAACGAAAATTTTCATTTCATTCTTTGTTATTGTTCTATGCAGTCGGATTGCGTAATAATACTAGTCAGGGCCAACCGTTTACGAAACAGCGTAATCGGACTTACAGCCACCAAAATTAAAAATTATTTTCAAAAATAATAATTAAGCCCCCATGCACGTGGCGACCGCTGCTTCGGATCTTCCCTTGGAATTCTTCTGATTGTAAAAATAGTAGACAGTAGTATTGTTGTAGTAATTTGTAGTTTAGTAATTGTAGTCTATATTGCATGTGTAGATTTGGTAAGTGGCATTCTTCTAATGGTATTTTTCAAAATTTAATTTGTGTTGTCTTGTCTACGGGTTTGACAATTTAGTGCAATTATTTCAATTGTTCGATTAATCGTGTTTGAGGGAAACAATCCGTGTAAATGGTATTGTTGGAGATAAAGAGTCATTGTGTGTAATTTTCGTACAGTGACGAGTTTTGTATGTTTTGTAAATGATTACGCGATCGATGAAAATGGCAAAAATGATGAATAGTGAGAATGACGAAATTGTTAACATGGCGAACTCGCCAACACAGGAGAACAGTGTGATGAATAATGAAGTGGAAAACAATGTAATAAGTCGGGAAAATAGTCCGGAACCATTTCAGAATTTTTCTCAATCAGAAAATTCACAGAATACGAGATTAACGACACAAGATTCTGTAATAGTATCGAACACAGATGGCCTTACAGCTATGACGAAGGAAGCTGGTTTTGTGGGAGATGTTAGGGGCGAAAGGAAAGCGTAGCGATTAGACAGCATTATTTAGTTCGCAATGGCATTCTTTTTAAACGAAAATCGGTCGACAACTCTGTTTGGTTAGTTTGTATTCCTGATGAGTGGGTTAATAAGCTGACTTGGTATACGCATTTCAGTTACGCACACTTTGGTCCCAGAAAATGCTTTCATAAATTACGAGAAAATTGCTACTTCAGTAATATGGAAAAACGTATTCGATCTGTTCTGGCCAAATGCAAATTATGTCAAAAGGCTAAGCCGCCAACAATTTCTCACAGAGCACCGTTGTTTCCTATCATTCCAGCGAAATTAAAGGAGATGGCTGCAGTCGATTTGTTCGGTCCAGTGGTTCGTTCTACTAATGGTTTTGCGTACATTTTCGTAGCAGTGGAGTTGACATCAAAATATGTGTGTTTTACACCTTTACGCAAAGCAACAGCTCGTTCAGTATCTAACGCTTTCATCAAACATTTTCTTAAAGAAGTTGGTCATGTTGATAAGGTTATATCAGATAATGGATCACAGTTTCGCTCTAAAATTTGGCTTCGTACTCTACGGGGTCGTAAAATTAAATCAGTCTTCATTTCACTTTTCCACCCTCAATCTAACGCTTCAGAGAGATGGATGAAGGAAATCAATAAATTGTGTCGTCTTTATTGTCATCAGAATCACAGAACTTGGGATCAGTATCTTCATATTTTTCAAAACATTCTGAATGAACTCCCTAATGATTCAACTTCTTTACCGCCTATGCTGATATTAAAAAACAAAGCACCGACAAATCGCATATCTGAAATCGTTCCTTTTCCGCCTTCACGGAAACTGCGGCATTCTGAAGTTGTGAACATGGCTCTGCAAAATATTGCATCTGCGGCTGCTAGAAGAGAGAAATCAGCTAAGCGTCCTGGTCGTTTAAAAATCTTGTCAGTTGGTCAGAAGGTGTTAATTACGTCTCATCGTTTGTCTCACAACGGAAAAGACTTGTGTCGCAAATTTTTTCTGCTTTACAACGGTCCATATAGAATTCGCAAAATCATTCATGATAACACTGTTGAAGTAGAAACTCTTAAATCACGACGCTCTAAGGGAATACATCACATATCAAACGTTAAAATTTTTGTGGAATGACATACTTTCGAGAAACCAACAGTTTACGTAAACATGCAGAGAGTACAAGGATACCGCGCTGTGTTTTGGCGGCGGCATATACTCAAAGCAACAGTCAAGTCTGCGCGCCGCACAAGGCAGTCGTTGACCGCAAACAATTGCTTCCTACGTCACGCGCCTACAGCTGATCGAGCGCTCAGTGCGAATGCACTGACAGCCGTAAACAAATACACAGTCTAAGTTCTCCGACTAAATTCAGTATAAAGCTATAGTGACTTGATGAATTATGTTATTAACATTCAGTATTTTTCAGGATACGGTTCTATAAAATATTTAAGAACTACAGGTAAATTCTGTGTGTCTCCGACGTAAGAGGACTTGCTATCGAGAAAATTTCAGAAAGAATGTAATTTCCAAGAAGAAACTAATAAACTAAAAAAGGTAACTACTAATTGAGTTCATTTTTCAGGTAACATATTTCCACTTAGGTACGTACTTTAGACGTAATTTGCTGCTCGCGATTACGTGATTCATACTTTGTGCTAAATTTCATGTTCTATGAATTTACTTGTGAAGCAACGTGCTTGCGTACATTAACTGATTTTGACAATGATTGATGATTGAATAGGGTTGTTATTTGTATATATTATGCATCGCTTGGCTGCACTGCTTTTTCACTGATGTCGTATTTTTTTTAATTATGTGCCTGCTGTGCTGATTTATTTAAATTATAACTGTCACCTGATTAATTGTGCTGATGTGATTATGTATGTAAGATATACTTTGTGATTTATATGCTTGCGCCTTCATGTTTACTTATTAAGATTACATATGAACATTTATTTGCTTATGCTGATATGATGCTAATGACCTGTTTATTATGTTAGATAACATATTTGCTGCCTTGCTTATGGATTGCATATTTACACATTTCTGTTTTGTTGCCATAACTACTCTTTAATTTGGTATATAGAAATGCTGATATACTGTGTACAAACATAGAGTTTAGGCCACACTATTGTATTAATTATAGATTGTTCGCTTGGCGGAGCCTCGTTGTAAGAATTGTGCTGCATCCTCTTGTTGACATTCTGTTCTCTACTGGTATATTTACTCGCTATTGCATGTTTTGCTTACGCTCAGTGCCTTATATTTTTAAGATAGGAAAATGAACTGCTATACTTCGACGAACGACATTAGTACAAGAAACTTCATAGAAGTCACATGAGCTGGAGGTTCTATGAAAGCTGTATAGATTTATGCTAATAGGAAGGAAGCTAATGACATGACATACCAAAACTAGGTTTAGACCATTGACAGTTATTACACTGCATTTTTCGTGAGCAATTGAAATAGGAAGTGACACTTGACACAAGAAATACTCCACATGTTTGCTTCTGTTTGCCATAATTCATGAAGTGGTGTACATGCTGTGAAATATTATGATCATTCACGCTCCGTAATCGTTCTTAATTACTGAGAGTTATTCGAACTAAAGACTGTTAGAGGTCATGTATGCATTTCTTTTGTTTATAATTCATAATGAGTAGAAGATTTGGGTCAGATGGATTACACAGAGGTTGTGTGTTGATAGTGTGTCTTCGGATTGTATGGGATGATGAGGTTTGCATTAGGATTTTATCTGTACTTGTTCGAGGTGACTGACTAGAGGAAAGAGTTGTTATGGAAGTGAAATGATATTGGCGATAAGGTTTATATGTGTCGACGTATTGAAGAGGTATTATTGAGGTATTGAGATTATATGAAGTTGATGATTATTGGAGTTTTTGTGGACAAGAGGTAAGGTAAATGATATTGATGAAGGTTTATATGTATCGATGTGAGAGGTATTATTGAAGTATTGAGATAATGTGATGCCGATGATTATTGGAGTTTTGGTGTATAAGAGGTAAAGTAAGTGAGGAGCATATTTTTTTTTTTGTTGGTCTATATGGAACAAGGAGGATGAAGATAGCAGACTAGAACACTAAAGTGGAAGGAAGATTGTCTACACACACTTTGTTAAATCAATAAGCAGTACATATTTTTTTTTGGAGAGAGGAAGTAATTGCATATCTTGGCTCACTGACAGTTGTTCAGCAACCGTAAATTTTGATCTGGCTTGGCAAACATTGGTCTTGACATGATGACTATGACGTTGACTTAACTATTATTGACTGTTATACATTGCTGCCACTACTACTCGATACACGTGATGAACATCAAATTTTGACAGAATTGCATTTACACAGTTAACACTATTCAATTACACAGTAGTACTTAATGTGGATGAAAGATGGGTGAGTGTGTTTTGTGTGTTTTCCTTTCCTAATCCTACCCACCTATCTCCTAAATATTATTTTATTTGTTTGTAGTGGCTTGCACTGACACCCATAAATATTATAGGTTTACTGATATTTGAGTATTTGTAATAGTCAATATGACAATTATCTGATATCATTTGTGTGTTTATTAGAATTTATATGTTTAGTGTGTAAAAGTATTTGTATGTGGATTCAAACTATTGTTCATGCCTGAACTGTCTGATTAGTGATAGTGAATATTATGGACTGTTACCTGCACTTTTTCAACATAATGGGTGCCACTTAGAAATGATTAATTTCTGCTGATGAACTGTGTGATTAGTGATAGTGGATATTATGGACTGTTACCTGCACTTGTTCAACATTGTTGTGTGACACTTAGAAATGTTTAATTTCTGCTGATGAACTCTGATGAACAGTGTGATCAGTGATAGTGAATATTATGGACTGCTCTCTGGACCTGCTCAACATTGCTAGGTGCCACTGATGAACTGCTTCTGCTGAGAAATGTGACTTGTTGCTGTGTGTACCTGCTCAACATTGCTGGGTGCCACTGATGAACTGCTTCTACTGAAATAATGTCACTTGTTGGTGTCTGCACTTGTTCAACATTGCAGGGTGCCACTAATGAACTGCTTCTACTGAAATAATGTCACTTGTTGGTGCCTGCACCTGTTCAACATTGCTGGGTGCCACTGATGAACTGCTTCTACTGAAAAGATGTCACCTGTTGGTGTCTGTACTAGTTCAACATTGCCGGGTGCCACTAATGGACTGATTCTACTGGAATAACGTCACTTGTTGGTGTCTGCACCTGTTCAACATTGCTGGGTGTCACTAATGGAACTGTTTCTGCTGAGAAATGTGACTTGTTGCTGTGTCTACCTCTTCAACATTTCTGGGTGCCACAGATGGAACTGCTTCTACTGAGATAATGTCACTTGTTGGTGTCTGCACCTGTTCAACATTGCCGGGTGCCAATGATGGACTGCTTCTACTGAAATGAAGTCACTTGTTGGTGTCTGCACCTGCTCCACATTACTGGGTGCCACTGATGGACTGCTTCTACTGAAATGATGTCACTTGTTGGTGTCTGCACCTGTTCAACAATGCTGGGTGCCACTAATGGAACTGTTTCTGCTGAGTGATGTCACTTGTTGCTGTCTGCACCTGTTCACCATTACTGGGTGCCACAGATGGAACTGCTTCTACTGAAATAATGTCACTTGTTGGTGTCTGCACCTGTCAACATTACTGGGTGCCACTGATGAACTGCTTCTACTGAAATAATGTCACTTGTTGGTGTCTGCACCTGTTCAACATTACTGGGTGCCACTGATGGATTGCTTCTACTGAGATAATGTCACTTGTTGGTGTCTGCACTTGCTCAACATTGCTGGGTGCCACTGATGGACTGCTTCTACTGAAAAGATGTCACCTGTTGGTGTCTGTACTTGCTCAACATTGCTGAGTGCCACTAGTGGAACTGATTCTGCTGAATGATGTCACTTGTTGGTGTCTGCACCTGTTGACCATTGCTGGGTGCTACTGCTGGAACTAATCATTGAAAGCATTTTATGTGAACATTTGTATAAACTGATTTTTTGTGTATTGTGTGAACTATTATGTAAAGTCACATGTATGAAAAGAAGTTGTATTGCTTACTGTATTTTATATATTAGGTCATTGAAAGGTCAGTGCAAAGCCAAAATTTTAACTAATTATGTGATATTTAGGTATTAATATTATCTTTTATTTTTGTCTGTATTTTTGTGGACGAATTTGGTGGTATTTTCACCACCAATGCTGGCAAAAATACCATCAAATTCTGGCCCTTGGAGGAGGGGCATATGAAAGGTGGCTACACTGAGCCACAGCGCCAGAGATTGCGCCAAAGAGTATTATTCAGCCGCCTCCACTGGCAGTGCTTGGGGAGAACTCGTAGTAGTCAGTGCTTGTTGAGATGTGCTAGTGAAAAGTGCTTGCTGAGATGTCGTAGTGAAGAATGCTTGTTGAGAACTCGTGGTAGTAAGTGCTTGCTGAGATGTCGTAGTGGCGAGTCGGTGTGGAGAGATTGTAATGTTTAGAGTGCTTTTCATCAATATAAACGAAGGTAAAAAAAAAAAAATTTCTTTTCTCTCTCATTATTTCAGTGTCTTAAATAATGCGTCATTACAGGTTCAGTCAACAAAGCATCTGGCTTGTGTTCTTGTATTAGAGTGTAATTCTGCTTTCCTTACGCAATTATAGTATTTCTATTTTTTAATTACTTCAGTATAAATGGTATTTGAAATTTCTTTTCTTATTGAAGAAGAACCATGCCAGATGTGTACATTGAGTCATACTTCCACACACAGAACAGTTGCACTTGTGTTTTGGTTTCGTAGGTTTTATAGTTGCTGGGGACTTAATTAATTAATTGTGTTAACGAAAATTTTCATTTCATTCTTTGTTATTGTTCTATGCAGTCAGATTGCGTAATAATACTAGTCAGGGCCAACCGTTTACGAAACAGCGTAATCGGACTTACAGCCACCAAAATTAAAAATTATTTTCAAAAATAATAATTAAGCCTCCATGCAGACTCTTCCAGAGACTGAAACACTGGCATACAACACGATATTTTCCAAAAGAGGCACTGTTTATTATGTGATTGTTGTTCTGATTATTGTAAGGGTCTCCTGAACCAAGCTGTTAAAGGAAGACGTAGTCGTTCACACTGACTGAATGTTCCTCATACTTATCGCTACGCCCAGGGTAACGGATGCCGAGAATAAACTTCGACTTTGTTCATCCCTTCCCCTATCCTCCTGCCGATATGCACTCATTTTTTAAAATACCCTCATCACTCTTTACGCTATTAGTTTCTTTATTGAGGTCAATTTGGTTTTACAGTGGAATAAAAGGTACAAATTTCAGTATTTCTTTTTTTATCAATCAAATCAAACCATGGAAAACACATTGTCCAAACAGTTATTGCTTACAAAAGTACCACAATCTCTTTTTCATTGTGTCATTAGTTTTCGGTACAAAACAGTAACAGACAAACACAAAACACATTGCAAATACATTTATCAGATTTGCTTAGTAACACTGTGAAAAGTCCCAGAACATTTTATCGGAGCGACGGTTGGATATCTTAAGATGTTTACGGTGGTTAGTAGTATAAGGCGCAAGTAATACTGGCGCGGCTACGGAATGTATTGGTTCCACGAGCAGTAAAGCTCTTACAGTGGTACGAAAGTAGCAGTGATTGCGGCTAAAGTGCATCATGACAGGTAACTGCCAACCATGGGTAAGAGAAGAAATACTTCTACCGATCGACGAACTAAGGACATACAGAAATGTTCGTGGAAAAACACGAATACGGTGACATACGTCACTTAGGAATGAAATAAACAGGATGTGCAGGGAAGCCAAGGCGAAAAGGCTGTGCAGGAAAAATGTGAAGAAATTGAGAAACGTGATTCAGCGTGTATAAAAATCAAAACAATCCTTGACGAAATTAAAAGAAAGGGCGTCAACATTAAGAATGCAATGGAAATTTCGCTGTTCAATACAGCGGACAGGCCTCTACGGGGGGTGGGGCAGGATGCACGATGACGTGATAAAATAATGCGATTCAAGACGGAAGACATGGAGGATTCAGTATTAAGAGTACGACAGAGCTTTCGAAGATCAGCGATCAAGAAAGGCGGAAGGTATAGATAACATTTCTTGGGAATTAATGACATTCAAATTCAAATGGCTCTGAGCACTATGGGACTTAACATCATGGTCATGAGTCCCCTAGAACTTAGAACTACTTAAACCTAACTAACCTAAGGACATCACACAACACCCAGTCATCACGAGGCAGAGAAAATCCCTGAACCCGCCGGGAATCAAACCCGGGATTAATGACATTATAGGGGAATAAATCGTCCCCACAGTTCGAAAGATAGAAATGGCAGATATGTGAGAGAACTATCGCATAATCAGCGTAACCTGTCAAGGATCCATTTTGATGACAAGAACAATTTAGAGAAGAATGGAAAATAAATTCGAGCAGCTATTACAGTACGATCAGTTTAGCTTTCGGGAAGGTAAAGTCACCGGGAAGGCAGTTCAGATGTTGAGATTGATAATGGAAGCAAGAAATAAGAAAAATCATGACATGTTCATCTGCAGTCCCAGAAGAAGTGTCTTACAATGCAAAATGGTGTAATTCTGAGACGCATAGGAGGTAGCCACAGAGAGACAGGTAAGGTATAATATATACAAGAACCAAGAGGGAACAACTGGAATGGAAGACAAAGAAAAAATGCTGTTTAAAAAGGTTGTAAGACAGGGATGTAGTTCTTTCGCAGCCACTTTTCGGTACATACGTCGAAGAAACAATGACGTAAACGTAAGAAATTTTCAAGAACAGAATTAAAATTCGGGTGAAAGGATATCAAAAGAGTCGCTGATGACACTGACATCCTCACTGGAAGAAGAATTACAGGATCTGTTGAATGGACTGAACAGAATGATGAGTACAGAATATGGATTGAGTGTACACCGAAGAAGAAAGTAACGAGTGGTAGCAGAAATTAGACTAGCGGTAACCTTAACATCAAAATTGGAGACTACGAATTAGATCAAGTAAAGGAATTCGGGTATATTGGAAGCAAAATAACACATGACGGACGAAGCAGGGAAACACAAAGCAGACTAGCACAGATAAGGGAAGGTTTCCTGGCAAGGAAAGGTCTGGTAGTATGATACAACGACCATAGTACGAGGAAGAAATTTTTGAGAACCTGCGTTTTGAGCTCAGAATTATATGGCACTGAATCATGGTTTGTGGAAAATCGGAAAATAAGAGAATCTAAGCGTTTGAGGTATGACGCTAGGTGAATTTTGATTAATCGGGTTGATAGGATAAGAAATGAGGAGGTTCGCCTTAGAATCAGTAAAGAAATGAACACATGGAAATCACTGACAATAAGACCGGGCAGGATGATAAGAGATGCGCTGAGACATCAGGGAATAACTTCCATGGTAGTAGAGGCAGCTCCAAAAGGTGAAAAATGTAGGGGCATACGGAAACTGGAGGACATCCGTTAAACAACTGAGGATTTTAGGGTATAGGTGCTACTCCGATACGAAGACGTTGGCATTAGAGAGAAATTCGTGGTGGGCCACATCAAAACCATCACAAGAGTAGGGGTAAAAGGCGGAAAAACAGTGGCTGGCGTGAGCTGTGCTGTGATTGAACCACTGGCACGTGCGCCGTGAGCTGAGGATGTCGAACAGTTGGTTCGCAGAAATATTGTGTTATTCAGTGTTATCCATCGGCAAATGCAAGATGTACATTTTTGCAACTGAAAGGTACTTGTTGAATTATTAGACTAAGATTAATGGTAGTACAAATCATTGGAAATGCCTGGAGGTTATAATGGAAAAAACTTGTGAACAGCTAACAGTTGATCATTACTGAACTAAATGAATATATCAGTGTCTTCCCTCATCGGACATCCCAACTTTTTTTAGCTATGAATCGTTCCTGAACAATAAGTGCAATGGCCGCACCGGTACCTACACACAGAAAAATGAACGATTTAAGAGAGAGATCTTAATCTAAAACTACAGAAAGTAACGCTAACTCGGTACAGCCTTAAGAATACGACTACTCGATCCATTGGTGCCTTTCTGAATTGTACTACAGGCTACAGCTAGGTGGAATGAAGAACTGGTAAGTTGCAAGAAGCATTGCTAACTACATTTGTTACATTCTCTTGACCAATTGATGTGGGGTTTGACAATAAAATAAAGAAAACTTACTTCATCCAATAGTCCCGTACGCATTCGCAATTGAGAGAAAACTAAGTGGGAGAAGGGCCAGCGTGCGGCGTACTTTTTGCACCGAGGAAATCGAGACTACATTGGAGAGGATATTTATCATGCAAGCACGAGATATGTTCCGTTAAAGGAATCTATGGAAGCCGAAACCGAAAACTGATACTTCAGTAAAGAAAACTACAGCATGGCAACCACAGTATGGCAACAACCTCTACGGTCTTAAATCAATCAGTTACTGCATCCCACAAAAATACGATTTGTGTCGCGGCCCAAGCTTTTCTGATAACCTCAGCATTGAATTTATAGCGGTTGCTTCCCGTTTTTATCTAAGATCAGAAACGAAGCTATTCTTCATAATCTCTGTAACCCCCCAACGCAATGTGACCAAACATTACCCGTTATCTTACCCAATTATCTTACTGCAAAGCTAACTCAACTGTACTTTTTACAAACCCGGAGCCATCTTGACTGTACTCCCCGTGCCCACAAAGCCGTCTCAATCTCGACTGTCCTCCTCGTGTCTCGAAGCTATCTCTACTCCTCGCACCCCCCCGAAAGCTATTTTCCTACACTCCGGTGGCAAAGATGGCAAGCTGCCCGACTTTTTTCACAGTCATCACCGACCAATCCCCTGTTACGCTTTTCTGCGCGACGGTGCACACCAATCAGACTCCGAGAAGCGTCTGTCGGAATACAGCTTATTTGGCACCGTTCTGCCGAGAGAAGGCTACCAGAAGCTTCTACAAGCCAATGAAACTCCTATCCATCCTGAAAATTTGGCGCGGAAGTGCGTTTCTCCACCGACACATGACCTAGACTCACGTAGGGCGCTGCTCCAGTGTTTTTTTTTTTTTGTTTTTTTTTTTTGTTTTTTTTTTTTTTTTTTTTTTTGCCTGTCCATCCCGCTATCGTGCCACGAAGGCTGACGGACACTCCCTGTTCTTCTTCACCTACGCAGAGCATAAATCTGTCCTAAAACTGAGCTAAACTTACAGTCTCATGCACTAAAGTGAATCGGAGCACAGCTGGAATTTACTGATTAGGAAGGACACTTAATTAAAATAAAATGCAAGTTACATGGACGCTTCCTCTGGGCATGAATATTACCCCAAGAGGCAAAAATACAGAGCGGTCCAAAACATGTATCCATTGTTTAAAAAGCCATAACTTGCAAACTAATTGACGGAGTTGTCTCATTTTTGGTGAAAGAGTAGATTAAAGTCCAACTTAAAGATATCACTGTAGGTGTTCGAAATGGTCACCATTAACATCCACACACAAACGATGCCGCCGAACTGCAGCACGGATTACTGACTGCAACGTGTTCAGTTGGATATTTGCACATGAATGTACGATGGATTCTCGAAGTTCATCCAATGTGCGTGGCTTTTGTCGATAAACAACGTCCTTTAGTGTTCCCCACAGGTAAATGTCCAGAGGAGTTAGGTTTGGGGAACGTGGTGGATACTCCACAGAACCTCTACGGCCTATCCATCTTCCTGGTAGTTTTTCGTCGAGATACGCCCTAACACGATTTTGGTAGTGGGCTGGGGTGGGATGGCAGGTAAAATGGATGTCTGAAGTTTCTGAAGGTCCACCTCACCGGTAACTGTGCCGTCAAAGAAGAATGGTCCAATCAACCCCCGTTAAGACAACCCAAACCACACATTTACTCCTGGCAAATTCATGACTTTGTCTACATGGACGTTCGGATTTTCAGCGGCCCAGTAGATTTACTGTACCATTGGGTTTGAACTGTGCTTCATCAGGCCACACAATCATCTCTGCAAACTCTTCATCGTTGCACACCATGTTAGTAAACCACTCGCAGTATTCCATTCTATGATCTGGGTCGTCCTCTTTCATTGCGTGTAGCAATCGTGGGATGTAGCACTTCCACTTTGCTGCCTTCAAAATTCGCCGAACACTTGAGCAACTCACTCCGGTTTCACGAGCACACTGTCTCACAGACTTCTGTGCTGAGCGAGTGAATTGCTGTAACACACGACGGGAGTTAGCTGGACTTGTTACTGTTACTGGTCGTCCAGATCGTTGTTTGTGTACATCTTTAACACAGCCTTCGGCTTCAAATTTTTCTCGATTGCAACGAATCGATAAACGTGTCGGTGGCTCTGTCTGATACTCATTTCGCCATTGCCGTGGAACCTCATTAATGTTTTCGTACTTAAAATACCACTTCAAAACTGACATACTTTCATCGAATGTAAGCCTTGCGCCAGCCATGTTTACTCGAGTAACTAGGTGCAACTAAGAACAAAACATTGCCTATCTGGTGACTGTCAGCTGACAAAACAAAACAACGCAATACAACGCTTGTGTGGCGATTGCCGGAACTACAAACTATTACACTACCAAAGATGAGACAACTCCGTCAATTAGTTTGCCAGTTATGGACTTTTAAACAGTGGATACATTTTTAGACCCCTCTGTATAATATGATATCAGGTTAATCGATCGTAGCATCAGTGAAGGGGGTACTGTAGGAAGACGACTTACGTCTTACAGAACGTATCCGTCGAGAAAGCCCAAAATATACTCTTTAAATTTTCGTTGTATTGGCTTACTTGCCATAACGAGAGAGCCTCCATCTAGTAGACGAAATGAAGACAATGGTGTTGCGGTGCCAAGGAGATGCAGGTGTTTTAGAATTGTTGCTCAGTACAGTCCACTCCTAATTTCCTTCTGATTTCTTTTCGAGCAAGTCTGCCCCCTTTCCAATTTACAGCCCTCCAATGCTTCACTTACCCCTCTTCTTATTTTTCTTCTTCTACCCCTTCTTCTGCTCTCTCCTAAATCTCCCTCCTTCTTTACGTTCTCCTTTTTTCTCGTTTCGCAGTCTGTGTCCATGGAAACGACACCCTTGGCACTCACACTGCTGTCATATCCTAATTACTCTACTAGCTGCGTCGTAACTACAGTTCTCGGTTATTTACCGCCAAGACGAACCTGAACGGCGTGAGGTATGGAATAACATAAGTCAGGTGTTCAGTGACGTGCTATTTATTTTGGCACCTTCCAGTTAATCAAGAGAGATCTGACTCAGTATTACCAAGTACGTAATGGTAGCGCAGAGACTGGACATCAGCAGTCTGCGGTCGATCGTCAAGAAGCCGGCAGCCTTGAAACTTAGAGGCTGAGTAGCCATCACTTGCCGCAGCAGAGCCCCCATATTCGTCCAGACTGGCTGACGTTGTCTCAGCGTGTCAGCCCTAACCACCAGAACTCGAGTGCGCTCCGCTTCATCTGCTGTCGCCGAACAGGAGAGCACCACGGCGACGGCGCCTAGCAGATGCGAAGCCACCCACACCACGGAGTACAGGATGGAGCTGCTCAGCACGATGCCGTGGCTCTTGTCTGAACCAACCCAAAGCATCAGGATCTCGTAGGAGCCGTACAGGAGACTAGAGTAAGCTGTTATTATTTGCAGAGCCGCAGTGAAGCCGAAGTGCCGCTGTAGGAGCTCTGCTGCGCGATGGAGAACGGCGTGTGCGTGGTGCAGCTGGTTTACTGCTGGTTGGCGGAACTCCTCTGTTGTTCGGCTACAGTCCAGTAGGATGCGCGACAAGCGCTTGTCGCTATGAAGAGCAGTTGTCGTGACGATAACATCGTTGATATCGTGGAACCTCACGCGCAGTTCGAGAACGAGCAGGGTCAACTGCAGCACTAATAGATTGTCCACAAGTCTGTATACCGTGTACAGGATCCAGAAAAGGATACGACTGCCGTCAACTTCACGCCGAGCGTAATTGAGAGACAAAGCACTTTCTGCTACCACCACAAATACAGAAACGCAGTTAACAGTATTCCCGGCATTTTCTCTCTCTGCCGCTCCTTGTGAAACACACATTCATCACAGTATTGAAGTGCATCAAGATACATACTCAAGTCTGTCAACACGCATACAGTATTACGTCCAAGAGCCCATAATACTTTGGAATAGACGATCAGTCTCACTGGAATATCAACAAAAATAGTAACTGTTGATAATTTCTGATAAAGGGCGACTGTTGTGTAGATGTCCACCACTAGAGTGGTAAATGTCAAAAGGAACCAGGCAGTGGAATTCGATTTTATCACTTTACACACTACTGCTGGTTCTTGTTGACACTGAAGCAGTCGTTTGGATGGCATTAAACCCACTATTTTCCACAGCGTATGCAGAGATTCAGTAGCAGCATAAAAAGTATTGCTTGACATTTTATTAGTCACTTTGTCGCATTTAAAATTCCTCCTGTAGACACATTAATTGCAGATCATGTAGTACAAGATGCTGAATGAAACTCTGGAGACTTACTTTGACCTCTGTGTCCTATTATACCAGCATTTAATAACTAGAAACTCTGTACAGTGAAGTATTAGCTTAATCGATCCCGTTCTGGATCAATTCGTTACTCTGTTCGCATTACTAATATTGTAAATGTCAGACAGCGCACTCCTATTATCTGTTCTTCCTGATGGCAGCCTTTAATCTTGATATTACGTTTCGGGCGTGCATTTGTCCACATAACCTCTTATTACATTTCATAAGCCACCAACTTCCACTTTTCCTCCTTCTATTAGTAATATGCCGATTTTCTCATATTTATGTACGTACACGTCACATACAATGTCTTCTACAACAGGTTTTACATCTCCAGTCCAAATTACTACCATCTGTCTCTATAACATTTAGTGAAGTGTGTCCCCCTATACCGTTTCTGATGACTTTACCGAATGATGTGGGGCAATGGTAACACGTTGGACTAGCATTTGGGAGGACAGTCATCTTGGGTTATGGGATTTCAGTGTTTTACGTAAATAGCTTAAGGCGAATGGCGATACGGTTTCTTTGAAAAGGACTCGGGCAATTTCCTTCCGTTTATATCACCAATACAAGCTTGAGCTTCGTCCCAAATGACCTTTCCGTCGAGGAAACGTAAAATTTTAATACTTGTTTTGTAAATACTCGTAAAACCGCTTTTTATTGTTGCAACTTAATTTATTTTTCCCAGATGCGTTTCGCCTTTTTCTTGCTCTAAGGCATCTTCAGTGCAATCATTAACGATACGTTTTGTTATTTTTAGATTATCGAAAAGTTCACGTCGCGCTTTTTTATGTAAATAAGTAATTACTTATAGCTTTCTGTGATCTGCGTTTCCTCTCATCTGGTCTGGAGGTCGCACTACTACTTTATTTCCTAAACATCAGCACAATTTTGTGTCCCGAACTTTTTCACACTGTTAACCATGTGTCTCCTTGTCTTTTGGGTGGTGTACTGTTATTCTTTTACCACTAGATAGAGTTATTTGTTAGAACATGTGCTTTTAGCAAAGTAAGTATTGTAACATCATTATCAGCTCGTGGTCTTGCGGTAGCGCTTTCGCTTCCCGAGCGTGGGATCCCGGGCTCGATTCCCGGTGGGGTCAGGAATTTTCCCTGCCGCGACATGACTGGATGTTGTTGTGTTGTCTTCATCATCATCATTCATTCCCATTACGGTCGTAGGAAGGCAATGGCAAACCACCTGCGTTACGACCTTGCCTAGTCGGCTGTGCGGGTCTCCCGCGTCGCTCCCTACGTTTCTAGGAGTATGAGACCTCATCATCATCATTATGTGTTTCCTCCTCTTTTGTTTGTTTACCTACACGTTCCCAACCTAGCGAAGTATATGTTCAAAACTAACTTCTATTCATGATGTTTATATCTTTGTGTGTGTGTGTGTGTGTGTGTGTGTGTGTGTGTGTGTGTGTGTGTGTGTGCGTGTGTGTATGTGTGTGTGTGTGTTTGTTTGCGTGAAACAGAGAGTGTGAGCTGAAGAGTATGTGTTTTTTTCATTTTTTTGGAGTTGTATAATGTTGAATATGAATGTAATAGCTGTTAGTCAAACCACGAACAACAACTGAAAAACTACATACTAACATAAACAAGATACATAAAAATGTAAAATTCACAATTGAAAAAAAAACAGAATAACCAAATTAACTTCCTGGGTATAACAATCAAAAAACAAATTTACTGTAAACCCACAGCAATGGACATTATCATTCCCCAGGTCTCAAACTACCCACACTCACAAAAGTAAGAAGCAGTTCGACACATGCTCCATAGACTCAACACAGTGCCACTCACCAAAGAGAGCCACCAGACAGAACTGGACATAATAATGCAGATTGCACAAAATAATGGTTACAATAGTAACATAGTCACTAAGCTGAACAACAGAATTAAAAGTAAATTAAAACCATAAAGTGCCAAACCACAAACAGCAACATAACAGAACCAAACACAAACACGTAATACCATCACAAATAGGCAAAATAATCAGAAAAAGATGAAGAAAACACAAGATGGTACACAATGACATACAAACAAAAACTCACACATAAAAGCACCAACATTTTCAAGACATGGAATAAGCATAACGTACACAGCCGAAAATTCTGTGCAAAAGTACACCCCAAAACTGATAAAAAACGTAAGGAGGTATATATCATCTACAGTGTAAGACTTGTGAAGGTATATACATAGGACAAACAGTTAGAACTGTGGTGTCACCGCCAGACACCACACTTGCTAGGTGGTAGCCTTTAAATCGGCTGCGGTCCGTTAGTATACGTCGGACCCGCGTGTCGCCACTATCAGTGATTGCAGACCGAGCGCCGCCACACGGTAGGTCTAGAGAGACCTCCTAGCACTCGCCCCAGATGTACAACTGACTTTGCTAGCGATGGTTCACTGACAAAATACGCTCTCATTTGCCGAGACGATAGCATAGCCTTCAGCTACGTCATTTGCTACGACCTAGCAAGGCGCCATTATCAGTTGCTATTGATATTGTAAAGAATGTACAGACAAGAGCTACGCTCAACATTAATTGATTAAAGTTAAGTATTCCACCAGTTACCTCCTTTTTTTCTGAAGTCTAAATTCCTTGTCCTGTTCCAGACCTCACGCCAGCCTGCGTGAGCTTAAACGCGTGCCTTTCGGCTTCCTCTACCATTAGTGGGTTGGCTCTCATGCCAATCCACAACAAGAACATTTGATGTCAGATGCAAAGAACACAAGAGAGCCTGAAAGTATGGGACAAGCCACTTCACATTTGCAGAACACCTAAGAAAACGTAACCACAAACCAACTACTAGAGAAGAAGAAATGAAAATTATTAGAATCAACAACAAAAATCGCCTCCTAACCCTGCAAGAAAACTATCACATACAGAAAACCAAAGTAGAAAGGAAAACCCTGTTAAATGAGCAAGTACAGATGCCAAACAATTCATTGTTTACACGAATAGATAAATAACGGAATAACGCTTCCAAATAATAGTTAATAATAATACCACCTAACAACTTTTCACTCGCTTACCCAAGACCCCTTCCGTAGAACATTGAAACCAAAAGTCAAATCAGCTGTCACCACAGCTTTCAACCACTCTTTAACAGCTATTACATTCATATTCAACTCTAAACAGCTCAAACCACCAATCCCGCCTCCCCTCCCACCCAAACACTATAAAAAAATGACATGCCCCCCAATACAAATGAGACTCCCCCTCTCCCGACACAAACAAAGAAACCGTACATACACTCTTCAGGTCACTCTCTCTCTCTCTCTCCCTCATGTTCACATAAACACGCGCACACACACAAATATAAACATCATGAGTAGTAGTTGGTTTTGAAGATAAACTTCGTTAGGTTGACAACATGTAGGTAAACAAACAAAAGAGGAGAAAACACATAATTAAGTTACAATATTTACGTTGTTAAAAGCACAGTGTTCGAACAAATAGCTATATCTAATAGCAAAATAATAATATTATACAACAAAAAAAGATAAAAGAAAGTGAAACATGATGCACAATGTGAAAGAGTTCGGAATAAAAAATTGTGCTTCTGTTTCGAAATTAAAGTAGTAGTGCCACCTACAGACTAGAAGAGAGGAAACGTGGATCACAGAAAACTGTAAGTAATTACTTATTTACATAAAAAACGCGACGTGAACTGTTTGACGGTCTAAAAATAACAAAATTGTATCGTTACAGATTAAACTGAAGAAGCCTTAGAGCAATAAAAAGCGAAACGCACTTGGGAAAAATAAATAAAGTTGCAGCAAGACAAGGCGGTTTTATTTACAAAAAAGTATTTCTCTGCTTGCTGCGGAGAATGTCCACGCAAACAAACTTGTTATAAAACGTTAATCTTCCTTTCATTTTTTTTACCACTTGAATATGTTATCCCCGTGACTTGTTTAAGGTCAAACCAAAGGTAACTTTTACTAGAAACCGAAAATGGATAAATGTGAATGGTAAATCTGTTAGTCTAACGGGGACCTTGTCATTTCCCTACAGTAGAGCCAGTTGAAGTGGTGACTTCATTAAAGTATCCTTTTTAGTTATTTTTGTGTAAGAGTTCCTTGCTTCTCTTTGAGGATACTATGAGTGAACAAAAAATTCCTCAACAAGGGGAAAAAAGTAAAAGCGTCATTTTTGGGAGCAAAGATGGCCCTGTTGCACAACAGTTAGCGATAGAGGAAGATCTCCATGGCCATTTCATCGACGGATACAATGAAATTTGAAAATGCAAGGGAAGATACAAGTACCAGATAGTCGACGACAGAGTCATTAGGGACGAAGCACAACCTCGGTTTGAGGAAGGAAATATGTCGTGCCTTCTCCAAAGGAATATAGCGGCATTTGTCTTATCGTTCATAGGGAAAGCATGGAGAGCCAACTTGTGGATGGCCGAACATGGATTTGAACGCCCTCCTCCCGAGTGCAGGTCGAACGTCTTAATCACTTGGGCACCTCTCTTAGTTGGTAACCACAACGACATGCAACAGATTAACGAAGAACTCGCCGGTGTTGTATTGTTCTAGGATATGAACCCTCATGTTCCTGAACAAATTTAATATTTCACTGTAATCTTTAAACTGTAACCTCAGAACTGGAGCTGTTCTATTGTTAATGTATACAAATACAATACAACTGTATACATTTAGACAATTATTTGGGCATGTCTAAAACTTGAAAAAAAATTGCTTTCAGCAATGACAGTAAAATTGTGAGATAAAATATTTCTCAACTGACAAACGCACAAAATTACCAGTAAATGCGTTTCTGATATATGTGGCTGGATGACTAGTGACTCTAACCCACATCTACACTCCGCAAGCTACCTTATGGTGTGTGGCGGAGGGTACTTTGTCCAGAGATCGCGGTGCCACACCACAGTCGGCAATGCATATCGATACCTCAGACTTTAGCGAGGGCTTGCTGCAGTCCGCTACAACCAGAGGCAGGCACTCCAGAAGACTAGGCCTCCCCTCTCTGCACTGCAGCGTCCTCGTGCTGAGGTCAACGTAGAGCCTAACAGTAGTTATAGTACGAGGTGAATATAGAGCCCAGCAGGGAAAACTATCCTACCACTTCTACGTCCTGATTTAAAATTCCCATTCACGCCTCAGCCCATAGGTATTCCGCCCCTCCCCCCCCCCCCCTCCCCCAGCCTCTGCAGCTGTGCAAAGCCACCGTGCCAGGGTGGCGTAGTGGTTAGTGCGTCAGCATAGTTAGAAGGAGACCTGTTAGAATTGCAGGCGTTGGTACAAATTTTATTCGTCGCTTCAGTCTGTGTATATACATCATAGATGTTTGAGGCTTAAAAAGGTCTCTGGAACCATGTAGCTCCATTTAAGTAAAGTACTTATCACACTATCGTCTTGGGGGATTCAGCAGTTCTTTAGATAATAAAGTTAATTTTTATTTGTTTTTCCAAATCAGTTGCACATTTTTACTTGGCTTACATCTTTCGACCATTCTGGATCATCTTCAGATGTAAGTAGATCGTCAGCAACCCCTCTTGTGTATTCAGAATCACATATCAGAGTCCTCTGACATGTGATTCTACTGACGCAGCTACTTAGATCTGAAGATGATCGAAACATGTAATCTACCTAAAAATGTGCAACTATTAAGGAACAATAGACGAGAATTATGTTAGTAAAGACCCACTGCCTGGGTTTCAGGCAGTAACCCCCGTTTCGGTCGATACTGAGGTGCTATTCCAGCAGAGCCGGAGAGCCACTGGAATGCTGTTGGAGTTGTTGTTGTTGTGGTCCTCAGTCCTGAGACTGGTTTGATGCAGCTCTCCATGCTACTCTATCCTGTGCAAGCTTCTTCATCTCCCAGTACCTACTGCAACCTACATCCTTCTGAATCTGCTTAGTGTATTCATCTCTTGGTCTCCCCCTATGATTTTTACCCTCCACGCTGCCCTCAAATACTAAATTGGTGATCCCTTGATGCCTCAGAACATGTCCTACCAACCGATCCCTTATTCCAGGAAAGTTGTGCCACAAACTTCTCTTCTCCCCAATCCTATTCAATACTTCCTCATTAGTTATGTGATCTACCCATCTAATCTTCAGCATTCTTCTGTAGCACCACATTTCAAAAGCTTCTATTCTCTTCTTGTCCAAACTATTTACCGTCCATGTTTCACTTCCATATATGGCTACACTCCATACAAATACTTTCAGAAACGACTTCCTGACACTTAAATCAATACTCGATGTTAACAAATTTCTCTTCTTCAGAAACGCTTTCCTTGCCATTGCCAGTCTACATTTTATATCCTCTCTACTTCGTCCATCATCAGTTATTTTGCTCCCCAAATAGCAAAACTCCTTTACTACTTTAAGTGTCTAATACCCTCAGCATCACCCGACTTAACTCGACTACATTCCATTATCCTCGTTTTGCTTTTGTTGATGTTCATCTTATATCCTCCCATCAAGACACCATCCATTCCGTTCAACTGCTCTTCCAAGTCCTTTGCTGTCTCTGACAGAATTACAATGTCATCGGCGAACCTCAAAGTTTTTATTTCTTCTCCATGGATTTTAATACCTACTCCAAATTTTTCTTTTGTTTCCTTTACTGCTTGCTCAATATAGAGATTGAATAACATCGGGGAGAGGCTACAACCCTGTCTTACTCCCTTCCCAACAACTGCTTCCCTTTCATGTCCCTCAACTCTTATAACTGCCATCTGGTTTCTGTACAAGTTGTAAATAGCCTTCCGCTCCCTGTATTTTACTCCTGCCACCTTTAGAATTTGAAAGAGAGTAGTCCAGTCAACATTGTCAAAAGCTTTCTCTAAGTCTACAAATGCTAGAAACGTAGGTTTGCCTTTCCTTAATCTTTCTTCTAAGGTAAGTCGTAAGGTCAGTACTGCCTCACGTGTTCCAGTATTTCTACGGAATCCAAACTGATCATCCCCGAGGTCAGCTTCTACTAGTTTTTCCATTCGTCTGTAAAGAATTCGTGTTAGTACTTTGCAGCTGTGGCTTATTAAACTGATTGTTCGGTAATTTTCACATCTGTCAACACCTGCTTTCTTTGGGATTGGAATTATTATATTCTTCTTGAAGTCTGAGGGTATTTCGCCTGTTTCATACATCTTGCTCACCAGATGGTAGAGTTTTGTCAGGACTGGCTCTCCCAAGGCCGTCAGTAGTTCCAATGGAATGTTGTCTACTCCGGGGGCCTTGCTTCGACTCAGGTCCTTCAGTGCTCTGTCAAACTCTTCACGCAGTATCGTATCTCCCATTTCATCTTCATCTACATCCTCTTCCATTTCCATAATATTGTCCTCAAGTGCATCGCCCTTGTATAGACCCTCTATATACTCCTTCCACCTTTCTGCTTTCCCTTCTTTGCTTAGAACTGGGTTTCCATCTGAGCTCTTGATGTTCATACATGTGGTTCTCTTATCTCCAAAGGTCTCTTTAATTTTCCTGTAGGCAGTATCTATCTTACCCCTAGTGAGATAAGCCTCTACATCCTTACATTTGTCCTCTAGCCATCCCTGCTTAGCCATTTTGCACTTCCTGTCGATCTCATTTTTGAGACGTTTGTATTCCTTTTTGCCTGCTTCATTTACTGCATTTTTATATTTTCTCCTTTCATCAATTAAATTCAATATTTCTTCTGTTACCCAAGGATTTCTACTAACCCTCTTCTTTCTACCTACTTGATCGTCTGCTGCCTTCACTACTTCATACCTCAGAGCTACCCATTCTTCTTCCACTGTATTTCTTCCCCCCATTCCTTTCAATTGTTCCCTTATGCTCTCCCTGAAACTCTGTACAACCTCTGGTTCTTTCAGTTTATCCAGGTCCCATCTCCTTAAATTCCCACCTTTTTGCAGTTTCTTCAGTTTTAATCTACAGGTCATAACCAATAGATTGTGGTCAGAGTCCACATCTGCCCCTGGAAATGTCTTACAATTTAAAACCTGGTTCCTGAATCTCTGTCTTGCCATTATATAATCTATCTGATACCTTTTAGTATCTCCAAGGTTCTTCCATGTATACAACCTTCTATCATGATTCTTAAACCAAGTGTTAGCTATGATTAAGTTGTGCTCTGTGCAAAATTCTATCAGGCGGCTTCCTCTTTCATTTCTTAGCCCCAATCCATATTCACCTACTACGTTTCCTTCTCTCCCTTTCCCTACACTCGAATTCCAGTCACCCATGACTATTAAATTTTCTTCTCCCTTCACTATCTGAATAATTTCTTTTATTTCATCATACACTCCTGGAAATGGAAATAAGAACACCGTGAATTCATTGTCCCAGGAAGGGGAAACTTTATTGACACATTCCTGGGGTCACATACATCACATGATCACACTGACAGAACCACAGGCACATAGACACAGGCAACAGAGCATGCACAATGTCGGCACTAGTACAGTGTATATCCACCTTTCGCAGCAATGCAGGCTGCTATTCTCCCATGGAGACGATCGTAGAGATGCTGGATGTAGTCCTGTGGAACGGCTTGCCATGCCATTTCCACCTGGCGCCTCAGTTGGACCAGCGTTCGTGCTGGACGTGCAGACCGCGTGAGACGACGCTTCATCCAGTCCCAAACATGCTCAATGGGGGACAGATCCGGAGATCGTGCTGGCCAAGGTAGTTGACTTACACCTTCTAGAGCACGTTGGGTGGCACGGGATACATGCGGACGTGCATTGTCCTGTTGGAACAGCAAGTTCCCTTGCCGGTCTAGGAATGGTAGAACGATGGGTTCGATGACGGTTTGGATGTACCGTGCACTATTCAGTGTCCCCTCGACGATCACCAGTGGTGTACGGCTAGTGTAGGAGATCGCTCCCCACACCATGATGCCGGGTGTTGGCCCTGTGTGCCTCGGTCGTATGCAGTCCTGATTGTGGCGCTCACCTGCACGGCGCCATACACGCATACAACCATCATTGGCACCAAGGCAGAAGCGACTCTCATCGCTGAAGACGACACGTCTCCATTCGTCCCTCCATTCACGCCTGTCGCGACACCACTGGAGGCGGGCTGCACGATGTTGGGGCGTGAGCGGAAGACGGCCTAACGGTGTGCGGGACCGTAGCCCAGCTTCATGGAGACGGTTGCGAATGGTTCTCGCCGATACCCCAGGAGCAACAGTGTCCCTAATTTGCTGGGAAGTGGCGGTGCGGTCCCCTACGGCACTGCGTAGGATCCTACGGTCTTGGCGTGCATCCGTGCGTCGCTGCGGTCCCGTCCCAGGTCGACGGGCACGTGCACCTTCCGCCGACCACTGGCGACAACATCGATGTACTGTGGAGACCTCACGCCCCACGTGTTGAGCAATTCGGCGGTACGTCCACCCGGCCTCCCGCATGCCCACTATACGCCCTCGCTCAAAGTCCGTCAACTGCACATACGGTTCACGTCCACGCTGTCGCGGCATGCTACCAGTGTTAAAGACTGCGATGGAGCTCCGTATGCCACGGCAAACTGGCTGACACTGACGGCGGCGGTGCACAAACGCTGCGCAGCTATCGCCATTCGACGGCCAACACCCCGGTTCCTGGTGTGTCCGCTGTGCCGTGCGTGTGATCATTGCTTGTACAGCCCTCTCGCAGTGTCCGGAGCAAGTATGGTGGGTCTGACACACCGGTGTCAATGCGTTCTTTTTTCCATTTCCAGGAGTGTACATTTCTTCAATTTCTTCGTCATCTGCAGAGGTAATTGGCATATAAACTTGTACTACTGTAGTAGGTGTGGGTTTCGTATCTATCTTGGCCACAATAATGCGTTCACTATGCTGTTTGTAGTACCTTACCCGAATTCCTATTTTCCTATTCATTATTAAACCTACTCCTGCATTACCCTTATTTGACTTTGTGTTTATAACCCTGTAGTCACCTGACCAGAAGTCTTGTTCCTCCTGCCACCGAACTTCACTAATTCCCACAATATCTAACTTTAACCTATCCATTTCCCTTTTTAAATTTTCTAACCTACCTGCCCGATTAAGGGATCTGACATTCCACGCTCCGATCCGTAGAACGCCAGTTTTCTTTCTCCTGATAACGACATCCTCTTGAGTAGTCCCCGCCCGGAGATCCGAATGGGGGACTATTTTACCTCCGGAATATTTTACCCAAGAGGACGCCATCATCATCTAATCATACAGTAAAGCTGCATGCCCTCGGGAAAAATTACGGCCGTAGTTTCCCCTTGCTTTCAGCTGTTCGCAGTACCAGCACAGCAAGGCCGTTTTGGTTATTGTTACAAGGCCAGATCAGTCAATCATCCAGACTGTTGCCCTTGCAACTACTGAAAAGGCTGCTGCCCCTCTTCAGGAACCACACGTTTGTCTGGCCTCTCAACAGATACCCCTCCATTGTGGTTGTACCTACGGTACGGCTATCTGTATCGCTGAGGCACGCAAGCCTCCCCACCAACGGCAAGGTCCATGGTTCATGGGGGGGGGGGGGGGGGCTGTTGGAGTTTAGAGGAGAATTCCGTGGGGTGAGGCCTGAATTGAGATGTGGATTGAGGAGGGAGGCTTGATACGATTGTACGTGCAGTTGCGCAAAGCCACTATGCAAGCGTGACGTAGTTGTCTAGTAAGCAGATGATCCGCGTTTGAATCTCACTCTTAGTACTAATGTTCATTTGTTGCATCAGTCTACATATATACATCATGTATGTTTCAGTCTTGAAAATGGCTCTGGAGCCACATAGTTTCATTTGATTTTTGGAACTAACTTCTTTGTGGGTGGGCTACATACACTGACGATTCTTCCAATGAATCTCAGTCAAGTACCTGTCTTGCAGCGATTTGCTTTTTGAGGTCGCTCCGTACGGATATTCCTATTTATATTTTATCGCTGTGACGTCTTCTAGTAGTTATTCTGGAATCGTGTAGTCACTGTGAATTCTCTGTATACAACATGTCCTCGAAAACCCTTGTGCAACTCCCGACGTTATCCCTTAGGTTATATATATTACATAAAATAATGGGTCTATAGCACTTCCTTGTGGTAAACCCGAAGTTACTTTTAAATCTGAAGATGTCTCTACGTCCAGTGACACACTTGCTCTGCTTGCTAGAAAATCTTCGATCAAATCATATAGCTGGTTTCATAATCTGTACCCACTTATTCTGTTTACTAGGCGGAAAAACGAACGTTTATTGAACACCTTCTGGAAGTTTAGGAATATTGTGTAGTCACTAGGAATGCTACACTCCAACGAGCTACGGTACGCTGCTGATAGAAGAAGAGCAAATTTTTTCGATTACTCTACATAGAAACGCACTAGTATCCCTCCAAGTTGCTTTTTGTGTGTGGAGTGATAACGGCTTCTTTTCTATCCCATGACTACTTACTTCGATATCTGTCATTTGCGTAACTATTCAAAGGAAGAATCATAGAAAGATCTTCCTCAGTAAAATTGTTTTGCACAAGCCGTTCATATTTCTGCCTTCTCTTTGTCATCCACCGTTGCGATGCAATTGTTGCCACAGAGTGTCTGGACAGATGACTTCCGTCCGTGTACTAATTTAATGTCAGACTGAAACTTCTCAGGATTTTCTGTCAAGTCGGTGGACAGAGTTTTACTCTAGAATTCGTGAAACGCTTCACTTATGACTCTCCTTACCGTAATTTTGGTTTCGGTCAGTATTTAGTTTGTCTGTGAAGCTTTGACTAGATTTAAATTTGCAGTGGACCTCGCTTTCTTGTCGTAGCAGCTTTCTTATACGGCTGACGAACCGAGGCGTTTTTTTTCCCATACCTCGCAACTTTGCTAGACGTGTACCTTTCTAAGATTACTGTACAATACTGTTGAACTTTGTCGATATATGTTAGACTCTCCTTACCGTAATTTTGTTTTCGGTCAGTATTTAGTTTGTCTGCGAAGCTTTGACTAGATTTAAATTTGCAGTGGACCTCGCTTTCTTGTCGTAGCAGCTTCCTAATACGGCTGTCGAACCGAGGCGTTTTTTTCCCCATACCTCGCAACTTTGATAGACGTGTACCTTTCCAAGATTACTGTACAATACTGTTGAACTTTGTCGATATATGTTAAACATTTTCGGTAACACACAGGAATTTTTCATGTTAACCGCTCAGGTAATCTGAATGTAGATTTCTTTTTTCGCTCTTGCTGTGTAAAAATATCGTCCTACCTTTCTGTACATCCTTGGTTACCTGCATATTCAGTGATGCTCTAATGCTGAATGATAACTGATTCCCTGTTCTACACTGAAATGTTAAGTACAGGCCTGTTGGTGACTAGGAGATCTAATATGTTACTTTCAGGTGCCATTTCTTTGACTAGCTGTTGAATGTGATTTTCGGATAAGGAACTTAGAACAATTTCACGTGATTCCCAGTCCCTATTATCCGTCTCAATCACTAGAGTCTCCCACTATACAGCTAGCAAGTTAAGATCTTCTCTTAATACTGACCAGGACACATCCGCAAAATATTCCTTAAGTCATCCCTTTCGACCTTCCTTCTCTGCTAATGACCTACTCCTCCACCTCACTCATCTCTCCCTCCAGCGTAACACCCGTCGCTCCGCCATTTTTGTTTCCCTCGACCTCGAA
The DNA here is from genome assembly GCF_021461395.2 of Schistocerca americana. Classification (NCBI taxonomy): domain Eukaryota; kingdom Metazoa; phylum Arthropoda; class Insecta; order Orthoptera; family Acrididae; genus Schistocerca; species Schistocerca americana. The sequence continues at coordinate 873,206,024 of NC_060120.1, read as the reverse complement.
AAGGCCTACGACCGTGTCTGGCATCCCTGCCTCCTGTTTAAACTCCAAACCTACGCCCTTCCTGTCAACTACATCCGTCTGATGGCCTCCTTCCTCTCCCGCCGCCCCTCTTATGTTACCGTCCATAATGCCAATTCCCACACCTTCTACCCCTCTGCAGGTGTGCCCCAGGGCTCTGTCCTCTCCCCTCTCCTCTACCTCCTGTACACAGCAAATATACCCCGACCCCCCCCCCCCCCCCCTCCAGGACACCTCTTGCAATATGCCAATTACAACGCATTCCTCGCCCTTGCTCCTACCCTCCAACGGTTCCAACGCCTTCTCCAGAAACACGTTGACCTTTTTGCCACATGGTGTAACCAGTGGCTCCAGACAATCAATCCTTCCAAAACCCAGGCAAACATCATAGATCGTACCACTCGCTCCTTCCGGCTCCGGGATTTCTCCCTTACCGTCTGCGCTTGTCCTGTCCGCCTCTGCCCCATTCTCACCTACCTTGGCCTCACCATCGACCGTCACCTCACCTGGACCCCTCATCTCTGCTCCATGTAATCCAAAGCCCACAACCGCCTCCAACTCCTCAAACTCCTCTCTGGCCGGACATGGGGGTTGCACCCCTCTACCATCCTCCACACCTACAAATCCTTAATCCGTCCCATCCTTTGTTATGCCAGTTCCACCTGGATATCTGCCCCCCCCTCCCCCAAATACTATAAGTCCCACCAGATCCTTGAGCGTCATGCACTCCACCTCGCCTTCCATATACAAGTCCCGTCCCCTATGCGGATCCTATATGACCTCATTCCTTTCCCCCATCTGCTCCTATTCCTCGAACATATCCACATACTCTACACCTCCCGCAGCCTTGATCCCCCTCAACCCCTGGTTGTTCCTCTCCTCTCCTGTCCCTACCCCCTGCCACGCCTTCACTGTTGTGTCCCCCTACCCTCCATCTCTACACCCTTCATCTCCTTTCCCAAGGTGGCTTCCATCAACTCCCCATCACGGATGATGCCCTCTCTCCCTCCATCTATCCCTCCTACCAACTCTGATCCTTAACCCCACCCCCCCTGCTTTCCTCCGTCCTTTCCCTGGGCTCCCTCTTACCCCCCCCCCTTCTGTCCTGTTTTCTCCTTGCCAAACCTCTGCCTACCTCCCTTCTCCCCCCCCCCCCCCCCCCGAGTCCTTTTGTATTCCCCACTCCCTGTCGCATCTGCCCAGCACTCCCCACCCCTCTTATGGGTTCTCATCCTCCATTGGCTCCTTTCCCCCCTCCCCCCCTTGGCTTTTCCTCACCTTCCCCCCCCCCCATTTTTTACTTTTTCATCATCTGTCCAGTTCCCCTCCCCCCCCCCCCCCCCCACCTGCTCTCTGCTATGGTATGTCACATTTGCCAACTTTTTAGTACAGTGCTCCAGTGAATGTTCAGTGTTGTTCGTCTTTCTAGTGTTGCGAACAGAAACCATGCTGTCGCTGGGTGTGACTTTTATGTCTTTTGTGAACAGAAACCAGACTGTCACCGTGTATTTTTAATTGTCTGTCTATTATTTTACCTGTCTGCTTCGTATGTATTTTATTAGCATCATCACCCCTTTGTTCTATGTTTTAAGTTCCACAATTTTTTATCCCTGTTATTATTTAAGTCTCCGATTTTATCGCCTGTTTTTATTATTTATTCTCTTCATCTTATTCAAACAAAGTCTAGGATGAAGAGCGGCATGCAAAGTTGCTGCCAGACCGCCCCCTTCAGGGTGGGGGGGGGGGGGGGGGGAATCGCAATTCAATAAAGGAAAAAAAAATGGTCAACCAGCAGTCTAACATCGCGTGTGTCTCAGGGCATATCGCCTCAGACAGCGTATTGACTTTCGTGTTTCTATTCTAGTGGACGTGGTTGTCTTGTTTGGTTCGTTACTCTGTTGTCTGTTCTTGTTGTATCATGAAGTCCTCCGTTGGTCGTGTCCGTCCTCTCCCGTTGTGTTGTTCGCGGGCAGCTCCCCGGGTCCTGCCGCGTTTCCGCCACTACTACCCCGCGTCTGTAATAATCTCACTAGATATTATCGTATTATTTACAGCCTCACGGTGTTCACCCTAACACTGCGATTTACATTTTGTTGATATTAACATCTGGTTTCAGCTCACTTTTTTTCCTTTGTGCTAGATGGGCATTACTATCATTTATAAGCGAGTATACACTGAGGCGACAAAAGAGTTCATTGAACAGCGTTGTGGCCATAGTATCACGTACACAGGGCATAAAAGGTCGCTGCATTGGCGGAGCTTTCATTTGTATTTAGGTCATTCATATGAAAAGGTAATTACGGCCGCACGACGAGAATTAATAGACTTTGAACGTGGAATGGTAGATGGAATTTCATGCATGGGACCTTCGATTTTGGAAATCGTTAAGAAATTCAATATCTCGAGACCCAAAATATCAACAGCTTACCGATAATACTAAATTTCTGGCACTACCTCTCACCAAGGACAATGCAGTGGTCGACGGCCTTCACTTAATGGCAGAGAGAGTGGCGTTTGCGTACAGTTGTCTGTGCTAACAGACAAGCAACACTGCGTGAAATAACAGCAGAAATCAATGTGCCACGAACGAAGAACGTATCCGTTAAGACAGTGTGCGAAATTCGACGTTAAGCGGCTGTGGCAGCAGACAACTAATCCGAGTCCCTTTGCTAACAGCTCGACATCGTCTGAAGCACTCGTGACCATATCGATTGGACGGTAGAAGACTGGAAAACCGTGGACTGGCCAGATGAATCCCGATTTCAGTTGGCAAGAGCTGATGGTAGGGTTCGAGTGTGGCGCAGACCCCACGAAGCAACGGACCCAAGTTGTCAACGAGGCACTGCGGAAGTCCAACTGTACCATACACTGAGTGAAATACACTCCTGGAAATGGAAAAAAGAACACATTGACACCGGTGAGTCAGACCCACCATACTTGCTCCGGACACTGCGAGAGGGCTGTACAAGCAATGATCACACGCACGGCACAGCGGACACACCAGGAACCGCGGTGTTGGCCGTCGAATGGCGCTAGCTGCGCAGCATTTGTGCACCGCCGCCGTCAGTGTCAGCCAGTTTGCCGTGGCATACGGAGCTCCATCGCAGTCTTTAATACTGGTAGCATGCCGCGACAGTGTGGACGTGAACCGTATGTGCAGTTGACGGACTTTGAGCGAGGGGGTATAGTGGGCATGCGGGAGGCCGGGTGGACGTACCGCCGAATTGCTCAACACGTGGGGCGTGAGGTCTCCACAGTACATCGATGTTGTCGCCAGCGGTCGGCGGAAGGTGCACGTGCCCGTCGACCTGGGACCGGACCGCAGCGACGCACGGATGCACGCCAAGACCGTAGGATCCTACGCAGTGCCGTAGGGGACCGCACCGCCACTTCCCAGCAAATTAGGGACACTGTTGCTCCTGGGGTATCGGCGAGGACCATTCGCAACCGTCTCCATGAAGCTGGGCTACGGTCCCGCACACCGTTAGGCCGTCTTCCGCTCACGCCCCAACATCGTGCAGCCCGCCTCCAGTGGTGTCGCGACAGGCGTGAATGGAGGGACGAATGGAGACGTGTCGTCTTCAGCGATGAGAGTCGCTTCTGCTTTGGTGCCAATGATGGTCGTATGCGTGTTTGGCGCCGTGCAGGTGAGCGCCACAATCAGGACTGCATACGACCGAGGCACACAGGGCCAACACCCGGCATCATGGTGTGGGGAGCGATCTCCTACACTAGCCGTACACCACTGGTGATCGTCGAGGGGACACTGAATAGTGCACGGTACATCCAAACCGTCATCGAACCCATCGTTCTACCATTCCTAGACCGGCAAGGGAACTTGCTGTTCCAACAGGACAATACACGTCCGCATGTATCCCGTGCCACCCAACGTGCTCTAGAAGGTGTAAGTCAACTACCCTGGCCAGCAAGATCTCCGGATCTGTCCCCCATTGAGCATATTTGGGACTGGATGAAGCGTCGTCTCACGCGGTCTGCACGTCCAGCACGAACGCTGGTCCAACTGAGGCGCCAGGTGGAAATGGCATGGCAAGCCGTTCCACAGGACTACATCCAGCATCTCTACGATCGTCTCCATGGGAGAATAGCAGCCTGCATTGCTGCGAAAGGTGGATATACACTGTACTAGTGCCGACATTGTGCATGCTCTGTTGCCTGTGTCTATGTGCCTGTGGTTCTGTCAGTGTGATCATGTGATGTATCTGACCCCAGGAATGTGTCAATAAAGTTTCCCCTTCCTGGGACAATGAATTCACGGTGTTCTTATTTCAATTTCCAGGAGTGTAGTTATGTCGGCTACTTAGAGACCATTTGCAACCATTCTTGGATTTCTTGTTCCCAGACAACAATGGAATATCACTGGGCCACAATCGTTAGCGATTGATCTGAAGAACATTTTGTACATTTCGATCGAATGATCTGACCACCCGGATAGTCCAAGATGAATCCCATCGAACGTTTACGGGACATAATCGAGAGGTCAGTTAGTGTACAAAATCCTGCACTGGCAACACTTTCGCAATTATAGAGAGATACGGAGGCAGCAAGGTTCAATATATCTCCAGGGGGCTCCCAAAAATTTGTTTAGTCCTGGGAAGTTTCTGCAGACACTTCTGGAGTTAACTAATGTTATTGAGACGCCGTGTTATACCCGCTGGACATGACAGGTACTTTAAATTGTGGAAATGGGCCAAAATAAGGGGCTGTCAGTTTTACTCGACCATACAACTTTATTATTTGATCAAACATTACAAGAGGCCAAAAACATTTTTTTTTAACACACAGCTTTAATCTTTGGAACTTAATTACCGGCAGAAAGCCACCTTAATTTTAAAACGGCTTAAGGCCAATAACTTAAAACGCAAGCACAATCAGAATTTTAAAAGGCAAGCCTTATCTTACAACAGTTCTTTACTTAGGCTGAAGGCCCAAAGATTCAGACACTTAAAGAGCAAACAAGTTAAATTCAATTCGGCAGAGGGCCTAAAACTTAAAACAACAACATTAAAACCTTTAAAATGCCAAAGGTCTTACGTGAAACAGTTCTTTAAATTAGACTGAAGGCCTTAAGAGCAAAATAACTCAAAGTCAAAATCGGCTGAAGCCCCAACACTTAAAATTTAACAACATTAAATCGTTTAAAATTCCAAACGTCTTACGTGGAACAGTTCTTTAAATTACGCTGAAGGCCTAAAGAATCTTATGCGATAAGGGCAAAACAAACCTACTTAAAAAAATGGGCTTGAAGCCTTACAACTACAAACAACAAGACCAAATAAAAACAAAAAGGCAGTACACCCAAGGACACTCAGAAGATCCGAGGGTCGGCCTGGAATTCAAACACTAACGCTTGCCTAGGTGAGACAGGCAGTCGGGCCAACCATTCACGATCCGACGATAACCCAACCGACGGCAGTCAACGGATCCACCAACAAGATAACTTCCACTTCGCCCGACCAGGGCACAACAATGAGTTCAACGGAACAACATAGAAGATATTGGCGCCCACAACCAATCATACATGGAGCTGTCAAACTATACACCGTGCTAGACAGCAATGAGGAAACTACACTGCCTGAAATTTACGTCAATGGCCAGGGCAGGTAACCGGAACGTTAACGGCCAAAGGGCAGAGGATTCCGCTGGTGCACTTCAATTCAAATAACCAAATAAAGTGAAACTCCTTCGTAGGGTGGCTAGAATTTTCCAACTTGAAAACCACTTTGTTGCTCGCAGGAATATCCCAGCAGCTGACAACGAACTCCAAACGACACAATGTGAACAGTCTTGACTTGCTGGTGGATTAAATCAAAAGTCAACTTACGTGTCTAGGTTCGGTGAGCCACGGACCTCGTAGCAATGGGAACAGCCTCACACACTCGGACACCGCGTAGAGACCGCCAGCGGCCCCCGCCAAACTACGTCCAACGGAGAATTCCTCGCTGCTCCACGCCATCCGACCAACTGGTCGCATACCGCCCAGCCGGAAACTATAATCGTCAGGTCAAAGATAGTCCAAGGTGCGAATATCGGTACACACCGCTGCTGCCACCAGCGGAAGAAGAGGATTACAGCATAATCGCGATAACCGCGGAAGACTAAACACAGATTTGTAATGTAGATTTAATCCAGCGCATAGCATGAGCCAGCCACGGCTCAATTATATCAACGTTTTCTTTTTCCAATCTATGATGATGAATGATACATTCTTAAATTAACGAGGATAGTCCTCCTTTATGACCAAAATCAGAACTTATCACATTGTGCCAATGCAAGAACAACATGCTCACAACCCTTGTATTGTGCTAGCATTGCAGCCATCTTGGACCATCTGGATGGCCAGATCATTCACTCGAATTGTACAAAATGTTCTTCAAACTAATCGCGAACGTCTGTGGCCCTGTGCAGGTTATTAAAATTAACCCACATCCAAGATAGTCAGAGAATCATCTAAACCTGTGGTTTAAGCCTCCCAATCGTCTCCAAATCAGAGGACTGTAAACGACTCTGGGAAAAAATGCTAGGTCTGCTTCTATCGCCGCCGTAGGCTAGCTGGCTTCACCAAACCAGCCAATCATCTGTGGAAATCTAAGTTTACCTCAGATCCGAGGCAGCAGGCGTTATTCGTACTGACATGAGCCACAATTTTCAGCTGTGTTCACCCAGTGCACTCAATTGCTATCGGCAAAGGCTTCTTCAAGTTTCGGACGTGACTCTTCAGAAAGCAAACAGACACTGCTGTTCTCTCCTGATCTACCTGCTACTTCTCTCAGGGGCTTCCTTACCCACCTAACGTTTGATTTCCCAATGACCAGCAATCACATCGGAAGATCGACCCCAGTACCAACCAATTTCAGCATTGGCCAATATCTCAAAGCTGTTGTTAAGGTGTAAGGGGACAGTCATTTGGCAAGTATCCATTTTCGCTTTCCGACCAGGAGATTCGCGATTTTGCCATAGTCATCATTTTCGGACAGGTGTTTGTCGATCGGCCAGTATGAGCAAATGGGAAGGCACTGAGAAACCAAGCATACTTTCTTTGAGTCATTGGTCTTCTGAGTTATTTGATTTGCCCCTCCACGAACTCCTTTCTTGTGTCACATCATAATCTCAGAATAGCATATGCAACCTAAAATCAGTTATCTGCTGGGTGTATTCCAATCTCTGTCTTTCCCTACAGTTTTTAACCTCGTTTAGCTTCCTCTAATATCAAATTTTACCGTTAACGGATGTTATTAACTTTCATGTTTAGAGCAATATATGACCAAGATAATAAAAATTACACGAGTCACTAAAAATTACACAAGGCACTAGAAGTATCCTTCATAGCTCGCTTTAAATAGCTCCACTGAAGTGCAAGAAAAAACCGCTGTTTACGATTAAGCCTCTCCATTACAAAACAAAGGTAAACATTTAGGGACAATACCTAATATTGTATGTACACTGAAGAAAATTAGCAGTATGTTTTACCCTTGTTTCCACTATGTGAGTAGAGCAAAGCACCCACTGTTCCAGTTTTTGACGCCGTTAGAATAACCGGCAGTCACAGCCGACAGCTAGTCCTCATTGCAGGGAGTGACTTATCCAGACTGTCAAGAAATTCAACATAAACCATTACACATCTCTTTAAAAAATATGCGTAGTATGAAGAACTGTGTCTTCTGGATAGTATAGCAAAATTTCATGGGGTAAACGTTGTGGCACACCGACTGTGAAAGCATGATTCCGCGGGAGGAAGTGAGCACACTGGAGTATGGGGTCGAGCGAAACGTTAAGGTATGCATAAAAGTATTACAAAAACTGTACATTGGGGTTGAAAAAAATTAGTGTAAGGAAGGTAAAACAGGAACATAAAAACAGCAGTAATTGAGCTATTTTAGCACTAATTCAAATGTCTAGCTCTCAGACTTAAGGACTATTCTGATTGTTCAACCGTTTCACTTAAACACCTGTGTCGTTTCGTGCGAAAGTATATCAGTAAACGAGGTTTAGAAGAGCTTTGTTAAAAACTTAAAGCAAAAGCTCTCTGTTTACAATACTGTGGCACGAGTTCGTAATAACATACAGCAGACAAGTGAAGACTAGAACCTCTTTTTAAAACTATTACAGTTTTCTGTAATACTCCAAATTTCATTAAATAAAGTAGAATTTTGTTGGCTGCGTCCTTCAAACGTTTGTAAATACACATATTTTTATTTCAGTGTTTCAGAAATATTGCACTGTCGTACGCACATAGTCCTAAACAGTATTATTGTTTGTAATTCAAATCCATTAACGGTAAATTTTCCCCCGAAGAATGGGCAGTTCGGTTGCGGCGTTCGTGACAGCTCAGGTCCCACAGTTACTGACTCTCAGGTGATCGTTCTGACAATATAATATCCACACATACTATAGAAACGGATGTACGTTTGTATGTATCTTCCACAACACCTCCTAAAGCACTGGATTGTTTTCAACCAAATTTGGTATACATATCACTTACTGTCTGGAGAGAATCACTTGGCACGTAAGAACCACCTACACCTACCTAGCAAAGGACTGGGATTGGGGTGGAAACGAAGTGGTGCACAAGCCGCACAAATACCATATTTTATTCGAGCAATTTTTGAAAATGAGGGCGCTTAGTGACTTGAAACAAGCTTTGCACCTAATTTCAAACCTTCACGACACTTTTTCTCCCTGACAACTCCCACAAAAAGGTGTAAGGAAAAAGTTTATTATTTACTATATTTTGGCTGTTCATGCAGTAAAACTACCACATCGGACATGACGCTTTAATTTAACACTTCTTTACTACTGACTGTTTCGCAACACATTCTGCAGACGGTATTCACAAAAATCAGTGAATGTAACTGCTAAATTATGTCATTGTGTGACAGGTAATTAATGAGGTATGACGTCATAAATATTAAGCTGCATGAAGACGATACTGTCGGGCGAAATTCGCTAGAGATCAGGTGAAACGCGTGTATAAATATGAGTGGAATATGTTAAATATATGTGGCAAATGCGTAAGCGGGCAAAGGAACGGGTAAAAAGCTTCTCCTAAACCTCTGGGTCGATTTAACCAAACTTGTTACACGTATTATTTACCATCAGGAAATAAGTACTGCAGGGGTAAGTACTAGGAACCTCCTATTGGATAGGGGGTGATAATGCGCAGAGAGAAAGGTGAGGAGGAGAGCGAAAGAGAGAGATGGAGGGAGAAATGGACAGAGAAAGGAAAGAGAAAGAGATAGACATAGAGAGAGGGTAGGAGGGGATGTGCAGAGAGGCAGGAGAGGAGGAGATAGACTGAGGATGGGGTAGGGGAGAGAATGAGCTGATGGACAGAGGAAAGAGGAGCTAATGGATAGAGATAGTGGAGAGGAGCAGATGTGGGGTGAAGCAAAGAGAGCTGGGGAAGGAGAATATGGACTAATGGAAGACTGGAATAAGTACACACGGTGGGGACTCAGCTAGTATTAAAATGAGTCTCGCTCTTTCCAAACTGCATTCCCCATATGTTCCACGTAGCAGTGTATGGATCACCACCTGTTTGAATATCGTAAAAAGTAAATAAAAGCTCCAACTGGTCCCAGCAAATGAAAACTTCTCTCTTGCGCTCTACATTTCGAACAGACATTCGAGTAGTTTAAAATGAAGAGTTGGATGATATGGATTTCTGGACATGGACTGTGTGACTATGTCTCAGAGGACCTGAGTCGCCCTGTTTGTTACGAATTATAAGCCGCCACTCATCATCACATCAGCTGACAGGTTACATAAATGCATCTTTATCATTGTGGTGTGTGTGCGTGACAACACAGATGCTACGATGTCGTAACACGTAATGTTAATGAGCTGATGACGGCACCGTGATCAACAGAGACGTGGTGAAAAATTGTCGCCTGTATGTAGAAACAATCGTATTGGCCCCGACGATCTTGAAATTCTACATCTAGATCTACCTCTACATTTATACTTCGCAAGCCACCAACGGTGTGTGGCGGAGGGCACTTTACGTGCCACTATCATTACCTCCCTTTCCTGTTCCAGTCGCGTATGGTTCACGGTAAGAACGACTGCCGGAAAGCCTCCTTGCGCACTCGAATCTCTCTAATTTTACATTCGTGATCTCCTCGGGAGGTATAAGTGGGGGGAAGCAATATATTCGATACCTCATCCAGAAACGCACCCTCCCGAAACCTGGACAGCAAGCTACACCGCGATGCAGAGCGCCTCTCTTGCAGATTCTGCCACTTGAGTTTGCTAAACATTTCCGTAACGCTGTTACGCTTACCAAATGACCCTGTGACGAAACACGTCGCTCTTCTTTGGATTTTCTCTATCTCCTCTGTCAACCCGACCTGGTACGGATCCCACACTGATGAGCAATTCTCAACTATAGGTTGAACTGTGTGTCAGTTTAAGCAGTCATTTATAATTTTTCTAAGGGTACGTTTCAGACTCTCCCAATGAATCTCAACCTGGCACCCGCCTTACCAATAATTAATTTTATATGATCATTCCACTTCAAATCGTTCCGTACGCATACTCCCAGATATTTTACAGAAGTAACTGCTACCAGTGTTTGTTCCGCTATCATATAATCATACAATAAATGATCCTCCTTTCCGTGTATTCGCAATACATTACATTTGTCTATGTTAAGGGCCAGTTGCCACTCCCTGCACCAAGTGCCTATCCGCTGCAGATCTTCCTGCATTTCGCTGCAATTTTCTAATGCTGCAACTTCTCTGTATACTACAGCATCATCCGCGAAAAGCCGCATGGAACTTCCGACACTATCTACAAGGTCATTTATATATATATATATATTGTGAAAAGCAATGGTCCCATAACAAATGGGTCAAATGGTTCTGAGCACTATGGGACTTCACCTCTGAGGTCATCAGTCCCCTAGAACTTAGAACTTCTTGAACCTCACTACACTAAGGGCATCACACACATCCATGCCCGAGACAGGATTCGAACCTGCGACCGTAGCGGTCGCGCGGTTCCAGGCGCTTCACACTGGCCGGCGGTCCCATAACACTCCCCTGTGGCACGCTAGCGGTTACTTTAACGTCTGTAGACGTCTCTCCATTGAGAACAACATGCTGTGTTCTTCTAATAATTTCCGGGTACGCAGCCGGATCCCGTCGACATTCTGCCACGATATTTCAGAAGTCACATGCTGTGTTCTGTTTACTAAATCTCTTCAATCCAGCCACACAGCTGGTCTGATATTCCGTAGGTTCTTACTTTGTTTGTCAGGCGACAGTGCGGAACTGTATCGAACGCGTTCCGGAAGTCAAAGAAAATGGCATCTACCTGGGAGCCTGTATCTAATATTTTCTGGGTCTCATGAACAAATAAAGCGAGTTGGGTCTCACACGATCGCTGTTTCCGGGATGCATGTTGACTCCTACAGAGTAGATTCTGGGTTCCCAGAAATGACATGATACGCGAGCAAAAAACATGTTCTAAAATTCTACAACAGATCGATGTCAGAGACATAGGCCTATAGTTTTGCGCATCTGCTCGACGGCCCTTCTTGAAAACTGGAACTACCTGTGCTCTTTTCCAATCATTTGGAACTTTCCGTTCCTCTAGAGAGTTGCGGTACACGGCTGTTAGAATGGAGGCAAGTTCTTTCGCGTACTCTCTGTAGAATCGAACTGGTATCCCGCCAGATCCAGTGGACTTTCCTCTGTTGAGTGATTTCAGTTGCTTTTCTATTCCTTGGACACTTATTTCGATGTCAGCCATTTTTTCGTTCGTGTGACGATTTAGAGAAGGAACTGCAGTGCGGTCTTCCTCTGTGAAACAGCTTTGGAAGAAGGTGTTTAGTATTTCAGCTTTACGCGTGTCATCCTCTGTTTCAAAGCCATTATCATCCAAGAGTGTCTGGATATGCTGTCTCCTGTATTATTCTAACTATAGGCATTTTGTTTCTATTGTGTGAAGGAAAAACCTTTTCGGTCAAATACAAGTCTGGATGAAACGGCACACTGCAAAAACCCTGTGGTTTAGGTGAGGATTTATCTCATTCAGCACTAGTGTTCAAGCGTTAAGCGTATTCAAGACGATGGAGCATCCCTATTGACCAAGTTGTAGGAAGGTTATGGAGCAAGATTAATCACGAGACATCTCGCAGAGAACAGTGTTCAAAACGTAGGAAAGGAGTAATATAATTCCTGACAGAGGATAGGCACATTAAACAGGGCAAGACTGAAAATTACTAACAAAAATAATAGCATGTGGTGATCTATACGAACGCGAAATTGACTACAGTCATCAGGATTTCTCCATGAAAAGGTGTTATGTTTTGTGAAGTTGAATCTCTAACAAAGAAATAGAAATTGCAGTCGAATTTGCTCACACACATTTCAGACAGAGGAGATTCATTATCTTTGGTATTGTGGTTGTATTAATCTTCACTAGAATAATTACTGTGTATTGTTGTTCGTCATGTCACAGATATTTCATGTTATGAGTAACTATTCTTTTCAGAGTGGTGTATAGCGATGATAGACACGTATAAACATGCTTCTGTTCTAATAGTCATGTTGTACATTGGAAAGCTTATTGGAATTGGTAAAATAATACACGGCTGGGAAATAATGAAGCATCGTCAAGGATTGTGTTCTGTGGCACCAGTGTGCATACTGAGGGGGTTTGGTGTTGGTGATTCATTTGCCACGCTCATCAGCGATCAGGTGTTGTTCAGGAGGCCTGTCTGTACACCCTCCAGGCAGTAACTGTGCTGACTTTTGAGGCGAAACGTCCCTGCGACATTCATTCCAGTGTACAACCATGCCCCCCCCCCCCCCCTCCTCCCCCGACGAGCACATACTCCTGTGTAACAGCTCTAGACCTAGATCGTGTTTTGGGCCTGTAGGATGCTAGTGGATGTATCGACGAACAGCCGCACACTTGGGACACAAGGTATCGGTGGTGTGTCGTTGCTTTCAACACTACTCTGTGGAACATTACCACAGCTGTAGACGGGGTTCTGGATGTCCGCAGAGTACAAAAAAATGGCTCTGAGCACTATGGGACTCAACTGCTGAGGTCATTAGTCCCCTAGAACGTAGAACTAGTTAAACCTAACTAACCTAAGGACATCACAAACATCCATGCCCGAGGCAGGATTCGAACCTGCGACCGTAGCGGTCTTGCGGTTCCAGACTGCAGCGCCTTTAACCGCACGGCCACTTCGGCCGGCTCCGCATAGTACAGGCGCACGTCAAGACTGACGCATTGTGGAAGCAGCAGTGGCGGTCCGAAAGTCACCAAGGGGCGAAATCTGGCTACATGTTGCAACTGCTGGGAACCGTCTGCCCGTAGCGGGGTTGAGAACACGTTGAATTTGACCAGGATACCACTGGGACTACAACACACCAATCATGCCACTCCTGTGTTTTAGAAGTCTACTGGAGGATGCAATGACCTTCTGTTGTCTTCAGTGATGAGAGTAGGTTCTGTATGTATGCGAGTGTTAGTCATACATGTGTATGACAAAGACCTTGTGAACTGTCTGTTCCAGAGCCCGTTCTCCCACGACGCACTGCTCCTATCCCGGAATTAAAGGTCGGGGTTGGAAGGGAGGGGCGAGCATGAGCTATGAAGTTACAACTCGTGATCACGCCAGGTGTTTCTGAAGAATAAGGTAACCAGAGCTCATGAAATCGCACAGACTGTTATCTCCGTGCTACTGTCATTTCTTCGGCAAGGAAGGTGGCGTGTTTTTTCAGCAGGGCAATGCACGTTCACGTACGGCTGCTGCGACGCAATGTGCCTTTGGTGGTGTGTAATAACGGCCCTGGGCAGCAAGGTCACCAGATTTCTCGCCTACTGAAGATGTATGGGACATGAAGCGGGAAGTTGCTCGTCCTGTAACGCCAGCAAGAACCATTCCTGAATGGCAACGAAAGGTGCAAGATGCTTGAGACAGTCTATAGCAGAATGCCCTTCGTCATGTATATGCTCACTAAGAAACGATTTGATGGTATTACTCATATTATTTCGTTATTTTATTTCAACTGAGATATTGTTGTTGTTGTTGCCTTCAGTCGGAAGACTCGTTTGCTGGAAGCCATCCATACCAGTCTATTCAGTGCAATCCTCTTCATCTGTACACAACGGCAGTGACCTACATCCACTGCAACCTGCTTACTGTTTGCATGCTTGGATATCCTTCTACAGTTTTCATCCTGTATGTCTCCGTTAACAAACTGACTGTGGACCCGTTATTTTAGTCACGTTGTGCCACCACTTTACTTTTCCTCCTGTTCGATTCAGTACCTCCTCATTCTATCTATCCACCTAATCTTCAGCATTCGTCTGTAGTACAAGATTTCAAAATCTTCCATTTCATTCTTGTCTGAACTATGTAGCGTCCACGTTTCACTTCTGTACAAAGCTACATTCCAAACAAATATCTTCAGAAAATGCTTTGTAACACTTAAATAGATGCTGCATATTAAGAAAATTCCTCTTTTACGGAAAAAAACCTCATCTAGTACTTTCAGGGTCTCGTTTCTCAATCTAATTCCCTCAATATTCACCAATTTGGTTTGACTCCATCCCACTGCCCTTGTTTTACTTTATCTTTACGTTCGTCATATAATCAGTGTTCACGAAACTATCTGTTCCATTCAACTGTTCTTCCAAATACTTCTACATCTTCTGCAGAGTTCAAACGTCTTCAAAAAACCTCGGTGACTTTATTTGTTCTCCCTGAACGTTAATTCTCTTTCCACATCTCTCCTTGCTGTCCTCTACTGCTTGCGCAGTGAACAAATTAATAGCGGGGGCAGATTACAACCACCGTTTTACAACCATCTCGACTACGGATTCCTTTTCGTATCCTTCTATTTAACAATTGGAGTCTACATCAAAATTCCAAGGAGAGTGGTGCAGTCAACACTGTTCGAAAGTTTCTCCAAATCTATAAATGTTACAAATATAGCCATAATGAATTATTGGTCTGCAGCGCGGGATGTGTGCTGATTTGAATCTTCCTGACGGACCGTGACTCGAACTTGGGACCTTTTATATAACTGTAAGTTTGACTTTCTTAGACCTGTCTTCCAAGATCAGACGAGTCGGTATTACCTCGTGTGTTCCTACATTTCATACAGCGTAAGAAAAGAAGACAACAAACAAAATACCAAAACACGTTCAACATTGGTGCAGTCGACATAAATTAAAAACTAGGATCGTCTGTTCTTATCGGACGTGTGGATGGTAAAGGAATATCTCACAGAGTGTGAACTCTGGCACCTCATAGAGGATGGAAAACAGGTAGCTGCCCTTACTGGCAACCCTAATTGGCATCTGGTTTTGCGGGGTACGTACTTTGCGCTGTTTCTGCATTTCCTCATATTGTTTACTTTGGCTTCTCGATTTTGTATTACCTCTCGTTTAGAGTTTACGTTTTTGCGTACTGTTATACCGCCTCTGTTGAGAAGGACAGCTGACAACATATTCTTGAAATAAAAACAAATATATATTAAGAAGCAAAAAAAAAGGAAACACTGAACTGCAGGAAATTCAAAGGCAAAAAGACAGCTGCCGATCGATACTTGGCGATACGCACCACATGCGCGCGCGCGAGCGTGCGCACACACACACACACACACACGCACACACACACACACACACACACACACACACACACACACACACAAATATACACTGACGGGAAAAAATTGCAACAACACATGGAGTTGTGCAACATAAATGAAAGTTGGCAGGCGTGTTTCTACATCTGAAAGAAAATTGTTCAGATTTCAACCCAGTCGCATAAGAGAACATAAATCAGGTTTGCTTCAAGTACAAGCTGTAACTGCTGTGAGCGACCTTTGATACTGGTCATGGTGCGTTGGTGTTAGTGGAGGATTCCTTTAAGGTGACAAAGACGCCATTATCAGCACCTCACTGAGTTTGAATGAGGTCTTGTAACAGGGCTAAGAGAATCATCTAGATGTTCCTTCTGCGATATTCCATAAAGACTTGGCAGGAATGTAGCCACTGTACATGACTGCTGGCAGCGGTGGACACGAAAATGTACGGTTGCAAGAAAACCGAGCCCTGCACGGCCACATGCACTGAGAGGCAACATCATCGTGTTCGACGTTTGGCCCTGGCGTATCAGAATGCACATGCGGCAACAATCTGAGCAGCAGTTGACACCACAGTGATACAACGAATTGTTACAAATCGAATACTCCGAAGACAACTTCGAACCGTACCTGTAGTGTACAGCCACTGACCCCAAACCACCGCCAATTGCGACGTGGTGTCAGGCGAGAGCTTATAGGAGGGCAGGGTGGAGACCTGCTGTGTTTTCTGATGAAAGCTGAATCTGCCAAGGCTCGGGCAATGGCCGTGTGTTGGTTAGAAGGAGACACGATGAGTTCAGTGGCCTAGATGCATTGCAACTACACCTGAATTTATGGTCTGGAGTGCGATTTTTTATGACAGCACTCTCGTGGTTACTCCGCGCAAGCTGACTGCAAATTTGTCCGTCATTCTGGTGATTCTACCTGTTGAGGTGCCGTTCATGAACAGTATTCTAGGAGGTGCTTTCCAACATGATAACGCTCGCTCATATACCTCAGTTGTAACCCAACATGCTCTATAGAGTGTCGACATGTTGCCTTGGCCTGCTCGGTCATTAGATTTCTCCAGACGACAACCTCAGCATTATTCACAAACAGCATTAACCGTCCATGTATTGACCGACCAATTGCACCAACTCCATCCTGAAAACATTTGGCACCTGCACAACACAATGCATGCACGTTTGCAACCTTGAATTCAACTTTCTGCCAGTTACACCGGTTGCTAATGCACCTGAATTTCACATTTGCAATAGCTTATCTCGTACTTACATTAACTTGTGGTCTTGCACAGTTAATCACTGGAATACGTTGTCTTGATAAACCTATTCCCGAAATTTCATTAGTCTACATTAATTATTTTTATGGTTTTGCAATGTTTTCTGTCAGTATATATTAGCGGAGAAATGGACCGCTTAGTGCAATACCTGTTTAAAAAATTTTCTGTTTAAGAAGCAATACCTGTTTAAAAAAAATTCTGTTTAAGAAGCCAGAGGAGTTTTCTCTTACGCAAAAGGTGATGCGTGACTGCATTAAAAATACCTGCTATGCAGGGTGAAAAGAGACTTTTTAATAATTGTAGTATGTGGAACGGCTGCAGAAATTAGCTACGCCAATTTAGAGTTCTCTCTGAATTGTCAAATTGTCCCTGGAGGTAACTGTAGAAACAAAGTTATATAGCATCAGAAGACGATTAGAAAATGTAAAATAAGTTATCTTGTGAATTTGTAGGCAAAGAAATGGTGAGAGAAGCATGAGAAAAATCGAAAGGCTGATGCCTGAAAACGATTGAGTCAGTTACTGACTGTGATATACTTCTTCATACATAAAATAGTGCTGTAGGTGGGGAAATAAGTTGCAAACTTTCTAGATACATGTAGTGAATGAGCATGATTCGTCGGTATCGGCACGTATTTCCGCGTCACCGTGCTTGTGTTAGCAGTCGCCATGACGCTGCACTTCAAGGGTTATAAAGCGATCGGTAGTCGCCCATCCCGATATAGACGCCGTGGGATATCTGAAGCAGCGCTACATCCAGCTAACTGCTGAAACATCTGCTATGTAATGCCCAACACTAAATCATTTATTGCGCGATGTGAATAACTAAGCCACAAAATTGCTTCCAATATTTTATTTAAAGAAATACTTGTGCCTGTTCAGTAATCAAAAGTATGTAGTCATCCAGTCATTACAAGCATACCTGTTGAGGATGGTTAAGATCAGAGTTTAAGGTAACGCCACTGGTGAGATCATTAAAGATGTCCTTTACATAATTATACCATCAGCAGGAAAGATAATTTGTACTAAAAGTGATCTCGTCCCCCCCCCCTCCCCCAGTAATAATTATAGATAGGACTGATTTAAAGTGATACAGCTTCCCAGACGACAAAATCGTATTACTGTGCTTTCGCTGAATGCAGTTCATTGTTAATGCACTATAGTTTCAAAGTCTAACTTTTGC
Organism: Schistocerca americana; assembly: GCF_021461395.2. Classification (NCBI taxonomy): domain Eukaryota; kingdom Metazoa; phylum Arthropoda; class Insecta; order Orthoptera; family Acrididae; genus Schistocerca; species Schistocerca americana. The sequence goes on along the minus strand of NC_060120.1, from coordinate 873,187,913 downwards.
AGTTATTCATTCCTAGAGAATCATGATTGTGCGTTGATAAAGGCAATGACATTAAGAAAAAGGAATTTCCTACCTAACCGTTGTGGATCTCAATTTGTTTGATACATCAAGATTCCAGTATTGGTTTTTTCGTAACAAGAAATGTGTTTCTAATACGGCATAGCACCTGTTTACTGTGAAGACAGTCTCTTCATTCAACTAAAATGGTTTCCATTAGACCATTTTTTAAGATCAGAAAATGTATAAAAATATCTCGACTGTGGGTACTAAGGGTGGAGAACTTTTTCAAAGGCGAGTTCTTTCTCTGTTTCAGTCTCAACAGCCAAGGTGTGTACAGGCTCAATGTTCTGAACCTCCCACATTATGAAATTCGTCCGGTAACATTGAGTGTTGAGAGGCAGGTATATTTTATCGACTTTTCAAATGTGCAGTCACGTGAACCAAACAAAAGGCATTACTTTTACTTGTTTTTGTTTTACATCCATGAATTTTCATCATCGGGAGCTGACTTGATATTTCTTTCTCCTGGTTGTAATGATGGACACATGATTCATCAACTACCATACACAGATACCGGAAGTCATAGAGATTAACCTTAAGTCAGGACAAGTCACTCTCTCACTATTCTCCATATTCAAGGGTACAATTTAATGTTGATTTTTCACCCAGGACATCGTGTTTGTGAGACTACAGGAAGTTATCAGCATGGGCAGGCATTTACGGAAGCGTGAACATTGTTAATGAGTGTGGGATCTTTATGGCAACTCTCCTTCAAATTGTATTTTTCTGGAGTTGCGAACAAGCAGGCTGTAGGTCATTAGATAGTAAATCTTGCGTGGACGTTTGGGGCTTGAAAGCAATGTGCAGCTATTTGAGAAAGGAACATCACGAAGCAATTACTGCGGGCAGAATGATTGGCCCAAGAAGTTCTCCCACGGTATGGAAACAATGCGTTTCGGTTGGCGGGGCAGAAGAACAGCATACCTCGACAGAGATCGGGGGCGCAAGAGAACTCTGGTCGCCCAGCCAACGCATTATGACAGCATCGTGAGCTTTTTTTTAATCCTTAGGCCTTCAAAACATTTATCGTGACTCTGAAATGATCTCTGTTGGGACAAAAATGTTCTTCTCTTGGTAAAATCAGGGCCCTGGTCAGACACGCCACAACGTTTAGGCTGTTCAGATAATGATCTCTATTATAAACGTATTGTTCACTTTAGAACTATATGGAAACTCAAAATAACACGCTCACTGAAGTGACCATGGGAAAGCCGGCCGGCATGGCCGACCGGTTCTAGGCGCTTTTTGTCCCTGAGAAAAAACCAAGTCGGGAGCACAATGTGTCCTCCTTTCTGTGTAGGAATTTGTGAGTCAAGGATTGGCCACTTCTCCTGAAAACACAAGAAAATTTGTTTTGATTAGGATTGGCTGATGAGTAGAGCAACCTTACTCTTTGTCATCTAGACGCCACATGGGGTTGTTAATTGTACATTGCATATTTGTGTTGCAAACAGATCATGTTTTATTTCTGTCATGAGGGTTAACATGAATTTTTACCCAATTTCAATTTATAAACTAGTGTTCAAAATGTTCAAATGGCTCTGAGAACTATGGGACTTAACATCTGTGGTCATCAGTCCCCTAGAACTTAGAACTTCTTAAACCTAACTAACCTAAGGACGTCACACACATCCATGCCCGAGGCAGGATTCGAACCTGCGACCGTAGCGGTCACGCGGTTCCAAACTGAAGCGCCTAGAACAGCACAACCTATAAACTAGTGTCATAAATAATAAAAAATATTTGGCTCATATTGATATATTAATCACCCATCAACAATTGACATAATAATGACATAGGCGTCATATCATTATGACTATATCAGCATTCAGGTTCATTTAGATTCTGATAAGTTTGATAACCTCTAATTCAGGCTAACAACAAACACAATTAACGGACAAAATCAGTTTAGCAGACGCCCGGGATAGGTAGTTAAATGGTAGGTTTACTTGTGAAAGTGATTATTGTCAGACAGGTAACTCAGAGTTGCCTGTCGCCTTCCAAAACATACTGCAAATCCAGTGTGGTCTAGCAGTCTTCAACTTGAGCAAACACGATTATGAAATCCGCTTCTTCGAGTGACTTTTGTCTGAAGTCGGCAACTACAGGACCACTGCGCACTTTGCTTCTTCATATTGAGATGTGTACCATCAGTGATAGAGAGAGGTACTGTTAGAAGATTACAATACCGCACTGTCGCATAACAGCTGACACAGGAAGGCGCAGGGTGTCCGTGGTGGACCGTTGTGCCTCCAGAGTTCTCTCAGTAACAATCAGCTGTAACCTACAGTCATACCCAATGGCTCCCCACGACTTGATGCTGTGACTATCCCAAAGACTGAGTCGCCGCCATACCCGCCTACAATGTTCATCTGGGGTACTGCGGAACCGCGATTCATTGGTGAACACAGTGTAACGCGAACCGTCAGCAGACTATGCTTCCCGATAATGGCGCCTCTCCAAATGCAGCCGTTTGCCTGAAAGAACATGTACAGCTGTGTGAAATTCATTCGTTCACTGCGAATTCTTTGGCATCAGCTGTATTAGGGTCAGCTCTACCACTCAATTGTGATATCTGAAAATTTCTATCAGACGGGGACCCGAACCCTGATTTCTCCCTTTTCATGTTCAAATGTTCAAATATGTGTGAAATCTTATGGGACTTAACTACGAAGGTCATCAGTCCCTAAGCTTACACACTACTTAACCTAAATTATCCTAAGGACAAACAAACACACCCATGCCCGCGGGAGGACTCGAACCTCCGCCGGGATCAGCCGCACAGTCCATGACTGCAGCGCCGAAGACCGCTAGGCTAAGCCCGCGCGGCTTTTCCGTAAGCAGTAGCCTTAACCACTTTGGCTATTGTTCGCTAGACTGACTCAGACTTCCATATGTGACACTTGGTATATCGTCATACCTTAGTCCACTAAATTCATCATCTTAAGCTTGTAACATTACTTGCAACAGAGGGAATGAGAAATGAGGAATCGAAACTAATGCTGTTACCGTCGTGTATTGTCCTAGGTTTCTAATACTTACATGCATGTCTGAAAGAACAGACACTGTTAATGGGTTACGATAAAGTAGCCAAAGAGTTTAAGATGGCCGATCGCAGTAAGCGGTAAACCAGGATTCAAGTCCCAATCCGACACAAATTTTCATATGTCACTGTTGGGCAGTAGATCTGTGCTTAATACTGCTGATTTCAAGAAATCCGCAATCAGCGAACGGATTTCGAAGCAGCCAATGGTGAACGGCGTAGAGTGCACGGGACCATAATTACAAAGTGTATGTCCTGCTACACAGTCTCCGACAAATCGTGCGGGATGATACATACTGCTGCAAGGAGTCCACTACCTATTCTGGGAAGATAGGCGCAGATTTGAAAGGTTTCAGAGTGTTTGGTGCACAATACGGTGATCTTCCACTGTGGTGGCCAGGCGGGTCGACTGTGACCTTGACGGCGAGTATGACTGCACTCATGTTCCCGAGCAGTCGAACACCGGGCCACTGTCACATGCGAATACTCAACAAATCTGAATACTGCGCAATTCGACGAGCTGACCAAAAGAAGACCCACAACGAGGCCCCTTTGAAACGCTGTAGGGTGCTGGTAACGTTTTCTCGTACAAGTACGCGGTATCTCCGTGTTCTTCACGATGTTCACTCAAGATATGACGCCATTCACACCCCTAATACACCGCACAGGTCCTGATAATAGCCCCAAAACCGAACAACACTAATGTACTCTGGTGGTCATTCCACCTGTTACAGAGAACTGCGACTCTAATCATCTACACAGCTGCCAATGGTGTGCACGTTTACGAAGTTATGACATCCGACACTGTCATCTTGGTGTTCCACTTCTTCTAACAGGTAGTGTATTTCCGGAACCGAATAAGACATCGTAATTCCGTTGTCGCTCACAAGGAGATCGGACGACAATCGGAGTTTTGTAATTTTTTTATATTTATGGCACGTGAACATCGGAAGTCAAATATCAATATCCCGAAGTAGTTCGATACAGCCCTAAGAAATTCTGGAGAAAATCGCCTTTCAAGTTTCCTTAGAGTCTTTACCATCCTGAAGTAAGATCCGTTGTTTGACAGGCAGTGTTACTCTGTGTTAAAATGCTCGCATGGTGTATGAGTGGCCCAGTTTGGCCCGTCGCTGGGGTCAATTTTTAAACAAAATTTCAATTTTATGGTATTTTCCGTGAAGTTTCCATGCGATTCCAAATGACAACAGAAAACGTCGGCTTGTTTCACGTTATGTCCAATACTATTTTTAAAGCGAATTTTCTATGCCCCTTCAATAGAGCGCTCCAAAAGTAGTCTGCTCCGATGTTAGTTTTATCGACATGTAGTAACAGGTACAGTAAAACACGAGCAATGGACAGAAATCCAGCAGCGACTCAGCAGTCCTGCGTGCTTGGCAGTAGCAGTCTGCACAGGCCGGGGCAGTGCTGTCTCTTCTGGAGTACAGGTTTTTCCACTCGTTTTACTGACCTCTTAATACACACCGAAAAAACAGATATCGTATTGGACTAATTTGGGATCACTCTGTCTGAGGGGCTCTAAGCCCCATGGGACTTAACTACTGAGGTCATCAGTCCCATAGGCTTAGAACTACTTACCCCTAACTAACCTAAGGACATCACACACATCCATGCCCGAGGCAGGATTCGAACCTGCGACCGTAACAGTAGCGCGGTTCCGGATTGAAGCGCCTAGAATGCTCGGTCACAGGGGCCGGCAGGGGCACGTAAAATTCCGATTTGAAAATAATTTTGTTTGTAGCGGGCAACAAACGGGCGACACTGATTCATGTGTGGAAGACCCCATAAGCATTGTCTGGGCCGACACTAGCTACACAATGCAAAAATGCAAATATCTGCCGAAACAACGGAGGAAACGCGTCTAATAACTTTGACAATCTGGGTGTATATGTATACACTACTGGCCATTAAAATTGCTGCACCAAGAAGAAATGCAGATGATTAGCGGGTATTCATTGGACAAATACACTCCTGGAAATTGAAATAAGAACACCGTGAATTCATTGTCCCAGGAAGGGGAAACTTTATTGACACATTCCTGGGGTCAGATACATCACATGATCACACTGACAGAACCACAGGCACATAGACACAGGCAACAGAGCATGCACAATGTCGGCACTAGTACAGTGTATATCCACCTTTCGCAGCAATGCAGGCTGCTATTCTCCCATGGAGACGATCGTAGAGATGCTGGATGTAGTCCTGTGGAACGGCTTGCCATGCCATTTCCACCGTGCGCCTCAGTTGGACCAGCGTTCGTGCTGGACGCGCAGACCGCGTGAGACGACGCTTCATCCAGTCCCAAACATGCTCAATGGGGGACAGATCCGGAGATCTTGCTGGCCAGGGTAGTTGACTTACACCTTCTAGAGCACGTTGGGGGGCACGGGATACATGCGGACGTGCATTGTCCTGTTGGAACAGCAAGTTCCCTTGCCGGTCTAGGAATGGTAGAACGATGGGTTCGATGACGGTTTGGATGTACCGTGCACTATTCAGTGTCCCCTCGACGATCACCAGTGGTGTACGGCCAGTGTAGGAGATCGCTCCCCACACCATGATGCCGGGTGTTGGCCCTGTGTGCCTCGGTCGTATGCAGTCCTGATTGTGGCGCTCACCTGCACGGCACCAAACACGCATACGACCATCATTGGCACCAAGGCAGACGCGACTCTCATCGCTGAAGACGACACGTCTCCATTCGTCCCTCCATTCACGCCTGTCGCGACACCACTGGAGGCGGGCTGCACGATGTTGGGGCGTGAGCGGAAGACGGCCTAACGGTGTGCGGGGCCGTAGCCCAGCTTCATGGAGACGGTTGCGAATGGTCCTCGCCGATACCCCAGGAGCAACAGTGTCCCTAATTTGCTGGGAAGTGGCGGTGCGGTCCCCTACGGCACTGCGTAGGATCCTACGGTCTTGGCGTGCATCCGTGCGTCGCTGCGGTACGGTCCCAGGTCGACGGGCACGTGCACCTTCCGCCGACCGCTGGCGACAACGTCGATGTACTGTGGAGACCTCACGCCCCACGTGTTGAGCAATTCGGCGGTACGTCCACCCGGCCTCCCGCATGCCCACTATACGCCCTCGCTCAAAGTCCGTCAACTGCACATACGGTTCACGTCCACTCTGTCGCGGCATGCTACCAGTGTTAAAGACTGCGATGGAGCTCCGTATGCCACGGCAAACTGGCTGAAACTGACGGCGGCGGTGCACAAATGCTGCGCAGCTAGCGCCATTCGACGGCCAACACCGCGGTTCCTGGTGTGTCCGCTGTGCCGTGCGTGTGATCATTGCTTGTACAGCCCTCTCGCAGTGTCCGGAGCAAGTATGGTGGGTCTGACACACCGGTGTCAATGTGTTCTTTTTTCCATTTCCAGGAGTGTAATTAATGCAGTTACTACACAAGAAATTACTTTGCTCTACCATTCCATGAGGTGCTTGGAACATAAGACCGATAAAATTTAAGGGACGCTCTCATGCTGTTCTAGTAAATAATCCTCATTTTAATGAACTTGATAAATTTTTATTTGTATGTGATATCCCTGAACATAGAACGGGATTGGAAAGCAAGGCCTGCAAGGGCAGGCCCGCAACTGCCATCAACTGTCATTTTCAAACTCATACTTATTTCAATTAATAAACATAATACTTTAACAAAGTGCATGAACAGTATGTGCCAATTCGAGTAGGCTCTGGAATTAACCACTTAAGATTAACCAATAATTAAAACCAATGGCACCATAATGGATTTAACTTTTTAATGATTTAAAATGAATTGTCAAACTATACCTGCCCTTGAGACTTACCTTACAGTTGATGTTTAATGACAGATAAATAAAAATTTTTGTTAAACTTATTCCCCAAACCATCAACAGACTGTCCGCCCCGATACCTGAGTGGTCAGTGCGGCTGAATGCTGTGCAAAGGGGCCCGCGTTCGTTTTCCGACTGCGTCGGAAATTTTCTCCGCTCAGGGACTGGGTCTTGTGTTGTCTTCATCATCATATCATCGTGTCATCCCCATCGACACGCAAGTCACCACAATGGTGTCACCTAAAAAGACTTGCAACAGGCGGCCGATATACGTGACGGAAGGCCCTAGCTACACGACATTTCATTTCATCGACGGACAATCTTGGCATTAAGATAGGTAGACATAAATTCCTTTAAGAAACGATCTAAATGTGGACAAGTGGAATAACAGACGAAGTGCCTTCAGTAATGAAACAATATTTCCATGGCACAAGGTGACGTTATGTTAAAACTACTTCTTCTTCTTTCGCGTGTGCTTTTGTCCAGCAGTTTTCGCAGGGTTGGCATGGTTACAACGGATTTGTCATGGTTAATTTAAAGGGGTGGCCGGATGCTCTTCCTGCCACAACCCGATACCCCCGGGATGGAATCAGAGTACCCCAGCTGGCTGCATTGAGTCTATACCATGAAATAGTGCGAGCGTGTTTCAAATGTCTGCGAGTCGTTTGAGTGAGGCGGAATGTGGGGACCAGCCCGGTATTCAGCTAGTGGGATGTGGAAAACCGCCTAAAAACCACATCCAGGCTGGCCGACATACCGGCCCACGTCGGTAATGCGCCGGGCGTATTCGATCTGGGGCCGGCGCGCCTACCCCAGTCCAGGGAGCGGCGCATTAGCGCTCTCGGCTAGTGACGTTATATTAAAACATTAATTACCAAAGTCAGGCCTTTAAAATACCCTTCACATTAAGCGAAAATTTTAAATGCAAGACACTGTAGGAAACTTGTACAGTATGGCTCACCAGTAATTAGAGTGAAATAAGTATATAAGTTTAAAGAGCACAAGAACGTGAGAACATGACGTCTACATATATAGACAGGCGTTGAAACAGTAACCTTTAGGCGGGAAAGAGAGAACTTGATAAAAATCAACTTCTTCTGTAGACAGCCGACAGGAACAAACTTGTGCACCAGGGGGCGGTGCCGCTCCAGACATCAGCCGATTCCTCGAACACCGCGGCTCACACAAACAGGCCTTCTAGTATCTCTGCTTAGCAACGTAAACAGAGATCGCAGTTTGGTTCGCATTGAGAAATAATTTAAAAATATAGTTGTATTACGGACAGTTGAACTTTAAGCGGTGTCCATTATCGTTCATAGTCTTTCGACAAACAGTTACACAAAAATTTCGTTTGTATGGGACCAGAATAGCGGCTTTTGCGGCCGTCCTGAGCGAACGCGCTGTGGCGCTTCTGTTTGAATGTTACGACTTTCTATTCGGTCTCTGCGTTACAGTGTTGTGCAAGAACGTGATTGTGGTGATGCAGCATTTTAGTTTCCTTGATTTCGAGAGCTGTTAACTGCTGACATGGCAACCAGTTTCCCAGAAAGCTTACCATAAGATTTGAATTTGACAAAGCAACCCGTAATGTTAAGCCAAGGTCACTGGAAATTCATGACTGGATCGTTGACGTTATTGGCATTACTTCGGATCAGACGCACACTGCTTATTACGACTTGGAGCAATACTGTTTCCTTGTAAAGCTGCTTTCCCCGTTGGTGCTGGAACGGATTCTGTGGAAATTTGAAGGAAAAGCTGAATTCCGCTATCGCGGTAATTCGTTGACTACAGTTACCATTTCAAATGCTGATGTTGGTTATAAACAAGTCAGAGTTATAATTTGCCTCTTTAGGTAGAAAACTGCTATTTAAAAGACGTATTATCTAAATATGGAGACATCTAGCAAATTCGTAATGAACGATGGTAAAATCAACATAGATTTCAGTGTTTTAGTGGTGTTCGTTCTGTCGATATGCATGTCAAACAAAACATTCCATCTTATATTTTGGTTTGTGGTTACAAAGCGCACGTTATTTACAACGGACAGACCTTGACTTGTCACATATGTAACGAAAGTGGGCATCTCCGGCAAAACTGCCCCAAAAAGGTGTTGGTATTGCAGAATAATTTACAACAGCGTAAAGGGTAACACTGGCTGATCTTGTGATCGAAAACCAGATGACGGGTGGTGAAGGTTCCAGCATTACGAGTAGTGTGGAAGACAGGCCACAAAATACTCTTGAAGTATTTCCACCTTTACTTAGGAAAGACACTGTAGACAATCCGGCTGAGAAAGGTAGTTTAGCCACTGACAAGAGATGTCGAACTTGTGACGGCAGTAGCATAGATGAAGAGGAAATCAACCTGACGTTGAATGCTGTAGGTGACATTCAGAAAACGGTACTGGAAACTACTGTTTCAGACAATATTGTCGGCATAGATTCAAACTCTGAGTCAAGTATATCAGTAGGCAAATCGAGTACGCCACCATCAACCGAACAGGTCGAAGTGACGTCACAGTCCCACTCTGTAGCTGTGGACGCGCCGGTAGATGGCTATGCGCGGGTCTTGGTGACGTCACAACCCCGTCGTGCAGCACCGGTACGTCAATCAATACAGACAGATTCACTCGCGGATGCAACTGAAAGCAAATATGATGAGGTAGCGAGTGATTTCCAACAACAGGCGACGTCACAGCCCAAATCCCACGACGAAGATGCGGAGTTTTACATCAATAACAAACAAACAGCGAACGAAAGTGATCACAGAAGTGACCGGGCATTGGAAGAATGTTTGCAAACTGCATATGCGCCGCCTTTGGCAGACGAGATGGTGACACACGACTGCACCTCAGATTCACTGACGCTACCCTCGGTGGAAAACTACTCAGGGGGTGGGCGGAGCAGACATTCGGTGAAGGCCAGTGCCAATGCAAACCGTAAGGAAAGCAAAAAGAAAGTTTCAAATGCAAACCGGGACGGTAGTCTCCCGTCAGATTCTCAGAAAGTATCCGGCATGGAATGGCATGAAATGATAGACTAGGGAAAAATAGTCACTTCCCTCTGTTACAGTCATATACGATTACCACGTTAAATATTAATAGGATACAGTCGGATGTTAAAATAGCTGCTCTGAAACACTTTCCGTATGTCAGCGATGGACATTGCTTTCGTGCAGGAAGTGGTATCCCCACAATTCAAGTTTTCCATTTACGTTGATTTTTACAATATTTCCACTGAAACGAGTGATGACACGACCATTTTAGTTAGAGAAGGCATCCACGTATACAATGTTGATAAATTAGAATCGGGGCGAGGTATTGGAATAAATGTTACTTTTGTCAATTTATATGGGCCTTCTGGCAGCAGTAATAGAGCTGCAGGAGCCACATTCTTTAATGAAAGCGTAATTTATTTACTGAGTAAAGGCCCTCTGCAACTTATAATCGGGGGAGATTTTAACTGTGTATTGAGGCGAAAGGATCAAATCCCCAACTTCAATCACTCAACTGACTTGAGAGGTCTTGTTGCTGATTTAAAATTAAAAGATGCGTGGGAAACAAAATACCCAACAATGGCGAACTTCACGCATATTGTTGCGAATTCCTGCAGCAGAATTGACAGAATTTACGTATCGGAAAATTTAGCACACGAAGTACTGAAAACACAAACTGTTCCCGTTAGTTTTTCCGATCACACTGCGTTGTTGACCTGCGTAAATTTAACACCACAACCTATCCGAAGAGTAAGAAGCCAGTGGAATCTAAATAAATCGTAATTATCAGAAGAAGACCTAGAAGATGCCCTAACCAGAGCTTGGGAAATGTGTCTCCGTTCACTGAACAACTTTCCAAGTGTGATAGAATGGTGGACCCAACGAGCGAAACAAAAGTTAAGCAAAGTTTTAATATCTTTTAGTATAGATATGGCCAGAGAAAGGAAACAGACTGTAGAATTCTACTATAGCGTGCTAAGGGACCTCTACGACCAGACAGATACAATTCCTACACGATTAAAAGACATCAAGAAAATAAAAGCAAAGTTAATAAGTCCGAAACGTAAGGAACTGGACAGACTTAAGATAAAATCCAAAGAAAAATCAGTCACTGAAGATGAGACTGCTGCATTGTACCACCTTGTCAGACACGCCAAGAATAGAAGAAGTAGTTTCATGGATGAACTGCAAATCGATTATGGTACCACAATCACCACCCAGAAGGAAATAATTAAAGAGATCGCAGCGTACATTGAACGTGTGTAAGCGTCAGGGGAAAGAAACGAAGAAGAATACGATGAGCTCTTTAGTACATATCTTCCACGAATATCGCGAGATAATGATGGGAACATTTCTTCTTACATCATCAAGGAAGATGTATTGGAAATCGTGCGCAGCTCCCCCGCTAGGAAATCTCCAGGACCTGACGAACTGTCTATTGAATTCTATAAACGATTGTGGACCCTAATAGGAGAAAAGTTCACTGAAATTGTCAATGAAGTCTTACAAGGAAAGCCAGTGCCTGCACAGTTCAAACAATGCAAAATCGTGTTGATCCCGAAGAACAGAGACTGCAAAAAATTTCGCTTTTAAATTCGGATTATAAAATTATAGCTCGAGTAATTAATAAGCGCTTTACACCATGCACCGCTGACATCACAGACCGACAGCAGACTTGTGCTTTTAGACGGACGATTTTACAAACTGCGGCTTTGTATCGCGATGTCATTGCGCTAATGCAGGAAAGTAAGATAAAATGTGGACTGATTTTCATAGACTTTCATAAGGCATTTGATCAAATTAATCACAAATACCTGATAGAGACAATGCGCCGAATGGTCGTCCTGCCAAAAACCATCGACATCATCAAGAACATGGCAATGGGTGTTACTGCACAAATCTCGGCTAACCGTCATCTGACAAAACAATATGAAACAAAAAGGGATGTTACCCACGGAAGCCCCTAATCCATGCTCCTGTTAGTTACATCTCTGGAACCTTTCCTGAGACAGCTACAGCACAGGCTGACAGGCATTACCATTCAAGGAAGAAAAACCGTGGTAGGCGCTTACGCGGACGATGTAAGCGTAATCATCAGAGACCAAGCAGATGTGACACAACCAGAGATGGTACTTGCAAAATATTGTTCCGCATCAGGTGCGTGGGTAAATGAAAACAAAAACAAATTTCTAAATATAAAGCGGCTTGCTAACTTGCGCATTGAGTGGGCGAACCATGTTAATGAACACAAAGCTCTTTGAATAGAATTGACAACATCCCTTTTAAAAACGATAGCAATAAATTGGCGGGAGGTGTCAAGAAAAATCAAGGGAGCTTCGATTGAAAACTGTCAACGCAGCATACACCAGTTCCAGAGAATACTGTTTTTCGACACGTATATTTTATCCAAGGCATACTGCATGGCGTAGGTTCTCTCCATTCCATCATTGATGGCTTAGACGATCATGCCCACCTTAGCAGAGTTTTTGTGGAAGGGGAATTGTTTCGAGTGCCGGTGAAGACAGCAGTTTTGGATCTAAGCAATGGAGGAATGGGACTAACCGACATCAAGTCTACATTGTATGCCAAACGAACATGGAGCATAATATGTGACGATGCAGGGTGCATTAGAGCAATACTATACGACATTGTCAGGCCAGAAAGTGTAGAACCGCCGATAAATATACAAAAAATAAGTTTTAAACTGAAACATATTAGCAAGTATTATCTTGAGCTAAGCTGTCGCAGCAAAAAGCTTTTAAACTCCAAAAACGTTAAAGCAAAGGCGATTTTAGCTGAAAGACGGAAACATGAAAGGAAAAATAACATAGAAACTAAATATGCTAGAATAGCATGGAATGTGGTCTGGAAAAACATCAGTAGTGATAATAATGAATAATGAGCGTATGGCATTGGTGGCCGGGAGACCCCTCGCGGGGCGGTTCGGCCGCCGTTCCACAAGTTCTTTAAGGCCACTATGGCGACATGCAAGTGAATGAGGATGAAATGATGATGCAAGACACACAACACCCAGTCCTCTAGAGGCAGAGAAAATCCCTGACCCCGCCGGGAATCGAACCCGGGACCCCGTGCGCGGAAAGCGAGAACGCTACCGCAAAACCACGAACCGCGGACGTCTGACGTGAGAACAGCGTGGTACAAGGTAGTCAATAACATCATCAGCACTAATGAGCGTCTCTTTGCCATAGGTTTAAGTGACACTAATCTCTGCAGCAAATGCAACCTCGTTGATAGTGTGCCGGCCGGGGTGGCCGAGCGGTTAAAGGCGCTACAGTCTGGAACCGCACGACCGCTACGGTCGCAGGTTCGTATCCTGCCTCGGGCATGGATGTGTGTGATGTTCTTAGGTTAGTTAGGTTTAAGTAGTTCAAAGTTCTAGGGGACTTACGACCACAGCAGTTGAGTCCCATAGTGCTCAGAGCCATTTCGTTGATAGTGTGCCTCATCGTTACACATGTGGAGATCGGATTATCAGCTAAAGGCGGACCAGGGAGAATATTGCTCAAATAACAAGAACTTCAACAAACAACGTATCGACTAACATTTTCTTCAGACCAGAAGAAAGTTACTACCCTCAGGCAAAAAATAACGCAGTGATCTTTTTAATGGGCAAATATACAAGTTACATTTTTAACAATATTGGGAGCGATGAACGTATTGAATACAAGATGTATATGGAAAATGAATTCCAGAAAACACTTAAGTATCAGAATCACAATAAGAAACATGGTAACATGCTCCGAATTGTTTTCAGCAGAATGGGCATCGGTTAGGAACACGTGGATTCCTCGTGGAGAGGGGATGGATTGGGTCACGTTCCAGACGCTAACCTCACCTGCAAGTCACACATGAAAAATAAATCAGTAGTACAGCAGATACAAGAATATGACAACAAACACCTGGTGTCTGTTATAAAGGAAGATCTTGAACTCCTTAAGGATGCGTTTAGAAGGCTGGAACTGACGAAAAATTACAAGACAGTGAAGGACTTTGCGATGTCTCTGTTCGGGACTGCTCTTCTGTCCAGGTAGTTTACCCGGCAAGGAAAACACATCAGGGATGTACTGAATGATTAATTCGGCTCTGGGAAATGATGATGAGGAACCTCAGGCTGCAGAAGAAGAAAATGTGCATGCTGAACTGCCACCAGTTGAAGGTGACAGTGAAGATGCTAAACGTGTGCTACTACTAAAGATTGAATATCATTCCTCATTCTGTGAGTGGTGTAATTTATGACTGCAATTATCTGTCACCTTATTTATGTCATTTTATTGTAAGCTAGCCATTATTGCTACTGTTTTTTAGGAATAAAAAAAAACACGCCTCCTGCTAGCTGCTATCACGCGAGGCTCCGAACTACAGGAACACTATTTAGCAAAAGCTGTCGACAAGAATATCATAGTCTAAACACAAATAAATTAAGCCAAGATAACTAAAGCCTCTTCTAACGTTACTTGCCAAAAGACGCCTTTAGAAGCTAATGCTAAGAAATCAGAAAATTATTCAGTCACCTACGCATCTACAGATGCCTTTATACGTTTTAACAAAAGAACGAGTTTAAAACAAGAAAAATTTGTAACACCGTTTGTGAATGTTCCTCACTGATCGAAGCTAGCTCGAGCTAGACTAAACGAAGTGAACAAATTAAAGTCCAGAAAACATACTTTAAATGTAAGGCCTTACCAATATAGAACCGGCAGAGGGCCATTAGTGCAATCAGTTTCTTATAAGATGCATAAGCCTTACACGTCTGTAACTGATGATATTTAGCATAACCTTCTAGCCACCAAGATATACATCGAAGTCTTAAGATTGCACGATAGCGTCTGAAGTAATTCAAACACAGATTTACAATAGCCTCTAAAATCACATAATTTTATTTTAAGAAAAACACATAACTAAAGAAAATAATAAATTAGATGTAACAAATTTTAAAATTATCTGTAAGTACTAATGTATCTTCCTATTTTAAGTCACAACTTGGCCCCGAAATCTCATAATTCCCGAAATAACGTACGGTATACTGTGTACCGGGTGTGTCATAATGGTGTAAACGCATTCAGTTGTTTGTACACGATACTAGAAGCAAAAAACTCTCAGTAAACATAGGGTCGAAAAAGCATACCTTAAGAGCTACGAGCAATTTTTCATCTTCGATACTGTGAAATAAATCTATTCTAATGCAATTTCTTTGCTTTCCATATTTTTGGAACTGGTAGTGTGGACCAAAACAAGAAAAAATGTCCAGTAAACACGTGCTCTAAAATATATTTCTTAAGAGCTATGAGCACTTGTTCATCTTTGCTCTTTTGAAACACAACTCTTCTAATGATCAAGTGCTCGTAACTTTTAAGGTATGCGTTTTAGAGCACATGTTTGCTGGACATTTTTTTCTTATTTTTGTCAGTACTACCGTTTCCCAAAATATGGAAAGCAAAGAACCTGCAGTAGAAAAGATTTGTTCCACAGTATCGAAGATGAAAAATTGCTCGAAGCTTTTAAGGTATGCATTTTCGACCATATGTATACTGAGACATTTTTTGCTTCTAGTACCGTGTACTTTCAACTGTATGCGTGTAAGCCATTAATTATGATACACCCTGTGTACACCAATGCATTCTGAATAAACAGTATGGTAACTGCTCCATCAAACTGAACTGTAAAAAATCTCAGAGAGCCATGCAAAGCACGAACCGAGTAAGCAGACAGGTAAATAATACCGACCGTTGCACAAGACGTGCTGTCCAGTCCAAACACTTAAAATTCCAGTCAACGAACAGAAGGCCAAATTCGCAATTACGGCAGTCCAATACAATCGGATGCGACTCCCAACACCAACAGTGGCGACGATTCGTCCAAGTCACATTCTGGCTCTTCGGCGCGCAGAGGGTTCTGAAAACTGGCGACCGTCAGACAATGTCGTACCCCAGGGCTCGGCCCTTACTAACTCCCGGTGGGTGAGCAGCGCTTTCCTTCACGTGCTCAACGATAAGTACGCTTTTTCGTGTACACTATAATCACACCACCTATTGAGATGCCAGTAAGTCAGACAAATAATCGAGCCAAATAGTGGTCACAAGCTGGCAAGGCTCAGTACGAAAATCACTTTTTAATGTTCACTACCACTCTAGGTTAGTTGTACAAGTACTGAAATACTCAGATACAGTTTTCATCAAATGAATTCAGTTTAACGGTAAGGAATCCTGTTAGATTTGTATTAATTATCTGTTTCGTTCATCCAGGAGTCTGCTCTGTGCAGTTTAGTGCCCTTGGAGACTTTCGTACTTCAGACCAGATTAAATTGCACGAAGCTGATTCTCATTTTTTTATGCTCGTGTTACTATAACGCATTAGGTATCAGATTATACGAGCCGGACTAATCGTAAACTTCGTATTATCACTCTTTGCTTACATTGCTGGAATCATGTTCTGCCACCGTCAAATCTACTTTAAGATTAAACTAAACTACTCTTTACTACACTTTGGCAAAAGTTATTACTAGAGAAGAACATAATTATTAATTTAAAACAATAATCAAGTTGTTGTTTCTCAATGAGACGTACACAAAACATTCTCTTGTGTGTGTCTCACAATTGCTGCAGTGGTGCTAACTTCAATAATATTTTACAAAATAATTTACTGTATAATTAGTGTATGTTTAGAGGTTGTTCACTTGTCGCAAACTACTAAAGATACTGAGTTTTAAATCAAACTGAAACTTTTTCCACAATTAATGATGCCACTACAAACTACGCTACACAGCATCTGCCCCTAATTTTTATATATTGTTACCAGAATCACTAGTTTCATTTTTCTCTTTAGCACGCAATATACAAACTCGCAAATTTTCTGCGGAATCTGGCTGCCGTTGTAGAAATTACTTATTTAACGTTCACTTAATTTTTTAGGTACGACAATGGCTCCTCCAACTCTTTACGACCATCCAATGAGTCCTCCAAGTCGTCTGGTACGTCTGGTGGCTGGTATCATCGGAGTTGACCTGAAAGTATTCGTAGTGGATATAATGGACTCTGAGATTGACATGAAGTCTTCCGAAATGTTGAAGGTAATACATGTGTTAACTGTTACTAAAATTAGTATATTTACAGAGTGCAAAAAAATTTTTACATACCTTGAGACACGAGACACTGTATAAAAGCAAACTTTTTATTTTATTTAGATGTGAAAGTAAGTACTGGGAATGCTTTGTTATGACCCAAGTGAGCCTGTACATGCTATCACCATGTGACACTAGTGATCTCCTTTCTGTGCGGCCATGAGAGGTGTGTTCCAGATGTGTAGATTCAGGGGACAATTTCGTGGTGTTCTTTGTCTTGAGTTTTAAAGTTTATCACTGAAACAGTAGGAATCTTTGCTAAAGTTCAACAGTCCCTTGATAACAGACTCAATTTCGGTTTGGACATTGAGAGTGGAAATGCCAGGTCATTGCGATTGTAACAATGAGTTTGTAGCAAGAAAGTGTCTCGATGGGTAAATTGGTAGGTATTAGACCAAACTTCTCTGGTTCAACACAGAGACAGCAGTCGGATTTTTTCTGTCTTCTTTTGCATATGACAGTGATATGTGTACGTGAAAAATGCCAAATTGCCCCGTGGTTTGGGTCTGCGTAAGTCAGTTCGAAGGCATGGGCATACCAACTACAACAGGACGTTCCCCAGTTGAGTACTGCCTCAATCTTTAGGTTGTGAACAGTATTACTTACTTATTCCAATTACTTTCTATCATAATAACATCCTCTGACTTCCACTTGATAAAATTGGAAATTTGTGGTAAGGACTATGGGACCAAACTGCTAAGGTCATCGGTCCCTAGGCTTAAGCTCTACTTAATCTAACTTAAGCTCACTTACGCTGAGGGCAAAACACACACACACACACACACACACACACACACACACACGCATGCCCGAGGGAGGACTCGAACCTTCGACGGGGGGTCCAATTTTTAGCTATAGTTGTTTATCTACATGTATTTTTGATTACTAGAAGTTTGAAAATATAGTTTTTATTTGTCCATATATTCTGAACAGCAGTGGTGAGAGGTCATATTCTTGCATTATTCCTTATCATTTCATTCATTTTGTGATAGTATAGAACTGCTGTTTGATTTTTATATGAGTGGTGAATTAATCTTAGGTCTCTGTAACATACTTTAAGGTTTTTTGAGGGCTCTAAACACGACAAACGGTTTTTCGATATCAATGAAAGGGATTAATAGTTCTATGTGTGTACTTGACATACTCTCGTGCACTGTTATAACACTTCCTCGTTTTTCTATGTGTCTTCTAAACATGAGCTAGTCATCTAGCAGCTGTTTTCTCTATAGATAGTACCTAATGATATTTAGTTAATACTTTGGAGCGTATGACACAATGTTCAATGTAGGGTAGCCATCAAATTCTTTTAGCTCCTTTGTCGTAGGGTCTGCTATCTGGATAGTTTTCTCACAGACTCTGGTAGCTTTCCTGATTTGTATACGTCGTTTTATAGTGAGTATAAGCCTTTTGCCTTATACTTATCTTCTAGGCCGCGCGGGGTAGGCATGCGGTCACGGGCGCCTTGCCACGGTTCGCGCGGCTCTTCGCGTCAGAGGTTTGAGTCCTCCCTTGGGCATGGGTGTGCGTTTGTCCACAGTGTAAGTTATTTTAAGTAAGTTTAAGTAGTGTGTAAGTCTAGGGACCGATGACCTCAGCAGTTTGATCCTTGCAGAAGGTCACCTGAAAATTGGCACTTTCCTAAAGCTTTCCGTGGATTAATCTCCCCTCAAGCTTTGTTGAATATCAAAGTATTACCGGTCTCAGCTCATCTGCTTATTTTGTTTCTTTTTCTTGCCTTTGGAATTCACGACTCGGCAGTCCTTCATACATCTCCTCTTACGGTCGTTCCATCTAAGAACTATGTAGTTTTCTTCCGTTAAGACCGCTCCTACTTTGTCTTCTGTACGTAGCCTCTTACGCTTTGGCAAACTATTTACTTATTTCTGTGATAGCGTTGCTCTTTTTAATTTTATCTATACATTTATTCTCAGGTCATCTGAATCTTTTGCCATTTCCAGGCATTAGACAAGAATACGTTCTTCTGTTTGGTGGTTGGAAAAGAGTGTTAGTAACTACAAGTGATTGGTTTGAACAAAATTCAGTGACCTTCTCACCTCTTTCATTTCTATACCCAACAAAATAGACTCTTACTGCATTGTGTATTTATCGTATCCACTGCTGCATTCAAATGTCTGAGAAATATCAGACTATCTTCATCATTCACCCTAGCTCAGTGGCCGTCCAAATGCGGCCCTAATCAAGTATTTTTTATGGTAATATGCATCTGGCAACTAACAGGTGAACCCAAAATCGCCAGCTGACATTAAGAGCTTCTGAAGAGTGTAGTTTTCCTGATTCGTAGGCCGGTTGGTGTGGCCGAGCGGTTCTAGGCGCTTCAGTCTGGAACCGAGCGACCGCTACGATCGCAGGTTCGAATCCAGCTTCGGGCATGGATGTATGTGATGTCCTTAGGATAGTTAGGTTTAAGTAGTTCTACGTTCTAGGGAACTGATGACCTCAGATGTTAAGTCCCATAGTGCTCAGAGCCATTTGAACCATTTTGAACATGATTCGTAAAAGAGAAAAAAGCAGCAAACGGATGTAACATGAGTGCAAAGTATAGAGTCGGTCTCTCCAAATGCAGCAAATGTTTGTAGCAAGGAATGTTTTATTAAATTCTGTTCTAACACAACGCAATGTGTAGAAGAAAAATAATACTCCAAACATGTTTTTTAAAAATATAATCACAGTTACTGTTATTAGTCAATTAATCATTCGGTCACATGGACTTAACAGCAACACTTCATCAAGCAATTACCTTGTCACATCTTTGGTATCCTTAAGGGTGGCAGCAATCTGAATCGGAGAACAGTCGACACAAAGTATTACGAATGGTGCCGACGTTTGACGATAGGTACATGTATAAATGCTGCCAACTTAGCACCATATGCTATAGTTAATGTAGTGGGGTCACATAGCATACCAACGTACCTTGGTTGACAGTAAGATCGGTAGATATGCGGCCTGAGGAGTCACCTCAAAATGTCAGTACTGGCTCTTGAGCAAGAAAGTTTGTCTATCACTGCTGTATTTGTTCGTAGTTCTCTCGCGCCCTTGTGTCCTTGAAGATGTGGGTATATACGCCTGTATTAGCAATGTATCCTTTCGTTCAGTTCTTTTTTAACTGGGCCATGATTGATCTGTCACCCCATCCCCATCTATTCTACACTTGACTACAAGGCTTTTTTCCAATATGAAATCTACATATCTGGATACTTGAGCGTCTTACGAACTCTTTTCTCCGATACCTAATACGCCAATTATTAATCTGTCTGTTTCTTCACATTCTCTAGTGCTCTACTTTGTAATTACCTCACATCCTATGTTTGCAGTCGATTTGCTCGTTTTTTGTTTTAAATTTTGTATGAAACTTCTTGTAATGCTATGTCCGCCGGAGAGTCGGTTAGGTGCTAGTCTGACTGATTTCAGGTAAGGAGAATACATTATACAATTTTCTATGGGATTTAAATAGAATGGTTTACCGTTTCCATCTTCTTTCCTATACCACTAACTAGCTCAATGACTCTTCTGACTTTTAGGATAGTTTTCCGTCCTAAAGCAAAATAAGAGAGCTCTCTCATCCTCAGCGAAGAGAAAGTCATAAGCTATAGCGTCGTAATGATAGACAGAGGATAAGAGAACAGCGCTATGAGCTATTAATATTACCAGGGACCGAGCCACTCCAAGGATAAGGATCCAAATATCTGTCAGGTAAAAACGACGTCATCAGAGCGCGGACGATCGGACAGAGGTCAGGGTAGTTCCTTATTAGGAGGGACCGAGCAACTCCAAGGATAAGGATCCAAATATCTGTCAGGTAAAAACGACGTCATCAGAGCGCGGACGATCGGACAGAGGTCAGGGTAGTTCCTTAACAGTTGCTTTCTCGAACACATAAGAGATCAGTATTCATCAGAGATACAGCAGTCCGATACGCAGCTACTGTCCTTCGCTACTTGCTATTCGAGAAACGAGAATATTAACATTGTTCACTGCTGAAGGTTTAAACTAATGGTATCTTCTTCTACTGTATGTCAATCTTATCTTTATTGCAATTTACGATACGTATCAGACTTGATTATCAAGGAGTCAGTGGCCTTTCAGGGATAGTAGTTGGGTTTGAGTCACTGTTATTTCCCAATTTGTCAACACTGCATTCAAATTGTGGTGTATCTGTAGTTGGAGTGCATTCAGATAGTGATAAAAATATAGTTGGACTCGAGAAACGATACAAGCTCATTTTATTAATTAATAAAGAAGCGACTATTCAAACATAGGTTACATGAGAGGACGGGGTTTATTACTCATCAATTCACTGTGTCTATTAATTTCTGCAAATTGTCGCTCTGTAACATTCGGACAGATACATATTCAAAACTCCAATAGCATTTTGCGCAAATAAGTTATTTTACCAGGAAATTTTCACCGCTTTGAGGAGAAACGCGTGAGCGGAATCACTGGAAACTACTGTAACGGCCTCACAGGGACTCATTCGCACCTACTCACGAAGAACTGGCCAAATAGCGCGCTGTCTCCACCCCTTTCACCTCTAATGAGCGCAGCAGCCTTTTCACTGTACATTGCATTTTCAAATTTGAAAATAACATGTATGTGCCGAACAACAAAAACCAATTTGTTAAATAAATGATAACAACTGCTTCTCTCGGGATTTATAAAATCCTGCTGCAGATTGATTCCACATAAACATCCTTTAAAGATGCTACAAGAACGATCGCCTCACTGTTCTCTGGACATACTCATAGAGCGCCGTCGCCTTGTATCAAAACGTAACTTATCTATCGAGCAGACTTCCTCACATTCTAGCGTCCTCTGTCAATTTGTGAATGCATAATTTTCCTGATGAATCCCTAGATTTTCTTGCCCAGTTCGGCAGTGCGCAGCGTTTATTGACAAGAAACAGAGACACTTCAGACGTACACTATCTGACGTACAGTGACGATAAAAATATCGCAACACCAAAAAGTAATTAATGGAGAATAATAAAATTTCGGGAATACATTTGTCTAGGTACCATATTTAAGTGGTTAAATTTGCAAGATCACAGGTCATTGTAAGCGGAAGATAAGCCATTAAATGTAAAATGGTGCTACATTAATAACCGAAGTAGCCGCCAGAGTGTTGAATCCAAGCATGGAAATGTATGTGGATGTGTTGTACAGGTGCCGAATGTCAGTTCGTGCCATGGAGATCCATGCCTTTTGCACTTCGTCGGTCAATACAGGGACGGTTAATGATGGTTGTGAAAGACGCTGGAGTTGTCCCATATGTGTTTAAACAGATGTGATAATCTAACAGATGTGATAATCTAACAGCCCAAAGCAATGTGTCGACAATCTGTAGAGTTACACCCGCGGTATGTGGACGAGCCTTATCCTGTTGAAAGACACCCCCTGGAATACGGTTCATGAATGGCAGGTCAACAGGTCGAATCACCAGACGAACATACAAATTTGCAGTCAGGGTGCAGGAGATAACCACGAGAGTGCTCTTGCTGTTATACGAAATCGCACCCCAGACCATAACTCCACGTACAGGTCCAGTGTGTCCATCACAGAGACAGGTTGGTTGGAGGTCCTCAACTGACCTCCTCATAACCAACACACAGCCATTGCTGGCACCGAGGCGGAACCAGCTTTCATCAGAAAAGAGACCTCGACCCTGCCCTCGAAAGAGCCGTCGCTTGTCATCACTGCAGCCTCGCACGGACCCGATTTTTGGTCAGTGACATGCACAATACAGGGCATCTTGCTCAGAGCTGTTCTTGAAGTAAACGATTTGTAGCAGTTCGTTGTGTCACTGTGGTGCCAACTGCTGCTCAACTGCTCAAATTGCTGATCCAGATGCACTGTGGTAATGGAAATGAGCGTTTGGCGTCATTGACCGGGAGGCCCCTTTCAGGACAGGTCCGGTCGCCTTGGTGCAGGTCTTATTACATTCGACGCCACATTGGGCGACCTGCGCGCCGGATGGGGATGAAATGACGATGAAGACAACACAACACTCGCTCCCTGAGCGGAGAAAATTCACGACCCAACCGGGAATCGAACCCGGCCCCTCAGGATGCAAGTCCGTCACGCTGCCCATTTTTTTTTTTTAGGTCGAGGGGGTATTTTTTTTTTTTTTTTTTTTTTGACCGGTGGGGGCTCGGGGGGCAAAGTGGGCAGGGGTCGAAACCTGAGGCCTGGCCACAGTGTCCCTCTCACCACCACCGAGCCTGTGGTACTTAGGGGAGTGGGAGAAACAGGAATCAACAGTAGGGGAAGGCATTGTTAGTTATTTATTTGCATGTGTTTTTGTAATATTCACTAATAGCATGAAATTATGGGAACACATATGCGAAAGAGAAAAGAAATATAAATTCTAGGTAAAGAAAAAGAAAGGAAAAAGGAAAAGCAAAAAGAAATAAAATCCGCGCAATCTGCGACGCGCTCTCCCATCCGCGGAGGTCAGAAGTAGAATAGATCGCAGGCGGTTGAAACTCAGACACCGCCGGGGGAGGAGGGGTGGGTGCCCTCTGTGCCAGGCACCCCCCAATCAGTGGAGGTCGAACAAAGACCGCTCGAAGATAGTTAACAAATAATGTTCGGTAACGTGGCGTGTTTTCGAGAGCTGCATGGGCTGTTCGTAAATAGGTCCAGAAGTCGAGGCGGGATTTAGGTCCCTCATTAAAGAGATAAGCAACCGCCCACCCTTTGACCCACGTAATAGCATGACATTTGGCGGCGGGAAAATGTCGGTCCTCCGGGTATAGAAACATTCGAGGCTCGACTGTGTCTGGTGGCACCCGGAGATAGCAGGCAATGATTTGCTGCACGAAGCGCCATACATCTTGCGATGAGGCGCATGTCAGACGGTGTTCATCAGTGTCCAGTTGCTGGCAAAGGAGACAAAGAGGGGATTCTGACAAGCCAATGTTGTGCAGGCGCTGCTTCGTGGCAAATTTCCTGTTGACTATGTGATACCACAGTGCCCGGACGTTCGTAGGGAGAAAGAGCTGGTGGACGGTAGTCCACACTATGGGCCACTGGATGGAGGGGTGTTTGGTCTCCATCACATTCCGGGGAACACAGCACAGCAACAGGCTGTAAAAATCCTTAGTCCTAGGTGGGCGTGTATCTGGGAGACTGGTATGTATGTAACTGTAGTCGACGAAAAAGGTCGAAATATGGGACAAATGCGGCACGATATGGCCGACAGACACGGGTGGTGAGGTGGAAGCAGGTAGGAGGACCTCAAGCAAGCTGCGTGTTAGAGATGTACCCTGGCCCATCCACTGTTTTCTCATGGTACTCATGTACAAGGCTGGAGCTCGCATACGGACATTGACGAGCCCGACGCCACCATACCGTGGGGGCAGGGTAAGTGTCTCATAACGGACTTTAAACATTGAACCAGCCATGAGATAATAGCCAAAAGCCGCCTGAAGGTTGCGCCCAATTGCAGTTGGCAGAGGGAGAACTTGCGCGATGTGAACCAATTTTGATGCCACATAAAGATTAATAAACGCAACCCGTTGAAGTGTGTCCTGGCGGCGCAAGAGGTTCTGGCGGACGTCGTTGCGGATGACGTGTAACAGGCGACGGAAATTCGTTGCCGCCGTGCGTGTGACCGTGGGGGTAAAGGTAATGCCCAGGTACCGGAAAGTCCGCACAAGCGGCAGTGGTGCCACTTCACCCTCCTGGAGGCCTCGTCCAATGTGCATTGCAGAAGATTTGGCGACATTCATGGCACTGCCAGCGGCAGCCCCATAACGGGTAATCAATTCGAGGACATCCCGAACCTCAGAGCCGGAGCGAATGAGGAGGAGGAGGTCATCAGCATATGCCCGACAGCGAAAAGTGTGTTGGCGTAGGGTGAGGCCAGAGAGCTTGGTCGTCAAGCCCCCAATAAGGGGCTCAAGGGCAATAGCATACAGGAGGGTAGAGAGGGGGCACCCCTGCCGTATCGAACGGCAGATAGGTACCGGCCCTGCTATACGTCCATTGACTTGGACACGTGAACTGGCACTGTCGTAAAGACGCCGGATGACGTCGAGAAACGGAGGGGGGATGCCCATTCGGGCTGCCACCGAAAACAGGAAACGATGACGCACTTTATCGAAGGCGCTGTCGAAGTCTATAGCGACGACCGCCGCCCGGAGCCTGCAGGCCGCCGCTATCGCAATTAAGTCGCGGCATTCCCCTGTGGCAGTCTGTATGTTAATCTGTCCGCCAGGCGTCGTTTGTTCTGGCGAGAGGATATGAGGGAGTGTAGTTCGGAGCCGCATTGCCAGTAAGCGCGCGAAAATCTTGTAATCGGCATTCAGGAGGGTGAGCGGTCTGTAACTCGTGACCATCGAACCACGGGCTGGTTTGTGGACTGGTATAATGATGCCCTCAGCGAAGGCGGGTGGGATTGCTTGGTCAGATGTTATCAGTTCTTGATACATAGTCGTCCACCGTGGGGCCATGAGGTCCCGAAAGTTACGGTAAAACTCAATCGATAAGCCGTCAACGCCGGGCGATCTGTTGACTGCACCCTTGGCGATTGCGTTGTTGACTTCGTCTAGCGTGACCGCCACTGTCAAAGCATCCGCCTCCGTGTGGGGGAGGGTACGCGTGACGTAATTCAAATTGGAGTCGTCTGCTGCAGTTTCAGCGTCGTCATCACTATAAGTACGACGGTTGTGCTCGACGAATGCGCGGACGATGTCATTCTGAGTGGTCACCTGCGTTCCCGTAACGGCTCCTGCTCCGTGACCTCCTCCTCGTGCCACGCCGTGGAAGCAGAAACTGGTGTATCGTCCATTTTGTCTGCAGAAGATGTCGTAATTGTGCGTGGTGTAGTGTCGCCTGTGAGACGTTCATGATGTAGTTCAGCGTCAGCACGGGGCGCAGACACACCGATAGATGTCTCCGCGCTCATTACGTCTTCGTCAGCAGTAGCGGGTTCTGAGGCCTCGTGCTGGTCGACGGGTACGTCCTCCTCGACTTGCAACGTCTCCTCTTGGCCGGAAACGGTGCGACGTCTTCGCTTCCGACAAACTAAAAGTGGGGTGCTTTAGAATGTGAGTGGTGTCTGTTGCAGGATTCTAGTATGGGTCGTTTACGATATACCGTATTTTGAAAAATTACCGCACCGATACTTGTTTGTGCCATTTAACTTTAGTAGTTGCTAGGTACGATGTTGTTATGTTTGCTTGCAGTGTGCTTGTGTGTTCCTTGAGTGCACTGCGACTTCCTAGTTAAGTTAGAGTGTGACAGTCAAAGCAGTAAGTTGTGCGGGGGATATGGAATTTACCAGCGCAGAGACAGCCGACATGATCATAGTGTGTACAGGGTGTTACAAAAAGGTACGGCCAAACTTTCAGGAAACATTCCTCACACACAAATAAAGAAAATATGTTACGTGGACATGTGTCCGGAAGCGCTTACTTTCCATGTTAGAGCTCATTTTATTACTTCTCTTCAAATCACATTAATCATGGAATGGAAACACACAGCAACAGAACGTACTAGCGTGACTTCAAACACTTTGTTACAGGAAATGTTCAAAATGTCCTCCGTTAGCGAGGATACATGCATCCACCCTCCGTCGCGTGGAATCCCTGATGCGCTGATGCACCCCTGGAGAATGGCGTATTGTATCACAGCCGTCCACAATACGACCACGATGAGTCTCTACATTTGGTATCGAGGTTGCGTAGACAAGAGCTTCAAATGCCTCCATAAATGAAAGTCAAGAGGGTTGAGGTCAGGAGAGCGTGGAGATCATGGAATTGGTCCACCTCTACCAATCCATCGGTCACCGAATCTGTTGTTGAGAAGCGTACGAACACTTCGACTGAAATGTGCAGGAGCTCCATCGTGCATGAACCACATGTTGTGTCGTACTTGTAAAGGCACATGTTCTAGCAGCACAGGTAGAGTATCCCGTATGAAATCATGATAACGTGCTCCATTGAGCTTAGGTGGAAGAACATGGGGCCCAATCAAGACATCACCAACAATGCCTGCCCAAACGTTCACAGAAAATCTGTGTTGATGACGTGATTGCACAACTGCGTGCGGATTCTCGTCAGCCCACACAAGTTGAATGTGAAAATTTACAATTTGATCACGTTGGAAAGAAGCCTCATCCGTAAAGAGAACATTTGCACTGAAATGAGGATTGACACATTGTTGGATGAACCATTCGCAGAAGTGTACCCGTTGTGGCCAAACAGCTGCTGATAGTGCCTGAACACGCTGTACATGGTACGGAAACAAGTGGTTCTCCCGTAGCACTCTCCATACAGTGACGTGGTCAACGTTACCTTGTACAGCAGCAACTTCTCTGACGCTGACATTAGGGTTATCGTCAACTGCACGAAGAATTGCCTCGTCCATTGCAGATGTCCTCGTCGTTCTAGGTCTTCCCCAGTCGCGAGTCATAGGCTGGAATGTTCCGTGCTCCCTAAGACGCCGATCAATTGCTTCTAACGTCTTCCTGTCGGGACACCTTCGTTCTGGAAATCTGTCTCGATACAAACGTACCGCGCCACGGCTATTGCCCCGTGCTAATCCATACTACTAATGGGCATCTGTCAACTCCGCATTTGTGAACATTGCACTGACTGCAAAACCACATTCGTGATGAACACTAACCTGTTGATGCTACGTACTGATGTGCTTGATGCTAGTACTGTAGAGCAATGAGTCGCATGTCAACACAAGCACAGAAGTCAACATTACTTTCCTTCAATTGGGCCAACTGGCGGTGAATCGAGGAAGTACAGTACATACCGACGAAACTAAAATGACCTCTAACATGGAAATTAAGAGTTTCCGGACACATGTCCACATAACATCTTTTCTTTATTTGTGTGTGAGGAATGTTTCCTGAAAGTTTGGCTGTACCTTTTTGTACCACCCTGTAGAGACTGTAGGAAGAATGCAGTTCGTTCTTGCACGCTGTATGCAGGATGATATCCCAACAGACGTCACCATCACGGCAGTTATTTATCAACCTCATCAACCAGTTACGTGAAAGTGGTAGTGTAACAGCTAGACAACGTTAATAGAAGGAAACGAGTGACGGCAGAAGAGGGAGAAATTAATGCTCTTGCTGCTGTTGCAGCTGACTCGGACGTTAGTTCCCGCGCAATCGCACGAGGAAGTGACAGAGTCAGGCAAGTATCCCACGCATTCTCCATCTACATAGGTTCCATCTCTCTCCATCTAGAGCTACATGGCCACGATTATGAAAATCATAGTAACTTCTGTACTTGGTCAATAAGACAGGACACTCCAGATATATCAGGTGTCTTGTTTAGTGAAGCGACATTTACGAATCATGGCCAGTTAACCCGCCGAAACATGCACTGTTGGTCTGCTGACAACCCCAGCCCGCATCTCGTGGTCGTGCGGTAGCGTTCTCGCTTCCCACGCCCGGGTTCCCGGGTTCGATTCCCGGCGGGGTCAGGGATTTTCTCTGCCTCGTGATGGCTGGGTGTTGTGTGCTGTCCTTAGGTTAGTTAGGTTTAAGTAGTTCTAAGTTCTAGGGGACTGATGACCACAGATGTTAAGTCCCATAGTGCTCAGAGCCATTTGAACCATTTTTTGACAACCCCAGTTCGCTTAGTCAGGCGGGACGTCAGCGTCCGCGGAGTGTAAACGTGTGGTGTGGAATTGTGACCTATCAGCGCATAGGCCCGTGGTCCATAGACGGAACACTGAACGCGCACACGTATCGCATCCTCCTAACAGACCATCTTCTAAGGATGCTTGAACATGTTCCTCTGCAGTCTAGAAGGAACCTGTGGTACCAACATGATGGCTGTACAATCCATAGTGCAGAACGTGCTACAGTAGGTCTTAATGAATTGTTTCCAAATCGTTGGATTGGATGCAGAGGCCGGCCTGTTCCATAGTTTTGACGCTTGTAGACATTTTTCTGTCTCGAAAGCTGATAGACGCTGTCTACGAGGACATACCAACTACGCCTGGTGATATGTAACGACGTATTACTGGAGCCTACTCGGACATCTCCGCTGAAATGCTAGGGGTGTGCATCAGTCATTCCGTATCAGATTGGAAGCGTGTATTGTCACTGCCGGTAGTCATTTTGAACACAACGTACTATGGTCAGTTGTCTCGATACTAGTCAGAATCCACGTAACGAGCATACGCACTTGTGCTGCTCTTTAGTGTGCTACACAGGTACTGTAAATCGTCGGTGTGAGAACTTTTCAAAATACGGTATCTCGTAAAACACTCCCACTAGAATCCTGCAACAATCACCACTAACATTGTAACTAGCTCTACTTTTATTTCGTTAAAGTCAACTTCCACTGTCTAATTTAAAAGTGTATGTTTACACAAGAAATGCGCTTTCGTCGTATTATTACAACCTGTTGATAGGCTAACAACAAGAGCCCTGCCTACCTTTCGTTGTTTGACAACTGCACGTCAATAGCACTTTCCATTTCCGCAATATTTGCGGTGTAAGTTTTAGGTGATTCACCTTGGATATTTAACCTTAAGTAGCCAGTTCCGATTTTTATTTCTTTATTGTAATTTCATTCCCTCATCCCATGGGACAACGATGGGCTGGCAGCGGAATAATATTCTGCATTTCAGCCAAAAGAATTTGGTGCAAATGTGGGTTAAAAACTTTAAAAGCTGGGTTGTGTAACGTTTTTTAAAAATACATGTAAGGACGCTTTGAAGTGATGTCATTTACAGAGACACATAGGAAAACTTTGTAAGAAAATTTTTAAAAAATTACTTGCGAGGAAGTTAAAAAATGTCCTTATTACCCTCGTACGGGAGACCAGCATTTCGGAAGAGTAATAGAAAGAAAGCATATTGATTTTTTTCGGGTAGTTGGTATTGATGGGGCTACTGGCTACAGGTTGGTAGGGTTGTGGGGATAAGTATAAAGTGGGAGAAAGTAAGGAAATATGGGGTTCGCGTAATTCGTAGCTAGGATGGAGGTCAGGTCAAGGTCAAGATGGGGAGGGAGAGGAGCCCTGAAGTCGCCAAGGGATATATAGGAGCCAGTAAAATCTGACAGGAAATATAGAAATAAAGAAGTGGGTGTCTGTTAAAATTGCTCTGGGAAAGGACAAGGTCCGTTCGGCTACTTCGCTTATACCGTACTTTCTTGCACCCTGTGATCAGCCCACGCGGTACGAGTTGTGCGCCTTTCGGTGTTTCCATCGCAGACCGACCTCCGTGACGTCGATAAGTGTTCCGCTGAAGTGGTTCCCTCTGGCTGGGCGCTTTTTGCGAACTTCCGTCGTTTCGCAGTCGACGTCTGTGCCCCTATCACCTTCGCTGGTTACAATATTTCATGTTAATAAAAAGTGTTGTGCGAAGGCTCCTGTAATACACATTGGTGAAATCTAGACTGAATTTGGGCGTTCGCTTCATGAATTAGGAAGTAGTTGTTGGTCGGTAGCTCTTGCATCCGCCGTTGCAAACATAATTCAAGGATTACCACAACCAAGGCATACACGTTGTATTGACCACATCGTTTCATCCTGATAGCAACGAATTCACTGTGGTTCACGTACTCATGGCATACCTGTGAAATCCTCTGAGCCCATGTAGCTTCCGAGACGAAGTGTGATATACGTCTCGGTCCGATGAAATGGCCGTCATAAAATATACTGAAATATCGTATATTATCTTATCTGTGTGGGAAAGTCATGCAAATGACTTCTTGGTCGACTGACATCTCGAACTACAGTTTTCTCTTCAACATGACTGCTACATCAAGTTCCGTTGCTCATACGTGAGTTATATATCTTACGGCAAATGAGTCAAGTATGAGTAGCGTAGCACATAATCCACCGTGGCATCTGGAGGTCAGTTCGTATCCGTCAGTATAACATTCTGTCACTTATGAAGATCACAAACGCTGCAATGAATACAAAAATCGGAAATTGTCATTGTTATGTTTCCTTTTTATGATATGAAGATTCACGCAAAGAATTTATAAATAACTGAATTGTATGCTTTCTTTCTTAGTTCACCTTTTAGTGTCGGTGTCGTCTTAGGTAATACTTACGCAAACATAAATACTACATATTTCTCGATCATTTCAGATATTTCCTCAGCATACCATTCCTGCACTGGAATACAATGGCCTGTATCTTGCTGAAAGGTAAGCATTAATTATTAGTTACAATTATGTATCAAATCTTTAGTGACCGTTAGCCAACGACTGACTGAGATGGAGAAAGACAACACAAGATTTGTGAGAAGTACGTCTGATACTGATGAACTAAAACTAAACTCTGCCCGAACAGACCAAGAAGACCCAACAGTACCGACCACCCGTCGTGTAATCCTCAGCTCACAGGTGTCACTGGGATACTGATGAAAAACAACATTAAACAGAAAAAATATATTAATGTTTACTTTGCGTTTCGGTAACAACGTTTGTGGTATAGTTCTTGTTCAGTGTGGCCAGTGTACTAGAAAAAATCTTGTATGGCTTTTACAGTTCACGACGGTTAACTGAAATACTTACATGTTACCAAGTAATGAACCGCATGCACAAATTACAAAATGATAAATATGAAAACTCTATGGATAAACTGAGGTAGTAGGCAGAAGCTCCAAGTCCTTTAACTATTCTGAAAAATAAGGAAAGTGTCTGGTAAGCAGTACCAAACACAGAGCTTTATAAAGAAGAACATACGGTGCATTAGAGCGAAACAGGCGCAAAAAATAAACTCGAAGAACTTAAATCTTAATTCCAGTTTCGTCATACTCTGTCAATACAAAGAAAGCTGTAACATTTATGATTGAAGGATCTTAGAGAAGGCACGTATGTGAAAGTTGGTCTAATGTTATATATATATGAAGCAGTGAAACATGTTTGATGAGAAAGAAACCTCACATTAGCTACCATCAAGATTCCAGGTATTGGTTTTAGATTAAAAAAAAGGGGGAAACTATAGAAGGTCTATATGATTCTAAACCAGCTCCTGAATTGCTAAAGATCGTCAACGTCGGAAAAATGTGTCATCCTGTAGCAGGCCTAATAGTAGAGCTACTGACAGAAATTCGAAGAAATACACGGCTAGCTAAAATGTGTTTGATCAAAACTGCAGATAGTCTATCCAAACAGAAAACATATATTCGCGAATAGAAGTATCTTGAAGTACCCGCTAA